>NC_051251.2:43308988-44558988 GCF_015237465.2 Chelonia mydas | reverse complement strand
GCTTCCTATAACTTGGAAAAATGTCTTTCTTTCAATTTCAGTCTTTAACTTCTTACCTTGTTGAGTAAAATGTAGTTTAGATGCTTTTAATTTTTTAGCATTACACAAGTACATGTGCCTGTTTGTGTCCATTGCCAGTTGTATTCATAGTGAGATTTCTATGTTGCTTTTTTTCTTTTTAGTTTAGTATTGAAATCATTCCAATTTTCTAAAATTACACAATATTTTTAAAGTACTTAAGAAAAAACTACCAGAAGAATGGATACCTCCTGTTGCTGTTGAAATAGAAGAACCTCAATTCACCAAAGGTAAACTAATGAAAATAATATTCTCTAGATGTCTTTATCTGTTCCTTTATCTTACACCTTATGTTTGTTTGTTTGTTCGTTTCAAATGTTTTTCATGTAGATATTTTGTGTTTTAGTGACAGTAACCTCTGTCTGGATCTTCACTATGTATAAACTATCACTTGTGTTCTTTATACTGTTTTTGTAAATTGTTCCTTCTTCTTTTACTGTCTCATTTTTGTATTCAGTGAAATTTCATGTATATTTTCTTTTATCAAAAATCAATTAAGATTAAAAAGATTTATTTCTAGCTGCTTATTATTAAAGCACCTTCCAAATATTGCAATTAAATATTCCTACGTTTGATATTTTTAAAGTGACTGAAGTGCACAGGAAAATTATCACCGAAGAAAAAGTAGCCATCTCTGAAAAGGAGGAGGCTCCACCAAAAAGAGGTACATTGCCTTTTCAAACTATGCAATAGATGCTTGTCTGTTATTAATGTCTTGTATCTAGAATAGTTTAGTTCCATTGCATAAAATGTAGATTCTGGTGTATGCTTTTGTTTCCTTATTTAACTTACAAAAATGTCAGGTCTCTGTGCTTGTATTTTTGTTGCCTGATTGTTTTTACTGTTTGTGTGTAATTCAAATCTCCTAAAAGTAAAAAAATCTCTTTAAAGTGCCAGAAGTTCCCAAGAAAGCTGTGCCAGAAGAGAAAGTGCCCGTTCCGGTCCACAAAAAAGTGGTGGCTCCACCAGCTAAAGGTAAATCAGCTCTTTTCTGGTGATAGAGGAGGCTTCTACATATCAGAAATCAGTGGGAACCAGCAGGCCTTGAACCTGGGAATGGTTTAATTAAAATAAAACAAACAGTTTATACTAATTTGTTTATAAATTAAAAGAAATTTTGGTTTCTGCCCTGCAAAAAATTTAGGAAATTATGTAAAACAGCTGATGCCCTGCATTTCTTGTGTATTCAAAACTGTTATTAATTGCAATCGTTGTTTTGGGTGCACACTAATTTTGATAAATTGAGCATCATTCATATGCAGAAGCTCACTGTGTCTTCTCTTTAAAAAAGTGTCAATGACTTTTCACATCATCAGCATTTTTATTTCAAAGATGCCTTTGTGTCCTTAACTTCTTTCATTTTCTTTTGGGCTTAAAAAACTCTTTTATCTTTTTTCGGTGTGTGAAATTTTGTAGTTAAATTACATGTACTGGAAAGTGCCAGCAACGCTGAACAATTAAATTCTAGAGCCCTTAATGTGTCATGTAAATATCTTTTAGTCATTCTTTTGTATGTGCATATGTCTCTTTCTGTTTTTCTTTTCATGCTTTTATTAATATTATTGCTGTTATTAAAACAGCACAATAATTTAAAATGTCTGAAATTAATAAGGAGCTTACCATGAAGAAAAAAACCTGGTATTATTCTTCAGAAAGTATATATTCCACAAGCCAAATGCATATCCAGCTATTTGTGCATTAAAGTTTAAGTTGACCTGTTGTCTTTGTGAACTTAAATTCTTGTTTGCTTATTGTTTGGTTTCAAGTCCATGTCTATTTTTAAACACACAAGCTTACTTCGTAAATGTGCATTTATTTTGTACTTGTTCATCCATAATTCTTTAACATGAGCATAAATTAACAGAGAGCATCTGAATTTTGCAATTTAGTATTCTTGCAATTACTATTTTTAAAGTACCAGAAGTTCCAAAGACAGTTGTCACAGAAGAAAGAGTGTCCATTGCTGTTCCAAAAAGAAAAGCAGCTCCACCAGCAAAAGGTACCCACATCCATAGAATAAATTATAAAAGAAATAATTGCCTGGCTGTTGGTCCTCCAGTCTGACTACCACATTGCCACAGTAACTTCTCTTGAATTCTGACATTCCACCAAAATCCTAGGAACCTTAAGGGATACAGGGGCAGCCGTAGGGGTGCATTTCCCTCCATTTTATCTGGTGTCAGAGGTGGCAGGAAAGCAATTAAAATGTCATATTTCCGTAACAACCACATTGAGTGGATAGGGAATGTATAACCTCTACCCCAAATATTGTTTCAGAGGAACAATACTAAAACTAGACTCTATCTTTAATGTACCAACAGTGGAAGAGCATTGGGCTTTGTCAGAGGAAATGTCCATCTCTCTTCACACAGAGGAGGAGGTTTCATACACAGGTATGAACTAAACTAAAAGAGTTTTAGGCCTGAATGAAATCTTTTAGTTTTGCCGCCATTTTTTAAAATCTATTTTGTTTTGCAAGCAAAGCTCAGGATTTCAAGATGAGTGTAGATTAAAAGTTTGTATTACACCTGGGGCAGGCCAATGTTTTTCCTGAAAGTGAAGCCCTTTGAATTTCTCTGATCTCAAGAGGCTTAAATCTTCCATCCTGAGATTCCTGACTTCTTTTGTTTTCCTGGGGGAAGCTTTGGCCATGTCTACACTACCAGGGTAATTTGACCTAAGTTATGCTACTCCAGCTATGTCAATAATGTACCTGGAGTCAACATCACTTAGGTCAGCTTACCCGGGTGTCTACACCACACTGCATCAACAGGAGATGCTCTCCCGTTGACTTACCTTACTCTTCTCGGGGAGCTGGAGTACTGGAGTCGACCAGAGAGCGCTCTGCTGTCAATTTAGTGGGTCTTCACTAGATCCACTAAATTAATCCCCACTACATCGATTGCAGCAGCGTCGATCCCCAGTAAGCATAGACATGGCCTCGGTTATTTAATTAGCTCCTCTCTTGGATGCAACCAGTGTGCCGCCTGTCTTTCTCTGCCCTCTGAGGGGAAACTTCCTGGCCAACTCCCTACTAAATATGCAAGTGCTCTCCTCTTCTGTGCTGTCTGTCCTCCTTTCTGCCTCTCCTATGGGAAGCCAGCACATCCTGAAGTAGTGATACAGGAAAGGCTCCTCTGGCCCTTCCTCTGCTGTCCTGTGAGTACTTGAACTCACTCTGGGGCTGAGAGAACCCAGAGTGCTCCAAGCTATTGAGAAACCCCATTGTTGAGCACTCTGGGTGTTTCAGCCCTGGGTGAATTAAAAGGCTTGTAGAGCCACAGCAGTGAGACTTGGCCTCACTGCAGCAGTATAACTGGTAGGATGGAAAGGACACCTGCACTTGGAGCTGTGAGAAGGGGAGAACTGCAGGAGAAGGCTCCTTGCTGGCCTCCCAAATAACAGGATGGGGGAGAAGACCAGCCAGCAGTTCGGAGAAAAGCCTGTGAAGGAAGAGTGAGCCAGCTGTCCCCAAAGGGAGAGGAGGTCAAGGTCTAAAGGCCTCCCTGAGAAGGCAAGTAGAAGTGCAGCGAGTGGGACAGAGCTTTCTTGGGCAGCAGAGTCTCCTGGCCTGGACAATTTGGGCCAAATGTAGCTGGTTTTGTAATCAAACCAATGAAAGTTGCCAGGCTCAATCAATTTCATCTTGAGTTTATGGGTTCAGACTTACCTGAACTTACCTGACACTTAAGATTAAAGTTTGAGGCACTGAAAATTTATGCACCAGCCCTGCCAGAAAGTTACAAAGAAACTAGGCATATTTCACACAGCCCTAAAAAGAACACTTGTTACCAGAAGTGGGAGTTTCTCAGGCTGTGGCTTCAGGCATCTAAAAAAAGCATCCACCTGCTTGAACTAGACCCTCACAGCAAATTGCTGCGACAAGCAAAGATTAGGTTGTTCCTTGCAGAATGTAGGTAGAAATACTTAGAACTATTGCTGCCAAGTAGATTCCATCTACCAAGAAGAAAATTCCCAACTTTTTTGCTATTTCAGAGATCCTAAAAGGTCATCCAAATGCCAGGGCACACTGTAGTTTTTCCTGGATGACTTCACACACTAATAACCAGCAATTTCAGAGTCAGAAGAAAAAACTACCCAGTACTGTTTCAAAAAGAGAAGAAACTCCACCAACAAAGTGTGCACTCTCTCCTGGATGAATCTGCAAAACTGAACATAATTTACATAATAAGCTTTTTGGAGTCTTTACAGTTAAAATCTTGTCATTTTCTACATGTGGACATGGGTTACTTCTAATTTACTGCAAGCACAAGATCACTGTCTACTTCCATCTGTGCAAGTGGCTTGTTTACTGGAGAAGCTCAAAGAGAGCCATAGAGGCATATTTGTGTGAAGGACCCTGCTCTCCTCATATGGAAGGGGACAGTCACCGAGGTCACATAGGGGCTGAATTTTCTCAGGATTTGATTGGATTTTATACCAGAGCTCTGACCTGGAATGTGTATAAATGCACTGTTGGCAGAAGTGGGTACAGCAAAGAGCGTCTGCTCATATGTATATGTTGAGACATGATATGTCTTCTTTGTTGTTGTTGTATAAAACTATGGTTTAATGTTTCCATTGTCAGTCTGCACAGTTGCCTTGGCGATATGTGAGCCATGTTTATGTTAGATACCCTTTTTTATATATCTTTCTTCTTGCCTCTAGTGTTTGTGTTTTTTGAAGTTTTTAAATGTAAATATTCTGTATCGTTAAAGTGCCTGATGTTCCTGAGAAAGTAGTCATAGAAGAAAAATTACCGATTTCTATTACTAAAAAAGTGAAGAGGCCACCAGCTAAAGGTACATTGGATATAGCATTAGATACTATAGTATAGTTCTGTAGTATTAGAACATATGTTCTTTGCATGTCAGTGTTGTAAATGTGCTGTGAATTCTGTCTTGTATTTTTACTGAACATTCTTGATTTGATTTAGTTCTTACATTACAATGCTTCATAGCTTTATAGTACTGTTCATGAGTATTTTTGTGATGGCTTTTAAAATTCTTTAAATTGATATCTTTTTAAAGTGCCTGAAGAACGTAAGACAGTTGTCCAGAAAGAAAAAATATATGTTGAAGTTCCCCAGTATGAAGAGGAAGAAGAAGAGGTCACCCACTATGAAGAAGAGGTCACCCACTATGAGGAGGAAGAGGAAGTTACCCACTATGAAGAGGAAGAGGAAGTTACCCACTATGAAGAGGAAGTCACCCACTATGAGGAGGAGGATGTTTCCCAATATGAAGAGGAAGTTCCTCAATATGAGGAAGAGGAGGAGGAGGAAGTTCCCCAGTATGAAGAAGAGGCTCCCCCACCAGTGAAAGGTATAATGAAATTTTGGGATAAAATCAGAATAGAACTCTTCTGTTTTGCAAATATGATTTTCTTTTAATTACTCCAGTACATTATTTTTCCTTTGTTATGATAATTAATTATTGGTGTGTGTTTCAAAGTGTGTTGCATGTTTGAATGCTTACTGTTCATTAAAATTTTTTGTAACTATAATCAGTGTTCCATGGTGTAAATAAGCAATTGGCAGCATAAGGAGTCTGTGTAATCAGATAAGGCAATGAACGTTCCAGTCAGTTTTATCTCTTGCTGGTTTGGGGCCTTATCTTGTTATCAGTCCATATTTTAAATTCCCGTTGACTTAGTGCAAGTTCCACAATCACAAGAAAAGGCATTTGTATCCCGATGATGGGTAGCCTAAGTGGCCAAAAGCACCTAAGTGATTTAGGAACACAAATCCCATTGACTTTCATTTTGGCGTTTTGGAAAATCCTAAATCATCTGTGGGATTTTTTTTAACATCACAGAAGCCAGAAATGGAAAGGGCTGATTAGATTATCCAGTCCATCTCTCAGAGTGTTTAAATATTTTCATAGGGAGAACAGTTGGTGAGGATGCTTGGAAGTCTCCATCACCTTCACGTATTAATCTCCACTGACAGGGTAATCAGGTCATAACTTCTCAACAAAACATTGTATTGTAAGAATATACCTATTTGTTGATTCTGAAACCGTTCACAGGAAATATTAGGCTTCCACTAATCTCCCAATCCTAATATTAAAAAAAAAAGTTTCAAACTGTCCCGTTTTGACACTTTCAAAACAAAAATTTTCAATGTTTGGTTTGAAACAACTTTTTAAAAGATGTTAGTTAATTTATACTAAAAATTTTATTTTAAAAGGTTGAAATTGACATTAAACATTGTAATCAACTTAATCCATCTGTTTAAAATGGTTGGTTCATCAACATTTTTGAGATTTCAACATTTTGCCCTAATTTGAGGATGGGAAATTTTTCAAAATCTCAACATTTCTCATAGGAGAGAAAAACCTTTCCCCATCCAACTCTTTGTCCAACACCTCACATCATAACACAAAGACAAAGGGTAAAATCCAGAATTGCCTGTGTGATTTAGGAGAAATCCGAATTTCAAAAGGAAGTTAAGGACTTATCAAAATTCTTGTTTTATATTTTACCAATAGTGGCTCCACCCTAAAGGTGAATTTAGGGTTTACTTTGATCAGCTAATACATATCAAAACTACACTTTGAATTGTCTACACAAGGATTTCAACACATTAGTAAACACATTTTACAAATATGCCTTTTTCCTTGTGAAAACAAGGTCAGCCTATGCTCTCTGAAAGTAAATATATGGTTTGTCTAGATTAGGTAAAGAGACTGAGGTTACTTAATATCTACCTTGACCATCTAAAAGAAGCTAAAAGTTGCTGCTTGCCTTTACTCATGAAAAAATTGTTATGTTGGAGTTAACTTCCATGTTATTTTGACCTCTTTTCCTAATCTAGACCAAGCCAATGGGATTATTCTCTTGCTTAAAGTTAAGCATGTGTGAAAATCAATGTACGACAAGGCCAGTTACCCTACCCAGGGAGGTGGTCAGTGACTTCTTCCAGTCTACCAAGTATTCCATCATTCAATTTGTATTGAGGTTTCAGGGTTGTTGAATACAATTTTTTTAAAGAAACTCTTTGGGTGAAATCTTTGCTCCAAAGAGAAAACTGTCACTGACCTTCAATAGCGCCAGAATTTTATCCTTTGTCGTTGAAGAAAATGGTCTTGGTACATTCTGCTGTTCACCATTAAATTTGTAGATGCTTCTAATTAGCTAAGAGTTCCAGTTTGTAGCAAGTTAGTTGATAAAATCCCATGTTTTCTTGTCATGTAGAGAGTACTAGCAATATACTCAAAATTTCTGAAAAAAGAATGGAACCTTTAATATATATTCTAAATCTGGCCATTCAGCATCTTATATTTAATGTATTAAGTGCCTAATAAGTGTAAGAAAGTAGTCTCAGGAAAAAAATACTAGTACCAGGAAAAGAAGAATTACAACTGAAAGATACTTGATATAATAATTGGCGCTAAATTTTTCATCAGTTTTTTAAATTTTGACCAAAAATTGATTTTTTCCCCAAATTTCCTCATTACTACCACCATTTCTGACCAGCTGTAATAACCTACTTTTAAGGGCCAGACCATGTGGTCTTTACTCAGACTTGGATAAGGCAAAACCACATTGACATTAAGATAAATTTGCCTTGCCAGATCAATGGCTGAGTAAGAACTGCAGGATTTGGCTCATTACAAATAAACACATCCCTTTATTGTGCTGTTTCCTGTCTTTTTAATATTAAATTGGTGTTGAGTGGTATCTGTTTGTGCTGGAGTAACTTTCTTGCATTACAATTGAGTTCTTGTACTTTATGTTCCTGTTGTTTTGTAAATTCCTAAAACAAAAATGGTATTTTTAAAGTGCCTGAGGTGCCTAAGAGACCTATCCCAGAGGAAAAAGTACCTGTTCCCAAGAGAAAAGAAGCTCCTCCAGTGAAAGGTACATCAACTCTTCTCTGAAGTTATCAAACTTTGTTTAATATTTAATTAACTTTACTACTTCTTGTATATTTGCTGCATAGTTGTAGCCATGTTGGTCCTAGGATATTAGTGATATGGGGTGGGTGAGGTAATATCCTTTATTTGACCAACTTCTGTTGGTGAAAGAGACAAGCTTTTTTGCTTACACAGAACTCTTCTTCAAGTCTGGGAAAGGTACTCAGTGTGTCACAGCTAAATATAAGGTAGAACATAAGGAGTTGAGCATAAGGAGTTAACACATGTTGCAGGAGACCATTCAAGGTGATATAAGCAATTAGTATCTCTGGAGCTGTAGGACAAAGGAGGGTTAGCGGGTTACAAATTGTTGTAATGAGCCATAAATCCAGTGTCTTTACTGAGTCCATGATTTTTAGTATCTAGTAAAGTTATGAATTTAATCTCCCAAGCTCATGAAGATATGAAGTGATTTGAAAAGTGTTTGCCCAGGAGTGATAGGGTGTGTTTGTTGTATGTTTGATATAAACATTTATTATCTTGTTCTTCGGGAGGCATATCTTCATTTGAAATCTTTGTGAGCATGTCTTTTTGCTTTTCTGTTTGGAATGGCATGTGGGAGGTATTCTCAACCAAAATCATGTTTTAAAGTGCCAGAGGTGCCACAGAAACCTGTGCCAGAAGAAAAAGTGCCTGTTCCCGTGCCCAAAAGAAAGGAAGCTCCACCAGCCAAAGGTACAACCATGTGTGATTCCATGTGTGCATCCTGATCTTTCACTCTCCACTCGCCTTTTCATCATTCAGGGCATCATGATGAGAAACATATTTCTGTTCTTGCGAATTGTTATTCTGTGGTCTTATGTTTCATGTCACTGTTCTGTATCTTATGGTTCAAAAATGAAATTCTCAAAGTACAATAATATCTTTAAAGTTCCTGAGGTGCCCAAGAAAGCTGTCCCAGAAGAGGAAGTGCCCATTCCAGTGCCTAAAAAAGTGGAGGCTCCACCAGCTAAAGGTACATCAATTTGCGACGCATCCACGCAATTCTGTCATTGCTTGCTCACATATGGAACATTACAAGTAAGGGGGTCTGATCCTGTTCCAAAAGAACTCAATAGCAAAACCGCTCATTGATTTCAGTGGGTTCAGGATCAAGCCCCACACTGTGAATGTTTCTTATAATGCAGCGTTTAGAAAACTGGTTTTTGCTTTACACATCTGTACCCTATGTTTTAAGTTGTCTTTCTATTTTGAAGCTGTGGAAAGGATAACAATGATTCATAAATCAAAATAATATTTCTTAAAGTGCCTGCTGTCCCGAAAAAAGCTGTTCCCGAAGAGAAAGTTCCTGTTGCTGGGCCTAAAAAAACAGAACCCATCCCTGCACCTAAAAAACCAGAACCTCCACCACCTAAAGGTATATCACCTTCAAACTGAGAGTAATTATACATATTCAAAGTGTGTGTGTGTGTGTGTGTGTGTGTGTATGTATACACTTACTGTTTACATGTGTATAAATGTGTGTGTGTGTGTGTGTGCACGTGTTTGTATAATATACAGCTTTTTGTTCCATTGAATCTTTCACACCCAGATAAATTTGTGTAATTCTCTTCTTATGTGTTTGTTTGCTATCTTCTGTTTTCTGTTTCTGATGTTGTACTAAAAATTAAATTTGTTCAAACAAAATATCTTTAAAGTGCCTGAGGTGCCCAAGAAAGCTGTCCCAGAAGAGAAAGTACCTGTTGCTGTGCCTAAAGTAAAGAAAGCTCCGCCAGCTAAAGGTACATCATTTTGGGGTATATGGAAGTGAGTGTTCTGTCATTTGGACATTGACATTTCAGTGGAATTTGGTTGTGGCGATCGCAATTTAGATCCTTATGTCCATACCCCCGTGTTCATTGTTAAGGAATAGTAGGGCTCAAACAGGGCTTGATCCTGCAGCATTGAAATCAAGGGAGCTTTGGCACTGACTTCAATGGGCTCAGAATCAGACCTTTAATGATCAACTGGTTTCCAATTATAATGATCTGCCAAGAACAAAACTAAGAGGCTTGTTGTATGCTAATCAAAGCAGCAGTGTCCTGCACATAGTGTTTGTGTGGCATAATGTGTCTTTTAAACAAAATGTCTGGTAGAATTCTCTTTGATTTTCCCTTGGGCAAGGATGTGGTATGATCTGTGCCCTGAAGAATCTCCGATACTTAGCCTGAGAGATCTGCAGTACATTCTAATATCTCACAGCATGCACTGCTAAATCTACTACAGAAAAAGGTACAAACACATCTGACTGGGTAACAAGAACTCAAATCCTAACTGTGTAGAAACAGATATGAAGGCAACTGAGTACAGACAGCACCCGATGATGCTGAACTTTATGCCCATTCAGCAGAGTGGTTTACAACTGAACTAGAAAGCAAACACACTGGTAGCTCTTAGTATGCAAAGTAAGATGCCAAAGGGGTTTCTATGTACTCCCTTTTTGTAATATGTGAATATGTGTTGCTAATAGTGTTTGATTGGTAATGATGTGTCGTAGATAACCATCAGCGGGAAAGTTGCCCAAGCTGATCCTTACATCCCAATTCCACTGTAACGTTACCATGAAATACACATACAGAATATTCTTTATATCAGTGGTTATTGTTGTGCAAGTTTGTGTCCTTGTGTTTTATGTTGTGTTTTTCTTTCTGATGTTGCTTGAAAATGAAATTCTTAAAATGAAATAATATCTTTAAAGTGCCCGAGGTGCCACAGAAACCTGTCCCAGAAGAAAAAATATCTGTAGACATTCCTAAAAAAAATGGAGCCTCCGCCAGCGAAAGGTACATGAATTAATTGCAAGGCAAATAAACAGTGTTATTATTCCCTTACATTTTCAATAACCGCACTAACATCCAATCTGAGGCTGAGCCTGAATCCACTGAAGTTTTGAAATTGACTTCACTGGGAGTAGGCCTTACAAGATACAGTTATAATTTTGTCCTATGCATTTGTATTCTTTTGTCTGTGTTGCCCTTCTGTTTCTGATGTATACAATTTCTCAAATTGCTAACATAAGATAACATCTGCAAAGTGTTTGAGTTGCCTGAAAAATCTGTCCCTGTAGAGAAAGTGTCTGTTGTTTGTAACCTGATTCCAGCTTAAAAACACTTACAGTATGTTCTTTAGTTCAGTTCTTGCTTTCACTGTGTCCTGGCATTTTATGTCCTCTTTCTTTTTCTGATGTTGCTTGAAAATGAAATTTTAAAAATCAAATGTCTTTTAAAGTGCCAGAGGTGCCTAAGAAACCTGTCCCTGAAGAGAAAGTACCTGTTCCTAAAAAGGTTGAGGCCCCAACAGTTAAAGGTACAATAGTTTAATAATGAAAATATGAACACTGACACTAATTAATGTGAATTGTTCAACTTCTTAGTACAAAGCATTTTAATATATGTGCCTTGTGTTACTTCTGTGTTTTGATATTTGTTTGTGGGTTTATATTTCTGTTGTCTGTAAATTTATGTGCTTGGACGTTGTTTTTGATATTGTGTAACAAAAATACTAAAACCAGATAATGTCTTTAAAGTGCCTAAGGTGTCTAAGAAAGTTATTCCTGAAGAGAAGATACCTGTTGCTCCTCCTAAAAAAGTGGAGCCTCCAGCTGTGAAAGGTACATGCATTCTTGACAGCTATCATATGTGTTAAAATTGTTGATCTTATTCTTTCTAACACCAGCGTTTTCTGACTGTTCTGTCAAATTTCTGTGTATTCTTGTCTCAAAGATTAATTGTTGCACTATAAAATCGTGAGACTGTGTTTTGTGTTGCTTTCTTATTTGTATTGCTTTGTTAAATCATTTAAAATCCCTAAAAGAAAGCCATATCTTTAAAGTCCCTGAGGTACGTAAGAGATCTGTTCCTGAAGAAAAAGTGCCTGCTGCTGTTCCTAAACCAAAGGAAGTTCCTCCAGCCAAAGGTAGAGACATGCCTTACTGAATTTCTTCAAAATATCTATTCCTCTTACTTGTTCCTAAAATATTTTGGAATGTGATCACTTTTCATAGAATCTCTCTTCCTTTTTATAAAAACTTCTTGTTGTTGTATTTATAAGATGTAGTTTTCTGTTGACTCTTTTTGTCTTACTCTGTACAAGTCATTTCCAATACTTTAAAGGTAGTAACAGTAATAATACTATCTTCCAAGTTCCTGAGGTACCTAAGAAACTCACCCGGGAAGAGAGAGTGCCTGTTCCTGCTGCTCCCCCTGTTCCTGCGGTGAAGGAGTATGAATATGAGTATGAGGAGTATGAGAAGTATGAGACCTATGAGGCTATAGAAGAGTTTGAGGTTCCAGAGCATGAAGAGATTGAGTATGAGGAGGTTCCAGAGCCTGAAGAAATCTATGAGGAGGTTCCGGAGCCTGAAGAGATCTATGAGGAGGTTCTGGAGCCTGAAGAGATTGAGGAGTATGAGGAGGTTCCGGAGCCTGAAGAGGTCTATGAGAAATATGAGGAGGTGCAGGTGATTGAAGAGGTCTATGAGAAGCATGAGGAGGTTAAGAAGGCTGAAGAGATCTATGAGGAGGCTTATGAGGTCACACCAGCTATAGGTACACCAGCTCATGATTTTTTCATTCTTAACTATGTGTGTCAAGTTTCCCCTCATGCTCAGTCCTCCTTTCAGTGCTCAAGTTTGTGTTTTTCCTGTCTTCAGTCCTCCTTTCTGCGTCTGTAATTGGTGGTGATAATCAACTTGAGAACAATTTCCCCTCCCTCAGAAAACCTATTTGGGGGTAGGATGAGAAGACTCCCACTGAGCCTTCAAAAGCAAAGACAACTTTGTTTCACTGTAACTAGAGCAATTTTCACATTGCATAAATGGCAGCCTTCTGATGCAATTCAACTATGGTCTACATCCAGTATAATTATGGGTGGCAGCATTATTTCCTTTTAAGAAACATTTTGCCCCGTGATAATTTTCAACAACGGAGCAGTTAAAACTTAGTTAGGACCTTTCTTCCCATCATTATAATTTGAAATTCTCCATACCAGGCAGATGGTGCTTTGACAATGATCATTCCCCACCCTGCTGAAAAAGGATCTTCCTCAGCTTTCAGTTGCTCACATAACTCTGAGCACAGTAATTGTTCTCATCTATCTTTGTGTGTGTGATAAGGATGTGGTTCTACAAATATGTGATCTTTGCTCTTCATGTCTTATATTGATCCTATTTCTTTGCAAGTAACTTAAAAAATCCCTAATAAAATGTCTTTAAAGTGCCTGAAGTGCCTAAGAGAGCTGTGCCAGAAGAAAAAATACCTGTTGCTGTTCCTAAAAAAGAAGCTCCGCCAGCTAAAGGTACATCAGCTACTGGATAAATTTAAAACTGAAGCCCTCTGTCTCCCCAGAATCCCAGCTTCCAGTAATGAAGGTCCTTCCTATTATTTGACCATTAAGACTGGAGTTTTTATTTGCCAATTGAGTAACAATTAGGACTAAGATACCAAATCAACAATATTTCTTTTAAAACACAAAGCCCTGCATCTCCTTTCTCAAAAGGCAATTTTCCTCTGGATCCTTGTATGACATATAAGGAATGGAATTACTTTATTTATTTATTGAGATTTATAAACATAACATATTGAAAATGGTAGGGAATTTATTCAAACAAGGGTCCACCCAGCTATTTCTTGCCGATGAAACCTCAGATCTGTTAAGCCTCTTTTTTCCCTTCCTGTCTTCATGTCAAATGAATGAACAGTTTCTACCCATATCTTCAAAAACAGTGATGATCTTTCTCAACTATAGCTATAATTCTAGGGGGGAAACCTAGCCCCATTGAAGTCAATGGGAACAGGATTTCACTTCTAGTCTGTTCCCTATATCATACTTTACTAATACAGTAGAAGGTCATGGATAGTGCTGCCATTGGCAGGGTAGCATACTTTCTGCTGTAGACCAGAGCTCTATGTTGTTCTCACTATAGGGCCATATTTGCACAAAACACCCTTTGTGCCAAATCTGCTAGTCTTTATTCATACAAATTATCCTATTGAAGTCAGTGAGAGGCATTTTTGGATAAGGATTTAGGGCTTGAATCCAGCTTTCTCTGAAGTCACTGAGAGTCTCTCAATTAACTTTAATGGGGCCAAATTGAGGCCAAAACTAAGAGTGTAGGATTTGCCTCCTAAAGTTGAATGGGAGTTTTGCTTGCATATAAATAGGGGGGTACAGCTTCTTAGATTATGAAATATTGCATGAACTATCTAAAAGGACTATTTAAAAGTCCATCCCAATTTGAAATTAATTCAATAAGGAGTTGGTCATGTGTATTGAAAGGAGATTGAACACCAAGAATCAGGAAGCAGAAGCATGGCCAGCCAGGTCACAAGTTAATAAATGTGATGTAGGATGCTCTGTGCTCATGTTCTTTTAATTTCTGTGATTTTTCTGTTGAATTAAAGTTTTATGTTTGGTTTCTTGTGTCACCTTTATTCTTAAATAATATAAATATTTCAAAATTCCTAAAAGAAAGCAATGTCTTTAAAGTTCCTGCACTGCGTAAGAAACCAGTCCCAGAAGAAAAAGTACCTGTTGCTGTTCCTAAAAAAGAAGTGGCTCCCCCAGTTAAAGGTACATCTATTCTTTGTTGTCATTACGGAACAATGAACTCTTACTTAAGTCTTTGATCTTTCATTGTTTGTTGCGTAAGACAGAAATATACTTTGTCTCAGTGATTCTTTGTTTGTCCGAATTAAGTATGATCCTGTGTCTCACGTTGCTTTTCTGTTCGTAATGATTTATGAAGTTGTATATGTAAGATTCCTAAAAAAATGCTATATCTTTAAAGTGCCTGAAGTACATAAGAGAGCTGTACAGGAAGAGAAAGTAACTGTGGCTGTTCCTAAAAGGAAGGAGCCTCCACCAGCTAAAGGTACATGAAAACTATAGTTAACAGACCTATTGTTCTCTCATATCTTCATTAGCATGAATGTCCTGCAAGAAGCATTTAATTCTCACTTGTTTTACGAGCGTATCTTTTTGGGTTTTGTTCTTCTTTTTTCTGACTTCCTCGAAGTAACTTTAAAAGTTCTAAAAGTTAAAAAATGTCTTTAAAGTGCCTGCCGTACCCAAGAGAGCTGTCCCTGAAGAAAAACTACCCGCTCCTACTCCTGAAATACAAGTTCCACCAATGAAAGGTAGAGGAACCTTTGACTGGAATTTTAGGGAAAGACTTCATCTTTATCTCACTCCTAACTAACATCCTTTAAAGTGCAATTCATGTTCTTTGTGATATAGCCAAGGTCCCTAGTATCCTGCAGCACCTTAGATTCTGTAATGAGGAGTAAGAAATTCTGAGTCAAAACACTTCACTTACATGACGCAAGTGAACTGGAAAGTAACTGAACTTTACTCTCTTAAAATTAAGGGGGAAGGGGTCCCCAACTTTTTAGTGCTAGAAGTATATTAGGCCTCCAACTTTTTAGTTCTAGAAATATATAAGTGAATTTTGTTTAAATTGAAAATGTTAGAGAATAACTTATACACAATATTTGTAAAGAAGGCATTTCAATATTTATTTGAAACTGGTTGTGCCACAGATATCAAGGTGAAATAATTCAAGGTAGTCCCTTGTATCTTGGGAAGAAAGGAGGGCAAATGCAAATGGAAAAGAGTGAATGGAATCTATTCCATATGGGACCGCACAAAATGAAAGCAAATATTTTAAAAATCTTCAAGTCATTCAAATCTGTGGTATTAATTCTGTAATTGAATAATATCAGTTCCTACAGAACTGCAGCGTACTGGAGACTTTGGCAGTACTTTTTTTATTAGTTATTCTTTGTTGTCTTTGTTTATGTTGGATTTTTGTTTCAAAATTATTTGCAAATAATTTTGAGAGTTTTAAAAGAAAGCTAATATCTTTAAAGTGCCTGAGGTTCCTGAAAGAGTTGTCCCTGAAGAAAAAGTACCTACTGTTATTCCTAGAAAAGAGGAAGCTCCTCCATATGAAGGTACATCAACTCTTCACTAAAGTTATAAAGCAATGAAATACAGAGAATTAGTCAATCAGCTTCATGGTGCAGTCTATTTTCAATATAATTAGAAGGACATTGTCAAATTTAAATTTAAAGAAAAATGATTTACAATTAATTTCAAATACATCCCCATCACCACTCTTGAGTCTCTATGCTGTTTTGTTTCCAATCATATTTTTCTATTTTTAAAATCTTTTTCTCTGCCATGTTACTTTCTGGGAAAGACCCACAAAGAAATAGGCTCAAGTTCTGATTCAGGAAAGCATTTATGCAATGTTTAACTTTGATGGGACTTGAGTAGGTGCAGCTTAAATGCTGTTTTGAGTAGTGCTCTGTGCTTTCCTGGGCATAACTGACTACACAGGAGAAACTGTGAAATTGACTATACAAGAGTGCTGTCCAATATAAAAACTAAAATAACTGGAAAAGCAGAGGAATATATATATACCCTATAACCTTATACACACACACACACACACACACACACACACACACACACGCTCTCTCTCTCTTTTTTTAGTAATCTTAATTGGTATTGCAGCAACAGTAGGTAAAAAAAAATTCAGATAGAAGTGTGCCATTTAAATTGACAATGTCTCCTTAATTTATGCATGTATTCAGAGAGTTATGTTGCTTTACAAGTCTGTACGTTTGCATTATAAATTGTCTTTCTAATCTTTGTTTTGCAAATATTTTTGAAATGTCTAAAATGAACTAATATCTTTAAAGAGCCTGAAGTTTATGAAGACATTCTCCCTGAAGAAAAAGTTCCTGTTGCTCCTACAAAACAGGAAGTTCCACCAACTAAAGGTATATCACATCTTCAAGCAATTCATAAAGCAAAGAGCTCCAGTACATTTGTTATTCATCCTCATGATCCATATCAGGTTTCATGCAAATAATTCATGTGTTCGTTCTAACTACTCCTTGATTGTCTTGTCCATCTGTGTCTTCCATTGCCCTTCTGTTCTTTACATTTTGTATTTTATAAATTCTTAAAAGAAACTAATATCTTTAAAGTGCCTGCAGTGCCGAAGAAAGCTGTTCAGCAAAAGAAAATGCCTGCTGCCAGACCTAAAGAAGAAGCTCCACCAATTACAGGTACATGAGCTCAGACTGGAATTTTAATGAAAGAAAAGATATCTTCACCATATTCTGTTTTAGCCTCTTTTAAAGTTGATTTAATGTTCAGTGTGAGATATCCCAGGCCCCAGTTTACTGCACTGACTTAGAGGTAGACTCGATAGTGATACAATTCTGAGGCACAAGCTGCTGCAACAAGTTCATTCTCTGGTATAATTGATTTTTGCCGCGAACCCTTACGCTTTGTATGAATGAGTGATACAGGGTCAGACCTAAAAAAACAAATTCTGTAATAGTAACATATTTGAAAGTGGGTGCCTAACTGGTTGGAAAACTGTTCCTAGAGAGTAATTATCAGTATTCACAGTCAAGCTGGAAGGGCGTATTGAGTGGGATCCTAGGATCTGTGCTGGGTCCGACTCTATTCAATACCTTCATCAATGACTTGAATAATGGCAGAGACAGTAAGTACACTTATAAAGTTTGAGGACGATACCAAGCTGGGAGGGGTTGCAAGTGCTTTGGAGGATAGGACTATAATTCAAAATGATGTGGACAAACTGGAGAGATGGTCTGGAAAAAAAAAAAGGATGAAATTCAATAAGGACAAATGCAAAGTACTCCACTTAGGAAGGAACAATCAGTTGCACACATACAAAATGGGAAATGAATGCCTAGGAAGGAGGACTGCGGAAAGGGATCTGGGGGTCATAGTGCATGACAAGCTAAATATGAGTCAACAATGTAACACGGCTGTAAAAAAAAAGCGAACATCGTTCTGGTATGTATTAGCAGGAGTGTTGTAAGCAAAACACAAGAAGTAATTCTTCTGCTCTACTCCACACTGATTAGGCCTCAATTGGAGTATTTTGTCCAATTCTGGGCACCACATTTCAGGAAGGATGTGGACAAATTAGAGAAAGTCCAGAGAAGAGCAACAAAAATGATTAAAGGTCTAGAAAACATGACCTATGAGGAAAGATTGAAAAAACTGGGTTTGTTTAGTCTGGAGAAGAGAAGACTGAGAGGAGACATGATAACAGTTTTCAAGTACATAAAAGATTGTGACAAGGAGGAGGGAGAAAAATTGTTCCCCTTAATGTCAGAGGATAGGACAAAAAGCAATTGGCTTAAATTGCAGCAAGGGCAGTTTAGGTTGGACATTAGGAAAGACTTCCTAACTGTCAGGGTGATTAAGCACTGGAATAAATTGCCTAGGGAGGTTGTGGAATCTCTATCAAGGGAGTTTTTTAAGAGCAGGTTAGACAAACACCTCTCAGGGGTGGTCTAGATAATACTTAGTCCTGCCATGAGTGCAGAGGACTGGACTAGATGACCTCTCGAGGTCCCCTCCTGTCCTGTGGTTCTATGATTCTGCAACAATAAAATTCCAGTATTACAGAATGCTAGGAACCTTGGATAATATTGTGTTTTGTTAGTATTGTTTTTGTTCATAGTTTGTAGTTTATGTTTGGCTTTTGTCTAAGGATTTTGTAAGAATTTTGAATTGTTTAAAGGAAAACTAATATCTTTAAGTGCCTGAGGTTCCTGAAAGAACTGTCCCCCAAGAAAAACTACCTAGAGTTGTCCCTAGGAAAGAAGAAGCTCTGCCATCTAAGGGTACATCAACTCTTTATTGGAATTATAAAGCAGTGAATTCCAGAAAATTTGAGTCACTATTCTTCATAGTTTAATATCATTCATTTAGGTTTTTGTTCTATTAGCTTTGTTATTTTATAAAAGCTGTGTATTTTGTTTCTTAATTCTCTATATAGATATTTTTAAAATTCCTAAACAAACTAATATCTTTAAAGTGCCTGAGATGCCAAAGAAAGCTGTCCCCAAAAAGAAAGAACATATTGCTGCACCCAAAGAAGAAGCTCCACCTTTTAAAGGTACATGAACCTTTGACTGGAATTTCCAGGACAGAAAAATCTCTTCATTTATTGTTTTCTAACCTCTTTTAATGTGTAATTAATGTTCTGTCTGATATAAACCCTGCTGTGGCCATTGCACTAGTCGCTCCTTTTTGGGCGGAGGGGGAAGGATTTTTCCCTCACCACCATGTTAGCTGTGGTGGAGGGAGGTTTTTTTGCCTTTTCCAAAGCGGGTGTCAATGAGGACCTTTTCTGGTGAGAAGAAAAAGCGGTAGGCTATATGTCACCACTTATTTTGTAAGTGTGGGGCAGATGTCCAGTGCAGGTACTCCATAGGGAAGGCATCCAGTAACCAAATAAGTGGCCTGGTAAAGGACTTAAAAGGAGGTGCTGGGTAAAGGATCAGAACGGGGAAAGGGAGTTGGGGACTCCTATGATTGGTATGGCAGGGAGCCAAACCCTCTTTCTTATAGCCCACCTTAACCCTCCTACAAGGGAGGGTGGATGGTAAGGTGCAAGGCATGGGTTGGCTGGGGGACCTGGATGGAAAATAACCTGGGTGGAAGCCCCAGGTAATTATTTGAATAAACATGGATTTACCTGCACTGTTCCCTTTATCTGCCAGGTAGTCCCAGAAATCTATATAGTAAAGTTACAGTCTGATTAAATCCATGTCAGGTGTCTCCTGTCCTTCTTTTGGTATAGCCAGACAATAGACTTTGTTTCATGGGGTAACCTACTGGCAATTGGCCTACTTCTGCAAAGCAGTAGAGAGCAGCTTTGTGTATCCCACTGCAAGAGAGGGCCCTACATTTGTTGTTGTCATGTTGTCTTTTGTTCTAAGATGTTGTAAGTAATTATGAAACTTCTAAAAAAAAAACCTAATATCTTTAAAGTACCTGAGGTTTATGAGGAAATTCCCCCAGAAGAAAAAGTTTCTGCTGCTATTCCTAGAAAAGAGGAATCTCCACCAGCCAAAGGTACATCACCTCTTCAAGGAATTTACAAAGGAATGAATTCCAGAAAAATACAATTATTAATGCACATGGTTTAATTCATGTTCAATATTCTCAGTCATTGTGTTGGTTCTAATTGCTCCTTGCTTGTTTTACCAATTTGTCTCTTTGTTTTATGTTGCATCTCTGTTCCTTATATGTTATAAATTCTTAAAACCACCTAATATCTTTAAAGTGCCTGAGGTGTCTAAGAAAGCTGTCCCAGAAGAAAAAGTGCAAATTGCTGTGCCTAAAAAACCAGAACCCCCACCAGCCAAAGGTATATGTTAACTGACAAAATTGCAGTTTTTATAAAGAGTCTTGTTTTGCTGGGAGAAAAAAAATCTTCTTTGTCTAGGACTTTATTCATAAATTGTAATCATTTGGTAATTTGTAAATTCTGTGTGTCAAACTGTCGTCAGGATTTGGCATCATTCATGTTATGTATGTCCCTTTCTTATGTTTCTTTACTATTCTTAATTGTTTGCATATGTCTTTGGAATTTCTAAATTCCTAAATTAAAATAAATGAATATCTTTAAAGTGCCTGAGGTGCCCAAGAAAGCTGTCCCAGAAGAGAAAGTACCTGTTGCTGTTCCAAAAAAGCCAGAAGCTCCACCAGCTAAAGGTATAAAGCATCATAAATGAAATCATGAAGAAAAATAACCTTTTCTTTTTCTCCTGTAATCATTATTTTTCCTGAAGTTTGTCCTGTCCTGTTCTTTCTTTTTTTTCCTCATCATATAGTCATTAAAGTCTTTTCATTTGCCAGTTTCTTCTCCCCTAGATATGCAAGCATAACTCCCATTCCCAAGACATAAAAAAGGATGTCAGGCAACTGGCTGAAAAAGAAAGGGATGAAATTGTATTAAATACCATAAACAATAAAAAATAAACTAAGCCCACACACAGGCAATCCTTACAGTGCAAATACTCCCACCAAATGAATATCACAGCTACTGGGGCTTAAATAGGGAAACTGAGTCACAAGTCAGTTTAGGCTTAATCAATTTTTTTCCTTTATTTGTACAATTTTAGATAGAATTATTGTCACTTATAGTGTCTGAACATACGTTTATGCCAGACAATAACAGACAAGACAGAATTAGTAGTGGCCCAAGTTACCACATTCCGGAGCACTAGGAAGTTCTTCCCCTTCCATCATGGTTGTCACCTCCACTGATCTCCTGGTCTCGTCATTCATTCCTGTTTTTCAGTTTCTGGTCCAGTGTTTCTCCAATTTGAGGCTTGTTCCCTTGAGTTTTTTTTATACATTTCCACATTCCAGATTACTTAACCTTTATCCAATTGGCTTTTACCACATAAACCCTTTATTTTTTTATGTAAATCATATGTTACGCATGCCCAAGCTTCAATTACCCAACTTCTGCATTTTTTCTGCTGGTTTTGTAATTTCTAGGTCATGTGGTTCTGTGTCACCCTGTTCCTAGCCTTACCAGAAGAAGGATGTTTTTATTTATCATTACATGTTTGTGTACCTCTGATTTATATCTTCCAACAAAACATATTACTTATTGTGCCAGCAATAATATCATTTTAAACAAATCAGAAATTCTATGTAAAACAGTAATTGGCAAAACCCCATTTATGACAAGCAAGATGTTGTGCTAAGTGTTTGTCATCTTATCTATGCTCATTCACTATCCTTAATTACAAATCATTCTAATATAGCAAATAAATCTTTTAATCTTACCATTTAACAATTCTTCATTTTTATATTTCAATATCATGTCAGAACATGTATGTTATCGTCCCCTACTTAATCTATTAAGTCGGGGGAGTTATGGAAAACACAATGATTCTTTAATGTTAGCATTTCTTATCTTTTTTTAAACATGTATTTTCAAAGGCCTTTTTCATCTAGAGTCCGGTTTTGTTTGTGACTCATAACTCAAAAACTTCATTACAAATTTTCCTGTGTTGTATTTCGAGGGGTGCCTCAATTTTACGGATTTGCTATTTAGTTGTTTTTAATGGTACCCCAACAACAGTCATTGTAAATACCTTCACAAGGTCCATCAAATCCATCCACAACCAGCAGATCATAATATTGCAAAGTTCCCATTTGATAAAGCTCACATTGATATTAGTGGATATTTGGTTATTGATTTGCCTGGGAGCAACAGAAGACCCTTGGGCCAGTTGCTATGATTCCTCCAGTCAATTGAGAGTCTCTAGAGTTGCCAATTTGGATGGTGTGCCACCAACTGGCTAACTAAGAACAACTGAAGTTCCTGTGAATAGCTCTGGCAACCATGCCTTGGCGAGAAGAATGATGGGCCAATGGAAATTTTGTGATGAAAACATCTCTTTGTAATTTGTACAGAATGTTTGTGTTAACAACTGGTATTTATATTTAGCATCTTTAATGTTCTTTCATGTCCACTTGTTTTTTGTTACTTTTCTGTTCACAATATTTTATATGTATCTTTGGAATTCATAAAAGTAAAAGACACTAATATCTTTAAAGTGCCTGAGGTGCCCAAGAAAGCTGTCCCAGAAGAGAAAATACCAGTTGCTAAAAAGCCAGAACCTCCACCAGCTAAAGGTACATATTAACAGTGGGGGTGTTATAAAGAAAAAATATCTTCTTCTCTTGGAAATTAATGGTTGCTGGGGTTTTTTTTTTCTTTCTCATTTAAAGATTTCTTAAATAGAAGTAACAAGCTGCATATGTATATAACAAATCACTCTTTGACACTGCTAATGTTCCTGATACGCTTTTATGATTGCTCTTTTTGTTCTTAATAATTTGCATACCCTGGAAATTTTGAAATGTAACAGAAAGTAATGCTGTTTCTTTAAAGTGCCTGAGATGCCCAAGGAAGTCCCAACGGAGAAAGTACCCATTGCTGTGCCTAAAAAACCAGAAGCTCCACCAGCCAAAGGTACATCTCATCACAGCTAAAACAACAGGGGGTGGGAAAGAAAATGACCTTTGCCATGTTCTTGCAAATGTTATATGTTAAGTAAGCATCGCCATGCCTTATTTATTTTTTATTGTGAGAAACCTATTCATTTGAGGGATCTAATCTCTTTGTTGTTTAACAAAACCTCTCATCAGTGTTAATGATTGTTAAGGATATTTGCTGAACAAAATAGGCAAGAGGGTGGTCCTTGAGGCATTAGAAACATTAGAAGTTTCCAGGAAGACTCTGACAACTGTTTCTGAAATACTGATGTTAAGTACAGGGTCAGATCAAAAGGGGATTTAAAGAATCTCAAGGCACATGCTGAATGACCGAGGCCCAAGTGGCTTCAGTCGGGGTAGGATGAGGCCCACAATGTGTGGATGGAAAGAAGTTGTAGAGATATGAAATGTTAGGGGGAAAGGGCAGATATGTGAAATGGACAATGTCAGCCATAGCCAAATGGCAATCTAAAATGACAGAATAATTTAACCAAGAAAGAGAAGAAAATCCAGCAAGTACTGAAGAGTACAGGGTATAACAGTGAAAAATGCTTATATTAGTGGAAGGGAGGATAATACCAATAAATGTGTGTCAAACTGATGGCTTTGTTGATGATCTCCATAATTTGTGTTTTCTTCTTAGTTTTAACATTTTATATGTATCTGTAAAATTCCTTATAATAACCAAAACAAATATTCTTTCTTTAAAGTGCCTGAGGTGCCCAAGAAAGCTGTCCCCGAAGAGAAAAAGGTACCAGTTGCTGTGCCTAAAAAACCAGAAGCTCCACCAGCTAAAGGTACACATTGTCATTGATAAAATCGTGGCAAAAATTTATCTCGTTCCTTCTGTTGTAACTTTTTAAATATTAATTTTGAGCCATCTTTTTCCTCACTGTAATCTGCAATTTTATACCTTTTGTTTTGGGGGAATTCTCATCTCCTCTTTATACTTAAATCATTCTCATTCAACAGTGGAGTAAAATAGTGTAACATGTACTATGTGTACTGTAAGATCAGACTTTTAAGCCAGGCATCATTGATGCTGTTTCGTGTTCTTATTGCAGCTTTTCTGTTCTTAACTCTTTGTATGTATACTTGACATTCTTAACATAAAAATAAATTAATATTTTTAAAGTGCCTGAAGTACCAAAGAAAGTGGTTCCAGAAGAGAAAATACCAGTTGCAGTGCCTAAAAAACCAGAACCTCCACCAGCTAAAGGTACTTGTCATTATTGGAGAAAAAAAAAACAATAGCAGGAAATCATAGTCTTTTTCTTCTGAACATTATTTAAAGACAACAGCAAAGACCTTTCTCTGGTCTCTTGCTGTTGGCTGAGATTTGTAAAACCTACTTATTACATGTAAGTGAGACAAACTGATTGTGGAATATGGTAGGTTCTTTAACATTGTTGAGCTCTCTGTGTTTTATGTTGTTTTTCTGTTCTTAGTACTTTGAACATATTTGTGAAATTTCTCATAGTGAAAGATATTAATATTAATATTTTAAAGTGCCTGAGGTGCCAAAGAAAGTTGTTATTGAAGACAAAGTACCAGTTGAAGAGCCTGAGAAACCAGAACCTCCACCAGCTAAAGGTACATGTCATCACTGATGAAATCATAAATAATCTTTCTTATTTTCTGGAGTACTGTTTGAACATACAGTTCTCTTTCTGCTATGAGATACGTAAATTGTTCTTGTTGTGTAAGCTGTGGTATGTGTGTAGGGGTGGGAATAGAAAGAGGATGAAATTCAGCCACGCACAGAGCTCCAGAAGAAGACCAATGCACAGGGGAAATTTCATGGAGAAAATGAAAGAGAAATTGATGCTTAGATCTGACATCATCAATGTTTTTGATGTCCCTGAGTTTTATGTTTCCTTAATGTTCTTAAAATTTCAAACATATCTTTGAAATTCATACAAATAATAGACACTAATATCTTTAAAGTGCCTGAGGTGCCCAGGAAAGTGGTCCCAGAAGAGAAAGTACCAGTTGCTGTACCTAAAAAAACAGAACCTCCACCAGCTAAAGGTACAAGTGCTCAGCGATATCGTCATAAGGAAGAGCCTTAGTCTTGTCCTCTTAAACCTAATTTTTAGCTGACTGTCCAGTCCATTTTCTAATATCTGAGATTTGTTGATTCTACTCAATGTGTGAGATGTAATCCAGGGGTGTCAAACATGTGGTCCACTGAATATATCTAGCCATTTGATATTTTTTGTCATGATTGTTTACATATTCAAAACACTCAAGGCCTGATATTTTTAAAAAACCTTATGATTGTGCAGAAAACTTTCTAAATGTGAACCCAATGTAAACTAATGCAGTGCTGTCTTTCTGAGTCTGCTGGCAGTCTAAAGTAATGGATCAGAGAGATGTAAATAACTCTGTCCTCCCCATCCTCCATTGACTTGAGCATTAAGACCAAAACCCAATGGTAGCTATTTAATAAAATAATTAATTATTTAATCAGGGGTCATTGTAGCAGATGAAATGAGGAATGGGGTGAGAGGGAAGCCCAATGAGTAGGGAAGGCAATGCAGGAAAGGAATTACAGGTGGAAGAAAAGAGGAGTCTCACCAAAACAACGGTAGAGGGACATGGACAGAATAGAAACAAAGGGTAGAAATAGTGATAATCCTAAAGGGGAGTTTATTTTCCCCCATGTGATGCTGAATGTAAATACAGAGTACTGAAAAAACTCTGAATAACTATAATTAAGAATTTAGTTACTACATAAAGGTCAGATTCCATGACTGATTTGTGTTCATCCTCCATTTGGGAGTTACCCATTGTGTAGAGAGAGGCATAAATTCTTACATTTGTACCTTGACATAGGGATCAGAAATAAAAATGGAATTCAGCTTTCTCACACAATATGTTTGATACCCTTGCTGTGCTCTGTGTGCATGTGTGTATGTGAGAGAGAGAGAGAGAGACTAAATGTGGTTTGAATATGAACTTGTTAATGTCTTGAATACATCCTTGTTTTGTTTCATTGTTCATCTTATTGTTTTATAAACAACTTTGACATTCATAAAAGTAAAAGATACTAATATCTTTAAAGTGCCTGAGGTGCCCAAGAAAGCTGTCCCAGAAGAGAAAGTACCTGTTGCTGTACCAAAAATACCAGAACCTCCACCAGCTAGAGGTACATGTTATCATGGATATTATCTTAAAGAAGAATCTTTGTCTTATTTTCTTTAGCTTTATCTTAACATTTATGTCTAGTCCACTTTTTCCTATCTGAGATCTGTAAAGTGTACTCACTGAGCAAACAGTGCTTAGTATAACAGTGTGAATGAGTAATCAAAGCCTGAATATTGCATCATCAATGTTTTTAATATCTCTGTCTTCTATGTTTCATTCTTCTTAATGTTTTGCACACATTTTGATAACTGTAAAATGAAACAAACTAATATCTTTAAAGTACCTGAGATGCCTGAGACAACTGTCCCAGAAGAGGAAGTCCCTCTAAAAACAGAACTTCCGCCAGCGAAAGGTACAGGTCATCAAAAATCTTTGTCTCATTTTCTTCACCATCATTACTTTTCACATACTTTTTCCTGTCCGTTTTCTGCCACCGGAGATTTGAAAATTCTACTTGTTTGAATTGTACGGCTGGGGTGTCAAATACTTGACTCATTTACTGTATCTGGTCACAGGAAATATTTTCCTGGTCTGCTTCACGTATTCAGATCGCCCAGAATCTAAGATTTTGTGTTTTTAAAAAGTGAAAATATTGTTATGAGAAAAACTTGCCAAATTTGAACTCAGTTTAAGGGTGTGTCTACACTGCCCCACAGTTCAGACTAGGGGATAAGAGTAGAAGTATGTACCAAAGTTCTGAGCTGTAACTCCCCTGTATTGAAGCTGCAGGTGCAAACTTAAAGGTCCTGAGTTTGCACTATGTGAACTCAAGACTTTTAAGTTCACATCTGCAGTGTCCACACAGGGGAGTTACAGTGCAGCACTTTGGTCCGCACTGCTACCCACTCCCCCTAGTCCAAACTTCAGGGAAATGTAGACATGCCCTTAACTTCTGCTGTGCTCTCTTTGTGAGTCTGCTGATAGCCTGAAGCAATGTATGTGAGAGGTATTAACTCCTTCTCCTCTCCTGCTCCCTCTACACACACACATACACAGTTGAAGTCTCTCGGCATTAATTCTAAAGCATAATGATGACACATTAATGTAGCAATTTTCATTTTAATGGATGTAATGAGGAAAGGGTGATAGTGAAGTCTAACGGATAGCAATGAAGCTGGAAGTTTATACAGGGAAGGAAATGCAGTGGGAAGAAAAGAGGAGACATCCAAAAACAAGAAAAGAATGAGACAGAGGTAGATATAGAAGGAATAGAAAGAAAGGGCAGAAATAAGGGAGTGTAGAATGTCCTCTATTCCCCCACTCCCATGTGGAATGTGTAGACAGATTACTGCGCAGTGAATGCTGATAACTAAAGTTTATTTACAGCATAAAGGTCAGATTTCACTATTGATATTTGAGCAGTCCCTTCCAATCTGAGTACTGCTGTGCATAGACTGGGTAGATGTACCTTAATTCATACCCAGACAGAGGTATCATAAGTAAAAATGCAGTTCAGCTTTTCACAAAATGCCTTTGATACCCTTGTTGTACCGTGTGTGTGAGACAGAGAGAGAGAGAGAGACTCCTTGTTTGAACATGACCTCATTAATGTATTGGATATGTCCATATTTTATGTTTCATTGTTTGTCTTCTCTGCAAATACACAACTTTAACATTCATAAAAGTAAAAGATCCTCATATCTTTAAAGTGCCTGAGGTGCCCAAGAAAACTGTCCCAGAAGAGAAAATGCCTATCGCTGTGCCTAAAAAACCAGAACCTTCCCCAGCTAAAGGTACATGTCATCCTCAATGTCATCATGAAGAAAATCTTAGTCTTATTTTCTTGAGCATTATGTTAACATCTTAATTTAACAAGGACATTTTCTCCTATCTGAGATTTGTAAATTGTACTCATTGAGTAGATTGTACTGAGTGTCAGAGTGTGAGTGACTAATCAAAGTTTGAATATTGAATCTCTAATGTTTTTGATATCTCATCTTCTATGTTTCATTGTTCTTACTGTTTTGTACATATGTTGAATACTATAATACAAAGCAAACTAATATCTTTAAAATACCTGAGATACTGGAAAGAGCTGCCCCAGAAGAGAGAGAACCAATTACTGCGCCTAATAAAACAGAACCTCCACCAGCTAAAAGTACAGATAGATCGGTATTACTACTTTTTTCTTCTTGAACAGTATTTTAACACCCTTTTTCCTTTCTGTGATCAGCTATCTGAGATATGTAAAGTGTATTCATCATGTGAACTGTACTGTGTGTAAGTGTGTGTTATGTTAAGTGACTAATCAGTATTTGAATGTTGCTTCTTAAATACATTTTGATATTCATGACTTTTGTTTATTTGTTCTTCTTACTGTTTTGTACACATCTTTAACAATTATAAAAGTAAACAGAAATATTGTCTTTAAAGTGCCTGAGACGCCCAGGGAAACTGTCCCAGAAGAAAAAGTGCCTGTGCCTAAAAAAACAGAACCTATCGGTGTGCCGAAGAAACCAGCACCTCCACCAGCTAAAGGTACATGTCATCGTCGACGTCATCATGAGGAAGCATCTTTGTCCTCTTTTCTTGAACATTCTTTAATATATTGCATCCTGTCCTTTTTTCAGTTATGGACTTTGTACTCATTGTGTAATTGATACAGAATGTGTGTGTGTGTGTGTGTGTGTGTGTGTGTGCGTGTGTGAGAGAGAGAGAGGCTCTATAGTATCTGAACATTGAGGCCATCATTAATGTCTCAGTGTCCTCTGTTTCATCATTCTCTTTCATGTTTTGTACATATCCTTGATAGTCATGTAAGTAAACAGACCCAATATCTTTAAAGTGCCTGAGGTGCCCAAGAAAACTGTCCCAGAAGAGAAAGTACCTGTGCCTAAAAAACCAAAACCTACTGCTGTGCCAAAGAAACCAGCATCTCCGCCAGCAAAAGGTACAGATTAGTAATAGAACCTTTTCTTCTTCTTCTTCTTCTTCTTCTTCTTCTTCTTCATCTTCTCGAACAGTATTTTAACATACTTTTTCCTGTCTGTTATCAGCTGTCTGAGGTATATAAAGTGTCGTCTTCATGTGAACTGTAGTGTGTATGAAAGTTTGTTGTGTAAGTAGCTAATCAGTGTTTGAATGTTACATTGTAAATGCATTTTGATATCCATGACTTTTGTGTAATGTTTCTCCTTAATGTTTCATACACATCTTTAACAATCATAAAAGTAAACAGAACTAATATCTTTAAAGTGCCTGAGGTGCCCAAGAAAGCTGTCCCAGAAGAGAAAGTACCTGTTGCTGTGCCTAAAAAAACAGAACCTGCACCTGCTAAAGGTACTGTCATCACTGACATCTTCATAAAGAAGAATCTTTGTCATGTAAATTATACGTGTGTGTGTGTTAGTTACAGAGAGAGAGAGAGAGACTATAATATCTGAATGTTTGATATCCCAGTGTCCTATGTTTCATTGTTCTTTTTAATGTTTTGTTCATATCCTTAATATTCATGCAAGTAAAAGATACTAATACCTTTAAAGTGCCTGATGTGCCAAAGGAATCTGCCCCAGAAGAGAAAATATCTGTTGCTGTACCTAAAATGCCAGAACCTCCACCATCTACAGGTACATGGTAATCATCGACATCATCATGAAGAGGAATCTGTCTTGTTCTCTTGAGCAGTGCATTTAACAGAAAAAGGATAGAACAAAATATGTTATGAGATTTGTAAATTGTACTCTGTGCAATTTGAAGTAAACATGTTCTGTGCATTTTCTGTATCAACTGTGATAGTTGCATTTGTCACAGTGGAATATCAGTCATAATAAAAATTACTAAATATTTTTCAAGTGGCAAATGTACCTAAGGAAGTTGTTGTTGAAGAAAAAGTATTCTTAATGATGGCTAAAAAAGAAGGTCCCCCCAATAAAGATGCAATCTATCCATTCATAAAAACTATTATTAACAACATTGTATGCTGGCAGCATTCCAATTCTCATTTTTGTTATTGCTTTTTCTTGCAAACATTAAGTTATTTCTTGTTCTTGTGTCCTATCTAGTTCAGAATTCTTCATTTTTTTCCAACGACGACAACAACAAATCACCTGCCAATGTAATGTTACATAAAACTGTCACTATACAGAAGCAGAAATAAGAAAAGGAGTACTTGTGGCACCTTAGAGACTAACAAATTTAAAATTTGTTAGTCTTTAAGGTGCCACAAGTACTCCTTTTCTTTTTGTGGATACAGACTAACTTCTGCTACTCAGAAGCAGAAATGTGCACCAAAATTCTTCTGAGAGCCATAACTAATCCCGGATTATTTAGAGATCAAAATCTTCCCTCCCACACAGATCACTCACTAAGATGTGAATGCACCAGTAATTTAAAAAGAAATGTGTAAACAGCCAAATTAACCATGGAACAAATATTATACATGTACTTAGTTTGAAGTGTGTGTGTCTGTATCTCTGTGAATGCGTATGTTGAAGTAGTTTTCCTGCCGTATGTATCTTTGTGATATTTGTATAATTCTTCATATGACTGAGTCTTAAACGGCAGTCTTATACTAGTTGTCAATATTCTCTAAAGTCCCTGAAGTCACCATGAAGATTGAACCTGAAGAACCAGAACCTGCTTCTATTTCAGAAATAGAAGAGCTCTCTCCAGCAGAACAAGAGCTCTCTCCAGCAGAAGAAGAGCTCTCTCCAGCAGAAGAAGAGCTCTCTGTAGTAGAAGAGGTTTTACCAGCCAAAGGTATATACAGTAGCCATAGTCAAATGCACACCTTCGTTTCAAAATTGTGCACATCTTGCTTCATAGTTCTCCACAAATATGTTTTATTTGTATTAAGTCCCAGTTTTTCTCCTTGTGTTGTTGTATGTGTGAATATGTTCTAAATTCTCAATTCATTGTAATTTAATTATAATAGTCTTCCCGTTATTCAGTTTTCCTCATGTATTTTTGTTCCCATGTTAGTAGTGTGCTTTTATAATTCATACTGGACATTCACGTTATGTGCAAGCAACAAACATTTATTTAGGGCTTTTTATGCTTCCATTTAAATCAATGAGAGTTTTGCCATGGAAGCAGAATGGAGGTTTTGGTACATTATATGTTCTTCATATGACTTTATGATAGTAGATGTATTCTAAATCTGCCACAATATTATTTCAAGAGCCAGAACCTGAAAAGAAGATTCCTGAAAAACCAAAGCCACGGGTACCTATTCCGCCAAAAGAGGAATTTAAGATGGAAAAAGTTCAACTGAAAGGTATAAGAAGCTACTGAAATCAGTATTAACAGTTTTACTGAATGCTTCAATATAACGCATTTTAATTATAATTTGCTCCTCTTGAAAAGTGGGCTTTTTAATATATTACTTTTAGCCTAACTCAGGGCTTGTTTCTGTTGTTTTCAGTCTAATGATGTTCCTTACTAATCGTTTATCTGTTATTAGTTTTCAGAAATATCTGTCCAGTCAATTTGTGTGGTTTTCAGTTAAAATGAAGAAATTTATGAAAAAGTTGCTTTATTTTAAATTGTTCTAATCTTTGAAAAAGATCTTAGCACAATATGATAACATATTTGTACATTATTTCACACTGAAAAAAAGCGGTCACCAAAGGAAATTAGTAGGCAGCAGGTTTAAAAACAAACAAAAGGAAGTATTTTTTCACAGAACACACAGTCAACCTCTGGAACTCTGCCAGAGGATGTTGTGAAGGCCAAGACACTAACAGGATTCAAAAAAGAATTAGATAAATTCATGGAGAATAGGTCCATCCATGGCTATTTGCCAGGATGGGCAGGGATGGTGTCCCTAGCCTCTGTTTGCCAGAAGCTGGGAATGGGCAACACTTGGTGATTACCTGTTCTGTTCATTCCCTCTGGGGCACCTGGCATTGGCTGCTGTGAGAAGACAGGATACTGGGCTAGATGGACCTTTGGTCTGACCCAGTATAGCTGTTCTTATGTTCTTATCCCCAGCATGGTTCTCGAGGGTAGTATGTTGCTGGAGCTGTTATACAAATGTGGTCGTTAAAGATCCCATTACACCTTTGGAACAGCTGCTTAGAAAGAACTCTGTAGTTTGTGTCCATTGTTTTCTTTTGTTATGTTGCTAGTGTTAATCAGTTATTTGTTGGTGGGGTGTTTGGTGGGTTTTAGCACAAGGATTTTTTCTTTTTCTCATTTTAAATTAGTTTCATTCTAAGGATGTAGGTAGTAAAAATCAAACTGTCTTCTTTAAAGCTCCCACACCAAGGAAGAAAGTTGTGCCTGAAAAACCTGTTGAGGCTCCAGAGAAAGTGGAGCTCACCCCTGCTAAAGGTATCTAGTATACGGGTGGGAGAGGGAGGGGAATCGTATTTTCTCATTCCTGTCTCTGGTGGGCACTAGATTGTAGTTCTTGAAATTCATCTTCTGTAGTATGCTCCTAAGAACTTCTCTTTTAAATGTTTGGAAGATGTTGTCCAGATGTCATCTGTCTTTGTTGTTCTGTGTTCAATGTCTTTCGTTTTGCTAGATTTAATTGCACCTTCCTTTCCCACTGTGTAATTCAGGAGCTGGTGGATGTGCTAGATAGCTGTATTAGGGAAGGATATTAAAGTGGGATTAATTATGGGGATCCACACTACTCTATTTGGGGTATAAAGCTCTACTGCAGTTGAAATAAATAAGAAACATAGATAGCTGTGTTTGCGATGACCAGGAGAACCGTACAGTGACTTGCCTGCCTGGTGTGAAGGTTGCAGATCTCTTGAGACTTCTAGCTAGACTTATGTGTAGTGCTGGGAAGGAGCCGGTGGTCGTGGTACAACGACATAGGGAAGGGTAAGAGAGAGGTTCTGGAGGCCAAATTTAGGCTACTATGTAAGAGATTGAAGTCCAGGACCTCCATGGTAGCATTCTCTGAAATTCTTCCAGTTCCAGGCACAGGACCAGTTAGACAGGCAGAACTGCAGGTTCTCAATGCGTGGATGAGACAATGGTAGGGAGGAGGGGTTTAGATTTATTAGGAACTGGGGAAACTTTTGGGAAAGGGGGAGCCTATACAGGAAGGATGGGTTCCACCTAAGCCAAAATGGAACCAGATTGCTGGCACTTAAAATTAAAAAGGTCGTAGAACAGTTTTTAAACTAAGGGCTGGGGGAAAGCCAACAGGTGCAGAGGAGCATGTGTTTCAGACACAGACATCCCTCTGGGGAGGATCTTTTAATGAAGATGTCCTAGTAAGGAGGAGAGGGTGGAAGATGATAAAATACGGGTAGGATCTGATGAGAAACACTCAAATGAAAAAGAGTCCCATTAAATTACATCATGTAATGGCAGACAGCTAAAAAGTGACACGTTTTTAAAGTGCTTATATACAAATGCTAGAAGTCTAAGTAATAAGATGGATGAACTAGAGTGTCTCATATTAAATGAGAATATTGAAAACTTGGTGAAATGAGGATAATCAATGGAACACAGTAATACCAGGGTACAAATATATCAGAAGGACTGAACATGTCGTGCTGGTGGGGGAGTGGCACTATATGGGAAATAAAGTTAGAATCAAATGAAGTAAAAATCTTAAATGAACCAAACTGTACCATAGAATCTCTATGGATAGTGATTCCATGCTCTGGTAATAAAAATAGTGATATATTACTGACCAGGATGATGATGATGACTGTGAAATGCTCAAGGAGATTAAAGAGGCTATAAAAATAAAAAATTCAATAATAATGGGGGATTTCAACATCCCTATATTGACTGGGTACATGTCACCTCAGTGCAGGATGCAGAGATAAAGTTTCTTGACCCCTTAAATGACTGCTTCTTGGAGCAGCTAGTCCTGTAATCCACAAGAGAAGAGGCAATTCTTGACTTAGTCCTAAGTGGAGCACAGGATCTGATCCAAGATCTGAATATAGGTGGACCACTTGGTAATAGTGACCATAATATAATTAAATTTGACATCCTTGTGGCAGGGAAAACCATACAGCTGCCCAACACCATAGCAGTTAATTTCAGAAAGGGGGACTACACAAAAATGAAGAAGTTAGTGAAACAGAAATTAAAAGGTACAGTGCCAAAAGTGAAATTCCTGCAAGAGAGCGTGAGAGAAAAAAAAATTGGGCTCTTTTTCTTCCTCCTAAATTTATTCAGAACTTAGAAATTAAGGTGGCAGGCATCTTATAAATACCATAGACAGACAGTCCAGGTAGATAGGTAAGTAGGACCTGCAACTGTAGGGAGAGTAGAATATCAGGGATGAGATCCACGATGTTGACAGAGAGAAGAATTTTACCTTTAACCCTTAACTTTGAAGTTCTTAGCTTTTGTGGGTTTCTCAGACTCGTACATTTATTTTGTTATTTTTGTGAAAATCTCTTACTAGTCTTGGATCCATAAAACAAGCATATACAGATATTCCAGGAAAAAAGATTAAGTAAAACAATCTGCATCCATTTCAGTTGTTTTATCTTCTGTATTGAATGTTCTATTGTAAAGCAGCATTTGGTTTGTGTATTTGGATGGCTGCTATTACTGCTATGAACTTATTTTGAAATGATGTTCTTTTAAGTGCCCGGAGTTGAAAAGAAAGGCCGCAGAATACTTCCTGAAGTTACCCCTCCACCAAAGGAAGAAGTTGTTCTTAAAAAAGGTACAGTAATTGGTCATGATATAAGCACACAAATCCATTCCCTAAGTATTCCAAAGGAACACTGCGCTAGGACTGCATTTTGCCCTCCCAGAGAAACTTATGTGGGAAATTACATGAGCTAAATGCTGCCTGAGGCTCATTTCCTGGTGAAGGAGTTTGTGGGTGCATGCAGGAGGAATAGTTGAAAATCCAGTAGATCCAAAGGATCTACAAGGAAAGCAGAGCAAAACACTGAGAATATCAGGACATCCCCTGGGAGACTCTTCCTCTTCATGCTGTTCTCTGGACCCCATTCCCTCCATCTTGGCAGTAGCACTAATTCAGGAGCCATGTTGTGGGTGGCTACCTAGCAACCAATGACTGATTGCCCTTCCCCAATGGGGCTTCTGCTTGGATATCCACTGTGTTGGAGGGAAGCTGGCATGATCAATTATTCCCTATTCCAGTCTGGCACTCTTTTCCACTCCTGTGAATATCTGACCATGCAGAGTTCATATTGGGGTCATTCCATGGTCTCAGAAGGGCAGGCAGCACTGGCCACTCCTTTCATGCAAAGACTGGGGCTTTCCCAATGCACTCATGCTCATTTGCTTTTTAGCATGCTATACAGAGGGGAACCAATAGCTCCACTGAATTATCTTTCCTGCTGTTTTATATTAACTGAAATCAAAGTGGAATTTCAGATGTATAATTCTTTTTTAAAAGTCTCTAGCTCTTTAGGTAATGATTATAAGAGATATTTTTACTTATGGTAGACTAAAAACGATCTATAAGATATACAATTTACCTTGCAAAAGGTAACAACAAAATAGCTCAAACCTGCTCTTTTTGAAGTCAATTGGAGTTTGGTCCAGAATCGACCATTTTGGCCCTGAAATTCGTTTGTAATTTCAGGAGTTAGTGCATAATTATCCACTCTAATTCATCATTTAAAAATAACTCATAATACACTATTTTTGTGCTCACAAGAAATGTCAGCATTAATACCATAATTCAAATTATCAAGCACAGTAAGCATTTAAAGGGTGGTTTAGGTACTTCATCAAAAAATGTTGAAAATTAACTGGTAGTGTGGCTTTCAGTTGGTGAATCTATTATGTATTCAGAATACCAGAAATGTCATGAAGGATTCCTAAAAGCTTCTCTCTTATGTCTGCAAAAATAAATTATCTGTTACTGATAAAACATTTATAAAAAGAAAAGGAGTACTTGTGGCACCTTAGAGACTAACCAGTTTATTTGAGCATGAGCTTTCGTGAGCTACAGCTCACTTCATCGGATGCATAGCATATCGTGGAAACTGCAGAAGACATTATATACACACAGAGACCATGAAACAAAACTTCCTCCCACCTCACTCCCCCGCTGGCAACAGCTTATCTAAAGTGATCCTCAAGTAGAGCCATTTCCAGCACAAATCCAGGTTTTCTCACCCTTCCCCCCCCCCCACCACCACCACCACACACACATACAAACTCACTCTCCTGCTGGCAACAGCCCATCTCCCTTTGAAACCCCTCTTTATAATGCGCATGATAATCAAGGTGGGTCACCTCCAGCACTAATCCAGGTTTGTGATCCAATATGTCATTGTTATGGGAAAGACTAAAATTATCTTGATATGTAATTTCATTATTAACAGAGGTTTTACTTGATGTATAGATTTATTCAAATTGAAGATCTTACAAGTCTTCATTATTATATTGAGTTCTAAAATATTCTTGGATTATAGTTCTGTGTAAATTCAGTGGCTTTTTAATTCAAATGATCTAAATAACTAATTTTATTCTAAGTCTGAATGTTAAAATATACATTTTCCAGCAGATGGACCACTTTAAATTAAAGCATTTTTTTACTCCAGGTGACAATGTAAAATTGCCTTTATGATAATAACCATAATAATGACATAAAAGCTGTATTCCTGTACACTATGCTGGGTGTTTCATATATATTCTCTGTTCAGATAATTATTAAATCTTTATCTTAATTACCATCATCTTCATCCAGATAGGGCTTTAAAAACTGAAATTCTTTCTCTTTCAAAGTTCCTAGAAAAACACCTGAAGAGGAAAAACCGAAACCAGAGAAAGAACCTAAAGTAGAAACTAAACCAGAACCTAAACCAGTAGAAAAGAAAAAGAAACCTGAAGGTACAAGTCAAGATCAAATTCATTTGCTTCTGATTATGGAGAGACCCAAACTGAAATCCTACTTCTGATTAGCAACTTATTGGGCTTAGTATCTAAACCTGGATTCAAGATCAGAATTGTGTAAATGTCCTCCACCCCTGTAATATGCTGAGTTTAAGTTTCTACTAAAAATATACCCAAATTTTGGGAAAATCTAGGTCCTGATTGGAATTGTGAACCTTGGTGGCTATTTCTCTTTCTGAGTCTTCATTTTATGTAAAAGAGAACTTTAAAAATGTTTTATAATGTAAACTAAAAAGTAACAAAGCATAAACCATGGTTGATCCACTTATCCTTTCAGTTATGGTCTTGTAACTGAATGTCCTACTGTCTGTTTTCTGTTTCTAGTTTTATCTAAGTGTGATTGCTAACAATATATATGTATCTTAAACCTAAGGTCAACTGAAAATCTTAATCACATATACAGAACTTGACTAAATTTCTAATGTCATATTAAACCACTCTAGTTATATTAAAATTACTTCAGTTAATGTATCTGGGTAGTCAAGGAATTTAAACATATTCCAAAATAAAAATAATATTTTTAAAGAGCCAGAAGTTCCCAAGAAGAAAATTGAGATACCACCTGTCACAAAAAAAGAGGAGAAACCTGAGCCTGAACCAGAGAAAGGTACCAAATGTGTGGTGCTCTTTTCCTTATTCCTGCAACTAAACTGCATCCATCAGTAAACACCGTTTTATGTAGGCTAAACTAATTCATTAATATCATTCAGCCATAAAAATTGTCCTTTTTTAGCCTCTTTGCATTCTTCTGGGTCTTATTTCCTCTTTAGTTCTTCAGTGCTTAAAGAATTCAACTCTCTTCCATTGAGATCTCTGCATCTTGCTGTATATGTGTTTGCCCTGCTGTCTTTCATCAGTGGATTTTGCAAGTTAAAAAAATAAAATGAAAAAGCCGGTCTTCTATTAATTGTCTGTGTTTTAAAGTTTCACTAATATTTTGCACTTCTCCTTTATGATTTTTCTGTATTTTTAAATAAGGTTATAAAATATTTATACTAACCTATTGGTTATTGTGTGTTTAAAGTGCCAGAACCTAAGCCAGCAGCTATCCCACTTCCTGAACCAAAACCCGCAGTAGGTAAGAGTCCTCTCAACACGAATAACTGTACACACATTTCCCTGTACATCTTGCCTTTTACCATTGAGTGGGTCCGGTTAAAAGCGTGTTAAGCAAATATCTCAGCTAACTTTTCATACTACCAGGAGTGAAGGATATTTTCTGAATATTTGTTGTGAGTGAGGATCTAGTAAATGCATGCTTTATAGGGCACTTGAGAAAGTGCTGCATAATAAGTTTTAACAAACATATACATTAAAATCAATTAATTAATATATTTTAATTCTTTCTACAGCTCTAAAATCTCCCAAACCACCAGCCGAGCCAGCCCCTGTTGCTGCCCCAGTGACAACTCCAGTGGTTGGAAAGAAAGCAGGTATTAACATTGATTCTGTAGAGTGTTTGCTAATTTGCAGTACCATCCTGCAGCCATTTCTCACGTGACTATACACACTGAAGACAACATGACACCTAAGGGCTGTGGGATCTTATCATTTATTATTTTCGAGATACTTTAAGCCTCCCCCCCCCCCCCCCGGGGGGGATCAGGCTCCCATTGTACTAGGCACTGACGCACACACATAATAAGATAGTTCCTGCCCCAAAGCTATACAATTGGGGTTTAGTCTATGCTCTTCAGTGTGGGAGATGAGACGTACTTAATTTGTCTAATTAAATGTATGTATTCTGTTAATTTCTTGATATTTGTTCTGTATGTTCAGACATTCATCTGCATGTGTTGTATGCCTCTTATATTATGTGTATTGCAAAAAATATATTTGTTGTTCATATTGGGAAGGGATGACGGTGTTGTTTTGTTCGCTGTTTTGGGGTTTGTTTTCTATTTGCTGAGTGCTGGCAAAGGTGCCAAGAGCACTGAAGCTCTCTGGCACTACTGTTGTTGTTTAGTATTCATATAGGGTGGCATCCAGCTGGCTTCAGCCAGAGTCAGGGACCCACTGTGTACAGCCACATCGGAATAGTCTGTCCCTTTCTGACATGGTTACAGGTTAGGAGCTTCATCCATGGAACGGCTATAGCACAAGCAGCAGCAGCAGCAGCACAATCTTCCCCATTACTTTGTGTCCCAACCATGACCCAGAGGGGACCCATTGTAAAATGAGAGTGCAGTTAATTCTCTTTATTCAATCCTCGAACACTTGTGAAGCATGCAATTAGTGTCCATTGTGATATTGGTTTGGTGATGTGGACAGCTATTCAAAAACTCCATGTAGGTTGCCAGGCATCATCACAGAATAACAATTTTCAGCTACTGCTAGTGTGGGTTGGATTTGAACTGGCAACCTAAAGACGAAAGACTCCACTGCCCATCACCAACTCTTGAGATAACTAGGACCCTGTGTTGTAAAGGTCAAATGCCACCTGTGGAAAAAGGCAAGATTAAATCCCCTGTGTTGAAAGTGTCTGCTACCGATGAGAAACACAGGCATGTAAAAGATAGTATGAGCCACAAGGCAGCTGCAGGGACATTTGAGCAGAAGAAGCATTTGAGCTAAACATCTCAGATGAAACAGTTGATAGAATATTAAAACCAGAGGAAGATAAACAAGAGACAGAGGTTCTTAAACAATTTGGGATGGTTGCCCAAGAAGCTGAACCAAAAGTAATAACTGTAGTTTCAAGGAAGAATCCTACGGTTAAAGATGAGGAGAGAGAGCCTGCAATAGGTCAGGTTGCCTTTGAAAAGGCTAAAATAAGAACTCCCCATGAGGAACCAAAGCCCATTTATATAGCATCTGAACACATTGAAAGAAGTACCAGAGAAGAAAAGAGGAATACAATTAAATTAGAGGTTCATAGGAAGGATGAAAATGAGAGATTCCCTGAAGAGTCTAGCATTCCATCCAAAGAAAGGGGGAAGATTCCTACATATGAAAAAGAAAAAGGGAAGTGCATTAATTTTTCTCCCTGAAGATGCCCCAAGAAAGTCTGATGTCTTGATTCAGAAGAAGAGAGATGTTCCAAAAAGATAAAATAAGTTTGCAAACTGAAGAAATTGCCATAAAAGATTATGTGATGGATACTACAGAAGCCACTGAAGAAGTAGTACCTGAAATACCTCTGATTACAAGTGAGGGGAGAAGAAAGATGTCACTCTGAAGAGGTTTGAAAAAGTCCCTTTGGGTAAATTCATGACATAAACAAGAAAACTCAGAAAGTGGGGAAATTTAGTTTCAAGAAAGCTGATGTTCCTACTGCTGAAGAAATCATGGTTCCCACCAAACAAGTAAAGAAAATAGATACCTTTCAAAAAGAAGAGATTAACAAAAATCTTGACTGTAAAATGGCAGAATAAGGTTCCCAGGAATCCTCTGAGGATACTGGGGTAGTAGTGAGAAATGATGGGGGCATTGAAAAATTCATTGAATATGAGGTGATTCCCACAAAAAGGCTGATAGAATCTTTACAGATTCAGTTCTCAAGCCACAGGATGCAGAAATGAAAATAGAAGGAAAAAATTTTGCAGGCTAAAGAGAGTCCACTTGAAACCCATATGAGCGGAGAGATTCAGAAGTATCAATGATGGAACAGATAACTTTAAATGGCAAGCAGGAAAAAGGATTATGCCAGTTAAGAAAGTTAAAACTCCTTCTAGGACCTTCTTAGATAAAGACAAAGATACAGACTAAAACCCCTGAAAAGCTGTCTGTAGGAAAAGAATTCGAAATGGTGATTCCAGGAAATGGCAGAGACACTGAGATTTCCTTAGGAGACCTTGACAAAATAGCCCAATTTGAAAAAAGTGATGGAACTAAATCAGTAAAGGAAAGTCCTGTTAGATGTCAAAGAATGAGGGCAAAAAACGATATTAAAAAGTTATCTCCCAAAAGAGAAACCCTAGCTCTTAAAAACAGTGAGCAAATCTTAAACTGAAAGACATAAATCTCCTTTAAATATAGAGGAACTCAGGCTTTCTGGAAGAGAATTCTCTGTTGTAGAAGACATCAGATAAAATAGCAGCATAATGTGGCAGTAAAAAATTTACTCCTGTCACCAAGAAAACAGAGAAGAAAACAAAGCCTTTGAACCAAAAGCTGTCTTGCAATAGAATGCCCAGCAAAGAAGATGTCCCAGTCTCCAAAAGCCTAGGTAAAGTTATCATTCCATTACAGAAGAGAAAGAAGTCTGGGGACTGGATCTCGTCGAGCATGGTAGAGTTTCAGAAGATGACTGGCAATTGAATTAATTTGAGGAGCTGAAAGAAGCTGTGGAATGTCTGGTGGAAAGCTAGGTGAGAAGGCTGCTGCCAAACTCCTCCTCAGAGAGCTCATCATATAAGCTTTGGAAGAAAACACCATTTCTCATCATTATCTGCTTGTGTTTGTCAGTCTGCTTGTATCCTTCAGTACTATTTGTATCTCCATCTAATGCATTAGTTCTCTGAATAGGCATTCAAACATCTGTCACTAGTTTGTCTTCCTGTGTGTGTATCATCTGAACATACTTTTGTGTTCATTGTATTATTTTTACATTATTTTTAAATGGTAGTTTAAATCATCTATATATTGTTACTGTAAAATTGCAGAGCGGTTCACACAGATTTTTCATATGTACACCTCTTTTTTATCATTTCTTGTGTTCTGTGTCCTGCATTTCATATCGCTCAACCATACAAAACAGTCTTTGTATACACATATACAGAATGCAGGATAATAGGAAGTGTGATATGGGAAATATTTTGAAAAGTGAGGGGCGACCTGTCATAATTTATGAATGAGACAAGGTGGGGGAGACCAACTTCTGTCTAATAAAAGATATTACCTCATCCGCCTTGTCTCTCTCATATCCTGGGACCAGCATGGCTACAACAACACTGCAAACAATAGTTCATGAATGGCAGAGTGAAGCAGAAACACATATGAATTATGATAAATAATCCCTAACTCTTGAGCATAGCCCCCTGCCTTTGAACATGTATTTCATGAATAGATTAATATATTTCTTGGTTTGGTTTCTACAGTATGTGTGTTACCTTTTAAAAGCTGTCAGAACTGGTAGAAAAAGAGAGCTTTGCTACCCCAATTTACTGGTGGGTGGGTCATACATGGCTTTTTATTATTGGTACTCAATAGTCAAGGTATCAGTGTTCTTTGGAGGCAGTGACATTTGTGTGGGCTGCGATTTTTTGAAATGGCCTTCGTTTCAATTGGTGGTTGGGTAGTCATGCAGTAGTTTATGTATGTCTCTTGTTAAGTGGTATTTAGACTTACACTTCTGTGTAGTGCCTCACTAGAACAGGAAAGACAGGTTCTAGCATGCTAAGTGGCAGTTTCTTCCACTACTGTCCTTTGAGAAATCATCTATTTTACAAAGTTTCATTGTTTTGCCCAAAACTGATAATTACCATTTTTATTATCATTTACAGCTTTTTTGATTACATTTGATTAAAAAACCCGTAACTGGGAGCTTAGGGTTAGTGAATGGCTACTTCACAGCGAGTCTTAAAAAATGACAGAGTTTTGGCAGAACAAAATATTGATAAAGGGAGGGTTCCTAAGCTCCACTTTTTAATATCTACCACAGGATATGCAGTTTTAGATGCTATATTTCAAAATATTCAATGTCAAACTATTGACAGTATATGTTGTATAAAAATGTATATGCTTACACCCTTCTCCTTGCTGTATGAGTGTATGTATGTATGTATGTATGGAGAGAGAAGAAAGAGAAAATGTCACTTTTAGAAAGATTTTTATCTTAATGTTAATACATACATCTACTTAACCAGACTTAATACATTGCTAATACTATTGCTGTTTTACTGCAGAGCCAAAAGCATCAAAAGAGGAACCTGGCAAGGTTAAAACTCCTATTAAAGGTAAGAGAAATGATCATAAAATACAAACAGTGTAAAGTTTGCATGTGGAAAATCCTAATTATAATGAATGCTTTCAGCTTTCTGTGGTGTAAGTTATTGGACAGCAGACTTCCCAAATATGACTTAGAATGACAAGGATTAGATAAAGTTTAATCTAAACTGTCTTTTTTTTTTGCCAAGACAATATTTGTTAAAAGGAATGGCTGTTCCTATTTCTGAAGTTACATTTTTAATGAAATCATCTTTAAAAATCCATCTGATTCAGCCACTAACACAAGATATGAAACTTAACCTTGCTTATATTATCATATTTGACTCAAACGATGGACAAATTTAGAATAGAGATTAATATTAAACTTTAAATAAAATATCTCTAAAATGTTGCCATTCAGATTAAATAAATAGACTTACGATTCTGATTATGTTCTGCCTCATTCTGGACAAAGCAAATTAATGAATACATTGTAATCAAAGAGGAAAACTGTAAAGGAGGGCATATCAAATCTCAGTATGGGTGTTTTAGACATAACAAAAGTGAATGGATGCTTTAATCCAGTTGAAACTTTGAGCATGAAAAACTGCACGGCACCCCAGCTTTTAACATGGTCCAGGTAGAATTGTGGACTGCTTAATCTAGGCTTGATTGTGCAGTTTTTGTGCTCTAATTGCATCACTGTAAATTTTGTCAAACTGGCAACTAAGCGTCTGGCTCATGAACCTCATTCAGCCCAGCTGCTACAGCATGCAAACAAGCAAAACTCTAAATTGGGATGAGTTTATTCATCTCTACATCTGACTTATAGCCAAGAAGACACCATCCCCTGCAGAACTGGAGAGGAGGAAACTAAGGCCAGGCAGTGGTGGTGAAAAACCTCCTGAAGAGCCACCATTCACCTACCAACTTAAGGCTGTGCCACTCAAGTTTGTTAAAGAAATGAAGGACATAGTGCTGAAAGAAGCTGAATCTATTGGCTCTTCTGCAATCTTTGAGGTTCTTATCTCTCCCTCTACTGCAAGTACCAGCTGGATGAAAGACGGAAATAACATCCGAGAGAGCCCAAAGCACAGGTTTATTGCAGATGGCAAGGACAGGAAGCTGCATATTATTGATGTCCAGCTTTCAGACTCCGGCGAGTACACTTGTGTGCTACGTCTGGGAAACAAAGAAAAGACCTCGACAGCTAAACTCATTGTTGAAGGTATTTCCTTGCACCCTGAATATGCTTCAGATTCTTCAACAACTTAAAGAATAGCTATAATTTACAGCTTTAAATATGTTTGTATATTGCGAGTTTTCAGTAATTGTCGTAATTTCCATTGATCATTTCATATTTTCATTCTATATGCAGTGCGTCTCTGTGCTGTATAAAAAATAAAATGCATCAAAATGTGGTTCCCTCTTCCCCCAGAAATACCAGTGCGTTTTGTGAAAACTCTTGAGGAACAAGTCACAGTGGTCAAAGGGCAGCCATTTTATCTGAGCTGTGAGCTGAACAAAGAGAGAGATGTGGTGTGGAGGAAGGATGGAAAGATCATAAAAGACAAGCCTGGAAAGTACGCTCTGAATATTATTGGTTTGCAACGCGCCCTCACCATCATGGATGCAGATGACACTGATGGTGGCACTTATACTGTGACAGTGGAAGATACTGACCTCAAATGTGACTCTGTTGTTCAAGTAATAGGTAAGCAATCAGAATAAAACTCTAATTTCTCTCCTTTGAATTTGTGTGCATGTTTGGGGTGCTTTAAAATAAGGAAAGTTTGACTTGATTGGTACCTGAAAAGGAGCACAAAAGGGTGGTCACCGTATTTTTATTCCTTAGGTAATGGGTTCATTATTCTTCACCTTTGTTTAACACATTTTGAAATGTTCACTTTTGGTATTTTAGGGCCTAACTCCCACTCCCAGTTATAGGAAAAGCTGCTACTCAAAAGGGAGATGAATCAGAATTACCATTTATAGGATTAGGGTCATATTGATCCTCATGTGGAACTTCCTGTCAGGATCAGTGGGGAGTAGTGCTCGAAATACTATGCCAGAATTAACCAGATTTCATCAATATTGTGAGAAGTAGACTCCCATTTGGGGGATTTTATCTGCTGAATATTAGTAGATAATTTTGGCAAATGTATGGATTGCTCTCAGCTCCCTGCTAAGTTGCTCTGATTTATTGGAGGGCCTTTGGTTTTTTGGCAATCCTGATATAGAAACTCCTAGCCATCTGTCCTCCATAAATTGCAAACAAGTCTTTGGGAAATGTTCTACTCTGGTTGCATATGACAACTTCTATTATTGCAGTGATTCCTGTGAATCATGTGTGCTCATTTCAAGTTATAAACCAATATAAACTGGCAAGTCGGTTTTTTTATAGGCTTTGTCTTTTCAAAGAGTGGAATAAACTAAATTTCAGAAGCCCTTATTTCTCTCATTTATGAACCCACTTATATGTATTAATAGCCTACGAACCCTAATTTTTATTTAACTTTTTCTCATGCAGAAGTGATAAGAGACTGGTTGGTGAAACCTATAAGAGACCAGCATGTGAAACCAAAGGGTACAGCTACTTTCGTTTGCAATCTTGCCAAGGAGACGCCAAATTTTAAATGGTACAAGGGAGATGAGGAAATTCCAGCTAAACCAACTGAAAAGACAGAGATCTTGAAAGAAGGAAATCTCATTTACCTCAAAATTAAGAATGCTGCACCTGAAGATATTGGTGAATATGCAGTGGAAGTTGAAGGTCGCAGATATGCAGCAAAACTGACCCTTGGTGGTAAGGAAGGTTTTCTGAACATTATATGTAATTATTGTATATGCCAGTATTTTCAACCCTTTCAAAACAAGAATATTCAAAACTTGAACTGCTGTAAAGTTGTATCAAAACTTTCATTGACTATGTTACACATGTTTGTTTGTGCATCTCAGAGCGTGAGGTTGAGCTGCTTAAACCACTGGAGGATGTTACAGTTTATGAGAAACAAACAGCAAACTTCGACACAGAAATTTCTGAGGAAGATGTTCCTGGAGAATGGAAACTGAAAGGAGAAATCCTGAGGCCCTCACCTGTAAGCATCCTCCCATTTAAAAATGCAGTTAATTTAAAATGAGAATACTGTGAGCAGGTTCTACAAACTTATGTTAGTCACATTGTAAAATTTTTGCTGGTCTGTTTATCTCTGCAGTCATCCAGTGCTCCAGCACAGAAATTAGAGAGGTTAAGTTTTATGATGATTGAAAATGTGGTCCTCTTCAAGGAACTACGTTTCACAACAAATAACATAAAATAATTTGCAAGGCTTCATATCACAACAAAAATATCCAGGCCCATGTAAATTGCTAGAGTGGCGCCTAAGTTAAAAATAGGAGTTGAGCGTTATGGAAATGTATTTTATTTTACTTTAAGATTTCTTTTAGAGTAAAATCATTTTGATTTGGTAGCAATGCTGTTCTCTAACAGGCAGCTATTCCCTGTGTGTGTAAAACAAGATTTGGAGTGTTTCTTTTTTATGAACAGAGTCCAATATTGTGTATTTAGAATACCAGTTTCCTTACTAAAAACGTAATTTTTCCAGACTTGTGAAATCAAAGCTGAAGGAGGAAAACGCTTCCTAACTTTACACAAAGTCAAGTTGGAACAGGCTGGTGAAATCCTCTACCAAGCACTCAATGCACTTACTACAGCCATCCTGACAGTGAAAGGTACACTATACTAGCAAATAGAGAATAGTATCACTTAGTCCAAGTTCACATTGAGTGCTTGAAAAAAATTAATTCTGTTTTGTTTCTAGAAATCGAACTTGACTTTGCTGTGCCTCTGAAAGATGTCACTGTTCCTGAGAAGCGTCAGGCTCGATTTGAATGTGTTCTCACCCGGGAAGCCAATGTTATATGGTCTAAGGGCACTGACATCATCAAAGTTGGAGACAAATTCGATATCATTGCAGATGGAAAGAAACACATCCTTGTAATCAATGATTCAGAGTTTGATGATGAAGGAGAATACACTGCTGAAGTGGAAGGGAAGAAGAGTACAGCAAGATTGTTTGTGGAAGGTAAGTATCTCATTATGAGCAGAGACTATGTGAAGATTATTAAAGAGCACATCTTCTAGAACTTCACTAGCGTAATGTTAAGGTACTGACGAGCAATGTTTCATTATAGGTGTCAGGTTGAAGTTCATCACACCTCTAAAAGACCAAACAGTGAAAGAAGGGGAAACGGCTCACTTTGAGTTCGAGCTTTCTCATGAAGATATGCTAGTGACCTGGTTCAAAAATGACAAAAAACTCCACACAAGCAGAACGGTTCTGATTCATGCAGAAGGCAAGACTCACAAATTAGAAATGAGAGAAGTAACACTTGATGATATCTCTGAGATAAAGGCTGAAGTCAAGGGCTTGCACACTCGTGCTAAGCTCCAAGTCTTAGGTAAAGTATTACCACCACTTAATATGAACAATTTCTTAAAGGAACAGTGACAAAACATTTGTTTTAATAACTTTTTACATTTCAATATGCCTTTAATTATATATTGATTTCAAGTTTACTAACTGTTTCACAACCAACATGCCGTTTGTAGAGGCTGATCCATACTTCACCGTGAAATTACAAGACTACTCTGCTATAGAGAAAGATGATGTCATTCTGGAGTGCGAACTTAGCAAAGATGTACCAGTGAAATGGTACAAAGATGGCCAAGAGCTTACAGCTTCCAAGAGAATCTCTATAAAGGCTGAGGGCACGCGCCGTATCCTAAAAATCAAGAAGACTGAAGATGGTGATAAGGGCAACTATGAGTGTGACTGTGGAACTGACAAGACAAAAGCTAATGTTAACATTGAGCGTAAGTGGCCACGCCTTCCCAACTGGACCCCAGCTGAAAACCTTGTAACATACAGCTTAATACAGCAAAGTTGACCTGTGTTTCTGTGCTTCCAGCTCGTATAATAAAAGTGGAGCGCCCCCTCTATGGAGTGGAGGTATTTGTTGGTGAAACAGCTCGTTTTGAGGTTGAAATCTCTGAGCCCGATGTCCACCCCCTATGGAAGTTAAAGGGAGAAACTTTAACACCTTCACCTGTAAGGCTTTCATTATTTTTAAAATCACAATGTATAATTTTAAAAATAAAAATTCCCCAGCGTAACCTGTGATGGATGATGGCTTAGAAAAATTATATTTATTTCCTCCTTCAAATCAGAACTGTGAAATAATCGAAGATGGGAAGAAGCATGTTCTTATCCTTTATAATTGCAAACTGGATATGACTGGAGAAGTGTCCTTCCAGGCTGCAAATGCTAAAAGTGCAGCTAATCTGAAAGTGAAAGGTATAGTGGCAACATTCTCCGTGCATACAAAACTTTCTTATTAAATCTACCAATAAAAAAGCCAGCATAAATGCATCTCTGAACTTGTAATGATCTGCTCTGATTTCAGAACTACCTCTCATCTTTATCACTCCACTCAGTGATGTCAAGGTCTTTGAGAAGGATGAGGCAAAGTTTGAATGTGAGGTGTCTAGGGAACCCAAGACTTTCCGTTGGTTGAAAGGAACACAAGAGATCACGGGTGATGAGAAGTTTGAAATTATCTCAGAGGGCACAAGACATGCCCTGGTAATTAAGACAGTTGCATTTGAGGATGAAGCTAAATATATGTTTGAAGCTGAAGATAAAAGAACAAGTGCCAAGCTGATCATTGAAGGTTTGTTTGACTTGATGCTTCTATGGATAATGCACTTGATACTTGTCTTTCAATTGTTTTTTACATAAATGTAATCATTAATGAGACACATTGTTTGTTTAGGCATTCGTCTGAAATTCATTACTCCTCTCAAAGATGTAACAGCAAAGGAGCGTGAGACTGCAGAGTTTACTGTAGAACTGTCTCATGACAATATCCCTGTTGCTTGGTTCAAGAATGACCAACGACTGCATACCAGTAAGGTGGTTTCAATGAAAGACGATGGCAAATTCCATACACTGACATTTAAAGATCTCTCTATTGATGACACTTCTCAGATCAGAGCAGAAGCTATGAGCAAATCTTCTGAAGCTAAACTCACAGTTATTGGTAAGTGTATCTTACTTTTATTCAGTATGAATTCACATGTTGGATATTTTATGTATTCCTAAAAAAAGAACACACTATTGGGAATCAGAAAGTCTTGTTTACAAATCCCTGCTCTGCCACAAACTCACTGTGTGCTCTTGACAAATCACCTGAATCTCTTTGTGTCTCCATTTCTATGTTTACAAAGATAATACTAATTATTTAAAAACTTCTCAGAACTGTTGTGAGGATTCGTTGATTAATACGTGTACAGTGCTTTGGAGCTGTTAAGCATTTTATATTCTTTGGAGAGCCAGCACAATATTTTCCAGTGAAGTTAGCAATTATTACTCTGAATGTACTTCTTCCTATGCTATTTTTGAATAGCTATGCTAATAGGTTTTTGCTGGTTTTTGTAATCAAACCACCACATCCAATATAAATATATAGCAAAATGTTGGGACACTCAGAAAAATAACAATGTTATACTTTTTATTGTTGTTATTCCTCTGTTCAGACACTTCTCAGGAATGAAAAGCTTTAAGAATATGCCTTATGTATTGTGCATGGCCTAAGATGGTACAAACTTTATAAAAAGACCTGTGCTTTTTGTGCCTTTAAAACAATTAAAACTGTCATATGCTTATCTCAACTTGTATTTGCAGAGGGAGATCCTTACTTTACTGCAAAGCTTCAAGATTATACTGCTGTAGAGAGAGATGAAGTGATTTTACAATGTGAAATTAGCAAAGCAGATGCTCCTGTGAAATGGATGAAAGATGGCAAAGAAATAACTCCATCAAAAAATGTTGTTATCAAGGCTGATGGCAAAAAGAGAATCCTAATCCTCAAGAAAGCTTTGAAAAAAGACATTGGAACATACACCTGTGATTGTGGCACTGACCAAACCTCTGCCAAACTCAACATTGAAGGTAGTGTAGTTTTGTCAGTGCCTCTCTGTTGTAAAGCTCTTCTTGTGAGTTTCTGTTGAAAGCTGATGGCATCAAATGTTCCTTTGTTTTTCTCACCTCTCAGAGCGGGATATTAAGATCGTGCGCCACCTGTACAGTGTGGAGGTAATTGAGACAGAGACTGCCCGCTTTGATACTGAAATCTCTGAGGAAGATGTCCACGCCAGCTGGAAACTAAAAGGAGAAACCCTGAACCAATCACCTGTAAGCATAATGCCGATCAAGCCCAGACTTCTGTGTGGATAGAGATTCATAACAACTATTAGATAAAAAAAATACATTTTATATTCTTTTAACTTATCTTCTAACTTTTGAGATTTTAGGTGCACTTGATTCCGATTTTTTAGTTTTTCTCCACAACCAGGAAGGCTAGAAACTTACTTTTTAAAAACAAAACTGAGGCTGAAAGTCTTACATATTTTCATGACTCTTGGTGATTTAAAAAAACCCACCAAATATTGAGAGACTAACTATAAAAACCTAAGAGTAGGCAACTCTGAATTCAGTAGTCCTGATGGAAATAAATAAACAATAGGAAAAGTGAGACAGTTGTAAGTTTGTGTGTCTACGAGAGAGAGAGAGAGAGAGAAAGAAATGTGGATCTAAAATGAGGACTATCTTTTGTAATGAGAGATCGCCGATATGTTCATTAGCATTGCCAGACACCTGCTATTGCTAGTGCTTACAAGCCAGTGTCTTCAATATATCTAAGTTCTTCCCAACATCCCACTTTGTCAGTGCATTGTTCATGAATAAATTTATATCTTCAGCAGAGCTAATGGAAATAGTCCTTAAGTGGATTTATGAGCAAGCACATCATTTGAATTGTTGGCTGTACTAGGCAATTTAGTAGCAGTTCAGATTTCAAAAGTATCTATTGCCTAGACATTATGGATATTTTAGAAATATAGAGAGAAAGGTGTTAACGAGGCTACATATATCTCTAAAAAATATTCTGCATATGAGTGGTGTTTTACACACAGTATATCCTTTGTGAGTCTGCAGAAATTCTATAAATGCAGCTCACTACTTCTATATTTTGTTGTTTTCCTTCTTGAAGGAGTGTGAAATTAAGGAGGAAGGCAAAAAGCACTTCCTCGTATTGTACAATGTACGTTTGGACCAAGCTGGTGGAGTGGACTTCCAAGCAGCAAATGCCAAATCCAATGCTCACCTTCGAGTGAAACGTAAGTGTCTTATTAGTATACAAATGAATAGATAGTTAATGCCATGTCTTTAAAACTAGAAGAAATGAATTAAAATGAAACTAACTGAATCATTACATCACACAGCTGATTGTTTGGAATGGGTGGCTAAATCACTAAACTGCACCAAGCCCATGGGACAGTGATTTTGAAGTATCGGTGACACCAATGACCTTGATCCCTGTTAGTTTAAGAATTTTTTTAAATATAATTTTTATAGTTTCTTTTTATTAGAGCACGAGAAAAAGGACATTGACTTTCAGGCTTCTGGGTGGTCTTGCATCATGAGTTGTTACGCAACTGAAGCATTACAAGCAAAAGCTTTGTTGTGCTGACATTTCTGCCTTCAATTGCTGGGATGCCACCACACTAACATTTGGGGAAAGAACTAAGCTCTTGATGGACAGGGACAGAGCACATGGTTGGAGACCACTTGTCTCTCCCTCCAATCCTAGCACTCGCTATTTTGGAAGGCACATGCCTTATCTAGCAAGAGGCATGCAGGGCTTGGCAGAGAGACAGATGCACTGCAACTTTCCTGCTGACCTTGTTCATTTTAAAGAAACAGGCTCTGCAAACAGGGACTCTCCAGTGCCCAACCCTTCCCCTAAGAAACTCAAGTGGCCCCCCTCTAGTTAGGGAATTTAAATAGCTTTGCATTACCATGTCTCTCTCTCTTGGGAGAAGCCACCGTAGAGATTAGTGGGTAGGGCAGAAGCCCTCTCTTGAGTGAAGTGACTAATGTGAAGATGATTTCTCCCCCTCGCCAAGCACGAGTAATTGGCCTGCTCAGACCGCTCAAGGATGTAACAGTGACAGCTGGTGAATCAGCCACCTTTGACTGTGAGCTCTCCTATGAGGGAATCGTGGTGGAGTGGTTCTTGCGTGGACAGAAACTGGAACCGAGTGACAAGGTAAAGAGACTTCTTGCCACCTGCTTTCTTCCACTCCTCATTTCCCCCTTTCTTCCTTTCCTCCCCACTCTCTCCCCCCTCTCCTTTATGTCTTACCTCCCTCCTTCCAGCAGCAGAAGCACTAAGACACAGGAATGCGCTGCTTCTATTTTCAGTTATAAAGTGTTCTCACTTAAACATAAATTTGTATTTTTCTGTAAATAAAATGGATCTGAAATAGCATGTGTATTTATCACACAAAGAAAAGTTAAAAGGTCTCAAAACACTGGCCACAAGAGTAAAGCTTTTTGTGCCTGAATTGTTGGCAATCGCAGCCACAAGGGATATGAAATGGTTCCTGCTAAGGTGTGTTGCAGTTTGAGTGAGTTTTATGAATAAATGAAGTTCCTGATTCTTTCCACTGAATGCAGAGCTGCCGTCCAGTTCTGCATATATGGGGATTAAGAAGATTGAAATTCCATTTCAGGCATTTGATCAGGCTTTCCAGATAACTTTCTAGGCAGGTTTGCTTGCCAAGCATTTCTCACTAGCTATTTTTAACCCTTCTTCAAGTGCTGGCTCTTAGCGCTGAGATTTGAGCTGCCTGGAATGTGGTTAATTGAATATTTGAAGTTTGCCAACAGTAGGGAATATATTATAAATAATATAAAATGTATGTTACAATTTTTAAGATGCAGTTATTCGGATGCATTCTTTATTAGGTACTCATTTTATGTGTAATGCCTTCAGATCTCTAGCGAAATAGAGCTGCCTTGTAGGGAAACGCAAGTAAATGTCTAAGGAATTACACAAGTTAATGAAATTTCAGAATTTGTAATAATGCTGGTAGATGTTTCTTTAATTCAAATTGAAGTTTAGTTTAATTTTTACTATAGCTTTTTCATATATTAATAAGAGGATTCTTGTTTTCAGTGAGATCTTTCTGAGTTTTACTCAGTTTAACCAAACTCAGAATTGTCATCCACATTGCTATACTTAAAGATCTGTAAATAGAATTGAAATTCTGCCGATTAGAGGTTTAATAAACCAAGGTAAAATTCACTTTCATATTTTGAAATAAAAATGTGCAAGGATTTGAGTCAATGAAGTGGATTAATCATGATTACTGACTTGCAATATATAGTAAGAGATATTGAAACTTCAGTATTAAACATTAAGGGATATCATCTTATTCTTGTCCATTTGGGCCACTTTCTGACTCATTTCAACTTCTTAATGAGATTTTATACCTTAATTCTGATTTCCCCTACACATTCACAGCTCCTATTGGCTTCAGCAAAATATTTGTTTGCACAGGAATACATGTTCAGGTGCTCCAAGTTTATTTGATTCATCACTTCCTCTAAAATAACCTCTTTAAATGCTGTTATCATTGTTTCCAAGAGTCAAACTGACTCTACAAGAAAATGGGATTTGAGGTTTGACTATTCTTTACCTTAAACTATCTTGGCAAACCAAATTTATTACTTCATCTGAACTTCTTTCAACTAAATGTTTCAAGGACATAAATATTTATTTTGGGCATAATGAGTATGCTCAGAAACAACTCCGTCTCCTCTGTTTTTCTTCTCACTTTAGACTTCCCATTTGCCTTCACCTTACCAGAACTACTTCTATTGCTTGACTTTGTACTTTCCTACAAATAATTAAAAATAATTCTTTAGGAGACACTTTGTGTCCATTTATTATTTTGAGTAGAGACTGTCCGGTTTGGCCACTGTACATGGCAGAGGGGCATTGCTGGCACATGGTGGCATATATATGCCATGTACATTGGCCAAACCAGACAGTCTCTACACAAAAGAATAAATGGACACAAATCAGACATCAAGAATTACAACATTCAAAAACCAGTAGGAGAACACTTCAATCTCCCTGGACACTCAATAACAGACTTAAAAGTGGCAATTCAACAAAAAGCTTCAAAAACAGACTCCAACGAGAAACTGCAGAACTGGAATTAATTTGCAAATGGACACCATCAAATTAGGCCTGAATAAAGACTGGGAGTGGATGGGTCACTACAAAAACTAATTTCCTTCTGTTGATACTCACACCTTCTTATCAACTGTTTGAAATGGGCCACCTTGATCACATTGGCCTCATTAGCACTACAAAAGTGATTTTTTTCCTTCCCTTGGTATTCACCCTTCTTGTCAAGTGTTGAGAACAGGCCACTTCCACCTTAATTGAATTGAATTGGCTCTTTAGCACTGACCCCCCACTTGGTAAGGCAACTCCCATCTTTTCATATGCTGTGTATTTATACCTGCCTACTGTATTTTCCACTCCATGCATCTGATGAAGTGGGTTTTAGCCCATGAAAGCTTATGCCAAAATAAATGTGTTAGTCTCTAACGTGCCACAAGGACTCCTCATTGTTTTTGCTGAAACAGACTAACATGGCTACCACTATGAAACATATATTTTTAAGTTATTATTATATATGTGATGTAATTTCTTTAGATTTTGACATATACTTCCTCCCATTGGGACATGTGGGAGTACTTAAATACCAGTGCCTATGTAGATAAGAGGGGGAAATATATATATATATATATATAAAATCTTGAAAGTGTCCTTGATCCACTATGCATATGTAGGAGGAAATTGTCCAAAATATGTATCCAATAAAAATAATAAAGAATAGATGACATTGAATTGAAGGGTCTTCATATAGTTCGCGTGTAGATACTTACAAAATGCTTTTTTGTTTAATTAGGTTGTCACACGTGCTGAAGGAAGAGTACACTCGCTTACTCTCAGAGATGTCAAGTTAACAGATGCTGGAGAAGTCTCACTGACTGCAAAGGATTTCAGAACACAAGCAAATCTTTTTGTAAAAGGTAAACTGATTTGCATAATTACATCTGTCTGGTGATTATTATTCCATCATGGATTAGGAAGTCTGTGGACACTCTTTATATTAAACTGGTTAGATCATACCTAAAATACTGCATACACTTCTAGTTATCTCAGTACTGGAAAGGAGTTGATAAACTGGAGTAAATTCAGAGAAAAGACACAAAAACAATTGCAATAATTGCAGGGAATTACTTATAAGAAAAGATGAAAACTACAATTCATATATACAGCTTGGCTAAACTCATTAAGGTACAGGGGCTTGTGATAATGATTTACAAGTATCTAAAACTGTAAGCACCAAGGAGACAAGGAAATTGTTTATCCTCATTTATGTTCTCACAACTGTAATAGGCTAAAACTGAAAAAATGAACAAATAAACTGAATATAGTGAAGAATTTTCCAACAGCATAATCTTTTATCCTTGTGGATTATTGTCCCAGTGGAAATTATAGGAGCCACATCACTTGAGAGTAATTTAAAACTAGATTAGACATAGCACTCAGGAATGTATTGTAGGGAATAATCCTGTATTGATTGCTGGATGGCTAAAATTATGGTGTTCTCCATCTCTAATTTCTATGATTCTTTTAGAACCCCCAGTTGAATTTACTAAACCACTTGAGGACCAGACAGTAGAGGAGGAAGCCACTGCAGTACTGGAATGTGAAGTATCCAGAGAGAATGCAGAGGTGAAATGGTTCAAGAATGGACATGAAATTCACAAAACAAAGAAGCACAATATCATAGCTGAGGGCAGGGTTAGAAAACTGATCATACGTGGCTGCACATTAGATGATGCTAGAACATATACCTGTGATGCTAAGGATTTCAAGACCTCTTGCTTCTTGAATGTGGAACGTAAGTCGTGTAATTTAACCTCTTTGTTGATATTAATATGATTATTAATAATGCTATCATCTGTAATGATTTATTCTTGCATAACTATGGTTATTCTAAAAATTTTGACATATTTACATGTATGTATATTTTTTTCTTATAGCTCTTCGTGTTGACTTTACAAAGCCCCTTACTGATCTTGAAGTGAAAGAAAAAGAAATTGCTCGGTTTGAATGTGAAATTTCACGCCCAAATGTCACGGTCTGTAATATCATGTTCTTATTATCTGAATAACGCTTTAATGTGAGGTTGTTTTTTTTTTAAATCTCAATCTTATGTTATTGTTAAGTAACACAATGCTAAGATTAATGATGCAATGCATTAACATAACTAACAGTACTACAATGTCAATTTGCTTTAAAAACAGGTTCGGTGGTTTAAGGATGGCATTGAAATAAGAAAGGGCAAAAAGTATGACATAATTTCCAAAGGTGCCCAGCGTATTCTTGTGGTCAACAAATGTCTATTTGAAGATGAAGCAGAATATGCATGTGAAGCAAAAACAGCTAGAACCTCTGGCATCCTAACAGTTATAGGTAAAACTAAATCTACTCTTAAATATACTTCATGTGAAAGAAGAATAGCTTGATCATTTTGTTTTAATCGAATGCTTCTAAATTTCTTATTATAGAGGAGGAAGCTGTTTTCACCAAAAATCTTCCCAATATCGAAGTAAATGAAACTGACACTGTAAAATTCATTTGTGAAGTCTCTAAGCCTGGAGCTGAAGTAACTTGGTTTAAAGGAGATAAGGAATTACCTGAAGGTGGTAGATATGAACAAATTGCTGATGGCCGAAAGAGAATTCTTGTCATTCATAATGCTCGCCTTGACGACGCTAGCGAATACAGCTGTAGGCTTCCAAGTACTCGCACAACTGGCAACCTCAAAGTACATGGTAAGAAAATTACTCTGGTATATTTTTTCACAGAAAAATCAGGTAGACAAAAGGTATGCAATTTTCTTTTGCTCTGTTTATACAGAAAAAATAATATATGTTTAACATTTATTTTTACAGAAATTGCAGCAGAATTTATTACCCGACCACAAAATGTTGAAGTACTAGAAGGACAAAAAGCTGAATTTGTCTGCTCAATATCCAAAGATGGCTTTGAAGTACAGTGGCTGAGGGGTAATAAGGTACTTGAGGCTGGTGATAAGTATGACATCATTTCAGATGGCAAAAAGAGATTACTTGTCATTAAAGACTCTATTTTAGGAGATGAAGGAAAGTATTCCATCATGGTTGGTGGAATCAAAGCAACAGCACACTTAAAAGTGATTGGTAAGCTTCTGTTTATTTTAGTAAGGTGTGTGTGCACATTTTATTTTATTCTTTTATAGTATGAAAGATGCAATATTTTTTCGCAATTTCAGAAAAACTCAGGATTATAACTCCACTTAAGGATCAAGTAGTTAAAGAGGGAGAAGAACTTGTCTTTAATTGTGAGGTCAATACAGAAGGAGCCAAAGCTAAATGGTACAAAAATGAGGAGCCAATATTCGATAGTGCAAAATCCATCATGGTCCACAAGGATTTAGTTTACACTCTCAGAATCAGAGATGCACACTTTGCAGATCAAGCCACCTACACTGTCTCACTATCAAACGCCAGAGGGGAACACGTCAAGAGCTCTGCTGCCTTAACAGTACTGGGTGAGTAACTTGCATTTTAAAAGTTAGACATTTAATCATGTCAACTGCCGATTTAAATCAGGATGTAAATGAACCATATTTTATTTTTCATTTTAACAGAGGAGGATCTCAGAATTGTTGTCCCTCTTGAAGATATTGAGACAATGGAGAAGAAATCGGTCACATTCTGGTGCAAAGTCAATCGTCTCAATGTAACCCTTCAGTGGACAAAGAATGGCGAGGAAGTTACATTTGACAGACGCATTTTGTACAAAGTTGACAAATACAAACATTCACTTATCATTAAAGACTGCGGGTTTATAGATGAAGGTGAATACACAGTCATTGCTGGACAAGACAAATCTGTTGCAGAACTCCTTATCACAGAGGCACCTGCAGATTTCATTGAGCATCTACAGGACCAGACTGTCACTGAATTTGATGATGCTGTCTTTACCTGCCAGCTTTCCAAAGAGAAAGCAAGTGTAAAGTGGTACAAAAATGGACGAGAAATCAGAGAAGGCAAAAAGTATGCACATTTTATCACACTTCTCTTGTTAAACTTCAAAATGTGTTTGTCATGTTTGGTGTTTGTTCTGTGTTTTAATTCACTTATTTCTCTCACCATCCTTTGTCCCCATCAAGGTATCTGTTTGAGAAGGATGGAAATTTGCACAGGTTAATTATAAAAGACTGTAGACTAGAGGACGAATGTGAATATTCCTGTGGAGTAGATGACAGGAAATCAAGGGCAAGACTTTTTGTTGAAGGTAAATGTAAAATTAAAAAGGAGTTTCTGCCAGTTCTTAGTTATCAGAAGAAAGATTAAACACTCTTCAAATTAATGGGTATTTATTTCAGAAATCCCTATTGAGATCATCCGACCGCCACAAGATATTTATGAAGCTCCAGGCTCTGATGTCATCTTCATGGCTGAGTTGAATAAAGATGGAGTGGAAGTCAAGTGGTTAAGAAATAACATGATTGTAGTCCAGGGTGACAAACATCAGATGATGAGTGAAGGAAAAGTCCATAGGCTGCAGGTATGCGAGATAAGGCCTCGTGACCAAGGCGAATACAGATTTATTGCCAAAGATAAAGAAGCTAGAGCTAAACTTGAATTGGCTGGTAAGTCATCTACTTTATTGTATTTATTTTATAAAATCTGAGATTAGGGTTAATAAAGATATTGTCACTAGTTATGCAACATTTCATATACCTTTTCAGAAGGTTGGATTAGAATGTGTAGTAAAGTGGAGACAATCTGGAATCTCATTAAACGATTTTTCCATGACCACTGGGATTACAATTCAGTCAAAAAAGAAAATTGCCAAACTGAAGTTTCTATTTGTTTATGAAAAACGTACACAGTTTTTTCCAAAGAAAAGAAAGAATTATGCCGTAAAGACCACCTGGAACATACATAGTGTGCTGCTGCAGTTCTCCTAAAAAAAAAAAGTCGTCATTTCAGTGGGGTTACTCACTTGAGTAAAGTTGCTCATTTGCCAGTTTGCAGCATCAGACCATGAAAGTGCATTGAGTTAATGCCCAACAGCAGCCCCCTTCTCCCTACTTTTATATATATATATATATATATATATATACACACACACACACATCAGTATGGCCAAATGGATAGAGAACTGTTGGGACTATTGGGACTCAGGAGCCCTGGTTCTATTTTAGGCTCTGTCACTGGTCTGCTGGGTGACTTTAAGCAAGTCATTTCACAGCTGTACTTCAGTTTCCCCAAATGTAAAATGGGGATAATAATATTGACCTCCTTTGTAAAGTGTTTTGAGATCTACTAAATAAACGTCCATATGAGAACTAGCTGTTATTATTACTTTGTGCATTTCAGGGTACCATGCAAAAATACATGGATTTTGCCTTTTGGCCTTTAGTCCCCTCCTGTAATATTCTTCTATGGTTATTATTGGGGAGGCCTCTGCAGTGACCTCTCTGTGTTTTGGGTGAGCCAGATATATGCAGGACAGTTTCTCCCTTATACTCAGCCAGGGCTTGGTCCTGTGCCCATTGAAATCAGTGGTAAATCTCATATTTACTTGAGTGCAGGATCAGGTGCTCAATGTACACTGGCCAGTGTGAATTTGTCCCTTTGGGGCAACCCCATGAATACATTAATAGTTTGTTTCAGATTCATATGCCACTCCCATTACTTTTTCCAAGTTAGAATATGTATTGAATATGCAAGAAGTATATCAAATAGTTCTGAAAACATTAAACACTCATTTGCCTCACTGGTCATCTTTAGCTGCCCCAAGAATCAAGACTGCTGACCAGAACCTTGTGGTTGATGTTGGGAAGCCTTTGACCATGGTTGTTCCATATGATGCCTACCCAAAAGCAGAAGCCGAGTGGTTAAAAGAGGATGAAAGCCTGCCAACACACACAATTGATACAACAGCTGACAGCACCACCTTCAAAATTTTGGAAGCAAAGAAATCCGATAAAGGAAGATACAAGATTATACTCCAAAACAAACATGGCAAAGCTGAAGCACACATCAATGTAAATGTTATTGGTAAGCTCTTCATTTATTAAGGCCTTGTCTACATTTTGCTCTGTTTACAGCTATTGCTATAATATAGCAGTTTAGCTATATGGAACATGAGGAAAGAAAATGCCATTATTTGCAATGGTGGAGTTTTACCCTCATTTCAAGCAGGAATAAGCTACCTCAGTGCAATTCGTAACCTATTGCAGCTTACTCTTTGTTTGTAGGTCAAAGTAAAAACAAAGATGACGTATACTAAAAATACTTTTCACATAAATTTCAGATGTTCCAGGTCCAGTTAGAAACTTAGAAGTCACTGAAACATATGATGGTGAAGTTAGCCTTGCCTGGGAGGAACCAGAAAGTGATGGTGGAAGTAAAATCATTGGCTATGTCGTTGAAAGACGTGATATCAAACGTAAAACCTGGATTTTGGCCACTGACTGTGCTGACAGTTGTGAATATACCGTTACTGGACTTCAGAGAGGAGGAGTTGAGTACCTCTTCCGAGTGAGTGCTAAAAACAGAGTGGGCACTGGGGAACCAGTGGAAACGGACACCCCTGTTGAAGCAAAGAGCAAATTTGGTAAGCCACAATTTTGAAAAATATTTCAAAATAATGTTTTTAGTTAGTTTTTGCATTTTTTTCTCCCAACATACATTATTGTTCTCTCCCCCCCACACAAAAAATAAAATGCAGATGTTCCTGGTCCTCCTCTGAATGTAGAAGTTATTGATGTGAACAGATTTGGTGCTTCACTTACCTGGGAGCCACCAGAGTATGATGGAGGCTCTCCAATTACTGGCTACATTGTTGAATTGCGTGACAAAAGTTCAATCAGGTGGGAGCCAGCCATGACCACCGGAGCACATGAATTAGCTGCTACCATGACTGATGTTGTGGAAAACAAAGAATACTACTTCAGAGTCAGAGCACAAAACCAGATTGGAGTTGGCAAACCAAGTGCTGCTACTCGAGCTGTTAAAATTATGGACCCAATTGGTGAGTATGAAAGTTTTAGCAGTGTTGATTGTTTTATAATATAAGGAAATTGTGATCATTCATACAGCATATGTACAGAAAAGACCAGGAGTGGAGTAGAGAGGGGTGAGATGTGTGGGGAGAAAGTACTGTAAGCCAAGTTAGCTTTTCCTACTTTTCTTCTTTGAATTCACCAGCAATATTTTGCGATCATTCGGTAAATTAGTCACTCTTAAGAACAATGACAGAGCTTCTTCCAAATAATTCTGGTCTGAAATTGGGAATTGTAATGGGACGCAGACTCACCCAGCTGTGCCTCCTGCTGGCTGTCTGGGAAATAGCTCTTTTTACCAGCTCCGGAGTGCCTTCTGCTGGTGTCTCACCGTCGCTGGACCCAGTGTCCCTCCTGGACCCTGGTGCCCTTTTACTTGGGGTGCTGCCCCTCCAGGCAATACACCACAGATCTGGGTCTGCCCTCCCTGGGGGACCCCCCCCCCCCCATCCCCACCTTGCTTCAGCCTATGGGCTACTGCCAGTCACGATTTAGCCCCCTTTCACTGGGGCCGACTGCAGTCTGTATAAGCCAGTCATCATAAGCAAGGGGGGTTTGGATCTGCTGCCTCCGCCTACACTTGGGCTGCCCTGTCGCAACCCCAGTACCCTGTCTTAGGCCGTCTGCCAGGCCTGCAGCCTGGGGCATTTCCAGTCTGGAGCCTCCCAGGTCCTCTGGCCTTCCCCAGCCCTGCTTCACCTCAGGTGCCCTGGTACACTCCCCAGCAGCCAGGCCCATCTCCCTCCACAGCTAGAGGAGACTCTCTGTGCTCTGGCCCACTGCCCTCTTATAAGGGCCAGCTGGGCCCTGATTAAGCCAGCTGCGGCCTGATTGGGGCGTGGCCCCCAGCTCAGGCTGCTTCTTCCACTCAGCCCCTCTTTTCCTTCCCTGCCACAGCCCTCTCCCTGGGCTATTTTAAGCCTTTTAAGGCAGGAGCGGGTGACCACCCTGCTACAGGAACCAATCTCTTTTTTAAAAAAAATTGTTTAGTAGGACTACCGGGAAGGCTTTAAAATAATATTTAAGGTATCAATGGATGATATAGTTCAACTTACATATAGTAAGACCAAATCTCCTTTTCCAGTTGATAATGTCTAAGTTCTTCAAATTCTTTTCAGAAAAACCAAGTCCTCCCATTAACCTCAGTCATTCAGACCAAACTAAGTCATCCGTGCAGCTTACATGGGAGCCTCCTCTGAAAGATGGAGGAAGTCCAGTAATGGGTTATATTATTGAAAGACGTGAAGATGGAACAGATAACTGGATCCGTTGTAATCCAAGACTTGTCCCTAATCTTACTTATAAGGTAAGGTGGTTCATTCTTAAATGAAATATTCAGTATGTGTTTGTGAAAGGTTCGGTCACAGAGACCCCCTTGGGACTGTCGCCCGATGTGCTGAAACTACCTCTGAGCCCATTTTCTTTGCCAGCTTGGGACTCCAGAACCCTGCCTTGTTGAGCCAGACATGCTAGCCTGCTGCAACACAGACCCAGGGTCTGAACCATGCCCCCAAAGCTGCAGACTTAACTGAAAACAGCTCAGGAAGTACTCCTGTCTCTAGCACCCAGACACCCAGCTCCCCATGGGATTCAAACCCCAAATAAATCCGTTTTATTCTGTATAAAGCTTATATAGGGTAAACGCATAAATTGTCTGCCCTCTATAACACTGATAGAGAGATATGCACAGCTGTTTGCTCCCCAGGTATTAATCACTTACTCTGGGTTAATTAATAAACAAAAGTGATTTTACTCTGGGTTAATTAATAAACAAAAGTGATTTTAAGAAGTATAAAAAGTAGGATTTAAGTGGTTTCCAAGTAATAACAGACAAAACAAAGTAAGTTACTAAGCAAAATAAAACAAAACACACAAGTCTAATCCTAATACATTAAGAAACCGTTTACAGGTAAATCTCACCCTAAGAAATGTTCCAATAAGCTTCTTTCACAGACTAGACTCCTTCCTAGTCTGGGCCCAATCCTTTCCCCTGGTACAGTCCTTGTTAGTTCCAGCTCAGGTGGTAACTAGGGGATTTCTCATGACTGGCAGTCCCCGTTGTTCTGTTCCACCCCCTTTTATAGCTTTGGCACAAGGCGGGAATCTTTTGTCTCTCTGGGTCCCCACCCCTCCTTCTAAATGGAAAAACACCAGGTTTAAGATGGATTCCAGTACCAGGTGACATGGTCACATGTCCTGTGAGACTCCAAGCCTCCATTCATCCGGGCCTGACTCACAGAAATGCAGGAAGTTTTGCAAGTAAACAGAGCTATTTACAACCAATTGTCCTAGTCAATGGGAGCCATCAAGATTCTAAACCACCATTAATGGCCCACACTTCTCATAATTATAATAGGATTTCAGAGTAATACATCATATTTCTAGTTTTAGATACAAGAATAATACATACATACAAATAGGATGTAGATTATAATCAGTAGATTATAAGTTTTGTAGTGATACCTGACAAGAGACCTTTTGCATGAAGCATATTCCAGTTACATTATATTCACACTCATTACATATTTCCATAAAACATATGGAGTGCAATGTCACTGTGTTTACAATTTTTAACATGATTTTAATTTGCAAATGGTTATTTGTTCCTTTTTAGGTAACTGGATTGAAACCAGGAGCCAGTTACTACTACAGAGTCTCTGCAGAAAATGCAGCTGGTGTATCAGATCCAGCTGAGGCTATTGGGCCACTGACTGCAGATGACACTCACGGTAAGCAGTTTTCTTTTTAGTTTAGTTAATCAGGTAAGACATAAAGCTGCATCTGTTCAGGGTATCATGACAGTACTAGCTGTCAGTGCTAAAATCAGGATGCTACTGTGCATGGCTCCATCAGACCTATGATATCAGCATTGAGCGCCAACAGCAAGGGCCTCTAACCCAAATAAATTCTTTACTACAACCATCTCTGCAGGTGGGCTAGCTCTACTGTTGGGAGACCCATTGAACAACAGCATAAGCAGTTTTGTTGAAGAGGGAGGATGGTCTTTTAACTAGCCACCTACAGAATGGGGCCCAAAACTTTTAAAAATACATGTAAACATTTACTATCGATGGAAGTTAAACATCCCACCTGTTATTGTTTAGCTAACTAGGTATCTTAAGGGTTTCTAAAGAGCACACTGGTAGAGAGAGGGCAGGAGTGAGCTGCTGCAGCCAGGCCCAGGTGGCTCCCAACTGGCTGCTGCTGGTAGAAATGGAGTCAAGTAGCAGTCTGCCAATTGCAGTATCATTAACAACAATACAAAAATCAAAAAGTCTGAAAGTATTTAATGGAATCAATTTTTCCCCTTTTTCAGTTGGACCGACAATGGACTTAAGTGCATTTAAAGATGGACTGGAAGTTATTGTCCCAGAGCCACTCAAGATCCGTGTTCCTATCACAGGCTACCCTGTGCCAACTGCAACGTGGTCTGTTGGTGATAAAATCTTAGAAAAGGGTGATCGTGTGAAAATAGTGACTACTGCAGCCTTTGCAGAACTTGTTATTACTCCAAGTGAACGTCCAGACAAGGGCATTTATACCTTGAAATTAGAAAACCCTGTGTCATCTGTTTCAGGAGAAATTGATGTTAATGTCATTGGTAAGCAGGCACAAACCTCCTTTTGGGTATTTAAATTATAGCAATAACTTCTAATCAATATCTTGCAAAAAATTTTTAGATCATTAAACTATGAGAAACCATATAACATTCAGCAAATGAGGTATATTTAACAATAATTCTAACAAAAATAACTTTACTGAAGTCCATCTGCAGTGGTCTTACAGTTTTCAGTATCCTACAGTTCATAATTTAGGGGAGAGGGTCTAAGTAGCCCCAGTCTTTTAATAAATAGATGGAATATAAAATATGGCAAACTATTGATGGAAAGACAAATTAATGCAATATGTGTCACTTCCAGCTCGCCCAAGTGCACCAAGAGAACTAAAAGTGATAGACATGAGCAGGAACACAGTGCAATTGACATGGGAAGCACCAGAAAATGATGGAGGAAGTCCAGTGACTGGCTATCTTATTGAAAAACGTGATATAAGCCGGAAAACATGGACCAAAGTAAGTTTTTTGTTTTGTTTTTATGATTACAGTTTGTTGTCACTTCCTATATTGTTTCCGTTTGTGCCGCAGAAGTTTGGTCATTTGCTGCTTTGGGAAGGAATTCTAGAAATAAGTTAGAACATTTCTTTTTCTCAGGTTCTGGATTATGTTGTTGACCAAGAGTTCACTGTACCTGACCTCATCCAAGGAAAAGAATATTTGTTTAGAGTTTCAGCACGCAACAAATGTGGACCAGGAGAGCCTGCATATATTGATGAACCTGTAAATATGTCAGCACCAACAAGTAAGTACTCATCTTTATGTTTGTATTATTTTACTGCTTTTGCTTTTATATAATTTTTGAAAAAAATCTGTCTCTCCGATTGGTTTCTAAGATCCTCTATATCTCTTGTTTTTACAGCGGTGCCTGATCCACCAGAGAATGTGAAATGGAGAAATCCAACATCTAAAAGCATTTTCCTAACATGGGATCCACCTAAGTCTGATGGTGGTTCACGCATCAAGGGTTATCTGGTAGAAAAATGCCAACGTGGTAGTGATAAGTGGGAGCCCTGTGGCGAACCTGTTGCTGAAACAAAGTAAGCATTTTAAGCACTAAAATCAGAAGGACTGTCATTTTAATTAAATAAAATATTCGATTCTTGCCATTTTAAATATCTGAATTGTGTTATAATTAACAGAATGGAAGTACCAAAACTTAAAGAAGGTGAATGGTACTCATACCGGGTTAAGGCTTTGAATAAACATGGAGCAAGCAAACCAAGCAAGCCAACGGACGAGATCCAGGCCGTGGATACAAAGGGTAATTATTTAAATGAATGAATGAAGTCCATTATATTCTTTCTGACATTCTTCATAACACTGTTTTTGTAACAATGTTTTAATTTTTTCATAAATCAGAGGCCCCAGAAATTTTCCTAGATGTGAAACTACTAGCTGGACTGACTGTAAAAGCTGGAACTAAAATAGAGCTACCAGCTAAAATAAAAGGAAGGCCTGAGCCTCGGATTACTTGGACCAAGGCTGATAAAGTCCTGAAACCTGATGACAGAATTACGATTGAAACCAAACCTAAGCATTCGAGAGTCACTATTACAGACAGCAAGAGAAGTGACAGCGGTACCTATATTATTGAAGCTGTAAATTCCAGTGGGCGTGCTACTGCTGTTGTTGAAGTTAATGTTTTAGGTATATTAGGTTTATTATATTTATTTTAAATCAACATAAATGTAGCCAACCATATAAGTGTCAGAAATTAATATACATCTATGTCCTCAATAGATAAGCCAGGTCCCCCAGCTGCATTTGATATATCGGATATTACAAATGAATCCTGCTTCCTGACATGGAATCCTCCTCGAGATGATGGTGGATCTAAAATCACAAACTATGTTGTTGAGAGAAGAGCTACAGACAGTGAAGTATGGCACAAGTTGTCATCGACTATTAAGGGAACAAACTTCAAAGCGACGAACTTAACCCCTCATAAAGAATACATCTTCCGAGTCAGTGCTGAAAACATGTATGGTGTTGGAGAGCCAGTTCAACACAGCCCCATCATTGCTAAATATTCCTTTGGTAAGCTAATTAATTTGATGCTCAGTTTACTGTGTACTTTTACAGAAAATGTATAAATATACAAGTGTGTGTGTGTGTGTGTGTGTGTATATATATTTAAATTTATATTTATAAATTTGTACAGATCCACCAGGGCCTCCGACAGGTGTCACACCTTCTGAAGTCACGAAAGATTCTGTGACCCTAACATGGTCTGAACCAGATGAAGATGGTGGCAGTCCAATCACTGGTTATTGGGTTGAGAGATATGATCCTGATCACAATAAATGGATAAGATGCAATAAGATACCAGTGACAGATACAGCATTCAAGTATGACTACTATCAATTTAGCTTGTAAATGGGGCTATAAATACAGATAAATGTAGCACTGACCTTTTCAACATATATCATTTTCTTGTTCTCTTTTTTGCTGTTCTAAATGTAGAACAAACTAATGTCTGATGGCATGTTTTCTCTTTCAATACCTAATTTTAATCAAGAATTTCTTTATGGAAGACTAAGATCTTACATTCTTTTTCCTTTCCCCCCTGAATAGAATAGTGACTTTCTCTGCTGCATCCCTGGACACTCTCTGTGATTGCCAATGAGTATTCTCAAAGTTGGTGCCATTGCCATTCCATGCATTAGGTCACGACACAGGCATTTTGTCAACACTTGTATGTAGGTAACAATCTTCCAATCCAGGTAGCAAAAACATTTGGCAGATCTCCAACATTAGTCTTCTGTATGATAGTATAACATTCTGCTGTTGCTAAGGAGGAGTACAGAAGAATAGCACAAGCATGTAGGGACAAAATTAGAAAGGCTAATGCACAAAATCAGTTACACCCAGCAAAGAACATAAAAGGCAACAAGAAGCAGGTCTTTAAATACATTAGGAGCAAGAGAAAGACAAAGGAAAGTGTAGATTCTGTACTTAGCAGGGAAGCAGAGATATTAACTCAAGAAGGCTGAAGTATTCAATACCTATTTTGCTTGAGTCTTCATTTAAAAGGTTAATGGTTACCAGATAGTCGATACAATTAATAAACACTGAGGGGAAAGAATGTAAGTCAAAATAGGGAAAGAACAAGTTAAAGAATATTTAGCAAAGTTGGATGTATTCAAGTTGGCAGGACTTGACAAAATTCATCCTAGGGTATTTAAGGAACTAGCTGAAGCAATCTCAGAACCATTACCAATTATCTTTGAAAACTCATGCAGGTTCGAGGGGACTGGAGAAGGGCAAAGGTAGTACTTACGTTGAAAAAGGGAAACAAAGAGAACCCAAGGAATCATAAATGAATCAGCCTAACTTTGATACCTGGAAAGATACTGGAACAAATTATTAATGATCAATTTGTAAACACATAGAAAATAATAGGGCTATAAGGAATACCCAGCATGGATTTGGCAAGAACAAATCCTCCCAAGCCAACCTTCTTTGACAGGGTTACTGGGCTAGTGGATAGGGGGGTGGAGTGAAGCAGTAGATGTAATATATCTTGATCTTAGTAAGTGTTTTGACACAGTCATACATGACATTCTCCTAAGTAAACTTGGGAAATGGGGACTAGATTAAATTACTATAAGGTAGATGTACAACTGGTTTAAAGACTGTACTCAAAGAGTAGTTATCAATAGTTCACCATCAAATTGAGAGGGTGTATCTAGTGGGGTTCTGCAGGGGTCAGTCCTGGGTCCGATATTATTCAATATTTTCATTAGTGACTTGGATAATGAAGTGGAAAGTATGCTTATAAAATTTGCAGGTGATGCAAAGCTGGGGGGCTTACTTTGAAGGACAGGATTAGAATTCAAAATGACCTTGACAAATTGGAGAAATGGTCTGAATTCAACAAGATGAAGTTTAATAAAGACTGTGTACAGTACCACACTTAGGAAGGAAAAATCAAATGCACAACTGCAAAATGGGGAATAACTGGCTAGGTGGTAGCACTGCTGAAAAGGATCTGGGGATTATAGTGGAACACAAATTGAATATGACTCAACGGTATGATGCAGCTGCGAAAGAGGCTAATATCATTCTGGGGGTATTAAAAGGAATGTCGTATCTAAGACACAGGAAGTTATTGTCCCACTCTACTCTGGTCTAGTGAGGCCTCAGCCAGAGTACTGTGACCAGTTCTGGGTGCCACATTTTAGGAAAGATGTAGACAAATTGGAAAGAGTCCAGAGGAGAGCAGCAAAAATAAAAAAAGGTTTAGAAAACCTGACCTATGAGGAAAGGTTAAAAAAACTGGGTATTTTTAGTCCAGAGAAAAGAAGACTGGGAAGGTGGGGGAAACCTGACAGTCTTCAAATATGTTAAGGGCTACTATAAATATGACCAGGATCAATTGTTCTCTGTGTCCATTTAAGGTAGGACAAGTAGTAATGCGCTTAATCTGCAGCAAGAAAGATTTAGGTTGGATATTAGGAAAAACTTTCTAACTGTAAGGGTAGTTAAACTCTGGAATAAGCTTCCAAGGGAGGTTGTGGAATCCCCATCATTGGAGGTTTATAAGAGCAGGCTGGACAAACACCTGTCAGGGATGGTCTAGGTTTACTTGGTCCTCCCTCAGCACAGGGGACTAGACTTGATGCCTCTCAAGGTCCCTTTCAGTCCTACATGTCTATGATGCTATTGCCAGTATACCATTTAGTATCTTAAATCAATCCCATTTAATATAACATATTTAGCAGTAGCTAGGAATTTGGGGTTTTTTTTACATATGTAGCAGTATAATGACTTAAAAAACACAATGCTAAGCATGCATAAATGTGTGGGTTTGGCTTTATTACTAAATATTTTATTCCCAATTAACAGAGTTAAAGGTCTTACCAACAAGAAGAAGTACAAGTTCCGTGTCTTGGCAGAGAATCTTGCAGGACCTGGAAAACCAAGCAAGGAGACAGAGCCAATCCTAGTGAAGGATCCTATTGGTATTATGAATACATTTCTTTCACAATTTAATTTAAAATAAAACCAAGGAAATAATTTGTTCTAAAATCTAAATTGTTATTTAATTTGTATCTAGATCCTCCATGGCCCCCTGGCAAGCCAACTGTGAAAGATGTTGCCAAAACATCATTATTCCTGCAGTGGACAAAGCCAGAACATGATGGAGGTGCAAAGATTGAGTCTTATGTCATTGAGTTACTAAAAACTGGAACAGATGAGTGGGTAAGAGTGGCTGAGGGCATTCCCTTGACTGAACATTTCCTCAAGGGGCTTATGGAGAAACAAGAATACTCATTCCGCATAAGAGCTGTGAACAAGGCTGGGGAGAGCGAGCCTAGTGAGCCCAGTGACCCTGTGCTATGCAAAGAGAGACTGCGTGAGTAACATTTAAAATATATTACTAAAATACATATTTTACAATTTTAAAATATAAACTAAAACAGTCTAAACCGTGCCTGTATGTTTAGCCAACAAGTAAACTTTTGTAAGCTTATAAAATATTGAAATCTATCCCCCATTCACTGTAAAAATGTAACCTTTTAATAATCCCCATGTTATTCTCTGTCTTCTATGCATCTGATAGGATAAACAGATAAAACTGTTTTTCTTTGTTTTACTATTTTTACAGACCCTCCTTCACCACCTCGATGGCTTGAGGTTATTAACATTACTAAGAACACTGCGGATCTTAAATGGACGGTACCAGAAAAAGATGGGGGCTCCCCAATTACCAATTACATTGTTGAAAAGAGAGATGTGAGACGGAAAGGCTGGCAAACAGTTGATACAACAGTAAAAGACACTAAATACACAGTGACCCCACTCACTGAAGGCTCTCTCTATGTGTTCCGTGTGGCTGCCGAAAATGCAGTTGGACAAAGTGACTATTGTGAAATTGAAGATTCAGTTCTTGCTAAAGACACCTTCAGTAAGTTTTCACATTTGCATATTTAGAAGTTAGTATACACAAAGACATAGTTTTTGAACTCCTTTTCTCCTAATACGGATATTTTGTTTTTAGCTACTCCTGGACCACCATATGCTCTTGCAGTGGTTGAAGTGACAAAGAGACATGTTGACCTAAAATGGGAACCACCTAAGAATGACGGTGGCAGACCAATTCAAAGGTAAGATGATTACAGATTTGTATAGCACTAGCTGCATGCTAGGTGATGTGTAGATATACAGATATGCTGTTTTTATTTGTTTTTGTTTTAATATCTCTTTACCTATTTTCAGTTAGTATGAAATTGTGAATGTCCTATGATTCCATATTTCTAATGGTATGTTTTCTTGTTTACATAGATATGTTATTGAAAAGAAAGAAAAATTAGGCACACGCTGGGTGAAAGCTGGAAAGACAGCTGGACCTGACTGTCATTTCAGAGTGACTGATGTTATTGAAGGTACAGAGGTACAGTTCCAGGTCCGTGCAGAAAATGAAGCTGGTTGTGGTCATCCAAGTGAACCAACTGACCTCCTTGCTATTGAAGACCCAACAAGTAAGTCATAATATAATAATTAAAGTATGAAATATGCAGTCAAAATATTATATTGATGGACTGATATTGCAAAAAGTACTGTAATACTTTTGCATTTTTGCAGGCCCTCCATCACCTCCTCTCGATTTACATGTGACAGATGCAAGCAGAAAGCACATTTCCATTGCATGGAAACCACCAGAGAAAAATGGTGGTAGCCCTATTATTGGATACAATGTTGAGCTGTGTGAAGCAGGAACAGAAAAATGGATGCGAATCAATTCTCGTCCAGTAAAAGACTTGAAATACAAAGTGGAAGAGGGAATTGTTCCTGACAAGGAGTATGTGCTGAGAGTCAGAGCTGTCAATGCTATTGGAACTAGTGATCCATCAGACATTTCAGAAAATGTTGTTGTTAAAGATCCAGACTGTAAGAATATATTTCTTTTAAAAACTATTTGTAATTTATAAATGCAAAAGGATTTGGGCATTTTGAAGCTTTTTAATAATAATATACTGATACTTTTACAGGCAATCCTACTATTGACCTAAAGACTCAAGACATTGTTGTTATTGAAGGAAATAAGTTAAGTATCCCTGTACCCTTTCGAGCTGTTCCATCACCAACCATTACATGGCATAAAGGTGGCAAGGAGGTTAAAGCAGGGGACAGAACAACAATGAAGAGCGATTACACATCTGCATTGCTTGAAGTCACAAACAGTGTTCATGCTGATGCAGGTGTTTACACTATCACCCTGGAGAACAAACTGGGCTCAACAACTGGCTCAGTCAACGTCAAAGTCATAGGTAACAAAACTTTTTTTGATGGTAAACTCTTTGGGTGAGATGCTTACCCCTGTTTTGGGCCATTGATGGCATAAAATCACAATGAAAGTCCCATATCTGGCCAAGGAGGATTCCCCTGGTGCAGGCACTCAGGAGACAGATATAAGGTTACATCTCAAGGACTCATTGTGAGCCATGATATAGGAGGCATCCCAGGGGAAGGATTTGGTGGAGGGAGGTATATGTTGGGGCCCTAGCACACAACACTTCAGAGACTCTAGGTGGCACTTTGGCCCCCAAGGAAACTCACTGAGATTGCCAAAACGTAATCATGCCCCCAAGGCTGTTGACTTGCACTGGAGGCCTCCCACTCCCCAGAATAGCCCTGGAGCAGGAGGATACAAAGGTGACTTAAAGCCATCATAGCCCCCATTCCCTTGGGCTACAAGTTGCATGCTGTGTCTGTCAGAGGCATAGCACAGAATCTCACCCTTTATACCCATTCTAAAATAATATAAATATGCACTATAACTGTACAGTATTGCCAACTATTTATATTTAAAATATTAATTAAGCATAAAATCTCAAAGAAAGATCAATTTTGACACTTTAATAGATCTGTAATCCCTTAATAAGCCAATTAGTATGGAGAATAAAACAAATAAACTAAGTCAACAGGTTATATGAATCTTTCATGTCTACTGCCATAAGGAAATGTAAATTCATGTCTATGTTGTGCAACCAATATTTGTCCTTTTGGTCTGCTTTGTGCAAAACAGAAGTAAAAAATACAATGTAATTTCACATTTGTACTAAAGCAGTTTCCTAGTTTCTTGTTGTTGTTAGGGTAATTATATAAAAAATTATTATTTGAAACAGGTCTGCCTGGACAGTGCAAAAACATTAAAGCAAGTGAAGTGACTAAAAATTCATGTAAGATATCCTGGGAACCTCCAGAGTATGATGGTGGCACTCCCATCTTACATTATGTCCTGGAACGTAGAGAAGCTGGTCGGAGAACATATATTCCAGTGATGTCTGGTGAGAACAAACTCTCGTGGAATGTCAAGGATCTTATACCAAATGGTGAATATTACTTCCGTGTTAAGGCTGTCAATAAAATTGGAGGAGGTGAATACACTGAATTAAGGAACCCAGTCATTGCTGAAGATCCAAAGCGTAAGTTCTTATATCAATGGATAATCGACTAGATAGATTTTAAAATAATTTCTCTATATCTTCTATTTGTTTAAATTCTATTTTTATTTTTATTCTACAGAGCGTCCAGATCCACCTGTTGATCTTGAGATTTCTAATACAACATCCAAGTCAGTAACACTTACATGGAAGCCACCTTTGTATGACGGAGGATGCAAGATTATGGGCTATATCTTAGAAAAGATTGCTAAGGGTCAAGACGAGTGGGAAAGGTGCAATGAATTTTTGGTACCTGTTTTGACTTACACAGTAAAAGGTCTTGAGGAGGGCAAGCAATACCAATTCCGTGCTCGTGCAGAGAATGCTGCAGGTGTCAGTGAACCTTCTCGTATCACTCCATTAGTGAAAGCTGTTGATCCCATTGGTATGATTTGCTTATTTTTCTTACTACCATCAATTGTTAAACCTACCAGAAAATACTACTTTTAACTTCATTTCTAAATGCAACTTAAAAATACATTTCTTGTTATTACAGAGGCTCCAAAAGTCTTCCTTAGTGCTAATCTGCAGGCTGGCCTTGAGGTGAGGCGCGGTGATGAAATTGCACTGGAAGCACATATTTCAGGAGCACCATACCCATCTATTACATGGTTAAGGAATGATGAAACTATTAGGCCACAGGAAATAAAAAAGAGAGTAACAAAGTTTACTAGGAGAAGGAAGGGTGAAGTTGAAGAAGAGGAGCCATTCTACCTTTCACTGCCAGAACGTTTGAATATTGACAACCACACACCTGGAGAGTCCTTGTTAGCCGTTCGTGACTCACTCAGACCTGACCATGGCACATTTACAATCAGAGTTGAAAATGATCATGGTGTTGCAAAAGCCTCATGTGAAGTAAACGTATTAGGTATGTGCTTAAACAGCTCATTGTTTAAAATGTCAGAGCAGATGCTCACCAGAGGACACTAATCATTTTTTACTGGTGTTTTAAAAAATAGATACGCCTGGACCTCCTATCAACTTTACATTTGAAGATGTTAGAAAACATTCTGTTGTTTGCAAGTGGGAGCCTCCTCTTGATGATGGTGGAAGTGAAATCCTGAACTATGTCCTGGAAAAGAAAGACAACTCAAAAGCTGAAATAGGCTGGGTTACTGTCACTTCAACACTCAGGCATTGCAAATACCACGTGCTAAAATTGATTGAAGGAAAGGAATACCTTTTCCGTGTATCAGCTGAAAATCGGTTAGGACCTGGACCACCATGTGTTTCCAAACCACTGGTAGCCAAAGATCCATTCAGTAAGTCTTATGTTGATATTTAAACACAATACTTTTGGAGAAATTCTATTCTATATGGGGTTTTTTATACTAGCCGCATCACTAGTATCTGAATGCATTCCAGAAGTGCATTAAACAATGTAACTAGCATCTGTCAAATGTGGTTCATTTTTTTTTATCTTGTCCCCCTGTTAGAGGAGAAATTGTATGTGGAGTATAGTGTTTTGTTTTGGCAGGGTGTTGTTTGGGGTTCGGGTTTTTTTTTTAATGTACATGCGACTGTATGTTTATGTAAGAAAATGCAATGTTGAAGAATTGCACCTTCTGCTTGGAGCAGAAGGTGGTGAGGTTTGTATTGGTCCTTAGTTCCTGTAGGGGTTCATAATACAGTCTCGGATTAGTCCCTCAGAGAGCTCTGTCTCCAGCACAGACAAGCTTTATCCTTATGTTGGAAAGTCCCATTGTGCCAGAGGAGTTGCTGACCACAGTCTTTATCCCAGTTTTTAGATATCCTGGGCCCAACCCACTGAGTACCTTGAAGATAGCGACAAAGGCCAAATGTATTACAATGCACTCTTTTATATAGTACTTTTTGCTTTAAAATATTAACAAATTAATCATGGCCCGTGTGAAGGAGTTCCACATTATTATCTCTGATTTACAGATTAGTAAACTAAATCACAGTAAGTTTAACTGACTTGTCCAAAATCACACAGTAAGAACATGATAGAGCTGCAGTTAGAAGAGGTTATTTCCCCATGCTTAGTCCACTAGGCCATAATGCCTCACTACATACATAAAATTAAATTTGAGATCTGGATAAGAAATCATAGATGCCAAAATTGCATTTTTCTCTTTCTTTTTAATTTTTTTAGCTCCACCGGATGCACCTGATAAACCTGAAGTGGAGGATGTTACCAGTAATAGTATGTTGGTTAAATGGAAAGAACCAAAAGACAACGGTAGCCCCATCTTGGGTTATTGGATTGAAAAACGTGAAATCAATAGTACTCACTGGGCTCGTGTCAACAGAAACCTCCTGAACACCCTAGAAATAAGAGCCGATGGGCTTTTGGAAGGACTTAACTATATCTTTAGAGTGTGTGCTGAAAATGCAGCTGGCCCTGGCAAATTTAGTCCACCTTCAGATCCAAAAACTGCTCAGGACCCAATATGTAAGCATTTTAACAGAAGATAATGGTTGGAGGCTGACAAGAGTAGGTTAAGTATCCATGAATTTTGATTTACACTTTTTTATTTCTTTAGTGCCACCTGGTCCACCAATTCCAAGAGTTGTTGATACAAGCTCAACTGCTATTGAGCTAGAATGGGAACCTCCAGCATTCAATGGTGGTGGTGATATCATCGGTTATTTCATTTACAAACAACTGGTGGGCATAAATGAATGGTCACGCTGCACAGAGAAATCCATTAAGATTAGAAAATACACTGTTAAAGAAATTAGAGAAGGTGCTGACTATAAACTCCGTGTTACCGCTGTTAATGCAGCTGGGGAAGGACCTCCTGGTGAAACTGAACCTATAACAGTTTCAGAACCTCAAGGTACTGTTGTTGTGCAAATGTCATTTAACATATAGTAGCCAGTATGGCATGTTAGACTCTTTTATCTCCCTTAAACTAACGCACAATTCCTATTTTTCTGCAGAGCCTCCTCATGTTGAATTGGATGTTTCTGTCAAAGCAGGCATTCAGATAATGGCTGGGAAAACTCTTAAAATTCCTGCTACTGTAACTGGGCGCCCTACACCTACAATTGTGTGGACTGTGGAGGAAGGTGAATTAGACAAAGAGCGGGTTGTTATTGAAAATGTTGGCACCAGATCAGAACTAACTATTCAGAATGCATTGAGAAAAGACCACGGAAGATATGTGATTACTGCAACCAATGAGAGTGGTTCCAAATTTGCAGCAACCAGAGTAGAAGTTTTTGGTAAGAAATATTACATGCTGTGAAACCAATTGTTAAGTATTCCTAGATACAAGAAATCTTTGTTTTTTTCTTATACAACATGTTTTCTTTTTCAGATGTTCCTGGGCCAGTGCTTGACCTAAAACCTGTGGTCGTGAACAGAAAGATGTGTCTGCTTAACTGGTCTGATCCTGAAGATGATGGAGGAAGTGATATCACTGGCTTCCTTGTTGAACGCAAAGATGCCAAAATGCATACTTGGAGACAGTGTATAGATACTGAGAGATCTAAGTGTGATATTACAGGTCTCGTTGAAGGACAGGAATATATGTTTCGTGTTATTGCCAAGAATAAGTTTGGCTGTGGTCCACCTGTTGACATAGGACCAATTCTTGCAGTTGACCCATTAGGTAAAATAACTATTTGTTTGCTTATGTCAGTTATTAAATATAGGGAGATCTAGATCACTGCACAGTTATTTAATTAATGCTGAGATGGCACACTGTATATTCAATGTACATAGACATATTAATGGGGTTTTTTAGTTTTCATACTTACCTGCTACAGAGTTAAGGCTTCAGACCTTCAGCAGAGTAATTGTTGAAGTTAGATCTCTCACTTATGTAAAATTACCATGACCATTTCTGAAAAGGAGTAGGAGATAACCACTTTGTCTCTCCTTCTTTCAATCAGGCAGCTTCCATTGACAAAGTCTGTGTTTAAACTATTGTTGAGACACTAATTGTTGCCCTGTTGCCTACATAGTCACTTCACTATCAGAGAAACTTCACACTACATTATAATAATTTGGATACCTTGCATATGAAAGATGCTGCTTTAAAAATGCCAAATCTATTTTATTTAATAGGATAAGAAATGAAACAAAACTTTAAGTATATGTATGACTTATATTTTTCATTGTGAATTACTTGTGATAATAGGTCCTCCAACAGCACCTGAGAGGTTCATGTACACAGAGAGGACAAAGTCAACCATTACACTTGACTGGAAGCCTCCCCGTAATGATGGTGGCAGTCCTGTCATAGGATACATCGTTGATAAGAGAAGACATGACTCAAATGTGTTTGAAAGAGTTAACCAGCAACTCTGTCCAACTACATCTCTTCTTGTAGACAATCTTGCTGAGCTTCATATGTATGAATTCCGTGTCAAAGCAGTCAATGCTATTGGTGAAAGTGAACCATCACTACCACTTAACGTAGTTATACAAGATGATGAAGGTACACCTGTTTATTAGAAACACGTACAACGGCTTTCAAAATTCTGTTTGCTAGTTTCTTTGCTTTTTGTTACTGCCTTCATTCTTTTATTTTTGTTTTGTTTTGTTTTACAGTACCTCCAACTGTCACATTACGTCTGGCTGTCAGAGGAGATACTATCAAAGTGAGGGCAGGAGAGCCAGTTAATATTCCAGCTGATGTCACAGGTCTACCAATGCCAAAGATTGAATGGGCCAAAAATGAAGTTTTAATTGACAAACCATCAGATGCACTTAAAATAACCAAACAAGAAATATCTAGATCTGAAGCAAAAACTGAACTTAGTATGCCTGCTACACTTAGGGACGATAAAGGCACTTACACAGTCACAGCTACCAATCGTCTCGGCACAGCATATCGCAATGCTTATGTTGAAGTGTATGGTAAGGATCTGATTTATTTTAATGAAAAGACAAAAGCAAATATGTTTTTGCCTTTTCCATAACATAATATTATATTGTTTTGTTTTTATTTAGATCGTCCTTCTCCACCAAGAAATCTTGCCGTTTCTGACATTAAAGCAGAATCATGCTATTTGACCTGGGATGTCCCCCTTGATAATGGTGGCAGTGAAATTACTCATTACATTATTGAAAAACGTGATGCCAGTAGGAAGAAATCTGAATGGGAGGAGGTCTCCAGCACAGTAGTTGACAGACGATTTGGGGTAAAGTTATCTGAAAACTTTTCTGTACTTTACAAAGTGTCTTTATTATGTAATTCAACATGCTTAAATAACAAAAATAACACACGTACAATACTGAAATAAAATGAATTATCAATACAATGAAAAATTACAGAACACATAGTTATCTGAGCAGGTGGTACACTGACCATGACCAGAATTTCTAGATAATCACTATTGCCATTGTGTATTTTCCTTAAATCCCAACAAGAAAATAATATATTCAGTTATGTCATTTATTTTATAAAGAAGTTAATATCTGAATTAAGGAGATTTATCCCTTTTGTGTCTTCTAGGTTAATTTATATCAGAAATATAATTTTGTATTTAGAGAGTAAGGGTGATCACAATTTCATATGACCCAGTAAAGGTACAGTAGCTGACAAGTTCTCTCATTTTGAAAAAATCACTATACAGACATTTTAAATCCAGTGGTTTTTTTATTAATTGTTTTTCCAGTTTTGCTTTTGAATTGTTATAAGCATCTCAGTGAGGATTCATTCTCACCCTCCTTTAAAACTTAATCATACTGATATATGTCAGAGTAATTCTCACTAACTTAAGACACTGACAAAAGTATGTGACCACTTGGCAATTTGGTCAATTTTGTTAGGTTTTTTGCTTACCCTGCTGTTCTGACCTGCTGCTGTACCTCTTAGTAGCACTAGCCTCCAGCTTCCCTCCAGTATATTGCCCTCTTGCTGAAAGGGCAAACAGCCCAAATGGTAGGAACAAATAAGTGGATTGATGTCTGCACTTACCTCAAAGACCAAGAGCATTATGACATTCTCATTCACTCTTGGCTCTGTGTGCATGATATACAAGTCTCTATGGTGCAGCATATAGAGGTACTTGTAGCCATTCATTGGGATAACTAAGGAAGAGTTTAATTAAACAGCATCAAAAGAGGGAAAATTTAACATATACTTATTTTGGAAACAGTTATTTATTAATTTAAATCTTGTTTTTCAGGTGTGGAAACTTGCAACAAATGGTGAATACCAGTTTAGAGTCAGGGCAGTAAACAAATATGGGACAAGTGATGAGTGCCTCTCAGAGAAAGTGGTCATTAAGGATCCATATGGCCTTCCTGGACCTCCTGGAAAACCAAAAGTTTTAGATCCCACTAGGTCATCAATGCTGGTGACTTGGGAGCCTCCTTTGGACAATGGTGGAGCCCCAATCACTGGGTATTGGTTGGAGAAGAGAGAAGTCGGAGGTGTCTATTGGTCACGTGTTAACAGAGCTCCAGTAACAAAACCAGTAATGAAAGGGCTGGAATTTAATGTCCTGCGGTTGATTGAAGGCGTTGAATACCAGTTTAGAGCAATGGCTGTAAATATTGCTGGAATTGGCCCTCCCAGTGAACCATCAGATCCTGCGTTAGCAGCAGATCCTATATGTAAGTATACAGTTCTTATGAGTTGCTTTAAAGGTTATAATACATAAAAACTACATTCTGTAACCCTTATTGATGTTGAATTCAGTGGGACTAGACTGATGAAATGTTTGCAGGACTGGGGCCTGCATAATGCCATTCTGTTTTCAGTGTAATGATTTTCTGATTAACTATTAATTATTTTTATTTTGGTTCAGATAATTAATTCTGATCTCACGTGCTATACTTTTACATCAGTTTAACTCCAGTGATTTCAATGGACTACTCCTGTTTAAGCTGGTGTAAGCGAGTTCAGAATCAGTGATTTATTCTTCTTTGTTGTTAAATATTATTACAGTAGAATAATGTTTATATTTTTGCTTTAAGTGTATGTATAATTGTTATATGTATTGTAAATATAAAAAACATATATAACAATTTCACATATGGTATATGTCATATACATAACATGTTTGTAAATATACATATTTGCAGTATTCTCAATTTTTACTACCATTCTTTTTGACAAATGTATAGAAAAATACTACTTTTGCTGACATTACAGCATTTTAAAATGTAAAATTGAAAATACATACACACTAACTCCCAGCCAAAACTTTTTGCATTTTCTTACAAGTTGTACCTGGTGCACCATCATGCCCCGAGGTCACAGATAGAACCAAATCCACTATATCTCTTAAATGGAAACCGCCACAAAAAGATGGTGGCAGTCCTATAAAAGGATACATTGTTGAAATGCAAGAAGAAGGTAGTATTGACTGGAAGAAGGTGAATGAACTAGACAAACTATTCCCTACTTGCGAATGTGTTGTACCCAGCTTGAAAGAACTTAGAAAGTACAGATTTAGAGTGAAAGCTGTAAATGCTGCTGGGGAATCTGAACCAAGTCTTCCAACATCAGAAATACCCGTCAAGGAAATTCTAGGTAAGAGTCTTGGAATTAATTTAGATATTTAGATATAAATCCTACCGTTTGCTGTGCATGTGCATTAGGAGACAAAGAGGGGTAAAGACCAAGTTCAAACAGCAGGGCCCACCATGGTAGACCTAGCCCAGTACACAGAATTATTCAAGAACATCAACAAAGAAGCTGGAAATCTAAGAAAGTGACCTGGTGACCTTGAATAGGATATCACCAACCAGAAATCTGACAAGCGTTATAACTAGACATAAAGGTTACATTGTGCCCAATGAAAAAGCAACAGCAACAAGTGCCCCACAGAGCATAGGGGTCCTCCTGATGCAGTGGTTCTTAATCTTTACTGCAGCCTGTGCCCCTTTGGTTCTCAAAATATGTTCTCGCACCCGTTATCAAAAATCGTTGAAGTAGGTCAGTTCTTCAAACCTAGATATATTTTTGTTTGTATATTACAGTAATAGTTAAAAAATGTCTAATGTTAATAAATACATAGGTTTGATGAAACAAAGTAGTTGTACTTACATGCCTGAGCTTAATTTGTGTTTTCGATGATTTACCTTCTAAAAAAATCTGACATGTCTCGCACCCCCAGAAAGGGCATCTCGCACCCCAGGTTAAGAGCCACTGTCCTGATGTATACTGTGCATGCTTTGGAATGTATCATGAGGTTTTCGTGCATAGCTGGCTGAATTTTAATTTCAATAACTCATCTAACAATTATATTTCTAAATCTTTTTGCAGAGGAACCAGAAGTTTTTATTGATATTGGAGCACAAGATTTTCTCTCTGTTCGTTCTGGTACAACAATTAAAATCCCAGCCATTATAAAGGGGCGTCCAGTTCCAAAAACATCTTGGGAATTTGAAGGAGAAGCCAAGAAGGCAATAAAGGTTATTAAAAGAACTGATTACTTTCTAAATCTGTTGCTAACTATTTAAAGAAATCTCTGTTACGTTTACTTTTTCTTCTTTATTTATAGGATGGAGTCAATAATATACCTGAAGATGCTCAGGTAATGTAAAAAAATTAAATTGTTTCTATATTGCTAAATTTTTCATTTTGTAATTATTTATAATCAATATATATCTCTTTTTGTTTGCAGCTGGAAGTAACCAATACTACTTCAATAATTACTATCCCAGAATGTAACAGAGGCCATTCTGGAAGATACAGTATTACAGCAAAGAATAAAGCAGGACAGAAAACTGTAAATGTTAGAGTTAACGTCCTTGGTACGTCATATACATGTTGGAGTATTCATATAGAATTTTTCATGTTTTCTAGGTATTTATCTAAAACTGCTTCTGTTGTGCTTTTATACTAACAGATGTGCCAGGGCCACCAAAAGACCTGAAAGTGAGTGATATAGCAAGATGTAGTTGCAAACTGTCATGGAAGATGCCAGACAATGATGGTGGAGACAGAATCAAAAACTATGTTATAGAGAAGAGGACTGTTGAAGGGAAGGCCTGGACAAAAGTTAATCCAGACTGTGGAAGCACTTCCTTCATTGTACCTGATCTCATAGCCGGGCAACAATATTTCTTCCGTGTACGTGCAGAAAACCGCTTTGGTATTGGGCCACCTGCAGACACAATCCAACGGACCACAGCCAGGGATCCAATCCGTAAGTTAAATCAAAATGGAACATCTCCTTTGATAACCAAATGCTACTATAATGTCGGTTGATTCCAATTTTTATTTGATTTTTAAAGATCCTCCTGATCCACCTATCAAACTCAAGATTGGTCTTGTAACTAAAAACACTGTTAGCTTGACATGGAAACCTCCAAAGAATGATGGTGGTGCCCCTGTTACACATTATAATATTGAGTGTCTTCACTGGGATCGTACTGGGGAAGGGAAAGAGTCTTGGAAACAGTGCAATAGACGTGATGTAGAGGAAACAAAGTTTACTGTTGAGGACCTGAAAGAAGGAGAAGAATATGAATTCAGGGTCAAAGCTGTAAATGAAGCGGGTCCCAGCAGACCATCTGCTACAGTTGGCCCAATTGTTGTCAAAGACCAAACGTGTAAGTACTGAACATTTCATTATACAACTTTAAAAGTATATTTGCTTTTGTATCCCTTTTAATGGCAATTTATGTTTTTTGTGTTTCATACTAGGTCCACCATCAATTGAACTCAAAGAATTTATGGAGGTTGAGGAGGGAACAGATATTAACATTATAGCCAAGATAAAGGGTGTGCCATTCCCCACATTAACGTGGTTTAAAGCTACTCCAAAGAAACCTGATGACAAAACACCAGTACTGTATGATCAACATGTCAATAAGGTTGTGAGCGAAGATACTTGCACCTTATTAATCCAACAGTCTCGCAGAAGAGATACAGGCTTGTACACTTTAACTGCTGTAAATAATCTGGGAACTGCTTCAAAGGAGATGAGGCTGAATGTTCTTGGTAAATATCAAGGGGTTCTGGACAATTGCATGTGAATATGATTGGCTGATTCTGTGAATACGATTCTTTATTTTAAATGTATTTTAATTATGCATTCATAATTATGAATTATGCAATCAACAATTGATTCTGTGAATATGATACTTTATTTTAAATGTATTTTAATTATGCATTCATAATTCTTAAAATTTGACTTTCAGGACGTCCTGGACCACCAGAGGGACCCATTAAATTTGAATCCATTTCAACTGATCAGATGACCTTGTCTTGGCTTCCTCCTAAAGATGATGGTGGTTCTAAGATTACAAACTATGTTATTGAAAAAAGGGAAGCTAATAGAAGAACATGGGTACCTGTTACCAACGAGCCAAAGGAATGCATCTTCACTGTGCCCAAATTGCTGGAAGGCCATGAATATATGTTCCGCATCATGGCACAAAATAAATTTGGCATTGGGGAGCCTCTTGATAGTGAACCACAAACAGCAAGAAACCTTTTCAGTAAGTATGATATTGTGTTCAAATGTTAGTTGTTCTCATGCTTTGTAGTGACTTTGACAATGCAGAGTCTAAAGAATCAGCTCATCTATTATGGCAAAGCTGTAAATTACCAATTGCTTTTATGTCTCCCAGATATCTGAAATTTCTAGAATAGTTTGAAAGATTTTTACCATAGATATCCTGTTAGGTAGTTAACGTTTAAAATGTTAATGTTTTGTCTCTTTTTCTTTGCTATATCTTAAAATACAACTATATTTGGTTTTATTGAAACTGGACTGGATCATACAGTTATATTTGGGATAATACTGACCTTACCATTATGGAAGAGTTATTTCCTTAACTTGAGTTATGGAAAAAGACAATAAAGAATAAGGGAGTTAGCTTCTTAGTTGCTGGTCTGACAGAAAGGGAATGCTAGGTCTGAGAAAAGAAGACTATATTACAAACTTTTCCTACACACACTGGCCACAGAAAGGTACACAGAGGGCAAGTGAATGTTAACCTTGACAGTTAAATGAGGCACAGACATTTTATATTTTAACATTTTGTTACAAAATTTGTGTAACTTTTTTTCCAGGTGTTCCTGGACCATGCGACAAGCCCACGGTTAGCAGCATAACATATGACTCCATGATTGTCAACTGGGAGGAACCAGAATATGATGGAGGCTCTCCTGTAACAGGTTACTGGCTAGAGCGTAAAGAGACCACTGGAAAGAGATGGACAAGGGTTAACCGTGATCCTATCAAACCTATGACCCTAGGCATTTCTTACAAAGTAACTGGTCTTATTGAAGGTTCAGAATATCAGTTCCGTGTATTGGCTATTAATGCAGCTGGTGTTGGTCCACCAAGCATGCCATCTGACCCAGCAATTGCTAGAGACCCTATTGGTAAATATGTTAAATTTATATTTTTCAAATTGAAAATGTTCCATTGAGAAGAAAAAATGTATTGTTATAATGTAATGATATCATATTTTCCAGCCCCCCCTGGTCCGCCAATTCCAAAAGTTACTGACTGGACAAAGTCATCTGTTGATCTGGAATGGGCTCCACCATTAAAGGATGGTGGTTCTAAGATCACTGGTTACATAGTTGAATATAAAGAGGAAGGAAAGGAAGAATGGGAAAAGGTAGGTGAAATACTATTATAGGATTTGGGTTTCCTCTAGCTTTAAACAATATTTGTCGCTAATGTATATTTGTACATATTCTTATTACACCAACTATATGGGACAAATTATCATGTCTTCTTTGTACAATAATTATCTTCGTAGTTTTAAAATATATGGCCAAATTCAAAAGTTAATATTTGCCACACTGTGGTGTCTAAGATACCTCAGTATTTTCCTAAACTCAGGTTCTCTAAACTTCACAGTTCTGTGCAGCAAAGTATGTTTATAGTTATCAATAAAGGAGCAGAAGGTTCATGTGAAAGTGGATATTAGGTACAAAAGTAAAGGAGCCAATGGAATGTCAAATTATTCCTAGTTACTTTGCAAACAATGCCTCCACGTTTTCCTACTGCTTTTCAATAATACATTACTGAAAATCTCACTGGTGCATATAGAACAGAAGTTAATGTTTCCCAACCAGCAATTTGGTCATAAATACATGCCACTTGTCCAGTTTGCCTACTTTTGCACCTCTTCACGTATTTGCTATAAGCCAAATGCTGCCCCAACCTGTGCATAAAATCCATGTAAACAGGCTATGCACAAGAGATCCAGAAAGGCGCATGAGAAAGGGATTTTTTCCCACTTTTCCTCCTTTCACCTCCAAACTGGCATTTTGGTGTACAGAACCCTATGCAGCCATTCGTCTGCCTCAGATCATGGACTCTGTTGTAACTGCTATGGCTCCTTTATGACTCCCTAGTTAGAGGAATTGTTCAAATTGATGAATCTGCATGATAGTACATCTCCAAGTCACTCTCCTGCATTTCCATTACCCTATATTCCCCTCACAATGTTCCCTTCAATCCGCATATCACTCATATGCACCAGGGATGTCCTGAATGCCTTCTCTGTGGAGTGCCCATTCCTTGTATTTGAACAGTGCTGGTGTCACTGCATTTAGAGCCTGCTGTACTTGTGGATGTTGGACAGTTATACCATAACAGTTGTTTCGTATACATGAGTGCCACCAATAGCCAATTCCTTTGTGGTGTTTGTGATTTTCTGATATTGACTGATGTTATAATCTTTTTCCAGGTAAAAGATAGAGAAATAAGAGGAACCAAGTTTGTTGTGACAGGATTAAAAGAAGGAAGTTTCTACAGATTTAGAGTTAGAGCAATAAATGCTGCTGGTATCGGAGAGCCTGGCGAAGTTACAGAAGTTATTGAAATGAAGGATAGAATTGGTATTTTACAATTTTTATTTTTAACATTTTTACCAATCAAAGTGAACAAACAGAAAATATATTGAATCATTTTGTTTATTTCTTACAGTCCCCCCTGATCTTCACTTGGATGCTAGTGTCAGAGACAGAATTGTTGTTCATGCTGGGGGAGTGATCCGGATCATAGCTTACGTCTCAGGAAAGCCACCTCCAACAGTCACGTGGAGCAGGGATGAAAGAGCTTTACCGGAAGAAGCTAAAATTGAAGAAACAGCCATCAGCTCTTCTCTGGTTATTAAGAACTGCAAGAGAAGTTACCAAGGCCTCTACACTCTTTTTGCCAAAAATGCAGGTGGAGAACGGAAGAAGACTATTATTGTTGATGTGTTAGGTAAATCGGAAGTTCAGAATTTGCATACAATTTTGTTCTAAAAATATGGTTTCATAAAATCCAGTACATAAAACTAAATATATACTTTTTCTTTCCATCTTAGATGTACCAGGGCCAGTTGGTGTTCCATTCCTTACTGAGAACCTAACCAATGACTCTTGCAAACTGACATGGTTTTCTCCAGAGGATGATGGTGGTTCTCCTATCACCAACTATATTATTGAAAAGCGTGAAGCTGACCGTAAAGCTTGGACCCCAGTAACCTATACAGTCACAAGACAGAATGCTACTGTTCAAGGGCTGATTGAAGGCAAGGCATACTTTTTCCGAATTGCACCTGAGAATATTATTGGCATGGGCCCATTCGTTGAGACAACAAAAGAGCTTGTCATCAGAGAACCAATATGTAAGTACATTTTTGTTTTATAGATGATTGTAATAGAAGGGAGATTGGCAAAAAAAAATGTATTCACCACATTGTTTATGTTTATTTACAGCTGTACCTGAGCGTCCAGAAGATCTGGAGGTAAAAGCCATTACCAAGGATTCTGTTACATTGACTTGGAACCCACCTAAATATAATGGAGGTTCCGACATAACCATGTATGTCCTAGAAAGCCGTCTCATTGGAAAAGAGAAATTCCACAGGGTTACAAAGGAGAAAATGCTTGATCGGAAATACACTGTTGAAGGACTGAAAGAAGGTGACACTTACGAATATCGTGTGAGTGCTTGCAATATTGTGGGACAAGGAAAACCATCTTTCTGCACAAAACCAATCACATGCAGGGATGAAATTGGTATGGGTCTATTTTTCATAATTCAGTTTGAAAACAAACAAGTACATTTTTGGGTATATAATTTTTTTATTAATATTGCTACTTACCTTTTTTTCCCCAATGATATCTTTTAGCTCCTCCAACACTTGAACTTGATTGTAGAGACAAGCTAATTGTTCGGGTTGGTGAAGCTTTCAGCCTCACCGGACGTTACTCAGGGAAGCCTGCACCAACGGTGACTTGGTTAAAGGATGAAATTACAGTTAAAGAAGATAAGCGCACAAAGATTCAGACCACTCCAACAACCCTTTGCTTGGGGATATTAAAATCTATCCGAGAAGATTCAGGCAAATATTGTGTGATCATAGAGAACAGCTCCGGATCAAGAAAAGGTCTTTGTCAAGTCACTGTTGTTGGTAAGTGTAACTGAGCCATAAGAATGTCTTGCTTTTAATAATAATTAGAACTGATCAAATAGAAGAAAGAGTGAATATTAAAATGAGTTATTTATAGAAATACTGTGAATTCACTCCTTTATTATTTGTGATATGTTATTCATTGATTTTGAGTATTCAGTTAATTGCTGGTTTAAGTTTATTTACAATGAATAATTTGACACGCTCTAATAATAATATTTTGCACTATTTTAGCAAATTTCAATGCAAGATGATAAAGCACTTTGTAAGCATTAATTAATTAAGCCCAATAAGATAAGTATTAGTCTCGTTTTACAGATGGGTAAACTAAAGGAAAGTGATTTGCTCAATATCACATAGTGAGAGAACAGCAGAGCCAAGAATAGAACGTTGGTGTCCTGATTCCCAGTTCTTTGTTCTAACAATTAGGTTATTCCAAGTTATATTTATTCCAAGTTATATTTACAGTAGAATAGTGACACTGTTCAATCTGTGTATTGTCCGGTTTTTCTGTTCATTGTTTCTTTTAACAGATCGCCCTCAGCCTCCAGTAGGTCCAGTTATTTTTGATGAAGTTCATAAAGATCATATGATCGTCTCCTGGAAACCTCCATTAGATGATGGTGGCAGTGAAATTACAAATTATATTATTGAGAAGAAAGATGCACACAGGGATCTCTGGATGCCAGTAACATCTGCCAACGTCAAGACAACATGCAAAATTCCTAAACTGCTTGAGGGAAAAGAGTATGTTGTACGAATTTATGCTGAAAATCTTTATGGCATAAGTGATCCCCTAGTATCTGATGAAATGAAGGCCAAGGATCGTTTCAGTATGTTATTTATTTGCTACTTTATTTTAATAATTTAACCATCAGAATGCTTGTTATACTATAAATTCATTTAAAAATATTATTTCTTCAGGTGTTCCTTCTGCACCGGAGCAACCCATCATTAAAGATGTTACCAAAAATTCTGCCTTAGTAATTTGGAACAGACCACATGATGGAGGCAAGCCAATAACTACTTATATTTTGGAAAAGAAGGAAACAATGTCTAATCGATGGGCCAGAGTCACCAAAGATCCGATTTTCCCAGAAACTCAGTTCAGGGTACCTGATCTCCTTGAAGGCTGTGAATATGAATTCCGTGTATCAGCAGCAAATGAAATTGGTGTTGGTGATCCTAGCCCACCTTCAAAGCCAGTCTTCGCTAAAGACCCAATTGGTAAAGTATAAAACAAAATCCATTCATATTCTGTGTGTTCCTGAAAATCTTTTTTCAGATAGGTTTTAATGGTTTCTGATTTTTTTAATAGTCAAACCAAGTCCACCTATTAACCCTGAAGCAGTGGATAAAACAAAAAACTCAGTTGATTTGTCTTGGCAACCACCACGTCATGATGGCAAAGGCAAGATCATTGGCTATCTCGTTGAGTATCAGAAAGTTGGAGATGAAGATTGGAAAAAGGCCAATCTTACAGCAGACTCCTGCCCTGAAACAAAATACAAGGTCACTGGTCTTACTGAGGGTTTGACCTATAAGTTCAGAGTCATGGCAGTCAATGCAGCAGGTGAATCAGAACCAGCTTACGTTCCTGATCCAATAGAAGTAAAGGACAGGCTTGGTAAGTGAAATAAACTCAGATAAGTTTATGAATAAAAGATATTGTCAAAATGTGCTTGTTTACTAAAACTGGAATCTTTCTCCCAGAACCTCCAGAGCTGATACTTGATGCTAATATGGCACGGGAGCAACACATAAAAGCTGGAAATACACTAAGACTTAGTGCTGTAATTAAAGGAATTCCATTCCCAAAAGTGTCATGGAAGAAAGAAGGACAAGAGGTTTCACCCAAAGCAGATATTGAGGTTACGGGAGTTGGCAGTAAGCTGGAAATTCGTAACACTGTCCATGAAGATGGTGGAATTTACTCTTTGACTGTTGAGAATCCAGTTGGTTCAAAGACTGTTTCAGTAAAAGTCATTGTACTAGGTAATTATTTTTTGACTTTGTTTATACTGTATGCTTTTTATTATTTTATTGGCGATCAAAGAAATTGGATCTGCAGAGAACAAATGAATAATTTCAATGCAGAAATTATCAATAATAAAGCAACATAATATAAGAGCTGTATGAGAAAAGGACTGTAAATGACAAGCAGTACTTTTAGTAAAAACTTCCTTTCCATTGAAATGTGCTAAATTTTGTAAAATTAGTTTTGTTTATTAAATAAATATTCTTTACTTTTAAAAAAAATATTAGATATACCCGGCCCACCTAGAAATCTGCAAGTAAGTGAAGTTAGAAAAGATTCTTGCTATCTCACTTGGAAGGAACCAGAGGACAATGGTGGTTCTGTCATTACCAACTATGTGGTGGAAAAGAAAGATGTAGCTGCTGCCCAGTGGGTACCCATCTCATCATGCTCCAAGAAACACAGTCATCTGGCTAAACATCTTATGGAAGGCACTCAGTATCTCTTCCGTGTTGCTGCTGAGAACCAGTATGGGCGAGGTCCATATGTTGACTGTCTCAAGCCAATCAAGGCTATGGACCCACTATGTAAGTATTTTTCATTGATGAGTTTTGTTTTGAGTCTTTTTTGAACTTTGATTAATTGATCTTGTTAGTACAAATACAATATAGTGTATGTGTGTTGATTGGGCGTAGGTTGTTCACCCTATTACACTTCTTGTTTTTTGCTCTTAAAAGATCCTCCAGGGCCACCAAAGAATCTGCACCATGTAGATGTTGACAAAACAGAAATTTCCCTTGTTTGGAATAGGCCAGATCGTGATGGTGGTGCTGAAATCAATGGATATTTGGTGGAGTATCAAGAAGAAGGTGCAGAGGAATGGATTAAGTTCAAGACTGTACCCATGCTAGAGTGTGTTGTAACTGGTCTACAGCAAGGAAAGACTTACAAATTCCGTGTGAAAGCACAGAATATCGCGGGTCTTAGTCTTCCAGATACAACTATACCAATAGAGTGTCAAGAAAAACTAGGTACCTTTTTAATTTGTATGATTTCTTTCATTTCTTACTTTTAGTGTTCCCCATGAAAAAATCATATTGTAATTTCTATATTTTTTTCTAATTCCAGTACCTCCATATGTGGAACTAGATGTGAAGTTAATGGAAGGTCTTGTTGTTAAAGCTGGTAGCACAGTCAGACTTCCTGCAATCATGAGAGGTGTACCTGTGCCCACTGCAAAATGGGTAACTGATGGCAATGAAATTAAAACAGAAGGCAACTACAAAATCGATACTGACAATTATTCAACAGTACTTACCATTAAAGACTGTGTAAGAAAAGATACTGGAGAATATCTTCTCACAGTGTCTAATGCAGCTGGCAGCAAAACTGTTGGTCTTCATCTTACTGTTTTGGATGTTCCTGGTCCACCCACTGGCCCCATTAATATTCTTGAAGTCACACCGGAACACATGATTATTTCCTGGCGTCCTCCTAAAGATGATGGTGGAAGCCCTGTGCTGAACTACATTGTTGAGAAGCGAGAATCCAAGAAAGAATCTTGGGGAGTGGTCTGTTCAGGAATCAATCAAACAAAACTTAAGGTTCCACATCTACAGAAAGGTTGTGAATATATTTTCCGTGTCCGTGCAGAGAATAAGATAGGCATTGGTGCACCCCTCGATTCAACACCAACAGTTGCTAAACATATGTTTGATCCACCATCCCCACCTGGTAAACCAGTGGTTTCAGATATTACAGAAAATGCTGCAACAGTGTCTTGGACCCTACCAAAATCCGATGGTGGAAGTCCAATAACTGGATACATTCTTGAGCGTCGGGAAATATCTGGCAAATGGGTACGTGTCAACAAGACACCAGTGCTTCAACTGAAGTTCAGAGCCACTGGTCTTTTTGAGGGCAACACATACGAATTCCGAGTTTTTGCAGAAAACATGGTTGGCATAAGCCAACCATCCCCAGTTTCTGACCCAGTAAAAGTTTCACGCCCTATTAGACCACCTGGACCTCCCATTAATCCAAAACTAAAAGACAAGACCAGAGAAACAGCTGACCTGGTGTGGACAAAGCCTCTCAAAGATGGTGGCAGCCCTATTTTGGGATATGTTGTGGAATGTCAGAAAACTGGAACTACACAGTGGAATAGGATTAATAAAGATGAACTCATTCAACAGTGTGCCTTCAGGGTACCTGGGCTAATTGAAGGAAATGAATATAGATTCCGTATAAAAGCTGCTAACATCGTTGGAGAAGGAGAGCCCAGAGAACTGCCAGAAACTGTTCTTGTAAAGGATATTCATTCTCCTCCAGAAATAGATCTAGATCTGACCTGTCGTGACTTAATCACCATCAGAGTAGGCCAAACAATCCATATTACTGGTAGAGTAAAAGGCAGACCAGACCCTGACATAACATGGTCTAAGGATGGCAAAGTATTAGTCCAAGATAAGCGTGTTGGGATGGTTCATGAATTCCCTCGCATTGAACTGCAGGTGAAAGAAGCCGCAAGAGACGATCATGGAAAATACATCATTTCAGCAAAGAACAGCAGTGGACATGCTCAAGCATTTGCCCTTGTTAATGTACTTGACAGACCTGGACCATGCCAGAACTTGAAGATAAGCTATGTTACAAAAGATTCTTGTATGCTCACTTGGGAAAACCCAGTAGATAACGGCGGCTCAGAAATTACAAATTACATAGTAGAGTATCGTGAGCTAAACCAGAAAGGATGGTCAATTCTCTCTTCTAATGTTACCAAACGATTAGTAAAGGCAAATCTCATAGAAAACCATGAATACTTCTTCAGAGTTTGTGCAGAAAACAAAGTAGGGCCAGGCCCTGTCGTTGAGACCAAGACTCCTATCCTTGCCATTAATCCTGTTGATAGGCCTGGTCCACCAGAAAACCTTCACATTGCAGAAACAGGAAAGACATTTGTGTATCTGAAATGGAGAAGACCAGATTATGATGGTGGAAGCCCCAATTTATCTTACCACGTTGAAAGAAAACTGAAGGATTCAGATGAATGGGAAAGGGTGCACAAGGGCAGTATTAAGGAAACACACTACATGGTTGATAAATGCATTGAAAATAAAATATATCAATTCAGAGTTCAGACCAAGAATGAGGGAGGTGAAAGTGACTGGGTGAAGACAAGTGAAGTTGTTGTGAAGGAAGAACTGCAGAAACCAGTCCTTGATCTGAAGTTAAGTGGTGTGCTAACTGTAAAAGCAGGTGACTCTATTAGACTTGAGGCAGGACTTAAAGGCAAGCCACAACCAGAAGTGGTATGGACAAAGGACAGAGATGCCACAGATTTAACCAAATCTCCAAGAGTCACAATTGAAACAACTTCTAATTCATCTAAATTTGTTCTCACAAAATCTAAGCGTAGTGATGGTGGTAAATATGTGATTACTGCAACTAATGCAGCTGGTAGTTTTGTAGCTTATGCTACTGTTAATGTTTTGGATAAACCTGGTCCTGTAAGAAATTTGAAGATCTCTGACATTTCAAGTGATAGGTGTACTGTCAACTGGGACCCACCTGAAGATGATGGCGGTTGTGAAATACAAAACTACATCTTAGAAAAATGTGAGAGCAAGCGTATGGTTTGGTCTACATACTCTGCTGCTGTTCTAACAAGTCATGCAAATGTGACACGCCTCATAGAAGGCAATGAGTATATCTTCAGGGTTCGAGCAGAGAATAAGATGGGCACTGGCCCTCCAACAGAAACAAAACCAATTATTGCAAAAACAAAGTATGACAGACCTGGCCGTCCTGATCCCCCCGAAGTCACTAAAGTCAGTAAAAATGAGATGACTGTAGTTTGGAACCCACCAGAATATGATGGTGGCAAATCAATTACAGGATATATATTAGAGAAGAAAGAGAAACGAGCATTAAGATGGGTTCCTGTTACTAAGAGTGCAATCCCAGAGAGACGCAAGAAGGTTACAGATCTCATTCCAGGACATGAATACCAATTCCGTGTTAAGGCTGAAAATGAAATTGGTCTTGGAGAACCAAGCTTGCCATCGAGACCGGTAGTGGCAAAAGACCCAATAGGTACTGTAGTGATATATTTTACTGTTATTAAAATAAAACATTAAATTAACAGGTTGCTTAGTTGCTTAGATGTATTCTTATTCCTGCCCTTTATCGTGTCTTTCAGAACCTCCTGGTCCTCCAATTAATCTGAAGGTGGTTGATAGCACAAAGAGTTCCATCACTCTTGGATGGGGAAAACCAGTCTATGATGGTGGTGCACCAATTATTGGATATGTTGTGGAAATGAGACCAAAAGTTGAAAGTGCAGCTCCTGATGTAGGATGGAAACGATGTAATGTTACTGCACAAGTTATTCATACAGAATTTACAGTTACCAGCCTGGATGAGAAACAACTATATGAGTTCCGGGTTTGTGCCCAAAACCAGGTTGGCATTGGCCGACCAGCTGAACTGAAGGAAGCAGTGTCTCCTAAAGAAATACTTGGTGATTTTTTTCTATCTTATCTATGAATTCATGCATCATTTATTTGCTACATTTAGATTTTATTTCACATTCTGAACTTTTGTTGTTGTTTTTCTTTAACGTTTGTTTCAGAACCTCCTGAGATTGATTTGGATGCAAGCCTAAGAAAATTAGTCACAGTCAGAGCAGGATGTCCCATTAGACTATTTGGCATTGTTAGAGGGCGACCAGCACCTAAAGTCACCTGGAGGAGAGTGGGTATTGATAATGTGGTCAGAAAAGGACAGGTTGATCTGGTTGACACTATGGCCTTCCTTGTCATCCCCAATTCTACACGTGATGATTCAGGAAAATATTCTTTGACAGTTGTTAACCCAGCTGGAGAAAAGGCCGTATTTGTGAATGTCAGAGTCCTTGGTGAGTCGCCACAAACAATTTGTAAACACATCAGTTTTATTATTCTTTAATTATTTATTACAGGGATTTTTATGGCTCCTATCACAATATCATTTGAGTATCACTGTACATGGCTAATATTAATTCCACATGTATAGGAAGTCATTAACCAAACTTTCATTGTAATTTAATAAGGATTTTTAAGAGAGGACTGATATATGAATTAATGTTTCATTCTAGATACTCCTGGACCTGTGGCCAAGTTCAGTGTTTCAGATGTCACAAAAATGTCATGTCAGCTTTCATGGGTACCGCCTGAGAATGATGGTGGTAGTCCAGTAACTCACTACATCCTGGAGAAACGTGAGGCTGACAGAAAGACCTGGTCAACAGTCATTGCAGATGTAAAGAAAACTAGTTTCAAAGTAGCTAATCTTGTACCTGGAAATGAATACTACTTTAGAGTAACTGCTGTCAATGAATATGGTCCAGGTGTTCCAACAGAAGCACCAAAACCAATCTTGGCATCAGATCCACTAAGTAAGTATTTTTTAATGTAGATCTTTTATTCTTGCATCTTTATTTGCTTTAATCTCCAGTAAGCTTCTGATTTTTCATGAATGTGGATGTGTCTAAATTCTGTATTGTTGCTAACCTCTCAATGACAGTGGAATAAATATTCCTGTGCAGATATGTTTGCTGAATAAAAATTAAAACCCTGAATACTTATTGTAACTCTATATTAATTTAATCACTCTGGTAGTTTCTAATGTGACATGTTTTCCAAATCAAAAAAATGTCTCTTTTAAATAAAGTCCTTTTTGAATTAAGCAATCAGAATTCTTAGTAATTCTACCAAAGCATGCTCAGTTAAAGTGATGATGTTTTAATATATTTGCTTTGTTTTTTCTTAAGGTGAACCTGATCCACCAAGAAAACTTGAAGTTACTGAAATTACAAAGAACAGTGCAACTTTAGGCTGGTTGCCACCACTGCGTGATGGAGGCTCTAAAATTGATGGATACATTATTAGCTACAAAGAAGAAGAACAACCTGAGGATCGCTGGACACAATATTCCGTTGTCAAAGATCTGAACATTGTTGTAGCTGGCCTGAAAGAAGGAAAGAAATACCAATTTAGAGTGGCAGCTAGAAATGCTGTGGGAGTAAGTTTGCCAAGAGAAACTGAAGGAATATTTGAAATTAAAGAACAACTCAGTAAGTAACTAATTATTACTATATATACCATTTAAAATCTATTTTAATAATGAAACGAACAAGGTTTTTGGTTGATGGAGTCCTAGGAAATCAATTTTTAAATGATCTCTTCTGCACTTCTGTAGAAGATCACACTTTAAGTCACCAGTCTCCTGCATCCCAGGAAGTCTAAGCTGTTTTTAAGAACAAGTTACACAAACATCTGTTGGGGTGGACTAGGTATACTTAGTCCTGCCTCAGCGTGGAGGGATAGACTAGGTGTTCTCTTGAGGTCCTTTCCAGCTCTACATTTCTATGATTTGAAGATGGCATCAGGAAAGCAGCATACTCAACCGCCTGTCAGACAGTGTGTGTCATGTCACTTCACAGTGACCCTTCCTGATGATTAAGTGGCATAGCTATGCTCCAAAGATTGCCATCCAGTTACCCTTGGCTAAAAGGATGATAATGGTTTTTAAGTGCTGCTAGTGTCTTAGGCACTGTTCAAATATATGAGAAGACAATCTGAACACAAAAACATTCACTTACAGTCTAAATCAGAATATAAAGATAGAAAGTCAGTGTTTACACTGACAGCTATGGAGCATCTGGTTTCAGGGGTGTTTACATCATTCAGATCTGTAGTTCAGACTATTAAAACATGCCTACTGAACTGAGACTAAGGATACTATCTATAAAATCCTCAGGGCTCCAGCAGACATGCAGAGGACACTTGCATGACAAAATAAAATAATTTCTCACAGGGAGTTACAAATATTTGTGTTTGTTTGTTTGTCTTTTTTAGTGCCACCTAAGATCCTGATGCCAGATCATGTTAATATTAAAGCTGGGCAGAAACTCAGAATTGAAGCGTATGTCTATGGGAAACCTCAGCCAATCTGTAAATGGATGAAAGGAGAACAAGATGTATTTACATCCAGTCGTCTGGCTGTGCATAAAGCAGAAAACTCTTCTGTTCTCATCATTAAGGATGTGACTAGGAAAGACAGTGATTACTATACCCTTACGGCAGAAAACAGCTCGGGTATTGCCACTCAGAGAATCAGAGTGGTAGTCATGGGTAACTTTCATTTTTAACCTAACTTTCTACACAGCTAGATTTAAGATATTTCATGCTCTACTATTTTCTTAAATTTTTCACCTTACATCTTTATGCAGATGCCCCAGGTCCACCACAGCCTCCATTTGACATTTCTGATATAGATGCGGATGCTTGCACACTTGCATGGCATATGCCTCTCGAAGATGGTGGCAGTAACATTACAAACTATGTGGTTGAAAAGTGTGATGTAAGTCGGGGAGACTGGATAACAGCTGTAGCTTCTGTCACAAAGACAAGCTGCAGAGTTGGAAAACTGACCCCTGGACAAGAGTATATGTTCCGTGTTCGTGCTGAAAATCGTTTTGGCATTTCTGAGCCACTCACATCTGACAAGATGGTTGCAAGGTTCCCATTTGGTATGTCAGTTTTAAATGATGGCATTTCTCTGATTTTAATTCTTCTAACAGTAAAAGAACCGTTAATGTTATCCGATTTGTTTTTCCACAGATGTTCCAAGTGAACCAAAGAATGCGCGTGTTACCAAGGTCAACAAGGACTGTATTTTTGTGGCTTGGGACAAACCAGACAGTGATGGAGGCAGTCCAATTACTGGTTACCTCATAGAGCGTAAAGAAAGAAATAGTTTGCTGTGGGTGAAGGCTAACGATACACTTGTGCGTTCTACAGAGTATCCTTGTGCAGGTCTAATTGAAGGTCTCGAGTATACTTTCAGAATATATGCCCTGAACAAAGCTGGAGCAAGCAAACCTAGCAAGCCAACTGATTTTGTTACGGCAAGATCCCCAGTTGGTAAGCAAAACATTTAAATGATTTGTAATATGTCATTAATATTTATGGTCAATTTACGTTATTTAATTTTACTTACAAGTAGTAGTAATACATTTACTTAATAATAATTGCAACTTTATAATCATCACTTTTCCCATTTCTTTAGATGTTTTATATGCAATATGAATACATTGTATCTACATATTGTGTAATCTAGCATTTTTGTGGTTTTTTAGAGGGATGTGCTATGAATACCATCCACCACTGTAAAATATTTTTCTGAAATGTACAAATGTTTTGATGAGGGTAAACTTATGATGGTCTTGTTTGTTTTTAGATCCTCCTGGTAAACCTGAAGTTATTGATGTCACTAAGAGTACTGTGTCACTTGTATGGACAAGACCAAAGCATGATGGTGGAAGCAAAATTATTGGCTACTTTGTTGAAGCTTGCAAACTGCCTGGTCATAAGTGGGTACGATGCAATTCTACTCCGCATCAAATTCCTCAAGAAGAATACACTGCTACTGATTTGGAAGAAAATGCTCAATATCAGTTTAGAGCAATTGCCAAGACAGCAATTAACATTAGCTGGCCTTCTGAGCCTTCTGACCCAGTGAGCATTCAGGCAGAAAATGGTAAGGAATGTATACTTGTGAAGTATTTGCAAACTCTGATAATGTTCAATCATGCTTTTTTACCTGGTATTCATATGATATGTTTAAATCTTTTAGGTTGGTTAGCTCTCTTCTTTTTGTTTCTTTTCAGTTCCTCCCAGAATAGAACTAGGTGTATCTATGAAATCATTGCTTACAGTAAAAGCTGGAACTAATGTTTGTCTTGAAGCTAATGTGTATGGCAAACCTATGCCAATAATTACTTGGAAGAAAGAAGGAGAAGTTTTAAAACCAGCTGAAGGCATTAAGATCACCACTAAAAGAAATCTGTCCACTGTGGAGTTGTTCAGTGTTAACAGGAAGCAGACAGGAGACTATACTATTACCGCTGAAAATGCAAGTGGTTCCAGATCAGCAACCATTAAGCTTAAAGTACTTGGTAGGTTAAAGATTATTTATTAGTCCATATTTATAACTTGGATAATATAGCAAAAGCTAAAGATATAACTATTGATCATTAATTTTTCCAGATAAGCCTGGTCCTCCTGCCTCAGTTAAAATCACCAATATGTGGGCAGATCGTGCAATGCTTTCTTGGGAGCCTCCTCTTGAAGATGGAGGTTCAGAAATTACTAACTATATTGTTGACAAGCGTGAAACAAGCAGACCAAATTGGGCCCAAGTCACTGCCAATGTACCAATTACGAGCTGCAGTGTAGAAAAACTGATAGAAGGACATGAATATCAGTTCCGCATTTGTGCTGAAAACAAATACGGTGTGGGAGATCCCATCTTCACTGAGCCAACAGTTGCTAAAAATCCATATGGTAAGCTTGTTGCTCAGCATGGTTTTGTGATTAATTGTTTTTATGCACATTTAAGAATATGAAAATAATTTTCAATAAATCTTTACAGATGTACCTGGGCCTTGCGATCCACCTGTAATTAGTAATATAACAAAGGATTTTATGACTGTTAGCTGGAAGCCACCAGCTGATGATGGTGGGTCCCCTGTGACTGGATATATACTTGAAAAACGTGAAACTAAGACTGTTAACTGGACCAAGGTAAACAGGAAGCCTGTCATAGAAAGAACTGTAAAGGCCACTGGACTCCAAGAAGGAACGGAGTATGAGTACAGAGTGACAGCACTGAATAAGGCTGGACCAGGCAAACCTAGTGGACCATCTAAGGCAGCATATGCTCGTGATCCTCAGTGTAAGTTAAAAACATTTATTTTGATTTTCTTCTGAAATGTCCAAATGCTTTTGCTCAGTATTATTGTTTAATATATTCTATGTAACTTCCTATTGTTTTCATTCTCAGATCCTCCTGGCCCTCCGGCCTTCCCAAAAGTGGTTGACACAACCCGTAATTCTATAAGCCTGTCTTGGAGTAAACCAGCATATGATGGCGGAAGCCCCATTATTGGTTATCTAGTTGAAGTAAAAAGAGCTGACACAGATAACTGGGTCAGATGCAATCTGCCGAAAAACCTACAGGATACCCATTACATGGTAACTGGACTGTCAGAAAATACAGAATATCAGTTCCGTATTTATGCTGTCAATAAGATTGGATACAGTGACCCAAGTGATGTACCTGACAAACACCTTGCCAAAGACATTTTAAGTAAGTATTCTGGAAAACAAATGAACTTGCTGCTTTCAGTGAAGATTTATGAAGTAGATTTAGAAGCTTAAAGGAGGGGCTTGTCACAGCTTGTAGCAAGAGAACACAGGAGGGTCTGGTAGCTGGGAGCCTGAGAGAGCTTGTTTTACAGAGTGTGGGAAGATTGGCAACTGAAGAGGAATGAGATTGGAGTCATTTTTTAGGGCAGGTAGTGCCTGCTCTTCCTGTCTCCCCACCAGTAATTCTGCCACCTTCTTGGATCTTCAAGATTTTTCCCTTTTCCACCCAGCCCTCATTCAGACTATCCAGATCTCTCTCTCCTCTTCCTCAGGCCTTCAGTATCTCCTACCTTTCAAGGAATTTGGAGCCCAGCTGCCTATACTAAGACCTTGTGGTTTTCTGGGGCATCTTGCCTGATTTAATTGTATGGGGCTGTTGTCCCCTGTTGACATTCAGGCTACTTCATCATACACAACTAAATGAAGCAAAAATGTAGCACCACCCAGTAATAGTTACGCTTGTGCAGGGTAAAAAAGTACAGGACAGGCAGCTGAGTTACAAGTTCTTTCAAGATAAGGAGGAAGAGGGACTGATTCACATGATGGGTGGGGGGAAAAAAGAGATGTAGTTGATGAGAGGAGGAGGAAGCACTGCAGAAGAAGTTCAGTCTATCAATTATCTTGAATCTAGATCAAAACCACCGTTTAAATAACACCAGCTGAGACACAGGAACAGGCCTTCCAATCAAGTACAATGCCAGTAAACTGGGACTTCTGCTCACAGCAATTTTAGTGCTACATTTAAATATTGAATTTATAATGTATGTATCTTTAATTACCAATGCAGTTCCTCCTGAGGGAGATCTTGATGCAGAACTGAGGAAAGTACTTATATTACGTGCTGGAGTCACAATGAGGATTTATGTGCCAGTAAGAGGACGTCCACCTCCAAAGATTAGTTGGTCTAAAGTGAATGCCAACATAAGAGACAGGAAAGGGCTAGATATCAAGTCAACTGATTTTGACACTTTCCTACGCTGTGAAAATGTAAACAAATATGATGCTGGAAAATATGTCTTGAGTCTGGAGAACAGCAGTGGCAAAAAATCATACACCATGGTTGTGAAAGTACTTGGTAAGTGCCAGAATTATTACTAATCTTAAGTATTAGTTATTTTTAAAATTAATGTAATACCAGTTAATATTTTCTGTATTTTGATTATTAAATCAAATATTTATTTTGCATTCATATAGATACTCCCGGACCTCCTATTAATCTGATTGTAAAAGAAGCATCTAAGGACTCTGCCTTTATTTCCTGGGAGCCTCCTTTAATTGATGGTGGCAGTCCAGTCACAAACTATATTGTTGAAAAACGAGATGCGGAGAGAAAATCATGGTCCACAGTTTCAACGGAATGCCCAAAGACAAGTTTCAGGATAACTAATTTAGAGGAAGGGAAATCATACTTTTTCAGGGTGCTCGCTGAAAATGAATATGGCATTGGTGACCCCTGTGAAACTCGGGATGCTATTAAAGCTTCTGGTGAGAAAACTGAATATTGTTTTCCTACTTTACTTTTAAAATGAGCTTGTTTTTAATTTGTAATTGAGACTTACCAATGTTTTTATTCCTTCTAGAAACACCCGGCCCAGTTGTTGACCTAAAAGCTTTGGCTGTAACAAAGTCATCCTGCAGTCTAGCCTGGAAAAAGCCTATCAGTGATGGTGGAAGCCGTATCATTGCATACAGCGTTGAGATTATGACTTCTGATGATTCATGGCAAGAAGTTATGAGGTCAAAGAACCTCCAGTTTTCAACGAAAGACTTGACGGAAGGGAAGGAGTATACTTTCAGAGTTAGAGCACAGAATGATGCTGGATATGGAACTCCAAGTGAGATTACAGTTGTGGCAAGAGATGATGTTGGTAAGTATTTCTCCAAATTCATGAATACTCTCTTTCATTTATCCAAATTATATGATGCTTTATACATAGTGTCCATCATGCATGAATACATATCAGTTTAGTTTAGAACTGAATTAACATTTTAAAATAAAGGTTTTTATGCTCAAAAGAATAACTGATACCTTTTTATTTTGCAGTGGCACCCGATCTTGATTTAAGAGCTCTACCTGATTTGTGCTATTTAGCTAAAGAAGGTAGTAGTTTCCATCTTAAAATCCCAATTAAAGGAAAACCTGCCCCAACTGTAACATGGAAGAAAGGTGAAGACCAGGTACTCACTGAGACTGGAAGAGTTGCCTTTGAGTCTACAGCAGTTAACACCACTCTTTTGGTACGTGACTGCCAGAAAAGTGATGCTGGAAAATACACAATCACTCTGAAGAACAGTGCTGGCAGTAAGGAAGGCACTATTTCCATAAAAGTTGTTGGCAAACCTGGAATCCCAACAGGACCTGTGAAATTTGAAGAAGTCACAGCTGATGCTATAACCTTAAAATGGGGACCTCCAAAAGATGATGGTGGCTCAGAAATCACTAATTATATCATAGAGAAGAGAGATAATATAAACAATAAATGGGTGACATGTGCTTCTGCTGTTCAGAAAACTACATTTAGAGTTTCAAGACTTCATGAGGGAAATGAATATACTTTCAGGATCAGTGCTGAAAATAAATATGGAGTAGGTGAAGGCCTTAAATCTGACCCTGTGGTTGCAAGACATCCATTTGGTAATCATAAATTATAATCTTTTTCATTAAAAATCATGTAATCTTGATATTTCCTTTTTATGCTAATTTATTTTTAACATATTTTCTAGATGTGCCAGATGCTCCTCCACCACCCAAAATTGTTGATGTTAGGCATGATTCTGCATCTCTAACTTGGACTGACCCAAAGAAAACTGGCGGCTCACCAATCACAGGTATTTGCCTTAAAACCTTCTCACCATTTTTCCCTCTAGCTCTTCTTTCTTCTTATTGAAAAGTAAAATAAAACTATTACTTTATTTGTTTTAATGTATCCCTTACTTATGTATTTTTAGAATTATACTTCTTTTTCATTCTTTTAGTTTATATGCTTTTTTTTAAAATAATAATAAAAAAATTAAGATTCAGTGAAAGTTAGAAAAAAAAAAAAAAGAGGACTTGTGACATTATAGCTGTTTCATGCGCATATGGCCAAATCTTGTAAGGAAGGGACAATAGGTGCACCCATATAAATTCATATTTGCATGCATAAATTAGCATTTGCATTCACAAATCATGTAACTGCATATATATGTAATTTACATTCATATCTATTCCTTAATCTATCTTTAAATGTTCTTGCAACAGTAGCTTATCCAATCTTTCATACAGATACAGCATAGTATGGTGGGCAGTTGACTGTGAAAATGAAAATTTTTATAATATTACCTGCTATTTTACATTTTACTATTCATCTTTGTAGGTTATCACCTTGAATTTAAAGAAAGAAATAGCCTTCTGTGGAAGAGAGCTAACAAGACTCCATTAAGGATGAAAGACTTCAGAGTAACAGGGTTAACTGAAGGTCTGGAATACGAATTCAGAGTGATGGCAATCAACCTGGCAGGAGTAGGTAAACCAAGCCTGCCATCTGAACCAATCGTGGCACTTGATCCCATTGGTAAGTCATCAGAAGAAAAAAGAAAATTCTGCGGGTTGAAAAAATTGGCGTTTGTTTTACTATTGTTTTATTTTGATTTTTTTTAAGATCCTCCTGGGAAACCTGAAGTGATCACTATAACTAGGAACTCAGTAACTCTCATTTGGACAGAACCGAAGTATGATGGTGGACATAAGTTAATTGGCTACATAGTTGAAAAACGTGACTTGCCTTCAAAGTCTTGGACAAAAGCTAATCATGTGAATGTTCCAGACTGTGCATTTACTGTAACTGACCTTTTTGAAGGTGGGAAGTATGAGTTCAGAATTAGAGCAAAGAACACTGCTGGTGCTATCAGTCCTCCATCAGAACCTACAGGAACCATAATATGCAAGGATGAGTATGGTGCGTAGACCCTATCAAAAATATAGGGGAGTTGGTTGGTTTGTTAAATTATTGTTTAAAACATACTCTCTTGCTCTCTTTTCTGACAAACGTGTGCTTTTCTTTTACAGAGGCACCAACTATTGTTATTGATCCTACTTTGAAAGAAGGCTTGACTGTTAAAGCAGGAGATACCATTACAATGTCTGCTATTAGCATCCGTGGCAAACCACTTCCAACTTCAGCATGGTCCAAAGCAGGAAAAGACTTTAAGCCTTCAGATATTGTACACATTGAAACAACTCCAACTTCCTCCACACTTAATGTCAAATATGCAGCCAGGAAAGATTCTGGTGAATACACAATCACTGCAAGCAATCCTTTTGGAACTAAACAGGAGCATGTGCATGTGAAAGTTTTAGATGTACCTGGACCCCCTGGGCCTATTGAGGTCAGCAACGTCTCAGCTGAAAAAGCTACTCTTACGTGGTCAGCTCCTGCAGAAGATGGTGGATCACCCATCAAGTCTTATGTACTTGAAAAGAGAGAAACTAGCCGACTCCTGTGGACTTTAATTGCTGAAAATATTGAAACTTGCAGGCATGTTGTTAGCAAGCTCATTCAAGGAAATGAATACATCTTCCGTGTCTCAGCTGTGAACGAGTACGGCAAGGGTGAACCAGTACAGTCAGAACCAGTTAAAATGGTGGATAGATTTGGTAAGTAAGAAAGGTTAACATTTTAACCAAGTGCTCATTATAGTATTTCAAGGCTCATGTATGTTTCAAAAACTCTGTATTTTTTCCCTATTAGGTCCCCCAGGTCCTCCTGGAAAACCAGAAGTAACAAATGTAACTAAAAATAGTGCAGCTGTTACCTGGAAAAGGCCAATTGATGACGGTGGTAGTGAGATCACAGGCTACTACGTGGAAAGGAAAGAAAAGAAAGGTTTGAGATGGGTCAGAGTAACGAAGAAACCAGTTTCAGACCTTAGATGCAAAGTGACTGGACTCCTAGAAGGAAATGAATATGAATTCCGCGTCAGTGCAGAAAATAGAGCAGGGGTTGGACCACCAAGTGATGCTTCAAACCCAGTACTAATTAAAGATGCTGCATGTTAGTATCATGTCTTTACTGCAGAGTTCACCATAAAGTATTAATATTTTGGTTACCTATAAAAACTCATGTCTAATATAATGTGGGGATTTTGTCTTTTTTTCATTACTTCAGATCCACCAGGTCCACCTTCAAACCCACGAGTGATTGATACTACAAAGACCAGTGCTTCTTTAACATGGGGCAAGCCTCATTATGATGGTGGACTTGACATCATTGGCTACACAGTAGAGCATCAAAAGGAAGGAGAAGAAGAATGGGTAAAAGACACAACAGGAACTGCTTTAAGAATCACTGAATTTGTTGTTGCTAATCTCCAGCCAGGAGCTAAATACAATTTTAGAATCATTGCCATCAATGCTGTGGGTGCTGGTGAACCAGCACAGATTCCAAGCGTTGAAATCAAAGATCGGGAAATGGTTCCTGATTTTGAATTAGATGCTGAGCTGAGAAGAACACTTGTTGTTAGAGCTGGACTGAGTATTCGGATATTTGTGCCTATTAAAGGTCGCCCAACTCCTGAAGTTACATGGACGAAAGATGATATCCCACTTAAAGCACGTGCCAACATTGAAAATACAGACTCTTTTACTCTACTTATTATGACAGAGTGTAATAGATACGATGCTGGAAAATATGTAATGACCCTTGAAAATGCTGCTGGTAAGAAAACTGGTTTTGTAAATGTAAAAGTCTTGGATACACCAGGACCACCAATAAATCTTAAGCCTAGGGAAATAACTAAAGACAGCATCATCCTGCACTGGGATATGCCTCTATTAGATGGTGGCTCACGTATAACAAATTATATTGTTGAAAAACGGGAAGCAACACGAAAGTCATATTCAACCGTCACCACCAACTGCCAGAAATGTTCCCTTAGGATTCCTAATTTGGTTGAAGGATGTGAATATTACTTCAGAGTGCTGGCTGAAAATGAGTTCGGGATTGGTGAACCAGCTGAAACTGCAGAACCTGTAAGAGCCTCTGAAGCACCATCACCACCTGAGAGCCTCAATATTATGGATATAACAAAGAGCACAGTTAGCCTGGCTTGGCCAAAGCCAGAACATGATGGTGGTAGCAAGATCACTGGTTATATAATTGAAGCACAGAAAAAAGGTTCCACTCAGTGGACACACATCACAACTGTGAAAACATTAGACTATGTCGTGAAGAATCTAACTGAAAATGAGGAATATACTTTCCAGGTTATGGCAGTTAATAGTGCTGGAAGAAGTGATCCAAGAGAAAGCAGACCAGTTGTTGTTAAAGAGCAGATGATGCTTCCTGAATTTGACCTCCGTGGAATCTACCAGAAATCAGTAATTGCCAGAGCTGGTGACAACATCAAAATTGAGATCCCTGTGCTTGGTCGTCCAAGACCAGTTGTGACATGGAAAAAAGAAGACCAGCTGCTTAAGCAGACACAAAGGGTAAACTTTGAAAACACTGCAACTGCGACCATACTAACCATCAATGAATGCACAAGAAATGACAGTGGCCGATATCCCCTATCAGCTAAAAATATTGTTGGAGAAGTTAGTGATGTGATCACTGTCCAGGTTCATGATATTCCTGGCCCTCCTACGGGACCAATCAAATTTGATGAAGTTTCATCTGACTTTGTAATTTTCTCATGGGAACCTCCTCAGAATGATGGAGGGGTACCAATAAGTAATTATGTTGTAGAAATGCGTCAGACTGACAGTACCACATGGACTGAGTTAGCAACCACTGTTATACGTACCATGTTTAAAGCTACTCATCTTACTACTGGAGTTGAGTATCAGTTCCGTGTTAAAGCTCAAAACAGATATGGAACGGGACCAGCCATTTCTTCAGAGCCTGTAATTGCCAACTATCCATTTAAGGTTCCTGGGCCTCCAGGTACTCCTCAGGTGATCGCAGTCACAAAAGAGTCAATGACCATTAGCTGGAATGAGCCTATTACTGATGGTGGAAGTCCAATTTTGGGATATCATGTTGAAAGAAAAGAACGAAATAGCATTCTTTGGCAGACTGTAAGTAAAGCATTGGTGGTAGGCAATATCTTTAAATCAAGTGGACTTACTGATGGCATTGCATATGAATTCCGTGTTATAGCAGAAAATATGGCTGGCAAAAGTAAACCAAGCAAACCATCTGATCCAGTGTTTGCTCTGGACCCTATAGATCCACCTGGTAAACCAATACCTCTCAACATTACAAGACATGCAGTAACACTTAATTGGACTAAACCAGAATATGATGGAGGTTTTAAGATAACTGGTTACACTGTTGAAAAGAGAGACCTTCCTAATGGTCGTTGGCTAAAGGCTAACTTTAGCAATATACTAGAGACAGATTTCACTGTCAGTGGTCTGACAGAAGATGCTGCTTATGAATTCCGTGTGATTGCCAGAAATGCTGCTGGTGCAGTTAGCCAGCCATCTGAGCCATCAGATGCAATAACATGCAGAGATGACATTGAAGCACCCAGGATAATGGTGGATGCCAAATACAAGGACACTTTAGTACTGAAAGCAGGTGAAGTTTTCAGACTTGAGGCTGATGTTGCAGGTCGACCTCCACCAACCCTGACATGGACAAAAGATGAAAAAGAGTTAGAAGACACAGCAAAATTAGAAATAAAAAAGGCAGATTTCTCTACTGTTGTGATCAACAAAGATTCTGCCAGAAGAGACGGTGGTGCATATACACTTACTGCTTCTAATCCTGGTGGCTTTGCAAAGCATATCTTCAATGTTAAAGTTCTTGATAGACCTGGTCCACCCGAAGGGCCTTTGGCTGTGTCTGAGGTTACAAGTGAAAAATGCCTACTCTCATGGTTACCACCACTGGATGATGGAGGAGCAAAGATTGACCACTATGTGGTTGAAAAACGAGAAACCAGCAGACTAGCATGGACAAACGTGGCCTCAGAAGTTCCAGTAACTAAACAGAAGGTCACTAACCTATTAAAAGGCAACGAATATGTGTTCCGTGTCATGGCTGTTAACAAATATGGGGTTGGCGAGGTCCTGGAATCAGAGCCTATTCTTGCAGTAAATCCATATGTGCCACCTGATCCACCCAAAACACCTGAAGTTACAGCAATTACAAAAGATTCTATGATTGTCTGTTGGGGACGTCCTGATTCTGATGGTGGAAGCCCAATAACCAATTACATTGTAGAACGCCGTGACAGAGCTGGACTACGCTGGGTGAAATGTAACAAACGGGTTGTTACAGACTTACGCTATAAAGTATCTGGACTGACAGAGGGTCATGAGTATGAATATAGAATAATGGCTGAAAATGCTGCTGGAATTAGTGAACCAAGTCCAACCAGTCAATTCTATAAAGCTTGTGATACTGTGTTCAAGCCTGGTCCACCAGGTAATCCTCGTGTTTTAGACACTAGCAAGTCCTCAATTACAATAGCTTGGAATAAACCAATTTATGATGGTGGCTCAGAAATCACGGGTTATATGGTTGAGATAGCACTACCTGAAGAAGATGAATGGAAAATTGTAACTCCATCAGCAGGACTGAAGGCTACTTCCTTTACCATCACGGATCTCAAAGAAAACCAGGAGTATAAAATCCGAATATATGCCATGAACTCTGAAGGCATTGGAGAACCTGCCCTTGTTCCTGGATCACCAAAGGCTGAAGAAAGAATGCTACCTCCAGAGATTGAACTGGATGCAGAACTACGTAAAGTTGTCAATATCAGAGCCTGCTGTACTTTAAGACTTTTTGTCCCAATCAAAGGAAGACCAGCACCTGAAGTGAAATGGACAAGAGAACATGGAGAGTCTTTAGATAAAGCTACCATTGAATCAACAAGCTCTTATACTCTACTTACTGTTGGAAATGTAAACAGATTTGATAGTGGCAAGTATATATTGACAATAGAAAATAGTTCAGGCAGTAAATCAGCATTTGTAAATGTCAGGGTTCTTGATACACCTGGAGCACCACAAGATTTAAAAATAAAAGAAGTAACAAAATCATCTGTTACACTCACATGGGAGCCTCCTCTCATAGATGGAGGTTCAAAAATAAAAAATTATATCGTTGAAAAGCGTGAATCAACAAGAAAAGCTTATTCAACTGTTATTGCCAATTGCCACAAGACCAGCTGGAAAGTAGACAACCTGCAGGAAGGTTGCAACTATTATTTCAGAGTCCTAGCTGAAAATGAGTACGGAATAGGCCTTCCAGTTGAAACTCCAGAATCGGTGAAAGTGTCAGAAAGACCACTGCCACCAGGAAAGATAACTTTGCTAGATGTGACAAGAAATAGTGTATCCTTGTCATGGGAAAAACCGGAACATGATGGAGGTAGCAGAATTCTGGGTTATATTGTAGAAATGCAAAGCAAAGGCAGTGAAAAGTGGGCAATTTGTGCTACGGTAAAAGTTACTGAAGCCACTATAACTGGACTGATACAAGGGGAGGAATATTCCTTCCGTGTTTCAGCTCAGAATGAAAAAGGTATCAGCGATCCTCGACAACTGGGCATACCTGTTGTTGCAAAAGATCTTGTGATTCCACCAGCTTTCAAATTGTTGTTCACCACTTTCAGTGTCCTAGCAGGAGAGGACTTAAAGGTTGACGTCCCATTTGTTGGTCGACCCAAACCAGCTGTATTATGGCATAAAGACAATGTGCCACTGAAACAGACTACTAGAGTAAATGCAGAAAGTTCAGAAAACAGCACATTGCTAACAATAAAAGAAGCCTGCAAAGATGACGTTGGACCATATTTAGTCAAACTTACAAATTCTGCAGGTGAAGCTACTGAAACTCTTAATATTGTTGTCCTTGATAAACCAGGGCCTCCAACTGGACCGGTAAAGGTAGATGAAGTAACAGCAGATAGTATCACCATTTCCTGGGAACCACCAATATATGATGGTGGCAGCTCTATCAACAATTATATTGTAGAAAAACGGGACACTTCTACTACTGTCTGGCACATTGTGTCAGCTACTGTTGCCAGAACAACAATAAAAGCCTGTAGATTAAAGACTGGAAGTGAATATCAGTTCAGAATTGCAGCTGAGAACAGATATGGAAAGAGTACATATCTCACATCAGAGTCTGTTGTAGCCCAATATCCATTCAAAGTTCCTGGTCCACCTGGAACACCTTTTGTATCGGCTCGCTCAAAAGATAGCATGGTGGTACAGTGGCATGAACCAGTCAATGATGGAGGTAGCAAGATCATTGGGTACCATTTGGAACGCAAAGAAAGAAATAGCATCCTCTGGGTTAAACTAAACAAAACATCTATTCCTGACACTAAATTTAAGACAACTGGCCTTGAAGAGGGACTTGAATATGAGTTCAGAGTTTATGCAGAAAATATAGTGGGTATTGGAAAGGCAAGTAAAGTATCTGAATGTTATACAGCACATGACCCATGTGATCCTCCAGGTCGTCCAGAACCGGTAATTGTCACAAGGAACTCAGTAACCCTTCAGTGGAAGAAACCTGAATATGATGGTGGAAGCAAAATCACAGGCTACATTGTTGAAAAGAAGGAGTTACCAGATGGTCGCTGGATGAAAGCAAGCTTTACAAATGTCATTGAGACTCAGTTTGCAGTAACTGGCCTAGTGGAAAATCAGAGGTATGAGTTCCGTGTCATAGCAAGAAATGCTGCAGGTGTTTTCAGTGAACCATCTGAAAGCTCAGGGGCAATCACAGTCAAAGACGAAGTAGAGCCACCTCGTATAAGTATGGATCCAAAATATAAAGAAACAATTATAGTAAATGCTGGTGAGTCATTCAAGATTGATGCTGATGTTTATGGCAAACCATTACCTTCCATTCACTGGCTAAAAGGTGATCACGAATTAGCAAACACGGTTCGTTTGGAAATAAAAAGCACAGATTTTGCAACAAGCCTCAGTGTAAAAGAAGCCATTCGTGTTGATAGTGGTCATTATGTATTGCTGGCAAAGAATGTTGCAGGTGAAAAAACAGCTTCTGTTCATGTCAAAGTTCTTGATAGACCTGGGCCACCTGAAGGGCCTGTTGATATAACAGGAGTTACTGCTGAAAAATGTGTGTTAGCTTGGAAACCCCCACTACAGGATGGTGGTAGTAACATTTCACACTACATTGTAGAAAGAAGAGAAACCAGCCGCTTAGTTTGGACTGTAGTGGACTCCAATGTGCAAGCCCTTAGTTGCAAAGTTACAAAACTTTTGGAAGGAAATGAATATGTCTTCCGTATCATGGCTGTAAACAAATATGGTGTTGGTGAACCTCTTGAATCTGAACCAGTAATTGCAAAGAACCCATTTGTTGTCCCACTTCCACCAAATGCCCCAGAAGTCTCAGCCATTACCAAAGATTCAATGATTGTTGTATGGGAAAGGCCAGCCTCAGATGGTGGTAGTGAAATTCTGGGCTATGTTCTTGAAAAACGAGATAAAGAAGGCATTCGCTGGACAAGATGCAACAAGCGTTTGGTTAGTGAACTGAGATACAGGGTGACTGGACTTATAGAGAACCATGACTATGAGTACAGAGTATCAGCTGAAAATGCTGCTGGTCTTAGTGAACCAAGCCTACCTTCCACTTACTATAAGGCTTGTGATCCTATTTACAAGCCAGGTCCGCCTAATAATCCAAAAGCTATAGATGTGACAAGATCTTCAGTTTTCCTTTCATGGGGCAAACCAATCTATGATGGTGGCAGTGAAATCCAGGGATACATTGTTGAAAAATGTGATGTAAGTGTTGGTGACTGGACAATTTGTACCCCACCAACTGGAATCAAGAAAACAAATATGGAAGTAGAAAATTTATTAGAAAAACATGAATATAAATTCCGTATCTGTGCTGTTAATAAAGTTGGAGTTGGAGAGCATGCTGATGTTCCTGGTTCTGTTATTGTTGAAGAAAAATTGGAAGCTCCAGACCTTGATCTTGACCTAGACTTAAGGAAAATTGTAAATGTAAGGGCAGGTGGTTCCTTAAGATTATTTGTTCCTATTAGAGGGCGTCCAACCCCTGAAGTAAAATGGGGTAAAATGGATGGTGAGATCAGAGAGGCAGCTATTATTGACATTACTAGCAGCTTCACTTCCCTTGTTCTTGACAATGTTAACAGATTTGATACTGGAAAATACATTCTTACTTTAGAAAACAGTAGTGGAATAAAGTCTGCCTTTGTCAGTGTAAGGGTACTGGATACCCCAAGTCCACCTGTTAACCTAAAAATTAAGGAGATCACCAAAGACTCTGTTTCACTTTCATGGGAACCTCCTTTACTGGATGGTGGTGCTAAAATAAAAAATTATATTGTTGAAAAGCGTGAAGCAACAAGAAAGGCCTATGCAGCTGTTGCAACAAATTGCCACAAGACCTCATGGAAAGTAGACCAACTTCAGGAGGGCAGCAATTACTACTTCAGAGTCACTGCTGAGAATGAATTTGGAATTGGTCTTCCTGCAGAAACCATTGACCCAATTAAGGTTGCTGAAGTTCCTCAACCTCCAGGGAAAATAACAGTTGATGATGTCACAAGAAATAGTGTATCGCTAAACTGGTCAAAGCCGGAACATGATGGCGGTAGCAAAATCTTACAATATATTGTTGAGATGCAAGTTAAGGGCAGTGACAAATGGTCAGAATGTGCATGTGTAAAAGCACTTGAAGCACTGATTACTAACCTAACTCAAGGAGAAGAATATCTATTTAGAGTAATAGCTGTAAATGAAAAAGGCAAGAGTGATCCACGATCTCTTGCGGTTCCAGTGGTCGCCAAAGACCTTGTTATTGAACCAGATGTAAGACCTGCATTCCACAGTTACAGTATCCAGGTGGGACAAGATCTAAAAGTAGAAATACCAATTTCTGGTCGACCTACACCAACTGTTACTTGGACAAAAGATGGCCAACTGTTAAAGCAGACAACAAGAGTTAATATTAATGATTTGCCTAATCTCACTGTACTGAATATTAAAGAAACACACAAAGAGGACAGCGGCATGTACGGAATCACAGTTGCTAATGTTATTGGACAAAAGTCTGCATCTGTTGAAATTATAACACTAGACAAGCCTGATCCTCCAAGAGGGCCTGTAAAGTTTGATGATATTAGTGCTGAAAGCATTACAGTATCATGGAATCCTCCACTGTATACAGGTGGCTGCCAAATCACCAACTACATTGTTCATAAGAGAGATACAACAACCACTGTATGGGAAACGGTTTCAGCTGCTGTTGCAAGAACTACCCTAAAAGTGACTAAACTGAAAACTGGCTCAGAATATCAGTTTAGAATATTTGCTGAAAACAGGTATGGACAGAGCTTTGCCTTGGAATCTGAACCAGTTGTAGCTCAGTACCCCTATAAAGAACCCGGTCCTCCTGGCACACCATTTGTGACAACAGTAACAAAAGACTCTATGGTTGTACAGTGGCATGAACCAATTAATGATGGTGGAAGTAAAGTTTTGGGTTACCATCTTGAGAGAAAGGAAAGAAACAGCATTTTATGGACAAAAATAAATAAGACCATTATCCAAGACACGCATTATAAAACAACTAACCTTGAAGAAAGCATTGAATATGAATTTAGGGTTTCTGCAGAAAATATTGTTGGTGTAGGAAAAGCAAGCAAAGTTTCAGAGTGCTATGTAGCCCGAGACCCCTGTGATCCTCCAGGATGCCCAGAAGCCATAATTGTTAAAAGAAGCTCAATTACTCTACAATGGACCAAACCAGAATATGATGGAGGTAGCAAGATTACTGGTTATATTGTAGAAAAACGTGACTTGCCTGATGGTCGCTGGATGAAAGCTAGCTTCACAAATGTCATTGAAACTCAGTTCACCGTAACAGGGCTTACTGAAGATCAAAGATATGAATTTAGAGTCATTGCAAAGAATGCTGCAGGTGCAATAAGCAAACCCTCTGATAGTACAGGACCAATAACAGCAAAGGATGAAGTTGAGCTTCCAAGAATCTCAATGGATCCAAAATACAAAGATACAATTGTTGTAAATGCTGGAGAAATGTTCAAACTTGAGGCTGATGTCCATGGAAAGCCACTACCTACCATTAAGTGGTTCAAAGGCGATAAGGAACTTGAAGAAACTGCTAGATGTGAGATAAAGAACACTGATTTCAAGGCATTAGTTATTGTAAAAGATGCCATTAGAGTTGATGGTGGACAGTACACTTTACAAGCCTCCAACATTGCAGGAACAAAGTCAGTACCCATAAATATAAAAGTATTGGACAGACCAGGTCCGCCAGAAGGCCCAATTCAGGTTACTGGAATTACTTCTGAAAAATGTTCATTGTCATGGAATCCACCACTCCATGACGGTGGTAGTGACATTTCTCACTACATTGTTGAGAAGAGAGAAACTAGCCGCCTTGCCTGGACTGTTGTTGCTTCAGATGCTGTAGCCACAATGCTGAAAGTAACAAAACTTTTGGAAGGTAATGAGTATATTTTCCGTATAATGGCAGTTAACAAATATGGTGTTGGTGAGCCTCTGGAGTCTGTTCCAGTACTTATGAAAAATCCATTTGTGGTTCCTGGTCCACCAAAGGCACTGGAAATTACTAACATCACAAAGGATTCCATGACTGTCTGCTGGAGCAGGCCAGATAGTGATGGAGGCAGCGAAATTATTGGTTACATTGTAGAAAAGAGAGACAGAGCTGGCATCAGATGGACAAAATGTAATAAACGCAGAATTACAGATTTGCGATTAAGAGTCACTGGACTAACAGAAGATCATGAGTATGAATTCAGAGTATCTGCTGAAAATGCTGCTGGAACTGGTGAACCGAGCCAAGCTTCTCCCTATTTTAAAGCTTGTGACCCTGTGTTCAAACCTGGTCCACCCACTAATGCTCATGTTGTAGATACCACCAAAAATTCAATTACACTTGGTTGGGGTAAACCTATTTATGATGGTGGTAGTGAAATCCAAGGATACATTGTGGAACTCTGTAAAGCAGAGGAAGAAGAATGGACAGTAGCTACTCCACAGACTGGGCTGCGTGTCACTCGATTTGAGATTAGAAAACTTATTGAACATCAGGAATATAAAGTACGAGTGTGTGCCCTCAATAAAGTTGGTGTAGGAGAGGCTGCATCAGTTCCTGGAACTGTTAAACCAGAAGACAAGCTTGAAGCTCCTGAACTTGATATTGATTCAGAACTAAGGAAAGGAATATTGGTTAGAGCTGGTGGATCTGCTAGGATTCACATACCATTCAGAGGACGACCAACACCTGAAATCACATGGTCTCGGGAAGAAGGTGAATTTACAGATAAGGTTCAAATTGAAAAAGGCATAAACTACACACAACTATCCATCGATAACTGTGATAGAAATGACACTGGAAAGTACATTCTTAAGTTAGAGAACAGCAGTGGATCGAAGTCTGCATTTGTTACAGTAAAAGTCCTTGACACACCAGGACCACCACAAAATTTAGTAGTAAAAGATGTTAAGAAAAATCATGCAGTACTATCCTGGGAACTACCCGCTAATGATGGTGGTGCAAAAATAAAGAATTACGTGATTGACAAACGTGAGTCAACCAGAAAGGCATATGCAAATGTGAGTGCTAAATGTGGCAAAACAAGCTTTAAAGTTGAAAACCTTACAGAAGGAGCAACTTATTATTTCAGAGTTATGGCTGAAAATGAATTTGGAATTGGTATTCCAGCTGAAACTATAGATGCTATGAAAGCCTCAGAGCCACCTTTGCCTCCTGGGAAAGTCAGTCTCACTGATGTGACTCACACAAGTGCATCACTTATGTGGGAGAAACCTGAACATGATGGAGGTAGCAGAATTTTGGGGTACATAGTTGAAATGCAGCCTAAAGGAATAGAAAAATGGAGTGTTGTCACTGAGACCAAAGTGTGCAGTGTAGTTGTACCCGGTTTGAGTTCAGATCAAGAATATCAGTTCCGTGTGATAGCCTACAATGAAAAAGGCAAAAGTGATCCCAGAGCACTTGCAATTCCTGTGATAGCTAAAGATTTGACAATTGAGCCAAGTTTCAAGCTGATGTTTAATACTTACAGTGTCCAGGCTGGAGAAGATCTTAAGATAGAAGTACCATTTATAGGCCGACCCACCCCTAAGATTACTTGGACAAAAGATGAGCAGTCACTTAAACAGACAACCAGGTTAAATGTCCATGACACACCAACATCCACTATCTTACATATTAAAGAAAGCAATAAGGATGACTTTGGCAAATATACAGTAACAGCATCAAACACAGCAGGCACGGCTACAGAGCACCTGACCATAATTGTACTTGAAAAGCCAGGCTCTCCACGAGGACCTGTTCGCTTTGATGAAGTTAGCGCAAACTTTGTTGTCTTATCATGGGACGCACCAGATTATAATGGAGGCTGCCAGATAACCAACTACATAGTAGAGAAACGTGACACAACCACCACCACCTGGCAGATGGTATCAGCAACAGTTGCAAGAACAACAATCAAAGTGGCAAATCTTAAAACAAGTTCTGAATACCAGTTTAGAATTTATGCTGAAAACAGATATGGAAAGAGCCCTCCACTGGATTCTAAGGCAGTTGTTGTGCAATACCCATATAAAGAACCTGGGGCACCTGGAACGCCATTTGTTACATCAGCTTCCAAAGACCATATGATTGTACAGTGGAACGAACCAGTTAATGATGGAGGAAGCAAGGTTCTTGGCTACCATCTTGAGCGTAAAGATAAAAACAGCATTCTTTGGACAAAGTTGAACAAGGCCCTCATTCCAGACACCAAATATAAAACAGATGGCCTTGAAGAAGGTCTTGAATATGAGTTCAGAGTTTCTGCTGAAAACATTGTTGGCATTGGTAAAGTTAGCAAAGTATCTGAACTGTATGCTGCCCGTGATCCATGTGATCCACCTGGCCGCCCAGATCCCATTGTTATTACAAGAAATTATGTCACAATGAACTGGAAAAAACCCGAGTATGATGGTGGTAGCAAAATAACTGGATATATTGTAGAAAAGAAAGAACTACCTGAAGGTCGTTGGATGAAAGCCAGCTTTACAAATGTACTGGAAACAGAATTTACAGTAACTGGTCTTGTTGAAAACCAAATATATGAATTTAGAGTAACTGCAAGAAATGCAGCTGGTAGCTTGAGTGAACCATCTGAAAGCACAGGGCCAATTACTGCTAAAGATGAAACTGAAGCACCAAGAGCGTCACTGGATCCAAAATACAAAGATGTCATTGTTGTTCATGCTGGAGAAACCTTTGTTCTTGAGGCTGACATCCATGGTAAACCTATTCCTGACATTACATGGTCAAAAGATGGAAAAGAGCTTGAAGAAACAACTGCAAGAATGGAAATTAAATCTACACTTCAGAGAACAACTCTCACGGTCAAAGACTGTGTAAGAATTGATGGAGGTCACTACTCACTTAAACTCAGCAATGTTGGGGGTACAAAATCTATACCAATCACAGTAAAAGTGCTTGACAGGCCAGGACCTCCAGAGGGTCCTTTGAAGATTACAGGTGTCACTGCAGAAAAATGTTACTTGGCATGGGCCCCACCTTTACATGATGGCGGTTCTAGCATCTCACATTACATCATTGAGAAGAGAGAGACAAGCAGACTTTCCTGGACACTAGTGGCATCTGATGTGCAAGCTCTTAACCACAAAGTAACCAGACTCCTTCCAGGCAATGAATATATTTTCCGTGTAATGGCTGTGAACAAATTTGGAATTGGAGAACCACTGGAATCTGAGCCTGTTGTGGCTTGTAATCCATACAAACCTCCGGGTCCTCCTTCAGTGCCAGAAGTTTCAGCAATCACAAAAGATTCTATGATTGTAACATGGGGTCGTCCAACAGACAATGGTGGAGCTGAAATTGAAGGTTACATACTTGAAAAGCGAGACAAAGATGGTATTCGATGGACCAAGTGCCATAAGAAAAGGCTAACAGACTTGCGGTTCAGAGTAACTGGACTTACAGATGGGCATTTCTATGAATTCAGAGTTTCTGCTGAAAATGCAGCTGGTGTAGGTGAGTCTAGTGAGCCATCCATTTTCTATCGTGCGTGTGATGCACTGTATCCACCAGGCCCACCAAGTAATCCAAAGGTGACAGACACTTCCAGATCTTCAGTGTCCCTTGCATGGAACAAGCCTATTTATGATGGTGGTGCTCCCATTAAGGGATATGTTGTGGAAGTAAAAGAAGATACTGCTGATGAATGGATTACTTGCACACCACCAACAGGACTACAAGGAAAACAGTTCACTGTAACAAAACTTAAAGAAAACCATCAATACAATTTCCGCATCTGTGCCATTAACTCTGAAGGAGTCGGGGAACCTGCAACTATACCTGGTACAGTCATTGCAGCTGACAAAATAGAACCTCCTGAAATCGAACTAGATGCGGATCTCAGAAAAGTAGTCACTGTACGTGCGAGTGGTACATTACGTCTGTTTGTTACCATCAAAGGAAGACCAGAACCTGAAGTCAAATGGGAAAAAGCAGAAGGCACCATTAGTGACCGAGCTCAGATTGAGGTTACCAGTTCATATACAATGCTGGTCATTGATAATGTAAACAGATTTGACAGTGGTAGATACAACCTGACTTTAGAAAATAACAGTGGCAAAAAATCAGCTTTTGTTAATGTCAGAGTCCTTGATTCCCCCAGTGCACCTGTTAACTTGACAATCAGAGAAGTTAAGAGAGATTCAGTAGCATTAGCCTGGGAACCACCACTTATTGATGGTGGAGCTAAAATTACAAACTACATCATTGAAAAGCGAGAATCTACTAGAAAGGCATATGCCACTGTTACAAATAACTGCACTAAAAATACCTTCAAAATTGATCAACTACAGGAAGGATGCATTTACTACTTCCGTGTCTTGGCAGCAAATGAATATGGGGTTGGTTTGCCGGCAGAAACAGCTGAACCAGTTAAGGTTTCTGAACCACCGTATCCACCTGGAAAAGTAACTCTTGTAGATGTGACTCGCAACACTGCTACGATTACATGGGAGAAACCAGAGAGTGACGGTGGCAGTAAAATTACTGGTTATATAGTGGAAATGCAAACTAAAGGAAGTGAAAAATGGAGCACTTGTACCCAAGTTAAGACACTAGAAGCAACAATAACAGGCTTAAGTAAGGGAGAGGAATACACTTTCAGAGTGATTGCTGTTAATGAAAAAGGGAAGAGTGATCCAAGACAACTTGGAGTTCCAGTAGTTGCAAAAGATATTGAAATCCAGCCTTCTGCTGAACTTCTTTTCAATACTTTCAGTGTTAAAGCTGGAGATGATCTTAAGATTGATGTGCCGATCAGAGGTAGGCCTCCACCAACAGCTAGCTGGAGGAAAGATGGACAGACCTTAAAAGAGACAACTAGGGTAAATGTTCAAACATCAAAGACTTCAACTTTGCTGACCTTCAAGGAAGCTTCAAAGGACGATGTTGGAAATTATGAATTATGTATTTCCAACAGTGCTGGATCTTCAACATTTTCTATCACTGTAATTGTTCTTGACAGATCAGGACCTCCGTCTGATGTACATATTGATAGTGTTAGTGCAGATAATGTAACTTTATCTTGGAAACCTCCAGTGTATGATGGTGGCTGCCATATTAGCAATTACATTGTGGAGAAGCGAGAAACTACCACAACAGTATGGGATGTAGTGTCTGCAGCAGTTGCAAGAACATCGATTAAAGTAGTGCGTCTAACCACAGGATCTGAATATCAGTTCCGTGTGTGTGCAGAAAACCGCTATGGTAGGAGCACCTATGTTGAGTCTCCCTTTGTTGTTGCAGAGTATCCATTTAAGCCACCTGGTCCACCTGGAACTCCTCAAGTAGTACATGCAACTAAAACTTTCATGACTGTAAGTTGGCAGGAACCAGTCAATGACGGAGGTAGCAAAGTAATTGGATATCACCTTGAAAGGAAAGAAAGAAGCAGCATTCTTTGGACAAAAGTAAACAAAAGCCTCATAAGTGATACACAAATGAAGGTCACTGGCCTTGAAGAAGGACTAATGTATGAATATCGTGTGTATGCTGAAAATATTGCAGGAATAGGCAAATGCAGTAAATCATGTGAACCAGCTCCTGCAAGAGATCCATGTGATCCTCCTGGTCAGCCAGAAGTTACTAATATTACAAGAACATGTGTTTCATTGTCATGGTCCAAACCAGAATATGATGGTGGAGCTAAGATTACAGGATATATTATTGAGCGCAGAGAGCTACCAGATGGCCGTTGGCTAAAATGCAATTTCACAAACGTACAAGAAACTTTCTTTGATGTGACTGGACTTACAGAAGATCAGCGATATGAATTCCATGTTATTGCAAAGAACGCTGCTGGACTCTTTAGTGAGCCATCTGAATCAACTGGACCTGTGACTGTAAAAGATGATGTTGATGCTCCAAGAATCATGATGGATGTCAAATTTAGGGACGTTGTTGTTGTTAAAGCTGGAGACGTCCTTAAAATCAATGCTGATATTGCAGGACGACCTTCACCTGTGATTTCATGGACAAAGGATGGCAAAGAGATTGAGGAAAAAGCAAGAGTTGAAATAGTCTCAACAGATCACACTACTGCGATAACTGTGAAGGATTGCATTCGACGGGATTCGGGTCAGTATGTATTAACACTACAAAATGTTGCAGGAACAAGATCTTTGGCTGTTAACTGCAAAGTACTTGATAGACCCGGCCCACCTGCAGGCCCATTAGAAATAACTGGCCTTACTGCTGAAAAGTGTCACCTGTCATGGGGACCACCCCAAGAAAATGGAGGTGCAGATATTGATTATTATATTGTAGAAAAACGTGAGACCAGTAGAATTGCATGGACACTTTGTGAAGGAGAGCTTAGAACAACATCCTGTAAAGTAACAAAACTACTTAAAGGAAACGAATACATCTTCAGAGTGATGGGAGTTAACAAATATGGTGTTGGTGAAGCTTTGGAGAGCTATGCAGTCAAGGCCCTAGATCCATTTACAGTTCCAAATCCACCTAAATCTTTAGAGATAACCAGTGTGACAAAGGATTCCATGACCCTGTGCTGGGCAAGGCCCGACAGTGATGGAGGAAATGAGATCTCTGGATACATAATTGAAAGACGTGAGAAAAATAGCCTACGATGGATCCGTGTAAACAAAAAACCAGTTTATGATCTAAGAGTTAAGTCATTAGGTCTTCGAGAAGGATGTGAATATGAATATCGGGTTTATGCAGAAAATGCTGCTGGTCTCAGTCTTCCAAGTGACACTTCACCATTGATTCGGGCAGAAGATCCAGTTTTCATACCATCTCCTCCATCTAAACCTAAGATTCTGGACTCAACAAGATCAAATATAACAATTGGATGGACAAAGCCATTATTTGATGGAGGTGCCCCAGTTACTGGGTACACAGTGGAATACAAGAAAACTGATGAAACTGACTGGTCAATAGCTATTCAAAATTTAAGAGGCACAGAGTACACTGTAATTGGGCTAACATCAGGGTCTGAATATGTCTTCAGAGTAAGATCTATCAACAAAGTTGGTGCTAGTGATCCAAGTGATGTCTCAGAACATCAGGTAGCAAAGGAAAGAGAGGAAGAACCTGCCTTTGATATTGATAGTGAAATGCGAAAGACTTTAATTGTAAAGGCTGGTGAATCTTTTACAATGACCGTACCTTTCAGGGGAAAACCAGTCCCAAATGTAATGTGGAATAAACCAGAGACAGATCTCCGTACACGAGCGTCTATTGATTCTTCAGATTATTGTACCTCACTGACCATTGAGAAAGCAACAAGAAATGATTCTGGAAAATATGCATTAACATTACAAAATATCCTGAGCACAGCTACCTTGACCTTAGTTGTCAAAGTTCTTGATTCCCCTGGACCTCCATCTAATATTGCTGTAAAAGATGTAACAAAAGAATCTGCAGTGTTATCCTGGGATGTTCCTGAGAATGATGGCGGTGCTCTTGTGAAGAACTATTACATTGAAAAACGAGAGGCTAGCAAGAAGGCTTGGGTCACTATAACCAACAATTGCCATCGCCTTTCCTACAAAGTTACCAGTCTTCAAGAAGGTGCTGTTTACTACTTCAGAGTCTCTGGAGAAAATGAATTTGGTGTTGGAGTACCCACTGAGACCAAAGAAGGAGTTAAAATAACAGGTTTGTTTCAACAATAAAAATACTTATAGCATAAATTACATATATATGCTTAAAATATTTAACGTAAAATAATTATTAGTTGTAATAATTACTTTGAAGTTGTTAATTTTTATACAGCACCAAAGATGTTCTTAAGGGTTTTACAAATATAAGAGAAAACCATTAATAATTTATACTTTAAATATTGCAATTATCTAAGTATAAAAAAATCTATTCATATAGATTCCAATTAAAATATATACTTTTCTCAATTCAAATGACATTCTTGCCAAAGTAAAAAGAAAATGTATGTTGTATTAATTATCCTGTTATGTTGAATCTTTTTTATCTTAGAAAAACCAAGCCCACCAGAAAAGCTTGGAGTAACTGGTGTCACTAAAGACAGCATTTCTCTGTCGTGGCTGAAACCAGAACATGATGGTGGAAGCAGAATTGTGAGCTACCTCATTGAAGCTCTTGAGAAAGGACAGCAAAAATGGGTTAAATGTGCAGTTGTAAAGACAACTCATCACGTTGTCCACGGTCTCAAAGAGAATGTTGACTATTTCTTCAGAGTGTCTGCAGAAAATCAAGCTGGTCTAAGTGATCCTAAAGAACTCCTGCTCCCTATTACAGTGAGAGAACAACTGGGTAAGTCTGCTGACATTAAAACACATGATGAAATGTTTGCATACATTAAAAAAAAATCCAATTTTAAAAACTCACATTTGTAATGTTTTGGAAACGTTTTGTTTTTCAGAATCTCCTGAGATTGATATGAAGGGCTTCCCACATAACACTGTGTACATTAGAGCGGGATCGAACCTAAAGGTTGAAATTCCAATTTCTGGAAAACCATTGCCAAAGATGACATTAGCCAGAGATGGTGTTCCATTGAAAGCAACCATGAGGTTTAATACAGAAACCACAGCAGAAAGTATCATCATTAACCTTAAAGAAAGTATGGCTGGTGATGCTGGTAGATATGACATCACTGCTGCCAACTCCAGTGGAACCACTAAATCCTTCATTAACATTGTAGTGCTAGACAGACCAGGTCCTCCTGTTGGTCCTGTTGTTGTTAGTGATATCACTGAAGAAAGCGTAACTCTCAAATGGCAGCCACCGCATAATGATGGTGGAAGTCAAGTTACCAACTATATTGTACTGAAAAGAGAAACAAGTACTGCTGCTTGGTCTGAGGTGTCTGCAACAGTTGCTAGAAGCATTATTAAAGTCATGAAGCTAACAACAGGAGAAGAATACCAATTCCGTATCAAAGCTGAAAATCGCTTTGGAATCAGTGACCACATTGATTCACAATGTGTAACTGTTAAGCTCCCATACAGTAAGTCGTCAGTTTCTCACATAACATTTTGTTGTTGCTTTTAATTTTTTTGAAATGATATATTAACTGCTTCTTTTAATGTCTCTAGCAACACCTGGACAACCTTCCACACCATGGGTCACCAATGTCACCCGAGAGAGCATCACCGTTGGATGGCATGAACCAGTCACTAATGGAGGCAGTGCAGTCATTGGATACCATTTGGAAATGAAAGATAGGAACAGTATTTTATGGCAGAAGGCTAACAAGACCCTTATTCGCACAACTCACTTCAAAGTCACCACCATCAGCGCTGGACTTATCTATGAATTCAGGGTTTATGCAGAAAATGCAGCTGGCATTGGAAAAGCAAGCCATCCTTCTGATCCGGTTCTTGCAATTGATGCTTGTGGTGTGTACTTTGTAGGGGGGAAAATCAACATTTTCAGTAATGTTTTCACTTAATGTTCTTTCCTATACAGTAAGCCAACAGACAATGCTAGTACTGCTTTTAATTATTAATACTATTGTTTTTTCTTACTGTAGAACCCCCAAGAAATGTTCGTGTCACAGATATTTCCAAGACTTCTGTCAGTCTTTCTTGGACAAAACCATCCTATGATGGCGGTAGCAAGATCACTGGTTATATTGTCGAGAAACGTGATCTTCCAAATGGCAGATGGACAAAGGGCAGTTTCACCAATGTCATTGAGACTCAGTTTACTGTATCTGGACTAACGCAAAATTCTCAGTATGAATTCCGTGTCTGTTCTAAGAATGCTGTTGGTTCCATTAGCAATCCATCAGATGTTTTAGGTCCTATCACGTGTGTTGATACATATGGTAAGAGTTTTGCAATTACATAATAATATTTTGTGATACTTCAGGGCTTAAAGTCAGAATTGTTTCGTATAACTAGTGCTTGAATCCTAGTCTTTAGAAAACAATTGTAAGAAGCTGAGTTTAAAAACTGGAGGGCTAGCATAATGCTCTAAGCACTGGGTTTGCATTATCTAGCCTCTCTGGACAAAGATTCGATCTGAACAGAGCTGATTGAGCCCTTCATCTTCCCAGTGTAGATAACTTGAGTTCCATACAGTTGACTGCGTTTAGGCCACTTGGACAAGACCTGAGAAATTGAGATTGTTTTTGCTGTGTGTGGACATTAAAGATCGTGACACTTTTCATAGGAGCAGAGGTTTGCCCCAGTGTCCTTGGCTAAAATGTCCTTTCCCCCAAATGTTGTGCAGTGTTTGCTGCACCGTTTGTCCTCCTACTTGCAGTCCTCCCCCAGAGATGTGGATGATTTTTAGTAGTGATGTAATTAATGTATTACTTAATTTGCAAAGAGTTTGAGAATTTTTTGGACTGAAATGTGACATATAGCAATGACCTATCTTTTTTTTTCCTATCTGCATATCTAAAACACCTGACCATAGTATCTAGGCACTGCCAAGTTTTGCATAGTGTATATTACACAATGCCTTATATTAATTACCACTATTATTATTGCTTAATAAAAATATTGGTATGGTTTTGAGTCCTCTGAGTGGTTTGAAATCTTTATACTATTTTGATTTTTTTTGTTCCTCTTTTAAGGTGCACCTGAAATTGATGTACAACCAGAATACACAGATGTGGTGAAATACAAAGCAGGTACTGCAGTTAAGCTGAAACTTGGCATCTCAGGAAAGCCTATACCTACAATTGAATGGTTCAAAAATGGCAAAGAGATACAAACCAGTGCACAAGTGTCTATTGAAAACACAACAGACTTTGCATCTATACTCATCAAAGATGCAATTCGTTTTAACAGCGGAAACTATGAATTAAAATTAAAGAATGCCATGGGTTCAGCATCAGCTCACATTAGAGTGCAAATACTTGGTATGTACTGAATTAGAATAATAGTATTATTGTATTAAACTAAAATGTAATTTATATGTATGTATGTATATGACTCATTTCTCCTGTCCTCAACAGACAAGCCAGGACCTCCAGGTGGGCCTATACAGTTCAAGACAGTCACTGCTGAAAAAATTACCATAATGTGGGAACCTCCAGTAGATGATGGTGGTGCAACTGTAACACACTACATTGTTGAAAAACGTGAAACAAGTCGGGTAGTATGGTCTTTAATTTCTGAAAAACTAGAGGAATGTGTCATCACTACCACAAAACTCATCAAAGGAAATGAGTATGTGTTCCGTGTGCGAGGTGTAAACAAGTTTGGAGTTGGTGATCCACTGGAATCTGAACCAGTTATAGCTAAAAATGCATTTGGTGAGAAACATGTATATTAACTAATACAATTGAATAGTACTGAATGTTTTAGTTTTAATGCTATTGAACTACTGTCATTTTTTCTCTTTATTTTTTTTTTCAGTTACACCTGGACCACCTAGTGTACCAGAGGTCACTATGATAACCAAGCATTCAATGACAGTTGTCTGGAACAGGCCAACTGTAGATGGAGGTAGTGAAATAAGTGGATATTACCTTGAGAAACGTGACAAGAAGAGTCTAAGTTGGTTCAAGGTTATTAAAGAAACTATCCGTGACACCAGACAGAAAGTAACAGGACTAACTGAAAACAGTGACTATCATTTCCGAGTTTGTGCTATCAATGCAGCTGGACAAGGTCCATTCTCTGAAGCTTCTGACTTCTACAAAGCTGCAGATCCTATTGGTAAGAAATAACTTAGACACACACATCTCATTGTTTAAGGGCCAAGTAAGTTATAGTGGGCGGACTTTCATGGGATTGTCTGGGAATAACTGAGGATAAATGTTATGATTGAATTTTAATATCTTTTACAGACAAACCAGGGCCACCAGTTAAGCTAAAGGTTGTGGATACAACTAAGACATCTGTCACCCTGGGCTGGACTAAGCCTGCCTATGATGGAGGAAGTGCAATTACCAGCTATGCAGTGGAAAAGAGAGAAGGAGAGCAGGAAGAATGGTCTGTAGTCAGTGCTAGAGGAGAAGTGAGAACAACTGAGTATGTTGTATCCCAGCTTCAACCTGCAGTCAATTATTATTTCCGTGTGTCTGCTATTAATTGTGCTGGGCAAGGAGAACCTATTGAAATGACAGAATATGTACAAGCTAAAGATATACTTGGTATGTACCTTTAATTGATTTAATTATCATTTTTTAGGGTTTTGGTATTTCAAATAATTTTATATTTTGTTTTCCAAATTATTCATATTTTATTATTATTATTTATTTCTGCAGAGGAGCCAGAGATTGACCTGGATGTTGCTCTCAGAACCTCCATTGTAGCTAAAGCAGGTGAAGATGTACAGATAATGATTCCATTCAAAGGGAGACCTCCTCCAACTGTCATATGGAGAAAGGGTGAAAAGAATCTTGGAACTGATGAAAGATATAACATTCAGAACACAGAATCATCCACATTACTTACTATTCCTCAAGTTACTCGGAATGACACGGGAAAATACATTCTCACAATCGAGAATGGAGTTGGTGAACCAAAATCTTCATTTGTGAATGTTAAAGTACTTGATACACCATCAGCCTGCCAGAAACTGCAGCTTAAACATGTTTCTCGTGGCACTGTTACACTTATATGGGAGCCACCGCTCATTAATGGTGGTTCTGAAATAACAAATTATGTCATTGAAAAAAGAGATGCCACCAAAAGAGCCTGGTCTACTATTACAACAAAGTGTTCTCATACAACATTTAAGGTAACTAACCTGTCAGAGAAGACTGCATTCTTCTTCCGAGTTCTTGCAGAAAATGAAAATGGATTGGGAGAACCTTGTGAGACTTCAGAACCAGTGAAACCTGCGGAAGTACCTGGACCTGTAAAGGATCTGGCCATGAAAGATTCTACAAAGACTTCTGTTACCTTACAGTGGAGCAAACCTGACTTCGATGGTGGTAGCATTATATCAGACTATGTTATTGAAAAGAAAATGATTGAAGAAAAAGAATGGTCACATGCAGGCATAAGTAAGACATGTGAATTTGAAGTTGAAAAACTTAAGGAGCTTTCTGTCATGGAATTCAGAGTATCTGCTAAAAACGAAAAAGGATTGAGCGATGCTGTTACTGTTGGACCCATTACAGTAAAAGACTTTGTAATAACACCTGAAGCTGACCTTTCTGATATCTTTGGAGGACAAATTGCTGTAAGAATTGGCCATAATATGCACATTGAATTGCCATATAAAGGTAAACCCAGACCAACTATGAGCTGGCTCAAGGACAGCATCCCTCTTAAAGAAAGTGAACAAGTTCGCTTCAAAAAAACTGAAAACAAAATAAGTTTAAGTATCAAGAATGTGAAAAAAGACAATGGTGGCAAATACACCTTAATTCTTGATAATTCAGTTTGCAGAAAGTCATTTACAATCACAGTCATAACTCTTGGTCCTCCATCAAAACCCAAAGGACCCATAAGACTAGATGAAATCAAAGCAGACAGTGTTGTTATGTCATGGGAGGCTCCTGAAGACAATGGAGGAGGAGAAATCACCTGCTACAGCATTGAGAAGAGAGAAACTTCACAAACCAATTGGAAAATGGTGTGTTCTAGTGTTGCTAGGACAACTTTCAAAGTTCCTAACCTAGTTAAAGGCACTGAATATCAGTTTAGAGTTCGTGCTGAAAACAGATATGGAGTAAGCCCACCACTTGTCTCAACAGATGTTGTAGCAAAACACCAGTTCAGACCACCAGGCCCACCAGGCAAACCTATTGTGTACAATGTAACGGCTGATGGAATGACAATATCTTGGGATGCTCCAGTTTATGATGGAGGTTCAGAAATTACTGGATACCATGTTGAAAAGAAAGAAAGAAATAGCATCTTGTGGCAGAAAGTTAATGTTTCACCAATATCTGGTAAAGAATACAGAATTACTGGATTGATTGAGGGCCTGGATTACCAATTCCGTGCATATGCTGAAAATTCTGCTGGTGTAAGCCCAGTTAGCGAGCCAAGCAAATTTACCTTGGCTGTGTCTCCAGTAGGTGAGTAAACAAGCACTTCACTAAGACAATGTATATATTGTCATATATTGTTAGCCATCATGAAGGTTTATAATAAAAATAATCCTGTATGCAATTATTTTCCTTTCAGACCCACCTGGCACTCCTGATTATATTGATATCACCAGAGAAACTGTCACCCTTAAATGGACTGCACCACTGCATGATGGAGGCAGTAAGATTGTGGCCTACAGCATCGAGAAACGGCAAGGAAGTGATGACCGCTGGCTCAGATGCAATTTTATTGATATCACTGAATGTCAATATACAGTTACAGGACTTAGCCCAGGTGACCGATATGAGTTCAGAGTGATTGCAAGAAATGCTGTCGGAACAGTCAGCCCACCATCACAATCTTCAGGCTATATCATGACCAGAGATGAATGTGGTAAGCATTATTTATTAATATTTTAGTATGTTACACTTGCATTTTTATATGATAGGTTCTAAATCCAGCTAAGCACCTGGCTGGCACCTTTTAGCTTATATTGGTATATGAGCTGCTGACTGGAGAGGGAGTGTATTCCACTCCTCCCAGGAGCAACAGGCTTTCCCCACCTCTCCCTCCCACTCCACGCAGAGGTAGAGCAGAGTTAGATGCAAGACCAGCATCCAGCAGGGATCCATAGGATTTAACCAGTTGCTACATTTGGGGCCACACAGGAGTTTTTCCTTAAGCATATCATGAGGAGTTGTTTGCCTTCCTCTGCTATTGAATGCATCTTGGAATTCACAGTGGGGTCCTGCTCTGTCTATGCTACTGTATTAACATTTAGTTATGGTTTCGCTATTTTTCTTTGTTGCAACTTTGGCAGTAGTCTATTGCAGAGATATTGTGTTGTTTTAACCATTGCTCCAAAACATTTTGACACATTTGACAATGGGTGTAGGCCGGGATTAGATCACTCACGGGGTGAGTTTGAGTAACCTCAGAGGTTTGACTGAGCCACTGTGGATAGGGGTTTGCAATTCCCCTTCCCTTTTGAGTCAGGCAGGAGCTTCTAACAGCTGTGGTGCCTTACAGGTGTTCACAGTAATTAAGGCTGACTACAGGGACTAAAGATAACTTTAAAATAGAGCCAAAGGCCTTAATTTGAGGTTCTGTGGTTTACAAGTGGCAGCTGCAAAGATATGTCTGTCTTAGGTTAGGTAATGGTTTTGTTGCTATGCAGAATTTAGAAATGCAAATTGCTAAAATAGCTCAGCATGTTCCACCAACACATTTCAATTAATATTTTAACCTATGGTTTAATATGATGGCGAGTGGATTAACACAGAAAAAATAATTCTTAGGATATAAAATTTCAGATAAGACAGCTTACAATATAATATTGATCCCTACATTTTAAAAATTCTGAATTTTCTAATCAGAAGAGAGAGTCTATATATGCCTTTATTATTGTTTGTTTAGTAGGAATGAATACCTTGATAAATATGACTGAATGTATATACTTTATTTTATCTTTCTTCTTAGTTCCTCCAACAATTGAATTCGGTGCTGAGCACTTTGAAGGCCTTACTGTTAAGGCTAGAGAGAGCATTAGACTTAAGGTTCTTATCAAAGGCCGTCCAGTACCTCAAGTGACTTGGTTTAAGGATGGAAAGGAGATTGAAAAGAAGCTGAATATTGAAATAACAAACGTTATTGGATATAGCACTATCTTTGTTAGAGATGCCACTCGGGACCATCGTGGTATATACACGGTAGAAGCCAAGAATGCATCAGGCACCAAAAAAGCAGACATTACAATCAGAGTACAAGGTACTTTGTAGATGTTTTTAGTAAGCTATTCTTAAATATTTACATTGTAAGTGGCAGCACAAGTAAATTATAACTCTGATGCTTTATTATCACAGATACCCCAGGAAAAGTTGGTGGACCAATACGATTCACAAATGTTACTGGAGAGAAGATGACATTATGGTGGGAGCCTCCAGCTAATGATGGCTGTGCTGCCATTACCCACTATGTGATTGAAAAACGTGAAACCAGTAGGATTGCCTGGGCATTAGTTGAAGATAACTGTGAAGCCTCCAGTTACACGGCACTTAAATTAATAAAGGGCAATGAATACCAGTTCCGTGTCTCTGCAGTTAACAAGTTTGGTGTTGGCAGGCCACTAGAATCTGATCCAATTATAGCACAAATACCATACAGTAAGTTTCCTTTATGTCTTGAACAAATTACGCAATTACCAACTTTTGTTGCATGTTTTCTAAGCTGTTTTTCATTTTGCAGCTGTTCCTGATGCACCAGGTATGCCAGAGCCTACCCATGTAACGGGAGACAGTATCACACTCACATGGGCTAGGCCAAAATCCGATGGTGGAAATGAAATCAACCAGTATATCCTGGAAAGAAGAGAAAAAAAGAGTGTCCGCTGGGTCAAAGTATCCAGTAAGAGAGCCATTGCTGAGACAAGATACAGAGTAACTGGCCTGACTGAAGGCAATGAATATGAATTCCAAGTTATGGCTGAAAACGCTGCAGGAGTAGGACCTCCAAGTGCTGTCTCAAGGCTGATTAAATGTAGAGAGCCAGTAAACCCACCAAGTGCGCCTACTGTTGTAAAAGTGACAGATACGTCAAAGACAAGTGTAAGCTTGGAATGGACCAAGCCAGTTTTTGACGGCGGCATGGAAATAATTGGCTACATCATTGAAATGTGCAAAGCTGACTTAGGAGAGTGGCATAAAGTCAATGCAGAGACTTGTATTGCTACCAAATATACTGTCACCGGCTTAGAGGCAGGTGAACATTATAAATTTCGAGTGAGTGCTGTCAATGGAGCAGGCAAGGGAGAAAGCTGTGAAGTTCCTGCTACAATCCAAGCAACTGACAGACTGTCTTCACCTGAAATTGACATTGATGAAAACTTCAAGCAGACTCACATTGTCAGAGCAGGTGCAACTATTCGGCTGTTTATTGCCTTTTTAGGCAAACCTGTTCCTACTGCTACATGGTCTAAAGCAGACTCAGACCTTAGCCTGCGTGCTGACATTCACATAACTGACTCATTCAGCACGTTGACTGTGGAGAACTGCAATAGAAATGACGCTGGCAAATACGTCTTTACTGTAGAAAACATCAGTGGTAGCAAATCTATTACATTTACTGTCAAGGTACTGGACACTCCTGGCCCACCAGGTCCTATTACCTTTAAGGATGTGACCAGGGGTTCTATTACTTTAATGTGGGATGCTCCTGTTTTGGATGGAGGTGCCCGCATCCATCACTACATTGTGGAAAAGCGGGAAGCAAGCCGTCGTAGTTGGCAGGTAGTGAGTTCAAAATGTACCCGTCAAATCTTTAAGGTCACTGATCTTTCAGAAGGTGTGCCATTCTACTACCGTGTTTCAGCAGAAAATGAATATGGTGTAGGTGAACCATGTGAATTAACAGATCCAGTTGTAGCCACCGAGGAGCCTGCTCCACCAAAGAGACTAGATATTATTGATACTACCAAATCTTCTGCAGTATTAGCTTGGCTGAAACCTGACCATGATGGTGGAAGCCGTGTCACTGGATATCTTCTTGAGATGAAACAAAAGGGATCTGACTATTGGGTTGAAGCTGGTCAAACTAAACAACTTACTTTCACAGTTGAAGGTCTTCTAGAGAACAACGAATATGAGTTCCGGGTCAGGGCAAGGAATGATGCAGGCTACAGTGAGCCAAGAGAAGCTTTCTCTTCTGTTATTATTAAAGAGCCACAGATTGAACCAACAGCAGATCTTAGTGGAATAACTAGACAACTTATAACTTGCAAAGCTGGAAGCACCTTTGCTATTGATATACCAATTAGTGGGCGACCAACTCCAAAAGTAACATGGAAACTTGAAGAAATGAGACTCAAGGAAACTGATAGAGTGACCATCAAGATAACAAAGGATAGAACTACACTGATTGTGAAGGACAGCATGAGAGGTGACTCTGGCAAATATTATTTGACACTTGAGAACACAGCCGGTGTGAAAACATTTGCTGTCACAGTGGTTGTCATCGGAAGGCCAGGTGCAGTTACTGGCCCTATTGAAATATCATCCATTTCTGCTGAATCCTGTGTATTGTCATGGAAAGAACCTGAAGATGATGGTGGCACTGATATTACAAACTACATAGTTGAGAAACGGGAATCTGGTACAACAGCATGGCAGCTGATAAATTCCAGTGTCAAACGTACACAGATCAAAGTTACTCATCTCACTAAATACATGGAATATGCTTTCCGGGTCAGTTCAGAAAACAGATTTGGTGTCAGCAAGCCCGTGGAATCCACACCAATAGTTGCTGAGCATCCATTCGGTAAAAACAAACATACACACATACATATTTTAAGAAATTATTTTTTCTGGTTTATGTAATTAGTGGCAATATCTAACTTTTTTCTCTTGCTTTTTACAATCAGTCCCACCAAGTCCACCTACCAGGCCAGAGGTCTATTCTGTGTCTGCCAATGCCATGGCCATTCGCTGGGAGGAACCATATCATGATGGTGGCAGCAAAATCACTGGATACTGGATTGAAAAGAAAGAGCGCAATACCATTCTTTGGGTGAAGGAAAACAACGTGCCATCCTTTGAATGCAACTACAAAGTCACAGCACTAGTGGAAGGTCTGGAATATCAATTCAGAGTTTATGCCCTAAATGCTGCTGGTGTGAGCAAAGCTAGTGAAGCTTCCAGACCAGTAGTGGCTCAAAACCCAGTTGGTAAGTGTATCTTTTAGAGTATATTTGTTCTTTACTCTTTAAGCAACAACGGAATTAGATTTTTCATTTTACATTGTCCTCTTTCAGATCCACCAGGCAGACCAGAAGTAACAGATGTCACAAGGTCTACAGTGTCATTGAGCTGGTCTCCGCCACTTTATGATGGCGGCAGCAAAATTATTGGGTATATTATAGAACGCAAACCATATAACGAAGCTGGAGATGGACGCTGGCTGAAATGCAACTATACCATTGTCTCAGAAAACTGCTTTACTGTGACAGCTCTTAGTGAAGGAGAAGAATATGAATTCCGTATATTAGCCAAGAATGCAGCTGGTGTAATCAGCAGAGGATCTGAATCTACTGGTGCTGTCACTTGCAAAGATGAATATTGTAAGAAACATTGTCCTGAGTCATTTAAAATATTGTATAGCTTGCAGTTTTAATACTATAATATTAATGTTTTTATCTCTTTATGATAGCACCACCAAAGGCTGAGCTGGATGCCAGATTGCAAGGAGAAATTGTGACCATAAGGGCTGGATCTGATCTTGTTCTTGATGCAGCCATTGGTGGGAAACCAGAACCAAAGGTCTTCTGGTCCAAAGGTGACAAAGAATTGGACCTGTGTGAAAAGATCTCTCTGCAGTACACCAGCAAACGGGCCATTGCAGTTATCAAGTATTGTGACAGAAGTGATAGCGGAAAATACACACTAACAGTAAAAAATGCCAGTGGAACAAAGAAAGTTTCAGTCCTTGTCAAAGTGCTTGGTATGTATTTCATAGATAATGGTTTGCTGTGAACATTCATTAGATTTCACAATTATAGTTATAAAAAAAGAGAGAGAAGCTTTTCACTGACTACTATTATTACACCTTTGTTCACCCCTACTCAGATTCACCTGGTCCATGTGCAGGCAAAATCACTATTAGCAGAGTAACCGAAGAGAAGTGCACTCTGGCATGGAATGTTCCACATGAAGATGGAGGTGCGGAAATCACCCACTACATTGTAGAAAGACGTGAAACCAGCAGGCTCAACTGGGTTATTACTGAGGCTGAATGCCAAACATTATCATGCGTGGTGACAAGACTTATTAAAAATAATGAATACATCTTCCGTGTGAGAGCTGTCAATAAGTATGGGTCAGGTGTCCCACTTGAAACAGAAGCCATTGTTGCTAGAAACTCTTTCAGTAAGTGCTTTCATCTTTTAGCTCCAGCATTTATGGAGTTTTCTCATATTTGAAAAAAAATCTGATTTTTTTCATATTTTTGAACACCAACAGCTATTCCATCACAACCCGGTGCACCTGAAGCAGTGGGTATTGGCAAGGAACACATCATTATTCAGTGGCTGCAACCAGAATCAGATGGTGGCAGTGAGATTAGCAACTATCTTGTAGACAAACGTGAAAAGAGAAGTCTACGCTGGACACGAGTCAACAGAGATTACACTGTTTATGATACCAGACTGAAAGTTACAGGTCTAATGGAACATAGCGAATATCAGTTCCGTGTCACTGCAGTGAATGCTGCTGGGAACAGTGAGCCGAGTGACGCTTCTCAATCTATCCTGTGCAAGGAGCCATCATGTAAGTAGTTAAATTCAAAATATATTTTTAATACTTATTAAACATAGTGCCTCATAATTAACCACACTGACATTCCAAATAAGGGATCCAAAAGAATATTTGAATTCATTATGATCACCAGCATTGCAATGAATTTAAAATAAAAGTGATTATAGTTAATTTCAGATAAATTTCTAATCACTAATTATTTAGAATATTGTTACTAAATAAGGTCTTTTAAACTGTAAAATGTTCCCTGCAATAATATGAAATGTGTGTTCCTCTATTCCAAAGACACTCCTGCACCTCCTTCAGCTCCAAGAGTTGTGGATACTACTAGGCACAGCATAAGCTTGGCATGGACAAAGCCCATGTATGATGGTGGTGCTGACCTCTTAGGCTATGTTCTTGAAATGAAAGAAGAAGGCACTGAACAGTGGTACAGACCACACACTACCACCACCTTAAGGAATGCTGAATTCACAGTGACTGCTCTTAAAACAAGCCAGAAATACCGTTTCAGAGTTGCTGCCACAAATGTGAATGGTATGAGTGAATTCAGTGAATCATCAGCTGAAATCGAACCTGTAGAAAGAATAGGTAATTTGAAAACCCACATTTTTTTTATGGAGAGGTTATATTTTTCTTTAAAACTATTCAAAGATGAATTCATTCTGTATTTCTCCCCTCTCCCCATCAGAAATACCAAACCTTGAACTTGCTGATGATCTAAAGAAGACTGTCACTGTCAGAGCTGGTGGTTCTTTGCGCCTAATGGTGTCTGTATCTGGCAGACCACCTCCAGAAATTACATGGAGCAAAGAGGGTGTTGACCTTGTAAATCGGTCTATTATAGACACTACAGAGAGCTACACTCTGCTTATTGTGGATAAAGTTAATCGATATGATGCTGGCAAATATGTGGTTGAGGCTGAAAATCAATCAGGCAAGAAATCAGCAACAGTCGTTGTTAAAGTATATGGTGAGTATTGTTACTATTACATACTGATATTGCACTGTACTTAAACATGGTGTTTTACAGACAGAAGGAAAAAGGTGTTTGCTGAAAGGAGTTTGCAATTTAAGTAGAACCCAGAAAATAATGATAAAAGACCATGGCGGGTAAGGTGGGAGAGGAGGGGAGGAGGGGGAAAGAAGAGATACAGTAGAAATCAAAGAGAAATATGTTTCTAAAGGATGAGTTCATCTATGAAGTTCAAGTCCTGATGTCTTTACTTAGCCAAAATTCAGTAATTACCCAAATCAGGAAAAGAGCAAATAGGAAATAATCCATTTTGATTTTGCGTTTAGATACACCTGGCCCATCTGCCACAGTGAGAGTTAAAGAGGTGTCGAAAGATTCTGTGACAATTTCTTGGGAAATTCCTACTATTGATGGTGGAGCACCAGTTAACAATTATATAATTGAGAAACGTGAGGCTACCATGAGAGCATACAAGACAGTAACTACCAAATGCAGCAAAACATTTTATAGACTTACAGGACTTATAGAAGGAGCTATGTACTATTTCAGAGTGCTGCCAGAAAATATTTATGGTATTGGTGAACCTTGTGAAACATCTGATGCAGTACTGGTGTCGGATGTTCCTATGGTGCCTCAGAAACTGGAGGTAGTTGACATCACTAAATCAACTGTAACTCTTGCATGGGAGAAACCACAGCATGATGGGGGCAGCAGACTGACTGGCTATGTTATTGAGGCCAGCAAAGCTGGAACAGAGAAGTGGATGAAGGTTGTGACACTGAAGCCTGCAGTCTATGAGCACACAATCATCTCACTAAATGAAGGTGAACAGTATTTGTTCAGAGTCAGAGCACAAAATCAGAAGGGTGTGTCAGAACCAAGAGAGATTGTCACAGCGGTAACTGTACAAGACCAAAAAGGTAGGTATAATAGTTAAAAGGACAGGTTGAGGACTACTCGAAATATGTGACATTTTATTTATAAAATGGATATTAAAAAGGTTTTGTTTTGTTTTTTTAATAGTGTTACCCACAATTGATCTTGCTGGAATAACTCAAAAGACAGTTCATGTGCCAGCTGGCAGACCCATAGAGTTAGCTATTCCAATTGGTGGCCGACCACCTCCAGCTGTATCTTGGTTCTTCGCTGGTTCTAAGCTAAGAGAATCAGAACGCACCAAGATTGAAACTGAAGCCAAAGTAGCTAAATTAAGTGTGCGTGAGACCACAATACATGACACTGGGGAGTACACACTTGAACTGAAGAACACAACTGGAACTGCTGTTGAGACTATAAAAGTTATCATTCTTGGTAAGGATTTATTATTAAGATATGATTGTCCACAATCCTTCCTCCTTCATCATGAAATTTATCACAATGGCAACCCAGCTTCTTTTTTAAAACAGTAACTTATGTCCTTTTTAATTTTTCCTAGACAAACCTGGACCACCTACTGGACCTATCAGAATTGATGATATTGATTCAACTTCTGTTACCATCTCCTGGGAACAACCTGAGCTGGATGGTGGAGCTGCACTGAGTGGTTATGTGGTAGAGCAGCGTGATGCACACCGTCCTGGATGGCTACCAGTTTCTGAATCTGTAACAAGGACAACCTTTAAGTTCACTAGACTCATTGAAAGTTCTGAATATGTGTTCCGTGTGGCTGCTACAAACCGCTTTGGAATTGGATCATACCTTCAGTCTGACATTATAGAATGCAAGAGTAGAATCAGTAAGTCTACATTTTCTCCAATTCTCTACATTTAAAAACGGAGAACAGTTTACATGGGCCTATGTATTAATACAACAGGGCTAGATCCCCTAGAATAAATCCTATTATTTCCTTTGCCCAAATAACAAGCTATATTCTCATGTATACTAATCATGTTATACTTGTGGAGAAAAATGCCACATCTAAAACTAATATGTTGCCCTGTATATGCATAATGTACATGCTCTGGATAGAGTATTGGACTATGACTCTGGAGACCTAGGTTCTACTCCCAGGTGTACGCACTGGCCTGCTGGGTGAGCTTAGGGAAATCGCTTCACCTCTCTCAGCCTCAGCTTTCTCCTTTGTGATCTGGTGATGAAAAGCACTACAGGTGCTAGGTAGCATGTATTATGGATTAGTCCCCAGAAAGTTACATTTGTAAATGCATTCTCATATTTTCTTTCTTAATTCTGTGTCTTTTTGTTACAGGTCTTCCTGGTCCTCCTGACACTCTACAAGTGTCAGATGTCTCTCGTGAAGGCATGACACTTATCTGGCATCCGCCAGAAGATGATGGTGGCTCACAGATCTCTGGTTATATTGTGGAACGCAAAGAAGTCAGAGCAGATAGATGGGTCCGTGTAAATAAAATTCCAGTGACTATGACACGTTATCGCTCCACTGGACTGATTGAAGGACTAGAATATGAACACCGTGTCACAGCTATCAATGCCAGAGGCACAGGCAAACCAAGCCGTCCTTCCAAATCTGCTGTTGCTATGGATCCAATTGGTAAATAATTTCCTACATGGAGAAAAGAACATTTGAGGCAGAGGGGAATGTCACTGTTAAGACCTGCTGTTATGTTTAACAAACTGAAATTTTTCATCTGGATAGCTTAACGTACTGCAGCAGATATTTTAATTAAATTAATGTACAAATAATATTTTAAAAAACTGTTTTATTCATTAGTTTCCTGTGTAAACATCACTATTACTAAATACTTATCAAATGGTGCATGTTAACATTTTGCTTTGCCTTTTACATATTCAAACTAAACATAGAACTATCTTAAAATATATTTATCTGCTATCTGGTCTTCTATTCCAGCTCCCCCAGGTAAACCTCAGAACCCAAGAGTTACTGATACTACAAGAACATCAGTGTCCCTGGCCTGGAGTCCACCGGAAGAGGAAGGAGGTTCTAAAGTCACTGGCTACCTGCTTGAAATGCAAAAGGTTGATCAGTTTGAATGGACCAAATGTAATACCACTCCAACCAAGATACATGAATACACCTTGACACATCTCCCACAAGGCGCAGAGTATAGATTCCGTGTGATGGCCTGTAATGCTGGTGGGCCTGGAGAACCTGCTGATGTGCCGGGAACAATCAAAGTAACAGAAATGCTTGGTAAGACGTTTTAGGTCTTAGTTCTTGCTGAAAATAGACATAAGCAATTGTTTTGCATAAAACAGATATAACAAAATATCTGTAAAATAGATGTAACATAACGTGTTGGGTTTATTTTCAGAATATCCTGATTGTGAACTTGAAAAATACCAGGAAGGTCTGTTTGTGAGACAAGGTGGAGTTATCAGGCTTACAGTACCAATTAAGGGTAAACCCATACCGATATGCAAATGGACTAAAGAAGGCCATGACATCAGCAAGAGAGCAATGATAGCAACTTCTGAGACACACACTGAACTTGTGATCAAAGATGCAGAAAGAGAAGATTCTGGTACCTATGATTTGGCACTTGAAAACAAATGTGCAAAGAAGGCTGTTTATATACAGGTCAGAGTGATTGGCATTCCAAATCCACCTGAAGGGCCACTTGAGTATGATGACATACAGACTCGCTCAGTCAGGGTAAGCTGGAGACCTCCTACTGACGATGGTGGGGCAGATATTATTGGTTACATCATTGAGAGGCGAGAAGTACCTAAGACTGCCTGGTACACTGTTGACTCCAGAGTGAGGGGAACATCATTAGTCGTGAAAGGGCTCAAAGAAAATGTGGAGTATCACTTCCGTGTTTCTGCTGAAAACCAGTTTGGTATTAGCAAGTCCCTGAAATCTGAAGAACCAGTTGTACCAAAGACACCTTTGAGTGAGTAGATTTTTGTACAATCAACTTCCTGTTTTAATTATCATCTCTTATGTTTGTAAAAGTACAATCACACACACACACACGAGCTTTAAAAATATATGGTTATTATGTTATTTTTAACAGATCCTCCAGAGCCTCCAAACAATCCACCAGAAGTGCTTGATGTCACAAAGAGCTCTGTTAGCTTATTCTGGTCCAGACCTAAAGATGATGGTGGTTCTCGTGTCACTGGCTACTATGTTGACCGTAAAGAGACATCTACAGAGAAATGGGTCAGGCATAACAAGACTCAAATCACAACTACAATGTTCACAGTCACAGGACTTGTTCCAGATGCTGAATATCAGTTCCGCATCATTGCCCAAAATGACATTGGTGAGAGTGAACCAAGCCCTGCTTCTGAACCAGTGGTGTGCAAAGATCCATTTGGTAAGAAAACTCTTTGAATTAGTTGACATTTTGGAAAGCAATTTAGTGAAGTTCTTAGAGAAGTGAAATTTAACTTTTGTAAATACTCTGTAATTTATAGACAAACCAAGTCAACCTGGAGAAATTGAGATCACTTCTATATCTAAGGATAGCATTACTTTAGAATGGGAACGGCCTGAATGTGATGGTGGAAAAGATATCCTGGGATACTGGATTGAATATCGTCAGTCTGGAGACAGTGCATGGAAAAAGTGCAATAAAGAACGTATCAAAGACAGACAATTCACAGTGGGAGGTTTACTGGAGGCAACAGAATATGAATTCAGGGTTTTTGCAGAAAATGAGACTGGAGTCAGCAGACCTCGAAGAACAGCTATGACAGTAAAGACTAAATTAACATGTAAGTTTAAATGTACTATCCTAGTCACTATAATTTATGTGACAGATTAAATGGTATTTTATGTCCTGATAAACTATGATGTTGTGCTCATGAACATTATATATTGGCTATATGGTCTTAAAGAATAAGCCTGCAAGTTTAAATGTAAATTGGTGACAGGTATACGTGAAGGATGTGTATAGATAAAGTAATAGTGGAGGAACATTTAATAATTTTCTTATCTTTAACCTTTCAATGTTATAGCTGGAGAAGCACCAGGCATAAGACAAGCAATGAAGGATGTTACAACTAAACTGGGGGAAGCAGCTCAGTTGACATGCCAGATTGTTGGGAGACCTCTTCCTGACATTAAATGGTATCGTTTTGGCAAAGAACTGGTACAAAGCCGAAAATACAGAATGTCATCAGATGGACGCACCCATACACTGACTGTAATAACAGAAGAACAAGAAGATGAAGGTGTCTACACTTGCATGGCTACCAATGATGTTGGAGAGACTGAAACTAGTGGCAAGCTACTCCTGCAGGCTCCTCCTCAGTTCCACTCTGGCTTCCCACTGAAAGAGAAATATTATGCAGGTGTGGGTGGCACCCTTCGCCTCCATATTGTGTACATTGGTCGCCCAGTACCTGCTATCACTTGGTTCCATGATAAGAAACCTTTGAGAGACTCAGAAAATGTTACTATTGAGAACACAGAGCATTATACTCATCTTGTCATTAAGAATGTCCAGCATAAGACCCATGCTGGGAAGTATAAAGTGCAACTAAGCAACATATTTGGAACAGTTGACACTGTACTTAATGTGGAAATACAAGGTATTTAATCTATTTCCAATAATTCTGCTGAATAATATTCTCTAAAATATTTCCTGGCAGATAACTAAAATACTATGTTTTCCTTTTATAGATAAACCAGATCAACCAACAGGGCCAATTGTTGTGGAAGCCCTACTGAAAAATTCTGTGGTAATCAGCTGGAAGCCACCTGAGGATGATGGAGGTGCTTTGATAACAAACTATGTGGTAGAGAAACGTGAAGCTAAGGAAGGCACAGAGTGGCAACTGGTATCTTCAAGCATTTCAAGCACGACGTGCAGAATTGTTAACCTAACTGAAAATGCAGGATATTATTTCCGTGTGTCTGCTCAGAATATGTATGGCATTAGCAAAGCACTAGAGGTTTCATCAGTTGTTGTTATCAAAAGTCCATTTGGTAAGTGTGCACCAAAATACGAGTTTACATATATCTGCAAATTACTAAGCTAACTTCATTTAACATTTTGAATCTTTTTATTCTTTACAGAAAAACCAGGGCAACCTAGTCAACCTATAGTAACTGCTGTTACAAAGGACTCTTGTGTTGTGTCCTGGAAACCACCAGCTAGTGATGGAGGTGCAAAGATCAGAAATTACTACCTCGAGAAACGTGAAAAGAAACAAAACAAATGGATTGCAGTAACAACAGAAGAAATTCGTGAAACAGTCTATTCTGTGAAAAGTCTTGTTGAAGGCCTTGAATATGAATTCCGTGTAAAATGTGAAAATCTAGGAGGTGAAAGTGAATGGAGTGAAGTATCACAACCAGTCATTCCAAAATCTGATGTACCAATTCAAGCACCACATTTCAAGGAAGAACTAAGAAACTTGAATGTGAAATTCAGAGCCACTGCCACATTTGTTTGCAAAGTCACCGGTCAACCTAAGCCTATTGTTAAATGGTTTAGACAGGGTAAAGAGATCTTGCCAGATGGTGAAAAGGTTAAGATACAAGAATTTAAAGGTGGATATCACCAGCTGGTCATTACAAATGCAACAGATGATGATGCCACTGTCTACCAAGTTAGAGCTACCAATCAGGGAGGATCTGTCTCTGGCACTGCCTCTTTGGATGTTGAAGGTGAATAAAGTGTTTCGATGCTTTAGTCAAATTCTTATTTAACTTTCTAAAGTTTAGAATTCTCCTGCTGTGTTTTAGTTAAAATATTGTTTGTACTGATGGGATCTTTCTTTCTTTCTGCTACAGTTCCTGCTAAGATTCACTTGCCCAAAAATCTTGAAGGTATGGGAGCTGTTCACGCTCTCCGAGGTGAAGTGGTCAGCATCAAGATTCCATTCAGTGGCAAGCCGGATCCAGTGATTACATGGCAGAAAGGACAAGATCTCATTGATAACAATGGACACTACCAAGTTATTGTTACAAGATCATTCACCTCTCTAGTTTTTCCAAATGGTGTGGACAGAAAAGATGCAGGTTTCTACATTGTTTGTGCTAAAAATAGATTTGGCATTGATCAAAAAACAGTTGAATTAGATGTGGCTGATGTACCTGATCCACCAAGGGGTCTGAAAGTAAGTGACATTTCAAGGGATTCAGTTAACTTGATCTGGACTGCTCCAGCAGCTGATGGTGGAAGCAGAGTCACAAACTACATCATTGAGAAACGTGCTACTACAGCAGAGAGGTGGATTCGTGTTGCACAAGCTCGTGATACCCGATACACTGTGGTAAACCTATTTGGCAAGACAAGCTACCAGTTCCGTGTAATTGCAGAAAATAAATTTGGGCAAAGTCAGCCTTCTGAACCTACAGAGCCAATTATAACACAGGAAGATAAGACAAGAATGCTGAACTATGATGAAGAAGTTGATGAGACCAGAGAAGTCACCACAGTTAAAGCATCTCACTCTTCCACAAAGGAACTCTATGACAAATATATGATTGCTGAAGAGCTTGGGCGTGGGCATTTTGGAATTGTTCACCGCTGTGTTGAAACAGTTTCCAAGAAGACCTTCCTGGCCAAATTTGTTAAAGTAAAGGGAGCTGACCAAGTTTCAGTAAAGAAAGAGATTTCCATCCTAAACATTGCTAGGCATAGAAATATCTTGTATCTTCACGAATCATTTGAAAGCCTAGAAGAATTAGTCATGATCTTTGAGTTCATATCTGGAGTTGACATCTTTGAAAGAATTAGTACAACCTCATTTGAACTGAGTGAAAGAGAAATAGTAAACTATGTATACCAGGTCTGTGAAGCACTTGAATTCTTACACAGTCATAACATTGGACATTTTGATATCAGGCCAGAGAATATCATTTACTTCACAAGAAGAAGCTCCACAATTAAAATTATTGAGTTTGGTCAGGCTAGACAGCTGAAGCCTGGTGACAACTTTAGACTTCAGTTTACTTCTCCTGAATATTATGGACCTGAAGTACATCAACATGATGTGGTCAGCACAGCTACTGACATGTGGTCACTTGGTGCCCTGGTATATATACTTCTAAGTGGTATTAATCCTTTCATTGCTGAAACAAACCAACAGACTATTGAAAATATCATCAGTGCTGAATACAACTTTGATGATGAAGCATTCAAAGATATAAGCATTGAGGCCATGGACTTTGTTGATCGCCTACTAGTAAAAGAAAGGAAAGGTCGTATGACCGCAGCAGAAGCACTTAGTCATCCGTGGATGAAACAGAGGACGGAAAAGATCAGCACTAAAGTCATCAAAACATTAAGACATAGGCGGTACTACCAGACCCTGGTGAAGAAAGAATGGAATATGGTTGTGTCAGTAGCTCGCATTTCCTGTGGTGGTGCAATTAGATCTCAGAAAGGGGTTACAGTTGCCAAAGTAAAAGTTGCATCAATTGACATTGGCCCCATTTCTGGGCAGATAATGCATGCTGTTGTAGAAGAAGGAGGGCATGCCAAATACACATGTAAGATTGAAAATTACGATCAGTCCACACAAGTGACTTGGTACTTTGGTATCAGGCAACTGGAGAACAATGGGAAGTATGAAATCAGCTACCAGGAAGGAGTGGCAACCATGTATGTCAAAGACATTACTAAATCAGATGATGGTACATATAGATGCAAGGTAGTAAATGACTATGGTGAAGATAGTTCCTATGCAGAACTATTTGTGAAAGGTGTGAGAGAAGTTTCTGAGTATTATAGATACAGAACAGTTAAGAAAGTGAAACGCCGAGTGGATACTATGAGACTTCTAGAGAGGCCACCAGAATTTACTCTGCCTCTGTATAACCACACTGCCTATGTTGATGAAAATGTCAGGTTTGGAGTAACTATAACCGTCCACCCAGAACCTCGAGTAACATGGTTCAAATCAGGTCAGAAAATCAAACCAGGTGATGACGATAGGAAGTATACTTTTGAATCGGACAAAGGTCTTTATCAACTTACCATCCATAAACTTACTGAGGACGATGATGCTGAGTATAGTGTTTTGGCACGCAACAAATATGGTGAAGACAGTTGCAAAGCTAAGCTGACTGTAATTCCACACCCACCTCCAGCAGACACCACATTAAGACCGATGTTCAAAAGACTATTAGCAAATGCAGAGTGCCAAGAAGGCCAAAGTGTGTGCTTTGAGATAAGGATATCTGGTGTACCAAAACCAACATTGAAATGGGAGAAAGATGGTCAACCTCTGTCATGTGGTCCCAACATTGAAGTTGTTCATGAAGGCTTGGACTATTATGCTTTGCACATCAGAGATACTTTACCAGAAGACAGTGGTTATTATAGAGTTACTGCTACAAACAGTGCTGGATCTGCAAGTTGTCAGGCTTACCTGAAAGTAGAACGCTTGACATATGTCAAGCACGAGTACAAGACAGAAGAAGAGCGGGAAAAGCATGTACAAAAACAAATTGACAAGACACTAAGAATGGCAGAAATCCTTTCTGGGACTGAAACTGTTCCACTAACACAAACTGCACAGGAAGCTCTAAGAGAAGCTGCCATGCTGTATAAGCCAGCGGTGAGTACTAAGACTGTTAAAGGTGTATATGAAATTCAGAAGGAAGAAATAAAGGAAGAAAGGAGACTTCGCATGCCGTACGAGATACCAGAGCCTCGCAGGCGTGTACGCACTGCTCTTGAAGAAGATCAGACCATTAAACAGTTTGTGCCTATGTCAGATATGAAGTGGTACAAGAAGCTGCGAGACCAGTATGAAATGCCAGGAAAACTGGACAGAATTGTTCAGAAACGGCCAAAGCGCATTCGCCTGTCTAGATGGGAACAGTTCTATGTGATGCCACTCCCACGCATTTCTGATCAGTATAAACCTAAATGGCGCATACCAAAGCTGTCACAAGATGACCTTGAAACTGTGAGACCAGCACGCCGTCGAACACCATCTCCTGATTATGAGCTTTATTACAGACCAAGAAGGCGATCACTCAGTGACCTGTCAGATGAGGAATTACTCCTACCTATTGATGACTATTTAGCCATGAAGAGAATTGAAGAGGAAAGACTGCGTCTTGAAGAAGAACTTGAGTTAGGCTTTTCTGCTTCACCACCAAGCAGAAGCCCTCCACGTTTTGAGCTGTCTGCCCTTCGTTATTCTTCAGCAGGGGAGCAGGTCAGTACAGAGGAAGCCAGAAAAAGAGAGCTGAGGTACTCAACCTATCACATCCCATCTAAAGCTGAAACTGGAGCAAGTTATGCAGAACTTCGTCAACGCCATGACAGGGCTGTCTATAGGCCACCAAAGCAAAGACAGAGAATAATGGATGAGAGGGAGGATGAAGAATTGCTTCGTCCAGTTATCACAACTCAGCGACTCTCTGAATACAAGAGCGAGCTTGAGCGTATGGCACAGGAGGAAGAGAGCAGAGTGAGGAGGAGACAGAGAGAAATAACTGAGATTACATCAGAAGAAGAAGAAGAAATAAAAATGGTGGAACACGTTCAAAGGGAATTTTCACCACCCTCAAGGCTATTAAGGAGGAGAAGATCTCTTTCTCCAACTTATATTGAATTAATGCGCCCAGTATCTGAATTAATTCGGCCCCATTCACGGCCTGCAGAAGAAACTGAAAGGAGATCCCCTACCCCAGAGAGAACTCGGCCACGCTCACCAAGCCCGGTGACTAGTGAAAGATCACTCTCTCGATTCGAAAGGATGGCCAGATTTGATATCTTCTCCAGGTATGACTCCATGAAAGCTGCTTTGAAAACTCAGAAAACAATGGAAAGGAAATACGAAGTTCTGACTCAGCAGCCTTTCACTTTGGACCACACCCCTCGCATCACTCTGAGAATGCGCTCTCATCGTGTGCCATGCAATCATAATACCAGGTTCATTCTGAACGTCCAGTCGAAACCAACAGCTGAAGTGAAATGGTACCATAATGGTATTGAAATCCAAGAGAGCAGTAAGATACATTTCACTAATACCAGTGGTGTGTTAACCTTGGAGATTCTTGACTGCCATATTGATGACAGTGGAACATATCGTGTTGTATGCACAAACTACAAAGGAGAATGTTCTGACTATGCGACATTAGATGTTACGGGAGGAGATTATACTACCTACTCTTCCCAGCGCAGAGATGAGGAAGTACCAAGATCAGTTTTTCCTGACTTGACAAAGACAGAGGCTTATGCTGTTTCCTCTTTTAAGAAAACATCTGCAATAGAGGCTAGTTCTTCAGTAAGAGAGGTCAAATCAGAAATGACAGCGACAAGAGAATCACTCTCGTCATACGAACGCTATGCTTCTGCTGAAAAGAAAATCACTGCAGCTGAAGAAAAATCATTGGAGGAAAGGGCTTCACTCAAGAAGTTTAAGACCACTCTTCCAGCAACAATATTAACAAAACCACGATCCATCACTGTCTCTGAAGGGGAAACTGCAAGATTTTCTTGTGACATTGATGGTGAACCAACACCAACAGTAACGTGGTTACGTGCAGGTCAAGCCATTGTTTCTTCCAGGCGCTTCCAAGTCACACGAACACAGTACAAATCTACTTTTGAGATTTCTTCTGTCCAGACATCAGATGAAGGAAGTTACATTTTGGTGGTAGAAAACTCTGAAGGAAGACAGGAAGCACACTTTACTTTGACTGTACAAAGAGCAAGGGTTCCTGAAAAAGCAATTACATCACCCCCAAAAGTCAAATCTCCTGAGCCTCGTGTGAAGTCTCCAGAGCCAGTTAAATCACCTAAACGTGTAAAATCCCCTGAACCACCTACTGCTCATGCAAAAGCTAAATCAGCAGCAGAAGGCAGGACAACTCCAGCGGAGAAAGTGCAGTTACCAACTGTTGCTCCTCCCAGGATAACTCAGCAACTGAAAGTGGAAGCTTGTGGAGATAAGGTAAGGTTTTCCTGTGCAGCTGAAAGCAGTATCTTAAGTGTCAGAGAAGTATCCTGGTATAAAGATGGCAACAAACTGAAAGAAGACAGCCATTTCACGTTTCATTATTCAGCAGATGGCACCTATGAACTCAAAATCCATAACCTTACAGAGTCTGATCAAGGTGCATATACCTGTGAAATCACTGGGGAAGGTGGTGTATCTAAAACTAACTTCCAATTTGTTGGCCAAGTTTTTAAAAGTATCCATTCCCAAGTGTCAAGCATGACTGAAAAGTCTAAATCAGTTGAGAAAGAGGCTGAGGCACTTAAAATTTCTACCCAGAAGAAATCAGCAGTGACAACTCAAGAAAAAGCAGTGGTCCAAGAAGAAATTGTTAAAAAGTCAGTAGTTTCTGAAGAAGCCAAAAGATCACATGCAGAAATTAAAGCTTCCTCCACTAAAATGACTGTGTCTGATGGTCAGAAAGTTACTGTGAAAGCTAACATTAATGGTGCAACTGAAGTGAAATGGGTGCTGAATGGAATAGAGCTACCTAACTCAGAAGATTATAGATATGGTGTATCTGGAAGTGATCACACTCTAACCATCAAAAAAGCTAGTCATAAAGATGAAGGAATACTTACCTGTGAAGGTAAAACTGACGAAGGCATTGTCAGATGCCAGTTTGATATGACCTTTTCTACTGAGCGCTCAAATGCACCAGCCTTCATCACACAGCCCAAATCTCAAAACATTGATGAAGGACAAGATGTATTGTTGACTTGTGAAATCTCTGGGGATCCTTCTCCTGAAATTGAGTGGTTTAAGAATAACCAACCTGTAAGTAATCGCTTACATATTAGCTTTAAAAATTGCATTAAAAATTCTTGTTAAAGTTGATCATAATCAAAAATCTTTTTCTCCCCCTCAGATTGCTATGTCATCCAAAATCAATGTAAGTCGCTCCAATACCATATATTCTCTTAATATTCTAAACGCTGCAGTGAGTGACAGTGGAAAATACACAGTCAAAGCTAAAAATTACCATGGACAATGCTCTGCTACAGCATCCCTGACTGTACTCCGTAAGTTCGTTGTTTAATTCTTATTGTTTTGAATGACTAGAACTCTCACCTGGTAGAATTAGATGCAACAAAATCTGTAGAGTGGTGTTGACTTACACATTTTAACACATTTCTATTTTTGTTATACGAAGTACAATATAATTTATATTTTACAAATGTGAGGGATCTTTTATGCTATTTGAACAGCTATTTAAGAGTGTTCCGTTTCCTACCAGATGAGTGTCAAGAGCACGCAGTGAACATTCTTAACTGTGATCTTGCCATTACCCGCTGGGTGCTGGTGATCACTGTTTCATCGAACACCAAAGTAGTTCATTTTAAAAAAGTGTATTACTCTACCATTAAAAATATATTGAACGGCCAGCAAAAGAATTTAGTTCAAGTATTAGCAATTCAAGAATATCTTGATTCCTGGAATCAAGGGGTTATTGTATTTTTGCTGCTGATGTATGTTTGTGCTTATGTTAAAGAGAAAGCAGCTGTGATATTTACTACTTGTTAGATGACTACAGAACAATTCACTTAACCAGAATATGTAGGTCAAACAAAGAGAAATTATAAAACAGTATTTAAAAGTACCTGAAAATGTTTCAGAATTTCTGCTGATATGAACTAGGCAAATGCATAATCTCTTGCTCTATGATTCTAGTGATAAATCTGACAGCAAACGCTTTCTGATGATATGTCTTAAAATTGGCAAGTAAGAGCTGCAGCTAGAGACTGAAGGAATAGCAAGGAGTTCCCATAGCTCTTTTTAGGTACATTTTGGGTGGCATTTTCTGGTTAGTCTGAAAAGGAATCAAAAACCAAATCAAAATACCCACTGCCAGAAAAAAATACTAAACTTCTTTAAAAAGCAGCAGAATTATATCTCTGGCCGCAGCTGTAATTTTCCTTTCTTCATACATGTCATAGGCTAATAAAATGTCTGCTTCCTGTTTCATTATATAAATTATTTTTAGTGATTTAGCCATGATTTGATCAAGTAATTGGCAACATTTTTATGGTCCATTGAAGTTTTCCTTTCTCCCTTACTCTTTTCTCCCTTCTGTGAAGTCAACATAGGATCACATTACTTGACCAGTTAAGGAGATGACATAGCTTTTTCCTTTTATGTTTGCTCTGCTCCACAGCTCTAATTGAAGAACCTCCAAAAGAGGTGGTATTGAGGACAAGTGGTGATGCAAGCATGCAGGAAAGTTTCTCTTCTCAGTCATTTCAAATGTCTGCTTCTAAACAAGAGGCTTCGTTCAGCAGTAGCAGCATGACCGAAATGAAATTCGCAAGCATGTCTGCCCAAAGCATGGCCTCTTCCATGAAAGAATCCTTTGTAGAGATGAGCTCCAGCCGTATTATGGGAAAATCTAGTCTGACACAACTGGAGAGTTCAGCTAGTAGAATGATTCAATCTGGTTTGAGAGGTGAGCAATAAAATTACTGGTAGAATTAGAATATCAAATACCCAGAAGTACTACTTAGAATACCTCTGCTGCAGGGAGATAGTTCTTAATGAAAATAACTAACTTGAAACTTACTTTCCCATTTTGCAAAGGAGTACCACCCAAAATTGAAGCTCTTCCATCTGATATCAGCATTGATGAAGGAAAGGTTCTCACAGTATCCTGTGCCTTTTCGGGTCAACCGGCTCCTGAAGTAACATGGTACTGCAAAGGGGAAAAAATTACTAGTCAGGAACAGCAAGGCAGATTCCATATTGAAACTAGTGAAGATCTAACCACTCTTATCATCATGGATGTCCAGAAGAATGATGGCGGACTTTATACACTGAATTTAGGAAATGAATTTGGTACTGATTCTGCCACTGTGAATATTAATATTCGATCAATTTAGAGGGCTTATCTGTTTTATTTACACTTGACTTTTTACAAGTGTCATATAGACTGAAATATCTGATCTGTAAATAGGAAAAAAATATTTTTGTACCTACCTGAATGAGACAAAGTTCAAAGATATACATTGACTTATAGTTATTATTTGACCTATGAATTTTAAACATTTTTCAGTGACATGTACATACTGTATATAGCCGAAGTTAACGGTTATGGAGTTTTGTACCATTTATTTTATGACTTTTAAAATGTAATTTTTGGAACTAACGGTTGGTAGGGGAAAGTTTCTAAGGAAACGAATACCCTGCTCAACATTTAACTAATTTTTGTGCCTCAACACAGTGTTGATGTCTAAGAATGCCTCAACAGGTAGAGAGGCTCCCTGTTGAAGACTGCATACACCTAAGAAATGATACTGTGCATTGTACTTATACGTGCACGAATATATATGTTGAATCAGAAGTGTAAGGCATTGGTGATGTTTGCATCTACCCTCCTGTAATCAGCACTTTAATGTTTTACATTGACTCTGATTGTCACACTAATTTTTATTTCCGGACTGACTTACAATATCTTGAGCAAAGTGCAAGCGGCCAGCACTTTGTTCACTCACTGTTTGAGTACTGTTTCTGGCATATTGACTACCTGAATAGCTTTTAAGAAGTAACACCACCTGGCCATTCCCTCGTTCAACAAAGTTGTTTAGGTACTCAAGTGCAGCAGCAGTACTGCCTCTCAGAGGTTCCGGGGTGCAATGATTGTGAGCTTGTGTGGTAGTATTAGAAATCTATTACGTATTGTAATTTCCAAGCAACTAAGCAATGAACCACAGTTTTAAAAAAAATCCAAAGAACTGTTGCTAAGACCACAATAGTGCCCTCACCTTCAATTTGATTTAGTTCTCTTAACATAGTAGTCAATTTTATTGTTAGCTGTATTTGTTGAACCTCCTTGAGATAGTATTGTTCATTTGAAATAAAGCATGCTACCTGCACTTTACAATGTGTGATTTCTTGTCATTTGGTCTTTACATTTAAACCCCAGAAATAGATTTAAAGGAGAGGAAACAAACAATTCAGATTCTTCTCTCTTTCTGATCATAGCCCACTTTCCTTCATTATTATACCCATCCCCTACCAGCACACACACATCTGTTAACAGAGAGGGAGTAGGGGAGACTGGTGAGATCAAGGCTGCAGATTCCAAGGCCAGAAGGGACCATTGTGATCAACTAGTCTGACCTCCTTTATAACACAGGCTACAGAACTTCCCCAAAATAATTCCTAGAGCGTATCTTCATAAAAAAAAAAATCCACCATGACCTTTGGTAAATTATTCCAGTGGTTAATTACTCTCACTGCTAGAAATTTACACCTTATTTCCAGACTGAATTTGTCTAGCTTCAGGTTCCAGCCACTGGATCATGTTATACCTTTCTCTGCTAAATTGAAGAGCCCCTTATTAAAGACATTTTCCTCAAGTCACCCTTCTCTTTATTAAGATAAATAAATTATATTTGCTACTGGTGCAACTGCTCGACTAATGTGGCCTGTGCTGGTGTCCACAATTCAAGAGGGATGTTGATAAAGGAAGTTCAGAGGAGAACTAGGGAATAATTAAAGGATTAGAAAAACATGCCTTATAGGCACTTAAGGCACACAGAGGTAAAATAACTGTTCTGCTTTTAGTCCAGATGCCCATTTATGCCTCTCCAGGATCGCATTAGTGCTTTTGGCCACAGTGGGCGCTCATGTTCAGTTGATTATCCACCATGCCCCTCCTAAATCTTTTTCAATCATTGCTTCCCAGGATAGAGTCCCCCAGTGTGGCCGGCCTGCTTTGTTCCTCTCTAAACACACCTTGTTTATCTGCTAGGGTAGGATGAGGTAAACCGCTACAGGTGGGAAGGGCTTTCTTCAGTGCATTTGGTTTCCAAATTTATTTAGCCAATTACATGATTATGACAGAGAGCAGGAGACGCCACATCTTACACTGTCACAGTAGCAGCTTTCAGGGCCTTGCAGCCGCCTTATTTTGGGGAGGAAAAAGATTACGGCTGCAGGAATGGGGGTGGAGGGGTTCCTTAATATAACTTGAACAGTGGTATTCACAGAGGCATTTCTGTCTTTCAGGACTCTCAGCCACAACACCAATGCCTGGTTCCCAGGGAACACCTAAGCCTCAAGCATTGACTCTAGTTAGCCGTATGAAGGTAGAGAGCAAATGCACCTTCTGTTTGCAACAGCCTCCCCATGTGTCAAAGAAGGTACATTGCTCATAAACTAAGTAAAAACTGGGCAACAATGCCACCTGATGGCTCGCAGCATAGCATGTTCATTTAGCCCAGGGGTGGTCACCCTGAGCCAGACTTTACCAATGGTCAAATACGCCTCCACCCCTCTGCTCCCAGTGTCTCCCACCCACCAGCAGTTTCATGGCGTGCAGGAGGCTCAGGGTAGGAGGCAGAGTTGGGGACAGGGCCTGTGGCAAAGGTGTGAGCACCCCCCCATTGGAAAGTTGTCGCCTGTAGCTCCAGCCCCGGAGCCTATACAAGAAGCCGCATAGTCACTTCGGAAGAGCCGCATGTGGCGCCAGAGCCACAGGTTGGCCACCCCGTCATCCCTAAAGGGCCATGCTAAGGCAACCCAAGTAGGTCACACAGGGTGTGAAAAATCCAGCCAAACCCCGACCCCTGCAGTGGTACGTTGCCAGAGCTCTGTCTTGACATGTAAAGCGCTTCGCCCCAGCTACCAGATAAAGTGCTACCTGCTGGTAGAAGCACAAATGGAGAGTTATAGCTAGGGCTCCATAGGACCCTCCTCTAGTGCTTGCTTTCCATGAGGTGCCCTGAGAGCTGTGCTAGCTGGCTCTGGGGCCACTAATTTAACAAGCAGTGGGCAAGACCTGGCATCAATTGAAAATTAGGCCTCTTAGCGAGCTGTCCATCACATCGGGAGGGGTGGGCTGACACACTATGCCCACCTCCCATTTTGCAAGGTGGCCATATTTTCAGTAAACAAACTGTGAAGGACCGGGCCCAGTTGTGGGGGGAGGGGGGGAGTCACAAGGAAGTGTTTTGCTGAGTGAAGAGAGAAACTTTCAGACTGAAAAACAATACAGTAAACAGAAGGGTGGGAGAAACTTTATATAAAACGCCTTTTTTCATGCGCCTCGTCCCAAAGTCTCATTTTGCCCTACTGGTTTCTTTCATCCAATCGCAATCCAGCAAAAACCCTCATTTGAGTCCAGCCTCCCTGCACTCAACGCAGCCGCCTTGCAGATCACAGCTTCCCCCACCAGCTCCGTGTCCTCCAGCTAGAGCCTTATATACCCCACTAAAGCTGCTTACTCTGTCTCCCTAACCACAGCTCAGGCCTACCCTCTGCAGGGCTGGTTTGTCTCGCCCCCTCCCCCCCCGCCCCAACTTAAACTCACACACCAGCCCAACTCAGAAAACCCTAGGCTCCCAATTTGTCCCGCATATTTTCTACTCATTGTCAGCAGGCCTAGCACTCACCCTTTAGGCAGAGAGCAGCCGATGACTCAGGAGAAGCAGCATAGGCATAGTTTGATGTCTACATTTGAGGGCGGAGCAAGCAGAAGTGTCTTTTTGGGGGCCCTGGGCACAAAGAACATTTTCCCCCCCCCATGCCTCCCCTTCTCCCAAACCCGCCCACCCCACCCCCCCGACCCGGCCAGAAGCCAGGCAGTGGTAAGAGCTTCCCAGGGAGCTGGGGCTGTTGTAGGGAACCTTGGACCCTCCACCTGTCCCGGGTAGTGCACCCTTGGGGGCAGGGACATGGGGGGGGGGGGCCGCGCTTGGGCACCCTTTCCCCCCACACCCAGGGCAGATGGGGGGCCCTGGGCAGCTCTAATCAACCGCTGGCGAGGGCAGTGGTCCCCAAACTGTAGCACATAACCCCCCTAGGGGCAGCACCGGGGAATGCAGTGGGGCCAGGGTTGGTCAGGGCAGGGGCCCGACCTCCTGATTTCTGTGCATTTGTTCGTATCAACTGATCGCCAGGTGGCAAGAGCAAACAGGACATATGCTCAGTTTTGCCAAATAGGGGGCGGGGGGAGGGCGGGCAATGGACAGGGCTTGGGCCAGCTCTGCATGGGAGGAGGGGGCTTGAGGCAGCTTAGCACCGTTGGAAGGGAGACAGCGATTTGGGACAGCTCGATGCTGGGGTGGGGGTGGCGCGCTTTGGCCAGTTCCATGTGGAGGGACAGGCAAGGAAAAGGGAGAGGGGCTCAGGCCAGCTGCCAACAGGGTGGGAGGGAAGGGAGAGGGGCTCAGGCACCTGCTCACCTAGCTTTGCCCCGGGGAGGGCAGGGGGAATATACTCTCTCTGCCACAGCTCCGTCTTCTCCTGGCTGGGAGCTGCAGACCCTTCTGCCCGTGGTTGCTGGAATGCTCCCCCCAACGCCTTCAGAGGCTTTACTGCTGTGGAAGGATCCTCCATTGCCAGTGGGGGCTGGGCTGTTACGGTGTCCCAGTGTCACTGAGGTCTCTGGACATCGCACATTCTGTGCTTCCCCAAGCCACCAATTTAAAGGGCCTGGGGCTCCCGGCAGCAGCTGGAGCCCCGCTGCTGGAGCCCCCAGGTAGCAGAGGCGGTTGGGAGCCCAGGGCTTGGGCAGCAATTTAAAGGGTCCGGGGCTCCGCTGCGGTAGTGGTGGCTGGGAGCCCGGGGCTCTTTAAAATCACCGCAGGAGTCCCCAGCTGCCACCACTACCCCGGGGGCTCCAGCAGCAGGACTCAGACAGCGAGGTAAAGGGCCCAGGGCGGTAGCGGTGGCTGGAGCCCCGGGCCCTTTGCCAGGCCACCGCCGCTACTCTCGGGGCTCCAGCAGGAGGGCTCGGGTGGCGATTTAAAGGGCGCAGGGATGTGGCCGCTGCTGGAAGCCCTGGGACCTTTAAATCACCGCTGGAGGCCCGCTGCCAGAGCCCTGGGGTAGTGGTGGTGGCTGGGGGGAGTCCTGTGGCAATTTAAAGGGCTCAAGACTCTGCTGCGGCAGCTGGAGCCCTGGGCCCTTTAAATTGCCCCCATGCTCTGGGGCGCCCAGCCGCCTTCGCAGCTGGTAGCTCCAACGGAGATTTAAAGGGCCCAGGGCTCCCAGCTGCCGCTACCGCAGCTAGAGCCCCAGGTCGTTTAAATCTTGATTTACAGGGCCTGGGGATTTAAAGCCCTCCCCCCGCTCCCGCTGAGGCCCCGCCCCCTGCTCAGGACTCCAGCCTACAGGTAAGTCCTTTAAGTTACTTTCACCCTGCTTTAAGTACATGGGCATTTTCAGTGATGTCAACAGAGCTACTCCCATGATTAAAAGACTCAATTTTAATGGGAGTTGGATTGGGTCTGTACTGAACTGTCCCTCCAGCTTTAATGACACGAGAAGTCCCATGGGATGGTGAGTACCAGTGTGATTAAATAAGGTACCTGTCCAGTCATTTAGGAGCTATGCAGTTCTACAATTAAAGTGCCCTCTCATCTGTGGCAGAAGTCCCAGTGGAGTCAATTGACTTTTCAGGTCTTGTAGGTCAGCCTACGTTTGCTGCACCGCTTGTACAATGATGGAGTCCAAATAATTGTTTTTATGCACTACATGATGGTCAGAAACTAACAGGTTATGTGCTTAATATGTGCACATGTATTGGTAAAATGAAAGCTAGGCTAATAATTCAATGAGGTTTCAGAATAGGCGTTTTTAAAAAAAAAAAATCCCAAAAACATGATTACCCTGATTTGACATCCACTCCTGGAAACAAAACACACTAACCAACACCAGAGTATTAATGGGAGAAGATAACAACCAAAATATTGAAACACCTATGGATATTTTCTTAAATAAGGACTCATACAACTGCCACAAACTTCATTTGAAAGTGCATGGTCTCAGATTCAGGGCAACATAAATTACAACAAATTCTACTTTAATTTTTGGCATTCATTCAAAATTAAAGAAATGAGAGCTATAGAAGTAGTGTACTATTAGAGGGTTTTTTCTCTATTGCAATCTTAACTCAAAGACCATTTGGGCTTCAGATTTCATTTTTAGACCTATAACGTGGACAATTTTGAGTACAATTAAAAAACCCAATGAAATAGAAGAAAAATGCTCAAATATTAAGGATTAAAAAAACAGTGGATTTGCATGTATGTTTAGAAAAACTCTGCATTTGAGGTTAAATATACTAGCTCCCATCAACATGATAGATTGTGGCAACAATACGCGAATTACTGAGTAACTTCATTCATATTTTTTAATACTTATTTTTACAATTGACAAGAGTGTGGCGGTATAACAACATACATTAAAGCCCAAATTTTCAGAAAAATGCACTATCATTTATGTGCCTAATTTGTGTGTGGAAATGACTAGTTACATTCAATTGGTAATTTGAGCACAAATTAAGGCTCTAATCCTGCAAACCCTTATACCCACACATAACTTTAAACTACCCACATGTATAATTCAGTGGGTTGTGCCTAAGCATTTGCAGGATTGAGGACCTAGGTATGTAATTACTCGTCATATTTGTGAAAATTTAAACAAACAAAAATCAAGGAAATTTAAAAGGAGAGCTTCCATTTGATTGTTAATTCACCTTCTTGTGCCTACACAAGTTCAAGATGTTATTAACATGTACCAGACTAGTTAGGCAATAAATGTCAAATTAAAAGGAGGTTCAATTATAAGACAAAATTTGATGCATGATTGAATGCAAAAACCAGTATATTTATTAACGAACTGTGTAAATTAAAAACAGCGACTTTTTTTTTTTAAAAAGTACTCTATGGCTAAGACTTATAGACCAAGTTTATCTCAAAGTGAACACAAAAACCAAGAGTTTACAATGCAAACACTAACAACCTTATATGAGAGAGAAGTAATGGCAGGCATTGCTATACTATATTATTAATTCAGTCATTAGAGGGGCAGATTCTGATCTAATTTACAGCTAATGCACGTTTACACAAGTGTAATTGAGATCAGATTCTAGCTCTACATTTATGCCATAGTGAAATGATATATAGGAGCCATAATAAACAGAAGTCCCCTTTTGTATAAATACGTCATAAATAAAGTATGTAGAGATACAAATATTCATACCTTACAACAATAGCTTAACAGTCTATTTTAGAAGCAAACACTAAAATAATACTTTGTTAAAAATATGTCTCAGTTGAAATGAGCAGAGTAAATTTACAGTGCTGCATTAGCTATTCAGTGATGCTACACACCTCAGCAACAATTTGTGTACATGTTGAAGCCTTTAGACCTTTAGTAATGAAAGTAAGTAGAAATTTTTTTTGTGCAAAAAAAATAAATAAACATTGTTAAATACCCAATGTTTGGTACAAATGCTTCATATGCAGATAAGTTAATTTTTATACATTTGTTTAGAAAAATACACTAGATATTTCTACTTTCCATTGGCTAAAAATAAGGACCAGATTATGTATATCCTTGTACTTTTAAAGGAAGGCAATATTAAAATTACCATCAAGCTGCTATATTAACCCATTAGGGATTCAATCCCTTACTTCTTACACAAGCAAAATTCCCATTCAAGGAGAACAGTGAGTGCACAAGGACTGCAAGACCAGGTCCTAACTTTGTACAAATGACCAATTGGTCCATGGCACAAGTGACATTCCCCCCCACCCGCCACCCTAAATCTGAAACCTTCAAGATTTAAAACCTGCAGGTTTATTAAACTATCAAACCATCACACTTTTTAGAAAAGAGCTACACTTTTACAAATGCAGATGCCTATCTGTTAAGCTATCATTTGTTCCAAAAAAATGCACATTCAAACTGTGAAGTCATTAGGAAAATACTCTTGCAAATAAACTATATAAAGATAAAATACAATTCAAAGTTAGTTTTTACATTATTCTATAAAGTGCAGAAAAATCCTTCTAAAAGGGAAATAACTACTCCCTATAACAATAATATAATTACAGCAGCTTTTGCATAGCACTACTTATAGGAAGTTGAATACTGCAGTTTCTTCAGGAAGAAGAGGATGGAAGAGTCTCTTCCAGTTCAGATCTTTTCTTTGAAACCGATCTGTTTTCTTCAGGAATGGTAGATGGTGCCAAGTGTCCATTGAGAGCACTTCTGGAACAGTGGGCATGTCCTATTGAGATATTGATTCATATTTAAACTGTGCTCCAATTCAATCTATTAATCATTCTGCTTGCTAATATTTCACATAGACAACATTTTTTTAAACTATGGGACGTAATATTACATGCTCTCTATGGACTGCATTGAATTATTCTAGTCTACATCAACGCCTGGGGTAATGGATGAGTAATGTTAAAAGCTACCGAGAACTACAGATAATCATACTATGCAATACACAAATATTGTAAGAGAAGAATTTTTGGGGTCCACAGGGAAATTCAGTCAAAGGAGCCAACAAAGAGCGTGTGTTAAGAATTAGTGCAGCAATAATCCTTTCACTGAAAAACTCCATTGGGACACTTCAGACATTAATAAAGGTGTTTGCTTTGTTAAAAGAACCCAGTTTACTGCACATTATACCATAATGGATGTTTGTCTAGCTGATCAGTAGATGGCTCATTAATAATAGATTTAAACACTTGGCAAATCAGTCAGAGACTAGTTTCTGCATTTGAAAAGTGACACTTTTTCCATCAGATATTCAAGCAGCTGATGAGCACAAAGAGTGCTGTTCTCCATGTCAGTCAGAATACAGAGTAACAGTAGTACACTATTCAAATGTCACTCTCCTTAACAAGGTTATGCCAGATAACTAACGCATATTTAGGTTACTGGAAGACATCACAGAGCCTCTGGAAAGTTCTCCACTTCAAATGAAACATCTGTTCCACTTTGGCATTTATGTAGCACCTGGAGAGGTGTCAGAGGTGGTCTATCACGGAAAAGTGGGGTGCTAACAGGTCTTTTTATTTCTATATATAGATGCACTGTTTGGAAAAACGTCAGGAGCACTCTTTGCTTGGTCTTCCCCAGCCCCATCCTTCATGGTAGTTTAAATCTTACCCAGCTGTTGGCAGTAAGAAAGTACATTTTATCTTTTAAACTTTGCAAATCAGATACAGAATCAGTGAGCCGGAATAAACATGGAACTCCACAGTGCCCTTTTCCAGTCATTTTTCAAACAAGAACTGGTCTTGAAAGTGTGTAAACAGTTCATTAATAAAATGGATGGGATACAGAATCCCCTACTGAAAGTTTGTTATTTTCGGTGCCACCTACTGGGGAAAAGAAGGAACTGAATCAACTCTAGGCAGTTGGAGCCCTTAAAGTGGAAGACAGAAAAGGGACTCTTCTGTCTAACATGGCAAAAGACAAAAACTACATTAGTGAAAAAGCTAGAAATTGGAGCAGTTCTACAAGGAACAAGAAGAGACTGGGATTACCCAAAATAACATGACTGATCTGACCACTGCTGTCATGAGAGAAGACAGACTGGGTCATCCATGGGAAGAGGAACCAGACCATGGTCACAAAGGGTGGAATTCACCTTTGTTCAAAAAGACAACACAAGGTGTAACACCACTTAGGAGTTAAGTGGGACATGAGCAGTGCATAGGCCTTGTGTTGACCTTCTGCACAAGGGGTAAGTTACACTCCAAGAGAGGAAAGGCTGGCCCAGAACTGGGTCACTCTTGAAAGGATCCAAGCCAAACCAGAGTTAATCAAGAAGAAAGCAAGTCACAGCCTTCCTGATAAAGTCAGAAATGAGTAAAAACAATTGGGAGTTTCATGGGAATACCATAAAGAGACCTTACCTCAGCATATTTACGCAACGGGATCTATTTATCATGGGATCATTGAAATAGAATATAATAGTCCTAGATTGTTGTTTTGATGTATTGACCATCCTCAGATGTTCTTGTCAACTGCTGGAAATGGCCCACCTTGATTATCACTACAAAAGGTTTTTTTTCCCCCGCTTTCCTGCTGGTAATAGCTCATCTTAAGTGATCACTCTCGTTATAGTGTGTATGGTAACACCCATTGTTTCATGTTCTCTATGTACATAAATCTCCCCACTGTATTTTCCACTGAATGCATCCGATGAAGTGAGCTGTAGCTCACAAAAGCTTATGCTCAAATAAATTTGTTAGTCTCTAAGGTGCCACAAGTCCTCCTTTTCTTTTTGCAAATACAGACTAACACGGCTGCTACTCTGAAACCTGACCATGCTGGGTTGTTTCAGAAGAGTGTTGCTCTGTATATATGGGGTAGGTAGGCCACTGGTATAAACTGTTCTTTATTAATACACTGGGTTATCACATTCTCCTCTCAGTTCTACCAGTGTAACTCCATGCAGTGGAAATTAGCTCCACTCGATGGGACTGCCCTGGTGTACCTGAAACAAGAATCTGACTCACTATAATGGTCAGATTGGAAAGAACTGTTCAACATTTGCACAGGTTTTCAAATGTTAGTTTATATATGAAAATGTGTAGTTCAAATGTTTGTTGTTCATGTAATCCCTATGTAGAGCCCAGTTCTGTCTGATTTACTCACCTCGAGTAGTACCTTACTTTACAAATGGTACCCCGGATTTCAGTGGGACTACACCAGATCTAATATACCAGTCGAGGTGAGTAAAGGGTGGCAAAGTCAGGGCCATAGTGAATACATCAGCACTTTTAATTCATTACATAGGAATCCTACAAGCAACTTTGTTGTACTGCTAACACCAATGCAAAGAGAATACTTAAAATTACAATCTTTGTATGTAATCAAAGCCATTGCATGAAACAATAATTATGCTAAGTATGGTAACAAATTCAACAGAAGCACACACTCTGTCTCTCTCCCAACTTACTCTCTGTATCTTCAAGAGGATTATCATTATAGGATTCTGTATCGGAGTATGTTCTTCTGCGTCGTTGGGATAACCGGTGGAGTGAAGAAATTGGTTCTTTTGTGGCGTGACTACTGAAATTAAATAGGATTTATTAGTTTTAAAAACTTATAACAAAACATCTAGCCAGTCTATTAGCTTTTAATTTAAGATATATCTTTTGGTATTTATAGTGCTCTTAAAGATAGTAAAGAGCAATACTGAGGAGTAAACTGAAAGGAACTCCATGTGAACAGAACACGGTTAGCCTGCACAGATTTTGAAATCTGAAAAATGTGGTAAGAATATAATTCTTGCAAAAAGAAACAAATTCAAATTGTACAAGAATGAATCATCAAAAATCTTAGTGTTTCAGGCCCCGATCCTGCAAACTCTAATGTGTATGAATAATTTTATGCAAGTACAGTTGTCCCACTGAAACTACTTATTCGCATAAAGGTACTCACATGCATAAGCATTTGCAGGATGAAGGCCTTAGATAATACTTCCATTATTTGCCATAAGACTTGATTAAACAACTTGGATAAGTTATAATGGTCATTTTAAATTATACAATTCTACCAAAAACCATAGAAAGATTATGTACATATTTTTATTATAATGATTTTAAAAAATCTATAACAACAGTTGGCTTTACTTATTTATTTTGCCAATGTTGAAGTCTCTCCTTGATGATATTTTTATATTTCTTTTTAAAACTAAACTAAAAATATATCAAATTTGGAATATTACTCAGAATAAAAATGGAAACTTAAACTTAACTAGTATAACTTTGACTTGTATGTAAGTTGCAACATCTGTGTCTTAATTTTGGATTTGCAAAATTATTGATATTAGATTGTCACTTCCTAAATTTTAAAGCATTTGCCAACCACGCAAATCCTCTGCATAGTGACTTCAGCTGATATTTCCCTACTGAGGGGCTTGCTAAATTGGTCCAGTGAGGTGCTTTCAGAAAGTGAATTAGCCTACTTAACAGCAATCTGTATTCTTACCTCTCTGAACTATATGTACCAGGATGGCTAATGGAGCGTTTCATCTAGAAAATGAAAGAAACAAGTTGTAATCTCTTTATCAGGACTTATAAAATTCTTATACACAGCCATATACTCTATTTACACTTCTCAGAGAGAGAAGGTGATTTTTTAAAATTATTATTTAAAACAAAAGTCAACCACAATTAAGGAATCTTATTTAGCTATTTGAAAGAGGATAGATTTTTATTAGTGCTTTAAAAATTCCTGCATTACTGGCAGAGAACTAGTTTACTACCCAAAAATATTACCTGGGATCTATACATCCCATTCGCTCTAGCCTCAAAAATTACTCAAAATTTCTACTGGATCATTGGTAGAATCCACAGAAACCTCAAAGCATTTTTAACTAATGTCAGGTTCAAGTCTACATTATACAAAAGGATTAATCCAAGAGCTAAATTTTGCCATTTGGTATGCACACAGGGTGCCCTCTGATTTCAATGGGAACTCTCTAAATGTGCCCAAGAGAATCATTTGACCCAAAGATTGATCAATAAGAGTCGTTTGAGTGGATGGGAGGAAAGGTAGGAGATTATCAGATACAAATAAATGAAAGGGAAAGACGGGGGGGAGGGGGGACCTAGAACAGAGTAGATCTGAGAATCCACATATATGAAATAAAGTTTGACAGAGCCTCACTTTTCCCAACGATCAACAGGAAAATAAATAAAAAATTAAGAATTCCATAAAGTATTTTAATCTTATACATTATTTAACAAAAACAAACTTGTCAGCTAAAGGCATATTTGATCAACCAGGACATTGTTTAAAAAGAGACATATTAACACTGGGAATCTGAAATGCACTTGCTGAGAGTTAAGCCACAAAGAAGTTCTCTGTTTTGATAAGCAGCCAGGTTACAGTATTAAAAGAGAACAATGAATACAGTAACTCCTCACTTAATGTTGTAGTTATGTTCCTGAAAAATGGGACTTTAAGCGAAACGATGTTAAGCGAACCCAATTTCCCCATAAGAATTAATGTACATAGGTTCCAGGAAATTTTTTTTCACCAGACAAAAGACTATATTATACACAGCAATGATGACTGTGATGCTTGGTTGAGGTGGTGAAGTCAGAGGGTGGAAGAGGGTGGGATATTTCCCAGGGAATGCCTTACTGCTAAATGATGAACTAGAATAGCTGAGCCCTCAAGGGTTAACACGTTGTTGTTAATGTAGCCTCACAAGGCAGCACAAATGGAGGGAGGGGAGACAGCATGGCAGACAGAGACTCGTGTGTGTGTGTGTGTGTGTGTGTGTGTGTGTGAGAAAGAGAGAAAGATGCACACTGCCCCTTTAAGTACGTTGACCCCCACTCTAAGTACACTGCCTTTTTAAGTAGATCAGCAAGTTGAGACAGCCCCTGTTGCCAGCAAGCTCCCGCCATCCTGAGCCCTGTCCTGTCTCCCCCCTGCTCTATGGAGATGGGATAAGAGGGGGGCAGGAGCAGGGGGTAGGAGGACACCCTGACATTAGCCCCCTTCTTCCCCCGCCCCCTTATACAGCAAGCAGGAGGCTCCTGGGAGCAGCTCCAAGGCAGAGGGCAGGAGCAGCACATGGCAGTGAGGGGAGGGACAGCTGAACTCCCCGCTGGGAGGCTGCTGCACAGGGAACTTAGGGGTGTGGGGAGCTGATAGAGGGACTTCCAGTTCACCCTGGTTCCAAGCCCCCATCAGCTAGCTCCAACGGGCTGCTCTTTCTGCAAGCAGTGGACAAAGCAGGCGGCTGCCAAACAACATTATAAGGGAGCATTGCACAACTTTAAATGAGCATGTTTTCTAATTGATCAGCAACATACCAACGAAACAATGCTAACCGGACGACTTTAAGTGAGGAGTTACTGTATTTAACGTTTTAAAAAAATAACCCTGCAGTATAGGTAACAGGATAATTTAATTTTCGTATGAATGCTGAAAAGCACTGAGCATTAATCCAGTACTTGGGTACGATTAGCACTGTCATCATCCACAGGAGAATTACTCCTACGATGAACAATTTATGTGAAGGCTGGCAAGCAAACAGACTAGGGAATATGTCAGTAGTGATTTACATTTAAGGCTAAAACTGTTGACTTCAGCTGAGTCAGGATTACACGTGACTACGTAGCATATATTCTTCTACCCTTCCAATCAACAGAATAACACTTTAAAATGTTACACTTATAAAACATCCAGACCATTTGAATAGGTGAAGGTGACACAGGAGAAACTAAGGGATCAGGATGAGGCAGTTGAAACATCTCTGGCTTAAACTTGGCATTAGCTATCTTCACACATTCTTCAAGTGTTGTAATAAATGTGTTACATGTGGCACTCAGCAAGGAGGAGGCTTCGTTCATGTTCTGAAAACGAATGATAGCACAAACATCAGCAAGAATGTAAAAAGACAGAAAATGTTACTTTAGAATCAACTGATTTCCCCGTTAACTGGCCAAAAACTCTCAAAAAATACAAGTTTGGTGACTATTCTTTTTAATGGTAGCTAGAATCAACCTTATTGAAAAATGAACACACACATATAATAGCAGAAGACTATTTTGGGAGGTTGGGGTAATACAGCAAAACACTGAAATGTTTTTCCTGCTTCCTAAATACAAGGGGCTGAACTTTCAGAAGGACTGAGCAACCATCACTTCTACTGGAGTCATCAGTTTATTTTCTATTTAGTGAAATAAGTTAATTAGAGTGGGGCCCATCCATTAGATCTATTATCTTTCCTAATGAAAGGAGTCTCTGAGTCAAATTCAACCCTGCTGTAACTGGGCACAATCCTACACTCATCAGTGAAGTGGCCCACCTATTCCAGGGCTGAATTTGGTCATGAAGTAGGATTAGAAGAGCAAACAGATTTCCTATGAATGCCCAAATACAGTGGGCACATGCAGCAGTTTTCAAGACCTGGGATTCTAGTTTGCAAAGATAAGGGAGGTTCTAGCAAAGCATAAAGAAACAGGATGTTTCAATTATTGTCTATTGTAGAGTTCTTAGACAAGGAGAATTCACGTGCAACCAACCCAGCCAGGTTTGCTTCTGTCTTTTAACTGAATGACTCACCAACATATTTCCTTGTTAAAATGACTCTGATGTCATCCTGCATTGTATCTACATAATATTTTTTATTGTGGACTGTATTACCCTACTCCTGAACCCAGTGTATCTGAATATAGACAAGTTTTAAACATCTATTAAACTGACCTGATGTAAATATTTTCCAACATTAAGTTGCTGATAAGGTGCATAAGGTGACAACAATAACTTAAGATGATTTAAATAATCAGGTTCTCCAGTATAATTTTAGAAATCTGATACCTCAATGCTGGGAGATGAGCTTGTCTGATCATGGTGAACAAATTCTTGTATTGTGTGAACTTGCTGCATTAAGAGATCACAGTAGAGGCGAAGTTCGGACATTTTGGTTTTGAGAGATTCATTGGTTTCACTAATTTCTACAAGAAAAAAAATAATAAAAAACCCCACCAATCACGGCATAAGACTTATCTACACAATTTTTACGAACAAATTTTATTTTTTTTCATATAAGGGCTCTACACAGATTGAAATTCCTTTCAAGACTAGGAAGGGATTCTTAAATGAGTTGGGAATAGCTTCACAAAGTACACATAAATTTGGAAGGGGCCATGGAGAAAGGTATATAACCAACAAACAAGAGGTTAAATATTTTCTTATTTACCGTGCCATCCCAGGGAAAACACAATGGACAAAGTCTGTGGCCTCAACAGGTGAAGAAGATCTGCTTCTCTATATCCACAAGCACCTGAGGAGAGTAGTTGCTCACTCAGGGAACCTTGCAAATTATAAATCTGTCAGACTGGCTACAGAGGATTACCAGTCTTTACCAAGAAAAACTAGGGAGGAAGAAATGGGGATTATGGAGAGAAATCAGAACAACAGCAACTAAATGACTCCATAACAGCTACAACCAGCATTTTGAGGGTGGCACTTTTAGATTGTTTAAGTTTTAGCCTTTTATGTAACTAAGAGCTCTCCAGCAGCAGGAACAAAATACTTTTTTCCCCTTCGTGTTTGCTGCAGGTTTTGTGTTAATTTCATATTTCCTATTCTGTATAACCTAGCATTGTAAACAGTGTTAATAAATGCTGTAACAGTTCTCCCTGACTGCCTATTTAAAGATGTGCCTGTTCTGTCTTTACAGGCCTTTTCTGCACTACAGAATTACAGGATAACGTTCTCACTGGAGCTGAATTCTTGGTATTGCTGATGGGCGGTTTAGTGTATACAAGCCTCCAGTGGCTTCTGGTTTTATGTTTTTCACCATGACAGTTAAATCTGCTGCTCAGAAGTTGTAACTAACAGTGGTAAAAATGCTGGAAACCACCAGAGCCTTGTCTAAACTAGGGCTCCCACTTGTGCTGGTCCAGCTGAATGAAATATATTCAAAAAATTCTGTAGCACAGACACAACCTAAATGACGCAAAATTAAAGGCGTATAGCCATTAAGAACAGAGCTGTTCTGATCACATTCGCTGGGCAGACCAGACTGGGCTGAATCACACCCTTTGCTTTTAGAAGTGGAAGGCAGGACAATGAAGGCTGAAACTTGTGTAATTTCCCTGTGCTCTTGCAGTGAGTCTGATTTGGTCCAGTGTTTTTTAAGCTTAGACACAGGACATAAGGAAAACTTTGTGTCATTCCTAGAGGAGGCTCGGTGACTGCCCCACAACTTTGGTTGTCCTTTCAGGCTGTCACATGGGCAAGTGCTGAATACTCACAGAACTGCAGCACAGGGCAGAGAAGCATCTGACTGATTTCTATATTTTTCATGAGATAAGAATATGATTCATACATAGATGGTTCACCATTGTCTTGGGCAGGTTTGAGATTTGGAATACCATTACTACAATGTATGTAAGCACGTGCTATTGCCCAAGTTTATGGCCTGGCTTTTCAAAGGGGCCTAAAGGAGGTAGCCCAGAGACTTCAGTTCAAAATCCCAGCCAAAGCGTCTGCAAGTCAGATAATTGTCGATAAAGGGGCAGATCCTCACCTGGTGCAAACTGACATAGTTTCTTGAAGTCAATGGAGTTAATGCTGACTTACACCAGCTGTGTATCTGACCCTTAGTTTTTAAATACCAACATTTCTGTAGTTCTGGTAGGGCCAATATCTGGAACAAGACAAATCTGAACATAACACAGAAACCCAAAACAGGGAGAAACTCTGACAACCAGTAGTGTAATAAAACTCAGGAGTAGTAAAGTGAAGTCATAAGCAAGTTGCATATGAACAATAAAAAAAAGTGATTTGACCTACCTGATGCCATACATTTGCAATATTTTAAATATTTTTTCCTTGCTCAGATATATCTTTGCATAGCCCAGTCAAACATCTTCCAGTTAGAAGCTGCCAGAGTATTGCAGAGACACTCACTGGCCTAATTAGACTGGCAAAATTCATAATTCTGAGGAGCAATGCCAGCTAGGAGATTTTTAAGCTCATCCATTTCACCATGCTTAGTGATACCTTTCAATCAAAGTACTATATTTAATTAAAATGAGCTCATATTTATACACACACACACACACACACACACACACACACACGTAAAGGGAATTGAACTACTCGGAGAAATACAGTAACAATAATTCTTCCTTTCTGCTAACTTTAGCGAAGGCTGATCAGTTCTTTTCCTGTTCCCCTTGGAAATTCCAATTTAAATATAAACCAGAAGTTATTACATGCACACAGCAGGGATTACATCCATAATTAAGATTGATCAATATGTAAATTAGATTTACATCTTACATAAATAATACTAAATTCAACCACTAGAATGGGACAAATTAAGAACGATCTTAATCAAAAACAATGTTATTAGATTTCATATACTTTAATGGTATAAATACCTTTTTCTTTTTTTGTTCTGGTGTCTGTCAAACAGGCTTTAGAACTACCCAGTGCTACCAGCCATCTCTGCCTCTCAGCTGCATTAACTGCTTTCATATAGAAATGCTGTTCCCCTGGGATTATTAACTCCATTCTTGTGTTGTCTGTTGGATGAACTAATGATAAAGAGGGAAAAAAGACTAATTTTGCAAAAGATAACTAAACCAGTAAGGATACTACTTATCAAATTCAGACCATATTGTTTCAAGTTATTTACATATTACAAATTGTATTTGGTAAGAAACGGAAGCTATTCAAAACAATTTTAAACACTGTATGAATTTGACATTCATGAACATAATTGACTAAGTAATGGCTAGAGCCAGACACAGTGTGGACAGATACTGTGCAAAATTCCATCAAAACACTGCCAAAACATTCTTCACCTGAAACACCGCTGTTAGTCTAGTCCTGATTCAATCATGCCAACCTGAAGATTTTTGTGATGTGGGCAAATATCTGTGAAGGACTAGGCTAAAATCAATCTCACTTTCCTTTCTGATGCAACCTTCTGGGTTCTGTTTCAAAGTCACCATCCTCTCAAGCACGAGAACGGAGCAGTATTCCACTTAGAGCCATTGTATTTAATACTACATCTTTAATCAGGCCCGGGTGTCACAGAGTACCAGGCATATTTCTCAACCACAGTACTCCCAGGCCTAGCACTGGACAGCCCTGGGTACATGAGAGATGGAATTAATCCCAAATTACTTGCATCTATCTATTACTGTTCCTCCATATTATAGAAAATGAACAAGACGACAAGAAAGGGGACTGAATGTTTCAAGAGATTAGTAATGAGACATAAAACTTTCACTTCTAGGTCACTGGTTTCAATCTAGGCACTGGGAGTAGTAACCAAAAGTTGTTGCCATCCAATAACTGCTTGCTAGCCTACGTAAGAGAAGTAGATGGACTCGGTCCATTTTCTAGTGATCAGGTACCCACACCACAAATACCTCCACAAAGGTGCATCAGAAAAAAAGGCCAAAGGCAGAAAGTAATGGAAGATAAACTACCCTTTTCAGCCTAAACGTGGCACCCACCAGATCACTGCTGTGACTCTCCCAGCAAACAATTCCTAACATTCAGCATTCCTTCCCTCTCAGTTTGGGAGGGAGAAGAGCTGTAGCTATGGTAACAGCTTCAGATACATTTCAAATATCATAAATGAAGGCAAGACATAAACAGAAATACCCAAGGGTTTAATGCCCAAGGGTTCATATGGCTGTTTTTAAACCTCATAAAGGAGCAGTAAATGTCATAACCTTTTTCATTATTATTTTGCTTCAGAGTTCATGTTCAGTAACTACAGTAATTGTGAAAAGAAAAGGAGTACTTGTGGCACCTTAGAGACTAACCAGTTTATTTGAGCATGAGCTTTCGTGAGCTACAGCTCACTTCATCGGATGCATAGCATATCGTGGAAACTGCAGAAGACATTATATACACACAGAGACCATGAAACAAAACTTCCTCCCACCCCACTCTCCTGCTGGTAACAGCTTATCTAAAGTGATCCTCAAGTAGAGCCATTTCCAGCACAAATCCAGGTTTTCTCACCCTTCCCCCCCCCCCCCACACACACACCTGGATTTGTGCTGGAAATGGCTCTACTTGATGATCACTTTAGATAAGCTGTTACCAGCAGGAGAGTGGGGTGGGAGGAAGTTTTGTTTCATGGTCTCTGTGTGTATATAATGTCTTCTGCAGTTTCCACGATATGCTATGCATCCGATGAAGTGAGCTGTAGCTCACGAAAGCTCATGCTCAAATAAACTGGTTAGTCTCTAAGGTGCCACAAGTACTCCTTTTCTTTTTACGAATACAGACTAACACGGCTGTTACTCTGAAACCTACAGTAATTGTGGTTGATGTAGCAAGCATGTCTGACTAAACACGTCTAGATGTGTAATTTTTCCCCTTACCTTTTTTTAAGCATCATAGAAATTAGTGATGCAAAAGTGGTATTAGGTCATCTTATTCATCCCCTTGCCAATTAAATTTCCTCTTATAAACACTTATTTAAATCTTACCTTTAATTTCACATACTGCCATCTTTATACTTCCTTTACTGCCTTTGCAAACATCATCCTGTGAATCATAGTAGGACAATATTCCATTGTCTAAAACAAACCAGCGAGGCTGCCAACCTAGGAAGACCATAAATATGAGAGAAAAGTGTTATACTACTGTTTAACTGCAAATGCAAGTTCACGCAAAAGTAAAGTTGTTTGTCTGTTAAACCATTAAGAGAAACAGGATTTAAACAGATGCAAATAATACTGAGATGTTCACAGGAAGTAAAGAAGCATCTTTGTTTTGAAGATCAGATGTGCTGTATACACAAAAAAAAAAGGAGTACTTGTGGCACCTTAGAGACTAACCAGTTTATTTGAGCATGAGCTTTCGTGAGCTACAGCTCACTTCATCGGATGCATAGCATATCGTGGAAACTGCAGAAGACATTATATACACACAGAGACCATGAAACAAAACTTCCTCCCACCTCACTCCCCCGCTGGCAACAGCTTATCTAAAGTGATCCTCAAGTAGAGCCATTTCCAGCACAAATCCAGGTTTTCTCACCCTTCCCGCCCCCCCCCCCCCCCACACACATACAAACTCACTCTCCTGCTGGCAACAGCCCATCCCCCTTTGAAACCCCTCTTTATAATGCGCATGATAATCAAGGTGGGTCACCTCCAGCACTAATCCAGGTTTTCTCACCCCCCCCACACCCCCCCCCCTTTTTTTTTTTTCCAAAAACCACACACACAAACTCATTCTCCTGCTGGCAACAGCTCATCTTACAATGTGCACAGCAATAATCCAAGTTTAACCAGAACGTCTTGGGGGGGGTTTTGCAGGAAAAAAACAAGGGGAGACAGGCTACCTTGCATAATGACTTAGCCACTCCCAGTCTCTTTTCAAGCCCAAATTAATAGTATCCAATTTTATAATAATTGTATCCCAATATTGGGAGAAAGGCCAGTCCTTGCCTACAGACAGCCCCCCAACCTGAAGAGAGAAAGGCCAGTCCTTGCCTACAGACAGCCCCCCAACCTGAAGCGAAATCTGTATACACAAACTGTTATAAAGGCATTTTACACTAACTCTTTTGGCAATATTTCATTAGCAATAATATTCCCATTTACATTATCTCCCAGTTTACAGAATAATGATTTTTTAAAATTTAGCTGCCAAAAGTATCCTATTTTGAAGTCTTGTAAATCGCAGACCTCTTGAGGACCATCATCTTTCAAGTGGTCCTCAATAAGATTAAGATCAACTAAATAATGAACCATTAGGCTACAGTCTCTGCTCCCTACAGTACTACACACTTCCTAATCTATAGATCCGGCACACTCTCTCTCTCTTACACACACACTCTCATGCACAAAACACAAAGAAAGGTGGTTTCTACCTCATTGCTCAAAAATGATTTAATATCAGAACACTGTAATGGAGAACACACTAAGACCTTATCTACACTAGAAAGGGTTTGCCAGCATAGCTATACTAGCAAGCCTTCCTAGTGGAGACACAGCTTATATTAGCGTCCCCCCCCCCACCCCCCCAAAAAAGAGTTATTTTGTTGGCATAGCTTAGACCAGTTCCATGAATGAAAAAGACACACTGGCAGAGGGACTTTTTTGCTGGTATAACTGCATTTACACTAAGGCTTTTGCCAGCACAATGACCTTGGTTAGGGGGTTACTTTTTTCAGGCTACTAACCAACATAGGTATGCTTGCAAAACTTTTACATGTAGACTAGGTCTCTAACTTCACTACTTCTGCAAAATACATTACAGTACTTATATGCACTAGTACATTATGAGGTATTATCCTAATATTTCGGGCTAAATTAGAGTTATCAAATAAATAAATTATATGCAGATACAGCATACTTGATTTTATTAAAGCTCTTTTTATAGGCTAACTTGCCAACTCATAAAACTCTGTACTTCATAATAGATACCCCAGTCATTAGTGCTAATTAGCATAACTCACCCTACTACACTGGCCCATTTCAAACTATGTCAAAAACAGCAGATATTTTGTAAATAACTGAAAACAAAATAATAAGTCAGTGTAGCACAACAAGAACACCAGTTCAACAGAGGACTGGGACTGGGGAACCAGGTAGTAGGAAAAGGTGATGCACTCGGTCTCACAGTGCTAGCATCATCTTACCAGTCTACTAAATAGCCACTTTCTGGTAATCTATGAATTAGAATGGCACTGCCTGTGGTGCATGAACCTACTGACCTAAAGGACAGCGCAGTGCATAGCCTGGATGGCTGCATTATTCCACAGAGCAAACTGAAGCAATCCAATAGCAGTGGCTTTGAAGGGAGGAAGCTGAATCATATACTGGATTGTGACAAGCTTCAGCCAGGGGGTCTGATCCTTAGAGCCCTGCACAGATACAAAAATATGTATCCGCATCTGATCCGCAAAAATTGTCTGCGGATTTGCAGGGCTCTATTTACCGTGGCAGGGCTGAGGCTCCGAGGCACCCCCACCCGGACCCTCCACCTGCCCTCAGCCGGGTGGGGAGCCTGGGGAGCAGGGCCAGGGCCAGCTCTCAAACACACACCCCTCGCACCATGGGCAGGTGGAGGGTCTGTGCTGCAGTTCCTCATAGCTGCCCGCCCGGCTCTTACCCTCAGAGCCCTGCGTGGATACAAAATTTGTATCTGCACCCACGCTGCTATCCGCAGAAATGGTCCGTGGATATAAAGCGGATACCCATGGATTTGCAGGGCTCTACCGATCCTGCTCCCATTGAAGTCATTATGAGTCTTTGTTCAGGTCAATTCCTTTTAGCCCCCAAACCATTCTTTCCGTATCCTCATAGATAACAGCAAGAGATAGCATGAAGAAACGATGGTCCCAGATCTGTGTTATTCCATTTCGGTGCTTAGCACAGGAATGATAGTGGGGAGGCATAAAGATAAAGTTACCCCATCTTGATGTCTGCTTCATAGTGGGACTGTTCAGGGACCATTTGGGGCCTGGTTCGGTCCCCTCTAGTGAGGTCAGAAATGAGGAGTTCAGTATGTGGGAGGGGGCTCCGGGCTGGGGGTTCGGGTGCAGGCTCTGGCTGGGGGTGCGGGCTCAGAAGTGGGGCCAGGATTGAGGAGTTTGGGGTGCAGAAGGAGTCTCTGGGTTTGCGGGGGTGCTCAGGGCTGGGGCAAGGGGTTGGGGCCACGGGCTTACCTCCGGCAGCTCCCAGTCAGCAGCACAGTGCAGGGTCTAATGCAGGCTTCCTGCCTGTCCTGACTCTCCGCTGCGCCCCGGAAGCAGCCAGCAGCAAGTACGGCTTCTAGGCGGAGGTGTGGCAGGCAGCTCTATGTGCTGTTCTTGCCCACAGGCACTGCCCCGTAGCTCCCATTGGCCACGGTCCCCGGCCAATGGGAGTGCGGAGCCGGTGCTCTAGGCGGGGACAGCGCACGGAGCCCCATGCCCTCCCGCCTAGGAGCTGGACCTGATGGCCAATTCCAGGGTGCAGTGCGGTATCAGGACAGGTAGGGACTAGCCTGCCTAGCTCCACAGCACCGCCAACAGAACTTTTAACAGCCCAGTCAGTGGTGGTGACTGGAGCCACCAGGGTCCCTTTTCAACCGGGTGTTCAGGTCAAAAACCAGACACCTGGTCACCCTAGCCCCTATAAGGGTCAATATCTAACAGCCTGCTACTTTAAATGGAATTACCAAACAGCTCAATTTAAACATAACATTGGATTAGTTTGGATTAGAAAAAAAAACAAGTTAAAATCTATCTCTTTATAGTTAAATTAAGTGAGTACATGGATAAGGTATTAAAGTCAGAAATGGTTACAAGAGAAAAAGAGATAAAACACTTTCTAGTAACTGAACTTAACAAGCTCGACTTGGTTCAAGTTAAATCCTTACCCCAGGTTCCCAGAAACATTGCTGCCAAAATTCTCAGGTCAGGGACTCCCCCAAAGTCAAAGGGTTGGTTTCTTTGTCTTTTTAGGTGAAAGAAAGAGGGATAGAGAGATGGAGATAACCTCGGATCGTTTTGCCCCTCATTTTTACAGTCCATTCACCCTTCAAAAAGCATTTTCCTGAGGGTTACCTCTAGATAAAGTTCCTTCCAGCTGTGAGAACGGAGGCAGGGGATCTCATGGTGAAAGAGATTCCATGTTGTTGCTTGCTAAAATGAAAAACAATCTGTTCCTGCTCCCCTTCGCTGCCAAAGAGGGGCCATTTGACCAGTGATTGCCAACCAACTTTGATGACCAGGGCCAGCCCTAGGGGGGTGTGGGGCCCAGGACACTAGAAACTCAGCCCCTAGCTGCTGAGGGGTGCTTCCCCACCAGCCCCTCCAGGCCCCAACCCACCCTGCTTCTACCCGCCCCCACCCAGTTCCATCCCCTTCCCCAAGCATGCTGCACCCTCCTTGCCCCCCCAGTGCCTCCTAACACCACGAAACATCTGATCCGTGGTAGGCGCTGGGACGGAGGCAGAGGTGCTGATCGGCAGGGCCCGCCAGCGGGGAGGGGGTGGTTCCGGTAGGAGGACTCCTCCACACCCTCTCCCGCCCACCTGCTGCTCGCCTCCCTGTTTGCCTCCTCACCCCACTCACCCGCCCGCCTCACCTCCCTGCCTGCAGGACCCCCAGAGCGCGGGGCCCAGGGCGGTGGCACCGATTTGCTGTACTCAAGGGACGGCTCTGTTAATGATACTTCGTTAGAGGTGTCAGCTTGTCCTTTGTCTTTGAGAAATGAGTTTACCCCCTCTTCCTGTCCCAAGGACCCTGTTTACTACATATATGTAAATTGAGGTAAAAATAAAATGTCTTTGTTTAGGATAGATATGTTTAACAGCTTCTGCCTAGACAGGGCTATGTGGGTTTGAACACGTGCCATCACAACCATACAAGGGGAACTCATAACTTTACATAAAACGTTACTACATACATTTCACCATGACATTATTATTCAATGATTATTAGTTTTCAGATGATACTTCACAAGGCATATTTGGTACAAAGATTATTACAATAATGAGTATGTGCGAATGCAGGGGTGTATTCGGTCACACTACTCCTTCTATGTAAAGTAAGATAAAGAGGGTGCATTGGAAGAGAGACTAGAGATCATGATTTTATGACTCACAAACGAAACCCATCACCCTGAACTTCAAATGTTTAAAGCAGGAGAAAAGGCAGCAGATAAGAGTATGTCCTATGGTCTCTTCATATTATATAACAGCATTTGACTGTAGTGAATGTTTGATCGGTCCTTTTAATCTGTAAGAATATCCAAAAAGAACTAAGTAATTACCTCTGTCAAACAAAAAAAATAATACATGCGCACGCGCGCGCGCACACACACACACATAAATAATGACAATCGTGGTTATCTAGATCAGTTGCAATTCAACAGTTTGCAGTTTAATATACATTGAAATATGCAGTTAAAAAAAAATCTCTTTCTAGTTTATCCCCATAACACATTTTCTGCAACTGCTTTTGAGACTAAAATTGTATTTATCTCTTAACTATGTGAAGTGCAGACGAAGCCATGATCTGCTGCATGGACTCGTGTTGATAAGAAGGGATCTTGTAACAGATGATTATTCTTGCCATATTTGATCCTTGATGTCACTGGCAATGCAAATAAGTAAACCAGGGCTGAATATGACTATAAATTTATGATAGTAACAAGCAAAACAAGAAAATGTTTTCTCTTATAGTAAACTGGGTGATATAGAGTGTACCCTGTGTGTGAAAAAATATGGGACAGATTGCGCCTTATATATTCCTGGATGCACATACAATATTTAAACTAGAAAAACAAGCTGTATTTGTTTTTGGTTTCGTTTAAAAAGGAGGGTTGGATAATAATACCCAGTAGACTGAAAAATAGTTTGCAATGGTTCGGCAACATTACAGACTAGACAGAAATCTCTGAATCAATCCTCCATAGGGGATCTAGATGCATTTTTTTGTTTAAAGTTGATAACAACTTTTTCTAACATAATTTGAACCTGCTGATTTCAAAAATGGTTGTTACCAAGTTGAATTCCGATGTTTAGACCCTCAAACTTGCAAATAAATAAGGCAGCAAAAATTCACCAGAAATGTGTGCATGAACTTGTCAACAAAATTAAAGTGAGGCATAATTCCTTTTCAGTCTATTAAGAACAGAAATGAGAAGACACAATCATTATTTTAACTCCTACTGCACTTGAATAATCAACCTTTTATAGCATTTAGTCATCCACAGATCTTATATTAGAAATATGTTAATCATAATACAGAATGTATTTTTCTTGTAATATGTGAAATCATTTTCTTGCATGCTTTGTATTTGTTTAATAGTGCATAATGCTTTATAGTTAGACTAGAATTAACATAGACATGATGGTATTTTTTACAAATAGAAAGAGCAACAGTAGTTAGCTGAGGTGGTGGTTTGATTACAGTCGTGGGCAAACCATGGAACTGGTAGTAAGTTTTCAAAAAATTCTATAGTCTACAGTTTTCTACAGTCTCTATATTATTTGCCAACAGTTAAGTAAAGAAACGTGTGAGGCAGGTGAACAAGGATTGCATAGAATAAGGGAGCCAACAGCCATTAGAAAGAAACTGCAAGATGTCATATACAGAGAGGCTACTGACAGAACTGATTTCACCTTTCAGTCAGGATAGACAGCATCAGTCATGTCGCAAACCCAAATCCAGAAATCACAGAAAACAAGAGCATCTGCAACTGATGTATCATGAGTGGCAAGCTGTAGTGATCCCAATAAAGATACCAGCATCCATAATATAAGACAGTCCAGTTCTGTGAAACCTAAGAACTGGAGATAACTGCGTGTTCAAGGAGTTTCTGTGAGGGAACATAGCTGTCAAGTGATCATGTCAGAAACTCAACCACACGGACCCTAATCAGAGCCAAGAGTGGTTCAATGGCATAGGAAAGAAAGAAGGTGGAACTGTAGGCTTCACCAAGACTTGCTCAGACCTTGGCAGATGGGCCTTGTCTTACAATTTGAAAGCCCGTATCACAATGAACACTAGAGCCATGTTCCATGTTGGCGTGGAGACCAATTTATTCACTATGAGTCAAGAAAGGCCGGGAAGCAATGTGACAGTGAAGATGAGGATGTACTCTTACAAACAATTCAAAGGTTAAAGATTTTCTCCTGGGGGGAACACTCACTTCATTGCAAAAATATTGCAACAAAAGATCTGGCTACTGAAGGCATACAAGATGCACTGTTGAATGCAAAGATCCTAGGACAAGTGCAACTGGACAGTTTTGTGGAGAAGTGGCTTATGACACAAGAGGGGGAGCCTCGATGCGTACACATTCAGGATCCACTGCCAAAAAATAATGCTCCCTACTTTTTCCAAGCTATATGAGATGACGAAAAAAACAAAAGAAAAGGCCTCAACCATGAAGGCAGACAGAAATATTCTTCAGCGACTAGTCACAGCTTATGAAGTTAGCAGGACTGTGAATTTGCAATAGATTTTTAAACATGAGTTAACGACCGTCCCTTTGGCACTAGCATAGACAAATGGCAGTCTAAGAACAGGGACAAAAGCAACACTGGGTGATATACTGACAGCTCATGTCCACTGCCCAACAGTTACTCTTGTTGGGAGAAGCAGTCTCGTGCCAGATGCACAAGCTCTGGTACAAACCATAGGAAAACCATGTGAAGCCAAAACATTTGGAGGCCTTGCAGATACATTTGTAAAAACAGTACTTAGGTCTTCCACAGAATAGACATTGTGTCGATAAGTACTATAAGGCAGTGGTCTCAACCAGTGGTACGCAGACACATGGGGGTACACAGAGGTCTTTCGGGGGGTACATCAACTCATCTAGACATTTGCCTAGTTTTACAATAGGCTACATAAAAAGCACTAGCAAAGTCAGTACAAACTACAATTTCATATAGACAATGACTTGTTTATACTGATCTATATACTATACACTGAAATGTAAGTACAATATTAATATTTCAATTGATTTTATAATTATATTGTAAAAATAAGAAAATAAGCAATTTTTCAGTAATAGTGTGCTGTGACACTTTTGTTTTTTTATGTCTCATTTTGTAAACAAATAGTTTTTAATTGAGGAGAAACTTGGGGCATTCAAGACAAATCAGATTCCTGAAAGGGGTATGGTAGTTTGGAAAGGTTGAGAACCACTGCTATAAGGAATCTGTTAAGGGGGTACAAGGCAAAAAATGTTCAAGAGATACAAGACCCACCTGAAGAATGCAGAAGGCAGATGTGCCTCTTCCAAGTTACTGGATTAATCTCACTGCGCTTTCAGAAAATAAGACGATCCTTGCAGTATTTTTATCTGAGCAACTGACACAAACACCACATGATAAAATTATTATTCTGGCTGTTAGGTTTCATAATAAGGCTGAAGTATGGTGCTCAACAACAACACTTGACACCTATGAGCTCATCAAAAAGAAGCTGACACAAGAATAATTTTACTGTGTGTCCACAGTGATGCCATCAGTGTGGTTGATGCAACCAGGAACTCTGGTGTGCTTATTCTTTCACTGGCTCACTATAGCTAAATGACATGTAGACAGCTTTGGATGAAAGCTCGCACATCAAAGGAACCAACCAAAGTATGTTCCTAAAGGAAGAAAGGAGAGCAGCAGAATACGGACCCTGGACTTCAGAAAAGCAGACTTTGACTCTCTCAGGGAACTGATGGGCAGGATCCCCTGGAAGAACAACATGAGGGGGAAAGGAGTCCAGGAGAGCTGGCTGTATTTTAAAGAATCCTTATTGAGGTTACAGGGACAAACCATCCCAATGTGTAGAAAGAATAGTAAATATGGCAGGTGACCAGCTTGGCTTAACAGTGAAATCCTTGCTGATCTTAAACACAAAAAAGAAGCTTACAAGAAGTGGAAGATTGGACAAATGACCAGGGAAGAGTATAAAAATATTGCTCGGGCATGCAGGAGTGAAATCAGGAAGGCCAAATCACACCTGGAGTTACAGCTAGCTAGAGATGTTAAGAGTAACAAGAAGGGTTTCTTCAGGTATGTTAGCAACAAGAAGAAAGTCAAGGAAAGTGTGGGCCCCTTACTGAATGAGGGATGCAACCTAGTGACAGAGGATGTGGAAAAAGCTAACGTACTCAATGCTTTTTTTGCCTCTGTCTTCACAAACAAGGTCAGCTCCCAGACTACTGCACTGGGCAGCACAGCATGGGGAGGAGGTGACCAGCCCTCTGTGGAGAAAGAAGTGGTTCGGGACTATTTAGAAAAGCTGGACGAGCACAAGTCCATGGGGCCGGATGCACTGCGTCCAAGGGTGCTAAAGGAGTTGGCGGATGTGATTGCAGAGCCATTGGCCATTATCTTTGAAAACTCATGGCGATCGGGGGAAGTCCCGGATGACTGGAAAAAGGCTAATGTAGTGCCCATCTTTAAAAAAGGGAAGAAGGAGGATCCTGGGAACTACAGGCCAGTCAGCCTCACCTCAGTCCCTGGAAAAATCATGGAGCAGGTCCTCAAGGAATCAATTCTGAAGCACTTAAGAGGAGAGGAAAGTGATCAGGAACAGTCAGCATGGATTCACCAAGGGCTAGTCATGCCTGACTAATCTAATTGCCTTCTATGACGAGATAACTGGCTCTGTGGATGAGGGGAAAGCAGTGGACGTGTTGTTCCTTGACTTTAGCAAAGCTTTTGACACCGTATCCCACAGGATTCTTGCCAGCAAGTTAAAGAAGTATGGGCTAGATGAATGGACTATAAGGTGGATAGAAAGTTGGCTAGATTGTCGGGCTCAACGGGTAGTGATCAATGGCTCCATGTCTAGTTGGCAGCCGGTATCAAGTGGAGTGCCCCAAGGGTCGGTCCTCGGGCCGGTTTTGTTCAATATCTTCATAAATGATCTGGAGGATGGTGTGGATTGCACCCTCAGCAAGTTTGCAGATCACATTAAAGTGGGTGGAGAGGCAGATATGCTGGAGGGTAGGGATAGGATACAGAGGGCCCTAGACAAATTGGAGGATTGGGCCAAAAGAAATCTGATGAGGTTCAACAATGAGAAGTGCAGAGTCCTGCACTTAGGACGGAAGACTAGGGACCAAATGGCTAGGCAGCAGTTCTGCAGAAAAGGACCTAGGGGTTACAGTGGATGAGAAGCTGGATATGAGTCAACAGGGTGCCCTTGTTGCCAAGAAGGCCAATGGCATTTTGGGATGTATAAGTAGGGGCATTGCCAGCAGACAGAGGGACGTGATCGTTCCCCTCTATTCGACATTGGTGAGGCCTCATCTGGAGTACTGTGTCCAGTTTTGGGCCCCACACTACAAGAAGGATGTGGAAAAATTGGAAAGAGTCCAGCGGAGGGCAACAAAAATGATTAGGGGACAAGGAAACACATGACTTATGAGGAGAGACTGAGGAAACTGGGAATGTTTAGTCTGCGGAAGAGAAGAATGAGGGGGGATTTGATAGCTGCTTTCAACTACCTGAAAGGGGGTTCCAAAGAGAATGGATATAGACTGTTCTCAGTGGTAGCAGATGACAGAACAAGGAGTAATGGTCTCAAGTTGCAGTGGGGGAGGTTTAGGTTGGATATTAGGAAAAACTTTTTCATTAGGAGAGTGGTGAAACACTGGAATGCATTACCTAGGGAGGTGGTGGAATCTCCTTCCTTAGAAGTTTTTAAGGTCAGGCTTGACAAAGCCCTGGCGGGGATGATTTAGTTGGGGATTGGTCCTGCTTTGAGCAGGAGGTTGGACTAGATGACCTCCTGAGGTCCCTTCCAACCCTGATATTCTATGATTCTATGATTCATGCCATTTGTGAGAAACTACACTATGGATCCAATGTTCTGAAAACTCTGCTCTCATTTCATGCCCTGATTGGTTGTGCGTTATTTCTGGATCAGAGCAAGAAGACCAAAAGAAAGTTTTCCAGCAACACCTTTATCTTCCAACACACCCAGAACAGGGTTACCTGGACTCGGAGAAGGTGAAAAGTGCAAAAAAGTTTAATTGTAAGATGTGTGGATTGCCAGAAGTTCACAGCACTGACAAAGCACGTGCCATTTTGTTCACATACTTGTGGTCCTCAAAAGCTTGCAATGCTCTTTTATTTCACATAACATAGAGAGAGCAGATTACGAGGCACTAGTGTGGACACAGGCCCATTGCCCAAATTCAATACAAATCCTCCACTGACTGAACCAGGGGCCTCCAGAGCTTTAAACTTGAGCCTCTACAGTTTAAGAGCCAGGCTTTCAAGCTAAGAGCTGTAACAGAACCATATCCTCTGTAGTTTAGACACAGAGTGACAACTAGCACACAATGACCAGGGGACTATATTCAGCAAGGGGGACCATATAAGTACATTCCAAAATACTGAGTAAGAATGCAACATATCTTCAATTAAAATAGCATGCGATTTAGTAACTACTGTATTTTAAAAAGACCCCAACACCTCCCAAATCTCGAGTAATCTCCAGGAAAGAGTTGAAAGCGTGGGCGCGGGTGAATTTAGTTCTTGTGAAAGGTGCAGATCAGCAGCTCTGGAGGGTAACGTCTTCCACTCACTCGCCCATTGCTGCACCACAGCGGGATTCCCCGAGTCCAGGAGCAACAGGCTCCTGAACGGAGTCCAGCAATCCGCCCTCCCGTAGGCCCCCCCCCAGCAGCCATCAGAGGCTAAAACTGTCCGTTTCTTCCCAAGCAGGCTAGATTCAAACAGCGGCGAACAGCTCCACACGCCAGCTGGTTTCGTAACCCTCACCCAGATCCCCCTGCACCGGCATCTCCATCCTCCCCCCGTGCCAGAGGCGCGCTGCCCGCTGCCTCCCGGGCACAGCCCGCAAGAGCCATGCTGCGCGTCAGGAGCAGCCCCGCCCTGCCCGTACCTGTCAGGTAATTGGTCCACTTGTACAGGACTCCCTCCATAGCTCAGGGCCAGGCTCCGTGCATCCTCCTCCTGGGAACGGGCGGCAGCGCGGGCAGAGACTCCCCCTTCCCTCCCGCTCAGCAGCCGCCTATGGACATTGACGGCTGAGCCGCGCCGCTCGGGGGCCGAGAGCAACCGCAGCCCCAGTATCCGGCTGGCCCTGCAGATGCTGCCCGCAGCGGGCTATGCACAGGGGCAGCAGGCGCGGCAGAGCGCCTCATGTCCTATGCACATGGCAGTCCGGGGAGGGGGGGACGGCCGGTGTCCAGCTCCCCGCAGGCTCTGCCCGCCCCGCTCCTCGGCCGCCTCTGGCTCCCCGCTCCCCCCGCCGTCGCGTTTGCTGCCATTGACCCGGACGTTTCATTTACTTCCTGCCGGAAAGGGGCTGGCTAAGGCAGCCAGCGTACCCGTGCCGTGTCTGCGGGCGAGCCTGCCCTGCCTTGGCCAGACACACGCGCCCCGCGGCGGGGCAGCCAAGTTCTCAGCCGAAGCCTCCCCCCTCCGCTGTGAGATTGGTGGCAGGGCTTAAAGCTTCTGCCCGCTGCGGCTGAGCGGAGTGAAAACGAAGCGGAGCCGATGCACATGAAGGAAAATGCTGCGGCAGCAGACGTGGAAACGCGCCCCCCCCAACCCCTCCCCGCCCTCCGGGAGAGACGGTGCAGACACCACCAACTCCTGGAGGGCGCACACGACAAACACCCCGCCCCAAGGGCCTGCGAGACCTTTTGTGATACAGCCCGCGAAATCCCCCCAGCACCAGAGGAGAAACGGTAACACGCCCGCCCTGCAGAGCCCCCACCGCCCGCCGGAGGTGGCGATGCATCCCGCTCCCCCAGGGGACACGTGAAACTCTGCCTGGGAGGGAAGCGGCCTCCGGGAAAGGAGTCGGTCCTGGACGGAATCCCCGGGAAGCCCGCGAGACTGACAGCCCCGCACCGCGCGCAAACTTTGCAGACCTCAGGCAATCGAAAGCTGTCAATGGGGGAGGAGCAAGGGGGCGGGCCGTAGCGCCCCGGCTGAGCCCACAGAGCGCAGCAGTGCCGCGTCTTGGAGGTTACGATGGACACGCCCCAGTTAGTGTCAGCCTGACGTCGAACAATGCCACGCAGCTAGGGTGGGGGGCGGGTGTCTCTTACTCCGGGGCTGCACTAAGAACCTGAGTCAGAACAAGGCTGCGAGGGAGCGTTTAGCAAGCATGGCTTTCGGAGTCAAATTAGTTTTTTTCTTACACGCTTTTTGTCTTCTTACGATCCACACGCACGGACAAAAGAAAGAGGATGCCACTGCAGAGGAAGTTAAAATCGAAGTCTTACATGTGCCCAAAGAATGCAAGCCAAAGAGCAAGAGGGGGGATCTGCTTAATGCACATTATGATGGCTATCTGGCCAGTGATGGATCCAAGTTTTATTGCAGGTAAATAGCTGCTATTTATACCATTCTTCACCAGATTTGCCTCTCCTCTGCAAATAAAAAATAGGCAAACATTTAGCCTTTTGTTTCTTTTTAAATCTGTGTTAAAGCAGATCTGACAATATTGAATCTGTTCAGGAGAGCAACTTGTATGCAGTGCCCAAAATTACAGTGCGGTTTAGAGTGATATAAATGTATATCTAGAGCTATACTTTCAAACCACAAATGCTGTAGATATCATTATATAATATTTAGGCCAAATTAAGCCCCACTTCTGCAAAGACTCAGGCCTTGCAGAAAATTGTATTGATTTAACTAAATTTTGTTAGAAATTGATTTAGCTAAATCAGTGGCACCCTCTTAAGTGGGTTTCAATTTAAGAGTGCCATAAATAGTGTAGTTTTCTTGTGTAGACGAGGCACAATGCACGTGAGCAACTTTGCTCACAGCGTGTCAAGGTACACACATGCATAAGTCTTTGCCGGATCAATGCGTTAGTTTGTATTCTTCAATAAATAAAAGTAACAACCTTTTACTTAACCATTCATTGCTCTGAAATAAGTTTGAAGTATGTTAAAAATGTTAACTTTTACAGTTTTGGATCCAATAAATATTTTAATTCACCCAAAAATCGAAATTTAAAGGATATTAAAATTTTCCTAATCTTGGAATTTCTTTCACTGAGCCCAGTGTGGAAGCAGCATGCTCAGTTAAGGACAAAATATGACGCCCGTGGAAGCCCACTACTGGTCGAAATAGGGTAGTGTTGATAGGTTTTGGTGGAGATCTAGGTAATTCTTGAAACTGCAAGTTATTGGCAGTGCTTGTTTGAGTGCTTGTTTTTGCAGTTTTAACGATGTTCTTTTCACATCGGTTTTTTGATTTAATAGGTGAGAGGAGAGGCATTGCATGCTAGGGGAACACTTGGCAGTGTGGCTCCAATGGAGACATATTGTCTAGGAGCTGAAGGATTGGTCAGCTCTAGTGTTGAGGAACAAAACCACCAGATGGATGGCCTGTCATCCTGCATATCCTCTCTAATCCACTGTTTTGCAGCTCATTCTGTGTATTTGTTTTCAGGGGGAGGAGAAGAAGGGAGAGAAGACATTCTCCCCCCAGTTGTGTGATTTGGAAAAATTCTGCTAAGGGAAATTAATAGAGTTTTCCTCACCCAGTGCCCCTCTTTTACGTTCTGCAGAAAGGTGCAATTTTAGCACTCAATTTTTACTTGTTCTTTAACAAGTCAATGGGAGCTTTCCTGTGTATGCAATTTAGGATTTTTAACCAGTTAGACCAGAAAAAACTGTTAATACTTCAATATAAATAAAAAAGGGCAGTTATTTACTTTTTAATATACACATCACTGTGACTTTTAAAAAAATGTAATCTAAATAATGTCACACTTTCCAGAGATGGTATTGTATTTTTTTTAAATCACTTTAACATTTAAATACATTTGAACACTGACTTTGTTGCTGTCTACTCGCTAAAAGCTTATTATTGTTTTTGTAGTCGGACACAAAATGAAGGTCACCCAAAGTGGTTTGTTCTGGGTGTTGGACAAGTCATAAAAGGATTAGATATTGCTATGACGGATATGTGTCCTGGAGAAAAACGGAAAGTGACAATTCCACCATCATTAGCATATGGAAAGCAAGGCTATGGTAAAAAAATTAAAATTCATATCTGTTTTTTCTTCTCTCTTTATGTTTTCAGATAAATGACAGAAAACAGTGTTGTCAAAAATTTACTTGAGGATTGATCATCCAACCTTTTTTGATTGAGGGTTTATTTGATGGCTGCAATTACAGGGCCTGATCCTGCAAACTCTTAGTCATATGAGTTCTACCCATGAACATAGTCCCAAGAAATGTAATGGGGTTGCTCATGTGAATAAGGCCAACTCACAGGAGTAAGTATTGGCAGAATTGAACCTGTAATCGCAGCTAATAAGCTCTCCCTTTTGCTGGCAAGGAATTTCTCTGTTAGGAGCACCACAACTACTAACAGCGCCTACCATGGGACACAGAGAGATCATCCTTTCGTTGCTATTATTTGTATTGTGGTAGCATCCAGAGTACCCTCTTAGGATTGAGGCTCCATTGTGCTGCCAGTCCCTGATCCAGTTTGCTTACAATCTAATCTAATACATGACTTATTTTTTGAAAAGAGAAACCACAATTGAAAACCTATCAAAAGGAATCAGATCTTCAACCCAGCGCTCCAGACACAACATGCTTACAGCTCTTTAATTTCCAGCACCACAATACAGTTAGTCTCACCCTCCACCAAGTGCAGTGACATCACTTACATTAACTCCACAAGCAACTGCAGTGCTGCTTTCACGGGTGGCTTATTTCACATGAATGAGGAGTTCTGTGCTAACAGCAACGAGAGGTCATAACTTCAGTGCTTATGATTATACTCCTGTTTGATTTCCAGAGCCTCTCATAGCTCTTTTTGCAGTCAGAAGAGCCAAATATAAGAATTTTTGCAAAAGTTCATTTAGGATTGGAACACACAAACAGGAAGGGTAAATTGATAGTTATTTTTAAGTGGTCTTTAGATACAACTTTATGAGGAGAACTTTCTTTTGTGGGAGAAAATAAATATGGTTCACTGACAGCCAGAGGAAAAAAATAAGATTTTCAGAAAGCTATCGTTGTATAGGAATTTTAGGGATTTAGTTATCTGTTTTTGTGGTTACGAGAAGGGCTTTTTGAGTTCAGTACAAATTATTAAATATTATACTAATTATTATTTCCTCCTATTTATGTAAATCCTTATTCCTTTTGCATTACATTCATGTTTAATTTCTAAGATTTGGGTACTGCCAGATTAGCCTTTTAATATAATCGTTTTTATTTTCACCCAATCAAAACAATGTGAGATTCACAACACACCACTGAATTAATTTGATGAAACATTATTTGTTTAAACAACTGTCTTGGGACTAACTGAATGAGAAGTTTAATAGCTCAGCATAATAATTGTTGCAGTCACCACTACCCCACTGAATGGAGCACAGGAAACCTAATCTGAATGCATGACATTTAGGTATGCAATATATGAGACTAATGGGCTGACTCGAGTCTTAAAATCTTATCGTGAAACATTTCAGCTGAATGGACAATATCATATTTTAGTTCTTTGTAATCCAGGTTTGTCTGGGAACATGGGACATTGACTAAACTTGCTGCTGCTGTTCTGTGATCATAGTTTGATCATTTATTCATGTCAAAATTCCATGAGCCAACTTCATCCTTGATGTAATTCTATTGAAGGCGGTAGAGTTACACCAGGAATGAATTTTACAACAAGAAATGAACAAATCTTGCCTTGTAGCAACAAGAAAAATCATTGATATAAAATAAAAAGTGCATTATTAAAATCTAACCTTAAATGTAACTGTTTGTTCTAGGCAGTGCTTGACGAAAGACTTTTTCCTACAACATGGTTGTCCTCTGTCTTAGCATATTCCTGCATGCTGGGGAAGATGACTGTCTAATCTTGACTTAGTCAGGCTGCATGTGGCTCTTTAGGTCTTTACATGTCTTTTTCTCTGGTATGTATAATTCTTAAAATTACTTGCACCAAAGTCTGCCTAGTTAGCTTATATTAATAAATGTTAGATAAAGTTGTTGCAAATATATGGAATATATTTCAGACATTTACACAATTGAAACAGTTTAACAAAACATGTTTTGTAGTCAAAACTGAAGCCTCTCAATACCGTTTTATTCATTATAGAGATCTCAAATAAGAAATACCAGTAATACCAGTTTGTTTGCCCACCCGTTAAAGAAAGCCGATTTACATTTTTAATCTTCAGATATAATAGGATATGTAGAAACTCAAAAATAAATTCTGATGATAGACTAGCCTACATACTAGCTTTAGGTGAGCCAGTATATAATTAGGATCCAGTTGTGTGTTTAAACATTAACTGCATGTTGCATGGTTTGTCAAATGCATGTTTTTGGCTGACTTTTTAGACCTCATTGATCCACTCTTGTTATTTGTCTACCATTTCAGTATCTTGCTTTTAGAAAGCATGATACAGTAACCCATCTTTGCATTTAATATTTCCTCTACAACTTTGATATTAGAAGATGCTTTGACACAGGAATATTAGAACCTACCTTCAGTCTGTCTTCGGGGACTGAGCAGATTATTCCTATAGCCCATTTTTCCTGTGTTGATCAGATGGCGTGAATTCTGAATTCTTGAGCCTGTGTCTGTAGTCTCTCTCCTAATTAGTTGCATATTTCAAATTATATTTTATTATTTGTAAATTCCTTAACAGTTGATGCAGTTATATCAAAATGTTTTAGCAGAACTTGGCTGCTTTTATTGCCGGTTTGTCTCCATTTCAAACAAAGAAGGACTGTGTGTAAACATTGCGTCATTTCTACAATCCTTTCAAACCTGACTGTTGCTTTTAAATTACAAAGTAAACACACATTACTTTAGCCTGGCATGTGGAATTGTCAGGACTTCAAAAGAAGTGTCGTAAGGAGCATTTGTACATACTATTGTGTTCCAAAACTTCTCTTAATGCAAGGCTTCCTAAGGAGGATTTTTAATAGTTTGAGGTATATTTTCAAATTTTTACTTAAATGTCTAGACACTTGGGATGAACAATGTGAATAATATCTATCCACATATTAATTTTGTTTCAGAGAAATAGAATATTATAAATAGTGCCTGAAAACATTTGTCTCTGAATATCAGGATTGCCAGTGCAACCCCCTCTCATTTCCCTTTTGCTAGCAACCTCCTTCTCTGAAAAAGACCCCTGAATCCATTACCTTTGATGTTTTCTGTGGGCTTCCTGGTGGCTAAGATCCCCCTATTTCTCCTGCACTGTGCTGTGGGCTAGCTGGCCTTCTCTCTCATCATGCATTTCAGTGTTTATGGGGATCTGCCTGCTGCCTTCCCCCAAATCCATTAACGTCTTCTAAGAGAGCTGGAGGCTGCCTCCTCCAATTGTGTGGAAAGAGGAAAAGCATGAAACACTCCTATCCCACACCCATACCTTCTAATAGTGAGATGAGCTTAGAGACCTTGGGAGCTAAAAAAATCCTAAGGTGACTCTCCCTCAGCTTTCTACTGCTTGCACAGCAGTGTCCAAGAGCATTTGCTCTGGCTGCAGTATTGGGTTTGGGCACACCTGATGAATAAGGACCCATCTCGCTGCAAAACTCAAAGAATGGGCCACTAGGCAATATCTCCCTGAAGACAAAGGTAAGGAGAGTTGTCCTGGGTTCAGTGAGGGAAAGGATTGCTCTGGGTCAAGAATGAGGTAGGAAGGAGTCCCACAGGAGGGCTTAATAGTGTAATATTTAAAGCCAGGGGTCAGAATATTATTTAGGTATCACACAAGTTGGAAAATTACACTGTTAACCTATTCCTAATAGATAATAGAAATACTTCTGTATGAATGTATGTACCAGTAGCATGAGCTTTGACCAATGTGACTGCTACAATGTTTTTTTTTAATATTCTTAGCACAAGGCAAGATTCCACCTAATGCAACACTGATATTTGAGATTGAACTGTATGCAGTGAATAAAGGACCACGCAGTGTTGAAGCATTTACTCAAATAGACATGGACAGTGACAAGAAACTCTCTCGAGATGAGGTAACATGAGTCAACTGACTTGGAATAGATCTCATATATATACCACTACCAATAAACCAAAGCATGCATTATCCCTATATGAGCTGCCTCTGATTCCATCTTTTACTTCTCACTTTGCTATGTACAGGGCTACATCCCAGATTTACAAGGATGCAACATTTGTTTCACTCTCGGGCAGTGTCTAAAGTCTCCACTTTTGAGGAATGAGTGTACTGAAAAGTGTATGGTCCATTAGTACATTTAAGAGGTTAATTCAGACTCTACACCCACTAAATTCTTGTCCTGTCTGCTGCAACAGCCAACAAGAGTATCAACTATGGTTTCATGATAGAGATATTTGCCAGCTACGAACTAGTCAGACATCAACTCATTTCACTCAAGCTCAGTTTTCTATTGAAAATATCTTTGAAGGTGTCTATATTGAGAAGATAGGGAGATAACCATTTCAGTACATAATTTTTGTTATAGTTCCTAATGTTTTTCTCCTTTTAGTGTACTTTTGCTCTGGAGTTTCAAGTGTCAGAGCTTTTAGCTGATTTCATTTTATATTTGTGATATGAATGCCTATATGCAAGTATTTATCATGATGAGCTCACAAAAATGAACTCTGAGCTATGTTTAGTATAATGTTTTCATTTTTTTCTTTTAGATAAGCCATTATTTGAAGGAGGAATTTGAAAGAGATGGTAAAAAACGTGATGCATCAGTTCATGATTCTATTTTAGCCGATATATTTAAGAATAATGACCATGATGGAGATGGCTTCATATCTGCAAGGGAGTACAATGTCTATCAGCATGATGAACTATAGCAAATTATTTCTAAAATCTCCGGGCTGCTTTCTTTACCCTAGATTTAAAGAATCTCTAAAACGAACTTTCATTTTGTCACATGATGCTTTACATTTTTTTTATGGTAAATTTTTATACCTTTTAAGATGAGTGTTAAAAATCTTACCAGTAACATTTCAGTAATAGACTGTGATATATTTTACAAAAGAAATAAAATTATAAAAAGGCATAGTCTGTTTTACACAATCCTTATTTCAGATATAAAATTTTGTGATTTTGTTGGACCTGATTTAGCTGAAATTAGCATCTCTGCTTGACTAAAGCAGAGCACTAATTAGGTGACTCTTCTTGTGTCAGATACAATTAGAATCCAGATATTAGCGCGCACAGAATAAAGGTGTGGTTTCAATGTCACCGCTGAAACAAAAGAGCAAAAGAAGGAAGTGGAAAACAGGATTCCTTGGAACACAGAACCTCCATTAAGGTTGAGAAAGATCATGAAAACATACAATAAAGAAAATTAGACAAAATTATGAGCTCTGTTCCCATGAGAGTTGAGTAGTGTTTGTCGGGGAAGTTAGGCTCTGACCACACTAAGATGAGACCGACTGTTGTATTTAAACATGGTTATTCTCTGCAGACTTCTAGCTCAATTTCCTCTAGTAGTGTGGAAAGGTATTTTAGAGACCTTTGCAACAAAAGTATCAGACTAGTACATGGTCATAAATTATTTTAATATGGTTCTTAGCCCCTTCACCCCCCCCTCCCCCAAAAAGCCTGTTAGATTCAACAGCTTGGTGATAGAATTACCCAATTGTGAGCTGAAATGTACTTGCTATAACTATATAAATGCTACGAAAAAAATATCTGTAATGCCAGATGCACAGATAGTCTTAACAGGTGTGAACCATGTGGTTCAGTCATACCAAACTAATCTATGCCTTCGTTACACCCACTGTCCTACTTGCTTTCAGCCAGCAAGTGCAGGGCCCCAACCGAGCCTGGCCCCTTGCGTCTCCTCCGCGGCGGCGCCCCCTGCCCATGTCCTCCCGGGCGGCGGCAGCAGCTGGGGAGCCTGAGAGGAGGAGTGGCCCCCAGGCAGGGGAGGGGAGACTCCAAGGTGAAGAGGCTGCTGGCCCTGGCGCAGCCTGAGCGCTGGAGTCTGACAGGTGCCTGCCCCTAAGCAATAGTGTAAAAAAAAAATGGGGGGGCACCGCTTTTTGGCACCCCCAAATCTTCGCCCTAGGTGGCCGCCGAATCTTGGCACCCTAGTGGTTACACCGGCCCTGGGCAAGAGGAATCTGTGTCAGGATTGCGCAAGCACTTCTGGACAAGCCAGCTTAGAGATGCAAGTTAATGCGTTGTAGCATTAATTTATTAGTCGCACCATTCATAGCTTCTGTAGGACAAGCTTCTTGTGCACCCCAGGGGCTCACTGCATTCCTCCATTCTATCCCCTGCATGCCACCCTCCCATCCTTCTCTAGTTGAGGGACTCCCTGCAGCTTTCCCCAATTTCTCCTCTGCCAGGGGTTGTGTGTGCATCCTCTATGGCAGGTGCCACATATCAGAGGCTCTGGGAGCATTCCTTCCTGCCTTCCCCCCCCAACATTGCCAACAGCACTGGTTGCTCCTAGTCCCCTTACCACATGCTAGGGGTTGTGTATGCCCCCTTTCCTCCTACCAGCATCCCCAATTTTGCCCCCACACCAGGGATTCTGAGCACTCCCTGCCCTTTTGCCAACTGCGGTGTGCACACACCCCATTCCCCCTATCATTATTATTTGTCTAGGAGATAAGTTACTCAGTGTGTCAATATGTTAAACTCTTTAGGCAGAGGGGAGATGGGGCGGTACTGTTATGCTGGAACGCATTAATAGATGCCATCAACCAGTTGCTTGATCTGTAGACAACTGCAGAGTTTCTTATAACTATCCTAAATTGACAGCACTGGCTCCTTGGGTCCCTACTTTCCCCCCTTTTGGTTTCTGATTTTCCCCAAAGCTGTAGGATTCCAATCACTGCTGCCTAGACCAATTCCTGGAATTCTGGAATTGAGTAGCTGTGGCATTCAAAAGTTACCACCTTATATACAGTCAGCCATACACAGAAATGCAAAAATGTCAATCTGACAGCATTTAAGTTCTAAAGAGACAAGCATCACTGTGTTTTATTTGAATGTGTAATAATTAGACTACACATTAATTGTAAGCTTCCACTAAAGCATGTGCATGCTGAAACTAGCAGCACCAGAATGAAGCAGAAAGGCTGCCACATGTACACATTCTACTTATGACAGAGGGAGTTAGAATTTTAATCTTCCTCACTTTAAAACTGCAGCATCAAGAGAGCACCAAGCAGGTCAGGCAGACATTCTAGCAGGGCCTAGCACTGCCAAATTTCAATATTCTACACTGCAGTGCCCTCTGCTGCATGCATTCCCCACTATGAAAACTTTTTATTTATTTGGACCAACTTCTGTAGATGAGAGAGAGACTCAAGCTTTTGAGCCACACAGAGCTCTTCTTCAAATCTTGGAAGGGAACTCCCAGTATCACAGAAGTTCGTCCAATGAAAGATATTTCCTTACCCACCTTGTCTATCCAATATCCCGGGATTGCAACAGCTACAACTTGACTGCATACAACTTTTTAATTTGTGATATTGGGCTCTACAGCTACTAGACCTGAGATGTAATAGGTGGGATTCAGTACACTAGTTTTGCAATGCAATATAATTTTGTTTCTTTTATTTTTTTCAACTATGTCAAAGCCACTAAAGTCAGCAGCAAGTCTGAAGGCTTTAAAAAAAAAAAAAAAGTGAGATTTGAGTTACCCAAGTGCAAACTGTAGACTTGTTCGTGGTCCCTACAAATATAATCAGAATAGACATATGGTGAATTCACAGCCTAAAATGGAATCCATAATCACCAGCTGCAATCCTTTTAACTTTTCCCCTCTTGTAAATGAAACCTTAAACTGAGCTAGTTTTTAAATGTGCTTTTAATTTGATACTTCAATTAAACATTCATGATAGCACTAAATTATTAACACGTTCTCATTTTATCATCATACTCTGATGTAGTTAAGGCAATATATAACATCTTGACAGACCAAATGTGAAGAAGCCGCTTTTATAGTAAATTCCAAACTATATTCTGATTGCTACTCTGGAATTCAATTTCAACATGTATATATTATTTATCATGAATGATAAAATGAGAAAGTGCCACAAAGAAAAAAAGTAGCAAATTTTTTGAAGGGGCTGTATATGGGGCATTTCTGCACTAAGTAATAGAATTATCTTTATTGTAAAATAAAAGAATCACTTTACAATAAAAAAGGAAATAGCATAACCAAATATTTTGACTTTTAATGTCTGTTGCACTTAATATTCAACAATTTTGGAAATTTTGTGGCACAGTTACATTGAAGTCTATAACAACAGTCACGCTCATAGATCATTTATCTCACTCTCTTGTGCCAGACATCAAAGCAGGGCACAGCATGCAGTCGTACATACTTTTGTCCATTAAAAGAACACTCTAGGCATCCATAGACTGTCTCTCTTTTAGACTTTCCCATTCCACAAAGGGCACAAGGACCTTTTGGGATGTTGTTATTAAGTAAATTAACCCGGATATGAGACCCTTCTCTGAGATAGCTTGTAGAGATATCAGTCATGCTTGCAGCTTTTTCATAATAGTCTGTAAAAAGGTCCTCCAAGTAAGCATCTGAATTAGCAATGATATCCATTACCCTTTTATCTGAAAAAGAATGCACACAAAATAGCAATGATTTGTCATCACATTATGAACACACCATGACACATCATACAGTTAATCCACTGACGGAAATAAGTACTGAGTTATGAAGCCATATTAGAGACACCATTTTATGGTTGTAACTAGGTTTTCCATTGAAACCTTAATATTGATACTTTTACTTCAAAGGGTGGCAGAAATGTCTTACAGATATCTTCGCCAGAGGACAATGTTGTTACTGGTGAAATAACAACCCTACATCTCATGAACATTTTGAGCATTTGAAAAGTTGGTGATAATTCACATTTGAAATGTTTCTCTAACTTTTTTGTTGGGGGGGGGGTGGGTGGAGGAGGAAAGGAGGGTAGGAAAGGAGGGTAGGAAAAAGAAATGGACATCAAACACTCCAAATATAGTTTAATTCTGGTGTCCTCGAGGAAGGCCAGCACCTAATTAGTTTTGGAAAATTTGGTAGGTATATTTCTGAGCTGTTTATGGAATTCAGGACACTATTTACAATGGTATGCAGACTCACTGATAAACTCTGCAAGAGCAGAGACCTCCCATCAGATCCCAGTAGCCTTTGGATTTTATAAATATTCCAGCACGCAAAAGAAGTGTTTGTGTACATCTGCAGGATTTAGAATCTCCATAGGAATGGGACTGCAATCACTCTATCCTCCCAATAGTGATCAGTCAGCACACTCCAACAGAGCAGGGATCATTTTCTTCCACTTTCAACATGAGCATACATGCCTCAGATCTTGAATAATCTAAACGCCTTCACAAGACAGGTTTGAGATAACTCTTGTACCTGATACAGGCCAGAAAAGTGAATGCAGATTATATTATAGTACAACAAAAAAGATTATTACCACATTCTCAAATCTAAATTGGTCATCAGTATCTAAAAAGAAGTGAAGTAATTTCCATTATGAATGGGAGCTGCAGAAACTCAGCACCTTTGCAAATCAAGCCATTTTTATTTAGATGTATAAATAAGATTTTAGTAACCTAATTTTAGGCACCTAAGATTGAAAGTATTGGGCTATATGCTTTTAATACATATATCGAACATGGGACTCTCTATTTTATAACTAATGGAGTTGTTACATCAATAAGCAGTGTATAAGCAATGAAGAAACAGAAAGTTAGAGTATTGAAATCTGAACTTAGTATTTCCAGACTGATGTTTATACTTTTTGAAATATGAGTTTAACATGCTAATTTCCTGACTTTCATACCATGAGCCTGATCTTCAGCCTCTCTTAAATCCCCTTTGCACCAATGTGGGGCAAACTGGACTGAAAACTGTCTTAAGACAGCAGGAAAGGACTCCCCTAGAGTAGAGAAATTCTGTGTTGTCATAAGGAGGGCACAGCCATCCCCTACACCAGCTATTCCTGTCTCCCTGTGCAGAGGTGATATTCCAGGCCAAGAGTATGAAGCACTCCAAACAACTTGACCAGCGAGTGATTCTTTGGAGACTTTTATCCATTGGTGCAGGTTAGGGCAGCACTGAGGCTACTCAAACTTGCACTACTGGTTGGTTTGGCCTCCAGCAGCCCCCAGGATCAGGGAGGAGCAGTGGTGCAAGTAGAAATCATTTATTACCGGTACGCTGCACTCATGGGAGGGACACAAAGTGGGGGAGGGGGCACGTGACCTCCCCACATGACCCCCCCCCAAATGACTACTCCCCTCCCCACCCCACCTCCAGCCCGGGGCCCCCGCACTCTCCCCATCCCCTCCCCATGATCCACATCCATCCCACACTACCGGGGGTGGGGGGGAGCTCTGCCCTCCTCCCGCTGTGCCAGAGACTTCTGCTGTACAGACCCCAAGCAGGAGGACTCAAGAGATGCAGCTGTGTGGAAGGGCTGGGAGCCAGGCTGGGGGCGGTACAGCCACACGGGAGGAGCTGCTGACATGGGGCCACCCAGCAGCCCCACGTTCTGCTCCTTTTGCCGCTGCGGTTCCCGGGAGATCAGGGCTCTCCAGAACCACAGCGGCGAAAGCAGCAGAATAACGTGGGGCCGCCGGGCAACACCACGCCAGCAGCTCCTCCGGCGCGGCTGCTGTACCACCCGCAGCCCAACCCCCAGCCCTTCCATGCAGCTACCTCTCCTGAGTCCTGCTGCCTGGGGTCTGTACAGCAGCCCCACTGGAGGACAGGGTGGGGGGAGGGGCGGCGGTACAGCAGCCGTGCCAGAGGAGCTGCTGGCGTGGGGCTGCCCAGAGGCCCCACGTTCTACTCCTTTCCCCGCTGCGATTCCCGGGAACTGGGCAGCCCCACACCAGCAGCTCCTCCAGCGCGGCTGCTGTACCGCCCCCAGTCCTGTCCGCCAACGGGGCTGCTGTACAGACCCCAGGCAGGAGGACTCAGGAGATGCAGCTGCCTGGAAGGGCTGGGGACGGGCTCCTCCTCTGTCTTTCCAGGATGCCGTTCCAGCTATAAATATCTTACTGGTATGGCATACCAGACCGTACCACCGTACTTGCACCACTGGGGAAAGGTAAAAGTGGAGTAAAGTCTCCTACACAAAGGGCACCATTAGAAGCAGATGTTTACTGCACCACCACATTTATCTTTATTTTTGTCTTTGTGTTTTTCCCCATTCTTAGAATAAGAAATACTGAAAATGGGAACAAGAGGCTGCTAGGCAGCTCTCCAACACCACACTCTACAAGCCATTACCCTCTGATCCCACTGTGGGTTACCATAAGAAACTACACCATCTGCTCAAGAAACTCCCTGAAAAAGCACAAGAGCAAATCCGCACAGACATACCCCTAGAACCCCGACCAGGAGTATTCTATCTGCTACCCAAGATCCATAAACCTGGAAATCCTGGACGCCCCATCATCTCAGGCATTGGCACCTTGACAGCAGGATTGTCTGGCTATGTAGACTCCCTCCTCAGGCCCTACGCTACCAGCACTCCTAGCTATCTTCGACACACCACTGACTTCCTGAGGAAACTACAATCCATCGGTGATCTTCCTGAAAACACCATCCTGGCCACTATGGATGTAGAAGTCCTCTACACCAACATTCCACACAAAGATGGACTACAAGTCGTCAGGAACAGTATCCACGATAATGTCACGACAAACCTGGTGGCTGGACTTTGTCCTCACCCACAACTATTTTATATTTGGGGACAACGTATACCTTCAAATCAGCGGCACTGCTATGGGTACTGGCATGGCCCCACAGTATGCCAACATTTTTATGGCTGACTTCGAACAACGCTTCCTCAGCTCTCGTCCCCTAATGCCCCTACTCTACTTGCGCTACATTGATGACGTCTTCATCATCTGGACCCATGGAAAAACAGCCCTTGAGGAATTCCACCATGATTTCAACAATTTCCATCCCACCATCAACCTCAGCCTGGACCAGTCCATACAAGAGATCCACTTCCTGGACACTACGGTGTTAATAAGCGATGGTCACATAAACACCACCCTATACCGGAAACCTATTGACTGCTATACTTACCTAAATGCCTCCAGCTTTCATCCAGACCACACCACTCGATCCATTGTCTACAGCCAAGCTCTTCGATACAACTGCATTTGCTCCAACCCCTCAGACTGAGACAAACACCTACAAGATTTCTATCAAGCATTCTTGCAACTACAATACCCACCTGCTGAAGTGAAGAAACAGACTGACAGAGCCAGAAGAGTACCCAGAAATCATCTACTACAGGACAGGCCCAACAAAGGAAATAACAGAATGCCACTAGCCGTCACCTTCAGCCCCCAACTAAAACCTCTCCAGTGCATCATCAAGGATCTACAACCTATCCTGAAGGACAACCCATCACTCTCACAGATCGTGGGAGACAGGCCAGTCCTTGCTTACACACAGGCCCCCAACCTGAAGCAAATACTCACCAGCAACCACACACCACACAACAGAACCACTAACCCAGGAACCTATCCTTGCAACAAAGCCTGCTGCCAACTGTGTCCACATATCTATTCAGGGGACACCATCACAGGGCCTAATCACATCAGCCACACTATCAGAAGCTCATTAACCTGCTCATCTACCAATGTGATATATGCCATCATGTGCCAGCAATGCCCCTCTACAATGTACATTGGCCAAACCGGACAGTCTCTACGTAAAAGAATAAATGGACACAAATTAGACGTCAAGAATTATAACATTCAAAAACCAGTCGGAGAACACTTCAATCTCTCTGGTCACTCGATTACAGACCTAAAAGTGGCAATACTACAACAAAAACACTTCAAAAACAGACTCCAATGAGAGACAGCTGAATTGGAATTAATTTGCAAACTGGATACAATTAACTTAGGCTTGACTAAAGACTGGGAGTGGATGGGTCATTACATAAAGTAAAACTATTTCACCATGTTTATTTCCTCCCCCCCAAACTGTTCCTCACATGTTCTTGTCAACTGCTGGAAATGGCCCACCTTGATTATCACTACAAAAGGGTTTTTTTTCTCTCCTGCTGGTAATAGCTCACCTTACCTGATCACTCTTGTTACAGTGTGTATGGTAACACCCATTGTTTCATGTTCTCTGTGTATATAAAATCCCCCTACTGTATTTTCCCCTGTATGCATCCGATGAAGTGAGCTGTAGCTCATGAAAGCTTACGCTCAAATAAATTTGTTAGTCTCTAAGGTGCCAGAAGTACTCCTTTTCTTTTTGCGGATACAGACTAACACGGCTGCTACTCTGAAAACTCCACTTGACTTCAGTGGTTCAGGATCAGGCTCATACTACAGTAAATTTAACTACCAGGGACAGTAAATATCCAGTTTTTAATTGTACCCAACATATAACATTGTTAGAATGTTTTCATGTTATTTGAAGATAAGAAAGAAAACCTGTAAGTCGATAAAGGCCAATTCCCTGTCAATTGAAGATTATGCCCTACTGAGCATTTTCTAGTATTTTAAATTAATACATTAATAACATTTACAACCTCAACTTTATCTTATCTTTATGTATTATCCTTTGAGATTGACTATGCAATACTTTCTAAATTGTAAAAATATAGAACAGATTTACATGCTAAAATATTGTAGTTGTACAATTAGTATTTATGATCACCAATATCATTTATTTTAAGAAAACAATTAGAAGTTTTCATGATAAACAAAATAATATATTCACATTAAATATAATTATTTAAAGCCAGACTCTCTCCATTAATATCTTAAAATCTTTACAATTATTTTGAATAGATCTGATCACTGCCAAAATAGCTATTATCTTGGTGCAAATTTTAAAGTGAAATTCTATTTTGATTAGATGCTTTTGAACTTCTGACCTTGCCTACTAAGTCAAAGAAAAAAAAACCATGTACTTAATCCATTTGATTAGTGTATTTGGACATAAATATCAAACATCATACTTTGGTGGAACAGATTCCTCCTTAATTTGTTCAATGAAAATGATCCAGATTGCTCTTTTTCAAATCCTCCTTTTGAAACTGGAGTGACACAGAACTCTGTATTAAAGAAAAAAGTAGAACCTTCGGAATGATGAAATTCAAAAGTTACACAATTTCAAAACACAGCTTAGTACAAAATGTTTTGTTATATAACATGTATTATAAAACTAACAGAATGCTTAAAATTAAATTCAGCTTTTCTATTAGTCATTCTACTGGGTCTTTAATTCCTAGGAAAGATGGTGTAAAACAACATGCACACAGTGTTAGCACAAAAAATGAGATGAAGCAGAGAAAGAAGATGAGATGAAGTAGTAACTACTTCATTTATTAATTTAGATGGTTTATAGTGACTTTCACAAGAGGCATTTCCTTACGGTTTCCTGGCCAGGTTAAATATCTAAGGCAGTCAGCATTCCATTAAGAGACTGCCTCACGTTTGGAGTAAAAGCAGAGTCACAAACCCATTTGAAACCAAAAATGGAAAATCTGAAATTGTGACTGGTTTTCTGTGATTCCCAACCATGTTATTCACCACATAATCAGCTGTAAAACTTTTAAATTAAACAAATAAAATTCTTAATTTTTTAGCCTCTAATATTATAAAGAAAAGGCTTTGAAGTAAGTATATCATCTTAATAAATTTACAAAGAATGTTAAAGAGATATCCTAACAGCTCTCATTCATCTGTATTGGGGATTACCTTTGCACCTTAATGATAAAAATTTAAATATCAATATTGCTATTTCATTGATCATCTTAGTAAAAACATCTAACTAGTGCACCTATCCCCAACTGTGCAGTGACGAAGTAAAATGGAAAATAATTCCAAAATTAGGATTTATATGTTCAATTTAATATTAAAATGAATATCAGAGGGATTCTGTACTGCTTGTATTATCGTTTTTCAAAGTTAATTCAATAACTACTGTTTTTTTTAAATGCTCATAAGCTTGTCACAGAAATGTAAATGTGTCACTATGCTTCAAAATTCAGAGTGCCCTTGTCATAAAATGTATCTCCAATACGTTGCAAAGCATGTGGGGCCCCCAATCAGAGTCTCTAACAAGTGACTAGTGTTATTTGCATATATGGAGATAAGAATTACCTCATGGAGTATTATCTATCTTTTTGGTTATATTTTTTAAATACAATCTAAATTATATGTCACTGAAGTCCTGATCCTGCACTTCTGAAGTCAATGGGAGTTTTGCCATTAACTTTAATGAGTGCAGGATCAAGCCCTAAAACTATATTATGGGTTATTATTACCCCCATACTTTGACTGACTGAAGGTTCCCATCTAATTGAAGTCCTGGGCTGGGATAAAGCACACTGGGAAATGAGGAGAATTTATAAACCACATCCTTTCCACAGACAGGGAGAGTATAGGCAGGTCAATCACTTTGTTTTGTGTAACTGTTCGTTTTTTTTTAAACTTTGTAAAGATTTGGAGGTGACCATGTCTGACTAGTCTCTGACTGTGTTTCATTGGTTTGTGGCAAACTGAAATAGAAGTTCCAGGCAGGGAAAATGTTTTTATCAATTTCACAGACGTGCCTTTGGGGGGGGTGGGGGGAGGGCCTGCCATGCCACATTCTTCTTTTATGGAGAAATGGATCAGATGACCCTAAGATATTCAGTTTCTTACAAACCAGCAAAGGCATACACTGATATGCAGATGCATTTTTTAATGTTTCATTGTTAACAGTGTGATTTTCATTTTTCAAAAACTTACATTTAAATAGTTAATTCTGTGAAAGCATTTCCAGGATAAATCAGACCCTTTAATGCCTTTTATATTTATCCTAGCAAGAATTAATTGTGAATTAAAGATAAGAATTAAAAGTGGATTAAGGCTCTGATGAGGTCAGACAACTGACATGTATAAAATTAAGTATGAGCATAAATATTTATAGGATTGGGGATGACACATGTCAAGTCTCAGTTCAAGAACAATGTTTTAAAGAATCAAATTACTATATTAGCAATTATAATAATAGCACAAACAAATCACTTACCAAAATTACCATCCAAGTGAATATAAAGTTCAAATACACTAAATGCAATAGTTGTGTGAGCTGGAAAAACAATAGCTTTCTCTCGTCCTTTGTGATTTTGGTCCTCAATAATATGAAACTATGATTTTAAAAAGGAAAAATGTATTGCATTAAGAAAAAAATATTGACAAGAAAATGTTTTAAACAGAAATGAAAATTAAGAGTAATAGCTTTAAAATACAGTATGAAAATTTCAGCAATGGAAAGACTCTTTTGAAGTTGAAGATCAAACTCCACCTCCAAAGAAATTTTCTCAGTTCTAATCAGTATACTAATGTCATCCTTTCTTTTCTGCACTTCAGTAATGTTTGATACAGAGAAACTATCAACTTGCCATGGAAAATTAGGCATTTATATCTGATACATAAAATTAGTGATAAGCATAACTCAAAGGACTTGTAGGATTATGCAAACCTAATTATCCAAACCTAATGATATGCAAACCTTATTATCCAAACTTTCTGAGATTCCTTCTCTATGCATACCACTGACAATATCATAGCTTTATCCTTCAAGTCACCCAGACTCCCGACAAGCCTTAGCTTTCTGACTTCCAGCAACCAGGTCCAATCATCATATCTCCTGCTTTGACAAGTCAGTCACAGTTTCTACTTGAGGTGAAGCTAAGAGTCCAATCCAAAGACCACTAAAGTTAATGGAAAGAGTCCCACAGGCTTCACTGGATTTTGGATAAGGATCTGCAGGGCCTGCTCCAGGCACCAGCATTCCAAGCAGATGCCTGGGGTGGTAATTTAAAGGGGCGGCAGTCCGTGCATCGTTAGGGCGACATTGGTTTTTTTTGCCACCGTGGCAATCCAGCGTCAGCTTGTACCTTCACAGTCCCGCCGCAGCAATTTGGCAGCAGCTCCCTTCTTCAGGCGGCAATTCGGCACGCTGCTTGGGGCTACAAAAAGTGTAGAGCTGGCCCTGAGGATCTAAGAGGCCTGCTTCTGTCCTCTCAATAGCAGCTCCTCTTTGGAGGAGTCAGAGTGGGCCTCTCTCCTGTCTGGATGAAACAGCAATGACAGGGCCAATATCTTGTGTTGCCATTCTTCAGTGCATTCTCCAATGGAATTCAAATATTATATGGTCTGGAACTATATGCCACAAAGCATATAAAATCTTAATTCAACAGTATCAGGGCCCAGCAAACAAGATGCAAGAGGTGTTGAACCCTGCAATAATGCCACTGAAGTGAGAGTTGCAGAAGATAGGCATAAAAGAAGGAATATAGGGTGGATAATTATTGGAAGTTCATAGTGATAATAAAAGGGAGTGGTTCCTAAAGTTTTTTAGCAAGAGCTATGTCTTGGATCAATGAATCAATGCCTGACCACCCCTCCCCTACACACCACATCCCATTCCACCTTTGATTTATCTCAGCTGTTTTCTGTATCTTCACGCTGACCTATGTCTTTTGTTCATTTTGTTTTTCACTTCTCATCTCTTTTCTTCTCTATTTTTTCTAGTTTTGCTTTCTATTTTTCCACCTTGTTTTTCTTTTCACCCCTCTTCTTTTCCCTGTTCTCCCTTTCTGGAGTCAGGAGGAAATTTTGATCATATTTTTCACGTAGGCTATGATTTTCTTTGTATGGGAGTGAAGAAGAGTGCAGCTGGTGCCGACTGAAAGTGAGTAGGTAAGACTAACATCAAAATGTCTTTGAATCAAATTTACAGAAATAACTGTAAATATTACACTATTCAAACACTATCAAAATCAGCTCTCAAACTTAGTAGTGCTGGCCCTGAGCACTAATCTTCCAGCTTTCTGTCTGCCAGATGTTTTCTTATGGAGTTTGCCTTGTAATTTCATTCCAGATTGCACCTTCTCATCTATAGCACTGTAGCTGGTCCATTTTTAAATGAGGAATTAGCAGCTTTTAGAAGCAGTACATTCAGACTCAAATAACCCAACAGCAGGGACTGGGCAGGTAGAGGATATCTGTATTATTATTACTGTTATTATGATGGATGTTTCAGGGACGCAGCTGGCTCCCAGCCTGGTCGCAAGGCAACCCAGCAAGTTCAGATAGGTCCAATGAGCCCCTTCCAAACAGTTGTACTTCCTGATTGAGCAAAGGAGCTGTCAAGGTTCCTCCCCCCCTCTGAACTCTAGGGTACAGATGTGGAGACCTGCATGAAAAACCTCCTAAGCTTATTTTTACCAGCTTAGGTCAAAACTTCCCCAAGGTACAAAATATTCCACCCTTTTGTCCTTGGATTGGCCACTACCACCACCAAACAAATACTGGTTACTGGGGAAGAGCTGTTTGGACACGTCTTTCCCCCCAAAATACTTCCCAAAACCTTGCACCCCACTTTCTGGACAAGGTTTGGTAAAAAGCCTCACCAATTTGCCTAGGTGACTACAGACCCAGACCCTTGGATCTTAAGAACAAAGAACAATCCTCCCAACACTTGCACCCCCCCTTTCCTGGGAAATGTTGGATAAAAAGCCTCACCAATTTGCATAGGTGACCACAGACCCAAACCCTTGGATCTGAGAACAATGAAAAAAGCATTCAGTTTTCTTAAAAGAAGACTTTTAATAGAAATAGAAGTAAATAGAAATAAAGAAATCCCCCCTGTAAAATCAGGATGGTAGATACCTTACAGGGTAATTAGATTCAAAACATAGAGAACCCCTCTAGGCAAAACCTTAAGTTACAAAAAAGATACACAGACAGAAATAGTTATTCTATTCAGCACAATTCTTTTCTCAGCCATTTAAAGAAATCATAATCTAACACGTACCTAGTTAGATTACTTACTAAAAGTTCTAAGACTCCATTCCTGGTCTATCCCCAGCAAAGACAGAATATAGACAGACCCACAGACTCTTTGTTTCTCTCCCTCCTCCCAGCTTTTGAAAGTATCTTGTCTCCTCATTGGTCATTTTGGTCAGGTGCCAGCGAGGTTACCTTTAGCTTCTTAACCCTTAACAGGTGAGAGGAGTTTTTCCTCTGGCCAGGAGGAATTTTAAAGGGGTTTACCCTTCCCTTTATATTTATGACAGGAGCCAACAGTCTGCTACTTGAACCTTGCAGCCACCACACGGTGGCTGCTCAATGCATACCACACCCACAGCCCTCCTTACCCTGCTCTCACTTATGCTTCCAGCTCCAGCCCTTGCTCCAAGCCCTGCCCTGCTTCCCACTCTGTTCTTGCTCCAGCTCCAGCCTATACCTGCTTCATCCCCAATCTCCCTGTTCCATTCTGGTTTCTAACTCCTAGTTCCAACTCTTTGCTATGTCCCGGACTACAATTCCAGCTTACCCTTTGTTTTAGGATTCTGACTCCAGTTCTCAGCTTCAGCTTGGCCCCTCAATTCGGACTCTAGCTTTACCCTTGGACTGGTGCTTGATCCCTGGATCTTCACTTATCACCTGAACTGCCACCACAACCACCTGGCAAGGTCTTGTTCCATCCACAAGGTACGCTGCCTATGGCCTGGTAGCTTACAGAATGGCTACAAAGCCAGTTCTAAGGAATCTGGGACAAGTATCAGATTTCACTAGAACTGACTGGGATTTCAACTAGAACATGACTGTACCTCAGAACCAAGACAAATCACTGCAAACAAGGCCATCTAACCACCCTAATCCTATATAATTATAAATAACACTGTATTAACTTCCATTAGCTATTATTAAAGGGTAAATTGCATGACTGGGGGAATTAAATTAGAACTAGCTAATTCCTTCTTTCTCCATTCTTTTTAAGTGATCTGCCCCTTCTGCCTCTTGCAGAATCTGGCTTGCAACCAAATTTTCTAATTGTAGAATCTCTGCATTTATGTAAAACAACCAATGTAAGATTCTCCCTTATATAAAATATCACAAAAGCTTCATATACATGAATAGTTTTTCATGTGTTAAAAAAAAATAAGGCCCTGTGTGAGCAAAACAACAGTACTTGTTACCCATAAGACTGGTGATTTTAGAATATGAAAAAATGTACCAGTGTGACAAGCAAGTTCTCCTAGTAATGTTTTTAATTATAGCTTATTAAAATAAAACATTTCAATATGGAGAGCATCACACACATAGCATAATTATGGTATATGGCCTATTCCAATATTAAATTAATAGAGTGGGGTGAAATCCTGGACCCAATGAAGTCAGTAGGAGTTTTGTTATTGACATCAGTGGAGCCAAGATTTTACCCCAATATCTTATACTGGCATAGTTTTCTCTAGATCTGAAAAGTAGAGAGAGGGTCAGAGTCTAATTTAATTTACATCAGTACAATTCCATTGACTTATATTGGTATTGCTCAGGATTTACACCAGTATAAATGCAATTAAAATCTGGTCACAAGTCCCTACAATAAGAATACGAGTCTCTACTATGCATTTTATTATTTAAAGAAGTCTATCAAATATATTTACCCTCATTGTTTCCCCACGCATACCAGCATGCACAGATAATGAGCACTGCCGTGTTGTTCTAATACTTTCCATGACCACACACAGAACCTCTTTCCTACTTTCTCTTGATTGTCGGACTAGGCAGTGATCAAAGTTAATTTTTCTAAAATTAAAGGAGAAAAAAATCCACAGATAATTAGCAAATTAAACAGCAGCTAATAAAGTTAGACATTTTTAAAATCAGCAGGTTTGCCTAACTTGCATCCAAGAGTTTAAAAGAGTTGACTGAAGAGCTATTGGAACCATTAAAATTGATTTTCAATTAGTCCTGGAACGTAGGGAAGTTCTAAAGGACTGGAAAAAAGCTAATGTGCCAATATTTTAGAAAGGTAAACAAGAAGACCTGGGTTATTATAGATGGACTGACCTGGGCATTTATAGACCTGTCAGCCTGACAAGGATTCTGGGCACTAAAAAGAACAGCTGATATGGCACTTGATTAATAAAGGATTAATGGAGAGTAATATAATTAGTGCCAATTTACAAGGATTTATGGAAAACACATTTTGTCAAATTAACTGGATATCTTTTTTGAGAGTACAAGTTTGGTTGATAAAGGTAATAGCATTGATGTAATATATTTGGACTTCTGTAAAGCAATTGACTTGGTACCAGAGACGACTTGTGCCTGCTTGGGGGGGGGGGTGCCCACGATTTAAAGGTTCACCCCCCAAACAGCTTGAGTCATGCCCCCTCAGGCTTGCCCCTCCTCTTACCCTCAGCAGCCCCTCCCTGCAGCTCCAAGCTGTTTACCGCTGCCTCTCCTCCCATGGCAGCAGCTCCCAGCTTACTGGCTCTAGCAGCTGCTGTGCAGGGAGGGGGCCTAACCACACCATGTGACCAAGCAGAGCCACCAAACCCTGGCAAAAATCTGGGGGGGCACATGACTCAAGCTGCCCACCCCCCACATCACCTCTGCTTGGTACCATGGACATTTTGTTTAGAAAACTAGAAAAAAACAAATTCATAATAACATACATTAAATGGATTAAAACTGGTGAAGTGATAAGTCTCAACATGTAATTGTAAACAGGGGATCAAGCAGGTGTGTTTCTAGTGGGGTTCCTGGTCCTATGCTATTTAACATTTTTATCAATGACTTGGAAAAAAAACATAAAATCATTACTGATAAATGTTTGCAGAGGACAGAAGAGATTGGGGGAATGGGATGACTTGCTCACAGACTATAAGTACCTACATGGGGGAAACAGAAATTTGCAAGAGGGCTCTTCAGTCTAACAGACAAAGACATAGCAAGATCCAATGTCTGCAAGCTGAAGAGACACAAATTCAGGCTCAAAATAAAGCACTTAAAAAAAAAACCACTGTGGGTAATTAACCATTAGAACAATTTACCAAGGGATATAGTGAATTCTGTATCACTGGAAACTTTGAAATTAAGACTAGATGTTTTTCTAAAAAGATATGCTCTAGTTCAAACAGGATATAATTCATGCAAGTCTTATGGCCTGCATTACGCAGGAAGTCAATGTACATGATCACCAATGGTCCCTTCTGGTCGTATACATCTATTTAATATATTCATAAGTGATCTGGAAAAGGTGGTGAACAGTGAGGTAGTAAAATTTGCAGATGATAACAAAATTACACAAGATAGTTAAGTGCAAAGCTGACTGCAAAAAATTACAAAGGGATCTCACTGAACTGGGTGACTGAACAACAAAATGGCAGATGAAATTCAGTGTTGATAAGTGCAAAGCAGTGCACATCGGAAAACATAAATTACCTGTTACCACTCAAGAAAGTGATTTTGAGTCATTGTGGGTAGTTCTCTAAACACATCCTTTCAATGTGAAGCAGCAGTCAAAAAAGCTAACAGAATGATAGGAACCACTGGGAAAGGAATAGATAAGAGAAAATATCATGATGCTACTATATAAATTCAATGTACGTCCATGCCTTCAGTACTACATGCAGTTCTGGTCACCATCAAATAGAATTTGAGAAGGTAGAGAGAAGAGCAACAAAAATGATTAGGGGTATGGAAGAGTTTTCATATCAGGAGAGATTAAAAAGACTGGGACTGTTCAGCTTGGAAAAGAGACGACTAAGTGAGGGGATATGATAAAGGTCTATAAAATCATGAACTGTATGGAAAAAGTGAAGAGGGAAATGTTATTTACCCCTTCACATAACACAAGAACAAGGGGTTATCCAATGAAATTAATAGGCAGCAGGTTTAAAACAAACGAAAGGAAGTACTTCTTCAGACAACACACAGTCAACCAGTGAAACTCTACGTTGTGAAGGCCAAAAATATAACTGGATTAAAAAAAGAATTAGGTAAATTCATGGAGGACAGGCTCATCTATGGCTATTAACCAAGATATTCAGGGACACAACCCCATGTTCTGGGAATCCCCAAACCTCTGGCTGCCAGTAGGTGGGACTGGACAACAGGGGATGGATCAGTCGATAATTACCCTGTTCTGTTCATTCCGTCTGAAGCATCTGGCACTGGCTACTGTTGGAAGACAGAATACTGGGCTGGATGGATCATTGGTCTGACCAGTATGGCCATTCTTATGTTCTTATTAAATGATCATACAGCAAATCTTATTCGCTGATTTACAGTTCTCAAAGCCTAACCAAAAAAACTAATCACCCAGGATTTCAATGTAATTTCACATACTCTAACCGTGGAATCACTTGGGTCAAGTATATAAAAATTATAGTACTAACCTAGTAGTAAGTTCTTTAAGTAACGTTGGTACTTCAACCTCATGTTTGGTCACTATACCAAATGAAGCTTTTACTGCAATAGAATCAGATCCAGCAATATTGACCCCAACATCACTCATCATCTGATTTCCTCGTCTACCATAGAGTGAAACATCTGATTTGTCTTCATAGTTCAACAGCTGATAGGATGAAACACCTGAGGAAAAGAGTATACTTGCTGTGTTTTGGGGGGGAAGTCTCATGCCCATATACAGAAAATAAAATCGAAGTCCATTAGGTTATAAACAGAATAATACTGAAATACACCAACATTAAATGGCTGAGAATTGTAGTAGTGATTCAAACCAAGTCTGGCACAGCGCAAAACTGTTACTAATTTTACAGGACCAAACTTAAACTAAAGAACAGGGGTATCACTCTGAAAATATCAAACACAAACTTTATTCTTTTGGGGTGAAATTCAGAGCAGCAGAAGGGTCTCAGACAACAATCATACTTATTGCAATTCTTATAAAGTACCCTTTCATCCACAGATATCAGAGCTCCTTACACAGGTGAGTAAGCGTTATCCCCAATTTATTAGTGGAGAAACTGAAGCACAAATAAAGTGACTTGTCCCAGATCACATAGTACGTCAATGGCAAATTCAGGAACAGAATTTAAACTCTTAACGCCCAGTGTAATGCCCTATACTAGACCACATTGCCATTCTCATGACATTAAGAGTGGCTGTGGTGGTGCATAGGGCCTTTGGTCGGCACAAGGGTGGTTTATGCCCTCTATGATTTTTTTGTTGTTGTGTCAAACACAATGCTCATGGACGAAGAGTCCCATAGAAAAATCGTTTTAATAAGTGCCGAGTTTCTAGTTATATTTATAGTGGCAATTTAGCTGAATTTGTTTTTTGTTTCTGTAATACATGTGTGACACACATGACTACTAGTAGCATACCTGGCTTAATTTTCTGGCCCCCATTACCTAAAAGAAGTCAGTTAGAAAAGGTTAATACATGTGTCACGTGATAAGAATCAGCACCCACTGATTTCATTGTCTACTTTTATAATTTCTTCTGGAGAAGTAGCAAAATACATAGTAAGTAGTCTGACTTTCTTGAAATTTTGCATGTACGTAGATCTTGATATGAACCAAAGAATCCATTTTTGTTTGAACTCTATTCTAACTTAATAGGCATTTTTAGTTAATACTTCCCTTGTGATTCACAATATATTTCTGTTCTACTTCTGGAAAAAATTAGAAGATACTGGTTGATAATATAGCACGACTGAAGTCTTTTATTAACAAACAAAGGAAGATACAGACTTTTCATAAAGTGAATTTTAAAGCTATTGAGTGCCACTTCTGTTGTAATTATATTTCTAATAAAGCGTGTCATATATTTCACTCACAATGCTAAGTGGCTTGTCACATTTTCCAGTACCTTTGTCATCCAAAAAGTAGAAATTCAATTACAAATTAAAGCACACTGTCTTCATGAGATGTAACCCCTATTGAAAGGGCACTGTCAAGGTGTTTTGTTTGTTTGACCTTTTTAAAACTAGATTTTACAAGAAATCTTTTGCAACTTTTACTTACACAAGTAATCTCACTTTCTCATAGGTGCAAGGCTAGAAGGATTTGACCTTATGTGTGTGTCAAGTCTCTGTGTAGTCTTGAAATAGAAATCTTTTTCCTTAGTGGATTTTTCTACTTTCATGTGCACTCACTGCATTAAAGAGTCATTGGGCCTGAGCGAGAAAGAATGACTCCATAGCCCGGTGGTTAGGGCACCCATCTGGGCCCGGGAGACCCAGGGTCCAGTCACCATGCTCCAGTGACTCTTTAATTATTTATACACAGTGGAACAGCTTCAACTGAAGAGAATGAGAGAGCCCCATGGTTCAGCGGTTAGAGTGCTCTCCTGACACAAGGGAGAGTCTCTGTTCAAATCCCCTCTCCCTATCAGGCAGCAGGAGGAACTGAATCTGGATCTCCCTTATCCCAAATGAGTGCTTTAACCAGGGGGTTAAAGTTATCAGGTGGACACCACCTCTTTCTGTGTGGAGTGAGGTAATTACCTAACTCCCCCTTACAAGAAAGGGCTTAGGCGTCTAAGCCACCTGATGCCAGGAGAGGGGGTTCCCCATTATGGAATGCACAGAGAGATAGACACTTTTCTGCAGCCCGGAATTAGAAATCTTCATAACAGCTTAAGTCACACAGCTCTTGTCAGTCTTTCCTACTGGCTAGCTTAGGCAGCTCCCCACCTAGTTGATTGCATTCTTAAAGTGCCTATCTTGCAACATTCATTGTAAAGGGAGCATAGGCACCTAATTCAGGCTATGTGGATCCCAGGTAGTTCGAATGATTTTCTAGCCACCTATAAGCTAGGGACTGTGACATTCAGCATCACAACACTTTTGTGCAACTGGACCTATAATTTAAATTTTGAACCTCCTACTTATGACAGAGTCTCCTTAAGATTTATTGGAATTACACACATCTAGAGGTAGTTACACTACTGAAATATGTGACTAACTTATAAAAACAAATTACTATGGCCCAATTCTTCAATCAGATCTGCATGGGCCCCTGTGCCTGAACAGATCCCCATTTAGCTGGTACAAGGGATCAGTCACATGAATCAATTGCAGGATTGGAGCCATTATTTCTATTCAACAGTGACGCTTCATGGAGATGCGCCTTGAAAACATATATATAGTACAATGGAACTTAAAATAACTGGTAAACAACATAGGCTAACATTTACCAGGAATCTTTTGTGAGAATACTTTTGTAAACACACACGGCTGAACTGTACTTGCTATTTATTAGTACACAAAAATAATCAAGATTTGTCAATAAAGTGGATTCCTGAAAATTATTCCAGAATTTTAGTCATTTAGTAAACATATTTGTGCAGTTTTTTAAAATAGAAGTTTGACTATGTTTATAATTTATGTTTTCATTTCTCATTAATTGCATGACTAATGAAGATAATTATCTCTTAACTGTACTAATGCACCATTATATTACATATACTAATTAAAAATATAACACCAGGTCTATGTTTACTGCAAAAACTTAATTTTTCAGGCCTTAAAGAAGAACAAAAAAAACTTACCAGCTGAAATTTCTTTCTCTCCCTGAAGAATGTCTTTTAGGGTGAAAGGTGTCGAAGTAAATTTAGATTTTTTTGAAAGAAAACATTTTCTCTTCTTAATAACAAGACTGAGAGGTTGGTATTTGTCAGCCTCACTGAGGCTAGGAACAGGGACTAATCTCCCACCATCACCAACCTGCTTAACAAAGTTTTTGGTAGCAGCAGCAAACATAGTATGGCATTAATAATAATAATTAAAAAATCTGTATCAACTGCATCTTCCAAACCTCATACCCATGTTAAAATATTTTAGTAATTGAATTCTCACATGGCAAAACTTAAAGTCTAGCTGCTTTGTTTAAAGCCTAGTTACATTTTACTTGGAAAAGAGAATCAGTAGGGTCATCACCACCCAGCTTCTACAGTGTATTGTTTTCCAACTTCCTTCTGTTATGCCATCTAATCCTGTACAATGAATAATAAATTAACTGTGTAAACTGATACAGAGATGATTGCTCAACCTTCAGTAGTATAATGCCATTATTTGAAAATAAGATGATTGGTTTAGAATCAAAAGACTACTAAATTCTGCAGTCATCTTTTTTTGTTGTGATTGCAAAGACAATGATATATTTGCTGTTTAATGTGCCTATTATCCAGCTGGATCCCAAAGTGCTTTACCAACGGGAATTCACCTGAGCAGGCCTGTTGAGCTACACAATTGGGGGCTGGAGGAGATTCCTTTCAGTCGTGGTTGCATAATAACTCTATTAAAGAGCTCAGCCCTGAAGAAATAAACTTCAGATTGTGCGAACCTTTCTAAACGTTTTCCTTAGTTGATGTGTAGATATGACTTTACCCAAAGTAAGGGGATTTTACTGTATGTTAGTCTCTCTCCAGGGTGAGGAAAGCAGAGATCTTTCTCAGCGTGGTATGGTCTCACCTCTAAAAGAGTCTACTTTGCTGATGTTTACTGTCTTTTCTGGCTGGTTGGTGCATTTGAGTCAGGAGGGCTTGGTACATGTGTAATATTTTCTGTATCAGAAAGGATATTCTTGTGTTTTATTGCCTCTCCCCACATGATTATGTGTGGATTTTGTTCGGTGAACTTGGGATGGGGGAAGAGGAATTTAACAGTTTGTTCCTTCATGGATGGTTGTGTGTGTCTGTGGGGTGGGGAAGGAAGATTACTGGGGTGTGTCAGCATTTGGTAGGAGGATGTGACATACCAGGATACGATCCAGGCTAATGAGTAGCTATGTCACCCCTTCCCTGTAACCTGGGGTGCCTTTTACAATGCCTTGTTGCTGTAGCCTTAACCTGGACCGCTCACAAACAGCCACCAGCATGTAAATCTCTCCCAGTTATGTCTGTATGTGTGCTGCTGCAGGCAGCCAACCACACTTTGGCTCTTATCAGCCTTAGTTATGCTGCAGGGTGACCCCCCACATGCCCCCCATCACAGATTTTCCTCCAGAAACATATGTCCTAAACATATGTCCCCCCCCCGACAGTACACATACAACTTGTTACCATAAATGGAGTTACCCAGATATTTCAGCTTGAGCATACTGGATTAGATACAAAAAGTTTATTAACATAGAAATACTTGTACTCACTTAAAAGCTAATGAGCCATAAAAGTAAAAAATGGTTACAAAGAAAAATAAAGGTAAAATGCTCATTAGTGCCTAACTTAACAAACTACATTAGATTCAAAGCAAAAAGTTCTCACCACATGCGTTCAGGAGTCTTACGCTGACCAAACTCTTTAGGTCAGGACACCTGCCCTAGAGTATCCAATAACTGCTGCCTTTGTTTCCTCAGGTGCAGTGAATGCAAATGGCAGGGAAAGAGACAGAGAGGGGTGTCTTCAGGTGTTTGACCCTCCTTTTTGTAATTTCAGTTCCCCTCTTGAAACATATTTCCAGCTGAGACCCAGGAGATAAAGAGTCTACCTGGAAAGATATTCCCTGATAGTGTTTTCACCTGTTTGAATTTCATCTTCGCTTCCTGCCTGATGACTCTGTTCACTGCTTAAATGCAAATTAAAGCAAGCACACAGTCCATTGTTTAGGACAGACCTATTTGCCAATATCCAGTGGTGAGCTGGAGCCGGTTCGCACCAGTTCGATGGAGCCAGTTTTTAAATTTAGAAGCCCTTTTAGAACTGGTTGTCCCTCCAAAGGGCTTCTAAATTTAGCAACCGGCCAAAAGTGGCGCATTAGGCGCTGACTCAGTGGGTGCTCCGGGGCTGGAGCACCCACGGGGAAAATTTGGTGGGTGCACAGCACCCACCGGCAGCTCCCCGTGTCCGGCCCCAACTCACCTCCACTCTGCCTCCTCCCCTGAACGCTCCTCTCTCCCCCCCCCCCCCCCGGCTTCCCGTGAATCAGCTGTTTGCGCGGGAAGCCTGGGAGGGCTGAGAAGCAAGCAGCAGCTTCACACTCAGGCCCAGGGAGGCGGAGGCGAGCTGAGGCGCGGGGCAAGAGGAGGGCCGCCCACGCCGCAGCAGGTAACCCAAGGGGGGGCGGGGGGACAGGGGAACCTCTCCCCGCCCCAGCTCGCCTCTGCCTTCCTGGGCCTGAGCGTGAAGCCGCCGCCTGCTTCTCAGCCCTTTCCGGCTTCCCGCGCGAACAGCTGATTCGCGAGAAGCAGGCGGGGAGAGAAGCAGAGCGGGGCAGTGCGTTCAGTGGAGGAGGTGGAGATGAGGTGAGCTGGGGCCGGGCGGGGAGCTGCCGTTGGGTGCTGTTCACCCACCAGATTTTCCCCGTGGGTGCTCCAGCCCTGGAGCACCCATGGAATCGGTTGCTCCCCGTCTAGCTTCGCTACCCCACCCCTAGGAGCCAAAGGGACCTGCCGGATGCTTCCCAGGAGCCGCATCAGGTAAACCCCGCCGGGACTCCCCACCTCGCCCTCTGGCTCTGTCATAAATATAAAGGGAAGGGTAAACCCCTGTAAAATCCCTCCTGGCCAGAGGAAATCTCCTCTCACCTGTAAAGGGTTAAGAAGCTAAAGGTAACCTCGCTGGCACCTGACCAAAATGACCAATGAGGAGACAAGATACTTTCAAAAGCTGGGAGGAGGGAGAGAAACAAAGTGTATGTGTGTCTGTCTATATTCTGTCTTTGCCGGGGATAGACCAGGGATGGAGTCTTAGAACTTTTAGTAAGTAATCTAACTAGGTACGTGTTAGATTATGATTTCTTTAAATGGCTGAGAAAAGAATTGTGCTGAATAGAATAACTATTTCTGTCTGTGTATCTTTTTGTAACTTAAGGTTTTGCCTAGAGGGGTTCTCTATGTTTTGAATCTAATTACCCTGTAAGGTATCTACCATCCTGATTTTACAGGGGGGATTTCTTATTTCTAATTACTCCTATTTTTATTAAAAGTCTTCTTGTAAGAAAACTGAATGCTTTTTCATTGTTCTCAGATCCAAGGGTTTGGGTCTGTGGTCACCTATGCAAATTGGTGAGGCTTTTTATCCAACATTTCCCAGGAAAGGGAGGGTGCAAGTGTTAGGAGGATTGTTCATTGTTCTTAGGATCTTAGGTGAGAGGAGATTTCCTCTGGCCAGGAGGGATTTTACAGGAGTTTACCCTTCCCTTTATATTTATGACAGGCTCTTAGGGATGGGGCAGCGTGGGCACCCACTACGGTACAAGACCCTCCTGCCCGGTTCTAGGGGCAGTCAGGGGACAGGAGAGGGGGGTTGATGGGGGAGGGGGTTGGATAGGGCAGGAGTCCCGGGGGGGGGGGCGGCACGACCCCCTTGTGGGGTAAAGAGGGAACCGGTTGTTAAGATTTTGGCAGCTCACCACTGCCAATATCTGTATGGGCAGGACGGTGGGGTTTGGAAGCTGGGTTAATAACAACCACATGGGAGAATCTTAGAACTTCCCATACAATGTTGCCACACATCTCACCAGAACGTTACTAAAAAGAAAGTTATGAATTTCCAAGTGATATCTTACAAGGTATACTTTGTATAAAGATTACTACAATAGTGTGTAGGGGTAAATTAGGGTTGCTGCTAACTCTCCAGGATTACCCTGGAGTCTCCAAGAATTAAAGATGTCATGTGACGAAATCTCCAAGAATACATCCAACCAAAATTAGCAGCCCTAGGGGTAACATCACAGAGGGGCACAGGGGATTTTGCTATGCTTTGATATATATCTATATATGAGTGAGAAGGGGCCTACGTTAGGGTTGAGGGAGGGGGAATATAGGGCTTCCCTCTCTGCCCCATGGGTATGTAGGGGACTCCGGGGGGGGGAGGAGGGGGCCCATTACTCTCCCCTCCGGGATTTCTGAGGGGAGAGGGAGGGAGGGTTTGTGCATCACTCGCCAGGCCACACAAGGTGCGCTCCGCGAGGGCCGGGCCCATCCCCTCCGGCCCCATAGGGTGCACGCCGCGGAGGGGGAGGGCAGGAAGGACTGTCGTCCTCCGGAGAAGTGCCGGGGAACGCAGCGGCAGAAAGCGGGGGCTCTGCCGAGCAGGAACGGCAGGTAGCGCCGCCCCGCTCTGCCAGCGCGTCCCCGCCCTCACAACACGCCGACTAGGGGGACGCGCTTCGCTGGGAGGCGGAGGCGGCCGGCGGCCCGGCCATGTCTCAGGAGAGCTTCCCGGCCGCGACCCAGCAGAGCCCGGAGGCGGAGGACGAGCCCCGCAGGTCAGGGCCCAGTGCGGCATTGTGGGTAACTCGGGACACCTCTCCCGCTCCCCACAGGCGCGCGAGCGGCCGCGGCCAACTGCTGCCTGCGGGGGTGGGACCGGCCGGGCTCGTGCCCCCGCCCTATTTTCGCTGGGGCCCCGCAGCCCCAGCCCGTCGCCTCACCGCGGAGCGAGCGGGGAAAACGGCGGTCCCTGCCGGAGGCCGCAGCCTTAGGCGGGCCGCTCCCCTCCGCCCGCGGATTGCCCAGCGTGAGCCCTGTCACCCCCAGGGAGCGGCCAGCTGCGTCCCGCCCTTCGGCCGGGTTCCGGCGCGGGGTGTGCCCCGGCGCGGGGCCTTTACCCCCGCCGGCTCTCAGCGCAGCCTCGGCCTGAGTTTAGCCCCACCCCCCGGGGGGCTGCGAGTGTAGATGCTGCCCCAGCCCGCGCCCGACCGGTCCGCCCGCCCGCCCGCCCCTGAGGCTCAGTCCCTTACCCTGGGAGGTAGAGTGATGCCGTTAGAGGCAGGCTCAGTAGCCCTTAAACTCAGCTCCCTGTTGACGATCCCTCTCAGTCATGTCAGTGTAAAGTTAGCGCGGTTAGTGGATGTAAGCAGGACTCCGCATCCCTGAAAAGGAGCCACCTTCATGGAAGAATGTGACAGCTGCTAAACAAGGCCCAGCTCCTTCATGGACCCTGTCCAGTTCAAACCAGAAGTGGTGGACTTATAGGTGGAGAGACAGTAATCACCCCCCCTCCGGCAGGAAAGATCCTGATCCTTAGAAGTATTTAGGTGTCCAACAGCCCATCTTTCAAACAGTGCCATGGTACATTGTTTCATGATACTTCCAACAGCATAATGTTCTGTTATCCTAGTGGTGTAGCAAAATAAATAATATAGGGAGGGGGGAAAAAGAAGTCTAGTCCATGTTCCAAGCCTGACAAGGACAATGTTTGTGTACCATGATCCTACAAACGCACATGTCTGACTTTAGGCATGTGAGTAGTCCTGGCCTAAAACACCAGTTCCTGAAATAGCTAGGCTTTTTTGTTGGAGAAAAGCTTCCCGAGGTGGCCAACCTAAGCCTGAGAAGGAGCCAGAATTTACCAATGTACATTACCAAAGAACTACAGTAATATGTAATGATTATATATGTATATATGTATATATGTGTGTGTGTGTATACACACACACACACATCATTATATAAGTTCATAATGTATATCTATGATACATTTATAATGTATAGTTAATGATAACTTAATCTTTTACTTAGTGGGACTTCTGGCAATCCTTGCTTTCAACAGTTCCCTTGAAGTTTGGTTTGTATGCAGTTGTGCTCACACACAGCAGTTCTCTTAAGTGGCTGTCTGTCAAAATGGATCGGTGCTTGAATTTCACATGTTTGAGCATCAAGAAAACAGACTCACAAAGATAGGTTGAGATAAGCATCGAGATTAATTTTAGAGCTGCACCTCTGATGTTGGGGTATTTATCCTTTGGCACACCTAAACACCTACCACTTTTTCCCCAGAGTTGGCTCCTAGCGGGAGCCGCATATTATCTTCTGAAGAGCCACATGCGGCTCTGGAGCCACACATTGGCCACCCCTGAGCTATCCAGATACTGTTAACTTTTGAACCTGGTGAGTTTGAGATAGATTGAGCTTGCACCCACTATGGAACGGTCACCTTCAGATCCTCCTCAACAATGATTGTTTTTTTGCTGTGGAGAATTAGTAAGTGCTTTCGTATCCAACCACTTGTCCATATTGTAACTGAAGCCACTCCCAATTGTCTTGGTGATCAGAAGAAAGTGTTAATTACTTGTAATATAATGTTACTTTGCAAATATTTTGTTTCCCCTGTTCCTATCAGCCAATAGAACAGTTGCCTACAAAAATCCACTACAAAAATTGTTTTCTGTTACATTATATAACTGCTTCTTTATTGCTGTGTTTAAGGATGATCCTATATTTGAAGTGTTTGTTACCTAATCTGTATTCTGGTTTCATAGCATGCAGCTTCCAGCAGAGCTGAAAACCACTTCCAACTGTCAGTGCAGGCTTTCAGCATAAAATAACTTTTCTTTCATCACCTAGTGAGATCAATTTGATGTTTCGTAACTTGAATGGATAATGACAAACTGTCTTGAAACAGAGGTAATAAGAGCCTTTCACAAGGTGGTCAGTGATTCGAATCCACTGCAATTCAGTAGCAACCAAAATTCATTCACAGACCTATGTAAACTAATTGGAGTCCATCTGATTTCTTGTTGATAGGGGTCTGTATTACAGAATGACATTCTTGTTGGCAATTTCAGCATATTGAATCGTCACGCAGTCTGTGTGTGCTTCTCATTTTAGGCAGCCTCTTTAGAAGAGAGCTGAGGTACATAGGATGGCACTTTGTAGAGAATTTTGCACTGTCACTACTCATACTATAATAGTGCTGTTACTAGTCTCCTGATTTGTCCATCTGGTACTCTTTGAGCCTAAATTTGCTTTACAATGTAGAGCTGATAGTTCTGAATAGTCTGCAAATGCATGTAGGTTCTCCTGATGCAAAAACTTCATACATGTGCTTGGTTTTAAATACTTGTAGTCTATTGGGTACTAAGATAAGAAGTCTTGTAAATCTGAAAAACTGCAGGGTTTTTTGTTTTCAACATATCCCTCTAACTCTGTCCCCACTATGTTCGAGGCAAAGCTTTTGCCAAATCCTGTTGCTTTTTCCTCCACAACAGCTTGTAAATTAACTTTTCTGTCTCTTTCCCAAATGCTAAATACAGACATACCTTAGTTTAGCTTAATCACGTTGTGACTGTCTGAGCTACCTGTTTTTCCTCTAATCACAAGAGTTCTCAGACTGGGGGTCATGACCCCTCAGGGGTCGCAAGTACATGCCTCCCAGCTAGCTAGCAAGTCTGCTGTGAAAACTGATATTTATATGTTTGTTAATATCAATTTTCACAGCCTCCCACCTAGCTAGCAAGTTCACTGTGAAGTCTGCGCTAGTAAATCTGCTGTGAAAAGTGATATTAACAAACATACAAATATCACTTTAAAATAGCGTTAAGTATAAGGGGTCGCACTCAGAGGGCTTTCTGTGTGAAAAGGGTTGCCAATCCAAAAAGTTTGAGAATCACTGCAATCTTTTCCCTTTCTCTGCTTCAGCTAAAATACTCTTCCTTTCTTGCTGTTCTAGTTCTTAGGTGCCCATCCCTAGAGCCTCTTATTGCGCATTCTGAAACAAGTTTAAGCTCAGACCTCTGGGTAGCTTTTCCCCCTACCTACATCTCAGTTCTTGTTTCCTCCTATACTGCAAAACAAACTTCCCATATATGAATGGATACAAGGCCCACCAAACTGAGAATTCATTAAACTATTTTTGCCCCAACCAGATTTGAGTTTTAGTGGGTGGTAGGGTTTTTTTAATATATAATTTTATCCTTTTACAGGAGCTAGAGCTGATTTTAAAAAAATGGAAATTTGGGAGATAATATTGGCCTAGTAAATAGGATGCTGCATTGGGACTCAGTAGACTGGGTTCTGTCCTGGTCTACCATGGGACCTTGGACAAGTACTTTGCTTCCCTATAACTCGGTCTCCCCATCCCAATGTAACGATGCTTGTCCTTTTTTGTAAAGTGCTTTGAGATCTGTGGATGAAAAGTGCCACAAGAGCCAAGTATTACAATTATTTCCGCAAAGTTTCAGTGAAAAAAAATCGTAAGATTCAGATTTTTTTTGACCAGCTCTAAATACAGTTTTCCCTTCTAAATTATTTTCTTTTGTAAATTATTCATCGGGAAATTTTCTTCTTTTCTTTGTAGCTTGGAGGAAATGATTGTTGCCAAACCAGGGAAAACACCAATTCAGTTGTTACATGAATATGGCACGAAGGCTGGTATCACTCCTGAGTACAACTTTGAGAAGGCTGAAGGACAAGTACATCTTCCAAGTTTCACCTTTAAAGTCACAGTAGGTGAAATAACGGGCACAGGTCTGTAATGTTACTACACTTTGGTATGGTGGTTGGCAGTGGTTTCAGAAAAAAAAATTTAAGTACTTACAATGTGTTTTTCATTAGAAAATACAAAAAAAAAATTCTGTGATTTGACCATTTCATTTATTTAATTGGTTAATATGCTTTGCTTTTGCTCCTTCCAGTACTTGACAAACTTTAACAGCTTTGCCTAAAAGGCAAGCTTTCAGGGTAGATTTCATTTAAATCACTACTCAGGAAGACTCGATTTAATCATGGATTTCTACATAAAAGTGCATTCTTGTTGGTTGTTATAACCTTAATACATATTCTTCACAACTCAGAGATAGATGTTTCATTTTTAGAAGGTACACACTATACATTTTTAAAGTGATTGATTTTGAAAACTTTTCAGATTAGTTTTACAGCTATATCAGAAAATGAATGATTGTTTGGTTATTTCATTTACCAAAGATAAGACACTGGGAGGTGAACTATCTCCAAATCAATAGGTTAATCATTAATATCTGGAGGATTTTCTTGCCATGCTGTATTAGGAGAACATCACCAGACAGACATTTAAGTTGTTTTATTTAACTAAAACAACAACGTTATGTATTCTGGATTTTTTTCTTCAACAGCAAACATAATATTTTAACAAAACAAGCATATGAATTTTTTAATTTAGTTAAACATTCAAGTTTTTTAAAATCAGGTTTGTTTTTGTTAAAATTGTTTAACTAAAATAGTTAAATGAAATATTTAAAAAAAATTAAATAGACTATGTCAGCCAGGTCAACATGAGAAACTTAAAATATTGGTTCTGCATCTAACTTGGTTGTCTTTACCTTCATTTTCCTAATCTGGAAAAGAATAAATAAAAGCTTTCCTGCTTTTTCAGGTCCCAAACCATTTTTCAGTTTGGAATGAATTAGTCCAAAAGAAGAAAATAGTCTTTCTTCACCAGCAGAAGAAGCTACTTTTGTTAAAAGTGAGATTATCACTTCAACAGTCTCTGAATCCAAGTGCTTAAGTGACCTCCACCGTTCACTGGTGTGACTTTCTTTAAAACATCATTGGCAAACATATTTCTTGAATGGTTCACGCTTAGCTCCGAAGTTTATTATAGTTGGCATTATGGAGGAATGATTGCTGGATGTCCATGTCATTGCCAACTCCTCTTCTTCAGCCGTCAAAGTTTGACCCTGGTACCAAGTATTGAGCATATTTGCAAGAAAATGAGCTGGAGATAGTGCTTGTCCCATTCGTTTTTTTAATGCTTGTAATTTAACTCTGTCATTGCATATTTCTCTTTTTAAGATCTCACTCAGTTCCTTCTCTCTCATGTGTTCAACATTTCTCTTAAGCCCAATGTTGAGAACTTTGGCTGTGACAGTGTCATCTATTTTTTCATAATTTTGTTCACAAACTGTCATCAGATTAGGCCAGTTCTGGATATAGTGCTCAAAACAGTCCACTACTGAGTTCTGTGACGTCTTGTGGGAGAGTTAGCTTGGTTCCTCCCACTTCTTTCAGAGCAGCTGCTGCAAAGTAGTTGTTATGGAAGTATTTTGCAATTTCAACAACATTCGCCTTTATTTCTGGAACACTGAAATAAATGAGGTGCATCAAATGAGCACTGCAACTGTATGTTATTAGCTTGGGACTCTCTTCACTCTCTTCTAAATAATTTCTTCTCATTTTGGATATATTTGCAGCATTGTCTGTGACCAAGCTGCATACTAGACATTTGGATTTTTTTCCTCACAGTTTGTTATAGCTTTTACTGTTACTTCTTGTAAGTATTCTGCTGTGTGTGTGCATTTCCTGATGTATCAATTGTTTCTGTGAGGAAGATATTCGCTTCTTCTGTTGTCACACAAGCACATACAACAGGATAATTGTGGACATTGCTCCACGCACCAAGACTCAAGTTAAAAATTTCACCCTCTAGACCTTTTTTCACACTGCTCAGTTTCTCTTTCATACACTTTATCCAGCAATTTGCCGGTGACATCTGCTCTGTCGGATGGACTTTATCCTGGTCTTAATGACTGAACCATGTTAATGAAGTGTGGGTTCTCAATCATACAGAAAGGAGAGTTTGTTGCATAAACAAACCAGGCAATTTTTTTCATCAGTTACCTCTTTTTGTAATCTGCTGGGTCTTATCACAAACTTATCTATGGTTGTTTCTGGATGATGGAGGGTTGTTTTTTTTTTCCTTTTTGCTACAGATGATATGCTGTGGCTATGTGACATACATGATGTGACTGAAACACAATCATTGGCAGGTAATTCTGAAACTATAGAAAATGATGGTGATCTTGAAGGTGGATAGTCTTCAGAATCCTGTATATTGAGGATGGATTCGCCTAAACAAAATAAGTCAATGCAGTTATTTAATTATTATTACCATACTGCTCGTTTAGTATTACTCATTGCATTCACTGGTTTCAGAGTAGCAGCCGTGTTAGTCTGTATTCGCAAAAAGAAAAAGGAGTACTTGTGGCACCTTAGAGACTAACAAATTTATTTGAGCATAAGCTTTCGTTAGCTTCCGATGAAGTGAGCTTTAGCTCACGAAAGCTTAGGCTCAAATAAATTTGTTAGTCTCTAAGGTGCCACAAGTACTCCTTTTCTTATTGCATTCACTGACACTCAATACTACTTTAAAGGTGAAATTGTAAAAGGAAGATCTGCCTATTTCAGCTATTTATTTTTTATCACAACTGCATCTAAAATGATAGCACCATGGAGTAACAACTATATTTTTGGCAGTCCTTAAGAAAAAAGTATGAAATAAAAAAGTTTACCAACCTGAAGATCCTGCATGTTCAGACATGTTCCTTTCATCATCTTCAACGCAGCTTCCTCTGAGGTTGTTTCATTCTGACAACCAGGCCAGGCATTTATTTGTTGCGCTGTTTGCATTTTGCACACATGCCTGTCTTACCCACAGGTAGAGGAACTCATTAAAATATCCTCCAAACTGGATCTCTTCTATGGCCTGCTGCCATTATAGGTTTTCCCTTCTAGTGAGAGAATAGTATGCTAGATCTCAAATCAATAAAGGCTTCACGGAGAAAGACCTCAAGACTTCTGGAATATGCTGCTCAAACAGTTTCACTTTCGTTTCTACTGCCTGTCATAGAATATCAGGGTTGGAAGGGACCTCAGGAGGTCATCTAGTCCAACCCCCTGCTCAAAGCAGGGCCAATCCCCAACTAAATCATCCCAGCCAGGGCTTTGTCAAGCCTGACCTTAAAAACTTCTAAGGAAGGAGATTCCACCACCTCCCTAGGTAACGCATTCCAGTGTTTCACCACCCTCCTACTGAAAAAGTTTTTCCTAATATCCAACCTAAACCTCCCCCACTGCAACTTGAGACCATTACTCCTTGTTCTGTCATCTGCTACCACTGAGAACAGTCTAGATCCATCCTCTTTGGAACCCCCTTTCAGGTAGTCGAAAGCAGCTACCAAATCCCCCCTCATTCTTCTCTTCCGCAGAATAAACAATCCCAGTTCCCTCAGCCTCTTCTCATAAGTCATGTGTTCCAGTCCCCTGATCATTTTGTTGCCCTCCACTGGACTCTTTCCAATTTTTCCATATCCTTCTTGTGGTGTGGGGCCCAAAACTGGACACAGTACTCCAGATGAGGCCTCACCAATGTCGAATAGAGGGGAACGATCACGTCCCTCGATCTGCTGGCAATGCCCCTACTAATACATCCCAAGATGCCATTGGCCTTCTTGGCAACCAACGGCACACTGTTGACACATATCCAGCTTCTCGTCCACTGTAACTCCTAGGTCCTTTTCTGCAGAACTGCTGCCGAGCCATTCGGTCCCTAGTCTGTAGCAGTGCATGGGATTCTTCTGTCCTAAGTGCAGGATTCTGCACTTGTCCTTGCTGAACCTCATCAGATTTCTTTTGGCCCAATCCTCTAATTTGTCTAGGGCCCTCTGTATCCTATCCCTACCCTCCAGCGTACCTACCTCTCCTCCCACTTTAGTGTCATCTGCAAACTTACTGAGGGTGCAATCCACGTCATCCTCCAGATCATTTATGAAGATATTAACAAAACCGGCCCGAGGACCGACCCTTGGGGCACGCCACTTGATACCGGCTGCCAACTAGACATGGAGTCGTTGATCACTACCCGTTGAACCTGACAATCTAGCCAACTTTCTATCCACCTTATAGTCCATTCATCCAGCCCATACTTCTTTAACTTGCTGGTAAGAATCCTGTGGGAGACCGTGTCAAAAGCTTTGCTAAAGTCAAGGAACAACACGTCCACTGCTTTCCCCTCATCCACAGAGCCAGTTATCTCGTCATAGAAGGCAATTAGATTAGTCAGGCATGACTAGCCCTTGGTGAATCCATGCTGACTGTTCCTGATCACTTTCCTCTCCTCTAAGTGCTTCAGAATTGATTCCTTGAGGACCTGCTCCATGATTTTTCCAGGGACTGAGGTAAGGCTGACTGGCCTGTAGTTCCCAGGATCCTCCTCCTTCCCTTTTTTAAAGATGGGCACTACATTAGCCTTTTTCCAGTCATCCGGGACTTCCCCCAGTCGCCATGAGTTTTCAAAGATAATGGCCAATGGCTCTGTCCCTCCCTTCTTGCATTTATCTCCAGACTTCTTCTCTTTGTTGGTGGCGGAATAGATCTGGACAATCTTCGATTCGTTGAACTTTTTGAAACTTTGCACTTTTAGAGAGAGGTAAGGGATTGACTCTGTGTACACAAATTTGCAGAGGGACAATAGGGTTGAGGGCTGTTATTTCTCACCTCTATATTTTATTTATTCAAAAACATTTTTGCTGTTAACAAGCATTTTATCTCTTGAGACACAAATCCACAATTTGACAACTGCAAAACTAAGTATCTCTGATGGTATCTTTTAGACTGAGCACTGAGTCCCATTGGGTAGATAGATAGATTAACCAAAATAATCTATACAGAAGCCCCTGGAACCCCCTAAGATTGGGTCCCTAATCCATGAACTACTGGAACTCATTTACAAAACTTTTCCTAAACATTACATGACTATATTGTATCATACTATAGAATTAGAATTTATAATCCATATTCCATGATGAGATATCTTTGAGCTATTAATGTATCTATATTTAGATTGGTTTTTGAGGAAAAAACCATTTTATCAAAAAAATATGATTTAAATCAAAAATCCAATTTTTTTTTTAAAAGCAGTGATTTTTATCTACCCTGCAAGCTTTTAAACTTTGAGTTTCACATGTTAAAATACTAAAATATTAAAACAGTGCAGTTTTAGGCTCTTAAATCTGATTTGATATTTTCAGAAAGTTCAATAAAAAGGCAAAGATAAATATTACCTTGTTCAGAGGCTGAAAGGAAAAGCTCCAATAGCTGCATGCTAGTTTGAGGATTCTGAAAAACCTAACCACAAGAAACTATAAATGTTAAATTAATCTGTTTGGATTAAACTACATCTGTTGTCTTCATGATAGTACACTACGTATAGATTTATTACATGCAAAAAAATTACATTAGAAGAATATTATGGTTGTAATGTCAAGCACTCAAAAGCCAAGGAAATTCCAGAATTAAAGTTGCCTGTGCATCTTTGATTTGGCCCCCTTGTACACAGCCATTATGAAAATTACATGCTCTGTTATATCTTTCTATATGATCTCTACTTCAGTGGAAGCATAGTTATTCATTATTTATCTGTATCCTCGTCAATACGTGACCCCAGGTCTTAAATACATACCATTTAAACCATGCGCCAAATAAGAAGTTGTTAGTTTCTTCTTGGGTGTTTACATCATGCTTTCGCCATGGTAACTGAATGCTTCTCAGACTATGAACTGATCTTCAGAACACTCATATGAAATTAGGTGGTCATATTATCCTCTTTTCACAGATGGCAGAACTGAGGCACAAAAAGTTTAAGGTCAAGCTTTCAAGAGTGTCCACAAATTTTGGATGCTCAACTTGAGATGCCTAAGGCCTGATATTTCAGAGTACTAAGCATTTTTGACACTTTGTATATTCAAAGCACAGTCCCTATTGACTTCACTTGTGAGTGCTCAGCACTTCTGCAGATCTGGCCCCAGGAGTCTCAGGTTGGGCTCTCAAAAATGAGGCGCATACAATTAGTGGCTCCCTTTGGAAAATTTTAGTTTGAGTGACTTGCCCAGCAGCCTGAAGGAATAGTGTGGCAGAGGCAGGAATAGAATCTAGTTCTCTGGAATGACATTCAACATGAATAACCAGAAGATCATCATCTCTCTTCTTGCAGTCCCCTGCCTCATTCACTGCACAATTTCCAGGAGGTTGGTGGCACCAGAATGAGAGACCTCCTGGACTATCATCAGAGGGACTGAGTGGACCCCATTGTGCTCAGACAGCCAGGGGTTGCCTACCCTGTGTGTCCTCCATCATATGCTCCAGGAGGTGAGGGCAGCCTTACCTCCCACTTCTCTCTTTCCTGGAGTGGATCCTGTAGGTAGGTGCTCCCCACCCACTGCTTACCTCTGGCCCTCCAGAATTAGACATCAGACACCTGCCCCATGAGCCTCCCACCCAACCTGAGCTGGCTGAATGACATTCAGCTGTATCACCTCCAAACCATACCAAGGAAATATCTGTATGCACTTGTGCTTCATACTGTCCATTTCATTGCCCTCATGTCTACCCCTTCCCCACCTCCCTGACAGTAAGTGGTGGGACTTGCTGCCACCTGAGGAGAGGAGGTAACCTAGTGGTCCAGCCTATACTCCATTCTGGTCCATGGCCTACCAGGGATATCAGTTGGTGGCTCCTCCATGAAGCCATAAGCATGGGCGTGTAGATGGTGCAGTTCATGAACTCCCCCAACACCTGTCCTGTCTGCAGTGATAGGGAGATCCTGGCACACATCTACATACAGCGTGTCAGATTGCAGCCCCTCTCCTCTGTTACAGAGGTTCTGGCTGCACTTGTCCCCACACTTCCTGATCCTTGCACACCCGATCCATTGCCCCACAAAGTTGCAAGACCTCCTTATGAACTTCCTGGTACTGGCAAGACTGCCATCCATCATACCAGGAGGAAGAATCTGGACAGGGCTCTGCAACTGTGGGGACTATTTCCAGTCCCTTGTGAAGTCATGTCTTCAGGCAGAGTTCCTCTGGGCCAGTGGTTCTAAACCAGGGGTACACAGAGGCCTTCCAGGGGGTACATCAACTCATCTAGATATTTGCCTAGTTTTACAACAGGCTACATAAAAAGCACTAGCAATTTTTCAGTAATAGTGTGCTGTGAGACTTGTGTATTTTTATGTCTGATTTTTGTAAGCAAGTAGTGTTTAAGTGAGGTGAAACTTGGGGTATGCAAGACAAATCAGATTCCTGAAAGGGGTACAGTAGTCTGGAAAGGTTGAGAGCCACTGCTCTGGGCAGTGTCCACTGACTCCTTAGATGCCTTTGAGGAGCAGTGGGCACTGTCTGGGGTTCTCTGCTCAGTGTCCCCTTCCAGTTCCTGGATTTTCATCCTTTGATCTTCACTCCCATCCCTGTTTTTTCATTTGTTGTCCCCAGTATACACCTGGGGCCCAGATTCACTGGTTTCTCCTGGATAAGAGGCAGGGCCTTTAACTGAGGGCAGGCTTAGGGCCGCCATTTCCCAGCAATCACAATAGGTACGCACTTTCCAGCTTCTGCTGCAAACAGCCTCCATTATTACACAGCCCTGATTCATCCCCCGAGCAGATCCATGCAGTGCACTGAATGAGGCAGGGTTTCTGTGCTGCAGATCCATGCATATGCACATGATCGCTGAATTAAGAATGCACAAACTACCTTAATCCTGGTGTTTCCTGAGTTCTGAATACTTGACTTTGCAACCTTAAAGTTTAAGTGTAGTTTCTTGGAAGGTCATAGACTAGGTGGTTTTTTTTAAAAGTCTTAAGACATTCTGTAACATAGAACCATATAGTCTTCACATAGTTCATCAGGAGGGTTCAGACTACAGTACTTGAGATAATGCAGCAACTGATGTAATAATATGCTGTTATCCTCCGGACTACCACTAGGGGGAGATGAGAAACACTGTGCCAGTGGGTTTCAGAGCTATTTGCTGACAACCGAGGGATACAGAGACTCAGGACTTCTGGGTTCAATTCCAGATTCCGGAGGAGTGTTCTATTTTGGTTATATAGAATTCTGCTCTTATTCTCCCCCCACCCCCATGTCTCCCTCTGATACTGTATAACCCACCCTAGATTCCCTCAGCCTCTCATGCTTTAGGGATATCAGATTGTCTATTTTAATACAGGTGAAGGCCATAGCAAGAAGATTGCAAAACACAGAGCTGCAGAAGCTGCCTTGAATGTTTTGAAAGGAAATCCAACTATTGGGTGAGTTAGGTGTTGCTGTATTGTACTGCACAAAATTTCATTGCTGCTCTAAAAATGGCATTCAAAGAAGCTCTGAAGACCAAAAAAATATAATAAAAAAATACTGTCAGTTCAGCAGTTGGAAGACTTCATTTTCTTTTTGAGGAAAGTCTTTTCTAATTTAAGTCTAAAAACTGACTCTCTCTCAAACTTTCTAATGTTACCTTTTCTGTAATCTGGATTCTTGTATTTCATTCTTTTCCTAGTGAAACTGTCTAAGATGAAGTGGGGCTAATGTATTTTTTCAAGTGCTATTTCTGTTGCAAGATAGTGTACTGTATAATTTGAAGCACTTATACAGGTGGCTTTTACATCAAAAACATTCTTTAACAAAAAATTACATGATTATAATATAATAATAATAATAATATAATAATAAAAGGCACCGCATATATATTCAGTTTTTACTATTTTCTCTGTATAACTGGTCAATCCTCTATTTGTGTGGTTCTCCTCCCCTCCCCACCCCTACACACACAGCCATGGAGGAGAGAAAAAGACATGTTTAAAATAAATATCCACAAGTTGCCAGGGGACACATTAATATCAGGTGTATCTGGCTCTAAAGTTTTAAATCTCAAATAATTACGATATAGTATTTTCCACACCTGAGAAGATGGAGATTTAGCCTTGGACACTAATCATGCAAAGATTTCAATGGGACTACTCACGTGTAAAATTAAGTGTATGCATTAGTGTTTAGAGGATTGGGTGAATAGGTTATTAATGGATTAGTGCCTAATTTATGTCCCTCTTAAGCAGTTTTAACTTAAAATTGTCAGTTTAACTTTTTTTTTTTAAAACTATTTTAGTCTTTCAGTGCCAGACTCCATAGTTCCAGATTCTCCAAAGCAACCACAAAATCAGACCAATCCTATAGGTACATTACAGGTAAGATGTAACCTTTTTGCATTTTAAGACCATCATGCTATATAGTTCAGGTATGTGTATAAAAGTGTTCCTTACAAGAAATGAATATTGGATAAGCCTGAATTTAAAATGTGTTCTGGTTCTTAGAAACTAAACTAGCAGCTAGCTACTTTTTGAACTTTTTTTTTTTTTTTTTGGTAGTTACAGAAAGCAGCATAGACAGCCCAGAGCAAGTAATAAAAGGTCAGAAAAGAGCAACTACTAATTTTGTTCACTGCAGGAAAGCATGTAGAGAGCCAGCTGTAGTGAGAATATGAAATGTGTATGTAACTAACTTTACTGTTATAAGTATGCTTAAATCCAGTTAATACTGTCAAAATAAAAACATGGTGTGAACAGATTTAGACATGAAAATTTGGCTTCCTATACTATAAGGTTTTCTTTAAAATGTTCACAAAGCTGGTTGAAATTGGAGACCCATAGACAACATATTTAGAGGATTATTTTTAATGTGTTCTGATGAATTTAAGGTGTTCTGTATTTCTGAAATTTAGAGTGTTTATGGAAGAAGGGGGAATAGAATGTTATGTACAGAAATCTTCCCATTTAAATAATGTTTCATGTCTGCTTTGTTTGGCATTTTCATATGAAACATTTAGTATCACAGTTAATACACACATGCATTAAGTGCTAAAGTTATAACACTGTAGGGTGAACCCTGGAGGTCTAAATAGAGAGTGCTATGTGCTCTGCCTCCAATCCAGCAAAGTACTCAGCCACATATGCCTTGCTGGATTGGGGCTAGAGTGCTCAATGCCTTGAGGGATTGAGCCCAGACACCAACCCTGAAGACAGTTTTGCATGTGCTTTAAGCATAAGTAGTCTCATTGAGTTTGACGGGATTTCATATTAAGTGAAACTGCAGTGTTTTGACTTAAGTTTACTTGCATGGCTCTGAAGAATCTCATGGTTCACCAATGACTAGTTGTAAGTAAGAATCAAAACCTGAAAGTCTCCTACTGGACATGAGATTTGGGTGCTTCTTGTTTAATTTTTTCCCCATAGACATATTTAAGGTGGAAGGTACAGAAAACTTAGCTTAAGACATGCACTTCCCTTAACAACAACAGTTTTCATTAATGAATAAATCCTTGAAGACACATTTCTTGACCATTTATTTGTTTTTAAAAAAAATGTAGTCAAATTGTTTTTCTCTCACACACACTCACAGCCCTTTCATCTGCTTTAAAATATTCAGTTTATGTACCATTCTGCTCTTCAAGAGATAACATAGAAACTTTAGTTGAAAGGCATGTCTTACTACCAGGTCAAAAAGAAAAAAAACACTCACTGACCGCATGAATAGGATTGTGTTTTTTCTACTATTACTCTGGAGCTATGTTTTTATTTTAATGCTGTTGGTACAGTATTGCATGATGTGATATATTCAGTCACTAGTTTTGTTAATTGATTCTCTATTTTAAGCAGGCTGGCCTTGCCAAATCAGTACTATAATTTGGATAATCATATTAAAAATATGAAATGAAAAGAATTGAAATTAATAGCTCAGAATGATTAAAGAAGGAATTGGCACTTATTCAAGGCTTAAAGTTTCAAGTTTGACTAAACAGCTGAGATTCAAGCTGGTTTTTAACTTTTCTGAACAGGACCAGGTCCATCTCTCTTACATGGCACTCTAAATCCTGCCAGCCTGAAGCGTGAGTGCTGAGGATCAGACACCCTACAAAACCACCCTATGTCCTTTCATTTTTAGACAGGGTTTTAGGCTAACACAGCTCTTTAAAATGTAACTTACTAGTGTTTTGGGTTTTTTTTACATGTGCTGCTAGTATTGGCAAATACCAGAACAGAACACGTTTCAGAGTAGCAGCCGTGTTAGTCTGTATTCACAAAAAGAAAAGGAGTACCTGGGGCACCTTAGAGACTAACAATTTTATTTGAGCATAAGCTTTCGTGAGCTACAGCTCACTTCATCGGATGCATTCAGTGGAAAATACAGTGGGGAGATTTATATACATAGAGTACATGAAACAATGGGTGTTACCATACACACTGTAAGGAGAGTGATCACTTAAGGTGAGCTATTACCAGCGTCGTGGGGGGGGGGAACCTTTTGTAGTGATAATCAAGTTGGGCCATTTTCAGCAGTTGACAAGAACCTCTGAGGAACAGTGGGGGGTGGAAATAAACAAGGGGAAGTAGTTTTACTTTGTGTAATGACCCATCCACTCCTAGTCTCTATTCAAGCCTAATTTAATTGTTTCCAGTTTGCAAATTAATTCCAATTCAGCAGTCTCTCATTGGAGTCTGTTTTGAAGGTTTTTTTTGAAGAATTGCAACTTTTAGGTCTGTAATCGAGTGACCAAAGAGATTGAAGTGTTCTCCGACTGGTTTTTGAATGTTATAATTCTTGACGTCTGATTTGTGTCCATTTATTCTTTTACGTAGAGACTGTTCAGTCTGACCAATGTACATGGCAGAGGGGCATTGCTGGCACATATCACATTGGTAGATGTGCAGGTGAACGAGCCTCTGATATTGTGGCTGATGTGATCAGGCCCTATGATGGTGTCCCCTGAATAGATATGTGGACACAGTACTTTGACTTCTGGTAAAAGTGTCCTTTTAGGTAACATATCTTTGCGTTTTCCCACATCAATATATTGTGCTCTTCAAGCTATTACTGAAATATTTTCAGTGTTATGGCGGTAAATGTGTTTGAAATATGGACCGATGAGTTTTGCTAAGCAGTGGTGGTAGCTGTTTGAATGGGATGTTTAGAGACAGAACAAAGCAGAATCTTTTTTTATTAGTCAGGTCTAACTTCTGTTTCTCTAGGAACTGGCTGTTCAGAAGGGATGGAGACTTCCTGAATATTCACTTGCACATGAGTTGGGGCCTCCTCACAAGCGAGAGTTTACAATGACTTGCAGAATAGAAACGTTTGTAGAAACTGGTATATATATATATATATTTATTTTTAAATCAACACAAAACGTAGCAAATATAGAATGTGGTCAGTTTCCATAGCAGTCCCTAATGAATTGTGAGTGTTGGCCTCCCTCCCCCCCATTTAAAAATCTTAATATTGTACCTATCGGTTCTTTTTTAAAGCAAATTCTGACATACAAAATGCATCATTGGCACTCTTAAAATATTTGCTATTAACCTTTGGACAGTAAGGATACATTTTCAGTTCCCTAACATTAAGGAAGAGACCATTTTAAAAAGTGTTCCATTATTTAACTTGAAAATGATGGAAGTTATGGTGTTAAATTTGAAAATACAGACTTGCAGTGCTTTTAAATATTAGAATAAGTGATATTCTGCATGACAGTTCTGTCCTATTACCTTGAAATTGGCAAGAGAATGCGCGAATACATTGCACTGATATCCTAAATAGTGTTTGTACATAAGACTTTAAATCAAGCTATTTAAATGTTGCATCTAAAACATTTCTCAATGCAACAGAAATTGTTGAATGATACCTCCCAGTGTATTGAAGTAAAATATTCCATTTGAAGTTAGCAACATACTGTGCAAATACATAGTAGTTCTGTTTCAACAAGTATTTGCTGAATGACATTCATGCATTATGTATGTTGAAGAACCTGCAAAAATTTTGCATTGGTACTTAACTCCCTTGTAAACTCTTGAGCAAATTCTATACTTGTAACTGTAAAGTTATTCTTGACCAGCCTTTCCAACCTAGTGACCAAGCATTAGGTTAGCTGCAAATAACCCATCCTCAAATGAGATTGTTTTGTAATTTTTTGGTGGAGGGGAGGATTCCCTGGTTGTGCTTAGTGACATTCTGACATAGAATTTAGGCTTTGAGAAGTTATGGGAAGGGGTTGGTGAGGAGAGGAAGCAGTTTGAAATACTTAGTGCAAGACACTGAATCTTCCTCCTCAGAACAGGTATTAACCTCCAAATTTGAAGTTCAGTAGTAATGATAGAGGCAAATTACTGTATCTGGCCCTAAGTTTTTAAATGCTTAATGTGTTATCTTACAGCTGAGAAATTGGAGGTTTACTTTCTTTTAATGGCGTCTACGGGAGAATCCTGCTCTTTAAATTACTATAAAATACATTCTAAACCCTGTTTCCTTAGTGTACTTCGTAAGACTAGATCAGACAAATTCTCTAGAAACCTGAATACCTGTAACCATCAGTGGTTAACAATATTGCATTTACAGGGAGACTTGCAGATTGAATTCAAGTCAGGTGGATTGCTCAATGATTTGGGTCACCCATTTAACCCCTAAACAGGTAGCTAATGATCAAAATGTTGCTATCTGATGTCTCTTTGGTGGTCTACATGAAGTGAGTTGATTTTAGTCTAGTTCTTAGTGAACAGGTATCCTCCATCAGAAAACCATTACCATTGCAATTATTAACTAGCACCAATATTGGCAGTCTTAGCAGAGTGTCCCAGGATTAACTGGATTTATAGACTGAAGTGTTCTTTCACTACAGGAGGTGATCCCTTCAGTTTATAACTGACTTATTCTGGAAGAACAATGTGAAAACTTGCACAATTTCACATCTTCTACCTGTTCTGAGTACTAATAGAAGGCTTCTGTTCTCTTAACTAAGTACCTTTCAGTTATATTACAATTCTTTCAAAAGAAGGAAAATGTGAGTAAGAGTAAGATGCAAGAGTGTTTGTGTCAAGATATTATTTAAAATGTTTTATAATAGTGAATCTATTTGTGGAACCCAAACACATCTAAAGACCAAATTCTGCTTATCTACAGATTGGATAATCAACAAGCTGTAGTAATTCAGGAACTCAGTGTTGCAGCAATGTGCCCCCAATGCTAGTCCACTAGCAACAGGATTGAAGTCAGTTTATTTCACATAAGCCTTCAAACAGCAGTCAGATAGTAACAATTTATTTCTTACTGTTTATGGTAAATTTGAACCAGCAACCTACAGATGAATTATCAGTCCTCTGAGCCATTAAGTCCACCTCCATGCATTTTTCTCTTGTTAATACTGTTTGGTTTTGTTTCTTTATGCAGGGACTGGGACATCTAAGAAACTAGCAAAGCGAAATGCTGCTGAAAAATTACTTGCCAAATTCCACAGGTTCCCTCCAGATAGCATCAATATTTCCTTAGTAAGTAATGGGCAGAGCAGCATAAGTGCCATAAATCCTGTCAGACAATTCAAACAATGACAAAACTAACAAAATATCGTCAGACACTTTCATTATCACAAAGTTTTATGCCATGTTCCTATTTCTAGATGGACCCAAAAGCTCTGGGCTATCATCCAAATTTTGCATCAGATTATTAATAGGACATTGGTGGAAGAGACTATATAAGGACAGCCACCGTTAAAAGTAGGATTTTTCTCTGTGCTACTCTTATTAATTGGCTTCAAATAACCCATCCTGCTATTTTGGGAGGGAGAAAAAGAGCTACGTTATAGGTAGATACCCTCATTTGACATTATGAAAAAGGATATCAAACAGGGATAATTTTTATTTGACCAGTAACATAAGGGAGTTCTGGGAGCAGGGATCTGAAAAAGTGAGAGAGCAGAAATAAAGTGCAAAAAGTAAAATAAGTGAGTAGTGTTTTTGAATCTGTTTGCTTACTACAATAATAAATAATACCTTGACACAGACAACGCATGCTGATGAAATATAAGTATTTGCCCAATTAAGTGATTGGGAAACATAATAAAAATACAAGACATGGTGGCCTATTAAAGTGTACCTTCTGGGATATACTAGGTTTGTTCACACTAAATTTGCATGGCATATCTAGGGTATCAAGGAGGCCATCAGGCAGCCGCTGCTGGCAGCTGCATATGCTTTGCTTTCCCCAAGCAGCAATACACATTACTTCGTTCAATGGTATTGTCTGCACACTTTCTTGTAAGAGGCACTGTGGAGGAAGCAGCCATGCAAGAGGCATAGAACACAGGATCAGACCAGTTTAGAGGGAGTGGAGAGTTGAGGTTGGCTGAAAAGAGGGAGAAGGCACCAAGTGTGCTTGTTGGGAGAAGAGGAGCAAATATAGGGGAAAAAATTAAAAATAAAGAATGGGAGACAGGGAGAACACAGGCAGAAAGAAAGACAGTTGTAAACAGGCCAAAACATAGCATAAGGAATAGGATAGCGGGCAGTCAGGCACCATTCCATCACTGGGGCAGTTGAACAAAAAAGCTGGGAATCACTGACACACTATCTAAAGGTGCTGTGTGGAAGTTTGCATTTTCTGTGTTTTTGTAGATTAAAGTGAATATTGCATGTTTTTGGTTTTTTTTGTTGCTGAACAGCATTAATATATAAACACAAATCTAAACCCTCTTCAAATGTTTTCAGGGAAATGAAATGGGAAATAATTTAGGATGCACATGGGATGCCTTAAGGAACTCATCCGAAGAAAAAATTACCTTGCTGAAGAGAAGTCCACTCAGTATTCCTAATACAGACTATGTCCAACTACTTGGAGAAGTTGCAGAAGAACAAGGTTTTGTTATAACATATTTGAATATAGGTATGTTAGTATTGTAATACATGAAGATACATTCCTCCTCTCTGAGCCACACTTAAGCAAAACATGCAGTGATGTTAAATGGCAGCTCTGCTCATACAGCATAAAGGAAAACTTTGCCCTAAGACTCCAAGCCTGCAATTCATATATGTGAGCATATAATTCACATGCAGCTCTACTGAAATCATGGTTTGCCCACATGAGTCTGATTGGAACCTAAATTACTATAACTACAGAGGCATCCAAGCCTAGAATTTTCCATTATTTATGGTTAAGGCTATGATTTAGTCACAGGTATTTTTAATAAAATTCATGGACAGGTCACGGGCCTGTGAATTTGTGGATTGCCAGTGACCTGTCCATGAATTTTACTAAAAATACCCATGACTAAATCTTAAGTGGGTCACTGCTGGGGGGTGCCAGGACTGCTGCTAAGGCAGGGGGACATCTGGAGGGGCTGCTGCTGGGACGCGGGGGAGGGCAGGCATGGCACCAGCTGCCGGGGCTCCCGGCAGTGACTGCACCAGCTGCCGGGGCTCCCGGCAGTGACTGCACCAGCTGCCGGGGCACTGCCTCTGGTAGTGGCTGCACCGGCAGCCCGGGCTCCACACTGGGGGCCGCCCAGGGAAGCGGCTATTCCGGCTGCCCAGGGACTGCCAGCAGCGGCTGCACCAGCCACCCAGGGACCACTGCTCAGGCGGTTCCTGGGGCCAGCTGTACCAGCCACTTCTCAAGCAGTCCCCAGGGTTAGCTTCCTGGGGATGCCCGAGCAGTGGCCAGTGCTGCAGCGTCTGGCTGCGGGGTGACTCTAGCAGTGACCGGGGTAGCTGTCCCCATGGCCACCTGACCAGCTGGCTCTGGAGCCACATGTTTGGGTGGCCCCGGGGTCAGCCACACTGGCCCCCCGCAGAAGTCATGGAGATAGCGGCATCTGTGACTTCCGCAACCTCCATGACAAACACTGAGCCCTATATATGGCTATGAACCTAAGAGCCAAAGACTTTCACATCCCCACTTACTATGATTTCAGAAGTTTGGTCAATCTAGCTGGAATTGTAAATTTTCCCTTCCATTCTGTTATTGTGGTTGTCATTTCTCTTTTTAAATCTCATGTTCTCCCTCCTCCCTTGTGTTACCACCACTTGAGTTATGACAACCTTGTAACTAGGAAAAGCAGATACAATCTCGTATGGTATCTAATACCACTCTTTTTTTATTGCATTATTAAGATGAAAAACATATATGCAGTCTGGACTAGACAGACACTTGGCAATGTACATACTATTCTTAACCTCCAAATAGAAATGTCCAGATTATTAAGAAATTATGATGATACCAAAAAGTGTTAGCTTTGATAATGCAGGGTAAGATTGATTAAAATCTTAGCTCACATTTTAGTGATATCTAGTAACTAATTTACAAGTATCTAGCACCTAATTTACAAGTATCTAGCACAGCTGCTATTCTAAAAGTTAGAATTTTGCAAAATATTTGACACCTACACAGTTAATATTTCCCATAATTCTTTCCAACGTTACTAGCAAAATAACTATACATGCTGCACAGCAGGAACAGAAAGGTGGATGGATCATTCAAGAGTATAGTCAACATTCTGTCCTATTCTTCATAAACTTTCCATCCATAAGTGTTTTGGAAATTAATTCTGTGTAATGAGTGACTAAAAGTCAGTGTGGTTGTATAAGTGATTTTAATACATGTCACTTGGAATAATTTGGGGGAAATAAGGGAAGTTATGCAATAACTTATACAAGGCATAATGTTGAGCTAATCATTTTTTGCTTATTTGATTTCAGAGGAGCTGAGTGTGAATGGACAGTACCAATGTCTTGCTGAACTCTCAACCAAGCCAGTCACAGTTTGCCATGGTACTGGGATTTCTTGGGGCAATGCTCACAACGACGCTGCTCACAATGCATTACAGTATTTAAAGATCATGGCTGGAAGAAAATAAACTTGAAATAGAAAAATATCTTCTGGTAAAGATTTAACTTAAAAGATATTTCCAAAGTTGGATGTTCTCATATGTAGTTCAAATTTATTTTGGGCTATTTTTAAGTCACTCCACAAACACCATTTTAATTATTCATTACTTTGAAATGAGTCAGTTATCATAAGGTTTTCATTTTGGATTGGTTTACAGTATTTAGCTGTCAGTATTGTAAAGCAGTGAGGACATTAAATTACTGCTTGCATACTTACTGAAGCATAAACACTCTCTTATGGAAAACCTGTAGGGAGAATTATAAATTTGATACCAGAATTAGAGAACACAACACAGACATCAAAGATGGTAGCTATAGGAAGACCAGTCCTACAGTGTGCTGAGTACCCCCAAACACCATAGTTTTCAAAGGGCATTGGGGATTGTCTGTTCCTTGCAAGGGCAGGCCTTTGAAGAGCATATTCTATTGCTATTTATAACCCAATGGAAATGTATCTGATTATATGCTTTAAAAGATGGGCATGGTGTTTTATGAAAGTTCCCATTTTATTTTTACTTCATTGAGTGAATGGTGGCCTTTTAAACCCATTATCTGAGATTGGCAGTTGAAAGCAATGTAATGGCTACAGAAACATTACTGCCCTCTTTTAATAAAGATATCTATAAATGTCATTAGCTGTTCTTTAATAAATTAAGGTTAACTCCTGTAACTGGTATTTCTCATCTTATTTTACTAGTTCAGTCACACATTCCAAGAAGTTGGATACATAGGGTGACCAGGTGACACTGCGCTGTGCCCCAGAAGCATCCAGCAGATCCAGCTCCTGGGGGGGGTGGGGGGGGCACGCGGGGCTCCATGCGCTGACCCTGCCCTGAGCACTGGCTCTGCATGGGAGCTGGGGGGTAGTGCCTCCAGGCGAGAGATGCATGTGCTACGGAGACTCCTGCCCCCCACCACCTAGGAGCTGGACCTGCTGGCCACTTCCAGGGCGCAGTACAGTGCCCCAGGACAGAGAGGAAGCCTGCTTTAGCCCCCCACCCCACTGTGCCACTGACCACGAGCCACTGGAGGTAAGCCCACGTCTCAACCCCAAGCCCCAGCCCTGAGCCCCCCCAAACCCGGGCCCCCTCCTGCACCCTAAACCCCTCAGCCCCAGCCCAGAGCCCACACCCCAACCTGCAGCCCCCTCCCCTATTCCGAATCCTTCGGCTCCAGCCTGGAGCCCCCCCTGCACACCAAACCCCTCATCCCCAGCCAGAGCCCGCACCCCCTCCCCCAGCCCAGAGCCCCCTCCTGCACCCCTCATTTCTGGCCCCACCCCAGAGCCCACACCCCCAGTTAGAGCCCTTACCCTCTCCCACACCCCAACTCCCTGCCCCAACCCAGTGAAAGTGAGGGTGGGGGAGAGTGAGCCACTGAGGGAGAGGGAATGTAGTGTGCGGGGGAGGGGCTAGGGTGTTCAGTTTTGTGCCAATAGAAAGTTGGCAGTGCTAGGGATACATGTTAACAGTCCTGTATTTGGGGAATACATTTGTTACACCAATAAATGCAGACGTAACCAGTTGTAACGGTAGAGTGATAGGCAATCAGAATGCAGCTATTCAGTACAAGGAGAGAATATATGCCTTGTATTTTAGCCTCATTTTTAAAACATTTTCCTGTTTATGAATAAACTGGTTTTTAATTGAAGCAAATAGTCAGCAATCTAATTTGGTTGAAAGATTCCATTGGAAAAATATATACACTTACGTCAGGTACTCTGGCTGGAAATTAATGCTTGCTGATACAATACACTTCTTTTTAGGCTTATAAAGCAAGGAAACAAGACTTGGTTAGAGCTTTTCTAACATCTTTGCTGTTATGTATTGCATGGGTCTTGGAACAGATTGTGATCCTGCATTTGCTTAACATCTCATGTAATAATAATAAGGCAGAAGAGGGTAAGTCTTGTACCAAGATGTCCTGTGTTACAACATGACTGTTACACAGCAATCCATATATTAAAAGCTACAGCTTTATTATAACTATTTCAGGGGAGGGACGTTGCATAGTATGGAGGAGTCTATGCAAGTTCATTGCTTGGTTTGCTCTTTGGCTTCTGGGTGTAGGTTATCTGGCAGAGCCCAGTCACCTCCCACCCCTCCTTCCATGTCTCTCACCTGTGGAATAGGGGTATCTATTGGATTGGTGGGGAGGGAAAACAAGCTGCACCATTAGCTCCCTTCTACTTCTTCCATACTTGCTTCCTCCAGCCAGATCATTAACATTAAAAAGAAAAAAAGAAAAAAAAAAAAACAGGAGACCAATGAGAGAGGTATTCTGGTGGCAATTTTATATACACTCACACAAAGACCAGCCTTTCTATTCAGAGGGCATCCACACAGAACTGCAAATACTACTAGCTTGAGGTGCTTCCTAGTATAAGTTTTTATAATTATAAGAGATTACATTAATAGATCTGGCACTGGCAAAATTGTGTGAAATGGCCCTAGTCATTTTTCTCAACACTTGCCTTAATTTTGCATGCAGTATCTTGAATGGCCAGATGAAGGCACTGGCTACACAGTATTTATCAGTAAGACAGGCTGTAGCAGCCACCGAAAGGGAGAGGGTTGAAACAAATTGCATGCTTTTATTTAAATTCCTGATGCCTCCTGTATATGCTTAAAAAAATTATAAAGCAAAATTGTTTCCATCAGATTAATGTCAGGACAGTAAAGACCCATCTACACGAAAGAACTAAATCATTTACAGATTGTTACAGCTAAGCATTTAGCTACCTATCACCAGATTATTGGCTGCTGGCCTAGGGTGACTTGACTATCACAGAAATGGGGAGGAGGGGGAAGGGATAGGAGAGGGAAGGAAGCCAGAGAATGTAGTAGTACCTAAAACACAGGTTTATTGGTACTTATTTTTACCAGAGTTTAACACTCGTTTTACTTTTGGTCCCAGATTCCAGAAGTGCTGCATGTTCCATGTTTCTCAAGTGCAATTAAGACCTTTTCCCCCAACATTCAAGTCTTTAAAGGGAGGCAGGCCCATACTGTACCCAAACTTTCCTTGGTACAGTACCTTCCTTTCCAAGGGTCTGTCATTCTTCAGTACTCTCTTCCACTCTGCTCCAAGGCTCTGCTGTAACCTTCCTGGGCTACTTATCAGGCTCCACACATCCAGCTTTAATGAAGCCATCCTTCAGGAAGCAAACAATATACACATGCTCCCAAGCTGGGTCTACCTTGTATAAGCCATAGACCCCTCCCATTCCCAGCAGCCTCTGAGAGGATTATGGTTGATTGGATCCAGCTGGACCACCTACAGCTACCAGGTTTTGTTCCCTCCATGTGACAGTTCACTCTGTCAAACGATACTAAAATATTTTTTAGCAGCTAGAAACCTCAAAAAGTCAAATGTGACTTATATACACATCTCAATTAAGATTGTGTTGTCATATTTGAAAATAAAGGTCTGAAAAGTTACAGTTTTGAAAATTAGATACAACTATTTGCAGTATGGGATTTACAGTAAATATAAATCTATATATAAGGGTGCAGAGTTCTAGATATATCCATAGCTGTGTAAGGAATAAGCCATTTATGTGTTCAAATTAGGGCTGTCAAGAGATAAAAAAATTAATTGTGAGTAATCATGCGATAAATTAATAATGATTAATTGCACAATTAATCACACTGTTAAACAATAATAGAATACCATTTATTTAAATATGTTTGGATATTTTCTACATCTTCAAATATTGAATTCAATTACAACACAGAATACAAAATATACAGTGCTCACTTTATATTTATTTTTGATTACAAATATTTGCACTGTAAAAAACAAGAAATAGTATTTTTCAGTTCACCTAATAAAGCACTGTAGTGCAATCTCTTTATCATGAAAGTTGAACTTACAAACATAGAATTATGTACAAAAAAATAACTGCATGCAAAAACAAAACAATGTAAAACTTTAGAGCCTACAAGTCCACTCAGTCCTACTTCTTGTTCAGCCAATCGCTTAGACAAACAAGTTTGTTTACATTTGCACGAGATAATGCTGCCCTCTTCTTGTTTACAATGTCACCTGAAAGTAAGAACAGGTGTTCACATGGCACTATTGCAACCAACATCGCAAGATATTTATGTGCCAGACGCACTAAAGATTCATATGTACCTTCATGCTTCAACCACCATTCCAGAGGACATGCATCCATGCTGATGACAGGTTCTGCTTGATAACAATCCAAAGCTGTGCAGACTGACGCACGTTCATTTTCATCATGTGAGTCAGATGCCACCTGCAGAAGGTTGATTTTTTTTTTTTTGGTTCAGGTTCTGTAGTTTCTGCATCCAAGTTTTCCTCTTTTAAGACTATTGAAACCATGCTTCACACCTTGTCCTTCTCAGATTTTGGAAGGCATTTCAGATTCTTAAAACTTGGTTTGAGTGCTGTAGCTATCTTTAGAAATCTCACATTGATACCTTCTTTGTGTTTTGTCAGATCTGCAGTGAAAGTATTCTTAAAATGAACAACATGTGCTGGGTCATAATCCAAGACTGCTATAACATGAAATATATGGCAGAATACGGATAAAACAGAGCAGGAGACATACAATTCTCCCCCAAGGAGTTCAGTCACTAATTTAATTAACACATTTTTTTAACAAGCATCATCATCATGGAAGAATGTCCTCTGGAATGGTGGCCAAAGCATGCAGGGGCATACAAGTGTTTAGCATATCTGGCACATAAATACCTTGTAATGCTGGCTAAAAAATTGCCATGCGAATGTCTGTTCTCACTTCCAGGTGACGTTGTAAATAAGAAGCAGGCAGCATTATCTCCCATAAATGTAAAGAAACTTATTTCTCTAAGTGTGGCTAAACAAGGAGTAGTACTGAGTGGACTTGTAGGCGCTAAAGTTTTACATTGCTTTGTTTTTGAGTTCAGTTATGTAACAAAAAAATCTACATTTGTAAATTGCACTTTCACGATAAAGAGATTGCACTACAGTACTTGGAAGAGGTGAACTGAAAAATACTATTAATTTTGTTTATCATTTTTACAATGCAAATATTTGTGATAAAAAATAATAATATAAAGGGAGCACTATACACTGTGTATTCTGTGTTGTAATTGAGATCAATATATTTAAAAATGTAGAAAAAGATCCAAAAACATTTAATACATTTCAATTGGTATTCTACTGTTTAACAGTGCAATTAAAACTGCAATTAATTGACAGCCCTAATGCAAATATCTTGTGACCCAGATCTCAAAGGTATTAAGCTCTTAACTTCCAGTAATTGCAGTGGGAGTTAGGCACCAAAATGCCTTTGAGGACCTGGGCCAGTGAGCATCTTTGTTCTGAATTCCCAGTTGCTCCCACAGACTAAAACTTTTGAGATCAGGTGTCCACCTTCCTGGGGTAGGAAATCCAAAGAGCTAATTCAGAACCTATTATAACTACATTAGAGCTCAAACCTTTGTTTTCCCATTACATAGTTTCATGGCTTCTCCCGCTTAGGCACAGGGAACGTAAGGGCACTGATGCACGTTCCAACCACAGAATATAATATTAGTGATTCTATCTGGATCATTTTGTTGTCTGTGGTTTGCAGCTTATTTCAAGACCTGGTTCCACTTAAATGCCAGAGATGAAGAGTGAAGCGTGTCCTTGTTCTACGTGACCTCTGTCATTGATGCCAGCCCCTCCTCTATTGACTATTTCAGGAAAGACTTACAGGGATACTCATGAACCTATGATACGATCAATTAAAAAAAATAAAATATTTTCAGGCACTTGAATCCTCCTGCCAATACTTGTGGCTTTACTATAATAATCCTATTTTTAAAAAGGTTTTTCTCTCTTGTATTGGTGTTAAAATCCCACACAAGAGACCTGGTGAAGCAGTGGAATTTAGGCATTTTTTTTGGAATTAGGCAGTTCTTTTGAAGGAAGCTTGATGTGCAATTTATTAATACTTATCTTTCAATAGGGCCTCTGTATTTGTAGCAACCGGGGATACTATAGTACTCCTCAGGAGTGGGAGGTCATGGGTATTCCTCATATCTCATGGTGCACACTCACTCTGATCACTCATTGGAATTAACTCCAGATGTGATTTTTTTTTCTCTTGCTGAATGAGGTTAGTAGTCTAAGTTTGTATGTTTTAATTGAATAGTGTAGTTTTAAGTTATTTTGTTCCTTCTGATCAAAGGTATCTCCATTTGTAACTTGATTTCCAACCTGTTTTGGGTCTTGTCCCCACCTTTGAGATTATGGATTTTTCTAGTTTGGAATAGGCAATAGCTTTGTAGACAAATCCATAATATTCATACTGAAGAGTTATGGCTTCTAGTGTGTCTTGGTAATCACAGTTTTATTTGTACACTTGGAACAAGTGATTGATGCTATGACCATTATTAAGATCTCAGAAGAAGACGAGATACAGCTGTGAATTAGTGACTCTACCAACTAACTGTGTAACATTCAGGCCTGAAGAAGCAGAAAAAGTGCCTGCAGTGTGTCTACATCATCGTACCTTGGACTGCAAGTACTTCAGATTTCGGTAACATAATATGGTTTGAGTTGGTCTGCAACTGGAAGGGAAACCGCTTTGGAAAGCTGTGGTGCTATACCCATAGTAACACTCCTGCCTATCAGAAAGTACTGAACCAGTGCATGGGATGCACTGAGTGTGCAGATTTTTGGATGAGATGTAACCAAATGTCCTAATATCTAGTGGTCATTGAAGGTTCATCACAATTTTTGTAAGAATAAAGATGCTAGTGCCAGTGTCCTCACCAAGTTCTAACTTGGATAACTACATTTGACTTATTTAAAATTGCCTCTGTAGTTTCAGTCAGATAGGATAGGCATCATTTTCTGTTCTAAATAGTTTTGCTGTTCTGCTAAAGAGTTGCTGCCTTCCACCCCAGAAGTGCACACCTCTGAATAGCTGAGGAGTGATTACATACCTATATGCAACACGGTCGCTTTATATTAAGGAATAATTTATAATTAGTTTATAACAGGTTAATAAATTAATAGATGTTTTACTAGTCCAAACGATTGCTAATAACAAAGGCTAATTAACAGCTATGGTAGTTTTAAGATCATCTGCAGATGTTATCTATAACACATTATTCATCTCTGTAACATGCTTATAACATCCATTAATCCATTAGAAATACTGTATAAATCTACCCTTTATATAAATGCACAACACTCAGGATATGGGATTTGTCTTCTTGTCTGTTAATTGCTACTACACTTAGTGCACTCTATAAATACTATGTAATCAACACTTTAAAGCATTCAGAGATAGAAAGCACAGTATAAATTAAAGATTATTTTTGAAGATCAAAAATGTAGAGGTTTTTAGTAGACTTTGAGTAAAACACACTGTCCACATTCAGTTCAAAATATAAACCATGTGATACTTCCCCTGCTAGACTGTAGTTTTTCCAAAGAGTTTTTGGGTGATGTTTATGCTCAGTTTCCATTAACCTCAGAATACCCAGCCATCTTGGCCAGAAGTTTTTTACAGTTTGGAGACACAGGCAATTATACTGACAAATGTCTCAATTTATAAACTGACTCATATTGTAGGTATAGATCAAAAAGATACTTGTTACTAATGGCACCTTAGAGACTAACAAATTTATTTGAGCATAAGCTTTCGTGAGCTACAGCTCACTTCACACGCCACAAGTACTCCTTTTCTTTTTGCGAATACAGACTAACACGGCTGCTACTCTGAAACTTGTTACTAATGGTGGTGCAACTCCAGTTTATTATGCAGTAACTAAGATCAAGGAAGGGCTTGAGAAGAAGATACTACTTAATTTTGTATGTGTTATCTCAACAAGTCTTGTTCAAGTCTGTTCTTGTAAGTTATACTAAACAACTCATGCAGCTGGCATTTCAGTTACCCAAAAGCAATTCTTTATGCTTTGTGTAGTGTCTTTGCAATACCGATATCTATGGGTACTTCTTCACTAACCAAGATTTAAAAGATTAATTTAGAATAGGTGTGCACAGAATCTGCATGTTAGGAATTAAAAAAGGCACAATCTGTGGCAGAAATAAAGCAACCACATACCTGATGCAAACTCCAAAAGTACACTCTTTCAAGCAAATTACCTTGAAATCAAAGATTAGAGCTTGGATCCAGTTGCTTAGTCTGTCTTCTGCCAGTTGCACAATGGCAGCCACTGTAGATAAATACCTGTGAAGAGTTACAAGGCTGAAGTTGGTTCCTTATTACCAGTTTCTTATTTGTGGCACCAGCTCCTTATTCATGGTTCCCAGTTTCCTATTGAAAGGCCAAAAAATAGTTTAAAAATACATCAGTGTAAGATAATTTTTTTTTAAATTTCATCCACTTAATTTGATTGAATGTGATAAAAATTTTAATGATTATTTACTAATTAAATAAATAAGGAGCTAAGATTTAACTGACTGTATGTGACCAAATAAGTTTTAGGTCACCCCATTTGATACGTCCTAGTGATCAAACTATTCTGTGAGGAGCTGGAACGTGCCACTCGCCCAACCCGTAGCTTTGTTTTAGTGCAATATTGCACCCCCACTCTACTTCCATTTTGTAAAGCTAGGTTTTCACTGACGGCACAAGACAAAATGTGACAGACTGTTCGGAAGGAGCTGGGACATATAAGTTGCTGACCCAAAGCTTTATTGTTGTACAATATGCTGCCATATTCACACCCCCACTCCACTTCCATATTGTACATAGAGTTTGAATAAGGCGGTAGACTTTCACTGGCTGTACATGACAAAATAAGTTTTGGGTCACCCCAACTGACCTGTCCCAACAACTGATGGATAGTTCTGAAGGAGCTGACACAAGCCGTTCACCAACCTGAAGCTTTGTTCCTGAGCAGCATGTTACCACCCGTTACGCCACCACCATTTTCTACATTATACATAGAGTTTGAATGAAAGACTGGGTTTTGACTGACTGCATATGACAAAATGTGTCTCGGATTGTGACCGTCAAACTGTTCTGAAGCAGCTGGGCCATGCCACTCACTGACCGGAAGCTTAGTTCCAGCACAATATACTGTGAGATATGACACCCTACCCCACTTCCATATTGTATGTAGCACTTGAATTAGGAACTGGGATTTGACTGGCTGTACAAGGCAAAGTAAGTTTTAGATCGCCCAAAATGGCCGTCTCTGTGACTATTCTGCGAGGAGCTGGAACGTGCCACTCGACTGTTCTGAAGGAGCCAGGACATGGTATTCACCAACCCAAAGCTTCCTTCCTGCACACTATGCTGCCAAATGTCATGTCCCCATCTCATTTCCTTTTTTGTAAATGGTGACTGCATACGGAACTGAGTTTTGACTGACTGGACATGAGAAAATGTGTCTCTGGTCATTCCTGTGTCCATCAGACTGTTCTGAAAGTGCTGTAATAAGTCACTCCCAGATCGAAAGCTTTGTTCCCATGCAATATGCTGCCAAATATCACAACTCCCACCAGACCCCATCCTGGGCATTGTTAGCACATTGATCCGTACGCATTCAAGTTCCTGTGGGCACGAGTTATCATTAACTCTAAAACAGATAATGGTGTCTTTAATGTAGAGAGCCACCACTCTCACACCTTTTACACACATTGTTCTTCCTAAACAGTTTGTAACCAGTCATGTGAATTGTCCCATGTTGTTTCAGCAATGGCAATTATATAAAAACAATCCTTAGCAATGAGAATTTCTAATTCCTCTTACTTGTTACTCAGACTCCTAGCATTGGTATAGAAGCAACTGAAACATGTCTTCTTTTTGCGTTTTTTGCCACATCCATTCAATTAGTTTGTGACATTTTGAGTTTGGTAGCAAATTTGCCTCCTTAACACCCTTCCCAATGCTGGTAGTTTAATGCCGTCCTAACTGCTACAGCTAGTCTCCAACTGAGAAGGTTGTTCCCTTACCTGTGAGATACAGACCATCCCATTTGTACAGCTCCCTCTCCCACTGGAATGTGGCCCAGTGTTCCACAAAAACAGAATCTTCAAGAGCTGTAGAGCCAACAGTTCTCCTCCAAAATTTTTGGTCTTCTGCTGCTCATTGGGCCAGAAAGGTCCAGGGAAGATTGCTTGGATTTTCCTTTTCTTCCATTGTGTTCAAAGATGCCTGAGGTCTTCTATATGTAGTTTCACATGATGCTGTATCATTGGTTCCAATGTGTGTCATTATCAGTGGAGAGTTGCCAGTCCTGCCGTTACATCTCATATCTTCACTTCAGGAAGACAGCACACTATCCTATTGTCCTTGTGTCCCTTCTCTGTTCATTCATCTTAATATGGAGTCCCTAATTATGACTGTTTGCTTCCTTAGAATGGTTAAAGAACCCTCCCTGGCTGCTGCTTATTTGAAACCACAAGGACACCCATCAGTTATGGCCCCCGTAACTTTCTGTTTCATTCCTCTAGAGATGGGTTCACCTCTGGGAGTGGAATATCCTCAGCTCTTCATGACAAAATGACAAGGGACATATCACTTGGGGGGACCTAATATATATTTTGTCAGCCAGTCAAACCCCAGCTCCTTAATCAAACTCCATGTACAATACGGAAGTGTGGTGGGAATGTGATATTTGGCAGCATATTTCACAGGAACTAAGCTTTGGGTCAGGGAATGACTTATTCAAGCTCCTTCAGAACAGCCTGACAGTCACAGGGATGTATCACATGGGGTGACCAGAGACATTTTGTCACTTACATTTTGTCAAATCCTAGCTCCTAATTCAAGCAATATGTACAATATAGAAGTGGGATGGGGTGTCATATCTCAGAGTATATTGAGCAGGAACAAAGCTTTGGGTCAACGACTGGCATGTCCTGGCTCCTCAGAAAAATCTGAGGTCATGGGGATGTTCACTTAGGGTGACCAAAGACACATTTTGTCACATACAGTCTGAACCGTTCCTTATTCAAGCCCAATGCACAGTATGGAAATAGGGTAGGTGTATGACATGTGGCAGCATATTGCTCTAGAGCAAAACTTAGGGTCAGTGAGTGGCATGTCCTAGCTCCTTCTGAACAGTCTAGCGGTCATGGGGATGTGTCACTTGAGGTGACCCAAGGCTAATTTTGTCATGTACAGTCTGTCAAATCCCAGCTCCTTATTCAAATTCTATGTACAGCATGGAAAAGTGGTGGGAGCGTAACCGGTGGCAGTAGGCTGCTCAGGAACGAGGCTTTGAGTCAGCGAATGGCATGTGTCAGCTCCCGCAGAACAGTTCATCGGTCGCAGGGATGTATCAGTTGGGGTGACCCAAAACGTACTGGGTCCACCTCCTTCTTCAAACTCCAAGTACAATATGGAATTGTGATGCGGCGTGGTATCTGGCAGCACACTGCACATGAACGAAGCTTCGGGTCAGTGAGTGGTATGTCCCAGCTCCCTCAGAACAGTCTGATGGTTGTGGGGCCATGTCACTTAGGGTGACCCAAAATTTATTTTGTCACAAACAGTCAATCAAATCCCAGCTCCTTATTTGATTATTTAATTAATAATTAATAATTTACATGTTTATCACATTCAATCTATTAATTTGATGAAATTTTTAAAAAAATCTTACATTGATGTATTTTTAAATTATTTTGGCCTTTGAATAAGGAACTGGGAACCGCAAATAAAGAGCTGGTACCACAAATAAGAAACTGGGGAATAAGGAATTAACTTAAGATTTGTTGAAGAGTTAGCATCACAGCATGGCATTCCAGTGACCTAGCATTGCTAAGAGATTTAAAGGTTCTAGGATGTTTGACAATGTTTAGCTAATGGAGTGTGAAAAATACTGTGTACTCGCTTGAAGGGAAAGAAAGCGATAGATGAATATTTTTGCAGGAGCACATAGTACTGAGAGTGGTTAAACATATATTATATGACTATGATGGCTACTTTTAAACTTTATAAAACTAAATAAACATTACAACAGTAACAGCAATCTAAGGTACAAATCCTTGTCTGGGTGTGTTGGGTTACTCTCCCAAACAATCCAAAAATTCCTGTGTACCAGAACACATCGCAAGTATGCAATCCGTGTTATAACATCGAACAGCTTCCTGTGGGCAGCTACTGCAGATGGCTCGGGATGAAAACCTGCCATTCTTTCCCTGCCCTGTCTTGCTTCATTGCAGCACAGTGCCTATGTTTGTGGTTAAAGGAGGCGCCATCCTTACATTTAAAAAATAAAATTAACTTACATGGTTAGGTAAGAAGTGGTCCTGATGCTGAATTAGGCATCATGTTACAAGAGCACAGAAGCAGTTTAATGGCAGTGCTTCAAGGTCCTTTCTTGCCCTAATCTCATCCCCAAGTCCAGTCAATTAAATCTACATGACAGGTGACTTCTTACACTTAGCTAATGCACATTTTTGCTGAATAGTGGTCACTGAGTCGGGATACATTTTGCTATAAGATGTTCAGGCCCAGATTCTGGGATCTCAGCTAAACCACTGTACATCTTGAGTAACTCCAGTGAAGTAATTGATTTAACAGAGAACAGACTCTCGTACACAAACAAGCATGAGGCATATATTTGGATGATCTTAGATATGTGCTCTGCAGCATAGCAACAGCATTGCCAAGCTTGGGAAAAGCAGCTGTCATTCTCTGGTGTTTCCATCTGGGCAGCACGCCAGGAACCTGTTTGAACTCCTGTACATTGCACAATGCCAAGAAATGCTCAAATATCTTAAATCCTCCTCTGGAACAAATTCTTTGTTTTCTACAAACTATGACTCAGTTTTAATTACATTATTAAAAATTAGATCAATTTTTAAGGATTGTGCAATTCCTAAATTAAGTGTAATGGGTCAATTTCATTCTGTACATTTGATTACTCTGCAGAACTAAACCAAAAGCTAATATGTTTTTATGCCAACTTTCCTACACCCTCCCATAAAACTTGAGACCCATGTTCTGAGAATCCCCTTATTCATAAAAAAGACAATGGAGGGGGAGGGAAACGGACACAAACAGGTACATATCAACTGTAACAAAAAGATATAGTCAGCAATTGCCAATTGTGAAATCAGTTACTTTAGGCTGCAGTTGTTTGACTCTGCCAAATTTAAAGTGCAAGCCTCAGAAAGGCATGCTGGGGATAGTTTTCCTATATGAAGGTTATTATGCAGTAGGAAAAGTTAGCACAGACTCGGAAGTCATCAAGGAGAGTGCTCCTGGCGAAAGGGCTGTTATGCCTGTCGCAACTCTGTAACTCTAAATATGAATTATTTTTTAATCTGGTGTATAACCATCTGTTCACTGTATCCTCCAAACTGCACGCTAGCATTCAGCAATAAATTCACACAACTGTGTAAAGATATATGTAGGATTTTTGGTTTTATGAATTATACTCAAACGATCCTGAACTAACAAATCAAACCACAGAGGTTACAGCAGCTTAAACAGTGTACATTGAGATTTATTAGAACAAGCACTAATAGCAGCAGTGTACAGAGTGATGAAGAGACAATGAACTGAATGCACTGAACAATAATAATTATACAATTGCACTTCTTCAGAGATCTATTAGAAAATGCTTTTCAGTAAACAGTTTCCCAAATCTAGCATTGTTTGGATTTGCCTCTGAGGAAAAATAAAAACAAAAAATACACTTTTTTTTTTGTGTGGTAAGGCATTAGCAACATTCATTGGCAGGCTAAACAAGTCATCTATACATGCATTATCCAATTACATTGCAACAGGTAAAAGAGCATCATGTTTCCTCAAAAAATTAGAACTTACATCTTTGTTTTCTAACAAAATATGCAGGTAAATCAGGCTCAGCCTGAAGGAAGTAGATGGTACCTTTTGTTACATTTTAGTGCACAATGTAAACTACAGAATAGCCAAGTTCACTTTCATTTCCTAACAAAAGGTGTAAGACCTCTCTTCAGATGGGTCTGATGATAAGGATACAGGGCATACTATATACCTCACCACTTTGAAATTCTTCATTTCAGACTTAAATGCCCTCAGTTATAGAATCCCCCTCCTGACCTCCAGAGTGAATTGAACAACAGAGGTTTCTTTTTCCAGTCAAGATAACTTATTGAACCTCTAGGACTTTATGAGCTTCTGTTATTTACTGCAGCAGATGTGGAGAGCCTAACAGGGTCTGCATAAGGAATTTTTGCACCAGCGTGTCTACACCAGGTAGCTACACCAGTGCAAACCCCCAACATAGATATACTCCACCAGTGTAAGGCAGAGAACTTACACCACCCCCTTACTTTAGGCTCTGTTGTCTCTTACAGCTCTTTCCCTGGCTTCAGTCTTTGAAGTCAGCCAGAAAGAGCCGTATATACCGCAAAAGCAACTATATATGCTAGAGTCTAAAAGAAGAGAGGGCAGGCACTTTCTCTAGTTTATAAGGTGTTCCTTGACTGAGGTGAGGAACATGCCTCTCAATGAGATTTGAAATAAGCCACCCCCATGTTAGCAACTCAGAAATATTATTGGAGAACGCTAAGCGGAGTCTCCTTGTTTCACCGGCATACAGCACTAGTAACCACTCTGTAGTAGTGGGGTCCTCAGGAAAAGTTGGTGAGGGTAGAACTAGGGATTGTACATGGTTTTATAGTCAGGCTTGGAAAGGTGAGATCTGAACTGATAAAGTCAATAATTTATCTAATTTTCCAAAAACTCCCTCCAAAAGAAAATTCTTTCTAAACTGAAATTTACAGTGAGGGAAAGTTAAATGTTTCCTAGAGCATCGCGAGTTTCAGAGTGATTTTCATAAATGCAACACAGCATCAGAGGTGAGAGGACAGCACAAGGGTCTGATACTGCAAAGAGTAACCCCTGCTGCACTTCATACATCTGAGTAGATCCTTTGACTTCACTGAGACTACTCATGTGTATAAAATAAAGCGCACATAGCTGTTTGCACAACTGGAGAGTAAATATCCACTTCAGGCCCCAAACCTGAAAGCTGATTCATGCAGGTAAACACATCCACTGCCATGGAATCTCACTGAAGACAATAGGGCTCCCAACAGGGCCAGAGATCCAGCTGCACAAAACAAACCGCAGGCTCAAGGTTTTAGCTATATCAAAGGTGGCACAAGAGAAGACACATGCAAGGGGTTACTTTTTTCAGTACATGAGGATTAAAAATGAAGTATTGTGAAGCTTATGGTTACCTTATTTTGAACTGTTATCAATGTCAATGTTGTGTCCCTACATTTTGAAGAACAATATTTACTGAAAAAATATAAGGCCCAATCCTGAACAGACTTGCATACATGCTTTACTAAACACTGCGAGTAGTCCCATTGATTTCAGTGTATAAAGTTGAGCATGTGCGTAATCTGATTCAGGTGGCCCCAGAGACGACCACACCAACCGCTGCTGGAGCGGCCCCCGGACAGCCACACCAGCCACCGCTTGGGCAGCCCCTGGAGCATCTGCGGTCCATTCCCCAGTCAGCCATCCCTGGCAGCTGGCTGGAGCAGCCGCGGTCTGCTGGCCCCGGCAGCAGTCCCTGGGCGGCCGACTGGAGCAACCATAGTCCCCAGCAGCTGGTGCTGCTACCCCAGGCACCTCCCCTCCAAGATTTAGTCACAGGTATTTTTAGTATAAGTCATGGACAGGTCAAGGGCCATGAATTTTTGTTTATTACCCATGACCTGTCCATGACTTTTACTAAAAATACCCATGACTAAATCGTAGCCTTAATGATCAGACAGAATACCACATAGTTCAGACTGCACATTAGGACTTCCTCTGTTTCCTTACCTGGGAAAATGAAACCACTCTTTGCCCACATTGCAAATACACAGTTGGCTAAATCCTGTTTCATGTCTTTTTTTATTATTATTGTAAAAAGAATAAAGAGTTCCCCCTATAATAAAAGTACATCATCCAGAGATGATTTTACCCACTCCTCTAGTTTTTCATGCTGGAAATGATCAATGGAAAATAAAGGAACACTGTTAACTTAATCACACTCTGGATGAAATTTGTTCATCTAGTGCTGTAAGTAATATCTCAATTAATTATAATAAAAGATTAAAGAAAAATATCCTCTTTTCCCCCCACTTAATATGAGATTGATAGCACTGTGTAAAGTCAGTTTCACTGTCTCCTCTTTTTAGTCAGTTTCTCCTGGTTTTTGAGTGGGTCTGTCACAGATTAAATGGAAGCCCAAACATTTTTAAAAACAGGAGAATGTGATTATAAAACCTCAGAAACTGGCAGAGGCACAGAGGCAGATGAAGCCCTTACAACTACTTTTAACTCCTTCTTTTGAAACTCACTACATTTCATTTCAAAATTGTCCTTTTAAGGATGGTTACATAAAGTAGTTCTGCAGCATGGTGAAATACACAGGAAGATATACATTATATTAGGGCTAACGTCTATTGAAACCTGCTTTTTGTTCTCTGTTTTAAAGAGTAAGAGATGTGTTCGTTTTGTAAGTCGATCCCTTACAATACAGTACATAATTTAAAAAAAAAATCAAACTGCATTAAATAGGTCATTTGTTTGAATTTACTGAAATGCCTGTATTCTTACAAATGTAACATGCCTGTGTACAACATTCATTAAAGAGGCACAATTCCTGTTTTGAAGTGGCACAATAGACATTCTCAGGTATAATTAAAACCTTCATTAGGACAAGTTAGCTACATGCTTTTCTGTAAAAAAGCTTCCCAGAATTCACTATCCATAGCGCATATTTAAGATATGGCACATATTGACATTTGTATTCTAAAATGCCCACGTATACAAACAGAACTGAACACAGTTGTTCTTAAGGCATTAGATACATTTCTGGAATTACTTCACAGTGAATCTACCAGGTGCCGAAACCTCTGACAATTTATATTACTTCTCAGTTAAGTAGCCAGTCTGTTCTGAAAAATTTAGTGAAACTACTCATCTAGGAATAATATTAACTACAGAAGATTCACAATCTTCCATGCCACAAATTACAGTGTATTAGCAGGTCACAGATAGAGTTTCTGCACCTGTCTGGATCAATAGGAAACAAGGCAAGCCCTGGAAACACAGTGGTGGGTGAAGGAAAAGTTTTTGTAAAGAGCCAATTGAAAGTGAAGAAAATTTTGTGTCAGTTAATGAATCTCTCTTCACTCCTGCTCCTCTGTGCTGCCCTGCATATACTCCAGAACTATCCTTCCATAGATACAGTGATTATTTTTGAAACATGAACATTTTTAAAGACTGAATGAACTTTTGCAGAGCCCCTGCATTTTCAGATGAATGCACATTCGTGTCTTAAAAGCACGTCCCTCTACTTTATCTCCTGCCCCCAGGGGACTTGGCATCATTGCAGCCAGGCTATATTAAACTTTGCTTTGAATTATTTTTCCCTCTGAGGCACTCTAAGACTGATTGGAATCAAAGTTGTTTTCAAACAGACTCAGAAAGCATTCTCCCTTTGGGTGGACACCCAAGAGTGTTCATTGTGGTTGCCAAACAAAGGCAGTGAGTGGTTTTAAAGTGTCTCTGCAAGGGAAGAGGAGGAGTGGAAACCCAAAGACAAAGAGATTACTAACTTCATACCTGTTGTAAAGAGACAAAAGCCCTTCCTCACTCACACATGCACCCATATATGGAGGCTAGTGCCAAGCCATGAAAGACTGACGAGCCTTCACAGCTGACACCAGCAGAAATCCCATGCATTCGGTTTCCCGTATTAGGTGGTGGTGGTAAAGTTAATCCCATCCAAAAACACATCTACGTCTCCTGCCTGATCCAGAGTAGGGGAAAAGCAGCACAGTAACCAGGCTCAGCAAAGCAGTAGGTGAAATTATTTTATGCTGCGTAAACATACAAAATTGGAGCAGGTGAACGAATAAATCAGCAGCAACTATTTCCCTGATCACCACTATTTCACCAGCGTTATAATATGCACAAGGGAATTAATCCACGTATTGCACAGCTGTGACACTATTTCATGACAGACAACAGGAAAACACCTAATATTATTTTTTCAGCACTACTAGTTCAACAGCAAGATGAGAAATTAAGACAAACTGAATTTAATCTATTTTCTTTAGTGGCCATTCATAGATAAAGAAAATGGATTTGTACTGTAGCTTTATGAGACACAACAAATTTCTAAGATATCTGGTACATATTTTTTGCAAATAGTGGGACAACCTTTCCCTAATTATTTCTGATCTTTCCTGTCATACTAGTGTGAACGTGCACACATGCACACACACCCCTTGTCTATGTATCCTAGGGAGGTTTTATGTAAAGTTTCCACCCCCTTTGCTACCATCAGTGCAGTTCCACCATTGGTAGCAATGGTGGGAACCCTAACGTAGACAAAGCTACTCCTGCAGCTGCTGCTCTTTTAAACAAAATAACGTTTACAAATGCTCTGAGCAGGGTTACAAAATGTAGTTCTTAAAAACCAGGGCCCATGGAAACCTTGCCTACATGTGTACTTCCACCATTGCTATCAACTGGAGCTGCGCTGGCAACACCAATGGTGGGAATCTCCCCACACACCCCCCCCCCCCCCCCCCCCCCAAAAAAAAACACCAAACCAAACCAACAAAAACCAAACCCGTTATGGACACATCTGTCTGTCTCCCAAATGCAGGGAACTTCTGAGGGTAAAATTATGCTTAAACCTTACTTGCTTTCTCTCTCCATGCTTTGATATCCTCTGAAGGGAGCTTCCAGAGGCAGCAGCCTCTACGAGAACCCCTAGCAACCTGACCTGCTCTGGCCATTACAGATTCCACAAGACCCTGGCTGGACTGAGGAAGAGATAATCCTATAGTACTTTCATGGGAATATCTGGGAAAGGAAGAGCCTTCCCATCACAGAATGTTTAGGATACAAATGGAATGCAGACTCATGTCCTGAGAGGGACACTATGGCTCAATGACTTCAAATGATTTTAAAAGCATTTTTGTGAGGAAATAAATTATACAAACTTTATCTTCTTGAGATTCTCCCCAAAATACAGACTCACAGAAGAAGGAAGAGGCTCAAGGGAGAGAAGAATTGAACTTTCCAATCTGGAAATGTAACATAGGAGAATTTACATCATAGACACTTCTGCAGAAATACATAATTGGGATCTACTGATTTTGGCAGATTGCTGTAGCAGATAATGTGCAACTAAGCTCTACATAATTTGAATCCATGACATACCTCATTCCGTATGAAGTTCATTGCAGTGTCTGCTAAACCTTGATTAATCATTTATAAATACTGCTTATTTTACATATGCTTAATTTGTCACACGCAAATAAAAACCCTCAAAATGACCTAAAAGTACATCCCTGTCCATTCAGAGTCTAATATTGTAAGGGTTCAAAACTGAAATAAATAGATAACATTATTTTTGAGATCAAAGGGATAGGAAACTGGAAAGAGGATGCTTTTAGATTAAAGCCAAATATAAATTAACTAGTTTTTTCATACGTTTTACATATGCCTAAAGCCAGAAAGGGGGGGGGGGGAGGGTTGTTAGGTTTTAGCGCAATGATATTGTAAGAAATCTTCAAATCAATTCATGTTCAAATTGCATCTCACAGCAAGATAACTATTTCTACCATGCAGAAAAAGCTGCCATCTTGGGACAACAGAAAGAAATGCTGCAAAAACTATGTACTTAAGAGAAATTACTGTTGGGATATAAACTGAAAGCCTATATACTCAACATTAGAGCACAGAACAAATTAAGGTACATTTGCAAAATGTTAATGTAAGTACAATGTCCCACTGTGAAAATTAAAGCACAAGGATTGTGCATTTTACGTAAGATGCAATGTAAAACAATATCATGTGACCAGGATGGATACCTCTTTGTAGTGCAGGCCACAATAATTTAAAACATCTTCATGCTTTTAAAAATCAACTATTTCTATTGAGTTGATAAAATGCCTTCATATTTTTAAAATCACTTTCCAATTATTTCAAAAATAAAACCTACAAACCAAGGAAGCATTTATAATTGTCTAATTAAATCGCCAGGGTATGTCTAAACGGCAGCTGAGAACGTGCCCGGAGAAGTGGGAACGTAGACAGATACACGCTAGTTGTGCTTGAACTAGCGTGCTGACAATAGTGGGGTGAACGCTGCGATAACGGGCAGTGGCACAGGCTAACTGACCGAGGACAAGTGTGCCTATCCCCTTGGCTCCAAGCTCAGATGGCCAGCCTGGGCCATAACGTCCATACGACTATTTTTAGTGCATTAGCTCTAGCGGAGCAAGCATGTGTCTGTCTAACCGGGCGAGGAGGCATGTTCCCAGCTGCAGTGTGGAAACGTGCTTCATAACAAAGACAAGCAGGTAGGATTTGTCTGCTATCTTTAATTCATTAATATTGGGTTATGATGGAAATGGTTTTGAACATATCCTGTTTTGTAAAGAAACTTGTTTCTCATTCTGCTGTTTCTACTAGCCACCTAATACCCATAATTCCTGGATAGAAGGATGCATTTTAGAGTCAGACAGATCTGGCACAAATAGAGACTTGAGGGTGAAATCCTGGCCGCAGTGAAGTCAATGGTAACTTTGCTGTTGACTTCAGTGAAACCTGGATTTCACCTTATGGACTTTTTCTTTTCATACCAGCCTAAAGGACTAAGGGTCTGAGCCTACAAACACACATGCACATGGACAATATTGTATTCACGTAGTAATAGCCTTCAAAGTCAATAGTACTGCTCACATAGGTAAGGTGATCTCTACATTGCACTGCAGTATGAACTACCAGGCCATGAACTGCCATGCGCACCAGAATGTTGTGCTCTAGCTGCCCAATGTGGATGCTGCTGGGGCAAACTAAATGGCACCTAGTTCACACTAACATAGTCCTGTTGAAGAGAACTACATAAATACAAACTAGCTACCTTTTAGTTCACACCAGCAGCATCCACATCAGGCAGTTGGAGTGCAACATTTTGGTGCATGCTGCAGTTCATATCCCTGCAGACTGCACTACGGCACAGTATAGACAAGCCCTGAAGTTACTCATGTATATTCCTTGGACTGGGGTCTTGACCAGGTAATGAGGCAAGCCTGTTTTGTGGACTGACCTTACAGTCCTTTTTCAGACAACATGAACTAAATCAAAGGAGAGTTGTGCCAGAGGACAGATTGCAGGAAGGAAGTTCTTTACATTTGTGGTGTACATTCCTAAAAAAAGGGCTGCTATAAATTATTTTAAAATGTTTTAGTAGTTTCAGTAGCACCTCACAAATCTGCCCTCTGCTGGTCTATACACTTTAGTAATCACACAAAATACAGTGTGCTATTCTCACTCTTCAGCAAAGATTTAATAGCAGATTCTGTAGAGACGTCTTGTATTATTAAGAATTCCTTATTTTAACAAACTATTCTATAGTACATTAAGAATTCTGATCAATGACAACTGTCAAACTAAAAAAAGAATATTCTGTGATGCATTATTCTTTGGGGCTTTTTTTATTGCGTGTTCATCTCCTTGCTCATTCCTAACATTCGGTACTTTGCAATGAGTGTCCCTATCATTAATGTGAATACGAGAGATTTTAGTATGCCATACACTGGTTTCATGCTAATTTTTTTAAATGATTTTTCCCTTTGATGAATGATATAGTGCTTATAATTAAACAAAATTAGGTCAGTGATAGCACCTGTAGGGTTCATAAAATGTAACTTTGCCTCATGAAGAATGGCATTAATGAAAAATTGAGACATTTTTCCAAACTTGGTGTCTGAAGTTATGCACTTAAATTAAAATCTGATTTTCAAAAGGTACTGAACACACAAAGCTTCTGTTCCTGCTAATCATGGTATCAGTTATACACACTCAACTCAGACTGATGTCAGTAGGAACTGCATACACAGACCGGGGGCATTATATGCCCATGTGATTAATAAGACAGTATTTAAGTAAAGTGGCAAAGAATGATTCATTACTATTTTGGATATTATGGGCCAAATTCATCCATGGTGTAATGCTACTGAGGTGAATGGGATTATGTTAGCACAATGAGATTAAACAGAGGTTATATAAAGAGATCATAGAATCATAGAATATCAGGGTTGGAAGGGACCTCAGGAGGTCATTTAGTCCAACCCCCTGCTCAAAGCAGGACCAATCCCCAACTAAATCATCCCAACCATGGCTTTGTCAAGCCTGACCTTAAAAACTTCTAAGGAAGGAGATTCCACCTCCTCCCTAGGTAACGCATTCCAGTGTTTCACCACCCTCCTAGTGAAAAAGTTTTTCCTAAGATCCAACCTAAACCTCCCCACTGCAACTTGAGACCATTATTCCTCGTTCTGTCATCTGCTACCACTGAGAACAGTCTAGATCCATCCTCTTTGGAATCCCCTTTCAGGTAGTTGAAAGCAGCTATCAAATCCCCCCTCATTCTTCTCTTCCGCAGACTAAACAATCCCAGTTCCCTCAGCCACTCCTCGTAAGTCATGTGTTCCAGACCCCTAATCATTTTTGTTGCCCTCTGCTGGACGTTTTCCAATTTTTCCACATCCTTCTTGTAGTGTGGGGCCCAAAACTGGACACAGTACCCCAGATGAGGCCTCACCAATGTCGAATAGAGGGGAACGATCACGTCCCTCGATCTGCTGGCAATGCCCCTACTTATACATCCCAAAATGCCATTGGCCTTCTTGGCAACAATGGCACACTGTTGACTCATATCCAGCTTCTCGTCCACTGTAACCCCTAGGTCCTTTTCTGCAGACCTGCTGCCTAGCCATTCGGTCAGATGGAATATGCAATCTTGCAACAATGAACAGTCTCCATTAGTCCATGCTTCTTTCTTTTAAAGTAAAAATAATGTGAATGACTACAACATAAAAAAAATATTCTCCGTCAAAACCTCCTAGACAAATAGCTTATCTCTCAAGCACTCACAGGAAAACAAAATGCTAACAGAGGAACTATTACATTAATGTATAAATGAAAGAGCCCCATCCTGAGTGGTGTTGAGTGCCTTCAACTCCCACTGAAGCCAATGGGCATTGCAGGTGCTCAGAACCTCCGAGGATCAGAATCCAAGTTTCCCCAGTTGTTTTTACTTTCTACATGGTAAAGTTATATTTTCTCTCTTTAAGACTCTTTTGAAATTCTCATTGACATTCTAATTAGTGATGAGCAAACCCTGAGACAGAGACAGCCTGAGCATTTTTGATTACACCTGCAAATTTTTATTTTGCTAAGCCTCTCCAACCACAACACAATGAATTCCTATCTATCACTGTCACCCCACTGTGCACAATGCTAGTTTCTGGATTATGGATAGGGTGAGCCGGGTGGTTCTTTGAGATATGCCTCAGATATAATGGATGCATTTTACATGACTTAAAAAGTGTGTATATGTGTGTTTGTGCTTTGTTTGGTCCCCTTAGTCTTCTGCTGCAGAAGTGGAACCTAGCTGTTTGATCCTTTCAACCTTAGTGATCAGTTTACCTTGTTTTATAGTTTCTTTTGAAACAGACTTTTTAAAATGAAAGCTGAGACTCTCCTTTACATTTCCAGTGTTTACAATAAGGAGAAATCACAGCCTTCTCAGGGACCCAAAGACCTCAACAGATTCTCAGATTCAGAAAGGTTTGGATGAGCACTATAATATCTGGATGTTTATCCGAACTTTTTGAGAAAAGCTGAATGTACTGAGATTTCTGCTCATCTCCAGCTGCCGTAAAAAGTCTCAGGCCAGACCCAACATCCTACTTATACCTTTAATGTATTCTTTACAAACTGGACCACATTAAACCCTATTACATTCCTATACGGCTTTTTCTCATTGTCTCTATGACCCGTTCATTCTCAATTTCCCCTTAACCAGCTTCTCCTTCCTCTACCATTTTAGACTTCCCCGTTATCTTTGCCCTTGATGTAAATCTTGCTGTCAGCTGCTAATGTGATCCTATACTCTATACTGCTTTTCTTTGGCATGGATTGTATTCTTAAGCACTTCAGGCAAATACTATGGGCCCCAAGATCACAGTATCACAGAACTCTGAAGGCACTACTAGTAGCATGAAAACTAGGTGAGCATTTTAAGGATGGAGAGGAGGTAGTGGGGCTAGCAGAATAGGTGTGTGGGAAGGGGAACAATTTATTCAGGCAGACGTATGGCCTGAAGTACAGAATAGGATAATAGTGAGATAAGAGGAAAGATGGTAGGTGAGAAAAAAAATCATGCATAGCTAAGACAGAAGAGAGAGGAAGGCAGTATTTCTGGATGGTTCAATATTTTCTTTGGAACTAGTCCTTCAATCCCTAATGTAAACTCTTTTATCAAGGCTTCCTCAGCAGCGTTTCTTACTGGAAATTCTTCATAATTTAAACTTCATATTCTTTATGCATCAATATTTTACTGCTGCTAGCATGGGGGTAAGTGGAGTTCTAGCTAGTTACTATGGCATACATTTCTTCAGTCAAGCAGAAGCATGAATTGATGAAAAAACAAGGTAATATACCTTCTTCTTCAAGTGCTGGTCCCTATATGGATTCCAAATGTGGGTGCACATGTGAGCCATGCACTGGAGCCGAAAGATTCTGTAGCAGTGTCCATTGACCGGCACATGCATTGTACGTCCACCTCATGTTTGCAGCTGAGGCTACAACAGACCATGCAGGGTCGACACCATTCCACTTCCCTCTTATTGCCACATGGCTAGAGTCAGAACCCCTGTCCATTCGCACCCTCAGCTTTGTGAGAGAGTGATTTCTTGTCTGTTTGCTACGTGTAGATATTTGTATACAGTTGTTCATAGTGTTATCTAGTTGTACTCAGTGGTGGATTAACACACAGGCGCACGGGGCTCAAGCCCAAGGGCCCCAGCCAATTTGGGGGCCCCTAGAAAAATCTTGTGTTTATTTTTAGCTGTTTTTGAATTTTAAGTACATAAGCTAAAATATTTTTCCAAGGTTTTTGCTTTTAAATATGTAGTATGTATGATTCTTTTTCAGTCACTTCTCAACAAACTTTGAGACACTCCTGTTGCAATATGCAAATGACCTGCCACATGATTGGTCAGGTGCCAACAGTTTCCGTTAGAATTGACAGACAGTAAAAAAGAATCTTACCGCCCCTGTATTTGTTTAGGAAACCCAGAGTACGGCTTGGTGTCACTTAAGAAGGAGTGTTAAGAGAAAGCTGAAACAAGCAAAGGAGGTTAAAGAAGTTGCTTTGCTACAAAAGATACTGACAATAAATCAATACTTCAAGGAGAGAGAGAGAAAGGAGAAACAGTGGATAAAGATGACAAGGTTGGTTTGACAGCCACTATTGCTGGCAGTGGTGGCCTTGGCCTTCAAGAGGAGGAAACTATAGATCAGGACCTGCCAGAGGCAGGCAAGCCAGGACTGAGTTATGCAGGTGAGACAAATGCAATGCAATCAGATGAATTTAGCAGTGATCCTGCCTTGTGGAATAACATTGATGAAAATTTCAGGAGTTTTTTGGATTGCTGTGGGTTCACCTGCTTCTTGTCAAAACAAAAACATTAAAAATTTCTCTGTTTCTGCTCGGGTGACTGGACAGAAGACGTGTTGGCTGTCTGAAGACCTATTCTCCTGTCAGCTGCACAACAGTGAATCTGTTCTGTGAGACTGCTTATTTACTCACTGGAAATGTTTACTGCTTTGCCTGCAAACTTCTTTCAACCAAAACATATGCCTTTATTGAACAGTTGAGTGATTGGGAACACCCTGCACGTTTTTCTGAACACGAGAAAAGCTTGGCCCACTGAAATTGTATGCTGGCATGGATACGGCACGCAAAGGCAACAGGTACAGTTGGTGTGGGCCTAGCTCAGCAGTTTCAGGCAGAATGTCAGTACTGGAGAGATGTCCTTAAGCATGTTGTAGCAGTTATTAAGTTCGTAAGTGAGCACGGACTCACGTTCCATTGCCACAATGGAATAACTTTGGGACACTGTTCTTAAAAGGGTTTAAAATGACCAGCTTGCAGTTACAGAAAAGTGACATCAACCTGAATGCAGTAGTTCAGTTACTGCAATCACTAGAATCATTTGTGGCTTCTCTATGAGAAGAATTTGAGAATTTTGAAAATGCTGCTAAAAACACATGCAAGACTCTTTCACAGAGATATCAAAGTGATCCAACTCTCAAAAACAAAAACAGCAGATGACTCGGGACAACCTGAGGTTTTATTTGAGGGAATATAAAAGTTTCACACTGAGACTTTTTTGGTTGTAATCGACCAGTAATTAAGCTTGTCTTCATTGCCAACTGGATGCATATAGGTTGTTGAACGACCGCTTTGGAGTACTATTTGAAAACAACTTGCTGGACATTTCTGACATTCACAAGTGTGCCACTGAACTGGCTGCAGTTTACCCCAGTGACTTGGAACAAAAATTTTCCCAATGAACTCATACAGTTCAAATTCTTTGTACAAATGAAAGTTTTCAGGCAAAGCGACCTTCAATCGATACTCCCTAATGTGAATGTTGCTCTCAGAATTTTCTTGACCCTACCAGTTACAAATTGTGAAGGAGAATGTACGTTTTCGAAGATGGCAAGGATAAAAAAAGAACTGAGATCAACAATGCAGTAAAAGCATCTGAATGCATTATCTCTAATGGCAATTGAGTCAGAACTGGTTTGACAAATGGACTTTGGTGACATTATACATGATTTTTCCTCCCTCAAAACTCAGGAGAAAACGATCATTTTAAAGGTAAGACATATTTTATATCATGTTTAATGTTTTTGTATTTTTGGTTACATAATGTGATAGTATTATTAAAAGGTAAATTTAATGGGTATATAAAAGAGAGACATTTACAGGATATTAAGTGTAGCACATTTTTCCCATTGCTATGTACAGATGCTCCTGGGAATGACACGCAAAGTCGGCCTGTCATCAGTTTGCTAAGCTTCTCTCAGTTCAATAGATGGTGGCAAAAGGGATCTTTGATGGGATAAACGTCACAGAATCAAAATAATAACACATAATCTCTTTAAGAGGAATGTGAAACTTTAAGGATGTGTTTACTAAATCAGAGAATAATCAATCCAAACATGAAATAATAAAATGGATTATAGAGGGTTTGTTTAAATAATTACTCAAATAAATATAGTATTTTGTTGTTTAATGTTTCAGGTCTGATAAACAATTGACATGGATAGTGTGTTGCTTAATTTAATTAAGATAAGGTATTGGTGAACTTGTATTAGAGACTATTGGCTTGGCCTATATGTTTTTCTTGTAGTTTACCACAGTGAGCGATGTAAAAAAATGTTTTAATGTTTCATTGCTACTCTGATAACAGGGAGGATATTCACAGGTGCTAATAGTTCTTAAATAAGAGTCTACAAGAGCACTAAAGTTTTAACATTATTTCATTTCAAGTTATTTTACATATATTGCATGCATCTAAGCCAATTTCCAAAACCATATTCATTTTCTATGTAGAAAAATTGAGCAGTTAATTTAGGCATACTGAACTGGGATATGATTTGCTTTATTATTAATGCAGTGTGTAAACACTGAATGGAGTCTTTGTATTAATGCATTTTGATACATTTGTGTTTTTAATGGGATATGGAAGACCCAAATGTTCTTTGTGCCCAGGGCCCCAATAAATCTTAATCCACCTCCGATTGTAGCTTCCAGTTCACAGGTAGTTGGTGTAGTTTTCTTTCTTCGCCCTCAAAGGCGGGGGGAACCCCAAACGGGACAATGCCCTGGAATCCAGGCTTCCAGAACTGTGCCTCCTGCCTGCACCCATTTTCACCAGGGCTGTAATGCTCAGGATGGCCCACATCGCCACCCAATGTGCAATCTGTAAATCCTTCCTGCCACGGACGCAGGAGTCCTGAGAACTTTGACTTCGGGAGTTCCTCATGGAAGAGGCAACAGTACAGTACAAGCGCCAGCTCCGATCACTGCACTGGCACCTGCACGCCTACTGCCTGTACTGCCGATGCCGCCTGGACCCTCGGGGTCATCCCATGCAACTCCTCATACTTCTAGCCGCCTTAACCCGCTGATGTCTACTGAAGAACTGCTGCTCCTGTACCCTGGTTCTCCTCTGCTTCCTGGACCACTGAACATCTCTGTCCTTCCTGGCAGATGAACCATTATTGCTGCTGCTGGAGTGGTGCATCCCTTTTCCCCACCTTGACCCTCTGGTACCAATGGCACCGCCATTGCTGGAACTGTCCTCCAAGTTCGAGGGCTTCATTCTCGCCGGCCCCACAACAGAATTCAGAGTCATGGCACAGACCTCCTCACTTGCCCCCTTATGATCCTGGTGCAGACCACGCATGCTCAGAGACCCTTACTACTGGGCACCTTAAGATCCTTACCAAACATGCCCCGCCCTGTCTGTAGCTTCGTACCAGCTGTCCCCAGTGTGCCCTCCGGTGCCCTCTGTGTATGGGAAGGAGGAAGGAGAGATGGAACCGGGACTGCCAGTTCTCACAGTGGCCTGTTCCTTCCCAGATGAGGCACTCATTCCGACCTCTCTGTTCCCACCAGACGACTGCCACCAATATCAGGAACCAATGGCTGGACATCCTCCAACCCCAGGTACCCTCATGGATGGTTCTCCCCATTAACGAGGCTATCCTGCAACCAACTCAGATGATATGACAGACCTCTGTCTCCTGAGCCCCTGACCCGAAGAGAGCAGAGAGATGGTACTTTGTCCCCGCCAAAGGCGTGGAGTTTCTCTTTACTCATCCACCCCTAACTCCTTGGTGGTCTGGCTCTCAACATGAAGGACACCTATTTCCACATCGATATTCACCCAGCCCGTTGCAAGTTCTTCCTCTTCACACTGGGGCACAGCCACTACCATTCCAAGTCCTGCCCTTTGGCACAGTGATGGCTCCACACATATTCACCGAAGTCTTCGCTGTTGTAGCAACACAGATGTGCAGTCTCAGCTACTCTGGTTTCCCTTACCTGGAAGAATGGGTCCTTGTTGCACTTTCCCACCCCCGCCTACTCTCCGCCATCCTCTACTCTCCATGCATCTCTCAGGGTCTGCTTCAACAAGGAGAAGTCAGTCCTCATCCCTACCTAGATGATAGACTTTACTGGGGCCTGGCTCGACTTCATCGCAGCATGGGCCTTCCTTCTGGCTGACCACTTCGCCACCATCATGAATCAAATTGCAGGACTGCGCTGCAGCCCCCGCATCACTATCTGCTGCTGCTTCCCCCTTCTTGGACATCTGACAGCGTGCACCTCAGTTATGCCACATGCCCGTCTTCACATGCGTTGCCTTCAGCTTGGCTCCTCTCTGTCAACAGACCACAATGTGACCACCTGGACAGCAAGATCGTGATTCCCCAGCCGGCACTGCTGTCCTTTATCTGGTGGACCAACTCCACCCACATGCTGGTCAGTACTCCCTTCAAGCCACCCACACCACAAACCAGGCTCACAACAGATGCCTCCCTCACGGGTGGGGGCGCTTTCTAGGCAGCCACACGGCGCACGGCATCTGGATGCCTTGAGAAGCCAGGATGCACTTAAACCTCATAGAACTGCGTTCAGTCTATCTCACCTGCCAGACATTTCTTCCCCACATACGGGCCAAACACATCCAGTTGCTCTCTGACAACACTGCAGTGGTGGTCTACATCAACAAACAGGGCGGGGCAAGAACTCCCTCCCTCTGTCCATCCATCTCTTGAACTAGGGCATCAAACATCAGGTCACAGTCCAGGCTATGTATCTCCCTGGCACCCACCAATGTGCTCAGTAGGATGCTCTACCTGAATCACGAGTGGGAACTGCACGACAACACCCTCTGGTACCTTTTCCATAAGTGGGGCACACTGTGATGGGATCTCTACGCCACTCGTGAGAACCACAAACTTCCGATTTACTGTTCCAGGGGAGCTGTGCAGGAGGACTCGCAGGGCGATGCCCTTTTCCTCCCTGGATGGACTCTCTCCACTCCGCCTTTCCCATATCCCCCTCCCGCAAATCCTACGCAAGATTCGCCGGGATCGAGCCATGTTTTGGCACCGCCAGTTTTGGTTCATGGACCTCCTGAACCTCTCCACCCGAACGTCACCTCACCTCCACACACTACCTGATCTCCTCACACAGGACTGGGGCCAACTCTGACATCCCAAACCTGGCCATCTTCACCTCACAGCTTGGTTTTTGGACAGAGCTTGGAGATAGACAGAGCATGCTCCACCCCTGTGTGACGTATCCTCACCCAGAGAAAGAGGGTATCCACCATAACCTGCTTGTGATGTTATTGACATGAACTGTGACCGTATAGATCATTGTTGCAACCATTGTTGGTCCCCTATAGATGCACGAAACCTTGTATAAAGGAGGTAAAGTAAGGTGTCTATGGAAAGGTTGTAATTTGCTGGTTATGCTTATGCTGATACTACCTCTTACACCTCCTCCAGCTGCTTCTCCCAAGCTCCATCACCTCTTTCTTCTCTGGGTTTGACCCTCATCCATACCCCAAAGTCATCTGAGGTGAGCTGAACAGGCTGGATTTGAATCTTGTTACATATAGCTTGACATTTCTCAAGCGAAAAAAATGTTGCCCATACTGTTCGGGAAGGGGCTGAGGGAACAGAAGAGGAGTCAAAGGACTCATATCTACTGGATTTTTTGTCCTTTCTCTTTCCCTTTTTTTGCCTTTTTAACATTTTTAGTGTGCTGTGGGAGTGCTGAAGCTCTGCTTCAGCTTTGGTGCGGCCTTTTGTGGCTTACCTTTCTCAGGGTCTGGAGCCCTCTGAAGAGGTCTTCCTCATAATCCTCCCGCACTGGGTCCCATTTCCCATGGGGAGGAGGGAATTCTTGTCCAACCCTTCCTGGTTACCTTGGGAGGAAGGGCCCTGCTTCTTTTCCCAGGGTGCTCAGGATCCACTTTAAGACTTGGATGGAGGGACTGGTGGCCCTGCAAGCCTCTCCTCTTTGTTCTGCAAGGGTCTTCTGTTACTTATCCCTGACTCAAGTGGTCAGGGTCCTCCTTGCTTTTAGAGCTTCTCCCTGCTCTGCACTGGGAGTTCTGGTACATTTTTCCCCGGTTGAAGCCACAGTTGCCTTGGTGGGAAGAATACCCCACCTAGCTTTTCGATTAGCAGCCCTCGTCCCTAATGGAATTAGGGTTGGTTGGCTGGGTGCAGGCTGGACACAACTCACTGTCTGCCAAGCCTGGGAAGGCTGCCTCACAAACAGAGCACTGCTTGGCTTTAGCCCTGTGTTTTCTTGGCTGCTCTGCCATGCTTACAGAGCGGCAGAAGAGCCAACAGGGAAACACTGCAGTGGATGCTCAGCGAGGGTTAAACTACTGAAGGTGTAACTGACCCAGGAAGGAGGAGGAAAGGGGAAGAGAAGAACACTGCTCCCCACTGCCCCAAAACTGGGCAGAAACAACTCAAATTGAAAGGTAAGGGTGAGCGCAAGAGAAACCAACACCATCTGCTGCCATGGAGGCAGAGAACCTGGCGGTAAGAAGGAGCAGAGGGATCCTGTCCAGAGCATGAGGCACCAAAACACTGATCTGCCTCCACGAAGCTGCAGAGAGAGAAGAGAAGCCCAGATGTCCAGAACTGTGGGAAAAGCTGAGCTGCAGAAAAAGTAAATATACCATGTATATGCGAAAAGATGTGAGACATGTGTACACACAGAAGTGTCATCAGGACATTCAGAAGATGTATACAGGTAAATGTAATTTACTTAAACACCAGATGCATTAATAGAAGACTAGATCCCATAGTATGGAATAAAAATTTTTATCTAATAAAACTTTCTTTAATAATATTTGCCCTCTGTGGTTATGCATTTCAGTCATTTTTTCAGATAGAAAGTGCCCAGCCTCCTTCCATAGACATTGAACTGTGGCATAAAAACATTTAAGAGTCCTGTTTCTCAATCAAAAACTATAGAATCACTTTATGAAAAACTGTAAAAATTAATTTTGCATAAAAGCTATTTTGACAACACAAAAAGCCATTAACCCAGCATGCATGAGTGCCTCTACCCGTCCCCCAAACAAATTCAGCTAAGAAATTCAAGTTGGGAGCGGACACAGACAAACAGACCAGTAAAGTATAGTGTGCATGATAGAAAGTGCCCGTTATGTTTATAGTGCGATCCAGCACCTGGAGAGAAACCAGAAAACCTCCTATTAAATCCTTCTGTGTTTCTAACACTGTTGCAAAGCTACAGTGAATTCTAATTGTATAAACAGTTATGGGGAAATGTGAGAAAGTGTGAGGCCATGTCAAATCAGTGGCACATATGATAAATATATCACAGCATTACGCATGTTGGATATGAATTTTCTGACTAGCAACCCAGATGCATTTACCAAAACTGTCACAAAGTTAGCTAGTTTTCCTGTTTCAGTCTGATTACATAACCAGCTTCGCAAAGCTAAAGCATGTACAGCAGGTCACTTTCCCTTCTCATCAGTTTAGGTGGATTTTATTTTTAATAATACATGATCGCCAATATTTAGAATATGAATAAAATTTGCCGCTCACACAAGCCTAAGAATACATATTTTAAAATGACTTATTGGATATCTTCATGTTTTGTTTAAGGCATGAACAATGGCATATGAATGGGAACAGCTTCCAGAAAAGCATTATGTCTTTTTGACAAGGCCAGTCCAAGCACATCCCACTAAAGGACTAGCCTCAAGCTGGAAATGATAGACTGTTGTAACACAAGAGTTTTTAACAAAATAAGTTAAAACAAATTTTTTTTTCTTGCATTTTGTTTGTTTGTTGTTACTCTCAATGTCTGTTTTAAGCACCAGTTGCAATTTTGTGTATTACAACCTCTTCTGAACAACTTTGGATAATGTATCTGCTTCCTTTGTTTTGCATTTTAAATACATGAAACTTTAAAGGTTATTTTTAAATGGCTGCTGCAAAATAAAAAGGATCCAAAAGTGGTCAGGGACCTGGTCTAATGCACTTTCGAAAGTCCATTATAAAGATGAATATAAAAGCAAATGGTAGGTTTTCTGTAGACCCACAAACCACATTTAGCTATAAGAAACATATTGTGCATAGTTATTATTTTTTTCTTCAGAGAGTGATATGTTTACTAGATCTACATTCTCAGTTTACCAGAGTATGGGGGTTTCTACTTTACTAAAGCCAGGATCCTTTCGCAGTTCCCAATAGGTGTCATTAGAAACCCAGCTCTCTCTTTGATTGGCATCGATAACTTTTCTGCAAAAGCAAAAAAAGACAAAACAAACCCAGATGAAAATTGTCTTAATAAAGGTTTGATTTAATATTTTAAAAGGATAAAGCATAAACATCAGAGATTTAAAAATAAAACAATTTCATAACCCGTGTTAAAAGTGAAGGCATTTTAGAATATCTAAGGATCCAATTCTACCATCTGATTCATAGAACCCGGCACCCATGTGAAGCCCTATTGACTTCAATGGACTCTGCGTGTGTGTATGTGTCCAACCATGTAGACCAAATTGCAAGATGGGAGCCTGATTTACTTCCACCATTTGTGCTGTTTGTTTCCTTTCTGCATTTCACTCATTTTCTACAATAAAATTATGCCAATCATTTTCACCAGTTAAGGGAATGTTTTAATTAAAACAAAACAAAAACCACACTACCTCTCCCCGCAAAAACAAAACAAAAACCAGAGTAATTACAATTTGAAAAACTACCTTAAAAATTCTGTTCAAGTTGTTTTAAACCTTCTTTCCACCACCACTTTCTTTTTTTAAATTACACAGCTAAATTTAGGACAAAAATGAGTTGATACATTTCCTTTGGTATTTCCTTCTCCACTATTAAGTTTGAGGCACATTGGCAGGGTGATCTGAAGAAATTTTTAAGGCTATTGCCCACGTCTTACTTGTCTTGTGGACTAACTGGGAACGTCAGCTTCCTAGTTTGGTTAGCCAGTATTAAATTAATGTAAAAATATGTTAAAATTGCTTCAGACACGGATCAGAGATCTGAAAATATTTCTTGGAATTGGATTGTTTCCATCTTTTCACTTCTTTATTACACTACCCTGGGCCTGCCTATTTAAGAGACAGATGTCCTCTGCATTGACCTCTTATGTTGGTGGCTGCACAGAAAACAAATTGTAGACTTATTACTGAAATCGCTTTACTCACTTAAAAAATTTTGGTTTGTATTCAATGTTGTTCTCCTCCATGTTCCGCCTTCGACTTCTCTGGAGTTCCTCTATTCTTTGCTTTTCTGTGGCTGCTGCTTCTACATTTCCTTCTTCCAAAAGTCTATACAGATAACAATTGATCTTTTAGTAAATATAAAATCTCATCTTCTGTAAAAGCACATTGTATAACAACATTGCCAGAAAAACATTCATCCCAGAAAACAAGGCCAGAAGCCTAGAAAAGCTATTTGTCCTTGAAAAGAGCTACTGAGTTCTATGCACCAGCTTTAAGGCCATTCAAAAAGTAAAATTATTTAATTTATACTTCAGAATCTGAAATATAATTTCTTAGTCTTGTTTACATTTTCAGCTCCTCAGAGCACGCCTCCTACTCTCTGCACAAACAACAGGATAGGATCCTTCCCTAGCATGCAAGAGAATGATAAGAAACAAGAATCGCTGATATGCTGGCTCACCAGCTACACATGCATGACCTATAGTGAGGCATGTGCATCACTCCAGCTATCATATGATACTGCCAACAGCAAGTACTACCAATGGGCAAACATTGCTTCTATTCATAGGAGTAGGAAAGGACACGCCACAGCATGTATTTGCTGGAACTTTCTGGAATTCTTCCTCTGCCAGAAGAATCCCCATAGCACCAGGATCTCTGTATGCTTCCCTTTCCTGAGCTGGATAAGCCAAGACTTTTACTGTAATATTTAATATTTTCTTTTCTAGCAGAATCTAAGGCATAGCACATATTATAGTGCAGATCTGGGAAAAATTCAATGCTGGGGTTCAAACTCTGCCATAAAACAATCATAAATATTAAACATATAAATGAGCTTTCTTGCCTCTGATCTGGCCTGAATCGTGCATCTGTTGTTGGAAGAATATCTTTCAATACAGGATCTAACTCATTGAGTTCAATAGCGAACCTTGTAAAGCCATAATAACGTTCATAGTGGGTTGGCATGGAGCCTGTATAAACATATTTAAGAAAGAAAAATGCTTATTTTACTATTTTTATAAACACATACACAGAGCCCAATGAATTTATAAAGCTATAATAGACAATAAAATATTTATACATTCTAATTCCTTTATTTGATATAATTTTAAAATGTATCAAATATTATTTTCTAGGTAGAACGTCTTTCATTTAATACGAATGGTAACTTATTACACAGTAGAGTTATTTACATAACAGATCAAGACTTTTAAAATCTTTCTTTGCTTTTGGGAAATATCTGAAATATTTCTTCTTTCAAGTTAAAAATAAATCAGTCTCCACAAAAGCAAATTTACTGGGTCTCCCTCCAAATGTTGGTACCTAAACAGGTTCATAGTGTGTGATTCACCATTGCCCTACGGCTCCTCTCTACCAGTGCCATCAAATTAGAATAGGGACTGTTTACACTCTGTGATGTTATCTGATAAAATATGACCATGTAGATTATGGCTGCCATCACTGTTATATAATTACTACAAATCTTGTACAAAATGTGGCATGTAAGATGTCTATAGAAAGGATATGATTCACTGAATATGATTATGCTATCTTTATTCATGTATCATTTTTGTATTTCAAGTTATGAGTATTGACTCTATAACTGGATTTCAAATGTTTGCTCCTGGGGTAACAGCCACAAGGTATTTAGCCTGCACATCTTGAAGGGACTATTCAAATTAAGTGGCTCATCAAGGAACACTTAACTCACAATGGACCATGGGAGACACCTATCTACACTTAATGGACTTTCCTGCTATGACTAAGCGAAATTATGCAGGGACATGTGACTTGCCCAGGTGACTCCAAACTCCATCTTTTACCTGTAATTTTCCACTAGCTGTGCTAAGAGCTTTGTTTGAAACAATGGATTTCCCTCCACACGTCAGAAGCTATAAAAGGCCCTGGAAACATCTCCTTTTTGCCTCTTTCCTGCTCCAGCCACTTTCCTGCTCAAATCTCTGGATTTATACTAATGGGAGCATTCTAAACAAGGATTTGGAAGCAACCAGAGACTTGACTTAAGCCAGCAGTTTATTTCATCACTGCTACAAGCCCGAACCAAGAACTTTGCAATTATTGTATAGCATTTGATTCCTTTAACCAATTTTAACTCTCACCTTTCTTTCTTTTTTTTTTATAATCAAAGCTTTAGATTTTAGATACTAAAGGATTGGCAATAGCATGATTATTGGGTAGGATATGAGTTATATATTGACCAGGGTGTGTGGCTGGTCCTTCGGGATCAGAAGAACCTTTCATTTGATGAAACTGGTTGTAAGGAACCACTCATCATTAAGTCTAGTGTTTTTGGTGATGATACAAGAACTGGAATGCCTAAGGAAACAGCTGTAATCTGACTTATTGTTAGCCAGTGTGGTGAAACAGAAGTTTACTTTTGTTGCTGGTCTGGTATATCTTAAGGGAAAATAACCACCAGTTTTGGGGTGTATCTGCCCTGTTTCTCAGCAGTTTGTCCTGAATTTGCTGTTCTCAGTTGTGACCCACAAAGGCTCGGCTATACACCCACTTTGCTCTAGAGTAAGGAGGTGCATGGTAATGGTGGTTTGAACCCTCATTGTCTCTTTAAGCAAGTAAGCAATTTTTAAGAAACTTAAGTCAATGGGAACCGCAAGTGCGCACTATCTTTGAAAACCAGACCATTAGGGCAATAAGGGATTGACACGAACCTGTTTCTCCTTTCACTTATACTGGTTTTACACCAATGTAATTCCGTTTAATCCAATCAAGATACCCTGATCTGCACAGGTGTGAGAGGAGGATAAGGCTAACATTTACATTTTCCTTTCTCCAAAATCAAATTATTTCCTCAGATTATGTTTCCAACACGCTAAATACCTGTGACCAGATTTTAGCCTCAGATTTGGGGCAAAATCTAAAAAATGACTCATGAGATGGAGCACACAAACTTTTTAGATACTTTTACATTTATAATAAAAGATACCGATAGCTGCTCTGCCAATTCCTCATTATTTATCTAGCTGTATATTTTGTTTCTCCGTTTGTATTTAAAAAGGGAGGCTAAAAGCAGCTTTTCACGAGACTAAAGCCACCTGAAGGATTTCAGTTGACCAGAATTTTCTTACCTGGTCTCCATATACATTTTGCTGAAGGTGCAACCCCACAGTACAGCCCTTCATGCCACTTTCCAAAGAGGCGATGCACCACCTTTCCTTCTTGGTCCATGACAATCCCTTGGACTTCATTTACATTTGAATTCCAATAATTCACCTGAAAATGTACCAAAGTGAAAAAAGTGAACAAAGTTGATTTCCTTGTCACACTGTATATCACACTATCCCACTGCATACTTCTTCTAAAAATTGTGACACGTAAAAGTCAACTGCGGCCAGATCTTCAACAGAGAAAAATTAGAGGCTATTAATTTCTTGAAATTGAAGACATGCATAAGGATATGACATCTTTGCAATTCTGCTACAAAAATTATCTCAGCAAATCTATACAGAATTAGCTTGCCTAGCAGATGTCTACCCTGTTTAAATTATAAAGTCTTAATGGGCTGTGACTCCATCATTAGGTATCTTTTTCCAGTACCCGGCACATTGTTGGCACCTCAGGAATTAGAATTTAGTCCAATTAAATATTATTTACATTAAAACACAAAACAGAAAATGGCAGCCTGGAACATTCTGGAACAACATAATATGCTGAGCTTTTGTGTTGATCTCTAAAACTAACTAGGAAAAGTTTCCTTGTATACCTCAACATACTTTTAAACAAGTGGATTACAATGAAAAATGTTTGGTTCACAATATTTTATAGATAGTGTGACAGGGTAAGGCCAGAAGGCTATAGGAAAGTAGTGAGAAACAGGTATGTTAGCCCGAGGCTAAACAAATCCCTGTTACCATGGTAACCAAATGGCAGTTGCTCCAGGTTAATCAAGACACCTGGGGCCAATTAAGATCCTTCCAGAAAGCAGTGGAGACAGCTTGGTTGATTAGGACACCTGAAGCCAATCAGGGGTTGGCTGAAACTAGTTAAAAGCCTCCCAGTTAGTCAGGTGGGGGGGGGGAGGCGTGTCAGGAGCTGTAGGAGGAAGTCACGCTGCTGGAGAAACGGAGCAGTACAAACCCTATCAGGCACAAAAAAGGAGGCCGTGAGGTAAGGGTGATGTAGATATTGAGGAAGTGGGGGCTCCTGTGGGGAAATGGCCCAGGGAATTGTACTCGTCCTGTTTCCAAAATGTCAGCTACCAAGTGCTGCTACTATCAGGGTCCCTGTGCTGGAGCCCAGAGTAGAGGGTGCCCTGGGCTCTCCCCCGCAACTAATCACTGAGACTGGGAGACAACAGAGACTGTGCAAGGGAAGATAGCTTCTCCTCACCTCCCTTGCTGGCTTATGATGAAAATGGCTCAGTAGGCTGTGACCCTTGCCTCTAGAGAGAGAAGGGCTACGTGGAGGGCCACAGTGAGCCTCTGAGGCTAGCGTAATCCGCCAGGAAGCGCGGGACCCACTGAGACAAGGTCAGAGCTTTGTCACAATAAGAAAACAACAGAATCATAGAAGTGTAGAACTAGAAGGGACCTCAATAGGTCATCTAGTCCAGTTCCTGGCACTCAAGGCAGGACTAACTAATAACATAACAGAATGTTTCTGCATAAGAATCTATACGTATTACAAATGCTTCTTATCTGCCACTGATGGGTGGTTCCAGATTCTGCATCAAAGTTATCTTTTGTCCCACCTCAATCTACTGCCAATCCCCATAATGATTGCAATTTAAAACAAAGAAAATCGGAATACTAGGTGCATCAACATATATATGTTTACTGAACATAGCAGTATTTTCTGATGAAAATAGCAGTCTGGTTGTTTGTAACAGGGTTCCAGCTCATTTAATTATCTGTGCACACTGGTAATATATAGTCTTTTCACCAGTCAGATTCCTACACCATTCTGTAGTAGAAACAGACCAGCTCCTTAAAGTTAAAAAATCAGATGTATATTTTTTCTCTTCCTAGATGCCTAAGCTGCTGACACTGCCACTCTAAAGACTGACAAATTCTTTGCCCAGATCCTGTTACCTAAATGTGGGGGGGGGGACTACTTTCATCCCACAGCACCCTGTATTTGCTTTCTCTCATTCTCTCCTATGTCCTCCTTTTCTCAGGCATTTCTATTCCCTTCCCTTTTACCTTTAAACAGTCCGGTTCCGAAGCACTGACCAAGTCCTGACCTGAGACAAGCTACAATGCATCAATGCAGCAACTGAGGTGGGCCTTTTGACATTGAAGTGTATGTAGCAACACCAGTGATAATAAACTCATTATTTTAATTATTTTTACAAAAAAATTAAGCTCTAGCAGATCCATCTTACTGTTTTTATACAGAACTATCACCAGGACATATAAATACAATGAAGCAGAACACCATTATTCTAAATAGATAAGAAACTTAGGATCAAATTCAAATTAGAACAGTCTAAATCCAAAGTAACTGCTCTGAAGGACAGAGTTCCTCCTGGTTTTTACTGGCCTAATAGAACAGAATTTGGCCATTTGCATTTTAAAATTAAAAAATAGTAATGTATTGTCAATGATGTGACATCAAATGGGCACAGACACACACTGACATCAAATGGGCTGGTCCAGCAACAACAGAGACATGTTAATACTGGCAGACATCTCAGATCACAATTTAGGTGGAGTTTTGTTATTGAGCTTCTTACCCGATAAGATAGTGGTGATGATACAGAACAGGGAAGAAGGAATTTAGGGGAACAGCAGAAGACTGAGAAGACAGAGGAAACTGTAGCCAGGTCTCGGCTAAGAAAATAGTTCTGCTTACTTTTTGTCATATATTACCGTTGCATGACAAATCATAAGTTACCTTGACAAATGTGAGTTTACAAATACAAACACTGCTTTTTGTGTTTCTGATAGTTATTTCTCCATAATGCTCTATCCATCTCCTTCCACTAAGGATGTTGTGTATGCAGGTGGTGACTTTGTTCCACACGTAGTAATCTCCATACCTGGGAATAACGTTAGTATATAATTGGTAATGTAAATTACATTTCAATATTACTGACAAAAAGTGAAATCCAGCCAGATAATCACATACACAAAATAAGATATCCCTCAAAAACATTTGAATCAGTAGTCTGGCTCATTAAAAGTGTGGCTTCCATACTATTATTCCCCATTATTAATCCTAAATTATTCTATATGGGTGAAATTCACGAGAGGCTCTGTGGACCACTAAAGTCCCGCATTAAAGGCTCAATCCCGGTAGTACTGAACACTTTGGCCCTGATCAGCGACTTCAGTAGGATTAGATTTAAAGTTCAGCATGCTCTACAATGCTGTGGTGGACTACAATGCTGGCGGTTACCATGTATTTCTCTCAGATGCAATGGGAACTAATAAAAGTAAAATAGGTCTGAAATAGAAAGAATAGAGAGGAAGTGGGGAGCAGTAACTCAATGGCATATTGTCCCCTTTCCTGAGAATTCCTCTGGCAACTCCATGCAGTCAGAGCTTCCCCAGTCCTGGGGGTTGGGAGGATGGAGCCAGAGAGCAGATGCTATACATGGCATGCTCCCCTCTGAACCTGTCAGATAGCCAGGCCAACAGATATATGCAGAAGGCAACGTTGATCTTTTGGTATTAGCTTCCACTTTGTGACAAGATGGAGGAAAATGAAGAAAGATTCCATACAGAAGCTGTGCTGCCAAAGGGCGGTGTGCACCCAAGATCTAAGATCTGCAGATTCCCAGGCTTTGGGGGTTTGGGAGGCCACACGCTGCTTGACCTCTGTGGCCAAATCCCCTCTCCCCTCCCTGAGGGCTACATTTGAAGGAAGCCATTTGGCCCTGTCTACACAACAGAAGATTTTGAAATGTTTCCCTGTTGTGTTAATCCTGGTTCAGATGAGCCCAGCATTAGCACCCTTGAGAGCCCTACTGCAGACATAGCGCCAGCTGCCGACAGTGTTGAACGGATTTGCTCCGGGCAGCTCAGCACTCCAACGACTGGGTATGGAGTTGTGCCTCCTCACATGCACCTATTTTCCTCTACCAGTGAGATGCTTTTTAGAGAGTTCCCTGGTTTTCCCTCCAAGTGCCTGACTGACTAAGCCTTCAGCCTCCAACAATGCTTCATCACCTCATCTTGCAATGGGAGATCGGAGCTGGGAGCTCACATCCTGCCAGCTGCTAATCCTGTGGGATCTCTACTCCCCCCATCACAATCCATCCAGCCCTCAGAAGGAAGAGCAACTGCCTAGATTTAAAACAAAACAAAACAACAACAACAAAAAACAGCCAAAGGAAACAAGAGAGTAACTTACTTTGGAAAAGTCACATTCAGTGTTCCAATTGGCAGGATTTCCATTGATTTCCCCCAGAACTTATTTTTCCATCTGATATCTAAATAATAGCGAAATATTAGAAAATTACAAAAGACCAAAATATTATACTTTCAGAGATCTATGCAACTAAATGGCATACCGGATGATCTATGCCAGACTGCCTGTTTTGAACAGCACATTAACCTGCTTTGAAGACAGAAAAAGGGTTATTCCGGAGGGACCACCTTATGTCAGAGAGGCTAATGTACCCCTTGTCTCCTAACAGATAACAGTGTGTTCTGTATAAAGCTTTAAATAAAGACAGCCAAACAAATAAACATAATTCAAGTCACTCTGGCAGTGATGATAAAATACTGCATCGGCTCGTTCCTTACAGTTTAAAATTGAAACACTTTAAAGCAACAGGCAGCACTAACGTAATATAATAACTATACTAATCTCTTAAATAAATTCAAGAGAACTACATCCCTAATTATAATAATTTTGAGATCATAACATTTTTATTTGATTAAAAACTTGATCTTTAGGCTTTTGAATTAAAATATATACCTTGCCAAAACACAAAATTCTTTGATTCACAGTGACAGGCAGAAATGGGTGGATGATGGCTAACCTGGGGAAAAAAAATTACAGTGAGGAGTTGTTTAACACAAAAGAAGTCTTTCATTTTTAAAAATCAGTGCACCCGACAGTTACCTCAAGTTAAAAACTGTACAGTCATGTATATTACAAGAAAACAAACAAACAAAAAGCCTCAGCATGTTTAACGTGAAGTAGACTCTATTTTTACAGCCTCCTACATTAAAAAATATATTTTACATAAATCATTTTAGTTTCTTTTACATTTTTTTCTGGATTTAATAACTTTCACATCAAACTCTATTTACTCTAGTGGGAATACAAGCTCTTAACTATAAAGAGAAATTAAAGTCACTCCGCTGTCCAAAGAAATGAAGATTTACATAGAAACGGGTTTTACCTGCTCTGAGAAAAATCGGAATCCTTTGTCTTCCCTAATACATTCATAAGTCTCACCGAGCACTGGATTGAATGGCTTGCTTCCTGCTCTGTAGTAAGTGGAGGCATACCCTGAAGCTGCAAAGGCAGCTATGAGAACCTGTTAAAACACAGAAAAACAGCTAAAGATTCCTCGGTATGCTCTCTCATCATTGTCAATTGTGTGGGCAGCAATGTGAATAAATGTATCATTTAAAAACACTTAATTGCCCCTTTATTCGTTCACTATTTAAAGGGCTACATAGTAACAGAAAACTATCTATGTCCTGCAAAGTAATGAATGGAAAGGAAAGCCTGCAGCATCTGGTTATTTATGTGTCTGAATAATACACAAACCTTTGGGCTGCACATCACCATAGCCTCTGGGCACACAGAAAACATAAAACAATACAATAGGATCTTGCTAATCTACACAGCCCATAATTCACAAACAAAAACTGATGATCTCTCACCATTCCTCAGCAGAGGTTTAATGGCAGAGTTTGTATTAGCTGAAGTCTCACAATATTAAGAATTTATTATGTTTACGAAATATACTACAGAACATTTACTATTTGCTTTGAAGTGCCATTATAGAGGCATTGGTAATGATGACTTCACAGTTGAAGTTGTACTGATATTTTCATTTAGAGAAGGATTAAGATCCCTTTGTTTCTTCCTTTAAATTCAGATTAAATTTTGTCTCCAAATTTGGCACAATAATTCTTCAGAGGACAACTGAATTTTCTATGTAATATTTTTGATAAAATATTTAGTAACTTTACAGTTGTGGCCAGATTTTCAAAATTTTGAAATTTTGTTCTGTTCTTCCTCACATTTGTTTGGGCTCTTCTAGCTAAACAACCAAAGTTCCCACAAACTTCAGAATTCTCTCTCTCTCACACACACACACACAGACCCAATTGTCACATTGCACATAGGCCACTTTTGAACTTTACACTTATGGCATGTCTACACTGCCCTATAGATTGGACTACACGGCTGCGAACAGCAGTGCGCACAAAAGTGCCGTGCAGTAACTCTCCTGTGTGGACACTGCAGACATGAACTAAAAGGTTCCCGGTTCACATTAAGGTCTATGTTAATACAAAGTAGGAACGTTTTAGTTCGCACCTGCAGCATCCATGTGAGGGAGATACAGGGCAGCACTTTGGGGCGCACTGCTATTCACACATCCACAATCTGAACTGTGGGACAGTGTAGACATGTCTGCTGTTTTGGGCCACCCAGGCAGTACAAAATGGCTGTATTTTAGCCATAACTGACTAGAAGAGAATTCCTCTCACTCTCCGCTGGCATAAAGCTGGCAGAGGTGGTGGAGCTGCCTCCTTCACCAGATGTCCCCCCACCCCAGTGCAGGGAGAGGAGGAGGGGGCATCTCAGGGATGCAGCAAAGTATGCCTTGTTCTCTACTGGCGTGAAGTCTCTTAGGGTATGTCTACACTGCAATAAAACACCTGCCGTTGGCCTGGGTCAACTGACTTGGGTTCACAGGGCTCAGGCTGCAAGGCTATAAAACTGCAGTGTAGACGTTAGGGCTCTGGGACACCATGATGCAGGAGAGTCCCTCAGTCTGAACATGTACACTGCAATTTTATAGCCCCGCAGCCCGAGCCCTGTGAGCCAGAGCCAGCTGACGTGGGCCAGCTGTGAGTGTTTTATTGCAAAGTTATAGACATACCCTGAGGGACCTTATACCAGTGGCCTAAAATAGAGCTATTGCTCAGCAGCAGTAACTTAGGCTAGGGCCAGATGGTGCAGGATTGGGGAGTTGCAATTGGTCCAGGACTGCCCTTCCCTTTTGTGCCTGAGCTCTGCTCAGGGTCTGTGGACAATCTGGCCCATAAAAAGATATTCTCCTCATTCAGGATAAACTAACTGAGTTTTCAATCTTAATGTTCTTTATCATAGGTTTTTTTGTGTAATTTCCTAGGTTTTTAAAAAAGCAAACTGCAAAAACAGAAATTCCATCATGTAGCATCGTAGTGACACCCACATGATTCATCAGCAGGATTGGAACCTTTAGATCCATTGTAGAACACTCTGTCACTTGAGCTAATTGAGTAAATGATAGCAGCAGCTGGTTGTCATCCTCTGAATGGACCAGCACTAGAGGGCGATGAGACACTTTCCCAGTTGGTTTCACGGATATTTGCTGACAACAGAGGACTCAGGAATCTTGGGTTCCATTCTAGGCTAAGGAGGGGAATATGCTCTAATCTGCTCATTCCCCCCAAGCATGATCCCTTCTGGCCCTATCCCTCCAGCCTATCCCTGCCCTATTCGTGTCTCTTCCCCCGCCCCATGGCTCACTGTCCCAGTCCCATTCTCTTCTCCTAACCACTCCCACCCTCCATTCTTCAGGCTTCTCATTCCAGTTCCAGTCTCCCACATCTGTACTCCCTGTCCTAGCCTCTTCCAGTCTCATCCTGCCCCACCAGGCTGCTTGCCCAGCCAATCCCACTCAGCTCCTCATCCAATCTGTCTCTTCCCTTCCCCGGCCTCCCATCACTCCCACACCTATGTTACCCCGCCTACTGGCTTCCAGTCGCAGTCTCTTTTCCTCCAATTCTGCCCCCAAGCAGGATGCAGCACTCACTGGCACAGATCTATCGTCTTTAGCGCCTTGAGGAAAGAGAGGTCGCTGAGGGCAAGAATGCGAACCGATGAAGAAAGTGTGGATGGGGTATTGAATGACATCACTGCTTATTTCCTTGCTTTTTACAGTTTGCCTTGGTGGCCTACGCAGTCTAACAACCTTCACTCACAGTTAACATTTGTGTGTGGGTATCCTTAATAAGAAACTACACTAACTAAATAAATGTACAAGTATGCAGATATAATATCCCCAAGCTTTTTATTGTGTTCGGGTGTTTACTCACTAATTTGCAAAATTCACAATGTGCTTCCCAGTCATTAGTGAGACTTAGTGAGGTATAAACTTAAGAATACTTATAGACACTCTCTATAGAATATAAATGTAAGCTATGTCCACAATGGGCAAGCAAACTAAGACAAAGATATAATCACCATTGCCTATTGTACCAACAGCAAACTACCTAGCTGTCACTCTCAAACTCAGGAAAATATCTTATACAAATGATGTACATACTGGACACTGATAAACCAAGGAAGAAAACTGTATAGCCAAGGACTTTTAAATGAAATCCTATGGCCACCAATCCCCATTTATTCAATCCTAGGAACCAATCCCCATATGAACTGTAATTATAGGAAATGGGGTTGGAGTAGGGAGAAATGCCTAATCCAGCCAGGTACTAGATCATTCAGGATTATCAGATCATAACTAATAGCTGGAATTGCACCCTGAAATTATGTGGAACTTTGAGCGGAGCACAGAGCCCTGCGATAGAGCACCCATGGAAAAAAATTAGTGTGTGCTTAGCACCCACCGACAGCCAGCTCCCCCGCTTCCTCCCAGCACCTCCCATCCGCAGCGATGAGCTGTTCTGCAGCATGCAGGAGGCACAGGGGAAGAGGGGGTAGGAGCGGGGACGGGGCGCACTCAGGGGTGGAACTGGGCGGGAAGAGGTGGGGCAGTGGTGGAGCAGGGGGAAGAAGAGGTGGGGTGGGGGCTTGGGAGAAGTGGGGATGGGGGCTGAGGCAGAGCAGGGGTGGGGGCTTGGGGGAAGAGAGTCGGTGGGGGTGACGCCTGGGGCGGAGTGGCGGCCGGGGGTGGAGCATCCCCGGGGCCCGGAGGAAGATGCCACCTGTGCAGACACATGCTTTCAAACAGAGGAAGCAGGCAATCCCCATCAACTAGTTCAGGTGTTTTCTCTCACTACCTCATTGGACTGAGCCTCAACTAGTGCATTGTCATTTCAGCCTCTTTTAATCCAGAAATTAGAAAGCCATGAGACTGCAGACGAATAGGCACCGCCCCTGTGGGTGTTCCAGGGCTGGAGCACCCACGGAAAAAAATAGTGAGTGCTCAGCACCCACCAGCAGCCCCCCCCACCCCACCCCCAGTCAGCTCTGCCCTCTCCCCCCAGTGCCTCCTGCCCACCGGTGAGCCCTGTCGATCAGCTCCTTCCCCTCCCGCCCACTGCCGACCAGCTGTTCAGCGGCGTGCAGGAGGTACTGTGGTGTGAGGGGGAGAAGCGAGGGTGGGCTGTGCTCAGAGGAAGGGGGCGGAACAGGGCGGGGTGGGGGCAGAGCTGAGAAGAGGCGGGAGTGGGGTGGGGGCTTGGGGAAGGGGCAGGGTGGGGGCAAGGCCTGGGGTGGAATGGGGATCGAGCACCCTACGGCAACTCAGAAAGACGGCGCCTCTGATGAGATCAGCATCATCTGGATGGTGATGGAATTACGGTTCCAAAAGTCTCGCAATTTCTCTGAGCAATCTCACATATACAATGAACCAGGGGAATGACAAAATGGAACCCTGTGCAGGATACACACAAGAGCCCCTGGGGAAGATGAGAAAAATCTAAGCTTTTGCATATACAAAGTTGTGCTGTACTAAATTTATTACCATGCGTTCGTACGGATCATCAGTTTCAGCAGCTTTGTCCAGGAGTTCACTGTATTCCAGTTCTTCACAAAGGTGTTGTAAAGTATTAAGAGGTTCATTTAGTTCAACTGGCATGGAGACTTTGGAGAGATCTTTGCCAATATTATTTCTCAAAATATTCCACAGATTGATATTACTGGTATCAGGACAGGGAGCTGGGAGACAAGTCCGACGTCCGTTCCTGAATGCACCTCCTGCTAGCTCACCATTAAGAACTGCATGGGGGGGAAGGAGAGGAAGAAAATATAACTGTATTGAAATCTCCCTTTAAAAACATAACAAAATTCATTCATGGGACCAAATTCACCACTGGAATTGCACTACAGGTGCAATTCCATTGATTTCAGCTGAATTGTGCCTGCTTATACCAGCAGTAAATTTGGCTCATGATCTGAAAACAAATGTAATTTTCTAAAGTTTTTTAAAAATATGGTGTATACTTTGTCGGAAAACGTTGTCTGCAACGCTGGTGTTGTCCTCAGATATGTTATCACTCACATCACTGATATAGGATTCATCATCAGAAGCCTACAGAAGAAAAAATTTAAAAATTAGTGAATGAAATCCAGGACATCACTTATACAGTAAAAACACAAATAAATTAAGCAAAACAAACATTCAAAGGAACCACGTTTAGCCTGGCAGAGCTAAAATTAGGTCTACCAGGTTTGATTCAGTTTGCATGTGCAAAGAACCAATCCCCTAATAGCACCAAGAGAAATTTTATGCTCACTGAATTTTCCTGAATTAAGTGTTATGGAGCCAAACAAAGACCTTCAAATTTATTTCACTTATGACTCTATCTTAGACTTTGTCCACCCGTAGGCCTGGTCTACACTGGGGGGGGGGGAATCAATCTAAGATACGCAACTTCAGCTACGAGAATAGCGTAGCTGAAGTCGACGTATCTTAGATCAACTTAGAATCACTTACTTCGCATCCTCGCGGCGCGGGATCGACGGCCGCTGCTCCCCCGTCGACTCCACTTCTGCCTCTTGCCCTGGTGGAATTCCGGAGTCGACGGCAGAGCAATCGGGGATAGATTTATCGTGTCTACGCTAGATGCGATAAATCAATCCCGAATAGATCGATCACTACCCGCCGATCTGGCGGGTAGTGAAGACGTGGCCTTAGTGTGTCCACGCCCACTCCTGTTGAAGTGTCTGTCCTAGGGCAGAGGTGGGCAAACTATGGCCTGCGGGACTGTCCTGCCCGGCCCTTGAGCTCCCGACCAGGGAGGCTAGCCCCCGGCCCCTTCCTTGCTGTCCTTCCTCCTCCACAGCCACACCGCCACGTGGGCAGCATGGCTGGCTCTGGCCAGGCTGTGCGGCTGCGAGCTCCTGCTGCTCTGAGCGGCATGGTAAAGGGGCGGGGAGGTTCGATAAGGGGCAGGAGGTTCCAGGAGACAGTCAGGGGACAGGGAGCAGGGGCGGTTGGATGGGTCTGGGGTTCTTTGGGGGGCAGTCAGGGTGCGGGAAGTGGGAGGGGGTGGATAGGGGGCAGGGACCAGGCTGTTTGGGGAGGCACAGCCTTCCCTACCCGGCCCTCCATTTAGTTTCGCAACCCTGATGTGGCCCGCGGGCCACAAAGTTTGCCCACCCCTGCCCTAGGGAGAGGATAAGAGAACAAACAACACTTAATTAGATGTTAGTCACATTGCTTAATGCAGTCGTGTAAGGAGCTCAGATACTGCAGTGATGAGTGTGGTATAAGCACCTACATAGAAGAGGAGTCCTTAGCTTCAGTGGGAGTTGGATCAGGCCCTAAAAGAGCGAAAATGCTAATACAGTCCATCTTCATCTACTTACATGTCTTTCTCCCTATGTTCTACCACAATACCTGAGGTCAGCTGGGACTCTTTTGCTAACAGGCCCTTATTTTTAAATATCAGGATTGGAGACATGGCTTTCGCAGTACACAGCCCTCGAGCTCTGGAATTTGCTTTCCCTGTGCATCCATCAGAGTCCAAATCTGTTGACTTTCAGGTTATGGAGCAACCAGTTCACTTAGGTTTTTGTGTGTGTGTGTGTGTATATATGAATAAATGTAATACATTTGCTGAGTTTTTTTGCACAGGTGGGTATAGTACAATGAAAAATAAAAATGAACACAAGTATTACTTCTCTCATTTTAAAGTGACTTAACGCTAACATCACTCCAATAGATGAAGGAATTTCAAATCAGGAGTTCAAGCCAGTTTTTACAATAATTTGACCTATTTTATTTCCTTCCATTTTAAGTCACCAAAGTTGCTGCTGTGAGACTGTTGTATTGCCTGCTCACACTTAAATGTCATAGCACAACCCAAAACAACTGTTTTACTACCACTGTACTGAAGCAGGAAGTCTGCCTATGGTAGTGACAAAGGGATGTTGCCAGGTTAACATATTCTAAATGCTTTTCTTCTGTTATAAGTAGAGCTATGTGAATGACTGATTTTTTTGGTTTCCTGGCAGTTCCAAAAAACAAAAACAAAAAAACCCACCCAAAATTACTTCTGGGCAGACTCAAAACAAATTTTTTTGAAGCTTTTGGTGAATTGAAAAGTCCAAACAATGTGTTCTGGTTGAACTAAATGTTTTGTTTGGCTTGAAACATAACATTTCATTTAGATTTTGAGCATTTTTTAAAAATAAAATTGAAGAATTTTTTTCTGCTGTGCAGCGCAGTACACAGTACAATACATAGCTGTACATGGCAACAGAGCACAGTGCAGTTTGACACGTTCAAATGTATGGCTATTCAGTCATACAGGGCAAGACTGGGTGCACAAGTGTGGTAACTGCATATGCAAATAGCTAATTAGATCTCTGTGCATACATACAAGGGGCACACATATATATATATATGAATGCATGGTACAGACATATGACCTGGAGTTTGCAATCACAGTAATTGGGCATGCAAAAAAACCTGCATAGTAATTTTATACATGCAATTCTAAAAAACGTGTCTCACAATTTCATTAGTTTATCATGCAGGCATCACAAAATGCTCTCTGGTCCTTAAAGATTACCATCAATCTTCCTAACTTATATTGCAAGCAGGTATTTCAGAGCACGTCATAACAATAATCAAAGTATGGCTCAGGGTAGAAATATGTCTGTGCCCTGCATGCACTTGTAAATATGAGGCTAGTAGCTCCTCCTAAACTTTCCTTTCCACTTGCTTCCTCATGAAATGCCGTGCTGGCTTGGCAGGAAAGTGTTTGTTATCGGCAGATAATGGAATTGCATGATGGATCACTTAGCCGTGATGCAGCACAACTTTTCCCATACTGCTTCAGAATGGCTGAGTTTCCACTTTATATGTAACCAAGCCCCAGGGTTAATTTCCTGCTTTCAGTTTTCCTGTCTAGTACACTGTCCTGTAGAAGCCAGTGCCATTGTAATCTGGGGACTGAAACATTTAGCTGAACAATGGGGAGCTCAGGACATGTGCCATTAGGCAGACATTAGAAAGCCAGTCAGCTTTCAAAGGTGAAGTGGAAAAGGAGCATCGAGGTTTGCTCCCTGGACCAGGCCACTTGAGATGTATCATATTGTGTGCAACAGACTGATCCAGTGTCACAGCAAGTAGAATTACATTCCATCCACATACCACATAATGTATAGTTCCACACACACACTCTGAAGAAGAGCTCTGTGTGGCTCAAAAGCTTGTCTCTCTCACAAACAGAAGTTGGTCCAATAAAAGATATTACCTCATCCACCTTGTCTCACACACATTCGCACTCATTCTTTATTACTGATGTTAGGTTTTTTTAAGAAGAGTTATTTTTACTTTTTTTAGGCTTAAACTGCCTGATAAGCTCTCTTTAATTAGCATATTTTTATCCTGTAGAACAAAAAATAAATCACAGCTCAAGGAACTGCAAAGTTATATAAACAGAAATTCCTGATTTTGAAGCTGCTTTTGCCATTCAGCTGATATCAGTGTTAGGTTATTTTGCAAATTATTATTTTTAAAAAACATCTGTGTTGGTCTTTCCAAACAAAATTTTTTTTTCCTAAAAAGTTGAAAATTCCAAAATACTACACAATGCATGAAAACTGCAAAGTAATGATTGTCAGACATATATTATTAGTGTGACTTAAGATAATCAAAGCTTAAATGTTATAAAACATGCTGAAATTTGTTCATGTCTATGTAGCTGATCCAGAGGGAGATGGTAACAATACATTGTACACCTGGTAGATCTACAAATTGAATTAAGAAATTCTATTCTCCAGATGGAGAACCCTGGCCACACTGTTCTTGTGGCATCCTGTGCCAGAGAATTGAGAGTTTTCCTGGTCAAAGGTACAGTACATTGGCACACTCTACCATGAGTAAGCTAATAATGCCGAAAAGATGGAGGGAAAACATGGCAATTGTACAACATCACTTCATTACTGTGTTTTAAATAGACTAAAAAAATGTAAAGAATTAGTCAAGGTATTTTTAATACTGCCCCCGTGGCCCTCCAAATGTCAGATAAGGGAGAAATGTTTCAAAAAATCCTACCAAACTGAACAAGCAATATTTTTAAAGCTTTAATACACACAGAGAAAATGTAATTACTTTCTTCTGTGGCATACAGCAAGCTAACCAAAACAAAATTATGCTCTTGGATATGAAGCATTCTTTTTGGACCCATATTTGTTAAGGGTCATTTAAGAAGACATTCATTTTTCATCACCCAAAATATCTTATGATGCTTCACTTAACTTTTTAATATCTTCAAAAATCCTAACAGTAATTCAGATTTGTCAAGAATAAAACAGGAGAACTAACTTAGCATCTGTTCGGTGTTCCTTTGTAATCCCCCACATTACAAGCTCCACAGAGAAAGTGGGAAGGAAGGAAGGAATTAGCTTCTCAAATTTAACTGAGCACATATGGCACACTGTACCTTACTCACCAAGCTCCGCATGAAGACTAAAATTTTACCTCCTCTATTTTAAAAGACTGTTGTGCTAGAGAGAAACTGACACTAGATAATTATGAAATCCTGCCTCATTGACTCATGGGCTGGGGGAACAGAAAGTGCCAGCATGTCGCTGATAAAAGAGCCATCCCGCCAGTGCAAGGCACAGCATACGTGCTATTCAGCAGGCAGCCTAACCATGCTAGATATCCTAGATAGCAGCCCATATACCTGGGGTGCTAAACATGCTAGTTAGCAGAACATATCCCCATGGGTGCACGGCCAGGACAGAGGCCAGGTCCTACCCGTGGTGTCCTCCTGAGGGCATGGCTACACTGGAAACGTCAAAGCGCTGTCGCGGGAACGCTCCCACAGCAGTGCTTTGAAGTGCGAGTGTGGTCGCGCGCAAGCGCGGGGAGAGAGCGCTCCTGGTAATCCACCTCCATGAGGGGATTAGCTCGGAGCCGGTCTACACTAGCGCTTTACAGTGCTCAGACTTGCTGCGCTCAGGGGGGTGATTTTTCATATCCCTGAGCCAGCAAGTTAGAGCGCTATAAAATGTAAGTGTAGACAAGCCGTCAGTGGCTGTAATAGAGATTCTGTCCACTTGCTTCAGGGGGAAATTGGAAGTAATAGGCTCCATACCCCCTCTTCCCAATAAACACACATGGCTCAGCCCAGGGCAGAACTTGACTTTTGTAAGTAATAGCAGCATCCCCCACCTGCCTTTTGGGCAGATAGCAGCAGAGCACTATAGTGGTGGCAGCTGCAGAATGCCACATCACAAGAGAGGAGTTTAACCCTTAACATGAATGTCATGTTCTAAGACAAAAGATGGGAATGTACGAAACTCATCTTCTTTCTCTCTCCCACGCCCTGTCCCCAGTCACCTTCCTAAGGCCTCCCTGGTTACCTGCTAGCAAAGGCCATTCCCCTCTTAGCACAGGTGCTGGAAGTGCCAACTGCACAGGCTCCATTCTACACAGAACTGACCTTTCCCACCAGCCTGATCATTGGGATGGAGCTGCGAAGGGCTCTGTGCCAGGAACTCTCCCACTCTACATCTGCTCAAACTACTCAGAGCTATCCACCCCCTGCTTCTTACATCCAGGAGTTAGGGGATAGGGCTTGCCACCAGGAAAGAGAGAGGTCGGGCAGAAGAACTGGGGGAAAAAGGTTCTTTGCAAGGGAGGTAGGGGGGTGGTTTGGGACTGGCTCTTCCCACCATTCCTGGGTAGGTCTCACTTCCAATTAGCCACTGCTCCAACATCTTCCCTGGCATGATGCCCCTTATTGGGTACTGCCAAACCCAAATAAACTGGCCAGTCTTGAACTTGCAAAATACCTCACACCGCCCTATGACAAGAGCATATGCAGAATGGTATTTATTGTAGAACAGGAACAAAAACTTTTTAAGTATCCTCCCAGTAACTTTCTGTTCCTCAAAATTAATTAACGTGCACACACATGAATGAGAGAAGGGAAAAAATTGGTTATTTTGTTATTTCATTAATATTTTCCCCTTGAATAAACGAATTGATTTTGTCAGGCATTCCCTGGTTTCTCTCCTCTCTCTGTATCGATTGGTCAGCAGATAGTAACTAAAAGAGCTGCTCACTGGGGTGAATGACGTAAGAAGTGGTTTTCCTGCCGACCATCACAATGGATGCAGTGCAACAACAAGCTGGTTCGGTATTAGGTGACACCAGCACAGGCTAGGTGCTCAGTGAAGCAGGAAGCTGAACTCCCAAGCCTTGCACAGTCATTTGTACTCCCTGGAGAGGTTTATTCCAATTATAAAATTAAAAGATTTTCAGTTTAAAACAGTAAGCGTAAGAATAATAAAACCTAGCTCTTTTGTAGCGCTCTTCATCCATAGATCTCAAAGTGCTGAAAACAATTACATTAGTTGGGGGATGGTTCCTGGAGGAACCCTTCTGTGAGCAGCTCAGGTTATAGATTCCAGCCCTCGGGGACTGAAAATACTGCAATCCAGGGCCTTGAGATTAGGGGGAGTAAGGAAGAAAATTATGGTTTTTCCTATCTCCAAAAGGGGCTAAAATAAACTATTTATTTTGATGGCAAGTCGAATAATACAGTTAAAGAGTCTGTTTTTTAAACTAAAGGCGGATTTTCCAAAGAGCTAAGCATCCAGCAGCTCGCTTGAGATAAATAACAAAAACACTGGAGGCCTTTGCATGCTTTCACTCCTTGGAGATTTGTTCTCTTTGCTAAATTTGATAGTAGCCTAGACCAGTGCTACTCAAAGTGGTGGTCCGCGGACCGGCTGCCGGTCCCCGAGCCATCGGCTGCCGGTCTGTGCGCACATTGGAAAAAAAAATGCCGGTCCTCCACATCAGATAGCTTGAGAAGCACTGGCCTAGACTGTGTTTCACCTGGTGGAGCTGTGGGATCTCCACTGTGAAGCCTATGAAGTTATTTTAGCTGGCTCTCAAGTTGCCTTAAATAGAGAAACTAGCTATTTTCTTCTTTTATTAAAAGATGCTTTTACTCTCAGCTACTTCCAAGCCTTACATGTGGCAGTGGGTAGTAGAATACAAGAGAGTTTTAAGTGTCCTGTGTCTCTCTTCAGGGGTGCTTTAGTCTGCGTCATGTTAACATTAAAGGCTCCTCACAGCAGATGCTCTGACTGAGGTTGAAGTAGAACCTGGAGCTGCTGGTTTCAGTAAACAATTTGAAGGTCTTATTTGTCTATGCATCCTAAAGAGCAACATTGTTCTTATATGTTTTAAATGGATTAAAATTATTGTTTATTTATTTTAATTTCAAGGTATCAGCTATGGAAACATCCAGTTGGGGAATTCACTCTCTGAGCTAGTCTGTAGTCTTGAGAAATCTGCTGAATCAGCACCCTGCAAAGACGCTACTGCTCTCCTAAGGAGGTTGGGTGTTCAGAGCAAGAAATCTGCCACTTGCTCCCAATCCTTTCACATCAGGCAGTCGCTATGTAACAACAGGATGTTGCTCCCTTCCCCTGAAGTGTGAAATCACTTTTCTTTGTGTGGTATAGTGTAGGGTTAGGAAAATGAAGCCTGAAAAGGTGTACAAGTGCAATGTAATTTAACAGCAGGCAAGGTAACAACAGGGGGCTAGAGAGAAGAGGATTATTGCAGCTCTTAAAGAATGTGGGTGCAAACTTTATCACTAAGGGCTCAGGATTCAACAAGGATGCTATTCGGAAAGATGAAGTGATTCCATTTAGAAATTCTACAATAGCACTTTTAAAAAGTCGTAGTTAAAAGCACATGATTATCCACAAAAACCACAATAGGGGATTTAGAGACACTGTCTAGCACAAACAGAAGAAAAAATTAAGGGAAGTTCCACATGCCACTCATCCAAGCATGGGAGAATTCTGCAGTGTAAATCCTCAGCACACCATTCCAAACGCTACGTAAACATCTGGAACAACCCAGGAGAGTTAGGGATCGCAGCATTATTCTGTGGCCTGAACTATTCCTGACTGCTGTAGTTTGCAGTTTGAACAACCCCCTTGCCCAGTTTTCCAGATACTACCTATACTTTCAGTCACAGACAGTGACTTTGGGTAATTTTTTTTTTTTAATTCAGATGGTTTCATACAGATTAGTGGCCACCCACAGACACACATTATGGATCCCTTCCATCTTACCCTTATATGGAGATTTGCATTGTCTAGCAAGGATAGATACCAAATACACTGCATTTCTACACAATAATTCTAATTTCTGTGACTCTCCATGGACCACTTAAGAGTCTCAGGATTACTTGTCAATGCTACTTACAGAACATTTCCGAATTAGGGTCAAAGGTTCATTTGGTAATTGTTGTCTTATGCTATCTGATCCCATTGCTATTAAGATTATTGACAAACAGCACATGACACAGTGCTATGGCCTACCTCATTTTCTGATGAGCTTGCCGACAAAAGCACTTCCTGTGCATCAAAGAATTCGGAGACAGATTCGGACATAGAGAGCCTGCTCTCATGAGAAACTTGCTGAGACAAGGGGAGATTGACATGGATTTGTTCACCAGTCTGTAAACAAAACAAACACAAGGACTTAAAATACTATTTCTAATAGATAAAACCTGTGCATACAGGGTAAGAGATGGAGCGTAGGAAAAATTATCCATGTGAAACACTTATTTGAAGTACATATTTGGGCCAACATTTCCATAGAAACTTGTCTACAATTAACAAACGAGACTTGAAATATTACCAAAAAAAATCTAGTCCTCTGAATAATTACACATCCATCAAAATGAGATATAGTCCTATTCAGAAGCAGAAGTAAGTAAGCTTCAGTATTCAGAGTAGCAGCTGTATTAGTCTGTATCTGCAAAAAGAAAAGGAGGACTTGTGGCACTTGTTGCAACCAATGAAGTGAGCTGTAGCTCACGAAAGCTTATGCTCAAATAAATTTGTTAGTCTCTAAGGTGCCACAAGTCCTCTTGTTCTTTAAGCTTCAGTAGTGTGTATAATCACGGATCTGGATTCTGTACCCAGAGGAACAGCTTTGTGGACTTTTGTTGTATAGTGCTAAAGCATTTCAATTATGAGCTCCAAAGACGTTTGGGATGGAGACATCTTTCATAATATTTTTCATTAACCACATGGGAACTATCCGTCATCAAAACAAAAAAATGGCTTAAAAGGCTGGGGGGTTATTTTTAATTATTATTTTCAAATTAATGCCCCTCTTAATTTCAGTAGTGACAAAATAATCTCTTGAAACATGGCGATGTTCAGAAAAGTGATTACTGCAACTTCTTACTCCATACAGCAGTTCCCTGTGTGTACTCTGAGTCATATTCGGATTACTTTGGACAACAATAAATGGTTATTGATATCTGCACCAAAGAGCCAATACAGCTAAGGAGAATGAGCTGGTATGGCTTGAATCAATATAATTGTACACTACGGGATACATTACTCTTTCCATGGGACAACGCGGAGAGAGGGAGAAAAAAATTCAGAGAGGTTTTCCCTATATCATTTCATTGGGGTGGAGAGAGGAGTCGGGATTGCTCCACTGTGGAATGAACAGAGGGTTCTCTCCCACACGCCCCGGATACTTGCTGAGACACATGAGGACAGTGAAGACTCTGCAGAAGACCATAGCCGGCATACAGAGGCCCTGTGACTTCACACAAGCCCTTCCCGCTCCTCCTGTCACTTGCCCAATTCTCTAACATTGTGGCTCCACTGATGCCATCTAGCCCAGGCTTCCTCCACAACAAGCTGCCCCCAAAATACTCCCTTAAAGGAGGTTTCCACGGTGTGGAGAGACTGCACAAAATTATCATCTTGTCCTCGTGTAATGGTTCTCAGACCTACAGAGCAGCCTCTATGGCATCTGGAGGAGGAACATGAACAGATCTGGGGCCCACAATTTGGCTCCAAGTTATAATTAATGATGATGATACTTGAACAAGAAAAGGGCCAACTTGACACTCAGCTCCCAGGGGGAGCTTACAGGGCTGGCAGTTAGAAAAATATATCTTTACTTCTGAATTGTGTGCATTTGATGCAGTACAAAAGTTGCTGAGATACAATACACCTGGGACCCAATGAAACAATTCCTGTTCGGAGTACAAGTGCACTCCTTACTAACCTCAGCACAGAAACCCTGAAAACTTTTTTGTTGACATGTTAGTCTACACAAGCTACTAATACTGTAACACTATTTTACAAAGTTGTCTCAATTTGTACAATAGTTAATTATAAATACAAAAAATATAAGTTAAACACCATTTTTTCACCACTGATGTTTGGGAAAATGAGTGTTTAAGTGATGGGGCTTTTGTGAGCTTGTTGATGCTTTATGGTGTTTGACTGATCATAATCATCAGAGGGGTCTAGTTTATTGTTGTTATTTATATAAGAAGGCCATTAAAGTTTTAACATTTTGCACGGACTGTACTTTTTTTTTTTTTTTTTGCTAATTAGTGTAATGCACCAGAGCCAACTATAAGTGCTGAAGAAATCAAATTAAACAAAGTATTAAATGTTTGTAAATATGCCAAAATGTGAATACTTTTTTCTAAACTTGATTTAAAAAAATACTGTGGAGTGCATTTTCAGAAACACAGCCTGCCTTCAGCAGGAACAAATGTCACTTGCGCAATGAATTGCTGCAATAATTTGAATAGCTTGGAGGGGCAGCTGCTCAAATTTTTGCATATAATTCATTTTGGGGTACAAAAATGCAGGTGCAAACAGGGAGGCCACATATTACCCTGATTGAAAAATATACCCACACTGTACATATGACTACACTGCAGAGAGATGAAGAGAAGGAGTCAAATTCAGACCTGGTGAAACAGGTCCAACTCTATGAGCTCCAATAGTCAATACACATTTATGCCAAAATATATGTGTATATATTGAAAAGTAATAACTAAGTAACATTAATGTTAACCACCAAAAACAAAATAAAAAGAATTAAAAAAAAGTCTGTGTTAAAGCTTTAACTCCAGACCGTTGTGCCTTTCCATTGTTGGACACGTTATCCTCCATCTACAGATTCCACAATGCTGGGTTCCAATCAAATTGTATTTTGGATTTTCCAAAATCAAACACACAAATATCTTAACATAGATTTAGACTATTCTTTCTCGTTGGGAAAATAATTAAGAGACAAATGGTACCTTAACTGAAATGGCTTGACACATCTGAAAAACACGCTTCTAAATGGAAATGCCGGATGGAAAACATATTGGTGAAATACCAACACAGACAACAGTGATAGACACACAACATTAATTTCTGATATATACCCAAATTCAGATCTATTCTTCTTGTGAAGTAAACTGAACTGCCATTCACACAAATACTCAATAGAGGGTATTTTTTGTTGACTGAGGATAGAGAGGCATTAAGGACCAGATCTGGCAAACACTTACTGCCAGCATAGTGCTTACTTTGTTCAGTGATCCCCTTGACTTCCCTGTGATAAATGCAAAGTAATGCACATTGGAAAACACAATCCCAGCTATACATACAAAATGATGGGGGTCTAAATTAGCTGTTGCCACTCAAGAAAGAGATCTTGGAGTCGTGGATAGTTCTCTGCAAATAACCGCTCAACTTGCAGCAGCAGTCAAAAAAGCTAATAATGTTAGGAACCACTAGAAAAGGGATGGATGATAAGCCTGAAAATATCATAATACCACCATATGAATCCATGATATACCCACACATTGAATACTGTGTGCAGTTCTGGTCATCACACCTCAAAAAAGATATATTAGAATTGGAAAAGGTACAAAGAAGGGCAACAAAAATGACTGAGGATATGGAACAGCTTCTGTATGAGGAGAGATTAAAAAGAATGGAACTTTTCAGTTTGGAAAAGAGATGACTAAGACGGAATAAAATAGAGATCTATAAAATCATGAATGGTGTGGAGAAAGTAAATAAGGAAGTGTTGTTTACTCCGTCACATAACACAAGAACTAGGGGTAACCCAATGAAATTAATAGGCAGCAGGTTTAACACAAACAAAAGGAAGTACTACTTCACACAGTCAACCTGTGGAATTCAGTGCCTGAGGAGGTTGTGAAGGCCGTAACTATACGGGGGTTCAAAAAAGAACTAGTAAGTTCATGGAGGATGGGTCCATCAACAGCTATTAGCCAAGATGGTCAGGAATGCAACCTCATGCTCTGAGTATCAGCAGCTTGTGATTTCCAGAAGCTGGGAGTGGATGACAGGGAGTGGATCGCCCAATGATTGCCCTGTTCTGTTCATTCCCTCTGAAGCACTTGACATTGGCCACTGTTGGAAGACAGGATACTGGGCTAGATGGACCACTGGTCTGACCCAGTATGGCCGTTCTTATGACCATCTACAGTAATAAGCACCAGGCCCCATAAGCATTTGCAGGACTGGGCCCTGACACACTGCAAGCAACCAAGATACAGTCATTCTCAGGTACTCATCTGATTACATAAAAATACAACAGAATCTCACTAATTCCCACTTCACTAATCCATATGCAATAATTTATACTCAAAATCAGTGAGGTCTCTCCCTTTCTCAGCAGAGGTTTAATAGCAGAGTTCTCCAGTGAGATCTCACATTGCTAAAACTTCACTGTTTTCATGGAAGATACTCCAGAATATATCCTCCTTCCTTTTTATATATAAATGTGCTTGTTCACTTACAAGCCAATTTGCAAAATTCAATAATTTGCACAAGGTCTCTCAGTTATTAGTGAGAATTAGCTAGGTTCGATTGTACACTAATTCCATTAAAGGCCAAAGTCTTACCTCATCGGGACTAGGGATAATATTTACACTGACAACCTGATCACAAATAACAGACTCAGAATGTATTCTGTTCAAGCGACTCCTTAGTTCAGCATTCTGGTTGAGAGCCTTAAAATAAAAATTGCACATTTAATTTCAAATGAAAAAGCAAGCATAAAACAGAGCCAAAAAAACCAGCAGCTGAACTACATACTTCCCAGAAGTGTCCTAATAAATTACAGAATCTCCTTAGCTGCATTTTTATACCCTTTCTGGCCATCAGGTATGTGATTCATATCGGGGTTTTTTTTTTCCTTTGATTTCAGCAATTTTCACATGTTAAGGAGAGTGATGTTCTTCCATTACACAGCAATGATATTCTGCCCGTCTTCGTTCTTTGTGTAGCTCAAAGTGTTTGGGAGATATACCACTGGGTTATGTACATTCTGAAAATGGGGTGTGAAAAGAGCAAGGAAGAATGAAGCTGCATCAGATTACTAAAGAGATACCCCCCCACACATGTGCCAAAAGAGGCACCACTTGTGTTACAGCTGTGAGGCAGGTACTGAGCTTGGGCTGCCAGCACGAAGAGCAAACCAAAGGAAACAGCTAACCCCAATGCAAAACCAGAACAGTTGGCTCATGACGTGATTTTCAAAATACTCACATTAAGGGAAACATACAATGCATACACAGAAACATTAGTGTCAACTTATTCACAGCCCAGGGTGAACAAGACCTTTACAGATAAATACACAGACAAGATTCTTGCTCCAAATGGTTCACACTCTATATACACATAGGATGGGGGGATGGGATGCAACAGGAAGTAGCAATAGAGTTAGTTCATATATTGTAATTACACAATTTTTTATTTCAAGTTTTCTTTCTACTTTCATTTCCTATTGTCTATTTTATTAACACATTCTGAGGCGAGGATTAGGTTGTACAGGTCTCTTGGTAGTTGTGTGCTTTAAGGAGGGACCGGGGGCGGGAGGTCAGGAAAATGTTCCAGGAGAAGACAATGACACAGAAAAGGCATAGAGACAAGATCAAGAAATCACAAAGGATATGTCTACACTGCAATTAGACACCTGTTGCTGGCCCAAGCCAACTGACAGGGCTCCAGGTAAGGGGCTATTTAGTTGCTGTCAAGCTCTGGGACCCTCCCACCTCACAGAGTCCTGGAGCCCAGACACCAGCCCAAGCCTGAATGTCTACACCACAATTAAACAGCCCCTTAGGTTTAAAGTGCAGTTAGATACCCACAGCTGGCCCATGCCAGCTGACTCGGGCTCAGGGGGCTGTTTGATTTCAGTGTAGACATCTGGGCTCGGGGAACCTCCCACCTCACAGTGACCTATAGTCTGGGCTTCAACCTGAGCCCAAGCCCAAATGTCTAGCAATTCTCAATCTGTGGTCTGCAGACCCCCACTATGCCTAAGGGGTCCACAAAAACTTAGACTGAAAACTAATTCAACTGTATATACACAGGCAATAGATTTCCAAAGGGGTCCAGCACTTCCATTCAAAATTTTTTAGGGGTCTGCAAATGAAAAGTGGTTGAAAATCACTGGTCTACACCGCTATTAAACATCCCCTTCCTTAGCCTAAGCCTGAGTCAGCTGGCATGGGCCAGCAGCAGGTTTTTAACTGCAGCATAGATGTACCCGTACCCTTACCCTGAGCCCTGCAAGCCCAAGTCTGCTGGCAAGGGCCAGCCATGAGTATTTAATTGCCGTGTAAACATACCCAAAGCGGGCGATTAGTTGTGACACTTTAGTGGAGCAAAAGGGGCAATATTATTATTATTGTTGTCTGATCTCAGCTCATCTGATGTAGGAATCTGCTCTGCTCTCTAGTGTCCAAATCCTTCTCCTATAGAAGTCAACAGAGTTTTGCAATAATAAGCACAGTGACAGATGGGTCAATAGAATTTCGCTAATGCAGTAATAGAATTCTTTTATTCCTGATTTTTAAAGTAATTAATTGTATCTGATGTGTGGCTGTTCTTGTTTTGTTTTCTGTTTGAGGCATTCTGTTAAGCTGCTACTAATCAAGACAAAGGAAAATATTACAAATATGCATAGGTGGATTAGGTGTTTGTGGGGCCCTAGGCCAGAGCGAGTGGGGCCCCTCCCCACCCCTTCCACCTGCAGTCTCCCCCGCCCGCCTGGCACTCCTGCCAGAGAGTGCAGTTGGGGCGTAGGGGCTTCCCCCGCCCACCCGGCGCTCCTGCCTGGGAAGTGGGGTTGGGGAGCGGCAGCTTCCCCCGCCTGCTCAGAGCTCCTGCCAGGGAGCAGGGTCGGGGCGTTGGGGCTTCCCCTGCCCCAGCAGGAGTGCCGGGTGGGCGGGGGGAGGGGGGAGTGGGGCAATCCCCTGCACCCTGACCCCTCTCCCCAGCAGAAGCACTGGGCGGGTGGAGCGGGTCGGGACACAGAGGCACCCATTTTTCTGGGAGGCCTACAATTAGCCAGGGCCCCTGGGCACAGACCCCATTGGCCCAGTGGCTAATCAGTCACTGCAAATATGTATATTTAAAAGGAGGAAATGAACGGGAGACCAAAAAGTTTCTACAAATTCCTGTAACTATCCTTTTCACTGACTGTGAGAACTCCTGGTATGAAGTGCTAATGGACAGTTAACTCCTGATGATAAATGCATGTCACCACTCTATGTGATATACACAACTATCTTTAACAAACTGTTCCATTAAACCAGCGGTTCTTAAACTTCATTGTACTGCAGCCTCCTTCTGACGACAAAAATTACTACATGACCCCAGGAGGGAGGACCGAAGCCTGAGCCCACGCTTCGGCCCCAGGCACTGGGGCTCAGACTTCGGCCCCTGGAGCTGGGCTCAGGCTTTGGCCTAGTGATCCCATTAAAATGGCGTTGCAACCCACTTTGGGGTCCCAACCCAGTTTGAGAACCGCAGCATCATGGGAGGTGTGTGCACCCCAGTTTGGGGAGGCTAGCCCCCTACCCCACCCCTTCTATCCGAGGCTCCCCCTGCTCCCCCGCTCTCGGAGGCCAGCCCACCGGAGCAGCCCAAGCCCAGGCTGGCCTGCCGGTGCCAAGAGCAGCTCCGAGTTCTGGCCAGCCCTCTGGCACCCAAAGCAGCCTCAAGCCTGGGCCGGCCCGCTGATGCCCAGAGAGCCCCGAACCCTGGCAGCCTGCTGGCACCCAGAGCAGTCTGGAGGAGCCCGACGCCACGGCCAGCCAGGGCAGAGTCCTGAGCCCGGGCCTCCCAGAGGAGCACTGAGGCCCAACATGGCCTGGTCCCAGGGCTGCAGTGGGGAGCATTAGTGGAGGTTTTGGGGAGGCTTAGCCTCCCCCAGCCTCCATTACCCGCCACTCATGCACTCCATTAAACAACACTTTAGAAAAAACAGATCTCCATGTTCAAATCACAACGTTTTACAGTGAGAGCTGAGTGAAATTTTTCAGGCAAATATTTTATTCACCAAAATATACAGTTAGGGGGCAACCAAAACTTTTTGGGTCAAGCTGAGCAAACAGTTTCAGTCAAGAGAAAAAGTCAAAAAAAACTGCATTTCTATCATTTCAAAATGAAAATTTTGAAACAACAAATCAAAACGTTGCCTAAATTTAATTTTTGTAAATTATTTAAAAACCAAAAATGAAATTAAACATTTTGTGTCAAACTAAACATTTCAGTTGACCCAAACTGAGGTTTTTTGTTTTGTTTTATTCAGTTTTTCTTTTCATCAAGAAAATCAAAAATTTGTTGTTTGGGGTCTACCTGAAACTATTCTATTTTTTGAGCTTTTGGTTTGGCCAGAAAACTGAAAAAATCAATTATTTGTATAGTTCTATTTATAATATATGCTGGATGGTCAAAATACAGCCCTTACACTGAATAAAGTGTCCATATGCATTTTCCCCTTCATACGGTAGCAGTTGTTCCACAGTATCACAGTGACAGTAGATTCATTTGCTCCTGGCTGTTCCCTCTGCCTGCCTTTATCTCCTCTCACCTTTACTCTAAACTCCCTTGTCCATGGCCTTCCCAACCCCCAGCTCCCTACACAGCAGTGTGTGCAGATTGCTACCACTCATCTTCTGTCATACACCAAAAGTACAACCATGCCCCTGAATATCTCCATTGGCTACTCATTTATTTCAGGATCCAGTTCAAAACTGCACATTCCAAGCTTCCTCAAATTCCTATGCAAGGCACTGCATTTAGCCGTATGGAGTGGAAATCTATCAACTGCATGAAGAAACTTGTACAGATACAGACAGACATCATCTTCCTTTCCAAATGCAAACAGATGGACATCGTACCAAAAGGACTGAAGGTAAAAAATCCATTACAATCTACATACCACACAGACTATGCTGACAGCTTGTGCCACACGCTCTCAAAGAAACTGCGGAATCACCTGATCAACATCCTCTACAGCAAACAGGGAAAGATTAAGAATGAGCTCTCAAAACTGGATACTCTCATAAAAAACCAACCTTCCACACAAACTTCCTCGTGGCTGGATTTTACTACAACTAGACAAGCCATTTACAACGCACACTTTGCTTCTCTACAAAAGAAAAAGGACACTAAACTTTCTAAACTACTACATGCTACAAGGGGCCACAGCAATGGTTCCCTCAACCCACCCAGCAATATTGTTAACCTATCCAACTATATTCTCAGCCCAGCAGAAGCAGCTGTCCTATCTCGGGGCCTCTCCTTCTGCCCCTCCACCCCCACGAACATGATACAGTTCTGTGGTGACCTAGAATCCTATTTTCGACGTCTCCGACTCAAGGAATATTTCCAAAATACCTCTGAACAACATACTAATCCACAGAGGCCTCCCGACCAACATTACAAAAAGAAGGATTCTAGGTGGACTCCTCCTGAAGGTCGAAACAGCAGACTGGACTTCTACATAGAGTGCTTCCGCCGACGTGCACGGGCTGAAATTGTGGAAAAGCAGCATCACTTGCCCCATAACCTCAGCCGTGCGGAACACAATGCCATCCACAGCCTCAGAAACAACTCTGACATCATAATCAAAAAGGCTGACAAAGGAGGTGCTGTTGTCATCATGAATAGGTCGGAATATGAACAAGAGGCTGCTCGGCAGCTCTCCAACACCACTTTCTACAAGCCATTACCCTATGATCCCACTGAGAGTTACCAAAAGCAACTACAGCATTTGCTCAAGAAACTTCCTGAAAAAGCACAAGATCAAATCCGCACAGACACACCCCTGGAACCCCGACCTGGGATATTCTATCTACTACCCAAGATCCATAAACCTGGAAATCCTGGGGGCCCCATCATCTCAGGCATTGGCACCCTGACAGCAGGATTGTCTGGCTATGTAGACTCCCTCCTCAGGCCCTACGCTACCAGCACTCCCAGCTACCTTCGAGATACCACTGACTTCCTCAGGAAACTACAATCCATCGGTGATCTTCCTGATAACACCATCCTGGCCACTATGGATGTAGAAGCCCTCTACACCAACATTCCACACAAAGATGGACTACAAGCCGTCAAGAACACTATCCCCGATAATGTCACGGCTAACCTGGTGGCTGAACTTTGTGACTTTGTCCTTACCCATAACTATTTTACATTTGGGGACAATGTATACCTTCAGATCAGCGGCACTGCTATGGGTACCCGCATGGCCCCACAGTATGCCAACATTTTTATGGCTGATTTAGAACAACGCTTCCTCAGCTCTCGTCCCCTAATGCCCCTACTCTACTTGCGCTATATTGATGACATCTTCATCATCTGGACCCATGGAAAAGAAGCCCTTCAGGAATTCCACCATGATTTCAACAATTTCCATCCCACCATCAACCTCAGCCTGGTCCAGTCCACACAAGAGATCCACTTCCTGGACACTACAGTGCTAATAAACAATGGTCACATAAACACCACCCTATACCGGAAACCTACTGACCGTTATTCCTACCTACACGCCTCCAGCTTTCACCCTGACCACACCACACGATCCATCGTCTACAGCCAAGCTCTGCGATACAACCACATTTGCTCCAACCCCTCAGACAAACACCTACAAGATCTCTATCAAGCATTCTTACAACTACAATACCCACCTGCGGAAGTGAAGAAACAGATTGATAGAGCCAGAAGAGTTCCCAGAAGTCACCTACTACAGGACAGGCCTAACAAAGAAAATAACAGAACGCCACTAGCCGTCACCTTCAGCCCCCAACTAAAACCCCTCCAACGCATTATTAAGGATCTACAACCTATCCTGAAGGATGACCCAACACTCTCACAAATCTTGAGAGACAGGCCAGTCCTTGCCTACAGACAGCCCCCCAACCTGAAGCAAATAGTCACCAACAACCACATACCACACAACAGAACCACTAACCCAGGAACCTATCCTTGCAACAAAGCCCGTTGCCAACTGTGCCCACATATCTATTCAGGGGACACCATCACAGGGCCTAATAACATCAGCCACACTATCAGAGGCTCGTTCACCTGCACATCCACCAATGTGATATATGCCATCATGTGCCAGCAATGCCCCTCTGCCATGTACATTGGTCAAACTGGACAGTCTCTACGTAAAAGAATAAATGGACACAAATCAGATGTCAAGAATTATAACATTCATAAACCAGTCGGAGAACACTTCAATCTCTCTGGTCACGCAATCACAGACATGAAGGTCGCTATCTTACAACAAAAAAACTTCAAATCCAGACTCCACCGAGAAACTGCTGAATTGGAATTCATTTGCAAATTGGATACTATTAATTTAGGCTTAAATAGAGACTGGGAGTGGCTAAGTCATTATGCAAGGTAGCCTATTTCCCCTTGTTTTTTCCTAACACCTCCCCCCCCCCGACGTTCTGGTTAAACTTGGATTTATGCTGGAAATGGCCCACCTTGATTGTCATGCACATTGTGGGGAGAGTGGTCAGTTTGGATGAGCTATTGCCAGCAGGAGAGTGAGTTTGGGGGGGCGGGGGGTGAGAAAACCTGGATTTGTGCTGGAAATGGCCCACCTTGATTATCATGCACATTGTAGGGAGAGTGGTCACTTTGGATGAGCTATTACCAGCAGGAGAGTGAGTTTGTGTGTGTATGGGGGTGGGGGGGTGAGAAAACCTGGATTTGTGCTGGAAATGGCCCACCTTGATTATCATGCACATTGTAGGGAGAGTGGTCACTTTGGATAAGCTATTACCAGCAGGAGAGTGAGTTTGTGTGTGTGTGTTTTTTGGGAAAAAAAAAAAGGGGGGGGGGCGTGAGAAAACCTGGATTTCTGCTGGAAATGGCCCACCTTGATTTTCATGCACGTTGTAAGGAGAGTGGTCACTTTGGATAGGCTATTACCAGCAGGAGAGTGAGTTTGTGTGTGTGGTTTTTGGAGGGGGGTAAGGGGGTGAGAGAACCTGGATTTGTGCAGGAAATGGCCCACCTTGATTATCATACACATTGTGAAGACAGTGGTCACTTTGGATGGGCTATTACCAGCAGGAGAGTGAGTTTGGGGGGGGGGGGGGCAGAGGGTGAGAAAACCTGGATTTGTGCTGGAAATGGCCCAACTTGATGATCACTTTAGATAAGCTATTACCAGCAGGAGAGTGGGGTGGGAGGAGGTATTGTTTCATGGTCTCTGTGTATATAATGTCTTCTGCAGTTTCCACAGTATGCATCCGATGAAGTGAGCTGTAGCTCACGAAAGCTCATGCTCAAATAAATTGGTTAGTCTCTAAGGTGCCACAAGTACTCCTTTTCTTTTTATTTTAACTTAACTTGTTTGTTTATTCCAATGCCAGCTAGCTTTCAGGAATTTCAGGTGTAAGATAGTCTACACCATTGTCCCAGAGAAATGGTGCATCTCTCACCTCTGTCCCTTTTCCCTAATTCTTTTGGTTCATATGGTTCTCAAATCTTTCCTGGGACACCCCCTCACCCATAATCCTCCCTCATCTAGCAGGATCTAGCCAAGACCCCCATTCTCATTTAGCAATATGGGAAGAGTAGGGTAGACATGATCCCCATGTTGAGAACCCATGTTTATTCCACCACGCCATCAGATCTCATCTCTAGATGCCAACTACCCTCTGAGAAGTCATCTGATGAGTGTCCTGGCAATTCTCAGTTTGGGAGGTGCCAGTTATTTACCTATAACTAACTCCTGCACAAAACTGCCAAAATCTGCACAAAACTCCTGCACAAAACTGACAAAACTATATTGACCTGCATTACAAGGTTATTATTCTATCAAAATGTACCCAAAAAACAGCATTCAAGGTTCAATACTTTCCCCATTAATTTCAAAGCAGTCCAAGCTCCTTCCTATCTTTCCTCTTAAGTCTTGCTTTCTACTAAACAATTGGAAGCCTTCAGGCAAAAATAATTGAGAGCCATTCACAGCCATAGGAAAGTTGAAACTTCAGTGTTTACTTCTTATATAATATTTGCCATTTTTACTTTTACCACAGTATTTAAAACTGCCCATACAATTTTTGAAAAAGGAAAACCCTTGGTTTTCTCTAACTCTCCAACTGTATTATTTAATCTGTTTCAAACGATAATTCTTGCAGTTTTGGAAATGTGATCAGTGGGTTGCATGACAATTTGAGTTAACAGTAGCTCACAACACTGTTGCAATCAATATGAGGGAATATATGTGCATTGTTTGGAGCTGAGAGAACAATGCATACTGAAATTAACACTGAGGGGGATACTCTCGAATTTTTAACTGCTGATTTTGATTATTTCTAGTGACAATTTCGGATCATGAGAAACTATCTACAGATACAGTTATCTGGAAAATGACTCTTTTAGAAATCTATATACATTTCCTCCATGTTGAAATATGGCATATAAAAATGCACTGAAGAAACGTGCATTATCCAAGCTCCACAGCAGTGAAGAACAGTTATCTAGGCTGGGCTGCTTCTGTCTATCTTAGTTTTGTACAGCTGCTCATCACCATAGTATCTGAGCACATTAAATAAATCCACAATAGCGAAGTCACTAGTGGACTTCACGGAGTCTCTGACTTCTTCTGTCTTTTCAGGTTATAGAACTCAGTTTGGGTTTGTGAATTTGTGTATGGGGTTTTTTTTGGAGCAGACAGATGGGGCCATAAAAAGACGGGGAACAGGGGTAGTAGTTGTGAATGTCATTCTGGTTATGGTGGAGGAGCTTTCCTATGTAGGGAAGGAAGTGACTGAAGAGATAGACCAAAAAGAGTTTCTCTGAGTATTTTATTTACAATATGTACATTACAGTAATATATTACTATCTTAAACAAAAATGAAATAAAAAACAAAAACAGCAACAAAGTTTTCAAATATATAGTCTCATGTAGGGTTTCATACAAAGCCCAGCTCTGCATTCAAAACCTCCTGCCACACTGCTTCTGAAACACTGCTCTCAAACAAAGAAACTGCCATGTTTGTCTCAGAGTTAATCCTTTACTCACACACAATGAAGTCCTATTTTAAAAACTCGAGTGATGGGTCATTTAAAGTCAGTCTTCTTGGCAAACTGTCTAAAGAGAACCAACCTCAGGTTGGAGTGAATTTATCATCTAGGATTCTTTGGCTGAATAATATTCTAGGATCCTCCCACTATATATGAAAAAAGAACAGGAGTATTTGTGGCATCTTAGAGACTAACAAATTTATTAGAGCATAAGCTTTTCTGAGCTACAGCCCACTTCATTGGATGCATAGAATGGAACGTATAGTAAGAAGATATATATATATACATATATATATATAAACTTAGGGAAATAGATTCAATTTGTGTAATGGGTATATATGAAAAGAATCTCTGCCCTCATGACAATAGTTTTGCCAATGTGGCAATGAATCTGTAAATAAGTATCACAATCAAGTATCTGTTAATGATATGATAGAGTGTTCTGACAGTAGCTATTTGCATCTTCTGACCCAGTGTCAGAATTGTTGATTTAAACAACAAGTATTTTATAGCTTCACATCTTTCACCATTTTTATCCCTAAACAGTCTCACATAAAATAAATCAAATGTATCCTTGTCCTTAAATTATGTAAACTAGGTCTTTTGGCATTTTTCTGAAAAATTTTAATAGACAAAGAATTAATATCTGAAAATTAGACATTCTAGATTTACAGTGTCTACTTTTCAGACTGTCATTTGTTTACACTGAGATAGCCCAAGCTAGAGTCTACATATGAGTATATGCTGAATGCAGACTGATAAAACTGATCCATTTGGAACAATTAATCTGTATCACAGAATCATAGGATGGGAAGGGACCTCAAGAGGTCTTCTAGTCAGTCCTGCCTTGAGTGCAGGGGATGGAAGTATTATCTAGACCATCCCTCACAGGTATTAGCCTAACCTGCTCTTTAAAATCTCCAATTACAGAGATTCCACAACTTCTCTAGGCAATTTATTCCAGTGCTTGGCCACCCTGACAGTTAGGAAGTTTTTCCTAATGTCCAACCTAAACCGCCCTTGCTGCAATTTAAGCCCATTGCTTCTTGTCCTATGCTCAGAGGTTATAGAGAACAATTTTTCTCCTTCCTCCTTGTAACAATCTTTTATGTACTTGAAAACTGTTATCATATTCTCCCTCAGTCTTCTCTTCTCCAGACTAAAAAACAAGCCCAATTTTTTCAATCTTCCCTCACAGATCATGCTTTCTAAACCTTTACTCATTTTTGTTGCTCTTCTCTAGACTTTCTCCAATTTGTCCACATCTTTCCTGAAATGTGATGCCCAGAACTTGACACAATACTCCATTTGAGACCTAATCAGCATGGAAGAGAGTGGAAGAATTACTTCTTATGTCTTGCTTACAACACTCCTGCAAATACATCCCAGAAGGATGTTTGCTTTTTTTGCAACAGTGTTACACTGTTGACTCCTATTTAGCTGCTGATCCACTATGACCCCCATATCCTTTTCCACAGTACTACTTTCTTGGCAGTCATCTCCCATTTTGTATATATGCAACTGATTGTTCCTTCCTAAGTGGAGTAATTTGCATAGGGCCGTCCCTAGCTATTCTGGGGCCCTACGCAGCCCCCCTCCCCCCCCCAGAGGGGGGCAGGCCTCTGTGGGGGTGAGTGCAGGCCCGGCCCTGCTGCAGAGCTCAGGAGAATGGGGGCGGGGCTGGGGCAGGGAAGAGGTGGGGCAGGGGCAGAGCCGGGGTGGGGGCCATGGGGAAGTGGCGGAGCAGGGGCTGGAGCAGCACGCAGCTGCGCAGAGCACCAGGAAATGTGGTGCCCCACATTTTCTGGTGCCCTATGCAGCTGCGTACTTTGCGTATGGGAAAGGACGGCTCTGACTTTGCATTTGTCCTTATTGAATTTCATCCTATTTACTTCAGACCATTCCTCCAGTGTGTCCAGATCATTTTGAATTTTAATCCTATCCTCCAAAGCACTTGCAGCTCCTCCCAACTTGGTATCGTTGGCAAACTTTATAAGTGTACTCTCTATGTCATTATTTATTTCATCGATGAAGACATTGAACAGAACTGGACCCAGAACTGACCCCTGCAGGACCCCACTTGATATGCCCTTCCCATGTGAACCACCACTACTCTCTGGGAATGGTTTTCCAACCAGTTATTCACCCACCTTATAGTAGTTCCATTTAAGTTGCATTTCCCTAGTTTGTTTATGAGAAGGGTCATGCGAGACAGTATCAAAAATCTTAGGCTTTGTCTACACTAGCACGTTTGTTGGCAAAACACACCCTGACCAACATAAGTTTCACTAACAAAAGCACTGGTATGGACAGCGCTATGTCAGCGGGAGACGTTCTCCTGCCAACATTGCTACCGTCACTCATTTGGGGTGGTTAAATTATGCCAATGGGAGAACTCTCTCCTGCCGGCATAGAGCGTCTACATAGGAGACCTTACAGTGGCACAGCTGTGCCGCTGCAAGGTTGGTAGTGTAGACATAGCTTTACTAAAGTCAAGATATACCACATCTACCGTTTCTCTGCTATCCACAAGGCTTGTTACCCTGTCAAAGAAAGTACTAGGCTGTTTTGACATGATTTGTTCTTGACAAATCCATGCCATTACTTATCACCTTATTATCTTCTAGGTGTTTGCAAATTGATTGCTTAATTATTTGTTCCATTATCTTGCCAGGTACTGAAGTTAAGCTGACTGGTCTGTAATTCCCCAGGTTGTCCTTTTCCCCCTTTTTATAGATTGGCACTATATTTGCCCTTTTCCAGTCCTCTGGACTCTCATCTGTCTTCCATTACTTTTCAAAGATACCACCTCAGTCAGCTCCTTGAGTATTCTAGGAAGTATTTCATCAGGCCCTGGTGACTTTAAGACATCTAACTTGTCTAACTAATGTTTAACTTGTTCTTTCCCTATTTTAACCTCTGATCCTACCTCATTTTCCCTACATTTTCGTTAGATGCCCAATTGCTACTAACCTTTTTGGTGAAAACTGAAATAAAAAGTCATTTAGCACTTCTGCCATTTCCACATTTTCTGTTATTGTTTTGCCCTCTTCATTAAGTAACAGGTCTACCCTGTCCTTGGTCTTCCTCTTGCTTCTAATGTATTTGTAGAATGTTTTCTTCTTACCCTTCATGTCTCTAGCTAGTTTAATCTCATTTTGTGCCTTGGCCTTTCTAATTTTGTCCTTACATACTTGTGTTATTTGTTTATATTCATCCATTGTAATTTGAACTAGTTTCCACTTTTTGTAGGACTCATTTTTGAGTTTCGGATCATTGAAGATCTCCTGGTTAAGTCAGGGTGGTTTCTTGCCATACTTCCTATCTTTCCTACGCAGTGGGATAGTTTGCTCTTGTGCCCTTAATAATGTCTCTTTGAAAGACTGCCAACTCTCTTGACCTGTTTTTCCCCATAGACTAGCTTCCCAAGGGAAGTTTGCTTAAGTCTGGCTTCTTGAAATCCATTATCTTTATTGTGCTGTTTTCCCTCCTACCATTCCTTAAAATCATGAACACTACCATTTCATGATCACTTTCACCCAAGCTGCCTTCAACTTTCAAAATCTCAACCAGTTCCTCCCTATTTGTAAAAATCAAATCTAGAACAGCCTCTCCTCTAGTAGCTTTCCTCACCTTCTGAAAAAAAAAAAAAAGGTCTCCAATACACTCCAATAACTTGTTGGATAATCTGTGCCCTGCTGTGTTATTTTCCCAGTAGATGTCTAGGTAGTTGAAGTCCCCCATCACCATCAAGTCCTGTTGATTTTGTTAGTTGTTTATAAAAAGCCTCATCCACCTCCTCTTCCTGGTTAGGTAATCCATAGTAGACCCTGACCATGACATCACCCTTGTATTTTATCCCTTTTATCCTTACCCAAAGACTTTCAACAAGTCTGTCTCCTATTTCCATCTCAACCTCAGTCCACACATACAGATTTTTGATATACTGGGCAACACCTCCTCCCTTTTTTCCCTGCCTGTCCTTCCTGAGCAAGCTGTACCCTTCTATACCAATATTCCAATCAAGTCAGTAATATGGGGGTTATAATTTATTTGGAAAATGTGCATTTAACTGCATAAAGATAGTACAGTTCCTCTTTGGAGCCATTCAATTCTATTGGGTCTAGCAGAATATGAATTTTAATACTTTCTTTAAAAAACTCTTTTTCCTTTCCTGCATACTGTATTTGATGGAAGGTTGGAGACTTCAGTAGGGCAAGGCTAAATTTTATTTCAGCTGCATAAACATACAGCTAGACAAATCAAGAAGGCTCGTTGTAAATCATATATATGTGGGAAGGGTTTTTTGTTTTTTTAAGCTAGACACATCAGTAGCCATCCCCACCCAGATAGATGAAGTCTCTCAGAAAATTAAAACAGTGGGATCCCTGAGTGAGGGGGATAGCTCTTTCTGCTCACTACCTAGCAGTATTATACCTCCTTCCCTATACCACCTCTCCCCATGCCGTCCTCCATAGGATAGGATCCCTGGGCAGGGGTATCTTGCTCACCCACTCCCCACCCATAGATGGGATGCTCTTTAGTGGTCATTTCAAGAGTCTGTGTGAAGAATAGTCACAGGAATCTGCAGGGGGCTAGATGCCTCAGTAAGAAGGCTGTAGAGCAGGGGTAGGCAACATATGGCATGTGTGCCAAAGGCAGCATGCGAGCTGATTTTCAGTGGCCACTCACACTGCCTGGGTCTTGGCCACCTCTCCGGGGGACTCTGCATTTTAATTTAATTTTAAATTAAGCTTCTTAAACATTTTAAAAACCTTATTTACTTTACATACAACAATAGTTTAGTTATATATTATAGACTTATAGAAAGAGACCTTCTAAAAACATTAAAATGTATTACTGGCATATACCTTAAATTAGAGTGAATAAATGAAGACTTGGCTCACCACTTCAGAAAGGTTGCCGACCCCTGCTCTAGAGAATAGCAGTAATTTGTGTTATCGGTATCTTTACAATCTTAACTGTTTCCTGACCATAGGATACACATAGGGAGTTCTTCACCCCTTTTCCCTATAACTATGCCTCCTTTTTCTTTCTCACCCTGGTATCTGCACAGCATATGCCCAAACTCCACCATACATTCTATACTCCCCTCCTTTTCATCCTCTCACACTGAAGGGAAAGACAGGAGAAACATAAGCAGTCGCAGAATGTGAGAGGCTATGCCTCCAAGTTAGCAGTACTGAAATGAACGTGTGCATGAAAACACATCTATTCAGATCAAACTGATATATTTGAATGCATGTGTTCATTTCAAGACACTGTGTGCATTCAAAGCCTCATGAATAAACTAATAACAAAGGAATTCAATTGACTCAAACCCATGGTATTCATTAATTTTTCTTTTTTGGGTTTGTTTGTAAGATTCAACCAGCTATAGGTTAGCCAAAGTGCTTACTGTATATAAGTATAGAAATATACATGCACAACAGTGGTGAACTCAAGAAGTTTAAAGCACATTCTGTACTGCTTCCTCTCATCTTCCCCCACCCCCACCCCAACATGAATCACCGGTTGCCTCAGAGCTGATCTGTACATGTCCAGGGACTCATTACTAAGACTAGAACTGGGCATGGAAAAAATTTGCTCTCTTGAGCTTTATTTATAAATATACATGGGATGTGGATAATAAAAAAGTGTAAGTGTGGGAGAGAAACTATGAGCGTCAAATTCTTTTTCTTCTGCTTCTTTTAAAAATGTATCTGGATTTAGTGCAGTGGTTCTCAAACTTTTGTACTGGTGACCCCTTTCACAAAGCAAGCCTCTGTGTGTGACCACATTTAACACCATTATAAATGCTGGAGGCAAAGTGGGGTTTGGGGTGGAGGTTGACAGCTCACAACCTGCCATGTAATAACCTCGTGACCCCCTGAGGGGTCCTGGCCCCCAGTTTGAGAACCCCTGATTTAGGGTTTGAGACAGCTGCTAGAGTGAGAGCTCTAAAGACTGAAGTCCTTCGTTTATCAGTAAAACAGACATTACACAGTTTGAGTTTCCCCCTCACATAAACCTGAACTGGAAATATCACCAATAGGAAAGGGAAATTAGTTCGATTTCCATTTCCTCTCCCCTGAGACCATCCATCAGAATTTCCCATTGTCACAATGACTTTTGTTAAGAGGACACCTGGATTCTAGGAACTAGAATGAGAGGCCATCAACCCATTTCACAGCATACAGCTATAAGTCACTAATGATGTGGGTTGGATTTGTATCAGAGACCCAGAAGAGAAACATTCCTTATTAGAGCTAAGTAAATAATTGATTTTTTAGGTCAAAGGCCAAACCAAAAAAAAAATTCTGAAAAAAAAATTTGGTTCTTTTAGAACTGAAGCTGAATTTCTTCCCCTCACTGAAACAAAAATAGATAAAATTTCAAAACAAAATGTTGAGTCAAAACAACATTTCGAAACAAAATGGTTCATTTAGAAAATGTCAGCACGAACCATTTTCACTTTAAAAAAAAATTCCCCTCGTTTCTTTATTTGGCGAAAATTGTTCACCAAATTCTACCTGAAATTACAAATAGTTTTGATAACCCTGAAATGGCTTTTTTTGGCAAATTTACTATGTGGCCAAAAAATTGTACCCTTCTCCTGTCCCATTATCTTTATATCTACGTAACACTACAAATCTTACAGTAGAAAGATAACAGTTTAGGAAACTACATGTAAACCTGGGTAAATTACAGTTTGCATTTAAACTTGCATGTTCTTTGCTATTTCTTACATGCTTAGTGTTCCCTGCTAGTCCATGTTTCTTCAGAGTGAAGGCAACAGAATAATACCATAGGCCCTGATTACCCTTGAAAAACTAGGTACCTCTTCTTGACCCATGAATTCCAGAAGTGGGATTATTTTGCAAGCTGAGGAAGTAAGTCAGACTGAATTGATTTAACGTATACTTTCTTATTCCTGTATTACATAAACTGAACCTGATTTTCAGATTACATTTTTAGAATTAAGATACTTAGTAAAGAGCCTATTAACCTGATTGGTTTTTAGTGAAAGATTTTCAAAAGCACTCAGCAATGGCCAAACTCTGCTCTCACTGAAGTCACTGGTAAAACTCCCTTTGACATCAGTGGGAGCACAGTTTGGCCAACACCAAGTGCTTTTGGAAATCCCACCTTAAAGTTACACAATCAATATACTGCAATTAAACTTCATTAACATTGGTTTGCAGGAGGCTAGGAATAGCAAGAAATCTAATCCCTGGATGCTCATACATGTAAAATGCTCACTTTGTTGCCTATGATCATTTTTGCAATTGGAGTAATGGATTTATGGAATGTATCTGTGAATGTTCATTCATCATTTTTAAATTAATGTAGGAAAACTGAATAAAAATAACCTTGAATGTGCTGTCAGTGGTTTTAAGAAATATATCTAAGATTTTCATATAAAATATTTCATACCTCAGATCTAGCTCAGACACTAAACACAATGAACACACACAAGGAAATAAGAGACACTTAATCTTTCACATCTACATTTCTTAGTTTTCTTGGGACTCATTCATATTGCTCCTGCTCTCTAACACACTTGCAACAAAAAGCCAAGGGTAGAGAAGCAGGTTTGAATTTACCACTAACACATTTTGTAATTTAATTTTTAATGAGAAAATATTTGGCTGCAAGATTTGACATTTTCCATGCCATCTCTGGAAGTGTATACAAATACAGAGGGGTAGCTGCGTTAGTCTGGATCTGTAAAAGCAGCAAAGCGTCCTGTGGCACCTTATGGACTAACAGACATATTGGAGCATAAGCTTTCATGGGTAAATACCCACTTCGTCGGATGCATGTAGTGGAAATTTCCAGAGGCAGGTATAAATATGCAAGCAAAAATCAGGCTAGGGATAATGAAGTTAGTTCAATCAGGGAGGATGAGGCCCTCTTCTAGCAGTTGAGGTGTGAACACCATAGGAGGAGAAACTGCTTTTGTAGTTGGCTAGCCATACACAGTCTTTGTTTAATCCTGAGCTGATGGGATCATCTCGTGCACACCAGTTTGGAGACCACTGTGTTAGTCTATAAGGTGCCACAGGACTCTTTGCCGCTTATACAAATACAGTATAGAAAACAGGCATTTGGCAAGTCATAGAATTCCACATGTGCTTGAAATCAAAGCAAGGGCATACCTGAGAAAGTGATTGTCTGAGACGTGTTATTTGTGAATTGTGGCCTGCAACGTCCTGTTCTGAAACCATCTGCTTAAGCTTCTCCTTCTCAATAGCTATGCTGTTAAAGGCAGACTTCAAAAGAGAATGAACTGGGGGAAAGAAAAAACAAATATTTCCTGAGACAAAGTACTACACCTTGCTTGTAATCAATAATAAAGGTTGTGAACCCCCCCCCCCCCCAAATTTACAGAAATAAGAAACTAAGGCCCAAATTTTCAAGAGTTCGTGCCCAAGTATATTGCACACATGCACCAGTTGAGTTTGGCACGCACACACAATGTGAGCGCGCACATATACTTGTCTTACGTGCACATATTGGTGGTTGTGCACATGCAAGTTGGGTATGTGTAAAAGTGTGCGTGTTCTTTTGAATATTTGGGCCTAAAGCTATTTTTCCCCCCTCTTTGTAAAGCAAATTAGTCTGTTCCTTAATTTTTCTCTGCAAATAGTATAGTGTGTATGTCATTTCTGCATTTATGTTCTGCAGTGATTTAATACTGCATTAATAAAGAGGATTACTTTGATCTTGAAACAGAACCTTTGATGATCTAACACTGTGGAGGGAAGCAGTGGGTAGTATGTTTTTCCCATTTTATGTATTAGCCAACATTACAGTACACAGAGCCCATACAACGTAAGTTGTGTAAGACTGTTTGCAGCTCATGTGTCACTGCTGCATAAACATCACTGCATGGTGTTACAGTGTGATTATTTCAAATCCAATTATTTAAAGCCTTCGTTCAAAACAAACAAGCAAACAAACATATAAAAGGAAATCCATCAACAGGAAAAATAACACCTCTGTTCATTGCTAAATGTGGTTTGGCCATGCATTCCTTGCTATTAGAAACGCCCTTGGGTTTTTTAAAAAACCCTTTAAAATAAAACAATTTCTTTTTCATTAAGTATATTCAACACTTGAAATAATCAGCCCATGTGCTCAGAAATGGAACATTAAAATATGAGAAACATTTCTGAATGACAGTTTTGACAATTTCAACAAAGAAACACAAAGGATGAAGGAAAATAAACTTTGACCTTTCCCATACATAGTATGCCGCTATGTTTTTCTTTAAAATGCTGTTCCTTTTTTGGAATTACGAAACATTAAGGAATAAAAACCTTTTTTCAAGCAAATTCTGCCTCTCATCCCTTACCTCTCCCCAATTTTTACAGGGTTTTTTAATTTTAGCCCCCTAGATTTGAAGTATAGAATCAAGAAATACAAAGTGACTACTGAAACCTTACTAATTAGACAAGAATCACTGAAATGTTCACTGCTTCCTCATTCAAATTCTTGAAGACGGAATAAAATGCAATGCTAACTGCTCCTGTGTGAGCTTAAAAAGCTCCCTTTCCTTCTCTTCATGGAAGTGTTTTCCTTCGTTAAACACTTGTACTTCTCCATATTTCTGTAAGTATTGACATTATTATCTCTCTTTAAAATAAATCTTACAGATTTCTAAATGTTTATTCCCGTTCAGATAGAAAGCTCGTGATCTTAAATCTTAGCTTTGTTCATCCCAAATTTTTATGACCGTTCTCAAAAATGTGACCCAAAATGTGGGTGTTACATATGGAAGGCCAAATTCTCCGCCTCATAAATGGAGACAATTCCATTGAATTCATTATTCTCACTTACGGCAGCAATAAATTTAATCTGGTATTTGTAAATACATTTATCATTTCATGATCAAATTAAACACAAATCATTGCATATTAAAACAGAATTGCCTAAAAATGCATGTAATCTCAGTTCAAAATGTACATTTTATATCAGGTGCATCAAGTTCATTTTGTGGACCTGGCTACAGACACCATCAATTATGGTCCCTGCAAGTACAAAGTTCAGTACTTGGGACATATTTTTTGTGTGAAATGAGTTCAACATATTTCAAGTCGCCCTCCCCCATGAGTTTCAAACATACTCTTCTTTTAGGGGAATAATTCACACACCCCTTTGCTTATTGCAGGTCCCATGAGCTTGCTAACACGATAAACCAGCCAGCCCCAGACTTACTGATTTATCTAGTAAAATGTTTTCAGTTATGTTGGGGCCCAATCCAGTGCCTACTGAAGTCAATGGGAGTCTTTGCATTGATTTCAATGGATACTGGATCAGGCCTTTAATTTAATTGCTTGTGTGACCCTAAGAACTCCCCCAATGCCAACTGGCAAGGGGGTTATAAGAATATCCTGATCCTGGTAGGTACATTCTGGTTCCCCAAAGACTATCATAGAATCATAGAAATTTAGGACTGGAAGGGACCTTGATAGGCCATCTGGGTCCAGTCCCCGGCACTGAGGCAGGACTAGGTATTATATAAATCATTCCTGACAGGTGTTCCTCATTGGAGATTTCTAAGAACAGGTTAGATGGCAATTCCACAACCTCCCTATGTAATTTGTTCTAGTGCTTAGCAACCCTTACAATTAGGAAGTTTTTCCTAACACCTAACATAAATCTTCCTTGCTGCAATTTAAGCCCATTACTTCTTTTCCTGCCCTCAGTAGTTAAGGAGAACAATTTATTACTGTGGCAAGGTGGACTAGGGCCAGAGGCCCCCTGCTGGAGGCCTTGCTGCGCTGCATCATCCTGTCCCAGAATAGAGCAGTGAGAAGTCCTCCAAGCAGTCTACAGTAGCTGCAGAAGCCAATCAGAGGGGCTGCTGCAGCGACCAATAAGGATTCAGAAGATCCAGATAAAAGGCAAGCAGCAGAACAGAGCCTTCAGTTGCTGTGCAGAGCTTGAAGAGAGAAGACTGACTGACTATGCGAGCTATGACTCCCGTTCCAGATTTGAACTTGACTCACAGTGCGCTTCTTCAGTATTGCAAGGGACTAATGCAAACTGTAAGTCACTTCCATTCACAGGTTCAAGTCACCTGGCCCATGGAACCCACCTCCGATGCTTGCCACAACCTCGAGCTAGGTGATTGGGTCTATGTACGGCACCATCCTCAAAAGCACGCCTTGGAGCCCCGGCGGAAGGGTCATCATCAGGTACTGCTTACTACACAGACGGCTGTTAGACTATCTGGCATCGCAGCTTGGATACATGCTTCACAGTGTAAAAAGGCACCATCCCCAGAGAACCAATCATCACCTCAGGACAACGCAGAGTCAACTTTGACTCCAGAAGAAGACATAGAGGAACAGTCTGCAATACCTTACAATCTACGCTCTCGTAAGGGTTGCCAGAAGCAGACGCTGTTCCTTGGCTGCTGGTATCTTATGGTCTGGGGAGACCATGATGACAATTCTTTTATCCAGTAGCAGGTGTGCATAGCTCAGACCCTTAATATTTCTAATTGCTGGGTCTGCAGCCACATCCCAGCCCACTCTCAAACTGGTGTTCCTGTCTGGCTATCCCACTCAAGTCCCCAGATCTCACTGGAGGGCCTCGTCCGTTTAACAAAATATGGATCAGCAATGACACTTGGGAAGCGGTGGGAATAAATGCAAGTAAATTGATAAGTGTGGTGGAGGGAAAAGGTCATTGGTGTTGGGTGTGTAATAGGACAGGGCTGGATCTGGGGAAAAGCCGTTGCCTTCAGCATATTGTGGCCAATGGTGTATGGGATTATTCAAACAAAACTAAAAAGTGGTGGGCCGGGTATGGAGATATGAATTTTTTCTCAACCTGGGATCGAACAGAGAAATCAATCTCAAGTTCCCCCTACAGTAACCTACAGAAAACAATACAATCTTTCAATGTCATGCAAATAACACCACTCCTCGTAAGGAGAATTACCCTGTACCCTTTGGGGGATACTACTCCTCCTTTGCAAACACCTATATGACAAATGGGTGCAACCGACCCTTCCTGGCCTTAATAGGCCATCACTGGGTGTGTGGGACCAGAGCTTATACCGAACTAACAGCTAATTGGTCAGGAATCTGTTATCCCGCCTGACTCTTCCCACAATTCCGAGTGCTAGGAACCTTCCCTCGAGAACACCTCCGCAATTTCAGGCGAAAAAGAAGGGACTTAACAGATGCCCAACGGCACGTAAATAACATAAGCCCCTTAACCTGGGAAGAGGCCACTGGCAGTTCCTTAATACCATTAGGGGGAGTAATACACCATACAAAAAGGCTCCTAAGGTTGCAACCCTGAGGGTACAGAAGTCAATGAATACTTGCAAAGTAATCTTTAGTGTGTAGACAATGGAAAAAGAACATTTCAAAACAAAAATATAGAGTGTACTTATAATCAGAAAAGTGTGTATAAAGCAGACTTTAGGCAGTTCAGTATTTCTTCCTTCTCAACGGCCTCCAGTTGTTTTCTCTGCTTATAACTAAAGAGAGATTATTTTTTCCTAACTCTGGCTCTGCAAATTCTATGTGGGAAATTTTCAAACAAGCACCTTTGTGCTTTTCTCCCACACTGCCCCTCGAGCTTGGGAGAAGCTCCTTGTAAACATCCACAAAACTAACTCCTTATCCTCCTCTGCCAGGAAGCCTACAAAACTTGACCAATCAATAGGCTGCTAATGTGCTGAAACCACAGTCTAACATGCTAACCGATATTGTCTCATTATTTCTCCCCAATCTGGGTGTATCCATCTTTTGTCTTATACTTAGATTGTAAGCTGTTTGGGGCAGGGACTTTTTTGTTCTATATTGGTTCAGCACATAGCACAATAGGGTCCTGGTCCATGACTGGGGCTCCTAAGTGCTACAGTAATATAAATAATAAAATCAGATTATTCTTTCTACCTTTTACCTTATCACCGGTAATAAAAATTCTACAATGAGAACTAAGCAGAGACACTGGAAAAGGTGAGCAAGGCACAATGCAATCCAGCTCATTTTTCCATAGAGATAAATAGATCTGGTTTTCAAACAAGCTTAATTCATCCCATTCCTGATTTTCATTAAATGTCTCCAAAAGTGGAATGCCCCAAAACAGTGATATTTGTTGCTGTCTGAATCTCTAACAAAATGTTCTTTGATGCATTTTGAACATCATTCAATCTTAACCCATTCAGCATTGTGTGTGAATTCTGTCGACAGAGACAAAAATAAATAACACTAAAAGGTATTGTAAATTATATAGTATTACACACAAGACAGAGAAATGGCCACAGTGCGTGTATGACAATAGCCACAACAGTATGTGCATTAATAAGCTATTAGTAAATGGCTTAGGTGCGAAATATGAGGCAAGATCTTTCAACCACCTGAGAAGGGCATCAATTCCTGCACATGCTGGTGTGGCTTATGTATGACTCCTTCATTTTATATTTCACTATTTTAAAACCCTTTTTAAAAACTTAAGTTTTCAGCCTACAAGCCAGTCATTCATTGGTGATACAATGTAACATTTCTGAAATCCATTCTTGTACGAGCAGGACCTTTTATAACTTCCATTGGTGTGTCACGCATAAAGTTGTACAAGATCGTTAGAGACAGTGGAATTTCATTTATCTTAGGGCAAAGAACACAGGTTTCTATAAAAAGGAAAAAATGTGTGCAAATTCAGCCAAGTTTTGCAAGCCCCTTAATGGTTCAGGAGGTTCACAAAATCTCCAGTGACATAGGATTCACCCATTCCTATATATGTACCTGATGCATAGAAAATATTTTAAAAATTAAACCTATATGATCTTCATCTGAACCAGATTTGGATAAAAGATTTTGATATAATTTATATTTGATCCAGACAAAAGTTCTGACCATGAATAGTGTAAATGTAAATATAGCAGTTTTTGTAAGATGCAGATTGTACATTTTTAGTTACCTTTCTGTGCCATGAGGCAAAACTCTTCTTGAAGTTTGATGTACTCCATGGAGCATTCCAAGGGGTCAGCTACCTGGCTTGGGGGAGTCTGAAATTCGATGTCTGCACAAAGATTGGGGTTGGATGAGTGCAGGCGAACCGGTGACATTGTAGCACTGAAAGGGACCTATGGGGAGATTCAACAACGAAAATAGCTACTGTATAGGACTGTATCCACCTTCCACAGAATACACTGAATAAAAACATTACACACTTTATTCACAGAACAAAACACAATAGTTTCACTGTGAGAGATTTAAAAAATTATGAGAATATATATCTTTTAGTGTCTCAAGTTTCAGTAGTTGTACAAAATTCGCCAGGTCTCTTAAAATCCTTCAGTGAAACATAGACAAGTGATAGAGAGAGAGAGGGGTGATAGCTAATGCGAGAGAGAAAGATGCACTTTAGCTCTAACTATAGCATTTACACTAACATAGCATTTCATAAGATTTGCAGAGCGCTGGAAAATTAAACCACTAATGTTGCTTTACATTCTGACCTTTGGTATCCTATAAAGAATGATTTGGTGGTCATAATGCCAACATTTTAAATGTATTAGTTTCTCGATCAACCTAGAAATGTGGCTAAATATTCCCACAGAGAATATTATTTGCAGACTTTGAAGAGTGTTGGTAAACCCTGAGATTATTATTCAGTTCACTGAAATTCACTGTATAAATCATCTGCAGATCACACAATATAGAAAATCATGTAGGTTCTTTTTGTGTATGAATACTCTTTTTAACAAACAAAAACCCCTCATTTTCATTTAAAGCACACCTACTATAAAATTCAGTAAAAGAGATATTTTACCAAGTCATATTAAGTCTCTTGTATCAAACAGAACAAATATGCTTCTTTTCATTTATTATATATTTCCACTTTTCTTTCTCCCTCTGTATTTTTGCATATATAGTAAATGTGTGCATATATAATGTGTTTGTGTATTTTATCTACAATGTAGAGATATGTAACGTTTGTGTATTATATAGTTGCGTATATAATGGATGTGAAAAATCTCTATATACATATAGAGAGAGAATACTTTATTTAAGTTGTATTACATTATATACACATATTTTTATATATACATATATATAAACATCTGATTCCTGGAGCCCAATTTTCAAACTTGAGTGTCAAAGTTAAGGCATTTAGAATCATATTTTGGCACTCAGATAAGAGTTAAACACTTAAATATCTATTTTAGGTGTTCATGCACTGATTAGATTCCTCAAATGCAGAAGCTGAAAACCCACATTCTAGAGTGTAATTTATGTATCCAAATATGAAAAATGGGCCCAAAATATAGGTTGTTTTCTGAAACTTCCTACAGAGCAGCAGGCAATATAAAAAGTCATATTACTATAGACTTTATCAACAGATTAGTTAAACTACCATAACACTAGCAATGGATCCTTAGTTTGTTAACTTGATTAGCTGACTGGGTTGGACAACAGCTTTTTTGACCTTTTCAGGGAACTGTGCCCAATCACTATACATTATGTTTCTCACTCCCTGGTGGAATCCTTAAATAACTTTATCACATTTCATTCCACCTCTTGGTACACTATATCAGCGTATCTTCCTTCATTCACCCTTCCCAGATTTCCAAGTATCTACTGTGTGCAAAATAATGGTCTTGTAACACCTGTCAATTGCAAATTTAATTTCTCCTCTAAGCTCCTTTCACGTGTTCTTATTTTTAACTACGTAAACAAAGACAATTTTTCATCTGATTTTATTTTTAGGCTCACATAATGAACGATTTCTTTATTAACAGGGAACACAAAACAATCCCCTTTCTCCAGCAAACTGCAGCACTATCACAATCCATTCAGCAACCTTCCATTTTGTACTATGCTAACACAGTTCTCTCAACCAGAACTTCCCTATTTTACAAATAGAGTCGGACGGTCGCGCTTCTTTTACAAAGCCTTTCATTTCTTAGGTCAGAGAACATAGTTGCAGAATCTCCTTGCTAAGAATTCTGTCAACCTATAATCACTCAAGCCCACCAGATGCTAGTATCCTCACAACAGAGAAAATAATGTAAATTAATCTCAAAGGCTTTACCACCTAGAGCTTAGAAAAATGTACAAGGCACACATTGGCTATTAAGTTCCATCATAGACAGGTGTAATTTTTTCTCAATTTTTTCCATTCTATGGCCCCGTTACAGGAGATAAAAGGTTCAGGGCACCCATCCCATCTACTAGAAAGAAAGGAAAAGTAGCAATCTCACTGGATCTCTTCAGGACCCCCAAGTTCAGAACTCCAACTCTAGAGCCTTGTACTTCAACTGGTCAGGCTGAAAAACTAGATATAAAAACAGGACCCTGTTGAAAACCAGATAATACATCTGAAATGAGGCTTCCTGGGTAAATAACATTTTAAAATGTCTCCTAGAATCAGCATTTGCATTTTTACAAGCATTTATAATCACACACTTTGCAGGAAATACCCATTTACATGAAAAAAATAAGTAGACACTTTGCTGACGGCTTGAGAGAACACTATACAGCAGTCAGAAATAAGGAAATAGCTGATTGACATGAACTCTGTTTGTTTCCTTCAGCAGAATTTCCAAGTTACTCTCAACAACAGATGAAAAAAACCACATTAAACCACATCTTTCATCCATCTTGGCTCCCAACAGACGAAGAAATACTGATTAAACTTTTCCTTATGTTTCTCATCACTAGCATCCTACACCTTCCTCTCAAATTCCCCTCATAACTGGGCACATATTTGTTCTTGGTCATTGCTGTTGTATTTATCATGTATTCTACTTTTTCTCTTTGCCTTCTCCCACCTATCCCTCTACAGTTTTCCTCACTCTGCTAAACATAACTTCAAATCTATCCACATTTCCTTTATTTACTTTAACCCAAGGCTTGAAATAACCACTCAGCCAGCATGAACAGTCATCCTTCCTGGGTAAGTACTGTCAGCTTTCACAGAATCTAAGCTTTTATTGTCAAAGGTAAGATGTTCCTAGCCCATATGGTTGGGAAGAGAACCCTCCACATGTGACCTGAATGTAACTGATACAGCGCTGTATTCCTCAGTCTGCACAAACAGCAGCTTCCGTGTCATGACTACTGTTGGGGTGAGCAGCTGCCACACTTAAGGTATGTCTGCTCGGCAATTAAAAACCCATGGCTTTCCCATGCCTGCTGACTTTGACTCTTGGCGCTTGGGCTACAGGGTTGTTTAATTGCAGTGTAAGTGTCTGGGCTCAGGCTGGAGCCCGAGCTCTAGGATCCTGCGGGGTGGGAGGGTCCCAGAACTTTGTCCAGTTAGTAGCTCTCATTTCCATTTCCCAACCCCATATTTTGTGTGAAGCAGTCATATGACTAACAAAATGAAACAGAGATACTAGTGGTAGTAATATGACTTTTTGGGATTATGAAATGTAAACAAAAAGTGTTTCAAATGAAAAAAGCTTGCCTTATATTATTAAAATATGCAATGGCATAACACAAGGAAATTTCATGCTGGGCTTAATAACAAGCCACCTCACTTCTGCTTTCTTGGTGTGTGCTGTTTTCAGAATTCTTTGATGGGATTATATCCTAGAAATTTATGGTTGCTTTTTTATTATTTATATTGTATATGTATACAGAATATGCCATAAATACTGAGGGAACAGGGCCCAATTCTAATATCACTTACACTTGTATAAAGAAGAAGTAATTCCTTTCAAGACAATGGGGTTACACTGATATACACTTGGTGTAAGTGATATGAGACCCAAGCTCATGAAATTTATTTTCACGCGTCAGGGTTGACTTCATCATTCACAAATGGCCTACCCAAAAGTGGGTAATGAGGACACCTGTAGGAAGTGCAGGTGATGTTCTCAGTATTGTTATTACATATTCAAGTTGTACAGCTTCCCATCTTTAAAACTATCCCTTGATTTTAAATCCACTCACTGTTGTAGCCACAGCTGCTGCTAGTCTCTGCCGGCGTCGTGTTGTGCTGAACTGGCCCTTCAGCGCTGGCCCTTCCTGACAGTGAAGGGGAGAAGAGACGGGAATAGAAAAAGAGAGGGGTAGGGAAGATGGGACATAGGAAGATGAAAAATGATCAGAGAAGGGAGAGGGGAAGTCTTTAACTGGATTTTAATTTCACTAACTTCACATGTTCTCATGCAGGTATGCCTGGGGCTTAAATAGCTAGTTATTTTGCTAAAATTATCTCCAGAGTAGTTAGACTAATACGTACTCACTAATGCTGAAAAATAAATTCCATTAACATTTTTTCATCGTCATAATGCAGTTATGGGACAGCAAAACAAAATGATACTATGGAATGGCAGAAAACACAAAATAAGAACTTAATATTTTGGGTCATCTGACCATCTATTATATGAATTTTATAGAGAGCATTTAATTCTGTTTGTGTACGTGCACTATGGTTTGTAAACTAGAAGCTTATGCAGCAGAACCATGGAATGTACAAGTGTATACTTGAGAGGTTGTTTGTCAATCTAAACATTTCTCTGTGGACAGTTCTAGCTCTCTTTGATTTCCTTCTCCACGTTTATTTGTTCAGTTTCCCTCTATCCAGCCACTAAGCTCCTCAACCTCTAATTCCTCCTTCTTCATGTTAATGAATGATGCAGTACAAAATTTCCGTTCATTTCAGTTCTATTGTGGCTCTTCAGAACAAATTAAATTACCTCAGGGTGAAGCAAGAGCAATGAAAATGATTTTTTTGACTAACAAATACACTGTTACAGGTTCATTTGAGCCACTGGGGCATCTCACAAGGCAAGCTACCTGAAGTCAACTGATGTCAAATTCAAGATGGCCACCTAGGCTTTAAATTACGCAAAAGTAAAACACCACAGTCTTCCGCTGAGTCAACCATAAAAGGATCGGTCATAGGTAGGCCTCTGACTAGACTAAGCTTTTTTCAGTTAAGGGAGGGGAGATTCTTTCTCCCCTGTCCCAGCCTACCCAAACTGCTTCCCAGAGGAGGATGCAGTCAGCTCTTTTATCTTGCTTGCTGGGCCCTGATTGGCTTCCACACCGTTCCGGCCTTTTTAGCTCCTGGAGGACCAATTCTCAGTGGTTCCACAAGCAGCTGATCCTAGGTGGTGTCTCTCAACAGCTCCTGGAGGTCTAAACATGCTTCTCTTTTTCCCCAAAAGGACACCGGCTTTGGGCAGGCAAGGCAAGGGACATCAAATGCCTGGTATATACCCTGTCACATATTTTTATTTGCACTTCTGAATCCCTGATACTGAAAAGATTTATGCCCAGGTTCCCCTTTTAACTGACTCTAAATGACTTTTTAAAATTCATACTGTTGACATAAAGTCAAGGAAGTAATTTTTCAATACAGTATAGCTGCATGCCTGTCACAAAACATTCTCCTTTCATATTTACCTGCAAGTAATGCCATTTTGAGAAATCTCAACATTTTATAAGACTAGAAAATCTGATTTCTTGCCTAAAGATGTATTTTCTCCTCATGCACAATTCCCATTGTCCATGTGAAAGAAAAGAATACATACACATACGTTCCTCCATACATCTCCTCCCATTTCAGGCACTGGGATATTTTTAGAACTATACACTTTTATGTATTCAAAATATAGCCTGGGCACCAAATAATTGTTTGAAATAATAAAACAAAAAGAACAACAACAGTCCAGATTGGTGGCCTGTGGACACTGCTATACATATGTATAGGACAACCTGTTCGAGAATTCATTCAAATCTTCCACTCCTTGAACTCAGTAAAGTTCAGCTGGTATGTTATAAAGTGATGTGCATGGGAAGACAGCTGCTTCTTATACAGACTGGTTGATTCTAGTTGCAGCATTGATGACACTGGGAAGGGGAAAAACCCTATTAATCAAATTTTTACTCCTACAGAGTAGTAATTGCCACAGCCACCATTTTATATAACACCAGCAGTAGGGAAAAAATCTCCTTCAGTGTAAGAAAGATTGTACTGATTGTAACAGAGACTTTGTTCTATAGCAGAACCCCATCCTGTAAAAAAGAACCTCTGTTCCAAGTTCCGCCAGAAATAGCCTCTTATAATTTAGCTACGTGAGATACACGTACTGTGGTTCATAAAGAAAATGTGCTGTTTTTTGCACGCAGGCTAAAATGTGAATGACGGACTTCATATGGCCTCAAGAATACATTACAAAGTGAGATAACACACGAAATCCCAGTAGTGAACCAGAACATGTAATATTAATCAGAAGGGGAGTCAAAGTAGTCTTTGGGGATGGAAGGGTCACTTTGCTTTGGTTCTACTGTTATGCTAAGAGCTTCATAACAGCAAGCTAACTCTCCAAGATGGCCTAGCACAGAGAATATAGATAAATATTTTTGACTATCTTTAAAACAATTTTTATTCGTAAAACAAGCCTGCAATTTTATTATTTTGAGCTAAAAAAAAAAAGTCAACTTAAGAACACTAAAAATGGAACTCCAGTTACAAAACACAATCTTTTTTTCTTCTGAAAACCCTTAGCCTATCATGAAAATTACAAATTTACATTTTACTCATAACACAGAAAAAAGAATACAAAAACCAAGCTTCCCTGTACAAAAGTTCCATTAACAGAACGGCAAAAGGTAGATCAACCAGACTTTTGTGTTACATAATTTCATTTAGACAAATCTTGGAACATTTTGTACTTTATGGCCTGTTTCTGAACATCATTTCTCAGGCATGTAGCCCTTTATCCAAGAAGCATACCCACTGATTAAGTGCTAGTCTCTGAAGTAAATGTATGCAGGTTTGGGCTGTTAATTTAACGAAAAAGGTCTTCAATCCTGCAAACATGCATATACATAACTTTACTCATAAGATTAGGCTCATTGTAGTCAGTGGGACTACTTGCGTGAGTGAAGTTAAGCATGTGTAGAAGTCTTTGAGAGACTGGGACATAAATTGATGAAAATGTATTAGCAGAAACTATAGCAAGCAGCAAGACTTGAATCCCAGGAAAAAAACATGTGTTTTAATGTATACCTAGAGTGAATATTCCAGAAATATATGTTAGTAGGGAATACAACAAAAGCAATGTTATTTACAAAAACAGATGTAGAACACAGTACATAGAAATCTAGAAGAGATTTTGATAGTGTCCATATTGTCTATAGGGATGAACACAGGAGTAGAAATCTGGGACCCCAATTCTAATTCCAGCTCTGCCACTGACACTATATAGAAGCAGTATCAATTTAAATGCAGATACCCTAGATCCACATTTTCAAGCAACTATTATAAGATACAAAGCCAAAGGTACGAAGCCACTCAAATTCATGGATCTGGTATATGACTACTTTGAAAAGCATTACTGTTTCTTTTTTTTTTTTTAAGTTGTTTGATTTTTACGACAAAGAAAATAAGACCTTTTCCATGTGGTTCTATTGTTAGGCAATGAAACAAGCTGACAAAGGAGACTGTGGAATTCCACTTAATGGAAATATTCAAGGCTAGATCAAACACCCATCTATTAGGGAAGGCTTATGAATAATAAAGTCTATCCTGTATACAGCAGTGGGATAGACTGAATGTCCCATTAGCAGACCCACACAAGTGTTCTATTCCCCTCCCTAAGGCAAAACATAACAGGGACAAACTATCCTAAAAACTCTGGGTTTCTGAGGCAATCACCTCTTAAGATGAAGAGCCTGTCGATACTTATAGTGTTGCACCGATGTAGCTGCGCCACTGTAGCGCTTAGTGAAGACGCTATCCATCTGACGAAAGAGCTTCTCCCATCGGCGTAGGTACTCTCTCTCTCTCTCTGAGATGCAGTAGCTATGTCGACAGGAGAAGCCCACCCGTTGACATAGTACTGTCTACACAGGGGGGTTAGATCAGTAGAATTATGTCACGCACTCCTGAGCCATGTAGTTATACTGACATAAGTTTGTAATGTAGACCAGGGTGAAACAATATGGCTATGCTAAGAACAAAGAGTGTGGCCTTCAGGACAGGATGGGTCAGATTCTGAGCTGTGCTGCCAAGAGATGCAGCACAGAAAGCACATCTCAGGGAGACAGAAGCAACAGTGCTTTAAATCACTTGTGTGCCCTCTTGATTCTGGGATGGAAACAGCCCTCAGCATAACTAAAGCAGACTGGGAGGCAGCTGCAAGTTATGACAGCCTCTCTGGTACTGCAACACAAGCCAGAATGACCACAGCGTTGTGCACTATGGACCCTTCCAACCATGGCTCTTCCTCCAGCATGCCCCTGTGCTTGTGAGGGGGCCAGCGCAGGGTGGACTATGGTAGCCTGCACTGGGGGAATTCTCTCCTGCCCTCTTGTGGGCTTCTTTATCCAGTGATGCCAGAGCGGGGGACAAAATCCCTCACAGCATCTTATATTTGATCTGTTTTAAGTGTGGATCTATATCTATAGGTCTCAGGCCTTCCATACAGAAGGACATCCATCTACACTGCTCCCTCATGTCCCACTCGCTGGAAGCATGGCCCACTGAAATGTCTTGCTGATGGCTATATGTTACCCCCTCTGAAAAACGAGTTAGCTAGCTTTGGAAGAGAACATGCCACATTCAGTAGCTGCTTTATAGCTCCTCTACATGCTCCAAAACTCACAGAGCCCATGTGATTTTTGTGCACAGAGGCTTCTCCAAGAGTGAGGTGATGGATGAGAAGTTGGCTCCACTTCCACCTTTAGGGACCCTTAAGTCCTTTCTCCTGCACTTTTGCTGCCTCTGTGCTGTGCAGCAGCAGGGAACATACGGCCTCAAATGACAATTATCTTCTGAGAACAAGGCAATTAGAACTGTAACTCAACCAGAATCCTACTTTTCATGCAGACTTTTAATACTAATATAGGCTTAGCTCTGTCACCCATTTTGAAAATGTAGTGTAGTGAAGACCTGGTGAACAGACATCACTAACGCCGGGAAACAGTAACCGTTTACACTTTATTATTTAACTTTATGCTTCAGGCTGTCCATTTCAAATGAATCACAGTGAGCTCCTTAACTGACTCTAGGGGACACAGCAAAGATTTGCAAAGCTTTTACTACTTTCAGGGTATTTAAATGGAGCAAAAGCTGTTATAAGGAATTAATATCTAACAGTCATTTATGTAGCCACACACAAGAAGTTACTTTGATGGATATATAATGCTGAACACAATGTTTGTTACCTGTTGCTGGAGAATTACAACAAATAGGCTTTGGATCAGGCCCCAAAATTCACAGTCGTTTCACACAAAACATAGGAAGGCATAGTGGAGCTGACTAAAATACCAGTGTAAAGTGTTTATTTCAGTACACAATCCATCTCTTATAAGTGCCTTATGCTTCAACTACAAGAAAAGGGACACTGCTCTCCCCTCATATAATGAATTCTTTGTAAATTTGTGTCATGGAAACTAAGAATTCACAGAATGGCCTTTCCTACAACCAGGGAATTTTCGGGGGGAAAGTCCCACTGGTAAAGCTCCCTGCAGACATGGCCTAAGAGGGCTGCATTTGTTGTGTATTCCATTCTTGTTTTCTGTTTTTATCTCAGTGCCTCCAGACCAATTGCCCTCCATAGCAGCTACCTACTTAATATGCTGAGCATTATACACAAATTGCCTTCTTTGTACCCTAATTGACACTGGCACTCAGTCCCTCCACCTTTCTGTAGCTGGTAATGTCTTCATACCAATGAGAGTAAAATCAATATATTTCTCACTATCTTATCTTGGGTTTAAATAACCAACTCAGGCTTGAAATCAAACCACCAGGTATAAAATAATCAGCACATTGAATCAATTGCTTTCATATACATAAATTAATCTGAAAGTACAATGGAAAGGCAAACAATACGAATTCAGTACCTGAAGTTGTATTTTTGCATCTTTGCTGACACTTTTTGTTCTCCATCGTCTTGTGACCCGCTTGTCTTTCTTTGCAATATCTACACAGTTAGCCTACATTACACAAATAGTTAAAAGCAACAAAGCACTATAAGTTGACACAGATAGGACAGCAGTTAGTATAGAATCATAATGTTAGACATCAATATATAGGAGAGTAAGGACAGAACAGAAACTCTGGTGGTCACTCTGTTGATCTACCTACAAAGTTAGCCACAGGATATTTAAAACAAGACCACTAAGCACTAGAGACAAACATTATACCATAACCAATTGTGTATTTAACAAAATTACCAAGTATATTTTATTTGTCAGAACAAAATATTTAGGGCAAAATCCTGCGTTCTTATTGATTTTTACTGTCATTACTCAGAGAAAACTCCCAGGGTGAAATCCAGGCCCCAGAAAATTCAGTGGCAAAACACCTTTAGGAAACACCCCCACTGAGTTTAGATGGGCCTGGATTTCACCCCCACTGAAGTCAACAGGAGTTTTACATGAGCAAGGACTGAATAAAAAAATTAATGAAATCTTCATGATTTAGGGCCTGCTGCTGCTCCGACTGAAATCAGTGGCAAACTCACTCTGATTGGTGGGAACAGAATCAGTCCTCTCAGCTCTTTGTGACTGTCCACATTACTGAGTCAATCATGTAAGGTGCTGAGCACCCTGAACTCCCACTTGCCTAGAGTGCTCAGGCACTGATAACGTTCAACACTACTCGGGAAGTGCTTGATACCTTCCAGTTTTGGGTCTCCCATCCCCTTAAATTTCACTGCTACTTAATCATACCGTATACAGCAGTATAACAGCACTCCGCATATTTTTTTATTAAGTTATATTTTTGGCAAAGGACATAGGAGTAATCCCATCTACCTCAAATTAGTAAAAGACCTTATATCAATAAGATGTTTTTCGTGGCGGGTGGGGGTGAGGGAGGAACAGGGATTGACACATGTGGTGCAATCATTATTAAATTATCCTGTTAACCAGAGGAGTACTAAAATTCCAGAACATAAAGTAGTCTGATTTAAAATGCAACATCCTTTGCCATACGTAGGAAATGTTTCAAACCCAGAGGCATTTAATGACTAGAGCATCTACAAACCAGTTTGCAAATACATTTTACCTGCATGTCTGTGAAGCTCGGTGCCGATTGAGTCCTCTGTAGTATTTCTAAATTTTGAAGAAGCTTACTAAGTTCCACAAGGTTTGATTGGCAGTGTGCAAGATCTAATACATATAAAAAGGAAAATACATTAAGTACTTTGACTGACAGACAGTTTTTACTCTGGTATCATAAACCAGCAGAGAGCACAATTGTCTACACTATAACACTACAAAGAAATCAAAGACTGGAATTTGCTCCTTCATGCAGTCCAGACTCTATAATAAGGATTATGTACCAATTGGTAACCTCATCTTTCTGCAACAGGGAGGGGGACAGGCACCAGAGGAGGCAATTAGCCCTCAGACCCACTTGCTGGATCTCTACCCTCTTCTTCTGCCACCAGCATAAAGCCACCATCTTCTCTGCCCCAGCAGTTAATAGGATCACTAGGCATTTCTGCAACTATTACCCCACCCTGCAAACACTAGTGCATGTGCATAAAAGGAAGTATATGTGTAAGCGTTTGCAGGGTTTGAGGCTTATGTTTTCTCACAACGCTCCAAATTCTGCTTTCTTTCAGTATCTTCATTTGGTATCTGACATACATTACTCCAAGTCTGATAACCTGTTTCACCATTTGGAAAATAGTCCCTAGTGGCTATTATTTTGCCAATCAACTTTATTTGCCACTGAGTTCACTCACTGCATACTTAATTCTGCCAGCCATTTGATTCTCCACTCAGTTAACTTTGCTAGCCATTTGATTCTGTTTAAATAAATAATTTTGGTGGCAAAAAAATAAGACATAGAATAAACCATAATAAAACAAGAGGAATTCCCGTCTTCTTACCAAATTTTATTATATTTCATATTTTTGGAGATGGAGGTGAATGAAACAAGTAAAAAGTGGCAGTATGCCATGTACATGTATTTAAAGATGAAGAATCTTAATAGATTTACTCCAGTACTTATGATCATTGTAATTTTCAGACAAACAATGAGACCAGATTTCCAAGCCTGAGTACCTATGTTAGGTACCTAAATTCCCATTTAGGTACCTAAATAAGTGGCCCAATTTTCAGTAGTACTGAGCACCTGCTGCTCCAGCTGAGGACAATGGAAGCAGGACTGGGCCCTAAAAGGGGAATGGCATTATTTTTTTTAACAATCAAAAATAAAATTTAAAATGTGACATCCAGAAATGTGAAAACAAAGAATATACTCCACCACAATGAACAGTTTTAAATGTTACCAGCTTATTATTTTAATTGCGGCATTTTATGTGAACATAAAGAAGTATCTTAGCCTTTTTTGTTTACTATTTTTTATAATATATCAATAGTCTCACTTATAAAGAAAGACATGAAAGAGAATGACTGACCTTCTGCACATCTGTCCATCTCCTCGGAATCTTGCAACCAAGCTACTACTTTACTTTGGCCAGTAGTATATGTTGCAGGAAGGCTATTACTACATGGTATGGGGGGTTGCCATGGAAAGCTATTTTGTGTAACCTAAAACAACACAAGAAAATTTAAAATATGTTGGTGCGATCCATACTTTGCTGACAGGTCTAATCTTCACACTAACTTTTAAATCAGAAATTAAATTCTATATCTGAATTTAAATGATATATTTGAAACAAACTTTTCAGTCCTTGAGAAGTATCTTTTCAGAACAGCACACTAGAATACCAAACAGGTCCCCTGGAAAAAACAAAACTTCCTGAGCATCAGCTTGAAAAATTGTTTGCTAAGAAGAACATTATCAAACAATAAAGAGCGAAATTAACCCCTGCTGGCTCAGGGTAGTGTAAATTGTTTTAGGGAAGCTTAGCGCTCTAATGGGGTCTCTATAGGAAACCACTGATGAAGGCTGCAGTAGGGATGTGCTGAATCAATGAACCTTTCAGCTACTTACCCACAGATGCTTGCTGGCCAGTGTTACCTACTTTGGTGATTTTTCCATGGCTGATTACACCAGCTTTATAACCAGAATCCACCACCTGTGTCCACTAGGGAACCCAGTCCGCTGTAAGTATTACACTAACTTCAAGATGAGTTTCCATATAAGGGATGCTGTATACCTTTCCATCTAACACAGCAACATTAGCAGCTGGTGAAGACTCTGTAGTAGAGGCTGAAGGGAATATGTGAAAGCTGGCATCCCTTGGTGATCTTACAATCTCATTCTGACGGTACAATCTGTGGTGGCGCAGTTTTGATACCCAGGCATCAAATGAATCCTGGGACTTCACCTAAAAGAAGGGCCACGGTCAATTATCTGTTCATAAAGATATCCTGTTTCCCTCATCCTTTATAGCTACTATTTAAAGCATTTCCCTTGTGAATGAAAAGAGAAGAAAAACTTGTTGCAACACTACTCACTTTCAGGTGGTAGATATGCTCTTCTGTATCAAGGTCTATTCTACGAGCTTTCTTTTTAATTGACATAACTGATAAGCCAACATCAATGCTTCCATGTACCTTGCCCTTCTGAATCTGAAATCAGAAGACATGTTAAGAAACTGGTAACATCAAATGCTTTATTGTCTCTCACTGAAATAATACTGATGTAGTTGTTTCCTGTTTTAGGGAAGATTTTAATGTAAAACAAGAGAAAACAGTACTCATCAGATGGCACACTAGGTTTGTTTTGAGAAAAAGAGTACCCTACTCCCCAAGAAGAGTTCATTCCAGAATCAGTTCCAATAAACAGCCTTGATGACTCACCACAGTGTAACTAAGTTTAGAATGATCCATTTTGATTCTGTACAGAATAGACACCAAATTAAAAAGTTAAAAATTACATCCAGCTGATCAGTCAAGGCCTTCATTAAATACATAACTCTTTAATTAATCTATTCTGTACTTTCATAGAAGTCAGGACAGGCAGAGTTCTGCTCTGGGACAGAACTCGACTAATAACCTATTCTCTGTCCATGTGTGCATCTCCCAATGGGAAAAGAGACAGTCAGTCAAAAATGCACAGTGAATCTGAGGGCAGAATTTTGTCTGAAAAATTTGGTTAAATTACAAGAAATGGGAGAGTCCACAGTGTATTACATTTAAAAAAAGCTATAGAACACAGTCTTGACTAAATGCAGAAAGATTATCAACACAATAAACTTGCATAATCTTAATAAAACATGGCTACAAGAGTAAGGGGATAGTTTCATTATAATGGTCACAGATGTAGGCCTAATTTTTTCACCCATCATACTGTAACTGTACATCAGCTACAACAGTAAACCCAAAAATATGGTAAACATATTAGATACCTCTGCTATGGCAAATATCTAATAGAGGGCCAAATCCTGATAGCCTTAATTACACATTTTTTCATGCCCATGACTGATTTAAATGGGGACACTTGTATGAATTAGGCGAGCTGGATTTGATCATTAGTAGCTTAATAAATCCAGAGGTACCCGATACCATAGATATAAATGAGCAATGCAGATAACTACGGAAAACATCTTCCTTTCCCATGTAGGGTACTGGAAACTTCTAGTTTGCACTTGCAGAGTTTCCCTGCCACTCTCCCTTTAGGAGAGAGATTTTAGGCCTGGAAACTCATATATCGTGATGAATTCATTGGAGGTTAGGTTCATCTGAGCAAAAGCCTCTGCAGTGCCTCCTGCAGCCACCACCCTCGCTCCTCCATGAGCCATTCTTCAAAGGTGTTCCTGGCCACCAGCTCAACCTGCTCTTTTGGGGTAGGTCACTGAGCAAAGTGGAAAGCTATGCAAATTAATGCTGACCCAGTCACCATCAGTTCACCAGGATAGCCCCAGTGAGTCAGTGAAGAGACTATGTTGTGGAAGAGCAGCGGTCCCCAGCATTACCCACTCCCACCCTCAGCCCTGCATCTTCCCCATCCATCCTAAATCCATGCAGAGCACACACAGAAGTCTTCCATGGAAGCAGCACTACCCATTTTGAGCCCATCAGCCATAATCTGCTAGTTTGTGTTCCTTTAAGAATCCATAGTGCAATGAGGTTTAATCACATAGCAGGCGAAGCTTTCAATCAAAATTTAAGAATGGTCTTCAGTTTTACTTACATCAATTGGTGACTTTGAATACTTCAACATTCCATTATCCAGGACAAAAAAGCGCTGCAGGAAAAAAAATACAGTTCCTTCTTAGTGATCAAATACAATTTTAACTATGTAAAATCGCATCTATTGAAAGCAAGTTTGTTATCCCATTGTACCTTGCAGTCAAGAGTCTGGAGCCAGAAAAAAGCCTGTAAATGCAGTACTGAACTGACTATTTGCTTTCATTTGTTCTGGCCGCAATTATATTCTAGGCATAACAGAGAGGTCTCTCAGGAATTGCCCTGGGAATGGTTCGTAGCCCAGGATAGCTTCCTGCTCTCTGACTAGTCCAGAGAGGTCTATAGGGCTGATGCTCTGGCTTACCATTTCAAAAAGAAAAGGAGTACTTGTGGCACTTAGAGACTAACAAATTTATCTGAGCATAAGCTTTTGTGAGCTACAGCTCACTTCATCAGATGCATCTGATGAAGTGAGCTGTAGCTCATGAAAACTTATGCTCAGATAAATTTGTTAGTCTCTAAGGTGCCACAAGTACTCCTTTTCTTTTTGTGGATACAGACTAACATGGCTGCTACTCTGAAACCTGTCATTTTTAAAAAGAAGGTCATTGATTTCTTCAAGCTCTCCATCGCTTTCTTCCCACCCACATTAGTCACATTCCACATTAATGGCTTTTCTAGCTTCCTCATCCAGGAAAAAAGAAACCCAAAGCTATTCCTAGACCAAAAGATAGAACCACCTAACTCTTGTGGTCCTTTGATCTTCAGCTGGGAAGGGATCCATGCTGAGACTCACTACTCCACCACCATATGTCTCTCCCGCATGACAGAGGATGGGCAGAGAACAATATTCTCTACTCTGAGGGTTTGTCTTTACTAGGATAAAAGATGTGTTGTTAGAATGGATTAGCTAACACATTCTGAAACTGTAGCATTGACGAGGCAGTGGGCTTTATTTTAACCATCTTAGCATGTGTTGAAGGCAGTGTGCTTTCTATTCACTAGACTTTTAAAAGATGTTAACTAACGTGTGCTAACATCACCCCTTTAGATCATAATCTAGAGAAGCCCTAACACATTTTTAAAAACCCTAGTGTAGAGAGGGCAAGTTCTACTTTTAACATGTTAAAACAAATTATAAAAATACATCTTTTATCTTAGTCTAGACAAGCCCTCTGAGGACACTGAGTAGAGAGGAATGACAAACTTCTTGTGTTGTGATCCTGTTAAATCTAACAACCTGGGCAGGGCCAGTACTTGAACCAGAGACCTCTGTAAGTACCTCATGACAGTGCTGCATGAAGTGATGCTAATGACTCAGGAGGTGACACCAATGCCTCAACCTGGTATGTAGGGGAACTGTGTTGCTGGAGACATTAATTGGAGGAGATGTACGACCAAATTATGGCCAATAAAGACTGCTTGGAATTTTTTTGTAAGGGTAGAGATGTTAGTAGCAGGTAATTCTGCCTTTCTACATTTCTCCCACACTTTCCACTGGATAAAAGTCTTTTCCCCCCATTTCCTATTCTAAACTGTAGTGCAGTTTTGAATATTGTAGCGAAAAAGCCACATCATTTCACTCCAAAGCGTGCTGCATTTGGGTACTGGATAAACTAATATACAAATTATACAAAGGAATCTCTTATGTTACCAAAGCATTTTGAGACCCCACAGGATGAAATATGCTGCATACAGCAAACGTAAACTGTTAGTGTATTATTAGTGCTGTACCGTGTGCTGCAATTACTGTCTTTAGTGAATTTTTCACTATCTCCCAGCACACGCTATTTTTTTTAGAGACTACACATCATATAGGCACTCTGAAAAACAGTTTAATGAATCCAGTTCTTGAATGCAAGTTGAGGATATCATATTTGTATATGATTTGTAAAAATGGGATAAAGATCCAGGGCCAGACTGTGACCCACTTATTCACATTCATAAACAGATATTCACATGAGTAGACCCACTTAAGTCAATATAACTGTTCACCAATATGCGCAAGGGGCTGATAATTTGGCCGTTGGAGGTGATACAAGGTTAGATTCCCTTAGATTCACTCTCTTGGAGTCCCAGTGAGAAGCCTGCCCCATCAGGGAGGTCCTCCAGTGGCAAGCCGCAGCACAACTGGTGTTTCTACCTCAGTTTCCCCTTTCTTCTGGAGTCCCCAGTAACTCTATGCAAGCTTTCCAAGTATAAATAGCCCTTTGTAAGGTTAATTGATTACAGGAGTACCACAGTCATAATCCAGAATTCCCCAGCATAGCCCAAGCAGTACATTCAAATTTGTAGGTCTCTCTGTCTCTCTTTCACTCATATACACACACACACACACACACACACCCCTGCTCTCCCACCCCCGGCTACCTTTCCACCTTCTGCTTTCACCAGCTTGATGTGGCTCCACAGCTCAACTAGGCACTCTGACCTTTTCACCTTCCTTCAGGGGTACCTGCCCTGAAGCTCTCAACCAAGTTCTGCTCTTCGTCTGAGCTCCCTCTCTGGGTTCCAAACTCCCAACGCTCCCTCTCTGAACTCTGGGATCTGGACTTTCTCACCTTTGTGCTATCTCCCATTTATAACAGCAAGGGGCAGCCTGGCCTGCCTCATTACATCAAACTAGGTCACAACTAGATTGGAACAGGAGAGCTGAGCCTGATTCCATTTAAGGAGCCAGTTATCCAGTTACAATCCCTTACTAATATATAACGTAGTGTGAAGGAGCCTAAGTTAGTGCATATTGAAGTAGGAGATGCCTTGCTTTATGCTATACATTCTTACATGTTGTTTTTCTTGATAAACTCTTCTCTTCTGGTCCCTTAGCGTGTGAGTTACACCAACATAAACTCCCTTACTTTCAGAAGGTCAAATTCAGGATGATGTGTCAGCACTTAAATATTATGTTTATAGGCACTATTCGGGGGGCGGGGGGGGGACGGACCTAAGGAGAACAGGTGTTCAGGATTCAAAGGGACTGATGTGTGGAAGTTACATTTTGGTAACCACAAATGAGACTAAGTCAGTGTAATATATAGTGTGTGGGGAGGAGGAGAAAAATATTACTTACACCCACCATTTTAGACTCACCTATGAATACAGCCCACACTGCTTAGCAAAAACATGGTTAATGCTCTTCCAGAAAAAACTGTGCATAAAAGCAGGTCTTTCTGTTTCTTTCAGCAACATGTATTTTGCACTGGAAAATTACTCTGAGTCAAAAAGAGGCGGGTCAGTCCTTGCAGCACACAGCTTGTTGCTCAAACAAAAAGATGATAATTGTTTTGACATAAATATAGTGACCTTATTCCAATAACAGCAATTTTGGAGCTAATAAAATTAAATACGGGCAGCAATATCTCCAAACTAATTGAAGGAAAGAATGGATTTTGGGCAGGTGGCCTTGCTTTTGTGCATTCATAGTTCCATCTCATAGCTGAACCCAGTCACCAGCCCAGCAAGCAAAAACACCAGAGGGTGGAGTGGGCAGGCAATCAGTGCAACAAAATGAAGGAGCAAGCAGGAGAGATTTTTTATTTGTTTTTTACATCTCAGTAATAAGAGAACAGCCAGATGAAGCATAAGTTACAGTGCAAACAAACTACTCATGGTGAACTCAGAGTAAAAATTCATCTTAAGTGAAGTAGGATGAAAAACTCGAATTGTTACAATGCACGGTAATATGCCAACTGCAATGTTAGCAATAGTGAGCCCTCTGCTCAAACCCTATCCCCTGTGTTACAACTGAGTAATTAGTCTGGCTCCTGTGGTGGGAGGCCATGGAGTGGAAGCAGCCATGCCTCAGAGCTACTTATTCCAGCCTAACGGCTTCTCTTCACTACAGAGGCAAGTCGACCTAAGTTACGCTACTCCAGCTACTTCACTGTGCTGCATTGATGGGAGACGCTTTCCTGTCGACTTCCCTTATTCTTCTTGGAGAGCTGGAGTACCGGGGTCGACCGGAGAGCACTCTGCTATCAATTTAGCAGGTCGTCACTAGGCCCGCTAAATCGATCCCTGCTGAGTCAGTTGCAGCAGCGTCAATCTCCCTGTAGAGAAGACTAGCCCTAAGAGACAGAGTCGGCTCCACAGTCCTAGCACTCCTATGCCCCTTTGGGTCTTAGTTCCTCCCTGCCTAGCATGTGCACAATCCTTGTGTAGCCTCCCTAAACCGTACCCAACCTGGACAGCAATTCTGTTTCATGTGGGGCCAACTACACCCACAAAGGAGGGAGTAGGACTTGCCTCATAATAAAGTTCAATGAAAAGTGAGTTCACCGCTATTAAAAGATTTCACTGCAATACAGAAATGCAGATGTCCTTACTCTGACTGTAAAGTTCAGACTAGCCATATCAGGCAGACATCTATATCAAACTAGTGCCCAAATGCTGCACGGTCTGTGGAATAAGTCTGTCTCTCTTTCCCAAGATTGTGCTGCAAATTCAGGGTTAACCTGTGTTACGCCTTCTTTGGTGCAGGTCAGACGTTCGCATGATCCTTTCTCAGCCAAGAGGTACCCTTGCAAAAGTGTTTTTTATCATCAAAGTCTCGTGACTTGTAACTGAACGGTGGAGTGTCACATGCCCTGTCTCAACCAATGCAATTATTTAACAATGCATGGGCTTAACAACCAAAGATTAAAACACATACAATTAATTGATATTAACTAGCTCCTCCCAACAGACATTTACCTTGTGCCAGCCTTTTAAAGGCCATTTTCTTTTCTTCAGCATGAAACCTTCATGTTTGTCTGGTTTCTGGACATTAGTCTGGCCTATTTTCAGCCCCTCTATGATTTCCCAGCTGTCAGGTTCCTGGTGGAAAAGTATAAAAATAGTATTTTAAATTTAGAATATATATATGTAAAACTGTACATATTATGTGGCCCAGATTTTCAAGTGCTCAGAACACACCATCGGGGACAGACTTTCAAAACTGCTCAGCGCCCATTTAGACACCAAAATAAATGGGCAGATTTTCAGAAGTAGGAACTACTGAGTTCTGAGCACTTTTGGAAATCTGGCCCTTATTTAGCGAACTACACTGAAGCTGCACTCTTTTAAAAATCTGGCACTATAAGCAGCCAAGAACTTTGTGTTGCAGATTCATACCTGTGTATGGCAGGACTGTGCGTTAAGAGAAGAAATGGCATTTCATACTTATTAATTGTATATTAGTCAGGTAAATTCTGGAAGGGGTAAGCGTACAGTGGGCACACACCAACCAATTTGCAAGCAGAAGGGGAAATGCAAGATGACAGCTGGCTGTCCTAACTCTGACCATCTATTAAAACTGTAGACATTGTTCAACACGCCCTCCCCAACAGGAAATATAGAAAGGCTTAGCAGATATGGTGGAGTCGTCAGGGGCACAGTCTTCCTGTTAGAATGTTTATACTTCCTGACTCACCAGTGGTCTCTACTTACAACCTGGTATTATTCCTTCTCTTAGAAACAATGGATTGTGTGAAGAACTGTACAAGGCACTCTCGTAGCCAAGTTATGTGTACATATTAACACTATGTTTGCACAGAATAGATCAAACCAGTGGTCCATCCAGTCCACTATCCTCCCTCTGACAATGGCCAAGGCCAAAAGTCTCCAGAAGAAGGTACAAGAAACTCCAAAAGTGGGCAAATTATAGAATAACTTGACCATAGAAGACATTCTTCCTAACCTCTGTCAGTTAGTGGCCTGAAGCATGAGAGTTTACATCCCTTCTAAATTTTAAGGTTTTTAAAAATCCTCTCTGCTGTAACTGTGGATGGTCTCTGTTTTTTATAGAAATGTTTAATCATTTTTTGAATCATGCTAAGAGCTTGACCTCAGTGGTATCTTGTGGTCCAGAGTTCCGCAGGCTAATTGTCCTTTAGGAAAATGTATTTCCTTTTACAGCGTCTCCCATTCAGCTTCATTGCATTATGAGACATTTAAATAGTAGTGTCCAATTTACTTTCTCTATATGATTCACTATTCTATATAACTCCATTATGTCCCCTATAATTTGTATGCCCATGTGAGGGCTCTTTAGTCCACTTTCTCCACACTTAGCAGCCATCAGGAATTACGACTTATATGACTCAAGCCAAAATTATGACTTAATATGTTGAAGGGGAAGAGAGTAACGAAAGTATAAGGTGCCTATGCAAAACAGTTTTGCCCTTATTTATACCCCTTTGCTGCCACTCGGGTCCACAAAATTCTGCTCCAGTTTAAAATGCTACTTTTGCCTGCATAATAATGTGCTCACTAATACTATTTCTCATGGCTCCACATCAGCGTTTCTCAGCTGGTATGTTGCAACCTGTGGGGGAGACACAAAAGGCAACTGGGGGGTTGTGAGGCACTGAAAAATGTATTACAACTTAAAGCAAAGAAAACCCCACTTTCATCCTCCCCCTCCCACGCCACCCCTGCATACCCTCAACCTTCAAGATCGAGTATTCAGTCTCCCTCTTGAAACACACAAAAAAAATTATATTAGATAAGCTTATTTTTACCACAGATGCTTACTTTCATAGTAACCATAAGGGGATCACAAAATTTTTTTATTTGGGAAAGGGGTTGCTAGAAACACCTGTCTAAACAATAAACATAGACAATTTAGTGTTGTCTCCAGAAGCCTTAACTCGCACTTTCCCAGTGTTCTCTCTTCTTGCATGTATGTATCATGGTTTTGAAGACCACCAGGTTTATTTTGACTTCACCTTATTTTAGATGATTATTTCTTTCTCCCTGGTGTAGAAGAGCTTATTACATGTGTAAAAAGTCTTCCCTAATAAGAAATACTAACACCTGAGGGGGGGAAATTTAAACTAATTAGCCCCATGAGGTAAGTACAGAATCTCTCTCTATAGCTTTATGTCTACTGATCCCCACCTCATTGATTTCTCCTTCACAAGCTTAGCTGCAGGGAAAGGTCTTTGATCTGCAAGGTAGCACTGGCATTAAATACTTTTCAACAAGAACTCATACATATATTAATTTAAACAAATGGTCAGAGACTGGCAAATAAAAAGGGCCAGATTATCCAGTGCAATGCTCTGCTTTGTGCTTCATCAATGCCATAATCTGATCCTAAAGCCATCTTGACTCACTGAGAGTCACGCCAGTGTACGTGTGATTCTCCAATGATATATACGCAACACAGGGATTCTTCCATCACTCCCCCTTTCTGCTGCTAGAAGAGCAAGACAAAGGGGCATGGGCTGATTGAAAGGTGATATGGGGAAAATGAGAAATGATTGCCTAGGAAGGAGTACTGTGGAAAGGGATCTGGGGGTCATATTGGACCACACACTAAATATGAGTCAACAGTGTAACACTGTTGCAAAGAAAAGGAAAAAAAGCAAACATCATTCTAGGATGTATTATTAGCAGGAGTGTTGTAAGCAAGACACAAGAAGTAATTCTTTCACTCTACTCTGTGCTGATTAGGACTCAACTGGAGTACTGTGTCCATTTCTGGGTACCACATTTCAGGAAAGATGTGGACAAATTGGAGAAAGTCCAGAGAAGAGTACAACAAAAATGATTAAAGGTCCAGAAAACATGACCTATGAAGGAAGATTGAAAAAATTGGGTTTGTTTAGTCCGGAAAAGAGAAGACTGCGAGGGGACAGGATAACAGTTTTCAAGTACATAAAAGGTTGTTACAAGGAGGAGGGAGAAAAATTGTTCTTGTTAACCTCTGAGGATAGGACAAGAAGGAATGGGCTTAAATTGCAGCAAGGGCGAGTTAGGTTGGACATTAGGAAAAACTTCCTCACTCTCAGGGTGGTTAAGCACTGAAATAAATTGCCTAGGGAGGTTGTGGAATCTCCATTATCAGAGACTTTTAAGAGCAGGTGAGACAAACACCTGTCAGGGATGGTCTAGGTAATACCTAGTCCTGCCATGAGTGCAGGGGACTGGACTAGCTGACCTCTCGAGGTGCCTTCCAGTCCCATGGTTCTGTGATATGGCTGGGACACCTTCATCTAACATTGATTCCCAGATGCATTTTTCGTCCTCTGAGAGTGTCACCATAAGGTACATAATGGACCGGCCCTGCACAGAGCAGCAGCAGGATCCAGGGAATGCACAGGTGAGTGTTATGTAAACAGTTGCATATGATAAAAATTTATTTTTAAAAAACCTAGGAAATTTCATTTTAAAATTAAAAGAACATTTAAGATTGGAAAGTGAAACATTCCAAAGTCAGCAAATGGCAAAGACAAGATTGCCTGTGCAACCTTCACTCTTTTCCTGTGTGTGCGCATGTGATCTTTAAGAACATGGTCACATCACTACTCTCCACTGCACCCTGCCTTTACAGTACACTTTAAAAAAATACCAGAGGGGTAGCCATGTTAGTCTGTATCCACAAAGACAACAAGGAGTCTGGGGGGCACCTTAAAGACTAACAGATTTATTTGGGCATAAGCATAAGCTTTCGTGGGTAAAAACCCCACTTCTTCAAATAGCAGTTTTGTATGGAATTAATATGTATTGTTTGTTAAGAGGAGAATTTCTGCCAGATACTTTACATAATAACATAACAGAAGATATGGTCCCAGCCATAAAGATCTTATAATCACTGAACTTTGTGCAGGCAGAGCTCTGCATCTGCATGGACCCTGTTGACTTCCAGGGAGCTCAAGATTCAGACCTAAATGGATGAAACACAAGATGCACTGAGACACCCCACCTCTCAGTTTTTCCCTTTTATCCACATACACACTCTCAGTACCCCTGTGCTTTGCCAGCTACCCATCCAGACAAGGAGTTCTGGATATGACTCTTTCCAGAACCCAGCAATACTGCTCCAAAGTCAACCAGAGAGGTCTGCGGCAAATCAACCCAAACAAGGTTCTCCCTTCCCTGGGACTGTGTGCTGTTTCCACAGGTATCTTAGTCCCCACTGCCCTGGAAAACGTGGATTCAGAGTGAGTCTCTTATCCCCTGCATGTTATGGCATTAATCTACCACCAGATTACAAGCTTCCTTATACTTAAAGCAACTCTTCCCCAAATTGCCCATGTCTCTCTCTTTCACCCCATTGAAAGAGAGAGCTAGGCATCCTGCATTTTCACTAACAACACATGCTTGTTTCTAGGTGCTTCAGGACATTATACTAATTCAAATCTTTCATTTTGTTAGTGTGAACCCTATTAGAAATTTTCTTCTCTGACAGCTAAGCGTATGCTTTACCCTAGTCTCATTTGGGGAACCAGAAGCTGTAGGACTGGAACTGCATCATACTCGACAGCCCACCCACAAAAGCTGCCACAACAAAGTTACTAGTTAAAGCATTTCTTTAAAAAACATGCAAAGTAGGCACACAGAGATCCTCCCTTCCCACACTGACCTTAGACAGAGAGACGGACTCAGTTTCGAGCAATTGCTTGCTTACAGATGGGTCTGCACTTCCAAAAGAAATATTTCGCTCTAATACATGAGCACTCTAAAATAAGAATAAAGAAAACTCAGTGCTCGGTCACAGAACATGTCTGCTGAAAAAACACATTAAATTATGAGCAATGGAGGGTTACACAGTTTACAGGAAACATATAAATATATGGCACAGTGCCCTGACTGGCTAAAATGAGTACCAAACGTTTGCATGCATAACAGCACAACATGATTTTTCTGTCTTTTAGAGTGATCCACTGCTGTATTACAATTCCTGGGCATGCTTTTTTCTTTCAGTGTAACCATGCAGGTTTCTCTGAAATGCTCTCAAGAAGGAATTAAATCTTACTGATTTCTAAACAAGATGCACTTTTACCCAGCAATGCCTAGAAAATGGTTAAGTGCCAGGAAAGGACAGATGCTGCCTCAGCTGGCTCTCATTTAGAGAGACTTCAAAGTGGAATACATGTTCTTGACTACATGTATTGCATTTTCCGACCAATGCATGAGAAAATTGAGCTGGAAACTTTAACTAATATATTTAGCACTTCAGTAACACTCCACACCTCTAAGGCTCTGTATACATGTGAACTATCTGGTCCTCACAACAACCTTGTGGGGTAGGTATTATCATCCCCTACAAAACAAAACAAATGTCACCAATATCACATTTTGCCCAAAGTTTTTGAAAAGCAAAACATTTAGAAATTCTGTCAAACTTTTTTCTATTTTCCAGCAAAGATTAAAGCCTATATTTGCAGGTAAAAAGCATTTTTTAACTTGGAGGCTGGAGGGGGAGGAGAATAGCCAATTTTTGCCTGTATCAAATGTGTTTAGATTTGTGATTTGTTCCAGGGTGGGATTTTATTGTTTCTGTCAATATAAATTGGTAGGAATAATACCAGAACATGACAGTACTGGCTTTTTTGCACAAAATGTTCTATTCTTGTTTCTACCATGTATAAGTAGTCACCTCTCATTTATACATGAAAAAACTACTACAACAAGAGAATCCTGCAAGAGGGGAAAGTATCCAGGAAAGATATGCTCCAAACTCAAACAAGAGTTACATTTTGTTCTGTTAAATTTGTTTACATGCATTGAAGGTTCAGATTCCATGGACATAAATGAGGGCAGAAGCTGTTAGGGAATAGAAAAATACATACAGCAAGATCAAACCTAAACATAACTAGAAGCTTTAGTACAATGAAACTTTTATTCACATAACCTTGTGTTCACAATAATCACAACCAAAAAAAAGTACACACAGATGTCCATAGAAACCCACCCAAAACCCTTCCTCCGAAACACATATGAATATGTAAGGTATTAAATAAATGACTTTTTAAAAATATAATATCCAAAAATAGGAGAACGAGTATGTATTGGGGTAGGACCATCTTTGGGCATAAGAGTACAGCAAGGGGGTAGGAGTCTCTGTAGTTTCTTTGGAAGCCTGAAAGAAAAGAGATCATATTGAGGTATATCCTGTTTATCTTAGTCTTCAGTCCTATTGTGAACACCATAAGAAAAGTCTCCCAGTTCCTCTTCCAGCTGAACAATACCAGTACCTTTAGCGATTCCATTTGCACTCACATTTATTGCCATATTTTTATTGACAGGCTGGCCTGACATCTTTTAGATCCCTGGCCCTCTTCCCCCACCAACAGATGTGGGAGCAGCCCACGTATCAAATTCTTGCATACTGTGTTACTAGAAGCGCAACACTGTTCTTTATTTATAATTTAAAAATGTTTCTTGCATGCCAAATTCCTATCTAGAAATTTATCCATCCCCCATCATCACAGTGTCCCTGCGCCTAACAAAAATTACTGAATGTCTTCTTATAATACCCCTTTGACATTAAGGACTACCCTTCCCAATTTCCAAATTGGAAACTGAGTCCCCAAAATATTAGATGACTTTCCCATGGTCACACAGGGAGTCTGTGGCAGTTAAACAGAAATCAGATTTCCTAAGTCCCAGTCTAAGTCTTAAGCACAAGATCACCTTCCCCCTCTTTACTACCTGGGTTCTCAAATTTTTTCACAGTGTGGGTCACATCTTGATAGAAAGATTGTCTCATGGGCCTCCACTCTTGTCTTTTACAATTGTATAGACCATCCTCCCATCCACTCAGAATAGCACAGACTACCTCCATTCCCACTTGCAATCACAAAACATCCCCAAGGTAATTAATCACATGAAAAAAATAATAGTTAATGTATTTTCATCTGCTCTTAATGTCATTTAGCAGCTAGAAATGAGAAAGAGATGAAGCATCATGTGACCAGCCACCTCTCCAGGGACCACCAGCAAGAGCTCTGCAGACTGCAAGTGGGAAACTTCTGCTTTACAACATATAGTCCAATGCCAGTGCTCAAACTGAGCTACCAATCTGGGACAAACATTTGTGCATTGTACTTGTAATGCTGGTTCAATGAAAAATCCCACATCACATGTTGAGTAATCTCATGTGCTCACAGGGGCACCTTCAAGTTACAAACTTCAGTAAAGAACCCTAATGAAAAATCTGAAATTGTAGAGATTCCGTACACTTTTACATGACATCAGATTTAAAACAATAAACCATAAAACATGGGTCCAGTCATTTAAGGAGGTAGCAACTGTATTTCTTGACTATAATAATAAAGATGATTTTCCTACTTTCTTAACCGCCAGTTTTGTTTGGCAGGCAAGAATCCTTCCGTTTTGAGATGGAACGTTGCCCACCACAGATGTTCAGAAGGGCTCATTTGGAACAGCCAATGTAGTAGGATGTTGCATAACTGCAATTTCATTTTTGTACAATATTTAGAATGGAGAAACCCAGCAGAACTTTGGCTGCCAGATTTCCAGCAACCCTTTCCATGATCTGTTTTTAATTCAAATGACTCTTTTGCAGCCCTCATCTTTCTAGATCCACTTGGGTTGAGTGGCACATGTATTAGCCAGTAGCACTCTAATGAAGACTAATTTACTTGATTATTTGTTTGGAAACAAGAAAATTAACTCTTTTCAAACAAAATTACCTTCTTTAAATTATTTCAGAAACTGTCCTCTACTTTTCTGTACATCTCTTCTTTAGAGTTATTTTCTGTCATGACTATTATACCTTGACACAAAACTACCTCTACTTTGCAATGTGTTGCTGGGATAAAGTCCATGGGGCCATTATTTAGTATGGAATGCTTTTCATTAAGGGAAAACATGTTTGTGTGTTATGCTTCTTCAAATTTACAGCTAGAAATTATGCAGATTGTCTGACGTCCTGAAAGATAGAAATATTTGACAAGGGAACACCTTTATTTATTTATTTGCTATCACTCTGGCCCTAAATATTGTTACTGAATTTTGGTTTAAAATATTAAAAATACAGACAGTTAGAGGAATATACAGCAACAGTAAACTAAAAAGTAAGGTGAAGAATGAGGAAGGAAGAGGCCAAACAAGACAAGGAAACAACCAACTTATCGGAATTTGAACCAACAGCATTCATACAACCAAAAAAAAATGTAATCTGTGTTTCTAGAAGCACCAGTTTGCTTGGGACTCTCATCCCCACCTTATCTTGCGGGTGTGAGAAGAATTAATCTCACCATCATTTAGTCTTGGGCTTCCTCTCACACCACAAAATTTCTCTCAGTTAACTTGAAGTCCTGGGGTGACATCCTGGCCCTGTAGAAGTCAGTGGCAAGATGGGGGCCAGGATTTTACCCCTGGAGTTTAACTGAGCTCTTTCTGCAATGCCCATTCCAAACCCTTCACCCTAACTGCAATCCCTCCCTCTACTTTATCCCGGGAATAATTTTCTAATGAAGCTGAGAAAGAGTGAGACTATCACAACTCACCTCATCTGTGATCACAAAGGGGGCTTAAAATACTCCATTCCATTGCACACAGAACCTCCAGCTGAATGAGACCCAACCTATGCCTTCCCCATCACTGCACCTCCCCTCCCTCAAAATTCCAAAGTGCAGCAACAGGAAGGTGAGCTTGTGACAAGCACAGTCCCTAAGGAGGATGAGGGCTAGTGAAGAGTCGATCCTTATGTTTAGGGCCCTATCAAATTCACGGCCATGAAAAACGCATCACTGACCAGGAAATCTGCTCTCCCCCCATGAAATCTAGTCTTTTGTGTGCTTTTACACTATACTATACAGATTTCACGGGAGAGAGCAGCATTTCTCAACTTGGGGGTCCTGACCCAAAAGGGAGTTGCAGGGGAGGTCACAAGGTTGTTGTAGGCAGGGTTGCAGTATTATCACCCTTACTTCTGCGCTGACTTCAGAGCTGGGCAGCTGGAGAGCGGCAGGTGTTGGCCAGACACCCAGCTCTCAAGGCAGTGCCACCACCAGCACCAGCGCAGAAGTAAGGGTGGCAATACCATACCATGTCAACCCTACTTCTGAGCTCCTCCTTCAGACCTGGGCGGCCGGAGAGGGGCAGCTGCTGACTGGGGGCTCAGCTCTGCAGGCAGCAGTGCAGAAGTAAGGGTGTCAATACCACACCAGGCCATCCTTACTTCTGCGCTGCTGCTGGCGGCGGCTCTGCCTTCGGAGCTGGGCTCCCGGCCAGCAGCTGCTGCTGCTCTCCAGCTGCTCAGCTCCGAAGGCAGCGCTGCCATCAGCAGCAGCGCAAAAGTAAAGGTAGCAGTACCGCAACCCCTCCTACAATAACCTTGCGACCTCCACAACTCCTTTTTGCGTCAGAACCCCTACAATTACACCACCATGAAATTTCAGATTTAAATAGCTGAAATTATGAAATTTGCTATTTTTAAAATCCTATGACCATGAAATTGACCAAAATGGACCGTGAATTTGGTAGGGCCCTACTTATGTTGCGTCTTCACTACCTTTATACAGCGAAAAGCTGCTTATCTGCTCTGGAGAATAAGGCTGGAAAAACGTATTTTACATGGTCCCTTTAATCTTATAAACCTTTGTTTCTGTGTTGGTGTTCAATGATCTGAGAATATCCTCACCATCAAAGTGAATGCCTGCATGTTCCTATGCTAACCTGCCTCAAATAAGAGGGATGAGGGAAATCTCCTAGATAATAAAAGTATCGTAACTGTAGATGACTTAATGAATCTTATTCACAGAAGGCACAGATTTGATTTTCAAAGTGATGTTTCATGGGCAGGGAGGCAGGAAATGCAAAGTTAGAATAAGTCTGGCATTGTGTTTTCTTCCCAGTTTTGCTGCTTAATTATTTTACATAATTAATTATTTTAATTAAATTTACTTAATTGGGGGTGGGGGAGGGAGAAAGAGCTCTGCAAAGCAACTACCACTCACACTGCCCTACAGGCTCAGGGATTCTCCATTTAGCACAGAAACATACACAAGAATCAGCTGCTGGCTAATTAATGGAGCAGAGGCAGCAGCTCACTTTCTGTCTCTTCACAGCACTGCCATCTTCAGTGGCAATGGTCTGAATAAAACAGAACCTGTAATCCTTGGGAGCTGCACACACAGGAAGTGGGAAAGATATTGTCTGAATCGAGATATATGAAATAGGAAGGTATTTACTCCCTTATCTCCAGAAGACTAATTTGTGCCTGTTTTACTAGCTTTGATGCATTGTCCGGCTATGTTGAAAGACGGTCAGGAGACCTGGATGTGGTTGCAAACTTTAATTAGGTTGCAAACTTTCTTCTTAATTGTCTGGGAGAACCCAGCCATTAAAGGTGTACAGTGCAGGTACTTCCCATAATCATTTCAATAATATCCAGGGGATTCTGTCAGCCCTCCCCCTTATCCATCCTGGTTTCCAGCCAACCCACTGCTGGGACCTCACCATCCCCCCCTTTAATGAGGGTTGAGAGGAAGTTGGAGCTGGGGGGGGGGGCACACTGGCTCCCTGCCATACCAGTCAAAGGAGTCCTGAAATCCCTGTTTCCGCTCCTTTTAAATAATATCTCCTTTAAATCCTTTACCAATCCATTTTATCTGACCACTGTATCCCTTCCTTATGGAGTACCTGCACTGGACATCCTCTCCACATTTACATTAATAAGCTGTGACACCATTGCCTAACTCCCATTTCATGTTCATCCCAACTAAGCCCTCCCCCACAAACCCATTGTGGGGAAGGTGGAAAAAAACCCACTTCACCTTGGCCAATCTGGCGGTGAGGGGAAAATTCCTTCCCAAGTTCCTCTGCCCCCACGCAACACCCACAGCATATCTTGACAAAACCTGTATTTCACCACTTCCATGGGTGGGAGAGTGGATGCTGCTCCGCCTGGTCCAGGTAAAAGAGTGCTTTTCCTGCACTGCCATGGACCTATATAGTCCCCCCTCTCTTCTGGTTACCTGGAAGGGATGGCTCAGCATCCCTACATTGACCTGGTCTGCAGCTGCAGCAGAAAATCACTCTGAAGCTCTCTGGCCCCTAAAGGGGCACACAACTTTTCCAACAAGCCAGAAAACAGCTCACACGGCTTCATGTGTGGTGAGATCACTGGTACTGTTGGTGTAATCCAGTGACCCATGGATGTTATCCATGGAGATTTTTCCTAGCACCAGGGGTTTCATCCTCTGGGAGAGTTTAAACAGTTTCAAGATATCTAAAAAACACATATTATTCCAGTCATATGAGGGACAGCAGTAAGAATATGAGAAGAAATAAATACAATTGCATGTATAGTGACTCTAACCTTCCTTTTAATTAGAGATATTATATAAACTGAGTTTATCTGCATTGTTTCATCTGCAGTAGTAATATCTGTAAATAGAACAACCTTGAGATATGCTTCCCAGTTCTTATGCTGATTCCCATTTTCCTCTGCTTTCTTTTTGCTGATGTTGGAATAGAGAGAGAGAATCTTGAAAGTTATTTCAGGGGAAGGTTGAGTAGGAAGAAATGTAAGTGCATCTCCATCAATTTATTCCTCCTCCTACTCCTTTTTATTCTCTGGCAATCTCCCTTTTTTGCTATGATTAAATTACTGTCCCATTCATATCGTCATTCACCTCTACTGACCCTGTATTCTCTGTCTCCATACCCACTGCGTACAGTCTGGGTCATCAACCACCACACAAAGAAATAACAATCCCAAATATCTTTATGGCTAACACATGCGAAGTTCTTTAGACCTTTTCTTCTTCTGTTAGCACATGCTGGTCTTGTAAAGCAACGTGCTGAGCAGCAAAACTGCCACCCGTAAACATTTTCTCCTTGTCACCTTTTCACTACAAGATAAATGTGTCTCCAGCCACATTTCTGTAGCACAACAGTAATATCCAGGTATGTGTTTCTATGTCTGTTCCTCAGGAGATGTTCTATAATACTACTTGTATTCCAGAAATGTCAAGCATGTGTTAGTTCAAGTATCAACTATCTGCCCTTTATGGAAGTCTGGTTTTGTATTATATGTGCCACTTTACTAGTGATGCGACTGCGTGCAAGGGAGAAAGAGTACTTGGCTTTAAAAGTACTTTTCTCAGAAGAACTTTTAATAGGAGTAAGAGCTTGCACCTCTGGATAAAGGTTTAGAGAGAAATATCAGCAGAACTAGATAAAGCAAAAGCTACAACAAAGAACTAGCCTCAGCAAAAGGAACATTCCCTTATTAGTGTTAATAGTTTGTTTGGGATGATTTCCAGGTAAGAGAGAGTCTGATCCTCTGATGACAATTTTCTTTTTCTGTGGTCCAGATGTGATATGTTTAACTCAAAACAAAGCAAACAAATAAGCTGGCAAACGCTGAATGAGCATTCAAATGATGGTATATGACAGGAAGTTTGATGATGATTACAGGCTCATTACAATAAAAGGATGGATAGTGCTTTTCTTAATAGTCTTGAGCTGGAAATTCACTCCATTAATGTTGATGAATTGAAGGGGGTAGGGGAAGAGAAATAAAATCCCATACATGAAAGAAAAATGTTGCTTGATGTGCTAATTCAGTCGTTAATGAATGAATTTTAAAAATGTGGGAGGGCCAAAATCTCATATTTTGTTTTGAGATTCAGTTTTGCTAACAGTTCAGCCACTTCATTCTTTGGTTCCCTCAGAATCCCTGAATGAACACACTATTTTTTCAGTGACATATTGCTATTTAAGTTATTTGTTTTAAGACCCAAGTCTCTGACAGTGCTTCAGCTTTATTATCAGTATAGAGAAGACAAAATGGAAGAGAACTATATGTCACAGTAATAATAATACGTAGCACTTAGAAGCACCGTCCATCTGAGACTCTCAAAGCTATCAGCAATTAGTGAACATGCTTGTTTCTTCTCATCTTTTTTAAAAAGAAAGGGATACATTTTATTAAAGGATGTCAGTCAATAATAACCTTAGACCGCCTCTTCACGTAGAAAATATTACTTTGTACTGCTTTATAATCTCCTGTGATAAACACTGCTCTTAAGGCACACTTTATAAATAGGTAAATAGCATGTAGACCAAAGAGTTTATATTGCCACTGCTCATGAGGTAGAAATCTATAATGAATTCACAAAAAATGTCTTCTGTACCTGCATCTCTTTTTATGACTGAATAGTAAGTTAAGAATTTTTGCAAATCCCAATATAATACAAAATATCACACTGTACTGCGTATATGTCTAAACTTTTATTCCAAGTCTCCTGGAAGGGAACTAAAATGCAGTACATTTTAAAAACAAAACAAGGAACATACTATTTCAAATTAGAAGCCAAAGACTCACTTAACAGGTAGCAGAAATCACAAAAGAAACTCAACCATCAAATTAATGGGAAAGATGATCTGTGGTAGTGTTCCCTAAGAAAATGTGGAAAGTAGAGAGAGTGAATCCAATAACTATACCTTAGAATAGCCACACAGAAAAAGTTTATTGAACATCAAGGCAACTAGAAAAATCAGTAACAAATAAGCTAACATTCCGCACCTGTTATACATCTATCAACTCTCCTGCCCACTCCAATGGTCACAAATGCCAACTCCTCTTTCCTTCTCCCTCACTGCCAGCAGCAATCACTCTCTTAGCAGTTTTTACTTTTTTCTCTGCAAGCCATCCCCCACTTATTTCCTTGTTGTACTATCATCCCACAAAACATTTGGGCCACTCAGTTCTCTCTTATCTAATCACCTCTAATCTAATCTAATCTACCATTCATTTGTTGCCCTGTGTCCCCAACCCATATATCAATACCTACCACTTTCTACCTAGCTCTACCAGTTTGCTCCACTTCTACTCGCATCTTGTTTCTCCTTCTGCACCTCCCATCATCCTGGTACATGGATCAGCCATGTAAACTCATTTATACAGTATTTGGTGGCACCTCGCAAGACATCAGTGAAAAACTGGAGCTCATTATCCACTGGGACATATGGAAAGCACAGTTTACTATACAACCCTCTGGATGGCTTGTGAAAAAACACTTTCACATGTTGATCCACATTTGCAGGGTACTGATGACTCACAATGTCTATTTTGAATGTGTAATTTCTTACTCCAGCCCCAGCCCAAGTGCTATGGGGAGTGCGACAAATTAAAACAACAGGTGAATCCAGTCCTGCCTTCAGACCTGACACCTCATTCTCCACTAATCCTCCTATAATTGGGCACTCTCTCCGCTCCCACTCATGCCCATCTTCACTACGCAGAGATGTGCTGCCCCATTCTAACATCAATTGCAATCTGCTTTCCTATTCTTCCCCCATTTGAGCAAAGCACTTAAGCATGTGCTTAAAGTAAAGCATGTCAGTAATCCTTTTGATGTTCAATGGGATTACTCACACGCTTAAGGTTAAGCATATGTTTAAGTCCTTTGCTGGATCGAGGACTAAATCATCACTCTCTGAGTCAGTCGCATCTGCAATACACCTCTCCCTATCACACAAACTAGATATTACTCTCTTCTGGAAAAAAAAGAACTTTACTTGGTTCTTCCTCACTTGCTAAATGACCATCCTGTCTCCAACCTCTTTATTCAACAAGATTCCAGAGAAATTTGTTTCCTCTCACTTCAAAACCAACTCTCCCAGTAAAATCTCCTTGAAAGTTTTCTGTCTGCCTGTGCTCCTTCAAGAGTAATGAGATTGCCTTTCTACAGGTAGTTAGTAACTACTGTAATTCCTTACCAACCACAGATCTTCTCTCATCTCAGTATGGCTTTCAATTATACCAGTCATTATATCATTCTCCACCAGGAAGCCACTGTCCTTATGACTCTTCTATTGGTCTGAATACTCTAATCATCACTTTCACTTCTGGTGAAGACTTGTATACTTCCCCCCTCATCCGTTCCACTATGATGTGTCTTCTCTTTCCATGGTCTCACTCCATGACATTTGATTGCTAACTTCAAATCTGAACAACACTTCTGCTTGGACAATATCCAGTTTGTCTTCCTCATCTCACTTACTGACCCTCTATTGCTCATCTCTCAGCTTTAGGCTACACTGTAATACCCTACTATAGAATACTTCAGGGAGTTATAGATAAGTCAACTTAACTTCAATACCCAGAAAGATAATGGAGCAAATAATTAAGCAATCAATTTGCAAACACCTAGACAATAATAAGGTGATAAGTAGCAGTCAGCATGGTTTTGTCAAGAACAAATCATGTCAAACCAACCTAATAGCTTTCTTTGGCAGGGTAACAAGCCTTATGGGTGGAGGGAAGCAGTAAATGTGGTATATCTTGATTTTAGTAAGACTTTTGATATTGTCTTGCATGACCGTCTCATAAACAAACTAGGGAAATACAACCTAGATGGAACTACTATAAGGTGGGTGCATAACTGGTTGGAAATCCAGTGGTTCACAGTCAAGCAGGAAGGGCATATCGAGTGGGGTCCTGCAGCGTTTAGTTCTGGGTCTGGTTCTGTTCAATATCTTCATCAATGATTTCAATAACGGCATACAGCGTACACTTACAAAGTTTGTGGATGACAACAAGCTGGGAGAGGTTGCAAGTGCTTTGGATGATAGAATTAAAATTCAAAATGATCTGGACACACTAGAGGAATGGTCTGAAGTATAAAGGATGAAATTCATTAAGGACAAATGCAAAGTACTCCACACAGGAAGGAAATCAGCTGCACACATACAAAATGGGAAGGAGCATTGTGGAAAGGGATCTAGGGGTCATAGTGGATCACTAGCTAAATATGCATCAACAGCGTAACACTATTGCAAAAAAACAAAAATCATTCTGGGATGTATTAGCAGGAGTGCTGTAAGTGTAAGCAGGGTCTCCCCTGACAGCTAGCTGTCAGGGGGAGAGACTTCAGGAGCAAACTATATTTACATGAACACACCTACTCTGCCAAGATATCCAGCAGATAGAGCTGTGTTGCTCAAAGTGATCAACTTTGGCTGGTGCTGGGTTACAAATCACTTTAGTACTGAACGCAGGGGTAGTGAAATGTTGTTATCAATGTTGTTGTCTTTATTGTATGAACTGTGCTTAACCTGTCCCAAATGAGGGGGTCACTCTCAGCAGATTTCAGAGTAACAGCCGTGTTAGTCTGTATTCGCAAAAAGAAAAGGAGTACTAGTGGCACCTTAGAGACTAACCAATTTATTTGAGCATAAGCTTTCGTGAGCTACAGCTCACTTCATCGGATGCATACTGTGGAAAATACAGAAGATGTTTTTATACACACAGACCATGAAAAAATGGGTGTTTATCACTACAAAAGGTTTTCCCTCCCTTCACCCCACTCTCCTGCTGATAATAGCTTATCTAAAGTGATCACTCTCCTTACAATGTGTATGATAATCAAGGTGGGCCATTTCCAGCACAAATCCAGGTTTTCTCAGCAGAGAGGACCTTGTTAAGCCAGGGGCTCGAAGGCCAGACCCCTGTGAAAGTAAGAAGGCTGGAGACAGGTGTCCCAGCCAGGAGGTGTGGACTCTCCCTAAGTGTTCCTGGCCTGGTTTAATCTGTTCCTCCCCACAGTTCAAAGATAGAGAAAATAGGCTCCATTAGGAGCCTTTGTTCTTTTACGTGCTTAAATGAGAGCTGAAATCACTTGTGGTGGGACAGCGTTTCTGCCCAGCCTGCTAAAAGCTGAAAATAAGACAGTTACCTTTTCTGTGACTGATAGTCTTCAAGATGTGCTTCTCATGTCCATTCCATATTAGCTGTGTGTGCTCCCCACATGCACAAGTGCTAGAAGTTTTTCCCTCAGCAGTATCTGTAGGGGACTGGCTCTGGCGCCCTGTGGAGTGGTGCCTGCATGGCACGGTATAAGGGGCACCACCAGCTCCCCCCCACCCTTAGTTCCTTCTTGCTGGAAACTCCAACAGTGGGGAAGGAGGGCGGGTTGTGGAATGGACATGAGCAACACATTTCAAAAAACACCAGCTGTGGATAAGATAACTTTCTTTTCTTCTTCAAGTGCTTGCTCATGTCCTTTCCATATTAGGTGACTCCAAAGCAGTATCCCTGGAGGTGGGTAGGAATTCACCGACGTGTAGATTGTAATACAGCTCTGCCGAACACAGCGTCGTCTCTGGCCTGCTGAGTGATGGAATAATGAGCAGTAAACGTGTGAACAGAGGACCACATTGCAGCTCTACAGATGTCCTGGATAGGAATGTGCGCAAGGAAGGCTGCCGAAGATGCCTGCGCTCTCGTCGAGTGGGCTCTGACAATCAGCAGCAGCGGAACCCCAGCCAGGTCATAACAGGTCCTTATGCATGAGGTAATCTACTTGAAAATCCTCTGCGAGGACACTGGGTGACCCTTCCTCCTATCTGCTGTAGCGACGAAAAATTGAGTCAATTTTTGGAAAGGCTTGGTACATTCTAAGTAGAAAGCCAAGTCCCTCCGGACATCCAGGGCGTGAAGACGCCTCTCCTCACCAGTCTTGTGCGGTTTGGGACAGAACACCATGAGGAAGATGTCCTGTTCATATGGAAGTTGGCAGGAAGGCCGGGAGTGGTGGGGGAGCCTGCAACTGAACCTCATCTTTGTAGAAGGCCGTGTACAGAGGTTCTGAGATCAAGGCTTTAATTTCAGAGACCCATCTTGCTGACGTCACCACCACAAGGAACATGACCTTTCATGACAGATGGGAAAGGGAGCACCTCAAAGGGCAGGCCGGCGAGCCTAGAGAGGACCAAGTTAAGATCCCACTGCGGGACAGGAATCCGTACCTGCGGGAAGAGTCTCTCGGGCGCTCTCAAGAATCTGACCATTACGTCATGGGAAACACCATCTGTTCTTGGATCGGTGGGTGAAAAGCAGAGATGGGCACTAGATGCACTTTAATGGAAGAGTGTGCCAAGCCCTGGTTCCTCAAATGGAGCAGGTAGTCCAGGACAGCCTATATGGAAGAATACAAGGGAGAGATGCCACGCTCAGACACTCGGCAGGAAAACCTCGTCCACTTGGCCAGGTAAGTCAGCCTGGTTGAGGGCTTCCTACTCCCCAGGGGGTCCTGTTGGACTCCTTCCGAACAGGTCCATTCCTCCAGGTTCAGCCACGCAGCATCCACACCGGGAGGTGGAGGGACTCGAGGTTGGGGTGTAGGAGCTGGCAGTGGTCCTGTGACAGCAGGTCTGGGCGGTTGGATAGGAGCAGGGGGGAGGGCCGCTGAAAAGCTCATGAGCGTGCCGAACCAATGTTGGTGAGGCCACGCCGGGGTGACCACGACAACCTGTGCCTTGTCTATCTTGATCTTTGCCAGGAGCCTGCCAATGAGTGGAATCGGAGGCAACGCATACATCAGGCTCCCTGACCACTACAGGAGAAGGCATTGGAGAGGGAGCCCTTGCTCAGACCTTGCCGAGAGCAAATCCGGTGGCATTTCCTGTTCTGTCTGGTAGCGAACGGGTCCACTTGGGAGAGTTCCCCACCTTTGGAAGATCATGCAGGTGATCACTCGTGGTGAGAGAAGAAGCCGCTGCTGAGCTGGTCTACCAGCATATTCTTGACACCAGGAAGGTGACAAGCTTCCAGGTGGATTTCGTGGCTGATGCAGAAGTCCCACAGATGGAATGCCTCTTGACAGAGAGCCGACAAGCCTGCTCCCCCTTGCCTGCTGATGTAGAACATCGAGGTTGTGTTGTCCGTGAGGACTCGTATCACCTTGCCCAACAGGTGAGGCAGGAAGACTCCGCATGCCAGCCAGACTGCTCAGAGTTCTTTTGACATTTATGTGCAACTTCACCTCCTCCAGGGACCACATCCCCTGTGTCTGGAGGTTGCCGAGATACGCACCCCAACCGAGGCATCCAACACTACCTCGATGGAGTGAGGGGGGTTTCGAACGGAACTCCCTCCAGGACTGTCCTGCAGTTGGTCCACCATTGCAGCAAGGTAAGTATCGCCTGGGGAATGGGAATCATCTTTTCCAGGGGGGTCTCTGGACTGGGAATAGACCATCCCCAGCCATTGTTGCAGACTCCTGCATGGTGGACTACGTAAGTGCACGCTGCCATGTGACACAGCAGATGCAGACAGATCCTGGCTGTAGTTGGAGGGAACACGGAGACTTCCGCGATGAGGTTCGTCAATGTGTGGAACCTTTCCAGCGGCAGGAACGCTCTGGCGCAGGTCAAGTCGAGGACCACTCTGATGAACTTTATCCTCTGCACCAGCACTAACGTTGACTTTTTGTCGTTTATCAGTAGGCCCAGAGAGCGGCACGTGGCCTGAAGCACCACAACATCCTTTTGGACTTGAGACCTGGAGCTGCCCTTGACGAGCCAGTCATTGAGGTACAGGTAGATCTGAATACCCCAGCGCCTGAACTAAGCCGCTACCACCGACGTGCACTTGGTAAACACCCTTGGTGTTGTCGCCTTCGGTGCTGACCACAAACTGGTAGTGGTGGGGCCCCACTGTAAACCAGAGGAAGCGTCTGTGCCCTTGAAAGATCGCTATGTGGAAGTATACGTCCTTCAAGTCGAGGGCGGCATACCAGTCTCCCAGATCCAGGGAGGGGATAATAGAAGCTAGGGAAACCATGCGGAACTTTAACTTCTTTAGATACTTGCTGAGGTCTCGCAGGTCCAGGATGGGCCATAGACCGCCCCTGGCCCTTGGGATTAAAAAGTACTGGGAATAGACCCCAGCACCCAGCTGTAGTAAACCCTTTACCTTCTGCATGAGGAGGCTCTCATGAGAGAAGTCCCTGAAGAGGAACGGGGAAGGCAGGTGGGGATCGGGGGTAGAAGGAACTGGAGTATTGTGTCCAGTTCTGGGTGCCACATTTCAGGAAAGATGTGGACAAATTGGAGAAAGTCCAGAGAAGAACAACAAAAATGATTCAAGGTCTAGAAAACATGACCTATGAGGGAAGATCGAAAAAAATGGATTTGTTCAGTCTGGAGAAGAGAAGACTGAGGGATGACATGATAACAGTTTTCAGGTATGGGGGAATCAGCCTCAAAAAGAGAAATGGAGAAATTAAAATAGAAAAGCTACTCATTTCAAAAACAGGTACTCCTCCACCCATTCTTTAGGAGCTAGTCAATACAGCTACACTCTAACCATCATCACAATATCCATCCTCCAACACCTCCTATGATTGCAGATCTTCACAGTTGGGGTCATACCTCAATTAGTACCACCCCATTTGTCAGATATACCTGTCCTCCCTCCAGGTCACCGAGTTGCTTCTTCTGTAGATCTCACCTTAAAACCTCCATTTCTCTTTATTTTTCAAACATTCTTTGTTTTGTAGATGTTTATTAACTAGATCAGTGGTTCCCAAACTTGTTCCGCCGTTTGTGCAAGGAAAGCCACTGGAGGGCCAGGCTGGTTTGTTTACCTGCCGCGTCCGCAGGTTTGACCGATCGCGGCTCCTACTGGCCGCGGTTCGCTGCTCCAGGCCAATGGGACCTGCTGGAAGCGGCGCGGGCCGAGGGACATACTGGCCGCCGCTTCCAGCAGCTCCCGATGGCCTGGAGCAGCGAACCGCGGTCAGTGGGAGGCACGATCGGCCGAACCTGCAGACACAGCAGGTAAACAAACTGGCCCGGCCCGCCAGGGACTTTCCCTGCACAAGTGGAGGAACAGGTTTGGGAATCACTGAACTAAATAAAGTGTTAGTTTTCTGGAAGCACAGGGAAAAGGGGAAAGAAAAACTCAAGAAAAGCAAAGAAAAACATACAGAATACAATCAAAGACTCATGAGTGAGAATCAATAAACAAGAGTCAGCACATGGACAGTCGGGGCTCATTCAGAGCACATCCCAAACCTACACTTCTCCCACCACCAAAACCTAAGCCTGAACACATTGGACCCTGAATTCTGTATTGCTGGCCTGTGGTGGATAAGCATTGACACCACAAATTCAGCATTTCAATTACCACGCCCAGTGGCATTTCCAGCCACATAATCACATTCCAGACAGTTTCAGCAGAGCCTTCAGCAGTTACACAGCCTGGAATACCCTTTGACACCTAGAACAGGGTTGAGGCACATAAGCAGGACAGTGTGGAGAAGCCTGCCAGTGCTTGTGCTGTACTTGCTCTGTGGGCAGAAGTCACCTATCTTAGCCATGAGACCATCTGTAGTAAAGTGGTCCTCAAAGGGTTAACTGAGTTACTCAGCGTAATATGGGTTGGAGTTATGCTCCACCCCACCTTACTTCCTCTTTAGTTAGTGTCTGTTTTCCATCTCTGTTATGGAGTTGAACAAAGCAGACTGTTCCCAGTCTGCAATACTAGAGGTGAAATGTGTTTCTTGTGCACTAAGTCATCTTTTCTCTTAGATACTAAGGTCAGAAGGGACCATTATGATCATCTAGTCTGACCTCCTCCTGCAATCCCCTGCTTCATTCACTAGCCTCTTTTACTACACAACCTTTATTCCTCCCCAGAACAGGTGCACCTGTGCGCTGAATGAAGCAGAGGTCTGTGGGGGGGGAAATAGTATGGATTCATGTAATTAAAGACTACCATAATTAGAGCAGGTCAAAACTCTGAATTTCTGTTTTCAAAAAATGAAAATTTCCTGAAAATTTGTTTTCATTTCTAAATCAGAATATAAACAAACATTTTCAAAATTTCCTGTGAAATGAAAGTTTCAAAAAAATAAATCATTTTGGAAATTTTTGGTTTGGAATCATTTTAACTTTTTGTTTCAAAACAAAATTTTTATTTCAAAATGTGTTTATATTAATATTTTCAAGTTAGCTTGGACTACTTTTTCTAGGGTATTAAAACTGCTGCTCATTTATTACAACAGTGAGTGCTTATTTTCTGTTCTTGTTCAAAGTGTCAAAATATTAAATTATAATATAAATAGGAGACACTCATCTAGATAATAAGATGTTTCAATCAGTACTAAATAGCAGCTGCCCTTAACGACTGTAAAAATAAAATATAAAAATAAAACAAATTAACAGAATATTTTGACTACTATGTAAAAGAAAAGTATGATGAATAAAAGTAATATATAAATAAAACATTTTGAAACAATATTTCTGCAGTGAAAAATATTTTGTTTCCAAAATAATTTTCTTGGGAAATTTCAACGAAATCTGTATGATTACATGAAAAAACCGCATATTCTGATGGAAAACTGTTTCAATATACATTGTCTGACCAGTTCTATTCATAAGGCATACGCAGGAGAGGGACGAACTAAGGATGCACAGGAAACATTAATTCTGTCATCTCCTCACTTTTCAGTACTTGACTTTGCAACATGAGTAATGTTCTTTTAACATAGTTTTTGTGTGTGTGATGTAATATATATAATATATATACACGCCATGATTCTCAAAAAGTGACCAGTGATTTTTCATGCCTTAGTTTTTGGATACCCACCTGAGATACTTCAAGGGGGCCTGTTTATCAAAAAATGTTGAGACCCACCTTCTGAAAACAGGTCCTTCAAGGTGTCTCAAGTTAGGCACCCAAAATCACAAGTTACTTCTGAAAATCTTGGCTTATATTATCTCTAAATAATACAATAGAGCCCTGCTAAATCCATATATCTGGCTTGATCATGCAAACTATTACATAGAAGACTAACTTTATTCATGTGAGTAGTCTTATTGACTTAAATGGAACTACTCACATGTGAAAGGTTATTTGCATATGAAAGTGTTTGCAAGATCAGATCCTTTATAACTTGTTAAAAAAAAAAATCTAACCTCTTCCTGCCTTCTCAGCCGGGATTTAATACCGACGTGTTAGAGTGAGAGCAAATAATACAAAGACATCTTTATTTTTGAAGCATGTGATCGTACATTTAACACCACATTATGATTACCATACATTTAAAACTAACCCAAAACTGTTACAAATGGACAGCACACGCTTCATGATATTTGCTCTTAACTCTGATTTCTTACTTGCTGAGCATCAGATTATGACTAGCCTTTTTGGAGTTAATTGTGGGGTGGGGACAAGAGTCTCCCCCTACTTGTGGGGCCCAGAGAAGGGCCTGTCACAATTGCAGTCCTTATGTTCACCACACTGCAGAGACTGCTCTCCTGGTGCACCCTGGGAAGCCCTGGTGCCTCAAAGGAAGCAGAGTTGACAAGGGCTCATGGCTCTGGCCCACCCACAGCCCAGCACTAGCTCTCAGAATAGAGAGCTGCACCAAGGGAAGCACACTAAACCATCCTGAAGAGCTCCCCACGGGCTGCGAGGTAGGACTTCACAACAACCCTACCCTGGTGAGTGGCTAAATGTTACATTTTGACCCTAATTTGTAATGGGTTCCCTGGTCATCACTGTGAATTAGCAACGTTCAGCTACAACCGAACGATGGTAAGTCTCCATGTTGATTAAAATTTGAACCCAGCTTCTCTTTTACTGCTGGCTGCAGTAGACTCTGTTTATCAATTATTTAGTTCTGGAGCCTGCAAAGTGGCGATGTCAGAGCTTTTTTCTGACGACTACTTCGCTGAGATGATGTATGTTGCACAAATAAACCACCTACATTAAAATGCCAGCATACTTACACAACAGGAAATTTTCCACCTCTCTGCAATGATTTGTCATAGCTGTCTTCACACTCATTCAGTTTCCTGCACCATAATTTACTGGAAAACTGTTCCATAATTGCTAGTTTGACTTTGATAGGGATTGTATGACAAGAGGATTTCAATCATTCACAGTCCAGAAATATCAAATGTTATCCTCACAGTGACAATGAAATCCATACTGACACTGCATCCAGTCCTGTCGCACTCCATTTCCACTCAGATTACCCCATTGAGGAAACCGCTATTTACCCAACTGCCACCTCCCAAAATGACTTATGAAAAGTCTAAGAAGGCAGCAGCACAACATTTTCAAGGCCTCTCATGGCAAGCGTAGCGGTGCGACAACTCACCGGAGCAGCGCCTCCTGCTGGTCGTCTCGGGAATTAGCTCTTCCAGCCTGGAGCGACCTCTGCAGGCCGGTGTCTCGCCTGCCGCTGGCCCCCGTGTCCCTCCCGGACCCGGGTGCTCCTTTACCGTGGGGTGCTGCCCCCTAGCAGTACACCCACCCTCTGGGTCTCCCCACCCAGGGGAACCCCCAACCCTCTATCCCCACCTTGCCTCAGCGGCTACTGCCAGTCTTCATCTAGCCCCCACTCACTGGGGCAGACTGCAGTCTGTAAACCACTCATCATAGGCAAGGGCAGTTTGGACCTGCTGCCTTTGCCTAACCCTGGGCTGCACCTCTGCAACCCCAGTACCTTTCCTGGCCTTTAGCAAGGCCTGCAGCCTGGGGGTTCTCCAGGCTGGAGATCTCCAGCTCCTCTAACCTTTCCCCAGCCCTGCTCCACTCAGGCACCCTCCTCAGCTCTCAGGCAGCCACGTCCTTCTCTCTCTACCGCTAGAGAAAGACTTTCTGAGCTCCTGGCTCACAGCCCTTTTATAGGGCCAGCTGTGGCCTGACTGGGGCATGGCCCCAGCTATGGCTGCTTCCCCAATCAGCCTAGCCTATTGGCTCCCCAGGACAGCCCTTTCCCAGGGCTGTTTTAACCCCTTCCAGGCCGGAGAGGGTGACTACCCCGCTAAACAAGAAATACACTTTTTCTAATATTTTTCTTTATTAATTCTCAAGAAAGATAAAAAAAAACACAAGCAATGCAATAAGCAGGAAATATAAATTAAAACTGCAATCGTAATGGGGACAGTAGGACAAAAATATGGTGATTTATTCTCTCTTCTACATTTTTGTATAATAAGAACAACATTCATGGTGTTTATTGTCTTGTGTACACTAACACCTTCAGTGGCTATCATATGGTCTAGCTCAACATCACTTCAAAATTAATCACTCACAAGCCATTCACGCTCCTATGGATTCCTCTCCTATAACATTATAATGTGTTTGAAATATTAAGGCCAATATTTTCAAAAATGAGTGTTTAAAATCAGGATGCTCAGTCCATATTCAGGCACCCAAATATGTGACCTGCTTTTGAAGTGTTCAGTACAGTGAAGCCTCTGCGTGCTCAGCATTTTTAAACTTCATGCTATATATTTATGTGCTGAAATATGGAATTTGCAACCTAGCCTTAAGCACCCACTTAAAAAACGTTGGCTTACGTACTTTACCAGTTATCATGATGAAAACAGCGCCACCGCCAGCAGTACTGCAGAAGTAAGAGTAGCAGTACCGCAACTCGCCCTACAATAATCTTGCAACTCCCTTCAACTCCTTTTTTGGGTCAGGACCCCTGCAATTACAATTAAATAGATGAAATCATGATATTTATTATTTTTTAAACCCTATGACCGTGAAATTGACCAAAATAGACCATGAATTTGGTAGGGCCCTAAAGATGTATGGAGTTGACCCAGGGTGAGGCTCTCCAACTGCACAGATCCTGGGGAGTATATTAGCAATGGAAGCCCAGCATAACTGGGATTGTCCAATATAATGTGGAGCATTCTACCTGAATCCCTACTAAATCAGATATAATTTCAGAAATTTTGTGGTTTCTACAAAATGTTTATGATACAATGCACCTTTTCAAAGAGAAGCTTGTTCCCAGCCTGGCAAGTCAAGCCATACGGAACAGATGACACATGTCTGTAGTTAGATCTGAAGTTAAATATTCACACACAGTAAGCAAAACATTTAAGCATTCATAAGTTAACACCTCTAAGAAAAATGCCTCCCAGAACTAAAGGAGAAAGACTTATGAAGAATTCTTCCTTGCCCATGCCCACATAATTCTATACCTCTTACCTAATACATCTGCATCTATGTCATAGGTCTGGAGTTTATTTCCCCCAAATAGCTTCCACATCCATGTCTTTTCCAAGACACAGCAGAAAAGGAATAAGGAACTTACTGAAACATTGACATATCTTACCTGCATTGGAAATGCACAATTCTATTATCAAAAGACTTTAACTGCTGAGCATCAGGCTTTGCTACCATGAGGAAGAATGAATTAATAAAACCACCAAACATTACAAGTTAGAGAGTTACAGTTGTCTAGGATCTTTTCCTTACCTGCTTACTGTCCCTCTGAGATGACAATGAAGAGGAGGCACTTTTATGTGATGGAGTGGATGTTTTGTGAGCAGGAGATACACCTTTCTCCTCTGAACTCATAGTTGCAGCTAATTTCTAGAGATGATCTTGTGCTCTTAAGACCATACCAATCTTGTCTCAAACTCACATACAAAAAGAGAGGGGAAGGATTTTCCACATTATTCAGTTTCACAGTTTATCTTCTGGAAAGGAGGAGATGAACTCAAAAGGCATCCAAACTTCACCTTAATTAAAACAAAAATGGGAGAGAAAAAGAGAGAGAATGAATTACTTTCACTCTGAAAAAAAGTTTCATTACATATCTGTAAGCAAACAAAAAGATTAACTCGTAGTCATTGTTCTATAATATGGTTTCATCAATACATTTAACGGATTTCACAAATATTTACCTATGGTTTCCTGACATTACCCAATATCTGTACAAATGTTGCTTTTCACTCTGACAAGAAGATTTTAAATATTCCTTTTTTCCAGCAGGAAAGCCCACAGATGCATTACAATGCATTTTACCATGGCTTGAAGCACCTTGGATGCAGAACTAGATCTGTCAATCTCGACCTGTGAAGACCCAGATAGTTCAAAGTACTTCCAAAGTTGCTTCACAGAACTAATTGCTTCAAACTTTATTTCATAGGTTATTAGCAAGAACAGGATAGTCACACAAACACTCCCTACTGAAGAACAACTTCAAATTTAACTCCAACTACAAGCAAACATATATACATTGTGCCCATAAAGAAAATTGAGGAGAAACCAACAATTTAGGCCTCATTCAGAACTATAAGCCTTGTGCCAGGTGGCTTGAATCTGCAGACTTTCCTACTAGAAGAAAGGAAATGTTCAGGGACAATCAGATAAATGTTCTTATTCTTCTTCGCCAGGAAAGTCAGCAGATCCATTACAATGGGATATACAATGTGTGTCACCCCGGGGGAAAAGAAAAGATGAATGAGGAAACAGATGCATCCTCTCCCCCTACCCCAGTATAATTTATTGGGGGAGCACTGTACAGATCCCTCCTTCCAATGGCAGGGACTGATGAGACCTGCACATCTAATTTGTCAAACTTAGAGGAGGTACAGAAACATGACCAGGAGACCATCCCACATGTCTCTTTATATGTTTCAAATAATCCTTCAAGCCAGGAAGCTGCCATGACTGAAAAAATGACCATAAACGTTTGAGGGGGAAAGGTGGTGTCTATTTTTGAAAGCTTCTGAAAAGCACCAATTTAGCCATCTAATAACTGAAGCCTTGGCAGCTTTTTTTGTTTGTTTGTTTTATTTTTTATGATAAGTGTTAGATCAGCAAAGCTAGAGTTTTTTGAATTGTGTGCCATGTTCAGTGTTGATTATTAGAGCCCTGCTGACATCAAGAGTATGGCAGAGGTGTGTGTGTTCAGGGGGTTGGTAGGTTGCTTGATTGGCTTTGTTTTGTTTTTTAAAATTATTTATTTATTTAAAGGATGTTTTGCATGTGGGCAAAAAAAGGATAGAAGAAAAACAAAACACATTTCTTGTAACTGGGTTTATTTTGGAAATAAAGCCTGTGTTAACTCTTAACATAACTTTGCCCTCATCAGAGATACAGTTCTGCTGTTTTCCAATAAGACCTCAACTCCAAAAAGATTCCTTTGCCAAATAGATTGCAGCCAAAACGACCACCTGTAAAAGACAGAAAATCCAAGGGTGTTTCTCACCACAGCATCAAAAAGGATGCTTAGTAAGGGAGATTAGTACAAGATTTAGATCCTAAGATGGAGGAATTTAGTGCAGAAAAGTTGAGGCATCTTCTAGAAATCTTACATCTAGACGAGAGTAAAATCCTGCGCCTGCTCTCTCTCTAGTGAGCTGGAAACATCTACCACTTGGATTTTAGAGTCTGAGGTTTTAGCCCCATGTTATTAAGACATTACTGTATGAACTCAATTACAAATGCTTTGCCCTTGCCTCAACAAGCTCTTTCCATGCTAGTGATTTCACACTATAGAGCAGGGCCCTTCAAGGTACCCTGTTTGTGAAATACTTTCTCAAGCTGATATAATTCTAACCCATGGCTTGCCAGTAAAAGTCCTATTCATGTTTGTTTAAAGCTAAAGCACACACATGGTGGGTGCCATTAAAAACAGTATTTAATGCTCCAGATACCTGTAGTGACCATAGTACCTTCTTATTTTAAGTATATTGGTAACATAAATACTTGAAAGAGGTAAATACTGAGTTTTAAAACATCAAATATAAGGCCAAATTCACACTGGTATAAGTAGACACAATTCTTCAGAACGCAACAGAGATGCACTTGTCCCTCTTACAATACAGATGAACAGGGGAAAGTAGATACTCTGCACTGACAAACAAATGGAATACCTCCTTCATTAAAAAAAACAAACATATACTGCGTTTGTGTATCAGCCTGTAGTACGGTTTCTCCAAGAAACAAATAGATCTCTATGATAGTCCTAGCCTTCTTCAGCCCAGATGCTGAAAAACTAACGAACTTGTGCAATGAAAGGGTTCTCCCCCCTTTCACATTAGTGTGGCAAGGACTGCTGGTCCATTTTTACAATGTTTTCATACTGTATAAATATGATATATAAGTATGTGCTGCAGAGATTTATATCACTATTGGTATTTCAAGATCTATACAATTTAATACAAATCAAAAATCAATGTTAATGTTTAAAATTGCTGCACGTTAGAAAGATCTAACATAGCAGAAAGCAAAGATGATAATCCCAGTTCACAGAACTGTACAATCAGTTCAGTCATGTAATAGCTAAAAACAAGTTTTTAGCCATTTATGCTGAACGATAAAGGTCTTTTAAATATATTCTTTAGCATTGTAGCTTTTGGGTAAATGAAAATCAAATGGGTTTTAACATGTCTGATCTCCATTGAGTTCACTTATGCAGAAAAAATTACATTTAGCATTGGCAGAGGAAGACAGTAATCTGACACTTAAGAGTGTCAATCCTTTTTAAAGGTGTTCAGGAAGAGTATGCACTGTTGTTAGAGCCAACGGTGCTAGCAAGTAGCATGCAAGAACAATAGCTTTACCAATGGTCTCTTGTCCTGAGCTATTGTGAAGTGCCTTCTAGTCAAGTCTAAAACTTTAAATAAATAAATAAATCTTGACACTTGAGCTAGACTCAGTGGTGCTTTTTTGATGTGCACAAATTCCCTCAAGAGACAGAGCTGAGACAACCAAACTCATTAAACTTGTTAAATAACTGACTGCAAACTCAATCCAGGCAGTTTTATTGCTTACATATTGCTTACCTAGTTATATATATATTCACAAAATTGCACCTCTGAACATGAATGTAAAGATTGGTTCACACACAATATAGCTTATAAACAGAACTTTACAATATAACAAAGTTTATAACATACATGTGCATCAGCATCTGTTCAATGGTGACACTTCAGTAAATATTACAAGTGTTAACAAAATTAAATATTTCTAGCACCAATATTACTAACATTTTAACAAAGAATTAATGAATCAATTAGAGAAACATGACTGAAAAATAGGCAGATATAAGCACAATAGGAGAAATTACGAACACAAGCTATGATCCATAGGCGCTGACTTTTATTTTTCCCCGGGCTACTCCACTCCCACTCTTCCCGAGGCCCCGCCCCCAATCTACCCCTTCCCCAAGGCCCTGCCCTCATTCCACCTCTTTTCGCCCCCACGCTGCCCCCCAAAGACCCTTCCCATCCACCACTCGCTGCTCTCCATCCTCTCCTAAGCGCCTTCCCCAGCCGCCAAACAGCTGATCAACAGCACCACTGAATAGCTGATCAGCGGTGCCACTGAACACCTGTGGCTGGTGCGTGCTAAACATCCACTAATTTTTTCCTTAGGTGCTTGAGCCCTGAGTACTCCCGGAGTCAGTGCCTACACTGTGATCAACAGCTGTATTTTAGAAAGTAATGAAAAATCTCAGAAATGGTGTACCAGCTTTGAGCTTTCCTGTGTTGCAATAAATTCAGATAAATTCAATAAATCCATTCCTCTTCAATAATTAGGGCTTATTTCCCAAATTCTGCCTGATCATTTAAGCGTCGTCATATCCCCCTTACAGCACACTAAAAGAGTTAAAATAAAAAACAATTCTCCAAATGTAATGAGATCTTAGTCTCTCCAGAGCTAAAATTGAAGCTGGAGTTCTATTAATAAATTAACCTAATTTTTGATCTTCCCATTAAATTCACCAAAATTAAACCAATCCTCTTGCAATGTCACAGATGGGCCTGCTCCCTTTCCATCAGTCACTCTGCGTTTTGCCATTGACTTTGGTGGGAGCAGAATCAAGCCATACGCCTGGGTAGAATATTTTTAGCCAACACGAGGCAAAAGAAAAATCAGACAACATATTCAGGAAACATGAAAGTTCAAAAAGTGAAGTTCACTTTATGAACATTTTTTCCAGCTTTATTTGACTAGTAATAACTGCAAGTTGGTTTTAATCTTTTTTCTTGGCAACAACTAGCGTGCATGACTAGCTATGGGGAGGCTTCCTGGCAGAAATATTTAGGTCCAATTCTGCCCTATACATAGGACTAGCAATCAGCTCCTCTGATTCCTAGTCCTGTGCCTAATCCAAAAAACCATATAGCCCTCAACCCAAGCACATCACTTAGGTCAAATTTTTCAAATGTGGGTACATAAAGTTAGACATCCAAGTCCATACAAAGACACCTTAATAAATGGTCTGGTTGTTGATTGCCAGGGATACTCAGCACCAACAGCTCCTTTTGATGCATATAAATTTCCTCTTCTGTTGTATGTAAATATATTGTAGTGTACTACACATTTCTCAGTGGAGAGAAGCATTTCCTCATATACCCTCTCCTTATTTTGTTTTATTGTTTAATCTTGCCCATTGAGTTCACTCAAGTAAATTTTACTTATAGGTACAGACATGCAAATACAATACTTACTGTATACACATTATAATGGGAAGTAAGTTATAATTTTTTTTATGGATTGGGCTAGTGTCCATTCTTAAATATTTATTGAGGACTCCCTAATCTCTTCTGCAGATATAAACAAAAAAATATTTCATGATCAAGACAAGACCATTAGACCTTAAAGTTCATTCTTCTTCCATTCACTTTCCTTATAGCTGTCATCTACATTTTGACTGTGCCCAATTTGCCTGTCTCACTGATTTTATGCAGTAAATCTCACCCATTTACAATTCTTTCTGGGGTAAAAACCTCTTCATGTTTAGTTTCAATTTGGTATTCCTTGCCATTGCTATTTAATTCAAATTATATTTTATATAAAGGTATGAGATACGCTATGTTCAACTGAATTCAGTAACTTCAAGTTGGCCTTTTCCTCAAATATTTGGAATTTTCCCATGTGTATTTATATCCCCTTCCTAATTTAGCTTTAATATTGAGAATATATCAGATTTAGCCACTAGTTACAGCAGAGGGAGAAACTCCCAGGCCAGGAGAGTGGGAGCTGTGTGGAAGTGCTGTTTACCCTAGATTTAGCTACAATCTGCTCACTCAGCTATAGTTTTCCACTTTTTAGTGTATACTTTTCTCAGTGCTTAAGATCAAATATTAACTGGGATTTAGACACTGATGAAAACTAAATCACTTTCTACTTCCATCATTCCATTTCTCAAAGGATTTCAGTTGTGTTTTGGAAAATGAAGGAAATATAATCACAAACACTCCTTCCTCGATTTCTCATGTGAGAATTCTAAAGTCTCTGCCCTATGGTTCTGCAGTACCAATTCCTCTTTGTTAACCTATTAGTCCTCCCTTCTGCTGTTTACTAACTGAAAAAACATTAATTCAATGTCATAGTGAGTCATAGTGACTGGTCAATCTCAGGCTGAGCTCTGAGGCAGTTGGCTTATCTTCTGTGTCAATATTGCATTAAATAGTCTGAAAGATCTGTAAGCACTGAGAGCTACTTACTGATTTATCTCCAACTGTGATCTGGATTGGAAGAATGCACACAAATCAACATTCTTGAAATAATTTCTTAGGAAACTTGTACACAGAACAATTATGAAGAAGTATAAAAAAAAGATATTGATTTGCCATAAATAAATTCTCTAACCCTTGAACTGACCGGCCAGGGATTATTTCAATTTATTTTGATCAATTTTTATTTTAAAAAATACATGAAATTCATATGCAACTATAGATACACTCTAAAACTTGATGTGAGGTATTTGTATGTTAAAAGCTACAAGGTTCAAGGAAACAAGTGAAAGGAAACAAACGATTGCTCTGAAGAGATTTAACAAAACAGAGATTCAGGAGAGGTCAACTATTTTTATAGGAAAAAAGGGCTTGAAGGGTGTATTGGGATAATGTTTAGATTAACAGGAGGATGTTTATACTAATGGCAGCAGATAAATGAGGGAGCCAATATTAGACAATACACAAAGGAGCACAATTTGGAAAAGGTTGGACATATAAACTGGAAAAAACAAATGAAGGACAAGATAGATATGAGGGACAAGAGGAGGAGCAGTGTGGGGAAGCAAGGAAAGATTTTAGGAAGAAGCCACATGCTCATCCCAGATAGAAATGAAAGAAAGGAGAAGCCTGTATCACCTCAAGGGAAAGTAGAGAACCCCTATGCTGACTTTCCCACTGATTAGAAAGAGGGAAAGATGCCACCTGAAGACACCTCCAGGGCAGGGGAACAGACCAGCTCTCCTCTCTCTCAGCCTACTGGACGGGTCTCCCACCTTAAAGCCACCATCGTAAGTAGAAACAGCCATGGGAAATGGGGATTCCAAGAGAAGAATCTAACGATCAAAGACCTCAAGGGATGGGATGGACTCCACAGAGTCAGAGAAACAGTCAAAATGCAACCATTTGATGCTCTGAACTAGGATATTCTTTTAAAAGAATGTGTTATTCTCTAGGATCCAACTAAGAACATTTGGCAGTCCCCAGGCCTCTGCTTATTTGGCGCATTGCCCCTGAATTAGTTTTTGTTAACTATTGAAAGCTATGCACCTCTCAGCAATTTCTCTGCTATAAATAGAAATGGGGTGGGGGGTCCTGAAGACAGAGTCTCACACTCTAGACTGGGCAGCTATGAGCAACCTCATTGACATTGCTAAGGAAAAGCCATCTCCACCCTCAGAAATGGAGAATATTCCAAGGGCATGGAGCCTGGCCATGCTGCTGAAGCCCTGGCTAACATGTGCTCCCCCAGAAGCAGCAGGATCAAGATTTCTCATGTGCCAAAACAATTATTAGTAATAGTGATGAGAAGGTACCAATACATGTCTGACCTGCCCAGAGCCCAGTGTTATACGAGGTACAGGGTTACCATCTGCAACAGAAAAAGGGCTGGGTTTGAAAGTTCTATTTGGATAGCTCCAAATAAAATCCAATCTCAAATGATACGTTCCTCTGATAAAATTTGTGCTCCTCCGCACTGGCTATTTATGCGGAGGAGCACAAAGAATCTATATGCAGTTCAGGAATAATTTGGCTATACAATTTACAGTGTGGGATTAGGTCTCTAGACAAAAATGAACTAAAAAAATGGGGGGTCTGTCTCTAAAACTGGAATTATTTCAACCTCAGCATTTCTACAGATTGGTCTACCAATAAGGGCAGTTTTGTGTTTGGAGAGGGACAATGGATAGGAACGTTTGTATGTTTTGTGGATGTACAAAACAAAAGCCAAATCTGTACACCACAATTCAGGGGGGCCAATCCTTTTTCTGTAAACCATACTGCATATTTTATTGAAAGTTTCTCCCCACATTGGTGATCTTTTTCTATGCAGTAAAATCATAATCCTGCTTTTGTTGCAGCTCATAACAATGGATTATAGATGTTGCAAATACAAAAATACAATAAAAAACACATCTTTATAATGTGGCAAAATACCAGTGATTTAATAACCTCCTTTCAGGAAATGAGCAATTTGTCTTTGTTATAAAACAGGGAATCAATCACTTCATACCCACTAACTCAGGATCAGCATCATCAGCATTTAAGGTTCACCTCTGGATAATGATCTCTGGAATATACCCTGTTTCTACAACAACATCAGAACCCAAGGTGTTGCCTTAGCTGTCTAAGGCCTAGTCTACACTGAGCGGGGTGGGGGGATCAATCTAAGATATGCAACTTCAGCTACTAGAATAGCGTAGCTGAAGTCAATGTATCTTAGATCGACTTAGAATCATTTACTTCGTGTCCTCGCGGCATGGGATCGAAGGCCGCTGCTCCCCCGTCGACTCTGCTTCCGCCTCTCAGCCTGGTGGAGTTCCAGAGTCGACAGCAGAGTGATCGGGGATCGATTTATCGTGTCTACACTAGAGGCGATAAATAGATCCCCGATCCGGCAGGTAGTGTAGACGTGGCCTACGAAACCCTACAGAACTTAAAGAAGCTTTTAAATTATGCAAACCAGAAAAGAAGAAAAAGCAATATGTTAACATATTTTAAAGATGTAAATTAACACTGGTATTGGTCATTCATCTGAATCTGAAAGACGAAACAGGTAGAATTACAACTACTGATGGAGTTCTGCATTACTATTGATCTTTTGATTGTAAACGTTTTTTAAAAGATCTCAGAAGTGCAAATGAGTTCCTCCTAAAATAACAGAGGTCAATACTGGCTGATCTCTGAAGAAGAGAAGCCCATGGATTAGCTTTCAGCACTAATGGACAAATAGGTGATCAGTGTGCAACATAACAACAAATCCCATATCCTGACCCCATTCTTGTTTGAATTTAAAATTAGGTAAATTTCTTCTCCAGCTTTCATTAAACACTAAACATGGGATACATATTGCTAGTAGTACTTACTTTACAGAACTATTTGAAAAGAAATAAAGGATATGCTCTCCCTTAAGTACATTCTATGCTTTCTTGCTCAATATGTATTTAAGGGGCCCATGTTTTTACATTCAGAAACTGCATTTAATTATTTTCATAAATAACAGAAACAGAGAAAACAACTCCTCTGTTTTTCTTTTCAGGTCTAGCTACCGAGTATCTTGCATCTGAAACAAACACAACGTATACTTTAAATAAGTGAGCAGAGATATACTCAGGTGGTCTAACATTCCCATGCACCTAATTAAAATAGCTGAAATCTGCAACTAGCAGTTTCATTTTATATTTGAGGACACTGGAACATATTAAATGGACACTCCTATTAGCTTAATTGTCTCTCAGTCATTGCACTGTCTTTATTGGTTTGTTTAAGGTACCAGAAGCTGATTTTTTTCCTCTGGATGGATTTCCTTAACATATCATTGTCCAATTTTGGACTATTTAACCTCGTACCCCTGAGGCTAGATGCTAAAGCACAGCCACTCCTCCTCACCTACCCTTTTTTGAGCCATTCTGAACCCAGCATCTAAGTATCTGCTTGATCCTGCAGCCCCATCCAGACAGGTCTTCGTTATACAGGCAAAGTCATGGCTCTGACACCTATTCAAATTATGGGCCTTATTAATGACTGGTCTTTCATTAACCTGCAAAAAGTGAAGATCTGAGTCACCAAATAGTTGGTATGCCCAAGAGTATTTGCTTGCCAAAGCCAACAAAACAGAGTACTTGGCTTACACCTCTGACTGATCTTTCATCCTTCTACCATCTCCTTCCTTGTTTCATCATCACATTGATTGAAGATGTGGTCAAAGAAGGCCAATGTGGGAGACTAAATACCTTGATACTCTTCTTTTAGGAATTTTGTTTACTCTAAAATGTACTATTTAAATTCTGTGGAGCAAATCATGCAGTCCTTATTCAGGTGGAATGCCCAGGGAACTTAGTCATGTGTAAGGAATATAGGATTTGGCTTTGTAGCGCTTAAAAGTTCCACTCATCTGCCCACCACAGCAAACTGGATACTTCCCATTGTGTGTGTGTGTATGGATGGAGAGGGAGGGATGCAAAGGGGACAATTACCATTAACTTCCGATGATTCTAAGTCTTCATTTGAAAAAAAAAAAAAGTCTCACATATGGTTGCAAAAAAGTCAAATGTTGAACTAAATGTAAACCAGTGCAGTGCTGTCTTCCTGAGTCTGCAGATAGACAACTCCAGAGTCTCTGCTGTTCACAATTTAGCGAAGCTGCAGTGCAGTGAAAACAAACAAAACTCTGGTCAGTTTTCACTACTTTTATTTTATTCAGAATCTTTTGAGCTAAGAGAACAAGAATTACACGATTTCCACTTTACGGTTGCTCTTTGAGAAAGCTATGACTATTAACAGAGGCAGACACCTCAGCTAAACATACTTCACGTTATGCAGAACCCAACCCCAAACATACAAAGCTGCCCACAACAGAGCGTTTTTCCCTAGAATGGGCCAACCCCCAATGCCAGGAGATTATTGTTACCGAAGTGTCACATCTAGAAGAGTTCCTGCCTCTGATGAAATGAGAAGCAGACATCCCACATTACCTATACATCCACTGAGCCATATATTTAATGTACTCTTACTTCTTGTTACAAGCAATGCATTAACATTATAAAACTACAGTTGGAACAGTGAAAAAAAATCCCCAGGACCTTCCACATAACTTTTATTACTACAGGAGATAGTCAACATTTTTACTCAAGGTTTAAATGATACAGTCCTTCCATTACAAAAATGTAATTTAATAGCAGGCTCTGTATCATCAACAATGAAGGTCCTGGAGAAGTACTAATTATTTGTAGCATATTTACAATATGGAAGAACCACAATTATCCTCTCTTTAATAATCCATAAATTCAATAATTTGCATCAAAAAACCCTCATTTTCCCATACCACATAGTAAAGATTTTACAGTACAGTGCTATTATATTGTTATATATGCTGTATTATATGGCAAAGATTTATTGTAGGGATCAAAATTTACCCTGGTCTGAGGTCCAGGTCTTGCTATTTTAAAGTCCTGGACTGGTGACAAAACGGTTCAAGGGACCAGCAACCCATTTAACATCATATCCCTTATGAACTCTGCAGAAAAGAAATAATTTGTCATTGGAAAGCTTGGAAATCATTTTTAGCACTGAGGGCTTGTGAGATGCAAGATATTAACAATCTCATTTGATTACCATCATCTCTTTCAGCTACTTTAAAAACTGGATTTCCAAGATTTGAACAGTATAAAACATTCATCTCTAACTACAGGCGTTTATAATTATGCTGGAATTGAGGAGTGTATGCTGTGGGGAAGGAAGAGAATAGCTGTAATACACTGACTTTTAAGTGAGTGAACACACTTTCACAAGACTTAAAGTTAAGTTACTGTGTGCACTACGTAGCTATTTTCATAAAACATTGCCAATCCCACATTCAGGAAGTGCTACAACCATCCAGTCAGGTGGAGAAAAATTGGTCATAGAGAAAAATGAATGAAATCGGTTATTGTGTCCACTTACTTGGGCCACTGTAACTCTTGTTGAACATGGAAAAAGGAACTGCTTATAATGTCAGCAATAGATGAGAGGTCACTTAAACAGCCTCTCAGTTTTTGCTGGGAAAAGGAACTTTCAGCAAAGTTACAAATATTAACATTAGGTTTTGTGAAACTACTGAAGTTTTGCATGGTTGATATTTAATAACATAGCAAAATAACTTTAAAAACTGCTAAATTAGGTAGCAGTCATGATTTCAGGTCCTGTATTTCACAACCTGACAGAGCTAGGAAATGCTTTCAGAATCAGCAAACTTGTCTTATTATTGGTCTTAAATCAGTAAGAAAAATATTTTTGATCCTTGCCTGATGTACCAAGTACATTTTCTGGTAATTCTATTAAAGATTATCAAAATAATTACAGTTAGTTTATGTTTCTCTAAATAAATTGACAAAGTATTGTTTGTTAATGCAGTTGATTTTTTAAGTGTGTTTGTTTCCTCACTCTCGAACACACAAAATTCAATTCTCCACAAAGGATATCATAATCGTCAGTGGGAAGTAATGAGGCTTACTCTGCTTAGACTATCAGCTTCAACCAGGTTTCATTAAGTTGGTACTCACTCACAGTTCCTATATACTCCCAAAACACTTTACACTCAGTATGATTTCTATAACAGTGAGTACCACTTCGTTTTTCAGTCCTGGTTCAGATGTATTCCAAAACGGTATAAAGGAAATTAATTCTGCTTTAAAATACATAGCTAAGACTGACGTCATCAATCATGACCTCAAATGGATGGAGGAGGTCAAACAACAGATAATCAGATTCTGACGAGAGGTCAGTACAACAACATCTGTCTTTCCTATTTTCTGCTTGCCTCCATGATTAAGGATAATTTTCTCCCCTTCCAGAATCCCTGAAGCATATATGGTAATTAGTGGAGTTCCAGTGTATTCAAACCTCCAGCTTAACTGATCATTTGGAAATGAGCCTTCAGCTCATTTTCATTCTCTGAGGATGGACTTGATAGCTGAAGGGACCCTAGGATTTATTTGTTGTTTCTCCTCGCTCAGGCTGCTGCAATTACAAGATATTACTGAGTCACAGGTTTCAGCTGTGTGGATATATGTGCCATATTGTAGAAGCATCTCACGTACACACTCTGAATAGAGGTAGCGTAGCATGCGATGAGCACAGAGAGGTAACCACACGGTGAGAGCATGTTTTTAAAGCTTTTAACTACAGCCCATCAGTTCTCCATTAAATTATAATAGGAAAAATTTCCACTGCTTCCAGTTAAGTGTAAAATCTAGAGATGGTTGAAAAATGTATTGACATTTTTTGTGACAAAAACCGGCTTTTTGACAAAATGGAAATTTTCTCATTAAAATGTCTGGTTCCATTATAATTTCTCAAGTTTTAATCAAAAAATGAAGTGTTCTGGTTTACAATAACCAAAACCAAACAAACCAGTATCAGTCACACAAGCTAACAGGTTGCACAGCATCACTTCCAGCAGAGGTGGGAACAGAACACATATCTCTAACAGGAGAAACTTCAGTCTTATTGTCAAGGTTCCTTCCCCACTCTGAACTCTAGGGTACAGATGTGGGGACCTGCATGAAAGACCCCCTAAGCTTATTCTTACCAGCTTAGGTTAAAAACTTCCCAACGTACAAAGGCCTTGTCCTTAAACCCTATGCTGCCACCACCAAGCGTTTTAAACAAAGAACAGGGAAAGAGCCCACTTGGAGATGTCTTCCCCCAAAATATCCCCCCAAGCCCTACACCCCCTTTCCTGGGGAAGGCTTGATAAGAATCCTCAACAATTTGTACAGGTGAACACAGACCCAAATCCTTGGATCTTAAGAACAATGAAATATCAATCAGGTTCTTAAAAGAAGAATTTTAATTAAAGAAAAGGTAAAAGAATCACCTCTGTAAAATCAGGATGGTAAATACCTTACAGGATAATCAGATTCAAAACATAGAGAATCCCTCTAGGCAAAACCTTAAGTTACAAAAAGACACAAAAACAGGAATATACATTCCATCCAGCACAACTTATTTTACCAGCCATTAAACAAAAGGAAATCTAACGCATGTTCTAGCTAGATTACTTACTAACTTAACAGGAGTTGTAAGGCTGCATTCCTGATCTGTTCCCGGCAAAAACATCACACAGACAGACGAACCCTTTGTTCCCCCCCTCCAGATTTGAAAGTATCTTGTCCCCTCATTGGTCATTTTGGGTCAGGTGCCAGCGAGGTTATCCTAGCTTCTTAACCCTTTACAGGTGAAAGGGTTTTGCCTCTGGCCAGGAGGGATTTTATAGCACTGTATACAGAAAGGTGGTTACCCTTCCCTTTATTTTTATGACACTTATCCACTCAGGCTCCTAGCAAGAATCTGCCACAGTTATGCTCTTCCCTATACTGGCTGTAACCAATGCTCTAGCCACTAGGACACACTTCCCTTTCCAATGCCAAGGATAGAACCCAGGAGTCCCATTTTCCATATTTCTACTCCTGCCTAGCAAATATTTCTGTAACTCACTGGAAAAGTTATGTTACATTCCCTTCCGGTGGCTGGCCCATATGAATGATAATGTTAGTGTTAGAGGTCTAGGTTAAGAATACGAAGGTCCAGGATTTTAAATCCTGCTGACAAACCCTACTGGGGAAGTGTGGGGGTTCCTTATTGTGGTATACCATAACTCTGCATTTTCCAGGGTTATTTTTAATGGTTTAATTCACAGTATTGTCAACCACAAAATATCATGAGATTGGCTTAAACTAATGAGATTTTTAAAATAATAATACATTTTGGGTTCTTCTTTTCATGTGTCTTCTGGTTACTTAAGCCTCTAGGGTGAACTCCAGACACATGTCCCATCTTTTCTCTGCCACCAAAATGGCTCTTTTAAAAACAGATTCTCACATAATCGCATTATTTCAGGAGCTGAAGCTTTAATAACGCCACAAATATGAGAACTGGCAAGAGTGAATTCAAAGTGAGAAAACATCCTTTAAAGTAGGTTTTATAGTAATTATGACATAATATGTAACAAAACAAAGGAGTACCACGCTCTGGTCATGTGTTGTACATTTTGATTGCAACAAATTACTAATATTTTGCCTTCTAATAGTATTTGCCCAGCACAAGAAGCAGCTATAGGCACAACTTAATAATTTAAAATTGGTGCAGTTGGTTACAAGAGCACAAAGGACTTAATCATTAGGGGTTATATCTTAAATTTGTACCTTTCAGGGACAGTAATGGAGACCAGATATCTCAATAACAGCTGAAAATTACTACTTATGGAAAGAAAGCATTCAAAACATGCTATGCACTTTACCAAAGCATTAGAACACACAGCACTGCCCCAAATAGTTTACAATATGAAATAAAATCAAAATGATTTCTAAAGGATTCTCAAATATGTCTATTAGGAATTAAGACGGATACAGAACTGGGTAAATTCCTTAAATTAAGAATGGTTTCCTGATGGAACAAATCAAGAACAAAAACTGAACTTGTTTTCTGGACAAATGGCTACCTCTACTGACATTCTTCAAAAAGGAAAATGTGAACTATTTCTTACCACGTTGTTTGTCAGATTACATAACACTAAATATATCATAAATTGTGAAATCGGCATTGGTTTTCCCTGTATCTTCATATATTAATTTATGAATGTTTATTTGCATAGACAATAAAACAACGTAAAAAAATAAAACCCAAAACCAAATTTCCCATTGGACCCAGCTGGTTATCTACTAGACCTATTCATAAATTCAGCAGAAGTTACACTACATTAGGAGCTGTGTTCCCATCTGCTAATGAGTGCTAATCATGTTATCATACTAAAATGAAAATGCCCGCAGGTACCCTCTCTATGGGAATGGTCTTATCGTCTCTAGGATATTCTTGTTGTGGAAAACTTATATTGTTCAAAGGACTATTTCACAGATTATTATGCTGTGTGGCATCTCTTCTTTGAGTGTACAAAGGAAAGAAACACACTTAAATATGTTTTAAATATAGTCTAGTGTCCAGTATCCATTATATACATAGAAAGTTATTTCATAAAAATGTATTTACACTGTTGTAGTTGTTTATTTTATATGTTCATATATAGTCAAACAGGCTGTGGAACAAGGGACTATAATGGGGTCGGCTCCCGCCTTTCTCTAGAGCCCCCTTTCTCTGGTTGGGTGCAAACACAGTTCTTTTTCATGGGGCGGCATCCACCTCTCACGGGTGCCCCCCGTTTCTCGGTTGGGTGTGAGCCTGTTTTTGTTTTTTGGTCTTACAATAGGCGACACACACGTTTCGGGAGCACTTGCCAGCTGATGGTTTTCTCAGCAGATCTTCAGCGATAGCCCTCTGGCTGAGCCGCATACACTGTCCTCCCCTTCCAAGGTATACAGTCCCAAGTTCTTTTTCGGCCCTGGTATGGAGCCATAGCTCTTAGGCTTCTTCCCAGAGGCACTGCCTTCTTCAACACCCAGCCAGGGCCCATCTCGGTACCCTCTGCTAGTGTCCTTTCAGCAGCTCTGCATGGGCTGTCTGCAACAAGACCAGCAAGGCACATCTCAGTACCCTTGTCTGGTATGGCCAGGTTCTGTGCTCAGTCCCCCGGTTTCAGCCTGCTCACGCTGATCTTTTCATGGTCCTGCTGCTATTCTATACAGCCAGCTAGGCACCTGGCCTTTGGCAGCCTTCCCTGGGCTTGGTTCTGTCTGGTGAGCTCTCTGCAGTGAGCTGTCCGTGGTCCTGCTGTTCACCTAGCCAGCCAGGCACCTGGCCCTCCCTGGTCGAGCTCCACACAGCAACTGAAGGCTCTGCTGCTTGGCTTATATAGGGCCCTTCTGGCCCCGGATTGGCTGCTCCATCAGCCCCTCTGATTGACTGTTCCGCTGCAGCCACTCTAGGCTGCATGGAGGACTACTCTCTGCTTTATTCTGGGGCAGAGTGACGCAGGGCTGCAAGGCCTCCAGCAGGGGGCCTCCAGACTTAATCCATCCTGCCACAGGGCCCTATACAGTCCTGGCTCTGAAAACAACTCGTATGGCTTAGATTTGGAGGAGAAAGAAGCTAGAGAGGTCTAGGCTTCAATCAACCTACAGTCAGCATACAAGTCCTATTGAGATTCTCCCAGCTCCAGAGCGAAAACCATAGAGAGTGTTCTAAAGACCAGAGCTGTATTATAGTACACTAGGCTCTACCACCAATACTTCTTACCATCTTAACCCCACCAAGAGAGGGTCTCATTTTATAAATGTCTGCTCCTACACTTTGAATTCTGCCTGCAAATGGAAGCAGAGAGAAGTATGGGTGCATGGAAAGAAGGGAGTGGTAGGAAGACAAGAAAGGCAAAAACAAATTTGAAGAGAAAAATCACAAACGTTAGAAAAGGTGTGTGTGCCTTCTGTCTAGCCTGTCCTACCTCAAATTAAAAAGGAACAGAATGAGAAACAAAGCTTTTACTTTGAGTTCTCTAGGACAGTTGGCATTTCAGGTTTCCCCATCACACTAGTCTGTCAAAAGTTTGAGTAGAACAGCAGAAAAATTCACAGCTCCTTTACACCACCTAGGTGTTACTGACTTCACTTTCTCTTTACCACTGAGTATTAATCATCTACAGTTCTATTCAACGGCTATTAAGTTTTCACAGGTGCTAGGCAAAATGAGTTTCCATTGTTCCTACACCCACATACACCTAATCCTAGCTCAAGGGGAGGGGAGGAACTTGTTTCTCCACTCACAGGACTATGTCAAGATTTTCATTCTGTTCTCCATTAGGTGAAGTCTTTTTACCCACCTTTTCCAATGGCCACATATGGAAATTTTCCCCCTGTTATACAGTCTTATGTAATATACTATCTTTGAGAGCATGCCCATGTTCACCCTGTGAGCTGAGTCCCAGAGGCTAAGTAGCCGTAGAGATTTCCAAAGCAGTAAAGAATGAATGACCGATGACCACATAAAGAGGCATTTTAAAAACTTCTTATAATTTTTGCCAACTTGGAATAGGCTCCAGAGTTGTGTTGGGAAAGTTCAAAGCCAAACTTCTTTCTTAAATCAAAAATCTTTCTATGGCTCAATGAGCCAATTTTTGGCATTAATTAATCAATATGAGAGTCTGCAGCAGTTTGAGAGAATAGTTTAAATGGTCTCCACTCTCAATCGGCTATTTACAAGAAACCCTCACAAAATGGTTTGGTTTCCTGCTGAATAGTTCATACTGGAATGCTCAAGTTGCGACCTCTGTGGTACAATTTCTGCTGAACAGAGTCCTATAGAACAACTAGTCATTTTGCAGCATGATTTGCTTTAATGGTGCCATAGATAGGTATATAGATGAGCTATTATTCTTATGATAGCTGCATCTCACAGAGGTTCAGTAGTCGCACACTATAAAAACAGAAAGGTAAAAAAAAAGATCAAATTTACGCAAAATTGTTATTCTACTACATAGATTATTAGGAGCAAATAGAGATGGTCTCCCAGAATGCAGTGCAAGGATTTTGTAAATCTTTTAAAAAGTGACAATCTAAGTATAGGAGGAGGAGGACCTACAGTGAGTGACCAAGCTGCATGAATTTGCAGAATAATTTAAAAAATGTCTGTCAAAATTAAAGGTTGCATTGCTGTAACTTAGCGCTGCAGTGACCTTGTCATCTTTGTGGGATGAATCACTCAAATATTTCCTAGTGTGTTAGGAAACATGCTCCTCCCAGACCCCCTCAGACAGCACTTTTTACCTTTGTAGTTAATACAAAGAAAGTCCCATCCCTGATCCTTCATACCTAGAGCCAGGGCATTTATGTTTAGTTGCCCTTTGATGTTTCATAGAAAGCCCCAGGGCAGTAATGCACAGCTGAGAATCCTGCTTAAAACCCATCTCTGTTTAGGAAGATTTGCCTTTAAACACTCCAGTACCTTAGAGTAATGATCATTATTGAAAGATCTTCTGCATTAGTACAACTCGTGGGCATTAAATTAGTTTTCCTCCTTTAGGCATGTGACAGCCCAGAGTGTGCTCCTTGTCCCATTGCCAGAGTGTGGACAATGTCACTAGCAATGGAAGATATAAGGATATGAAAGCAAGATGACATTGGGGTTTCAAAGATGGCAAATTCAGCACAAACACATTGTGTTCAATCAAACCAAGCACACACTGAGAAATTACTGCTGTGTCAGTGAATGGAGGGTACTGTATTCAGTTTGTCAGTTGAAAAACTTGTTTATTTTATATGGTTAAAGAGGAGGGTAATTCTGTGGCCCTATTTGACATTCATATTTAGGATCTGCCAAAAAAACCTATATGCCAGAACAGGGTCTGACACTCTCTGTAATGTCCCTATCCCCAAATACCACAAACAACCCATGGATTCCCCAGCAGAGAAGAACCATAGGCCTAACAGATAAGCATGGGGAATAGGCCCAGAGAAGTCAGAACACAGCCCTAACATCTTGCCCCAAGGTTTCTATTTATAACCCCATTCTCTGCACTGCATTCCAAGCCTCATGGTCCCATCCCTTTCAATGCCCCTTCTTTATGTCCCCTATTCGGTGCATTCCATCCTGCCTCTCCCCTGAGACCAGGGAGTACAGCTCCATGCCATCTCTCCGTATGCTCCCAGGCCCTTAATGCCCACTACACATTCCTCCCAGTCCCCTCTCCTCCTCTGCATGCCTGCTCCTTTCATGTCTCCTCATGGACTCTTGCCCCCTGAATTTCCCCCCAGTCTCTTACCCCTCACTCCATTCATGCCCTGCAACTCTTGCTTAGCCCAGCCACGACAGCAGTACAGTCTGGAGTCAGCAGCAGCTGCACTTACATCAGTAAACATTTTAAAGCAATTTAAAATGTTATTTTCTATACCCATGAAAACAGCTCTGTATGAGTGTGGCCTTGATCACAGGTTAGAGAAGAAAGGGAAAAAGCGAGACAAAGAAACATACTACTGAGCCCTGCCACTTTAAAGCACATGCACCTCTCCTCACAGGGTTTCTCTGCCTTGGCCCAAGGTCTGGGCAGTCAGAAGTAGGGCTTTCTTCAGGTTGGTCCAACAAAACATGGCTTCCTTCAGTTGGAGAAAAATAAAAAATACTTAACTTGCAATCTATTGTTTCCAGTGTAGTCCTGTGTCAGCAAGATGCTCAGTTTCCCAGTTCTTCCTTGTTTCCTTGTCTGGCTCTGACAATTTACTGACCCTGTTTACTTACTCATCACAAACTATTTTGTGAATCTTTGAAATATAATTTTAATGAGGGACTTAAAATAATAATGAATGTCAACAGCAGCATTAGCACTTACATTACACTTTTCATCTATACATCACAAAGCACATCAGAAAAAGAGAGGAAGTTTTATGATAGCACAGGCTCAAAGCAGTTACAGCACATACAGACAATCTGCAAGTTCCTATCATTATTGCCAAAACAGCTCCATCTCTCCATCTTAACTTGAGGCAAATGTTCCATTCAAGTACTGGTCTTTTCCCAGAGAGAAGCTACCAACTCTATGAAATTGTGTTCAGCTTTGTAGTTTTGGAGAAAATGTATTGAGAACTCAGGCAAAACTAAACTCATTTTCACATGTGCCCAAATGCAAGATTCACAGACCGATCTCCAGAAGTGAAATGAAAATGCCACCAAATTCCAAATTGACTATCTTAAACAGAATGTTTTAAATAGCCCTCAATATCTCTCTAACCTCGCCAGCCAGAAACAAACCCCTTTCTTTATCTTCATGATCTAAGTCAAGGTTTAGAGTTTCTTTTGAATAAGGCATCTTATTGGGTTAGGAAGGTATCATCAAATATTAAAAACTTGGTATAGGTTGTTAGAAATTCAGTACTTGTTATTCATTAAAAAGGTTATCGGATAAATACAGCACCTCATATCATGTTCTGGATTTTTGAAAGCTTGATTCACCAGCTGAACTGCATACATGAAATTCAATCTTTTTTTGAAAAGAAAATTGATTTCATGAATACATTAGACACTAACCTACCCTCAAACATTACTCTAATTTAATTTTGTGAGCCTTCCAAGTCAGAAGGAAAAATAGGAGTATAAATTGTTAAGAGAACAACTTGAAAGTAATCTGTCTGAATAATTAGGGTGAACTTAAGTCTTACTCTCAACTCGATAGGATTCCAAACAGCAAATCATGCACTGCTCTTTGCAGATTTTATTAAAAAGATATTCAGTAGAAAATTGCCCAAAATAATAATAAGGCATGTTGACCATGTAGGACCACCTGTGACAAGATGTGTGTACCTCATCCCAGCAAAGTGAGGAAAGGATACAAACTTCCTTGCAGGGGTGGTAAGATACCTGTTCTGCCCAAAGAGAGCATAAGAGCTGCCTGTCCTGAAGAGAGGGCCTGACAGATAGGCTTCATTAGAGAAGCAGGACTTTAAAAGTAAGTGCTTAGACTACAGACTGGGATCTACAGGGATGAACCCAATGCCTGGACTCCAGTCTGATGGGACTCTGTGTACAGAACCACGGTTTAAATGGCACTGAAGGCAAGAGACACTGTCCTTAGTTTTCAGTTCTTGAGTCTGTTCATGTAATGTCTCCCAGAGAACCAGGGGCATTTGTTGTGAGCTGTTCCAGGCTCACTATAAGGCCTTGTTTAATACCCACAGCTGAGCTGCACTTTGCTGTTAGAACCCCAAACTCATCTGGGCTCTAGCCATACACCACTCTAAACAAAATGTTAAGATGTTTGACCTATTGTTCCCTAAATCTGGCAGTGGCTGTGTGCTCTGTTCCTGGAGAAGAAGATTAATCACTAATCAGAGTGTTTAATCTACCAATTCCCAATTGGTGAACACAAGCCTTTAAAATAAAAAATGAAAAAAGAGGGATCACGGAAATAGCATAAGAATCAGTCTGAAAGGATATGAGGCTTCTTTAATGTAAAGTCCATATGGGTCACACCTTGAGAGGCCCCATCCAATCTTTATCCAGGACTCGGTAGCTTTGATACAAGGCCTACTGGCAGAACATGGTAAAAGGAGGAGAGAAAGAAAGAATCTGAAGACCTGCATCTGGACATAGGAGAAAAAAGGATTAAAGACTGTATCATAATGCATACACACAAAGGGGCCAAACTGAAGTCACCTAGACAACCTTAATTCTGGCATTTTCTTCCATCTGAGTGCTTTACTTTACAACCTTGATGTTCTTTTAATTCAGTTTTTGTGTGTGGGTGTAATATAGATATAACACATTTATATATGGCTATATAGATATGTAGAAGAGTACACATGTAAGGGAACGAACTATTCTCCAAGTACAGTGAATTCCCCAAATTCACTGCAGAAAATACATGGCATGCACACTAGAACCACAACAGACTAAATATAATCAAAGCTAAATGCATGTTAAAGCAAGTATTTTATCTTACTAACCAGAGAATGTTAGAAAAAATAAGTAGGCTTATACTTTCTCAATATATTTTTATCATAACTGGCTCAAAATTACATCTGAGGCAAGAGAAGAGATTTGCATAGATAGCAGCTGTTCTGCAACTTACATTTAATTACAATCTGGAAGTAAAAATTACTATGTATTATTTATTCTCTTCCTAGGAACTCAGGTGAGAGAACTCACTTGTGAACTAGATTGCCGCATGTTGAATAAATTTGGTACTGGTGGGAGCGATCATACTAAGGGCACACTAAAACTATGTTAAACAGAATGTCTGGGCCTGGGCCTGAGTTTCCAGGTTATGTGCTATTTTGCATATATCAATTGACTTTTTTTGCATGTGATTTTTAGATGAAATCCTATCTCCACTGAAGACAACAGCAAAAAACTCTCTTGACTTCACCCTTTGTCTGTAAACTGTCTTTGGGCTAGATTCTGTCAACATTACTTATCTGAAGATTCATCTTAATCCACAAGTAGCTGTACTGATTTCAATATGATTAGTCATGGAGAAAGCTACTATTCAGCATGCATACATGGTTGAAACTGCCCCTTTATTTGGAAAGAGAATTCTGTGGTATTGATAACTTTCCAAGTCTCCTGTCACTGAAGATAGTTCAATAGCAATTGTTTACATTTTAAACAGGTTTTATGAGCTAGCACCACTGCCTAAAGGTAGCACATACACTGCCATACAGAAAATCTAAATTTGAACCCAGTTTCTAGATGTCTTTCCCCTTGGGTCAGCAGAAGGTCAGACTGGAGTGTAGTGTTCATCACTGCCATGATGGCCCCTATTGGCCCTCTGAGGTGGGGAAGCAGTACTCCAAGAGTATGCATATTTTATGAAAACATTAAATTATATTAATCTTTTTAAGGGATATAAATTGGCTTCAGCAATTAAGAAAAAACTTACTTAAACTGATATAAAATCACTGGTGCTGTTTTGCTAGCCATCCCCCTATACAGAACTCCAGATTGACTCAGCTGATGTGAATGAGCAGAGATACATTTGAATATAAAGACTTTTTAATGAAGTGTTTAATAAGACTGATTAAAAATAATAAATCCTTGAGATTACTTCTAGCTTTGATTTTCATGTGATGACATATCAAATTTAAAACATCCATTGCATGTGGATTAAAATAATTAGTATTATTCAGTGCTGGATTAAAATTCCACAATATTTTTTAACCTAACATAGCAAAAAAAATCTCTTAACACACACACACACACAGACAGAAGAATTGGAATGACAAAAGATGAGAACAGTGAAACAAATCACCACCCCCAATAGATTATTTTTTGGGGTATTAGGAATGATAGGTAAAAGACTTTTTAGATATGCAGATCTGAACTTGATTTTGTTCACAGTTTTTATTTTAAAGCTGACACTTTGCAAACAGGGGGGTTTGCACTGATTTTGATAACTAGCTTCCGAAACTAGCAAGTTTACAAAGCCCTTCCAAAGACTGGAAGGATTCAAGGAGATGACAGAAGGAGAAATTGCTGGTTAGGAGAAAAGGGGGAAAGTGTGCACTATAGTCACACAAAAGAAACCAAGAGAGTCTTCCTTCCGAGACTCACCACACAGTATTATAGGTAAGCACCAAACTAATAGAACAAAAAAGGAAAAAAGGAGTCAACAAGGAAGGCTTTTCTTTGCCAAAACCACCTTAACAACCAAAGTCCACAGGACATAGCAACAAAACCTAATGGCTACCCACAATAATATTGCTCAAGTAAGAGCCTCCAAGAGAAACCAACCTGGAGAGAGGAGGAGATGATGTTCTCACCTCCCATCCCTTGCAGCTTCTCTCTTGGGCTGGAATTACTCACACAAAATCAGTACTAAGTATAGGTTCTGAAAAACACCTTCAGAACTGGACTGCCTCTGTGATGGAGCTGCTAAGCAGGGAACTAAAACTCCCATCAGCCCCAGCCCCACTGAACATCCTTTTCATCCTGGCTAGGTAAGGGGAAAGATCCTGAACCAGGGAGTGGCCAGGCATGGCAAGGTGGCCACGCAAGCTGCAGAGAAGCTGGAGGCAGGAAAAAATCCCCAGGAATGGTATACAGAATCACATGAGGAACTGATTGTGACTACCTGATATTACAGCTGGGTGCAGGTCTGAGTGGGACTTAACAGGGAGCAGCAGTGGCTGGGCAGGGAGCCAGTGCAGAGGAGCCCCAATGAGAGACACGGAGCCTGGACTGGAAGCCTGCAGGTATCTATTTGCTTGAACAGCGACTGGAATGGAGCAAGCATGCCGGGAACTACGTCTGAAGAGCCCTGACTCTCGACTGGACCGCCCTCAGGGGTCCAAATACTTACTGCTATTGCTCACTTTGAACTGTAACTGTGTAAGCCTCTGTATTGAAGGTAGCTGCATGCTTTCTCTGTCCTGCCAGCCCTAGTAAAATACCCTTTCATTTAGTTAAATGTCTGAATGGTTACTGAGACCCACCAGGGTTAATGCTGACCCAGCCTAGCTGCTGAAGCACCTACAGTGCTTGCCTCTAAGTAGAGAGGCACCTGGCACACTGAGGGTTTGGTGTACTCTAGCACTGAGCAGTCCCAATACTTACACCTCCATCACCCAGTAATCACCACTTAATTTTTCAAATATAAAATGGTAATTCACAAGTCAGTAACATGCAGCCTTTTTGTTATCTACACGGATTGCTAAAAGGTGGCTTTTCATACCTACAGTTAACACGCTGAAAGAGAAATATCGGCTCTGTCCATCAGTGTTGTAGATCCTAAGTGCTCAGGTCACTTAACTATCACTCACACTTTATAATCTTGTAGTAGCTGTATGCAGTAGGTATCCCACAAAAACAATGCTGCCTTGGATTCAGTTCAAACAGTGCTCTTACTCTTGTGCACACTGTTACACCTGTGTGACTCTATTGACTCCACTGTAGTTATTCATGAGGTGCGAGAACAGAATCAGATCCTGAAAGAGTACACAGTCCAGCAACCACGTTAGAGGTTGGTGGTCTGAGCAGAGGAGTGGAAACCTCATAGGCTCTGATGCCAGCTCTAACAGAGACTCCTTCAATCCATCACTTACCCTCTCTGCCTTAGTTTCCCCATCAGTAAAGAAGGGTTGATAACAAATTAATCCTCACAAACATCTGAGTGAAGTGGGTAATTTTAACTATTATTTGTGAAGCTCTTTGAAGGTTAAAAGCATTCCTAAGTATTTTCAATATCTGATTGCTGAAACTTGTAGAGAACTTAAATTCATGTATAAATCCAAATAAATCCAAAAATAAACAAATGAAGTTAAATAACAGAATATTCAGTTACTGAATAGAAAGAAATATAGTTGCCAGTGTTATCTCACTAAGAATTATAAGTACCCCAGCAAAACAGGTCTCTCTTTGTACTTTAGAATTGTTAATACAGAATAAAGTCAACAAAAGAATGGTGCCATTCAGCTATCATGACTGTATCATACAGTGTTTCTTAGACTGATTTACATTTAATTCTCTTCATTCTTAATAACTTTTGAGAAAACCAGGATTAGTGGATAAAGGAAATACAGTGTATGTTTACATTTAGCTAAACAAAATCTAGAGAATAGTTACTGTACATAGACAATTTTGACCACATTAAGAAAAAACAAAAAATTATTATTGCATGTAGACATACTGAATATGTCTAAGGACAACAAAAACATCCCTCAGCCCATGCCGCTTCCTGCAGCCCCCACTGGCCTGCAGCGGCGAACCGCAGCCAGTGGGAGCCGCGATTGGCTGAACCTACAGATGCGGCAGGTAAACAAACTGGCCTGGGCCGCCAGGGGCTTTCCCTGAACAAGCGGCGTCCCAAGTTTGGGAAACACTGGTTTACATAATCTAAGGGCACTGAATGTACAAAGATATCAGGTGCAGGATAGATCACAGGCTTGGGGTCTGTAACCTTTTTGCCACCCCCAGCCTATAAACAGTTGAAAATGAGACATCTGCCCTTCAGTATCTTTATCTGGGCTGTTCAATTACCTAAGCCCTCCTCCAGTCACCTATATTTGAATCAACTACTCAGGACACATGAAGCAAGGGTGATTTGTTCTTAGGAGTTCTTATTTCAGTTCACTCCCATGAAAATATGGCATGGCAATGACAAATCTTTCAGTGCAAGATTCTTGCTGAATGGCACTCTGTCCTGTGTGGAATGAAAGACACTCATACTGCCACTCACAGCTTTAATTATAAGTCTTTTTTTTCTCATATCTTACTGTGTAAACTCCTACGCACCTTTTCACTACATACAAGTAGGTTAAGGCACATTTGCTACTAATCTCTTCACTGCTTGTTCCTTTCATAAAACTTAAAATAGAATAACATTTATGAACATAACCTTCTCTAACAGGAAAAAAAATTGCACCACACAACAGAGAAATTCGTCCTTTTTATGTTTAATTAAATGCCATCTTTTTGCCAAATATAGAGTACTTCTTATACTTATATGTAAGTGGGAAGAGACATAACTAAACAGAATGCCTCTATTGCTCCCTGCTCTGGGGTTCCCCTACCCGCACAGAATTCACACACCACAAGTTTTCCCCTACCACAGCCATAGAGAAATGGTCTGTGGTAGGGCCTGGAGTTAGGAAGCATGGTCATCAAATTTTAGCACAGGCACTCCCTGACCTAGTCACTTCATATTTTGCAACGATTTACTCCAGCCTCTGACAGGATTACCTCACATGGTGTTCTGTGCAAGGCTGCAAACAAGTTAGAATAAGAGGTTACATCAACCATACACCTGTCTGACAAGAGTCTGGATTTGGCCCTTCAACTACAATACTTCTAAAGGGTTCTTCATCATTTCCATCCTGGTTAAGTAATTACATTGAATCATCCAACAAATCTTCTGTAAGACAGCTAGACAAATAAGTGACTTTCCTGGCACTTATTATCTGTTCTTGACCTTAAAATGTAAATGATAAGGCAGCTCTATTTTTAAAATGCAATTTGGAAAACGTGATTTTAAAAAATAACTTAACCCAACAATCAATTTACAAAAATGTGTTACTAATACTCCGTTGACTGCAACATACCTTCTCATCTTGATTTCTCTGTTGAAAAAGTACACAAGCAAAACTCTCAGATTGAGCAAGCAACAAATATCATAAAATTACCCCTCTGCATTAAACATGGTGAGCAAATACAAGCTAAGCTGGTTGCAGATACAATGAAGTCAGTATGACTTTGCAGTATTTTAACTTTCCTCACTAATCCCCTGGATTCAGGGCAGTCTACCAGAGAGGAAAATGCCTGTTTCTGCTTAAGGGTGGGGGGGGGGGGTCTATTGCAAAGAAATGTTTAGACACGTTTCACAAATGTGCAATTTTAAACTACTAGAAAAACCAAAGTCATCTCATTGCTAAATACATGGCATCCTAAAAATATGTCAACAGAATGTTTGCAGCAGATATATACACACCCTATGCAGTTTATATTCCATGAACATTTAGAGTATGTCTACACAGCACCTAGACACTCAAGGCTGGCCTGTGCTAGCCAACTTGGGCTCTCAGAGCTTGGGCTGCAGGGCTGTTTCACTGCTGTGTAGACTTCTGGGCTCAGGATGGAGCCCAACCTCTGGGACCCTCTCATCCCACAGGGTCCTAGAGTCCAGGCTCCAGCCCGAGACCAGAAGTCTACACAGCAATGAAACAGCCCAAGCCCCAGTCGGCTGCTTCTGATCAGCAGTGGTTTTTTCTTTGCTGTGTAGACATACCCTCCGGGCCTGATCGCACAAGTTCAGAGTTCCCTCAACTCCCAACATGAATTGAGAATGCTGAGCAGCTACCAGGTTGGAGACTAAACAATTAAGCTTTTACAATAAATGTAACAGAATGTAACAAAAATAATGGTTTGTAATTTGCAAAAACCCTATTCTGGGATTTTTAAATCTGACTATATTAGAATCATAGAATATCAGGGTTGGAAGGGACCTCAGGAGGTCATCTAGTCCAACCCCCTGCTCAAAGCAGAACCAATCCCCAACTAAATCATCCCAGCCAGTGGATATTAAATGGATACAACAAATCAGTTTTACCTCAAAGTGCAGAACCATCAATATGAAGCATTTGCAATCTCGGTTAGATAGGAAAAGAACTATGGCCCTCCCCATACTTCTGAAATGTTGAGATCAAAAAATCTGTCCATGCCTTTATCCAGGGCTAATAAATGTAGGATTTCAAAATCAAAGACCAAGTCCTGTACCAGTGAAGTCAATATCAGTTGTGCCACTCTAGTGGCACAACTATTTGTGTTCTCAAGTGTAAAAAGAAGTATCATATCACACCCTTCCATATGCAGGCTCCCTAAGCATTTCAAATTTCCTCTAGTTGTTTCCATAAAATCCAAGATCTCTCTCCAATCTACTTTACCTCAAAGACTGTCTCAATTCCCCTTCCCCGTCCCTCTGCTCATCTAGCGTGGTCTTTATTTTGGTCCTGCCACAAAACTGTAACATCTGATAGTGTAGGAGCCTTCCTTGCATTCTGCATCGCCTGTGTTCCAGAGCAGTGTCCCTGTAACTAGTTGCTTCATATACTCTCCATCTCATACTCAATCTCAACTGAAAATACATATTATGATGATTTTTTTATTGTATCACAGCAGTGCCTACAGGCCTGAACCAGTATCAGTTTCCCCTTTTTGCTAGAGTTGGTATAAGGATAACTGTCCCTCCTTACTGCAGGATAGTACTCTGTATCCTCCCACTGCTGCTACCAGTGGCCCCTTGCACTGTGTCTGCCCATCTCTCAGCATTCCACGCTCCCCCTACTCAAGCTGCCCACTGTCCAGATTTCCCTTCACACCTAGCCCCCAGGCTGCAACCGCCAGACTGCTGCACCTGCTCTCCTGCAACCTCCAACTCCCTCATGATCCTGGTCCTATCTACATCTTTGTCCTGAACTCTGGAGACAATGGAGCCCTCTACTGGCTGTATTTTGAACTGCATAACACAAGGGCCTTGAGAGCCGGCTAGATTCTTTCCCTGCAGCTCAGCAGGGGTAGACGGAAAGTACCCAGTACAAGCCATCAGGTTTATTACAGTGTGAAGGAGAGCAGTAAACTGAAGCTGTATTGAAACAAGGGCTATTGAAGCCTGGTTGATTTGTTATTAAAAATTCTTATATCAGACAGGTTCCAAAAAATAAGGTTGCATGACTACTCTAGACATTTCAGAGATATTTCTTTATGAATGGCAAAATCATCTGTGATGGAGTGTACAAAGGCAACAAGGGATTAAGGGATTATTTGGGTCTTGGCCAGCAAATGCTCCATCTGCTGGAGGAATTAAAAAACAGGGAATTCGCTCATTTGGGTGGCAGAGCTGGAGGTGAGCAGACCTGCAGCCCACAGCTCCAGCACCACAGAACAGAAGGAAGCCTAAAGGCTCTGATACAGCAGCCCAAAGGGGCCCTCCCTAAAGAAAGGGAGGACCCACCACAGAGACACCAGAGAGGGGAGTATACTGTGGACCTTGGACACTGGTAACCTCCCCTTACTTATTCCTACCAGAGGAAAGCCTTGGACTAAGCTGACACCGGGGGAAGATGAGGTGAGAGGAAGGGGCCGAGGGATGACAGCCTTAAGCAGCCTTGGTTGCCAGACCACTGTTAGCCCAAAGGGCCCTGGCTGGAGCCCAGTGGAGTGGGAGAGCCTGGGCTCCCCTCCCCACAACCCCCTTGGCAGTCAGGGGTTGTGACCGTGACCACTAGGCCATGCTCCCCAACCAGACCCCAAGTGAGGACCATTACATCATCCTAGGAACCTTCCCCTACCACACTGTTTTTCATAGCTCCAGTTACAAAACTTTTCTTGAAGGGGGCTTTTGGGGATTTATTTTATTGTGTTTTTTAATCGTGAAACTTCCTACACACTTCTCATCTAAGTGACTGTATCATATGTAAATGACTAACAAACTTTTTCAATTTATTATCTGTCATCATAACTTAAGATACAGATGATGGTTCATAGACTCATTCTAACTTGCATCTGCCCGCAACAGCTCTCCACTGCCGCCACCCAGGACTATCAGAGCACACTGGACACCAGCCATGCCCTCTCCTCATCACTGTCCGAGTCTGCCCGGGATGGGAATGGGGCAGAGCTCCAGACTGCCAAGAGAATCCCAGATGGCCATTTAGCCTTATCACTGGCGAAGAATGTGGCCCTATAACTATTTCTGATTGACCTTAAGGTGCTGTATCTTACATCACTAGTCCACTAAAAGCAATTAAACAAAAAGGTTAAAAACAAAGTGCCATGGTTTCAGCCCAGGAATTTAATGGATGCTGTCAACGTAATCTGTATAAAATGCATTTCCTCACATTAGACCACTAACAGAATACTAGAAGAATGCTGCACTGTATGAAGTGCTGTTAACCCAAGGTCCCTTGCAGTTAGATCCCATGACACTTTTTGAAAAAGAGGACATCCTGGTATCTTAGCCAATATTTTGTCTCACACATTAAAAAAATAGATTGTAATGTTGCAAGCAGACCATAAAATGGATGCTGCATTTGCCTGCCTTACTGCTGCTCTGCCAGTTCCTAACTCATTGCTCAAGTCTAAGAAGGAAGCTATAGAAAAGCAAATATATTTTATTTATAAAATTAAAGTTACCATATATGTTTGTGGTATCCTTTGCTTAAACAGCATTTTCCAATTGATAGTGGTCATCACTGGCAACTTGATCTTTACTATGCTATTTGTGGTACCACTACTAAAATATTTACAGTAATCTATTATTCCACAGTCTAAAAGCACAGGAATGCCAGAGATACCACAATAATTATCTGCAAATGGTAATTTTCACATTTTCAGTGGTGTCAGCTGCACTTGGAGATGAGCATCATCATAAAGAAACCTGCACAGTAAAAAATTCAATAAGTTTGACAGCTCTTAAAATGAGTGGGCTGGGGGAAGGGCCTGTCTCTGTTACTTTATGCACAGTACAAGGTCTCAAGGAAACCTCCAGTGGTTTTCAACATCTGGGTCAGTGTATATAAGAGACCCTTCTACTGCATAGACAGGAATTTGAATCCAGCACTGTCCTGGGTTTTCACTGCTTCAAGCAAAGCAGTCTGTGATTAGAAACAGCCTTCAGATCCAAAATGGCTTTAAGGCCTTTACAGAATCCATGTAATTTTATTGGAAGATGGATTAAATTGCCAACATGACAGATTATGGTTACCGAGATGCTGTTACTGACACAGCTGGCTTCTTTTTCAGTAATACAGTATGAAGACAAAAGCACTGGAAAAAAATGGATATGGCACACACAAGCAGTGAGCAACGTTTTGCTCCAGAGAAGGTAAACATGTATTTCTTTAAAAAAGAACAGGAGTACTTGTGGCACCTTAGAGACTAACAAATGTATTAGAGCATAAGCTTTCGTGGGCTACAGCCCACTTCATCGGATGCATAGGATGGAACATATAGTAAGAAGTTATATATACACATACAGAGAAGGTGGAAGTTACCATACAAACTGTAAGAGGCTAATTAATTAAGATGAGCTATTATCAGAAGAAGGAAAAAAAAACTTTTATGGTGATAATCAAGATGGCCCATTTAGACAATTGACAAGAAGGTGTGAGGATACTTACACCAGCTAAGAAACATGAAGCAAAATGTTATGATTTAATATTTATTCAAAATTAGCAGAAAAATATTTGCTTATTTCAGCTTTAAAATGTGAAACCAAGGCTACTGACCAGCAAAGGCTACAAGAGAGGACTAAAATTATTAAATAGGTGGAGTTTATTGAAAAAGTTTGCATATCTCCTGTGAACTATATGGGACTATGCATAATGTTTGTTTGTTCTCTCTCCCTCTGGAATGTTTTGTCCAATTAGAATTGTTTGGAATATCACCCAAAATCAAAAAGCAAGGATACTTCCACAGATGTGAAACTGTGTTTGTGATGGCTAAAAGTACCAAACATACTACATGTATAGTATGTATATACATATATATGACCACACTAATCACATAATGAGGTTCCAAGGATCTAGAGAACTAAAACCTGGCTCAGCAGAGCTCCGGGCAACCATTGCTTCCACACCACTGCCTGGCAGTGCTGCCATCAATGACTGTAAACCATGGGAGATTAAGTACCACAGGAAGCACCGCTGACAGAAGACCCAATTGGCAGCACTCCCCGCAACCTCTGATTGGTCCAGGCATATTACTTAAGCATGGACGAAGTTCAAGGAACCTGTTTGTGCGATCCAGCAATACCCAACCTGCTGCTACAACAGACCCTGCTCTCATTCCCTGCATCAGACCACAACACCGTTCTTTGGCTCTGACCATTGGCTTGACTGCTAGTCCCTCACTCCAGCTACGATCTCCAACTAGACTCCTGATTCCTGACTCTGGTTCCAACCTTCAGCTTGTTTCTTAGTTTCTGACTTTGGCTCTGACCCCTTTCCGCCAACACCCACTTCAATCAGTAGGCCCTATTCCTGCTGCAATCAGTTGGCCTGATTCCTGGTCCTACCCACTAGCCAGACCACTCACATCTCGGTCATGACAGAGTGCAACAGTAGCACTTATGCAATATGCCATGCTGGGGCTTGTGTAAAGACCTATTGTCCCAGGGTGGCATGAATGGGATTGTACAGCTTGTTCCTTCTCTGGCACATACACAATTCCTTGTGGTGACTTCTGCCCCAGGGCTCTCCGAGATGGAACATTCCTTGCACAAAGGACACATTTACCCAGCAAATAAAGATGTGATTGTACAGCAGGTTGACATCCCCATGCTAACTTTAATCTAGCTAGTGCAGTTAAGAATAGAAGCGAAGATGTAGCAGCATGGTCTTCAGGGCAGGCTAGCAACCTGTGTATGTACTCTGGGTCCCCGACAGGCTTCTACTTGGGCAGCTAGCCTGCACTGATGCCCATGTCACCACATTTTCATTGCTGTTATCCATGCTGCTAGATTAAAGCTAGATGTATGCCTACCCACGCTACCTTGCAGTGCACATACACCCTCGGAGGAGCGCAAGGCCTGAGTTTGTGTTTGGCTGCAGATAAAGGAGGGGGTGCTTGTTACATCTCCACTGCCTTTGTGTGCCTACACAGTAGCCAAGAACCATCAGGGACTACTATGTGCAAAATATATAGAATATGTTACTTGCTCAACATGAAATCATAGGGAGGGAGAAAGATGTCTACAGTACACTACATTTCATCAAGCCAAGTACAATTTGGCTTGTAATATAACAAGAATTCTTTCAAAATCATTTAACTAAATGGTGTCTGTTACCATATATTTTTCACTATCTAGATTTAGGGTTTTTAGCTGCTATAAGTGCCATTAGTTGAAGTTGGGGGGTAAGGGGAGGAGGTTGTTGGTGATTTTTTTTTTTTTTGGAAGGACTTTATCCAAACAAACCAAAAAACCCACAGTCTTTGAAGGATGGTCAGAGATTTGCCAAAAAGCCAAGTTGATATCTTTCTTCTAGGCCCTGGTTATCTTTATCATTTTCATAGCTGAACTTGTTTTGCAGATTGATTTTCATTTTATATTTTTTGCCAGAGACAGAAGTGTCTTGTCACCTCAATTTGGATGAAATGTTCAGAAGATTAAGGCTTTAACCGTCAATGAAATGGAATAAAGCAAAAAATCCTTATGTGCCTTATTTAAGGCCATCTTCCAGCTACAAACCTTATGTCTGTTCAAAATGGGTATAAATTGTAAGTTTCTTTAGGAATTTTTATTCCTTGGTTTGCAATTTCTGGTCCTGGCATGGTTAGTTTAAAAAAAAAAAATCAGAGAAACACAACTTCTTCTATTTTATAAAAGGTACATTAAGCAAGCCAGCACCTACACGTTCTGCTCCTTTCGCCACTGCACTTCCCGGGAGAGCCCTGCAGTTCCGCAGATACCGATTTATAGCCACGGATATCCGCATCCACAGATATAAATTCGTATCTATGCAGGGCTCTAGGGATTTGAAGGAATATAATGAGGTAGCTTTGAGGAGGTTTAGGGGAGCTTCTCCCAAGCATGAGCAACAATATGGAGAAAACACGAAACTTCTTGTTTGAAAATTTAACAAATGGGTGACGGAGGCTGGCATCATGGGCTGATGAGAGGCAGGGGCTGACCTCGACAGTGACTGAGATGGTCGGTGAGAAGGATAGGTCACAAAGGATCTTGAAAGTGAAGACAAGTAGCTTATGTTTGATGCAATAGAGAAAGGGGAGAAAATGGAGGCATGCAGAGAGAGGGGTAATATGGTGACACAGATGGGTTAAGAAAACAAACTTTGCAGCAGTGTTCTGAAAGGATACAAATTGGGCAAGACTGCTTTTTTCAAGGCCAAACAAAAAGAATGATGTAGTAATTGAGCTTGGCCTGGATGAGAACATCCAACCCCTTCCTAGCATCAGACCCCTTCCCACCTGATTCGACATAGCTGAATTATTCATTCAGTAGTTCTCTTAAAATTCACCTCAGGAGTGTTCACTATTACTCCATACAAAACAATAACATGAAATTAAATTTATCTCTATTGCAGTAATAGCGAACATATGAGAGATTATTAAAATTTAAACCCACTAAATTCACAACAATATTTTCAAAGCAGAAAAGGTGCAGCTGAAAACAAAAGTGTTACTTAAGTGGTACAGCATTTTCCCTACAAAACTGTATTTATTTTATTACATTTTAATGACAGAAGAATATTGAACCATTAAACCCTCTTCCAACTGTGTTTTGGCCACAACAAAGGCAGCTGTTTGTATATCTATAAACAATGTAAATATCCAAAATATGTTTAACTGTCAACCACTTGGAGAAAATGGAGTAACTTAAAAGGAAGAAGAGACTGCAAAATACATCTTCTCTACCAACAACAGCACTTTTCAACCTACGGATTTTATCTAAAAGAATACAGTAAAAACTTTAGGTTTCATATATTTGGACAGGAAAGGGGGGACAGGATGACAGAAATTATCAGAAGTGTTCTTAAATTTGAAGCTTTTTTTCATGCACTCCCATATAAAAAAATCCCCACTACTACCATGCTATTTATTAAATTAGTTTTAATAATTTTCTACTACAATTGAGTTGGCACCTCTTACTATTTCAGCTTTGGTTCAGAGGACTGATATTGATAACTCCAGGGGAATCAGAGACATTCACCTCTAGGTTGCAGGTTCAAACACACCAGGTCATTACTGACCAAAAGCTATTAATATCAGACATTACTTGGTGCTCTGCAATATGCAAAATGAGTTTGGAGGTCTCAGTGCAGTTCCCAGTACACAAGCATGCATATCACAAAAGCCACCACAACAGTCTGTAATCTGCCTTGGACGACAGTCCCAGCAGAGAAGGCAAGGCTGGAGCATGCATGGAGCTTAGGTTATCCTCACTCCCAACATTAGGACAAAAGCATGTTTATAGGACACATTACACTGATGCTGCCCATGCTCTACAGCACTTGTTCTGTACCTACACAGAGTTTAGTCTCCAGTGCTATTAATTGGCACCCGCCTAAGCCCTAAATTCACACCCAAATTTGAGAATACTTTAACTGAAGTAAGAGGCATTGAATATCTCATTTTGAAATGTATCATCTTTGTCCTGGAACTTCCAACCATTACCAGTTTTCCCAGATAACACCACATGGAGTGGGGAGAAAAAGAATTAGTTTTTACCCATAGCAATACTATGGAAATATTTTTGCTCAATTTACTATGGAAAGCAGCTAAGCTCTATAACTTTAAAATATTTAAGGCTTCAATCCTTAGTTGGGAGACATGACTCAATAAATGAGGGCTATGGCTTTCTCAACCATGGGATGCTGTTCCACGAAGGTGACCTGCTGGGAAGAGATGAGGTCCATCTGACCAAAAAGGGAAAGAGCAACCTTGCACACCAACTCACCAGCCTAGTGAGGAGGGCACTAAACTAGGTTCAAAGGGAAAGGTGACAAAAGCCCACAGGTAATTATAAAAAGGCAACCTTAACCAAGAACTAGGTGTTGTGGGGGATATGGAAAATTACAGTAGGGTCATAGGAGCAACAAGAGGGAACTCAATAGGGGAATCTGCTCAACATCTTAGATGTCTATACACAAATGCAAGGAGTTTGGGAACAAATAGTTTAGGTGTCTTTCTAATGTCCTTCGTTCTTTGTAGGTAAAAGGCCAAACCCTTCAGACATCCAGAGAATGCACCCTTCTCTCTTCCTCTGAGATATGAGGTTTAGGAAAAACAGATGGGCCACAGAACATGTGGCTAGAGGCTCACAGGATCACTCCTATCTTAGAGTATCTACTTACTGCAAGTGCGTTTAGCGGCGATCAGCACTTTCCATCCTCTAGTGGATAATTGAACAATATTCACTCATCCTGTCACAACTAGATTTCTGAAGAGGATTAAATTCTCAGATCCTTTCCACCAGTGTTGAATGTGCACCTCAGTGGGACCACAGTTTCATTCTATCATCTCTCACTAAACCACCCTGTGAGCCTCTAGCCACATATTCTGTGGCCCATCTATCTATCTATAAAGGTGGCCTTTCTAATAGCTGTAACATCAGCCAGAAGAGTCAGGGCGTTAGGGTCACTCATCACAGACCCGCCACGTACTACCTACTGTAAAGAATAGATCTTATTATGCCCCTATCCCAGATTCATCCCTAAAGTAGTTTTCAAGTTTCATGAGAGTCAGGTCATCCACTTATCAGTACTTTTTCCCAAACCTCATGTCTCAAAGGGTCAAGCTATATTGGTGCCAAGACTTGTTCTGAGGTCCACAAGGAGGTAAGAAGCCAAGCAGTTTAAACTCTCTGGATAAAGAAAAAAAGGGGGGGGAAGTAGGGATCATATCACGGTAAAGATCTACTACAAAGCACCAATTCAGGAAGAAGAGATGGATTAGGCATTTCTAGAATGAACAACAAAAATATCTAAAAAAACAAGACCTACTAGCAATAGCAGACTTCAACTACCCAGACATCTGTTGGAAAAGTAATGCAGCAAAACTCAAAATTTCCAATAAGTTCTTGGAATATTTCGGGGACAGCTTTTTGTTTCAGAAAGTGGAGGAAGTAATCAGGGGAACAGCCATTTTAGATTTGATTCTGACCAAACGAGAGGAATTAGTAGCGAATCTGAAGGAGGAAGGCAATTTGGGTGAAAGTGATCATGAAATGATAGGTGTTATGATTCGAAGGAAACGAAGGAGTGAGAACAGCAGAATAAGGACAATGAACCTCAAAAAAGCAGACTTTAACAAACTCACAGAACAGATAGATAAGGTCCCATGGGAAGAAAATCTAAGGGATAAAGGAGTTCAGCAGAGCAGGCGGCTTCTCAAGGAAACAATATTAAAAGCACAACTGCAAAGTATCCCAACATGAAGGAAAGACAGGAAGAATAGTAAAAGGCCAATATGGCTCCTTCAGGAGCTCTTTAATGACCTGAAAATCAAAAAGAAAACCCACAAAAAGTTACAACATAGATGAATTGATAAGGAGGAGTACAAAAGAATAGCAACAAGCATGTAGGAACAAAATCAGAAAGGCTAAGGCACAAAATGAGTTACACCTAGCAAGGGACATAAAAGAGAAAAAGAACAGGTTCTTTAAATACATTAGGAGTAAGAAAAAGACAAACGAAAGTCTAGGTTCTCTACTTAGTGGGGAACGAGAAACTAATAACATCAAGATGGTGAAGGTATTTAATACCTACTTTGGATAAGTCTTCACTAAAAAGGGTAACAGCAACCAGATACTCAACACAATTAATATTAACAATAAAGAGGAAGCAACACAAGCCAAAATAGGGAAAGAACAGGTTAAAGAATATTTAGCGAAGTTAGATGTACTCAAGTAGGGAGGGCCTCATGAAATTCATCCTAGGGTACTTAAGAAACTAGCTGAAGCAATCTCAGAACCATTAGCAATTATCTTCGAGAACTGATGGAGGATGAGTGAGGACCCAGAGCAATGGAGAAGGGCAAACCTAGTACTATCTTTAAAAAGAAACTACAGACCACTCAGTGTAACTTCAATACGTGGAAAGATACTGGAACAAATTATTAAACAATTAAATTGTAAGCAGCTAGAGGATAATAGCATGGAACAAATCATCCCATATGAAACCACATTTCCTACAGTCTTATAACCAACTACAGAAATGTGGTCTAGATTAATTTCCTATAAGGTAGGTCCATAACTGGTTGAACAACTGTACTCAAAGAGTAGTTATCAATGGTTTGTTGTCAAATTGGGAGGTCAGATTTAATGGGGTCAGTCCTGGGTCCAGGTACTATTCAATATTTTCATTAATGACTTGATGCTTGTAAGCTTTGCAGGTGACATAAAGCTTGGAGGGGTTTGGAGGACAGGATTAGAATTCAAAAGAACCCAGACAAATTGGAGAATTGGTCTCAATTCAACAAAATGAAATTCAATAAAGATAAGTACAAAGTACTTAACTTTGGAAGGAAAATCATCAAACGCACAACTACAAAATGGGGACTAGCTGGATAGGTGGTAATACTGCTGAAAATGATGTAGGGGTTATACTGGATCACAATCCTGGGTGCCATACTTTAGGAAAGATGTGGACCAATTGGAAAGAGTCCAGAGGAGAGCAACAAAAATGATAAAACCTGACCTATGAGGAAAAGTTTAAAAACTGGGCATGTTTAATCTTGAGAAAAGAGGACTGAGGTGGGACCTGATAACAACCCTGAACATATTTGAAGACTGTTATAAAAATGAGGGTGATCAATTGTTCCCAGGTCTACTGAAGGTAGGACAAGAAGTAATAGGCTAAATCTGTAGCAAAGGAGATTCAGCTTAGATACTAGAAAAAACTTTCAATTAAGCTATGGAATAGGCTTCCTAAGGGAGGTTGTGGAATCATCATCATTGGTGGTTTTTAAGAACAGGCTGGACACCACTTGTCAGGGATGGTCTAGGTTTATTTGGTCCTGCTTCAGCACAGAAGACTAGACTTGGTGAATTCTTGACGTAACTTCCAGCCCCACATTTCTATGATTCTATGATAAAGTCTCAAGGGGACACAGGAAATCATCATTACATGGCCGCTGCTACATACAATGCAATTGTTCAGTATGACAATTGTAAAAATACTGGTTTAATCACAACTAATCATGTATGATAGCTCAAATTCACATATAAAAAGAAAAAAGGCAAGAGAACCACAAGTCTGCAAACACCTAACATTCTTCAGAGAAGTCTACAAAAACAATAATCCATTTAGAAAAACTTTTGGGAAATAAGGTCTTCTTGCAACACTGCAAAACTGTTATAAACAATAAACTAAGCTGTCCATGACTTTGTATAATTGGCCTAATGATGTTATTTGCATAAATATTTGTACTTTATCAAAACATGAGACTGTGTGGATTTCAGTATGTATTATAATGAGACTACTTCACTTCCCATTCTAAAAGATAAATGAAAGACACACAAATTCTTTTCTCAGAGCACTAATATTAATACACTGTGAAAGGAGAAAACTGATTCATTCCTAAAAGTATTACCATACATTAAAGAAGAAAACCATTCCCCAAAAAAATCAAATTTAATGGTTCCTCGTTGGAAGAAGCTTTGACTATACATTATATACAGGAATACTGAGATACTTGAGAAGTTTTGTGGTTGTACAAAGCTCATACCAATGGCATACATGACCAGTGCTGCATACAGAGGACTCCCATGAGGCAGTTTAGATTAATAGGACAATAGGCCTGAATATGGTGCAAAGTGGCCAACTACATGAGCTTAAAGACACTGGACAACCACTAAGAACCAGAAGGAAGCGTCAGTGCTTTAAGAACCTGCATAGTAGCTTCTATGTCACTACCCCCATTGCTGGCATAGGTAGAGTGGCCAGGCTAAAAAGAACTAGCCAGCAGTTCTTTACACACTGGCAGAAGTCACCAGCTGCCACACTGACCCCTTGAGGACACTGGCATAGCTTAAAATAGCCTTCAGTGTTCAGTTTGCTTTATGTTATACCAAGGAACAGACCAACACACACCAGCCCAGGCTCATGGGAGCACAAAGGCCACCTTTACATGCCTCCTCCCAAGCTGCATTATGCACTGCTCAGCTGTAGATGACAGTCTGGCCATAGTGTCTTATGATTTGTGAATGAAAGCAGATGTGCTACTTTTCTGTGATAAACACAAACATTTTGGCACTAATGTCCATTTGCACACAAGGGAGATACCTTTACATGCACAAAACTCAACACCTGCACTTGCCGAAATGTGAATCTACCAACAGGGTCCTCAAGGTTGGTATTCAAAAAGTATGTGCAAAACGGTGCAGCCCCAAACAGAGGCCAGATTGAGGGGGGCATTTTTTGAAATGTTGCTGTTTCCTGGAAAAGTGAAAGGATTTCCTTATCATCCAATTGCTGAGTATGAAAATAGAAGTTGCCTATTAGGTTTATTTCTCCTTCTCCCCACCCCCCTCACAGTTAGGGCTTGTCTACACAGGCAAGTTATACCAATATAACCTAAAGTTGAATTTAAACTGCTGTAGTTACACTGGTATAATTACTGATGTGGACACTGTATTCTGGTAGAAGACAGCCTTTTTTTGGTTTAGTTTATGTTATGTGGGAAGAGATTTAAGTAAAACTGAAAACGCACCACTCTTATAATTGGAATAAGAGTGTCCCAATGCAGGTTAATACTGGTATAACCATATCTGTTTAAATATGCTGGTAAAACTTTCCTGCCTAGACAATCCCTTAACAATACAATTTTCCTGGTTTGGGGGTTAGCTGCACCACTGTCCCAGTTTCATCTTTCTCAGTGCACCCTCCTCAAGTCTTGGGTCTCTAGCCCTTACCTGATCTGGGGGGAATTCCGCAATTCTATCACTCTTAGGACAGGCCCAGCGTACATTCCCCTGCGTGTACCAATCACTCTTCAGTATGCAGGCCCATCTCAATTTGGGTAGTTACTTGATCCTCCCTTTGGGAACCTGTGGCCAGTAAGAAGAACCAACAACCAGTGAGAAGAACCAACGTTAAAAGAATCTTTTTATTGAGCAGTTGCAGCAAAACAGAGAGAAATTATTTCAAAACAACCACCGATCTGTACATGGCTCTCTTATCTAAGGTACGTCCATCTCATAATAGCAATCCATAGGCAACTGGCTATAGCAATGTATTTGAACAATCATTAAGTAAAAGCTGGTACTTGACTGTTAGAAAGGGCCTCCTTGTTCTTGCCCTAGGTTCTACCACCCAGATAGATCCCTACATCATCCCAATACATAACTCAGAAGTCCTATGCTAGTCATAGGTCCAGATGCAGTCTCAATGAAGAGCACCCCTATATTTGTCAAATATGTTGATGCTTCATATCAGCTGCAAAGATGCAATTAGAAATTTAGGGGCTGTTCTATATGGTTATTTCTGCAGGGTTACATTTCACTTCTAAGGAGACTAAGTCTCTACTGTATGCATCAGCTGGAACATTACCTAAAATATAAATCAGAATATTTTCTGACTCACCATCCAAGTATGATTTTACTTTTGAATCAAAATGTATTATATTCACTGTCATAATTTTTAAAAGTATGATCATATTTTGTTATATATTTTGCCAATCAAACATTCTCATCTGGAGTTTATAAAGAAATTAAGAATCTGAAAATCTCCTGTCAACAATCACATAATCTAATCTTCCAACAGAAAAATTAGGCTGCATACACATAGATTTAAATTGAAAGGTCCTAATATTGCGTAAACATTTAGAGAATTTTAAAATCACATTAAGAACACTAATATCCCTCCCTCCCCCCCCCAAAAAACCCCACAGAACAAAACAACAGATTACAGCAGGTTACATCACTGGAAGATTAAATTAAATTGACTACATTTTGCAATGCATATGATTGCACATGCTGCCCTTGCTTCTCCTTCTATTAAAATTAAACCTAATTTTTGTTATTAATTAATTACTATTATCCTTGAAGATAATAATTAGAGGAGATTATGACAATACTACTGGCAAACCAGATAGATCATAGGCAAGTGGTGCATTTGGAAAAACATTTGCAGACTAAACAAAAATATTTTACAAATTTAAGAGATTTCCCATAGGATATACACCCGATATGGCTTCAGTTTCAGCACTCTGGCTACCATAGCTTAATAATCACATCAGTACAAATTCTACAGGTATCCCAGCTACCCTGAGATCCGTCTCCCACACTCTCCACATGAATTTCACAAAATCAATCATCTTAATGTGTTTTGCAACCCTGCTTTTCCCTCGGTTCTAACAATGTTTTTCTGCACATTAGCGTATGCTTATCAGATGCTGGAAAAGATCCTAACCAAAATGTAATCAAGGAAGGACACTATTTGCTGCATTTGCTAACAGCATCAACATACTGTAAAATATTTAAGACCTTTTATAGCTTTGGAATTAAAATAGTTAGTAGCTTACAATTATTGTGGCAGTGCCATTATAGACAAAGGTTATCTAATCATTTCCTTATAAATGAGTAACAATTTGCATGAAGCTAAAGTTTAACACGCAGCACAGGGCCCCAGTAGCCAATATGATTAGTCACTTTCATTTACATAGATTTGGATTTGACTTTGTTCTAAATTTAGGGGGGGGGGGATGATAAACTCCTGATATTTTAACACATTTTTCAGGTCTAGAGAGAAAGGAGGGAAGCTGTTAATTGATTTAATCATTCTGATTTGTAGGATTATTGACATCTAGTGAGTCCTCTACTCTGATCACCTAAAAAGAAAAGGAGGACTTGTGGCACCTTAGAGACTAACCAATTTATTTGAGCATGAGCTTTCGTGAGCTACAGCTTACTTCATCGGATGCTGTAGCTCACGAAAGCTCATGCTCAAATAAATTGGTTAGTCTCTAAGGTGCCACAAGTCCTCCTTTTCTTTTTGCGAATACAGACTAACACGGCTGTTACTCTGAAATCTGATCACCTAGTCTCCCCTGTTGGGTCAGATTCACCAAGAGTCAAATTTAGGTAAGAAATCAACCATTTTGAGCCTATTATGCACCAAAACAAAACAATGGACTCCAACTATTATCCTTGAACTGTACTATGAACAGTCCACAAATAAGCCTCAATCTCTATCAGCCCTATACCTTGCAAGGGGCTTTGTCCAGGAATATCTTTTGCAGCCATGTGAGAAATTAGAGACTGATATCCAGCCAACAGGGTTAAGAGTGCTAAAGAGTCCTTGTCTTCACTACAGAAAAGGCAATTTTTCAAAAGCAAACATCTTCTTTAATTTTTACGGAATGTAGATACAAATTATTTACAACTCCAAGAATTAAAAAAATCATGTGTCATGCACCAAAAAATTCTGATACGACACAATGATGGTTTTCATTCTGACAAATTTACTTTTTTTCCTGCCAAAATCAATATTTTTTCACATAAAATATTTTGTTATTTCTTTCACTTGGTCTCAAAAACCCAAGTCTCAAAAACCAAGTAAAATAAAAACCAAAATATGACAGTATTTGAGCTTAACCATGAGGTAAACTCATCAGGGTCAGCCCTATACTTCTGCCTGGGGTTGACCTCACCCAGTTTACCTTGCAGCAAAACTAAAGCACCTTATCTTTACTGAGTTTTTACCTCAGGATAGCTCATATACATCATGACAGGTTTCAGAGTAACAGCCGTGTTAGTCTGTATTCGCAAAAAGAAAAGGAGTACTTGTGACACCTTAGAGACTAACCAATTTATTTGAGCATAAGCTTTCATGAGCTACAGCTCACTGTAGCTCACGAAAGCTTATGCTCAAATAAATTGGTTAGTCTCTAAGGTGCCACAAGTACTCCTTTTCTTTTTTCATATACATCAGTTACCCTGAGGTGAAAAATGCTTTTTTTTTAAATTTATTTTATAGCAGTGAAGGCACATTCACCCTTTGGGAGGAAATACTCCTGGCTAATGCTCAGCACCATGTTTATTGCCAGGCTCTAGATGAAACCATAACCTACCATCTCCAGAGAGCAACACGGTCATTGTGACTCAGAATTACTGAATTTGGGTCAAGAATTAAATAAGGATTCCAGAGACCCTTACCTCCCCAAAAATAAAAACTGTCTGCTAACTGCTGAGCACAGGCCTCAACAAACTGGTTTAATAAAACAAACACAAACAATTGGAAGGAATAGGGGATGATAAATAAGGGAAGTAAAAACAAGAACATGTGTTTATACAGGCCTAATAAGGTAAACATCAGAAGTCCCTTGTGGACATCTACTGGCAGTTTCCTGCAGGTATCATGGTAGAAGCAGATCTTGAGGAAGGATTTGAAGCACATGGTAGTGATTTTACACTGCCACTATGGAAAGGCATTCCAGGTGAAATTTTCAAAAGCATTAAAGGGAGCTTGGCACCCAGCTCCTAATGACTTTCAATGGGAGCTGAGTGCCTAACTCCCTAGGTACATTTCAAAATCTCACTCTCCAAACATAAAGGTCAGCAAGCAAGAAAGCGCAGAGATCTGGGTGGAAGAAACTGATAAACAGGTGATGGCAGCTGGCATAGCTGCTGGAACAGAAGGGACAGGGAACAATATGATATGACAAAGAGTGGATAAGTAGGGAGGGACTAAAATGTGAAGGGCCTTATAGGTAAGTAAGAAAGTGAGGACCAGGAGCTTGTATATGAGGAGGTGGGCAAGGAGGAGCCAGCAGAGAAAATGTGCTGATAATAAAAGTCTATGGAACCTTTCTATTGTTTGAGTAATTATGGTGCTGCCTGGAGTTCCTCCCACTGTGCTCCACTATTCAAAAACGGACTAGCAACGATCAATAATTAATTTCTTCAGGAAGACAAGAGCCCCTCTAGCATACACCCTGTTAGGATATAGATATTCAGGCCTGTCTGTAAAGGCCTATACTCTAAGAATTTAGGTGTATTCTTATCACTTAGCTAGTTATAGAGGTATAAAAGAAAGAATCAAAATCACTGTCTGCCGGTGTAAGGTCTTTCTCTTACTGTGACAGTCTGAGGCCCTGTGCTTAGGCTAAGATCTTTGGCTAAGCAGCAGAGGCAGCCATAAGCTGGTAAGCGAATGGTCACATCCTCACATTCCAAACTAGTCATACTGAAATAAGGTGCTATTGGGCTGTTAGGAATACAATCCTGTCCTGATAATGCCTATCGCCTCCAGAGAAAGGGAAGTGCCTAGAAAATGTAAAAGAAAACTTAGTTTTATAGCATCCTGTCTGGCAAGAACTCACTCATCAATAGCTGGGATGTGAAATCCTCACTTCTGTGTTGTTTTGTCATTATAGTTCCCACTTTTCTATTGTTTATTTGCATGGTCTCTGTCTGGTTCTGTGATTGTTTCTGTCTGCTGTATAATTAAGTTTGCTGGGTGTAAACTAATTAAGGTGGTGGGATATAACTGGTTACATAATCATGTTACAATATGTTAGGATTGGTTAGTTAAATTTCAGGAAAATGATTGGTTAAGGTATAGCTAAGCAGAACTCAAATTTTACTATATAGTCTGCAGTCAATCAGGAAGTGTGTGGGTGGGGGAAATGGGAACAGGGAATGGGGGTGGGGAAACTGGAATCATGTTTTGCTAAGGAGGGAAATGGGAACAGGGAATGGGGGTAGGGAAACTGGAATCATGTTTTGCTAAGGGCAGAAATAGGAACAGGGACACAGGTAAGGCTCTGTGGTGTCAAAGCTGGGAAGGGGGACACTAAGGAAGGAAACTGGAATCATGCTTGCTGGAAATTCACCCCAATAAACATCAAATTGTTTGCACCTTTGGACTTCGGGTATTGTTGCTCTCTGTTCATGTGAGAAGGACCAGGGAAGTAAGTGGGGAAGGAATAAGCCCCCTAACACACCCTGTCTGAAGTCAGGGGAACCTCATACTAAATTCCTGGGGCCCCTTCTTGCGACAACAACATTTTTTTAATTCTCAAGTTAAATATGATCACATTTGCCACAGTTCCTAAATTCAATGTATTTGACTGTCACTTGCAACTAACTCACCTTTAATCCTGACATATGCCTGAATGACATGTACCTGCACATTCCTATAAGAATAATCAAGAAGGATGTTGAAAAATTGGAAGGGATTCAGATTCAGAGCTGGTCTGGAAAACATGCCTTATAGACTTATGAAACTAAGTCTATTTAGTTCATTCAAGAGAAGGTTAAAAGGTGACTTGTTCAGTCTATACATAGCTACATGGGGAAGAGATTTCTGATAATAGACAGCTCTTTAATCCAGCAGAAACAAGCATAGCAAGATCCAGTGGCTGGAAGCTAAAGCGAGACAAATTCAAACTAGAAATAAAGCATAAATTACATGAGGGTAACTATCTATTGGAACAACTCACCTACACATGTGGTGGATACTCCATCTCTTGTCTTCAAAGTCAAGACTGGATTTATTTCTAAAAGATACGGTTAAGCTAAACCATGAATTATAGGATTGATGCAGGAATTACTCAGTGAGGTTCCATAGCCTGTATTATGCAGTAGATCAGTCCAGATAATCAAAATGTCCCTTGGCCTTAAATTCTCTGAATTCCTTACTGTATCTCAAAGCAGAGTCCTATTTTGAAGAATGTCTGTAAAAATGGCATTGTGGATCCCATGTTAATTTTCCTCTCACTAGTTTTCCATATTAAATTTACTCCGTTTGCAAGTAAAAGATGTGTCTTTTGAAAGTACCGGTGCTGCAAACATGCCCAGATTGTACCACGCATCATCCACAACCACAATAAAGATTCTACAGCTGGAATTTAATTAGCACTTTTTTTGTTGATGTGCATGCCCCAAAATAATCCAGCTCACTCTCCCCCTGCAGGGCTAACATGCAGTAAAATTTATTTTGGTCAATAAGTAAGCACAGATGACTCAATATATACAAAAAAAAACAATTGAGTAAGACACTCTATTTTACACAGTCACTTTTCTGAATAGAACAGCATTTTAGGTAACAGACTGATTCAACCACCCAGTTGGCTTGCATAATTACTCATGACCACACACTGCAACATATGGGTACAGATCAAAAAACAATGGCTCACAGAACCCTGCACCCATTACATTAATAGAGGATGTGTGGAAAGTATGCTTCAGGAATTCTACTGTAGTCTGATAATAATACCATACATAACAATCTCTTAGGAAATAATAGATCTGATAAGGGATCAGAAAAATGGAACTAAGAAGATTAAATAGGTTAGAACTAGATGGGATGAGTGGAAGAGGGAAGGGGAAAAATATCTTCCATTAGAGAATGGTCATTTTCTCTTTTTAAACAAATATTATAATGATTGTAACTCCTTCAGTACGATCATACAAGGACTGGCTAAAATACAAATCTTTCAAAGTACTAGGCAGAATTCATTACGCCATTGGTAAAACACAAATCATTGTAAAATAAAAAAATCATCCAGACACTGTTTGAAAATGAAGAACAGGGGAGAGAACATATAAATTGATAAACAAACTATGAATCCTCTTAAGTATCATCACGGGAAACTTTAATGATAAAGTGGACAGAAACAAGTTTAATAAAAAGGCTAGAATTAGAGTTAAAAAAAGAGTGGCTGGTAAAATTTGACCATAAATCAGAGCAAGGTGTAGTTTAGTGCCTAATCCACCCTCAGCAAACTCCCCATCATCCCTTTAAATTTTGCAATAAAGTAAATAAAATATGAAGAAATGGAACTATAAGATGTGCACCATGCTCCCCTGTCCTTCCCACCACTTCCAAGACACCAAGCAATAAGCTCTGTACTTGAGTTTTAACTCAAGTTCTGATGCCCACTCTCCTATGGTCTTGGGCAAGTCTCTACATCTCTCTGTTTGCTACCCCTCCTGTAAAGTGGGGAGAACATTTCCTTCCTACCTACCTCACTAGGGTCTTGTAAACATCAACGGAAAGATTTTCAGAAATGGGTGCCTAAAGTTATCGTCCTGAATCCACGTTCAGGCATGTATATTAGTGGCTTGATTGACAAGAGTACTGGGCACCCAGCAGTTCACACTGAGGTCAATGTCTGCAGTACTTCTGGGGCACTCACTATACTGCTCCTGATTTCCTATGATATGAACATGGTGAGTAAAAAAAATTGTAAAAGCAGAAAGCCTGCCCCGTGAGTTGGCCCTTCAAAGATCTAAGAGTGGAACCTACTCAAATTTAAATGTTGAGAAGATGTTTTACTGATTAAATACCAACTTCAGGGGCTCTGTTTAAACTTTACTGAGTTCTGTCCTGTGAAGATATGTGTGGCATAGGAAGGGCATACTTGTAACTTTCAGAGAGTCTTTCAGAGGATCCTTGATCCTCTCACACCAGGTTTACTTCTTTAAATAAATGGAGAAACTCTGAATTTATAATCACGTTAGTGAGGGGAAAATCAAGTCCAGAATCTCCTAAAGAAATAGACAGATAATCTGAGTGGGGGAGGAGGGGAGAAAGTCTGCATAACTGTAGATCAACTCTTAAAGACAAGAAGGAGAAGTCTTGGTGTACATCCTTTAAATATATTTAGGCAATAGTCTCATGATACTCAGATACCATGGTAATGAATGCCAACATAAGAACCTGGATAGATAAACAGAACTTCTTGACATCACACCACCATGTGACAACACAAGCTTGGGATCCTCCAAAGCCTAATGTAAATTAAAGCATGTATGAATGGTAAGAGGTGAACCGCACTCAGCTCTCAACCATACGTATAAGTGATACTGCCATCTAGTGAATGACCCATAGAGAATAACAGATTACTATTGCCAATGGCAGAAGAGGTAGAAGCCTGTGATTTTTCAAGATAAAGGACGAGGGTTCTAGAACCAATTGTATGTGTGTGTGATTTCTCTTATAATAGTGACTACAGCAGATAGATACATTATAAGCAGCTGACAGATCACTGTTCTTTGTCTGGCACACTGGGGATCAATAATTTTAGATTTTAATGGATTAGGAGAGGAGATGTCAATGTAACAGATTTTTCTGATGATGCTGAACTACAGTAAAACCACGCAGTTACAAACATCTCGGGAATGGCGGCTGTTCGTAACTCTGAACAAAACGTTATGGTGGTTCTCTCAAAAGTTTACAACTGAACATGGACTTAATACTACTTTGAAACTTTACTATGCAGAAGAAAAATGCAACTTTTAATCATCTTAATTTAAATGAAACAAGCACTCAAACAGTTTCCTTACCATGTCAAATCTTTTTTTTAAAACCTTATTTTTTTAGTAGTTTACGTTTAACACAGTACTGTACTGTATTTGTGCTTTTTTTTTTTTGGTCTCTGCTGCTGCCTGATTGCATACGCCCGATTCCAAATGAGGTGTGTGGTTGACCAGTCAGTTCATAACTCTGATATTTGTAACTCTGAGGTTCTACTGTATCTGACTGGAGGAAACAGCCTTACAGAAGATATCAGAAATGATACAAATGTGACTGAATGTACTCTAGAGGGACAAGCAGACAAGGAAAACTAGAAAGAGCTGTGGGTAACAACAGATGTTCTCTGTCAAGAATTTACACGAAGAGACTGAGACAGCAACATGTAAGTGCAGGAATAAACAGACTGCTCAACAAGTACATAGCTAGACACACAAAAACACATTCTCTATCAAAAAGACAATTGCAAGAGTTCTTTTATTTCCCACTCATTCTCTTCTTGCTGTTGCTTTGCTTTCTTTTTTAAAACCACAAACATGCCCTCCTTTCTTAAGGTCCTTTAACATCAAGGCTTAAAGGCCTGAACTTAACCTCCTTTTAAAAATAACCTATTTGTTTGAATCCAGATAATTATGTTTTTACTTTAATTCATAAAAAAAATCTTAACTAATCTTAAAAATTAAAAACAATTTAACTCCGCCCAGGACCTATGCCTGTGAGCAATCTTGCAGTTAGAAGGCACTGTGTACATGCAACAAATAAAAAACCCCTCATAACAACGACACAAAATGTCAAGTGTCAGGGCTCCAAGAGGTTTATTTATTTTTAATCTTAAAAAGTAAAAGGGAAAATATGTAGTCCTGAAGCATGCTGACAGTCTAACAAAATCCAAAGTAAACAAAGATCAAGATTGTGCTGGGTGTAGCAGTGCACATAGTTACAGCGTAGCCGGTAAATACTTCTGCCTTCAGACACATATGTTAAAATGAATTTTATGACACAAAGCAATGCATGCTTTTATTCCAAGAACTAAATTTTCCACAGCTGGTTAAACTAGGATGACGAAGAAACAAGTGCTCACTTTCTTTAAAACTCTTCTTCCATTTTTTTTCCCACTCTTTTTCCTCTTTTGGTTTCTTCTCTTGCCTTCCTTTGCCGTCCTTTGCCTTATTAAATTGTGTTCTCATTTGTTTTCCATGCTTCCTAAACTACTTCCCTCTGTTCTTGGTTTCTTTTAATGTTTGCGTTCTCCTATGTTTATTCCCATCTCCATATTGCTTAGTCTTTCTCTAGTGCTTTTATTTCCCACTCTGTTCTTTTCTTGTTATTTTGATTTCCCTTTTTACATTCCCTTCCTTATCTATTTTTCTGCATCTTTTTCCCCTTGCTTATTCTCATTTTCTTGCCAGTTCTATAGCTCTTCATCAGATTCCAGCAGACAACAGAGCTCCAGCACGGTGAAAATGGATTGCAAAATGACAAAATATTTGAATCCTCTGCTGCTTTGAGCATGGAGCTTGTCATTTCAGAAGTAATGCTCCAATTGGTTTCCTGGTCGTCCCTCAGGTATTTGATAGGGATGTTATGTTGCTAGGGCAACACTCTAATTGTCCTGGGACGCGGGGCAAACAAGATATTTTCCTGGTCTGTCTGAAGGTCACACTGACACTCTGACAATTAAGTACGGGTGAACAAAGCAGCAAGCAAGGTGATCAAAAAAGCATCAGGCAGACCAAAGCTCAATAACATTTCCATCACCATTAAGAACCCATCTGCACTACAAATACAACAAAGACAAGAGATCTGGTTACAGCACTCTGAGCGGATAACACTGAGGAGGGAACCATAACACTGCTTCCAAAACTGGCTGAATCCACTCCCAAAGCTTTAGAATGATTTGGGAACTCGGTTAACATCCTGTTTACATTGCCATGAATCAGGGAAAGAAACCAAAAGGAGTGCAGGGAAGCATCCGAAAAGAAAGATGTGACCTAGGCCGCTGGAGTCTCTCCCCAGCCCAAGGAGGACTAACGCCACAACCAGACACTTTTCAGGCCTTTCCTTTATGGCAGTTTTATTCTTTAAATGTAAACCTTAGGCAAAATATCAGATCAAAGCAGCTCCTCCATCCACCATGGGCTACAGCTCCCAAAGGCTTTTCCTCTTGCCTTTCTCAGTGCTTAAAGGAAGACACATCCTTCTCTTCAATCTCCCTCTTCCAGGGCCTACTGCACGAGCCCCATCTTCCTCCCGCTGACCTTTATAGGGATCACCTGACCCCTTCCCAGGTGTATCTGATAAGCAAACAGGGCTAGCTTGTATCAACCAGACAAACCTCCCTTAGATTTCAGAACCGGAAGTATGGAGAGTCTTTTAAACTCATTAGGTTGCTCCCACCCGTTTTATAATTTTCACTTAAAAAAACAAACTTCTTGTGTGTGCACTGCATGTCCCCTTCCAGGCCTGATCCACACAGGATATGGATGTGCCCCAGCTCTCACTTCAAGAGTTTGGCTCTTTAGTTCAAGCTATACAGCCTCATGAGTTTAGTTCTGGAGTTCCTTGTTTCAGACCCAAGATGTCAGGCATCACACACAAAACTTAGAGGTTCAACCCACCGCTCTGACTGTAGTTCTATTTTTACTCTGAAAGACACAAGTAACAAGCATGTGCACATCTATGCAAAAACTGGGTGTACATTCATGAGCATGTATTTTCTGTTCATTGACCAGGACCACTGCACGCAGAGTTCCCTAATCATGAATGGCCACCGGATCCATGTACCCACAGATCTACCAGCCCTACCAAAAAAAAAAAAAAATGCTCAAAAGCACACCTTCATATGACAGTTTCATTATTCTTATCTCAAAGCATTTAAAGACATGGGGTGGGTGGGAGCTTCTAGAGAATTAGTAAACACGTAGCTCTAACTGTGATCTGTGGTTTCGATACTTTGAAGTGATTAAACATCCCATCATCCTGACATGTGGCAACTACTAGAAAAGGAGGAAAGGTCTTTTCCTCTCCTCACACGCTTCACAGTTTTGAAGAGTGCAGACTCTTCCTTTTATTTTTCCTTTATTGATGTTAACATGTAAGGACAGAAAGAAAATTGTCATATTATCTGTGCTCTCTATTACAAATCTTATAAGCAATTTTTCCTTTAAAATTAATAAGTGTGTGGGGGCGCGTGTCAATTTATACATTTTAAGTCATAAGAAAACCATCAACCTGATAAATAAAGCAACACTCACTCACATAAAAAAGCCCACAATGTTGTGTATTACTTCTTTATCTTAGCTTCTCCCAAAACTTACACATGCTATAGCAGCCTTCTGTACAGCACTCTCTATTTGCTGATATTATTTTACTGGGAGAGGGAAGAGAGGGACTCATTTTACCTCTCTAGATCTTAAGAATGACCAAAATACTTTTTCAAAGCCATCCAACCTGTCCCAATGTGACTCTCTCATATGATGCTTTCTTTACTAGGTTTTAAATTCCTTCACAGAGGGATTGTTCTTGTTTTACCAAAATCTGAGAACAATTCTTACAAACGGTAGTGATTTTAAAGAGATCTAGGTCAGTGGTTCCCTGGGGATTCAGTTTAATTTAGACACATGCCATGAGGTCCAGTTTAAGTTTTTGTTTGAGTAGATTTTCAAGCAGACCAAAATAACCTCTAGTACTTCCAGAACAAGTGATTCTTTCCTAGTTTTCAGAGTAACAGCCGTGTTAGTCTGTATTCGCAAAAAGAAAAGGAGTACTTGTGGCACCTTAGAGACTAACCAATTTATTTGAGCATAAGCTTTTGTGAGCTACAGCTCACTTCATCGGATGCATACTGTGGAAAATACAGAAGATGTTTTTATACACACAGACCATGAAAAAATGGGTGTTTATCACTACAAAAGGTTTTCTCTCCCCCCACCCCACTCTCCTGCTGGTAATAGCTTAATTAAAGTGATCACTCTCCTTACAATGTGTATAATAATCAAGGTGGGCCATTTCCAGCACAAATCCAGGGTTTAACAAGAACGTCTGAGGAACAGTGGGGGGGGGGGGGGAATAAACAAGGGGAAATAGGTTACTTTTTATAATGAATCAACCATTCCCAGTCTCTATTCAAGCCTAAGTTAATTATATCCAATTTGCAACTTAATTCCAATTCAGCAGTCTCTCGTTGGAGTCTGTTTTCGAAGTTTTTTTGTTGAAGGATAGTCACTCTGAGATCAGAAATCGAGTGACCAAAGAGATTGAAGTGTTCTCCGACTGGTTTATGAATGTTATAATTCTTGACATCTGATTTGTGTCCATTTATTCTTTTACGTAGAGACTGTCCAGTTTGCCCAATGTACATGGCTGTTTTTCTTGTGCTCTAATTTTGGGTTTTCGCCATTAATCTGGATTTTGCAGTTTGAGTGTATCAAGACATTCAGAGATTGTGGGCTGGTCTCTACACTAACGCTATAAATTGATCTAAATTACACTAGTTCAGTTATGTAAGTTATGTAACTAAAGTCGATGTAACTTAGGTTGACTTACAGCAGTGTCTACACCGCACTATGTCAACGGGAGGTGCTCCCCATCGACCTAGCATGTCTTCACCAGACCCGATAAATCGACACTGCTGCATCAATCGCAGCAGTGCCGATTTAGCTGTTATTATAGACATGGCCTAGGTATTTGACACCCAAGCTGAGCTTCTGCAACAAAGTGAAGATTTTTCAGCCCAAGTAGAATTGTACTGGCTATGTAAATATGGATGAGGTATAATCAGTGCAACATATCCCCACTGAGAGGTACAGTTAGTGGTCTAAGTATAGAGTTGGAAGCCACTAGAATCTATAAATCCCTGAATGCCTGAAGTCTAACCTTAATTTCACCAACACCCTCAGTTGCCATGGACACAATATTTAACACATCTCAGTTTCCCTATCTGTAAAATGAAAAAAAATTATCTTTACTTTGCAGGAGTATTGTAATGATTAATGAATGTTCATAAGACATTTTGAAGATGGAAATGCTACATTAAAGTGCCAGGTAGCATTAATGAGAAGGTATCTGATCAGATAAAAGCTTAGTTTCCAAAGTTATTTGGGAAATAATGTTTTCAAGCCTTCTGCACCTTTATTTAAAAAGAGTTTCTCGTTACTAGAGGCCAAGACCAAAAATGCTCAAACATGGCTACCTAAGGTTAGGCACCTAAATCACAGTGGCCTGATTTTCTGCTCTGAGCACCCAAAACTTATACGGACTGTAGGCATTCAGCATTTTTGAAAAATCAGGTCATGTTGATTTAGGGCCCTAACTTTAGATAGCTATGTCTGCAAACAGTGAACCACTCAGTGGTTCTGAGAAATTTATTACATCCAAAAGAATACTAAAATGTACATAATAAAATGCCATCACATTAAAAACAACAATAAATGGGTAAAAAATGAAAACATGGCTACAATTCATTTCTCTCTTCTCTTTGCTACCCATTCACAGGTTATGAGCTCAACTTATGCAACTTCCCTCGAGTAAACTACAAGGCTGTATTCACTTTGAGCCATGTATTGTCTAATCTGTGAATCTATAATATGCTGTATAGGTTATCCTCAAACAGTGACCAGAGTGACGCTGGCAGATCAGATGCCAGCTCATACCAAGGCCACTGGGCCTCACTGAACACTGACAAATGCAGAGCTGGAAACCAGTCTGGCTCACCTGTGTGTTAGCATTAACAACATAGATATTAGAGTTATACAAATGTGTTGAGTGTTTAGACTTTATAGAATGCTTGTAGAATGCTGCATGTATTACTTTTACTTATAGTATGTATCGCATATTATAAGTTAATGTTTAAGTGTTTGCTCTGTAACTATAAAAATGTTTGCTAAGACTGTCAAACCCTCCCAGACAGGGGAGAAGCATTACACAGGGCTGGTCTGCCCTACCATCTTAAGTCAATTTAACTTACAGCGCTCAGGGTGTGAAAAAGACACACCATCCCGCCGAATAATGCACCTTACGTCGACTTAAGCACTGTCCGCACCAGCGCTATGTCGGCAGGAGATGCTCTCTCACCGACACAGCTTCCACCTTTCACAGAGGTGGAGTAATTATGCTGACGGGAGAGTGCTCTCCTGTCGGCATAGTGCATCTTCACCAGATGAACTACAGCGGTGCAGCTGTGCCAGTGTAGCGCCGTAGTGTAGACTTGCCCCAATGTTAAATACTAGTTTACCACAAGAGGCATTATCTCTTTCCCAACAAAAGAAGGCCCATGGACACCAGACAAGCCACTGTAGAACATCAATGGACAAAACACTTTATCGATTTCAGGGGCTGGGGGGAAGCAGAGAGCATGTGCACAAGCACTCATCCCATACCAGCTTGAATGCTGGGGAAGGGAATAAAAATCCCTGATAAGGTGCAATTGTTATCCCTGTGCTGCTGGAACTCTGCTTGAGGGACTAAGATTTCAAGGGTCCCCAGCTGTTTAGCTTCGGTTAGTTCTAAACAACATATAAAGCTTGCATATTATAGCAGCTACTATTACCTTTGGAACCTAAAACTGTATCTCATTTTCCACCTGAGGCACGTTGCGCATACACTAGGAAGAGTTAATTTATTATAGAATTGGCTACAAGCATTGTCTCTGGAGAGAGATCTAAGGTGCTCTTGACCTGGGGTAAGCGAGTGGGAGTTATCCGAGTACTGATGTGATTCTTGGTGTAAGGGACCATCTACCACAAAGGTCAAGCTTACCTGGTTGGGAAGATAGACTAGAGTGCCCAAAGGGGCTGTCTGTAACTCCATGTTAAGGCTGTTATAGTACTTCAGAAGTTGACACTTGATACTTGGTTGGTGAAATCTAAGTACAGAATACACAACCAGTTTGGGGTTCATGCACTGTTTCTTGACAGTCTGCCCTGGGGTTCGCACTGACCATCATGAGTCACTCCAGACAGCTTGACAGCAAGCATTTAGACTTTGACATAAAATCAGCATATTGTACCATGTATGCCCATTCATAACTGTCACTTTTATATTAGGATTACGTAAAGTTACAAATGTGTATTCTTAAAAATAAAGAATTGCAGAACACAATACTTTGAAATCCCTTCATAAGAAGATATGCACTAATCAGTAGCTTTCTATTTACATTTTCAATCACATATTTTTTTATTGAATGAACATTTAAAGTATTATATTTACCCACCATTTCTGAAGACACACTTCATGGACTTGCCTATCTCCCCTCTTGGAGAAACCAATCTCCCCCTGACATCAAATACTTTGTTAGTACTGTCACCACTCTGCCATGTAGTGGCAGATTTCCCACTAGGGGAGAAATCAGTAATGCTAGTCTGCATATTTTCCTGGTGTCTTTTGATTTATTTACTCTATATACAAGAGTCTTTGGACAGAGGTGGTCAAACAGCATTCAAGCAAACTCCTCTTTCAGAAATCTCAGCCAAAAGACCAATAACCAGTTTCAAGGCAGCAGCTCTGCCCCAAGAACTGACTCTACTTAGAGATATCAAGACTGAGAGGAAACTCTCTTGCTATTTGCAACACCTTCCCCAAAAGTATCATAAAACAACAGTACATCATTTCTTCAAAGACTGTACACTGCTTACACGATAAGAATTTGTACAACCTTGTAATAGCACCATCTGGTGACTCCTGGCATAACTATATTTTTAAACTGCTTCCCAAATAAAAGCTATTTAGAAGAAAAGATAAAGGAATAGCATGATCTCACTTCTCAGAACACAAGTTCTACAACATATGGTTTGTGTGTACTGGTTCCCAAAAAATGTGTAACACTCCACATTTTATATATTCAATACAAGTCTGAAGGATTTTGTGGGAGGAAACATCTGAGAAGTCCCTACTATAACAACATTCTGAGAAAGAGGAAACATGCACCTGCTTTACCAGTACACAAATTCACACACATCCACTAAGATGGGAGTCTCAAACTGGGGATCGTGACCCCTCAGGTCGCAAGGTTATGATGTGGGGGATGGTGAGCCATCAGCCTCCACCCCAAGCATCGCTTCGCCTCCAACAGTTTTAATAGTGTTAAATATTTTTAAAGTGTTTTTAATGTATGGGCGGGTCACACTCAGAGGTTTGCTGTGTGAAAGGGGTCATCTATGCAAAAGTTTGAGAACCACTGCATCTTCATCAAGAAAAAAAGATGATTCAGAGACTGATAGATAAGGCTGCGAGTCTGTCATGGAGGTCATGGAAGTCATGGATTCCGTGACTTTCCGGGACCTCCATGACTTCTGCAGCAGCCAGTGTGGCTGGCCCAGGGGCCACCTGAGCAGCTCTGGTGGCCCCCAGGCCAGACACACTGACCGCTGCTGGGGTAGTCTCAGGCCACCGTGGCCTTGTCCCCCAGCAGCAGCAGGAGTTTGGCTGTGGGAGGGGGCTCAGGGCTGCGGCAGGGGGTTAGGGTGCGGTAAGGGTTCTGGGCAGCGCTGACCTTGGGGAGATTCCCTGGAAGAAGCAGCAACATGTCCCTTCCTCAGCTCCTAGGTGGAGGCGCGGCCAGGTGGCTCTGCGCGCTGCTTCCACCCACAAACGCCACCCCCACAGCTCCCATTGGCCCCAGTTCCTGGCCAATGGGAGCTGCTGAGTGGGTGCTTGGGGCGGGGGCAGCGTGCGGACCCCGCCCTTGGCCTGACCTCCGACTCCACCTAGGTAGGGGCCGCAGGAATATGCTGGCCACTTTCTGGAGCCGCATGGAACTGGATAGGGAGCCTGCCAGCCCCCCACCCCACCCCGCCCAGCCCTCTTCTGCCCCCCAGCAGTAGTGGGAGTCCTTGGCCACGCACCACCGCCTGCCACACCGCCCCCCCAGCACCCCTGGGCTGCCCCCGACCCACAGCACCCAAGTTTTAGTCAGGGGTATATAGTACAAGTCATGGACAGGTCACAGGCCATGAATTTTTGTTTACTGCCCATGACTTTTACTAAAAATACCCATGACTAAAACGTAGCCTTACTGATAGATACTAAGGCCAGAAGGGAGCATTATGATCATCTATTCTGCTTTCCTGTAAAATATGGGCTATATAACTTCCCCAAAATCATTCCTATAGCAGATCTTTTAGAAAAACATCCAATCTTGATTTTAAAATTATCAGTGATGGAGACTCCACCACAACCCCTTGGTAAATTGTTCCAGTGGTTAATTACTCTCACTATTAAAAATGTGTGCCTTACTTCCAGTCTGAATTTGTCTAGCTTAATTTCCAGCCATTGGATTGTGTTATACCTTCTCTACTAGATTAAGGAACCCGTTATTAAATGTTTGTTTCCCATGTAGATATTTATAGACTGTAATCAAGTCACCTCTTAATCTTCTCTTTGTTATGCTGAATAGATTGAGCTCCTTACGTTTATCAATATTAGGTATGTTTTCTAGTGATGTAATCATTCTCATGGCTCTTTGAACTCTCTCCAATTTATCATCATCCTTCTTGAATTGTGGACACCACAACTAGACACACATATTTCTGCAGCAGTCACACACCAGTGCCAAAGACAAAGGTAACACAACCTCTCTACTCCAGTCAAGATTCCCCTGTTTATGCATCTTTTTAAAAATCATTGCTTCCCGGAATAGTCTCTCCTATCCTGGAAGTATGGCCTACATTTTTGTTCCTACATGTATATATTTACATTTAGCTGTATTAAAACATATATTGTGAGCCCAGTTTACCAAGCAATCCAGATCGCTCTGAATCAGTGACCTGTCCTCTTCATTATTAATCACTCCCCCAATTTTTGTGTCATCTGCAAACTTTATCAGTGATGATTTTATGTTTCCTTCCTGGTTATTGATAAAAACAATTAAATAATGTTAAGAGTAGGGCCAAGAATCAATCCTGATGACAATTTGCCATTTACAGTTACATTGAGACCTATCAGCTAACCAGTTTTTAAAATATGTAATGTGTGCCATGATAATTTTATATCATTCTAGTTTTTTAAATCAAAATGTCATGCAATACAAGTCAAATGCTTTACAGAAGTTTAAGTATATTACATCAACACTATTATCTTTATCAACTAAGCTTGTAATCTCATCAAAAAAGATATCAAGTTAGTTTGACAAGATTTATTTTCCATAAACCTGTGTTGATTTGCATTAATTACATTACCCTTCTTTAATTCTTTATTAATCAAGTTCCATAACAGCCATTCCATTATTTTGCCCAGGATCAACGTCAGGCTGATAAGCCAATGATTCCTCAGGTTATCCTGTTCTCCCATTTTATAAACTGGCATAACATTAGCTCCCTTCCAGTCTTCTGGAACTTCCACAGTACTGCAAGCCTTGTGAAAATCAACATTAATGGTCCAGCACATTCTTCAGCCAGCTCTTTTAAAACTCTTGGATGCAAGTTATCTGGACCTGCTGATTTTAAAATGTCTAACTTTAGCCTCTGTTTAACATTGTCCAGAGATACTAGTAGAACAAAAGAGTGCTATCGTTACCATGTGATGAGACCATATCTGTTTTTTCCCGAAATACAGAACAGAAATATTTATTGAACACTTCTGCCTTTTTTCTATTATTGATAATTCTACCATTTCCATCTAGTAATGGACCAATACCACTGTCAGGATTCTTTTTGTTCCTGCGTAGACTGTCGGTCCTTCATCAGTTGAGACTGAGCCAATCACAACACGTCTTCCAATCTTCTCTCGCTCTGGCCATCCTTCGTCATACTTGTCCATATCTCCTTGTTAGGAAGTCATCCCACCTCTTTGGAGGCCGACCATGTGGCCGTTTCTGTTCTCGCAGATACTATTAGGATATAGCTGTGGTCCATCTGTTGTCGCTGAGTCGGGCCACATGTCCCGCCCGCCGCATTTTGCTGAACCTGCTTTCAACAACAACATCTCGCACTCCAGACTGCTGCCTAATTATTTCATTGGGGATGTGATCACAGAGCGAAATGCCCCAAAATGTCCGTTCCATCGCCCTCTGTGTGACAGACAGTTGATGTTCTTCAGTCTTTGTCAGTGACCACGTTTCGCTGCCATATAACATCACTGGAAGCACGGTCGAGTTAAAAAGATTCGCACGAGTTATTTTGCTGATCTTTCCTTGGACTTTTGTTCCTAATATATTTTAAAACCTCCTTCTCTGTTTTCCATAACTCTACTAGCCATATATTTCTCCTTGTATCCCTTTGCTTCCCTTATTTTTTTTTTTTACTATTCCTAACTTCTGATTTATATTCATTAATATCATTACGATCAACTTCAACTTTCTTCCATTTGTTATGTATTTTTATTTTCATTGTTTACAGCTGCCTTCAATTCCCCTCTAAACCAGGTCTTTTTATATTATTATTTTTTATTTTAAACAGACCAGCACACTTTTCTTCTTTGATTGTGGCTTTTTGGGCATCTTGTAAGGTGTTCTTAAATGAGTCCCAATTATCATTCATATTTTTCTGATTAAGGTCTTCCTCCTAGTTCATTTGGCTCATAATTGTTTTCAGCTTTGTGAAATTGTGCAAATTAAAGTGTATATATACATGACTGGTCTGGACTTTATTCTCCTTGCATATTATCAATATGATCAACTCATGATCACTTGTACCTAAGCTACCATTAATTTTTAGTTCTGTAATCAGTTCCTCTTTATCTGCGAGGACACGGTCTAATACAGAAATTCCTCGTGTTGTCTGAAACACTTTTTGAGTTAGGAAATTGTCACCTATTATGTTTAGAAATGCCAATTCCAATATGAATGTTACTTTGCTTTTTTATTATGAAGAAGTTTTTTTGGTTATACACAGAACTGGTGTTTAAATTCTGTGTGGGGGAAATTTGGGAAATGATTTAAACAGCACTGAACAAAAAATGAAAATACATTTGGTTTGCTGTCTATGTATTAAGAAGAGAACCTCCTTGTTGGTGATAAATAAATAGTAATATTTTAATCTGGAAAAAATAAACTGAAGAACTATGCCACAGTAGAACTGGTACTTATTGAGAGCACACACAGACTATACTACGGAGACTATAAACATAGCACCAGACACTGCATTAGAAAAGCTAGCATGTGATAAGACAATCATTTTCAGGTGTCATATTTTCCTCAAATAAAATACTGTCCCCCCTCCAAACATAACATGCAAGAGAAGGTTTGCAAGATCCATCTCAATTCTATCATCCTTTTAGCGTTCATCTTTTAAATCCAAAAAAAGATTTGAAAACAGAAAAAGTTGATAAATATCTAAGCACAGAGTTTACAAAACGCAAAGACAAAATGCAGACTGGCTGCACTGAGAATGCTTATTTCTAGCTGGTAAATATAGGGACCACTCACACCTCCATGTTCTTTTTTTTTTTTAAATGAAAATATACAATGGCATCAGCTGAACAAGAACTGATTCCCTACGTTGCAATTTGTGGGAACGTGACAATGCATGTAATTTTTTGCAGCTTTTTTAAAAAAATAGAAATACGTCATAGCTGTTAGCCTGAACACTTTTCAGAACTCACAATCTGATCATATTTTTAGGTGATAGTGAAATGTGCTTAAAATTTCAAATACCTCTAACAGGCTGTACTGGCCCTTTAAAGCTAGCACAGAAAGCCACTGGGGCCAGCTCTACCCCGTTCAAGGATTTTTTGTAAGGAACATACCTGTGGGACAGTGAATATGGCTCAGTGTGAGGAAGTGGCCTCAGAAAGGCAGCTGGGAGTTGAGGAAGAAACCCTGTCACTGTTCTGGGCTCAAGGACACAATCCCAAAGTGCAGGGAGGGCTAGAACACCTCTCAGCCTGAGCAAGCGTCTGGGAACTGTTGCTCAGCTCCTGACAAGGCACCCCAAAAGGGGGAGGAGTATTTAAGGACTTTCCATTACTCAGAGTCATGTGACTAAGTGAGAATCTCAGCTTTCATTTTTTTAAAGAGTTCTAGACCTCATGGGTTGCAGAGAAAGGCCTGGAAATATGGCCCGAGTATATTTCAAAGGTTTAAAATCAAGAAGGGAAATAGAAAGAACCCCAATTTTATTGTTTTTATAAAATTCCATTATTTTTAAGCCAATCTCATAATTTACTGAGGACTGAGTCATGGTTTTTGAACGCTTTGGATTGGCAATACCGAGCAGGCCCTTCTGGGCTGTCAGCTGAAGAACTGGGGCAGAGAAGAGCCCAGATAGGGCAGTTTTGCTTTCTTGTTTTGAAGAGATTTCCCCATTGTATATTTGGCCTGCCAACCTGACCACAACAAGAAGAACTATCTGTTGGTTTCGAACAGACTCTAAAAGTCATGGCTATTTTTATTCTTTTGTCTGTTACATCATCCATCTCAGATTGTATACTGTGCCCAATTTGTATCTGAGGCCCAGATCCACAAAGATACTTAGGTGCCTAAATCCCAGTCGTAGGTTCCACTGCGACCCACAAAACTTCCACTTGGCTACTGCCTAATCCTGTAGCCACCTAATCTCACTTGGTGCTCACATTTTTTCAATAAAGGTTTCTAGCTGACTGTGTTTCTACCTCCAAGCATATGCACTGCTGCCCCACTCTAGGTACTCAGGTACCTAAGTCCCAGAGCAATCCCAGAAGTGCGGGACGATACATGTTTGTCTGCCTATCTTGCCCACTGGACCCAATCCCGTAGGTGTGCTCAAGAGGCCACCTACCAGATCAGGTCCCATTCAAAATCTAGCCAAAAGGAGGAGATGGTGCTGGTGCCCACCTTCTAACTTTTGTCCCAGTCGAGCACTCACCTTGTGATGTGGGAGACCAGTGTTCAATTCCCACCTCCACCTCAGGAGGAGAAATGATTTGAACAGGGCTCTCTCACCTCTCAAGAGAGTGCACTAACCACTGAGCTATAGATACTCTGATGTGGGGCTCGTTTGGTCTCTCCTGTTGAAGCCATTCCACTGTGTATAACTACTGAAAGAGGCATTGGGTCAGAGGGAGAATAAGCGTGACAGTGACTCTGTAGTCTGGTGGGTAGGGCACTCACCTGGGAGGTAGAAGACCTGGGGTCATTCCACCTGTTCTAATGACTATTTCATTATTTAGCCAAAGTGGAACAGCTTCAACAGGAGAAACTGAAGGAGACGCACACCAGAATATTCCATAACTTAGTAGTTAGTGCACTCTCCTGAGAAATATGGGAAACCCCCATTCAAATCCTCTCTCCCCACTAGGCAGTGGGGGGAATTTAACCTGGGTCTCCCACATTGCAGGTGAATGCTCTAACCACTGAGCTAAAAATTATGAAGTGGGCACCACCTTGTCCTCCAGCCATTTTGTGTGGATTGAAGCAGACTCCTCACAAGACACTTTTCAGGCACCTACGCCACCTGACTCCAGGAGAGAGGTTCCTAGTTGTGGATCATGAGCAGCGATAGATGCCTCTCTGCAGCCCACTCATGCCTAACTCCATGAGAGGAGGTTAGCACCCCCACCCCTTTTTGGCATCTCTATTGGCGGGCTTAGGCAGCTCATCGCCAAGGTGCCAGCTTTATGGATCACAGTCTGAGACACCTATCTCAGGCTTTGTAGATCACAGTGTTGTTCCTGTGATTTACTAAACATTTAGAAGTTAGGCATTGCAACACCTAAGTCCCTTTGTGGATAGGGGCCCGAGTGCCTAAATATTAAGACATCACCATAACTTACAAGCAAGGTAGTTTGAAGGTCAAATGACATGAGTGATCATAATAAACTTCAATATGCCTAATGTGAAGGTATAAACAACACAAAGAGAAACAGTTAGGATGTTTTTAATCTTACCGTTAGGATGCAGGATGGCTGAATAATTTGTAACAAATAATTTAATCACTGAGTTCTCTACAATGACCAGGATTTTCTTGAATTTGTTATTCAAATCCCTTCTGAGGACTCACTTTTTTCCAGGAGGCCCATAAACACTCATCCAGGGCAGTAAAATTGAGAACACTCCATTTCATTTTTTCTTAAATTCTAAGTTTGCACCATCTTCTGCATCTCCTATTGCATTTTTGTGTTGCTGGTCTAAGTAGGCTCTGATCCAGGCAAGTGACTGTGCATAGCCACATTCCTATGCAGAGCCCCCAAAAAGTAAATGGTTCCTTGCTGACGGGTGCAAGTGTTTTTCCACATAAAGACAATTGCAAGAGCGGGGCCTGAAACTGTAAACTCTTCAGGAAACGGCCACCTCATTCTTTATGTTTTTACAACATCAAACTCAGTGTTGGTGTTTAATAAAACCACAACAACAACAACTACCTGACCAGGTTTGTCCTTAGTTTCTTCGCTAACAGTTAGGTCCTGGATTCACTAGCACAGACCCCCTACACTTGGGTACAGGATCAGGGCCTAAAATCTAGTATACCTAGTATAACACAGCACAATGAGTGGAGGGAAGTTGGTACTTTTGAAAATCCCACCCTAAATTACCTAAGTTATTCAGAAGCACAAGTCCCATTTATCTTCAATAGGACTTGTGCTTCTAAGAGACAGGCATTTCTGAAAGTCCAGTCCATAATTAACAGTAACAGTGGTCATATAAATAGAATTTGATAAATTCAAATTTTTATGCTGCTAACAGAACTTTAAACTGTAAAACCCATCTTAAAAGAACTCCATCAATTCAAAAAAAAAAAAAAAAAAAAAGTTGGAAAATTTGTCCGTCTATTGTCATTATAAACAGCATGTCACATTACTGTTAGGTGCAATGAGAATTAGCAAGTAAATTATTTTTCCCATGTGTTTACTTTGTGAATTTCACAGGACTTTATTTTGACAGTTGCACTGTTTTCCCTGTATAGTCAGTCAGTTTCCCCGGTTGTCTGTCACAAAGCAACAGGGAAGAAAAAAAATTAAGTGGACAATATGACGGTACAGTCCCCAAAACTGGTAGATCTAGTACATTTTAACTCCGTTTTAAAATTGAGGATTTCATGTTGACAGTGTCCCTTTAAACAATTTTGCAACTCTCTCTTTTCTGCAGGTCTCAAGACAATGTTCCGTATCACTAGCGCAAACAGCAGCAATTTCTTATGTTGCATCTATCTGACATTACTGTGACAGGTTGGACCCCTGCCTTCTGGGATACCGCCTGATGTACTGGGATTTCACGGAGCCTCTCCTGCCCCACCAGCCTGGGTTCCTACTCCCTGTTTTGCTGAATTAGGCTCTCCAGCCTCTCGCAGCACACACACAAGTAGGACCACACTCAGCTGCAGCCAAAGACTGAAGTCAGCTCTGTATGAGAGGGCACCCCCAGCACTCACGTGCACACCCCTTTTGAGAGATAAACCCAAAATAATACTGTCTTGCACTGTATAGAAAAATCTGCACAGCACAAGCTCATAAAAATCCACCCTCTTCCTCAATGTAAACAGAGATGTGCACAACTTCTTCCCCCCACCCCTGTTAGAAATTACATAACCTGGGTTTAATAATAAACAAAATACGTTTATTAACTACAAAAGGTAGATTTTAAGTGGTTAAAGGGATAGCAAACAGAACAAAGCAGATTACCTTAGTAAAAAGCCGCAAACTGAGCGGCTAGATAGGTAGGATACAAATTAGCAAATTCTCACCCTGAGTGATAAACAGGCTGGCAGATTCTTAAGGCACAAGTTGCCTTGGCTTTCCCAGGTTTTCTTACACAGGCTAAAAATCTTAGCCTGGGACCATCACGTCGCACAGTTCAGTCTTTGTTCCTCAGGTGTTTTCAGGTGTGTTGTTGTAGGGAGAGCGAGGTCACCTCATGTTGTCATTGTGCCTCTTTTATATCTTCCCCCACATACACACACTTGCTGGAAAGCATTTTTGCTGTGACCTGGGTCAAACAGTTCCCATTGGGTAGAGCTATCTCTGAGGGGTTTCTATTGCACACAGTTCCTGGGATAATCCTTATGCTTGTGTGCATTTCTTCAATAAGCCACTAACATTGTTTGTCCTCATCCAGCGTAGCACATTTGAAATACAGACACATGGTTACTATTCCCAGCTTCAGATACAAAAATGATACATGCATGCAAATTGGATAAACACATTCAGTAAATTATAACCTTTCCAATGATATCTTACAAGACCGATTTTGCATAAAATATATCTTACTTATGCCATATTCATATCATAACCATATTTCAATGAAGAATATGGGGTTTAATGTCACACCTTTCTCCTGAGATTACTGCCAGGGGATTGGTCACTGACCAATGCAGAGGCAGTATACCTAAAATCCCTTTTTGGCTTTGGTTATACAGCCTCCAAGTGTTACCAAACGCTGTAGTGTCATCCATAGGTGCTTTTGCAAAATTCTGGGTTTCTGTACCCAGGTTACCTGAAAACATTTTGGTGTGTAGCACTGTGAACATAATGCAGATATCAATATATTTTAAAGTGTATGTGTCTTAGCATTTAGCCAACAATGCCATGAGGCAGTGTGCCTCAGTTTCCCCTTCCACATAGCAGTCTAGATTGGTTATGCTTTCTCTGCTGTGCCAAGCTCTAAGCTTCTTTTCGGGTACTAGCTAAGAAGCAATATTCTTATAAGTCTTTCTTGTTGCCACTCAGTCTTGTACCAAAGATTTTTCCAAAAATCATGCATGTCACGTATCTTTGAAGTATTTACCACTAGTATCAAATTCTTTGTCTTAACCCACAGAGTGTGTAGTAAGAGACATAAAATTATCAGCAAATTCATGACAGAGAGGCACTTCCAAGTATGATTACCATACCATGCCCTCTGTCTACACAGATCAGTTTGTTCAGCATTTATTATATTTCTCATCCCTTCAGTAAAGGTTCTTAGTTTAGGTATGTCTTTGGGGTTTTGGCAAGGAAAGCAGGGTGGATAAAAATCAATGATTTAAAAAGAAATCAAATTTTTTTTTATTTAAATCAGATTTTGTTGATAAAATGCTTTTTGAGCAAAAAACCTACCTAAAGATAGTTTTAATTCAGATATATTATAGCTCAAAGTTATCTCATCATGGAATAGGGATTATAAATTCTAATTCTAGAGTGTAAGATAATATATTCATGTAATGTTTAAGAAAAGTTTTGTAAATGAGTTCCAGTAGTTCATGGATTAGGGACCAAATCTTATGGGGTTCCAGGGGCTTCTGTATAGATTATTTCGGTTAATCATTCTATCTACCCAATGGGACTCAGTGCTCAATCTAGAAGATACCACCAGAGAGGATTAGTTTTGCAGTTCTCAAACTGTGGATTTGTGTCTCCAGAGATAACATGCTTCTTAGCAAAAATGTTTTTAAATAAATAAATAATATATAGAGGTGAGAAACAACAGCCCTCAACCCTATTGTCCCTCTGCAAATTTGTGTACACAGAGTCAATCCCTTATCTCTCTCTAAAAGTGCAAAGTTTCAAAAAGTTCAATGAACAGAAGATTGTTGGGGGCAGAATAGATCTGGACAAGGAGAAGAAGTCTGGAAATAAATGTGAGAAGGAAGGGACAGGCAGTAGAAACAAAAGTAAAACTCTGATCAGCATATTCCAGAAGTCTTGATGTCTTTCTGAGAGTAGACTTCATTGATTTGAGATCTACTATACCATTCTCTCACTAGAGGGGAAAACCTATAATGACAGCAGGCCGTACAAGAGACCCAGTTTGGGAATATTTTAAGGAAGTTTCTCTACCTGTGGGTAAGACAGGCATGCGTGCAAAATGCAAACAATGCAACAAAGAAATGCAAGGCCTGGTTTCCCAAATGAAACAACATCATGAGAAGCATTCCTTCTCAGGAGGAAGCTGCATTGAAGATGATGAAAGGAACATGTCTGAACATGCAGGATCTTCAGGTTGGTAAACTTTTTTGTTTCATACTCCTTTCTTAAGGACTGCCTGTCTTTCTTCTGGACTATTCTTGAATTCTCATGTTTGAGCAAAAAATATAGTTGTTACTCTATGGTACTATCATTTTAGATGCAGTTGTGATAAAAAATAAATAGCTGAAATAGGCAGATCTTCCATTTACAATTTCACCTTTAAAGTAGTACTCAGTGTCAGTGAATGCAATGAGCAGGGCCGTCCTTACCCATACGCAAAGTACGCAGCTGCGTAGGGCACCAGGAAATTTGGCACCAAATTTCCTGGTGCCCTGCGCAGCTGCATGCTGCTCTAGCCCCTGCTCCGCCTCTTCCCCATGGTCCCTGCCCCAACCCCGCCTCTTCCTGACCCTACCCCAGCCCCAGCCCCACCTCTTCCCGCCCCAGCCCTGCCCCCACTCCTCTCAGCAGTGCGAGCAGGGCTGGACCTGCACTCACCCGTGGCGGGAAGTGCAGCAACCCAGCCCCAGCCACGCTGCCGGTGAGTCCTGGAGGGTGGCTTCCCCCCGTCCCCCAAGCCAGCCCTGCTCCCTCAGCAGAGGCCTGGGGCCCCAAACACACTCCCCACGGGGGTTCTGCATAGGGCCCCAGAATAGCTAGGGACGGCCCTGGCAATGAGTAATACTAAATGAGCAATATGGTAATAATAATTAAATAACTGCATTGACTTATTTTGTTTAGGAGAATCCATCCTCAACATACAGGATTCTGAAGACTATCCACCTTCAAGGTCACCATCATTTTCTACAGTTTCAGAGTTATCTGCCAATGATAGTGTTTCAGTCACATCATGTATGTCACATAGCCACAGCATATCACCTGTAGCAAAAAGAAAAAAAAAATCTGCATCATCGAGAAACAACCATAGATAAATTTGTCATAAGAACCAGCAGATTACACAAAGAGGTAATTGATGAAAAAATTGCCTGGTTTGTTTATGTAACAAACTCTCCTTTCCATATGTTTGAGAACCCACTCTCCTTTTCCATATGTTTGAGAATCATTAACATGGTTCAGTCATTAAGACCAGGATACAGTCCACCCAACAGAGCAGATGTTGCAGGAAAATTGCTGGATCAAGTGTACGAAAAAGAAATTGAGCAGTGTGCAGAAGGTCTAGAGGGTGAAATTGTTAACCTGAGTCTTGATGGGTAGAGCAATGTCCACAATGATCCTGTTGTATGTGCTTGTGTGACAACAGAAGAAGGGAATGTCTTCCTTACAGAAACAACTGATACATCAGGAAATGCACACACAGCAGAATACTAACAAGAAGTAACAGTAAAAGCTATAACATACTGTGGGGAAAAAAATCCAAATGTCTAGCACGCAGCTTGGTCACAGACAATGCTGCAAACGTGTCCAAGATGAGAAGAAATTATTTAGAAGAGAGTGAAGAGAGTCCCAAGCTAATAACATACGGTTGCAGTGCTCATTTGTGTTCCAGAAATAAAGGCAAATGTTGTTGAAATTGCAAAATGCTTCTATAACAATCACTTTGCAGCAGCCGCTCTGAAAAAAGTGGGAGGAACCAAGCGAACTCTCCCACAAGACGTGCGATGGAACTCAGTAGTGGACTGTTTAGAGCACTAGATCAAGAACTGGCCTAATCTGATGACAGTTTGTGAACAAAATCGTGCAAAAATAGATGGCACTGTCACAGCCAAAGTTCTCACCATTGGGCTGAAGAGAAATGTTGAACACATGCTGAGAACCCTGAAGTTTCTGTAGCCTTGAATAAAATGCAGGGAAATAGCAGTTTTGTTGCTGACGCTGTTGAAATTTGGAAGGAACTGAGACAGATGTTGAAAAGAGAAATATTCAATAACAGAGTTAAATTACAAGCATTAAAAAAACGAATGGGACAAGCACTATCTCCAGCTCATTTTCTTGCAAAAATTCTCAATACTCAGTACCAGGGTCAAACCTTAACTGCTGAAGAAGAGGAGTTGGCTATGACATGGACATCCAGCAATCATCCCTCCATAATGCCAACTATAATAAACTTCAGAGCTAAGGGTGAACCATTCAAGAAATATATGTTTGCTGATAATGTTTTAAAGAAAGTCACACCAGTGAATTGGTGGAAGTCACTTAAGCACTTCGATTCAGAGACAGTTGAAGTGATAATCTCACTTTTAACAGCAGTAGCTGCTTCTTCTGCCAGGGTAGAAAGAATACTTTCTTCTTTTGGACTAATTCATCCCAAAGTGAGAAATCGTTTGGGACCTGAAAAAGCAGGAAAGCTTGTTTTTCTTTTCCAGATTATGAACAAACAGGAAAATGAAGGTGAAGACGATCGAGTTAGCTGCAGAAGCCAATATTTTAAGTTTCTCATGTTGACCTCGTTGACACAGTCTATTTAATTTCGGGGTTTTTTAAAATAGATTTCATTTAACTATTTTAGTTAAAAACAATTTTAACAAAAACAAACCTGATTTTAAAAAACTTGGATGTTTAACTAAATTAAAAAATTCATATGCTTGTTTTGTTAAAATATTATGTGTTTTCTGTTGAAGAAAAAAATCCAGAATACATAACATTGTTATTTTAGTTAAATAAAACAATTTAAATGTCTGTCAGGTGATGTTCTCCTCCTAATTCAGCATAGCAAGAAAATCCCCCAAATATTAACGATTAATCTGTTGAATTGGAGATAGTTCACCTCCCAACGACTTCATAAATATCTGCTTCAATTACCTTTGCTAAATGAAATAACCAAACAATCATTCATTTTCTGATATAGATGTAAACTAATCTGAAAAGTTTTCAAAATCAATCACTTTAAAAATGTATAGTGTGTACCTTCTAAAAATGAAACCTACATCTATCTCTGAGTTGTGAAGAATACCGGTATGTATTAAGGTTATAACAGCCACAAAAATGCACTTATGTAGAAATCCGTGATTAAATCGAGTCTTCCTGACTAGTAAATTTAATCAATTTGATTTAAATCAAATCCACCCTGAAGGAAAGGGTGTATGGGGACCTTTATGTTACTGGCCTACACCCTGTGGATTTGCATTTCTTCTCCAGGGTTAAGCCCATGCGAAGAATCCACCCTCCAGCCCCCACCTTAAAAGGACAAAGTCGGTTTTCTCAAGTACAAACATTTTTCAATAGCGGAACCTGGACTGGGGTGCCCTTGGTCACCCCTCTCTCTGTTCCCCAGAGGTCAGCTGTATGGCTGCTCCCCTCAGGGAGGTCAGTTACACAGTTCTCTGTTAAAACCTGAGCCACCAGTGAGGCACCTAGGAGTGCAGATGCAGATCCAGCAAATTTCTCCTGGGAAAACCCTCTCCTGTAATAAGTGGGGAGACACTCCTATACTCCCCCACATTCCTTCTTACATCTTTCTTCGGGCCACCCTCTAAGGCACACACCTGTGTTCTCTAGAGCGGAATCTGCCCCCTGTTCAGCCGTAGGCTCACAGCTAACAGCAGAAACAGACCCTTCACTGGTAAGCTTTGTACCCTCTTCCCTCTTTGAATTGGGTTTGCCTCCAGTCACAGAGTCCACAGAATCCTTAACCACTGCAGCAGTCCCCAGGATTCCACCCCCTTTCTCTGGGCTTTCTGCTATGACACATTTTCCCATGCATTATAGAGTGAGTTCTGTTCCTTGCTTAACTGCCACTTCCTGGCAGCCAGCAACCTGGACAGACTCCCTGCTAAAAGAAAAGGAGTACTTGTGGCACCTTAGAGACTAACAAATTTATTTGGGCATAAGCTTTTGTGAGCTACAGCTCACTTCACTGTATGCATCCGATGAAATACTCCTTTTCTTTTTGCGGATACAGACTAACACGGCTACTACTCTGAGACTCCCTACTGTCAGGCAAAACACTCCCATCCCCTGAGGGGAAAGCCGCCTGACCGGAGCTAGTTTTACAGAACTCCACCTTTGGTAGCAAATTGCTTTGCAGGGCTGTAGAGGAATTAAAGAGACACTCTCCCATTTCCTCAGCAGTTTCTGTAGCTTTGCTCCTTCACACTGGGGTTCAGCACAAGATTCCTCCTGGCTTCCGACAGACCCCTGGACAGCCCTAGCCACATTAAAAAAGTAATTCGCCAAAAGATTTTGTGTAGGATTCTGAGGGACTGCAGCAATGGTTAATTCAGCTTGCAAATCCCCAGTTTCCATGTGCACTTTAGCCAAAGGCACAAGAATTTTGAGACCTCCTACTAACAAAAGCTCTGCCATCTGGTCTTGGCAGTATGTCCTTCTCCTGAACCAGGTCTATCCTGACCACAGAGATTTCTGCACCAGTATCTCTCCATGCAGGGAGTTCCTTGCCATTTATTCTGACAGCCTTCATGTGCTTACTGCCTGGCTGTGCAGTGGGAACCTTTACAAATTCTATGTGATAAGTGGCAACTGCCTGAGGTGCCTCTGTACTCTGGGTAACAGCATTTCCATGAGTTGGCTGCTGCCTGTTCCCACTCAGCACAAGGCATTTATTCCTCAGGTGCTCAGTGGAATTACGATAGCAGCTTCTGGACTCTTCTGCTTTTACAGGAGATTTGGGACAAGGACTGGAGGAATGAACTTGGGGAAAGTGAGCGTCCAGCCTCCCATCCACCTTCCTTCATCTCAGGGGTAAAATGGGGACCTTTAATCCCTCTGCCTGTGATTTATTCCTACTAGGTACTTGGGATTGCTCAAATTTATCAGCATAAACTGCAAGTTCATTGGCTGTTTCCACCTTTTTATCCCATAAACACTGCTTTACATCATCATTAGACATATTCAGGAACTGTTCCTGAGCAACCAAATCACACATTCCTTCAAAGTTTATAATACCTTTTCCCCTCACCCACTTATCCAGTAGATCTCTCATTTGCTTCACATAAGCCACATTATTTAATCCAGCCCCTCTCTTAAGGCTTCTAAATTTTATTCTAAAAGTGTCAGGTGTAATCTGAAACTGTTTCAAAACCAATTCCTTAAATTTACCATAATTGGAAGCATCACCCTTTGGCATCTTATTGAATATGTCCAAAGCTCTCCCAGTCAATTTTGCACCCAAAGTGGTCATCTTTTGATCATCAGGAATTGCATGGAGCAGGCACAGCCTCTCAAAGGTGATGAAGTATTTAGCAATATCACCAGATTCACTATATGGTGGATGTAACCGCTCCCATTTGTGGACTTTTATTTCTAAAGTGTCAGGGAGTATATTTATAACTGCTGTGCCAAGCCTCCACAAGACAAGGACCATGCTATACTTTAACACCAACACTCAGCCACAAGTTATGGCAAACATCCAACAGGACCATTCTTTGTTGCTGGATCTACCAGAAAGCTTGTAGTTGTTTAAAATTAGTTAACTATATAAAAAAAATTATTTTCTAAGTGCATCTTCCCAACAATCTAACATGTCTTATAGGAGATCAGAAATAAGGTGCCTCGCTTCCTGGTTTGCCAGTGGCTAGAAAAGCCACACCACCTTTTCACTACCCCTTCACCATTGAAAAAAGAACAGGAGTACTCGTGGCACCTTGGAGACTAACAAATGTATTTGAGCATAAGCTTTCGTGGGCTACAGCCCACTTCATTGGATGCATGCAGTGGAAAACACAGTAGAACGATTTTATATACACAGAGAACATGAAACAATGGGTGTTACCATACACACTATAATGAGAGTGATCAGTTAAGGTGAGCTATTACCAGCAGGAGAGGAAAAAAAACTTTTTGTAGTGATAATCAAGATGGGCTATTTCCAGCAGTTGACAAGAACATGTGAGGAATGGGGGGGCAGGGGGGAATAAACATGGGGAAATAGTTTTGCTTTGTAAAAGGACACATCCACTCCCAGCCTTTATTCAAGCCTAACTTAATGGTGTCCAGTTTGGAAATTAATTCCAATTCAGCAGTCTCTCACTGGGGTCTGTTTTTGAAGTTTTTTTATTGCAATATTGCAACTTTTAGGTCTGTAATCGAGTGACCAAAGAGATTGAAGTGTTCTCCGACTGGTTTTTGAATGTTATAATTCTTGACGTCTGATTGTGTCCATTTATTCTTTTACGTAGAGACTGTCCAGTTTGGCCAATGTACATGGCAGAGGGGCATTGCCGGCACATGATGGCATATATCACATTGGTAGATGTGCAGGTGAACAAGCCTCTGACGGTGTGGCTGATGTGATCAGGCCCTATGATGGTGTCCCCTGAATAGATGTGTGCATAACTGTGTTCTGCCATAGTTTATCAAAGAATTACCTGTGTAATTCCCATTACTATTAATAAAAATTACATGTAAAAATCCCAATACAATTACTGCATAAAGCAATTATTTTGGAATACAATACTGGAAATATTCTCTCCAAATTTTATAAAAAACTAAAAAATGTCCAGAGTCATTATTAAAAATGCATTCCATACCATGCCACCCAGCGTTACTGTATGAATAAGTAGTAACTGGTTTTCAAATTTTAGTAAAAATATTTTAATGAAATTTTTCACCGTTATGCTACCCGCTCCAATTTTATGCTACTTGTTCAGTTTTATGCTACTTGTGAGCTGAAGACTTTTCTCTCCCCATCTTTTAGCATTACATATGTAGAGCCCTGCAAATCCCGGATATCCGCTTCACATCCACGGATGCGGATATCCGCGAACCATTTTTGCAGTTAGTGGATCAGATACAGATACAACCTCGCAGGGCTCTACTCACTGGAGGCGCCTGGCCCGCAGCGTCCAGCTCAGGCAGTCTGGGGGGCTCAGCGCGCTCAGAGCTGGCAGCCAGTGGCTGGGCGGCAGGCCAGAGTCGGGACTGTCCAGCACCCACTCACCGCACCACTTCCTGTCCAACAGCTCGGCCCCTTGGGCAGCGCCAGCATCCCTACCATGGCCTGGCCAGGCAGCACTGGCCGTGCTCCCAGTCCTGGGCTCGCCAGTTCCTGGGCAGCAGGGCCCGCCCCCCGCCACAGGTATTGGAGTAGGCGGGGCCCTGGCGCCCCCACTCCTTCACTTCACTGTGATGCAAAACGCACTGCTGCTGCCATGTGCCATCGCTCACGAGCCCTCAGGAGCAGCACGCAATGCGACGCCCCTTCCCCCCAGCCTTCCCCAATGCTGTCCCTTCTCCTCAAGACCCCATCCTCACGCTGCCTCTTCTCTGCAAGACCCCACCTCCCCACTCACTCCCTTCCCCCACTCCCCCTGCTAGCCCTTGTGAGATGACTTGCTGCTGCGGGCGCAGATGCGGATACAGGTGAAACACGGCTAGTGGATCGCAGGTTGGATCGCGGGTTGACCCTGGTGGATGTGCATTGGATGCAGATCCACATTTTTGTATCTGCGCAGGGCTCTATACATACAGGACTCACCAGTGTTCTTTTGAGATCTGTAAGTCCTGCCCGAGAGGAGGAGCATAAGATGAGTTCAGCACATTACACAGGTGTTGAAGATGGTCAGAGAGAGAACCTGAGAAACACACAACTCTTGTGTGTGTAATCATGTTTTATTGTACAGAATTCAGTAATAAACAGGATCTGAAAGCCAAGACTGTAACTATGTGTGTAGAAGAACTGCTACTCCAGTATGTGAAAAACAAAATTATGCAAAAACAAAAAGAAATTGAGACCTCTCTCCTCTGTGGAACTGACACATTTATTGACTCTAGATGATTAGGTCACCTAAAGACCTGTACATGACACTAATGGTAAACCCTCCTGAGGGTTTTCACAACAATTTTTGAAGACGGGTGTCTCCTCAGCATGTACACAAGAGAAAGAGAGGGAGGTGCAATGTACTTTTACAGCCCAGACACAAAGGCTCCTTAAGTAGTAAATGATCACTTTAACCTAAACTGATCAAATACTTAACTCTGCTGTTTGGTAGGGCGATTTACTTATGAGGATTAAGTGAATAATTTTGGAAACATACAATTTAACCTTGTTTGCTAATGAACTTTTGATATGCCGGGATGCAACTTTTGAATGTTTCAGTGATCCAATAAATTACCATATGGAGTTTCTAATTTATACAAATAATTGACTCATTAATCAATCACCTCATAATCTATAAAATGTAAAGAAATTCTTTATACTACAATCTAAACAATCCCACTCAGTGGGAAAGTGCATACAGAAGTACCTCTGAAGTATTATTATATAGCTTAGTCGGCTCTAGTACTGAATTTGTGGTTGCTTGGAGAGGGTTGTTTTAATCATTCTCCCTTCAGTCAGTTTACAAAAACATAAGGAATGTGTGACCAACTCTTCAAAACTGCCATTAAAATCAAAGGATGTTTTGCTTAAGCAAGGACTGCAGAATTGACCCCTAACACTTCATCCAGTTTGTGATTATTTTTGTACACAACACCCAAAAGCTTACTACCCAACAAATAAAAGACCATGATTTGAGGATTTCAATAGCTCAAACATAGGTGAGAGGTTTATTGCAGGAGTGGGTGGGTGAGATTTGGTGGCCTACATTGTGCAGGAGGTCAGATTAGAGAATCATAATGGTCCCTTCTGACCTTAATATCGTTGAATCTATTAAAAAGACCTGCCCTTGCCCCAGTGATTTCATAATCTCTGGCCCCAGTCCTGCAAACATTTACATATTTGCTTAACTTTACTCACATGAGTAGTTCAACTGAAGTGTCTGCGGGATCAGATCCTAAGGTCCCTCCTACCATGTATGTGATCCATCAGTGTACTGCAAGATCTGGGCCTAAATTTAAAGAAGACAGTAGGAATGAGCATAATAATAGGAGAAGGGGGAAAGAGGACAAGGAAAACTATAACAAAGATAAACACAGTTACTCATATTGGTTATGTGTACATCTCAGTGATTCCATTAAAGTTTTGTTTATAATGGATTTCTATATAATAAAATATCTTTCAGAGTCTGCATATATTTCAAGCTGAATTTTATCAATTGTTTTGAATACTAGCCATTATTACTTATCTAATTTGTCAACAAGTGCAGATATTTGGAAATTTCTTAAGCAAATGAGAATTAAGATTATCTGAATGACTTTAAGTACAAACAGATAAAAGATCTTTTTGCAGACAGCAAGTAACTCCAGTCCATAAACAGATTCATTTAAGGTTTTGTTGTTGAAATACCTCATCACACCCTTTTGACACATTTTTAGATTCTAATTAACCAAGATCATTTTTAGAAGTACACAATAAGAGGTGCAAATTCAAGATACCTGCAGCATATATGGCAATTTGTTTCAGCCAACTTTTCAACGTGGTAAAGCTGCCAGAAACATTGGAATATATGAAATGGAATAAAACTGTCATACCACCCACAAACACATTATCACTTCCCAGCATAAAACTCACATCTCTTACAACTTATAAAATGTCCACAACTCAAATGAAATGAGAGGAGAACAAATAAAAGAAAGAAAACTATACAGCAACCACTGAAAACATGTTCTGATGCCAAGAAACAGCACTTGCTTTACTGTGAGATACTATGGACTTTTACAATAGTGTTTAGCACCAACTAATGCTAAAAAATCCAAAGTTAAAATAGACACTCCGAGCCAGATCCAAAGCTGCTGTAAAAAAAGCGTAATTCTATTAGCCTTTCTGGAGCTACGCACCAATTTAGGACAACTGAAGATTTGGCCTACCATCTTTAATTCACCTCACTATATATTAATCCTGGGGGCATTTTGTGCCAAAAAATAAAAATTCTGTGCCAAAAAAATAAAAATTATCCACACTATTTTAAAATTCTGCCAGTTTTATTTGTCAACAAATAAATGCAGAGGCTCCAGCATGGCAGTGGGGAGCACAGGCCACTGGCTGCGCAAAGGTGGGAGATCACCCTGCAGCCTCCCCACCCCAGGAACACGGACTCAGTGGTGAAGCTGCATCCAACCCTGACACAGCACAAGGCCTGGGCCTGCCCCTGAAACACCCTGGGTGCAAGCAGCTCAGTGTGGGGCCTAGGTGTGGGGGGATCTGGATGCACAGAGGCTTATTGGGTGGGGTCCAGGTGCAAGGGCAAGGAGACTCTGCCAGGGCTTCCAGGTGAAAGTGATTGGTGATCAGCAGAGGGATCTGGGTGCTGGGGGAGTGGGGCTTGGTGGGGTGGGGATCTGGGTGCAGCTAACTGGGGGTCAGTGGTGTGGGGGTCTGGATTTGGGGGCTCAGGGTGAAGCAGGGGGGTGAGGCGGGGCTTGTTGGGGGGCGGGTGTTGAGTGCAGGGAGTTCAGTGGGGGGTGGTCTGGGTACAGAGGTGGGGGCCTGGAGTGCAGGGTGCTCCAGAGGAGGGGTTGAGGTTCAATGGGGTGGGGTTCGGGTATGGAGGGCTGGAGGTTCCGGATGTACCAGGTGAGTCTTGGGGGCAGTGTCTGGGTATGGGAGGTCCAGATGCATGGGGGTTGGGTGGATAGGGGAGCAGCTCCCCATACCGTGACCCCTCACCCCGCAGCTGAGGAGCGATGGGGGCAGGAAGCAGGGGAAGATGCTGAGCTTCCTGCAGCTGGTGGAGGTTTCTGGGGGTGGGTCTGACACAGCCCCAGCCACTCCTTGCAGGGGAAGAGGAAGTCCCATCCTCCTGCCTCCAGCCCAGCTGGGACTCGCAGCTAATCCTGGCTCAGGGTAGGAGGCACTGGCTGGGTATCCCCAGCCCAGCAGTGATTTACCTCTCAGTGGCTGCTCCAGGTGCCTGAAAAAAATGTACCTGTGCAGCTAAGGAGTGGTGCGTGACTCTGCTCTTGCAGCTTCCCTTTGCTTCCCTGTCAGAAAGTCATTTTTCTGCAGGGAAGCAAAGAAATCTGCGGGGGACATGAATTCTGTGCATGCACAGTGGCGTAGAATTCCACAAGGAGTAATATATTATATAAAAGGCATATAAGTTGAGAAGTGTTTTTATTTTATTTTTCTGAGTTTGGGTACATTATGACCTATATCAGATCCTTATTATTATTTGCAAACAGTTTTTATATCCTATTTCCTTATTATTTCTGCCATGTAATTATGCACCCAGGATGTGTGGTATCAGTAAGTATAGTAAATAAATAATGCTTATTAAACCAGGTCCTAATTGATTGCAAAAATATTTATTTTTAGTAGATGCTGTTTATACAAAGACCTTTTCTTATATTTAGTGCCTTAAAATGACTAAATCTGTTTTTAATTAGGTGAAATTCAGTGAAGTCAAAGGCAAAGCTCCCATTCACATCAATGGTCCCAGGATTTCACCACTTATGTCCAAAGTGGATCTTAGAATAAATTTTTACAACCATGCTTATAAAAGGCTTAAAACATTGACCAATTCTTCATGCTACCACATAAATAAGTTAGCCTGCATGTTCTCATCGGGAATTTTATTCACAAATAGAAAAAAATAAATCCAACATTGAGAAGATAATGGACCGTGTACTAAAAAGTAGTATGGTTTATAGAGAATGGATCGCGCTAGACAACTTGATTTCTTTTTTGACATAACTACACAATTAGAGCCACTCTCTTAATTCAAATCCCTCCTTAAAGGGTCTCTGTAAACTTAATTTTTCCACAAATTGACCCATTTCAATTATTTTAGTTTCTAATAAAGTACCTTTAAACAGGATGTCATTATATTTTTAGTAATTCCTTATAAATCCTGTTCAGAGTTTTTCTGCTCCCCTGTTGATGTTTATAAGGATCTTTTTAGCAAATGAGAAAATGATTATACAGAGTAACAGTGAAACCGAATTATAAACAAAATGCTAACAAATGTACAAAGTAAATAAACTAAAAAAGAGTGGGAAAATATTATTTCCCCACTAACATTTTTCATAATCTTAAGTATTACATGTAAATGTAGTAGGTACAAAATAAATTATAATAATGCTAGTGGATTATTAGAATGCAGTAGTTAATATATTTAAGTAAAGAATAGTATATCTCAGCAGTTCTCAAACTTTTGTACTGGTGACCCCTTTACACAGCAAGCCTCTGAGTGCAACCCCTCCGCTTATAAATTAAAAACAGTTTTTTATATTTAAACACTATTATAAATGCTGGAGGCAAAGTGGGGTGGAGGCTAACAACTCGCGACCCCCCATGTAATAACCTCACGACCCCCTGAGGGGTCCAGTTTGAGAACCCCTGGTATATCTTATCCATTTTTTTTAAATTAATGCAAGCTGGTTGTAGTAGGAACATTGGCTGAAGGCCAATAAAGAGTAATGTAAAGTGGTAATATATCTAATTGGGGGGAGTGCAGTAGAGATTGGTATTTGATCTTATTTAGCATCTCTATTTATGATGATCTGAAGGAAGGAGTTAACAACTTCAGAGGATATTAAATTAAGAAGAGTGGCAAACCCCAAACCACACCTCCCAAAGGAAGACAAAACAGTTTTAAATAAGGGGGAGAAACCTGGAAAACAATTATGCCAGAAGAGATGTGCGGTGACAGTAGACAGCAAGTTATAAGTGAATATGCAATATGAGATGGCAGCTATAAAGGCCAGGGCAATTTTGAACTGCATAGTCACAGGCATTACATCACATAGCAGGAATATAACAGTCCCTCTGTAAACTGAATTCATACACTGAATAACACTCTTGAAGAATGTAAACACCAAGTAGGGAGAGTAATTATTTAGAATCGTAAAGGAGCTCCAACTAGGAACAACAAGAGGAAATTAGAAAGAGTTGAATATCACGAAGGTTCCTTGCAGTGAGTTCTCTTATAAGCCGTGGAAAAGCCTTGAGAGAAGCAAGAGGTGGCATTCATATTTGGGACTTTTAAAACTGGAGTGAACAAAATTAGAAAAGGTACTGCAGGCTTTTGAAACGGATCAAGCAATTAACAAAATCCCATCCACCACCTCCTTCACCTAAATGACATCTATATTACTGTTCCATGAATCTGATAAACTCAGGAAAATAGTCCAAAATAAATAAAATCATGACGTGGAATTTGTGAACTTGAAAGCCATAGATTCTGCCTCCTCCTATTGCAAGTACACTATTAGTAATAGAAATAAACATTTAAAACTGGTAGTGCATATTTTTTCTTTCCACAGGTGGACGGACAGCAGCCATTATGCATATACAAGTTGTCTCCTTTGCATTCATTCTGGCAATTGACAAGAGCGAACAACCATTTTACAAATTTCAAAAGCAGGTTTTGAATCACTGGAGGGAGGAAATAGGAATCAGTTGGTAATAACTAACCTTGTATCATAGCTGCAGCTTAAAATTATTTCTATATCCCTAAACTCAATTATAATACATACGTAGGCAGATTTATCAAAGTCTTATGAATGTCTCAGGGTTAGCCAGTTCGACTGATTCTAACCCAATCTTTTGATTAGATTTCAGTCTATCCTAGTAGTCCTGAAGTTACATTTAATGAGAAAATGTAACAAGACCAGTATTAATTAGAGGAATACAACAGAAGTCCCTCAGTCTCTTTTTTCTTTAGAAGAATCTTACACAACTGTTTGTAGTGGTCACGAGTTTGGGCTTCAACCCCACTGTATAATGTGCAATTGCTACTGAATTATGTCTCCAAAAACTCATGGTAAAAAAAGATACATTTTTTGCATTATGTATCACTTCTGCAAATGACATGCTGTATATAGTCAATGTGGTAACAGAGCAGTGATTTTACATGCGGATTACATCAGCAACAGTAGCAGAGACAGAGAGAAGCCTGCTACATTAAACTGTCATTTGTGTCTGTACATACAGGGTAAGTGTCTGTGCGATTTGCATAGTCAGGTAGATGCAGTGTAGAGCCTTAGACTGTTACAGAAATGCTACAATTTTCAATCAGAGAACAGTCTGGTTTTGATCATGTCCTTCGGACCAAAGAAAACTAAAAGAGGTTGGCAGCTAATACCAAGCTACAATCAGCAGGAGTTATGCTTGAAAGAAGCAGAGGTCTCAGATATAAATGAATTTGGAAAGTTAGACTTCATTTAGCTGAAAGGAACAGAGAAATGAAAAGAAGTGGGATCTCAAGCTGGAAAAACCATTACATTAAGCATACGGAATTTCTGAAAGTATGGAACCAGTCTTCCAACAGTGATGGTATTGTGGATCAGAATCATTGTGTGATTTCACCTGTTTCTGTATTTCATACTGAGCCCTTATTTCTGTTTTTATTGACTGTGATATTTTAATTTCTTTTGGAATATTTGTAAAAAAGCAAAAACAAGGATGTAGGCATCTTTTGAAAAAAATGTTTATATAATAAAACATAGATTAATAAACAAAAAACACAGACCCGATGTAAGCAAAACACAGTTACTCTCCTTGAGGATAGATATGTGATGCTAGTACATCACACCTTGACCCTAACTATTGGGTCCTCACCAATGTCAGCTAGAGCTGTGTTCTCAATGACAGTCAGATTTTAACTAACTTCTTTACATCTAAACTCCCACCTTTTATCTATTGCCTTTACCACACCACTGGTCACCTTCTCTGGCAGCTGGCCCATCAGCTGCTATTGTATGGAGACCATTTTGGATCTGCAGGTTGTACCTTCTTTTCTTGTATCTAGTACATTTTTGTTAATTTCTATACTCCCTATCTCCATGGTTTTAGCTTTCTTGTTTCCCGTGCTGCTAGCCACCCTAACTGGCAGTAATCTGATAGCTAGTACTCATGGAAAAGCAGCTTCCACCTGCCACTTTGCTAGGGTTCCCCTCCTCAGGGCTCAGAACTGGAGAAGCTTTTATTGTGCAGGTGAAAACCCAGACCTCAGCACAGCCTGATTAGTGCCATTCTCCTGAGAAAGAAGAGCAAGCCATTCTCTATCTGAATCCTTTTCTCTCACACCTGAGGCAGTACATCATCCTCAAAGCAGCACCATTACCTTCATGTGAGATGGAATTTTACTCACTACAGTATTTTGGGGAAGGAGTAGGAGGGGAAGCAGGGACTGTGAATTGTTTGTGTGAATGAGATCATAGGGATTCATAAACTAACTATTCAGTAATCCCTAAATAAGTCAGGGAAAAGAGTTCTCATGCACCTGCTAGGTCATCTTTTCCTCCTCACATTCCCCATGCCCCACTCTCTAAAGGCCAAATTCAGACACCAGCTACCAGAGGCTATGAGAGATGGAGTCCCTAAGCAGTGCCCAGGGACAGCACTCTGGTAGGAATACCAACACCCTCCAGCTGAGGATGACAAGAGGGCTGAGTTTCTCACCAGGGCAATATCTGCCTCTGGTTATTAAATTTATTCCTCTAGCTAGCAGGGCCTGATTCAAGCCCCAATAATAATATTCTGTATAACATCAGTTACTTTAAGAAGGCTTAAGTCTTCCAGCTCTGGCTAGAGGTCTTACTTAATTCACATGTTATTTTTATCTTACTATAAGTTAATATATATTTTATTTCTTCAGGAAACAAAATTAATTTTGTGTTGAAAAAAATAGTAATTTCTTAAGATGTAAAATAAACCTAGCTCTAGAGAATTCAAAACAAGAGGCAAATAATTGAATTTGGTTTCTAAAACTACAGCTATTCTATTTGCTACATTGGGGCACTTCTAAAAGGTTGTTATACAAATCCTCCTGATCTTTAATAAAATATAACTGTAATTTCCTCACAGGACTTGAGCTTCACGTTAAAGATAAGAGGTTAACTTTCTGGTGGTTTTTAAAGTTGAACCTTCCAATTCCCTCCCTGCTCTCATTTTCTCTGTTAGTAGCAGTAAGGCTTTAAACATTAGATCTCAAGCAAGAAAGTTTTTAGAAACTGAAAGAGAGGGGCCCTGAAACTCACCAGCTCCATCTGGACAGCCACTTTACCCAAGCTTTCCTCCAAAGCCCTGTCCTTAACAGTATTTGACCTGTTGAAGTCTTTTTCCTGAAAGCTTCCTCTGCCTTTAATTTTACCTAATAGTGCACAAAAAAAGTAAGGTATATGGGACTTGTTTTTAATTGGCTATTGGGGAACTCACATTGAGATCATTTGATAACCTTCCCTTAATCCTTCCCTCAAAGAGAAACTTCAAAACCCATTCCCTTCAGACCCTTGCTGCTGCCATCACTGTAACAAACCTCCCTAGTGGAGGAACATAACAGAATTTCCATTCACCAGAATTGATGAACTAGTATATAGTAATGAGTCACAACTGCCTCAAAGTCTATATAGAAGGTAGCTGGACATTGCAAGTTCATATTTACAAACTGGAAAATTATCCCTATCTGAAGATAGTACAATTAAATGCAAATCTTAAGCAAACTGTTAATAAAAAAATCAGATTTCTGTAACTTCTAATAGTGTTTTTCATTTTTGTCTAACCATAGTCACCATCAAACCCACATTCTGAATTGTCAATAATTCAACACCATTACAGCCCCTGTGCACACGTATTTAGGTTTGCACACTGATGTAGGACCTTTGCTACGAGCTTAGTGGACTAGAACCTTGCTGTAGCAAAATATGCTCAACCAAAGAAAGAGGTTGAGTACACTCATTCTATTATTGCAGAGGGTAGGAATCTTTTTAAGTAAGTGAGGCAAATCAAATTCAGATAAAGAACCACAACCCCTTAGGAACTTTAGGGGAAAATACCCAAGAGAACCTTTAGGGAACAAGAGGTGAATCCCGCATATCAGAATAGCATCCCCCTCAACTTCATCTCCAGGAACAACCATCTCTCCCCGCTCCAGTAGGGCAGCAGACTTCAAATTTAGCAGATAACAAGTACACAGGACACGTTTGAAAAATGGGCTCTGCAGGAATTCCAGGATATCACCCCTAATCTTTCATAATGATCTTTTGGAAAAAGGTGTCTAGAAAACATTAAAATTCAGGAGAGATAGGAATGCTAAAACAATTTATCCCCTTCTCCGTATATAAGGCAAGTCCCCTGATCAGGGCAGGCTTAGTCCACACAACAGTAGAAACATTTTAACAAGTTGAGCTGCATCCAGTTTCCCTACCCATGTCCCACTGCAAATCTGATACAGATGGTAGAAGAGCACAGGAATATTGAACCAGACAGCTAGCCTTCCACAGAGAAACAATCCCTAGTGAGATAAAGATGTTCCGTGGAGCTAAAAGCACAGACACGTAGAAACCTTAAGCCATATATAACAGAATTATTTGAGAAAACCTTCTACACACCCAAGAATTGAAGCTGAAGGCACCCTGAGAAACCAAAGATGAAGCCTCCCCCAAACCTAGAAACCAATCTGAAGTGAATCAGAAGCCCTCACTCCTGAAGAAATCTGAAGGTACTGAAGCAAATAACCAGTCTCCCAAGAGTGGTTATAGAACTTTCTCTATACAGATACACCAAGATTAAGAAACTAAAGGAAAGTGAATTAGGTACAGTTAGCATTATGAATGTATTCTGCCTTCATCTGACATCAAGCATTGGCACTGGAGTAAGGAAGTGGCCATGGAGATTAGCAATGCTGTCTTTAGGGGGAAACTCATGAAAAGAAGGGGCAAGGCTTCCTATGTTGCCGGACTATAACATCAGAATGCTCTTCCCTTTAATAAATACCACAGTTCAGTGTGGTATCCTATCAGGGAGAAACGAAAGAATTGTATTTCCTTTTTAGTTGAGGTTAGTTGGTGGGGAATATTCATTATAATTAGGTGTGACGAGTTATTAAGTTTACTTTTACGTAAGTTCTAGTATTTGTCTGTGGACAAAGTTATATTTTTAAAAGATTCTGAAATGTTTTATTATATACTCTGTTAAGCAGAGCTCTTCAGGTATCAGCATCTAAAATTAAAATGTATTTCTACAGGAACAGATGAGCAACGGTCTGCCATGGTACAACCATTCCTAAGCTTAAAGAAGATAAAAGGAATGGAGCCAAGATAAAAATCAGAAGTCTAGAAAAGTTGTATCAGAACCTTTGAGCATCAGAGGACTGAGGAAAAAAGTCAGTTCCATGAGGCAACTGAGCACAAAAGGCCAAATGATAAATGAGGCAGCCAACACCATAAAGAGCCAGGAGTGTGCTAAGGAAACTGGTGAAAGCTTGGAGAGATACTGAGAGGAGAGAAAGAGTTTTTCCAACTACAGTAGAATCTTCAGAGTTACGAATACCAGTGTTGACCAGTCAACCACACAGCTCATCTGGAACTGGAGCTATGAAATCAGGCAGCAGCAGAGACCAAAAATATATAGAGAGAGTACAGTACTGTGTTAAATGTAAACTATTAAAAAAAGGGTAATTTTAAAAAAGATTTGACAAGGTAGGAAACTGTATCTGCTTGTTTCATTTAAATTAAGATGGTTAAAAGTAGCATTTCCCTTCTGCATAGTAAAGTTTTAAAGCTGTATTAAATCAACATTCAGTTGTAAACTTTTGAAAGAACTACCATAACGTTTTGCTCAGTTACAAAACACCTCCATTCCCGAGGTGTTCGTAACTGAGGTTCTACTGTACAGTACTTTTCAACCACAAGTACTATATTATGTCCCAATTATGTATTCATCTGGGGAAAACTCTTTTTTCAGATATATCTTTACCATTTATCCATATTGGAAAGATGTTGATTAAAAATATACTCTAGAGAAATATGCAAATACTAAACCTCATACTTGATACTTAAATCAATACAAATGTATGTAATTTATTTAAAATAGATATGAGAGAAGTAGTAAGTCTTCTGCCTCTGTCAACTTTAATAAATGAAAAGAAAAAAAACTCTGGTCATTAATTCTTCAAGTAACACTAAATTGGACTTCACCATTTCATCTTATTGAATTTCTGAAATATTACAGTTGTTTCAGATTATATTAGCCACCTTTGGGTAACCTCTAAAAGTCAAGGTCATGTTATTTACATAAAGATTAAAAGTTTAATTGTGGTAGGTATGGATATAAGAACAAAGGCTAGTTATTATATATGATAAATATTACAATCCAACCAGGACTACATTATAAAGAAAATACAATATATTTGATGAGACTTTAATCTTTGAGCCAGTGTCATCTTGCAAGTTACTCATCTAGTGAATAGAAAATCTGTTAGTCATGCAGTGAAATAAACTAGTTCCATTAAAACTCAGCTATGGATATTTGGGGAATAAATTTAATCAGTTTCTTGCACTTTAACTAAGTAATAAATAATTTAGAGTATACAATAGTAGCAGAAAAAGAATATTCTCTATTTTTTTAAAAGCCTACCTAAGCAGGACTTTTCTCTTTAGTCCTCCAGTGAGGTTCATGAATATTTCTGAACCAATATGTTAACATACACAAGTTACACTGCAGTTTGCTGTTCGACCTTGGAAACCTAATTCACTTTGAGAAGCACAGCAAGGTCTTCTGTTTCACTGGTTATTAGTCCATAATATCTGCATTGCTGTTTTATTTGATAGGAATATCAACAGTGCAGACTTCCAGAATGCTGAAGTGGTTATAAAATATAACTGAAGGGGGGATAGTGACAAAACCCAGGTCAGATGATCATGTTAAGCATTAGAACTCTGGGGGCTGGGGGAGTGATTTCCAAAACACAGTTTTAAATAATCTGCACAAACTCAAGAAGCTTGTTATGCTCTTGTAGCACTCCTCACAAATTAAAAATACAGGGCATTCTTTTACTTTTGGGAACCAGTTGGGAAAAAATGAAAAGGTACTGTCTGTAATAGTGTAGCAACTTCCTGAGTAAAATTTCATTTACAATTCATGTTAACAAAAGCCACACACAATTTATGAAGAAACATTTTAAATGGCTCTGCCTCATTTCCACTGAGTCAGTTATATAATATCATGCCCTACTGCCAGTTCCAGATGTTTAAGCTTCATCTAGAGGTTTATCCCAGCCATTGTTACAGTACCATATCACAACTTTTAAAGCATCCATATCCAGCTTCTTTTATTAGATACAAGCATAGCATCTTTCTTCATTCCTAGCTTTGCTGGTGGTATAGTGCATGCAGTGAGAAAACTTGTTCTATGCAGGAAACATATCTTGACTGCAATGCAAACACTATTCCTACCATCATCATCATCCTTTTCAGCATCAGCTGGGAAATGCAGACATATCATCCTGCGTGAGTGTGTGTAGGCACCCCACCAACAGAAACTGGGAAAGTCAGGCGTTAGCCATTGTAATGTGTCTATCTCCCACCAGTTTGAAACAGACCTGCCCCTATGTACGTGAGTGATTGTGTGTTTGCCCCAACCAATGCCAGATGGAAAACACAGACATGCCCTTGGCTGTCTGTGTGGCACTCTCAGTCTTCAGTGTGAGCTGAGAAATTCAACCATTTGTGTGTGTGTGCGAGCACACACACACATCCCAGCCTGTACATGCAGCCATGGCCTGTATGTGTGCACGCGCATGTCTGCCCGTCCGTCCCAGTCTGAGCCGGCAAATGCAGCCTGGGCCCCATCTCTGCGTCTCTCTGTCCCAGTATGTGCTGATAAAAAAAAAAAAAAAAAAAGCGTCCATGGCCCCCTCTGTTGTGCGCATCATGCCAGAAGGCGACAATGCAGAACTTCAGAGGTTCGGTCACCTGGATCCCGCGTAGATTTTTTGTTGAAGTCCAGGCAATGAAGCTCACCGGCTCCTTTCCGCTTTTCCGGTAACATGCATCAGTTATTCTCCATCCAGCTGCAATTCCCGGCCAGTCTGACATCGACTGGGGTGGGGGAGGAGGACTGCTGCTGCAGCATCCCCTTACCTCAGGCGCACCCTCCTGCTCCCCCTAGGCTATGCAGTCACCTGAAATGTGCGCCCGCCCGCCATGCCCCCCGGCCCCTCCGCGCGCACACACCCAGCCCCTGGCCGAGGAGCCCCAGCCGGCGCGCTGTGCAGGCTGCAGCCCCCGCTGCCCATTGCAGGCACCCACCTGGTAGCGCGGCGCGCTGGAGTCGCTGCAGCCGGGGGATGCCGGCGCCGGGATGAGTCCCCTCACGCACGGAGAGGCTGGGGTCGGGGGGTCCCCTCCCTTGAGCTGTGTACAGGGCGGGTGCTGCTGCAGCGGGCTGCTCCGCCGGGCCGTGCTCGCCGACTGCCGGGCGTCTCTGCCTCCCTGCACAGGGCAGCGGAGAGGCGGGCTGGGCTCTGCCAAGACGCGGACGCCTGGAGTGCGGCGGCCACGGAGCGGGATTCAGAGCCAAGCCCTTCTCCCTGCCCAGCGGGCGGGAGGCGCGGCCAATTCGGTGACCCTGCCCCCGCCCAGCCTGCAGCCCAGCAGCGGGGGAGGCGCAGGCCGCTCAAGGAGGAGGCAGCAGCGGCCTGCCCCGGCCGGCAGACAGGCCTGGGCGCGTGCAAGCGGTGTGGCAGGCTGACACATGGCAAGGCTCCGCTCCTGCCCTGGCAGCTGTTCCTGCCGGGGTGCGGGGTAATGGCTGGTAACCACAATAGTCAAAGCGCTTCACTCCCCTGTGGGCGCACTTACAGCCCCGCCGAGGTGTTTTACAGCCCTGCAGCATATTCCCCCTTCAGCCACAGCTAGACCAGTCCAAAGCGCCTTTACACTTCACTGCCTCCACACTAGGGGCGGTTGTGCCCCTTCAATGGCACCGGCCTAGTGATAGCGGTACAGTGCAGACTAGGCCTGATCCTAGTTAGCTCCAGCACAGACCAGACCACTGCAGCCACAAAGGCCCTTCAAATGAATGATGCTCAACACAGATACCAGGGTTAATCACAGGGTTTCATAGAATATCAGGGTTGGAAGGGACCTCAGGAGGTCATCTAGTCCAACCCCCTACTCAAGCAGGACCAACCCCAAATGAATCATCCCAGCAAGGGCTTTGTCAAGCCTGACCTTAAAAACCTCTCAGGAAGGAGATTCCACCACCTCCCTAGGGAACTCATTCCACCCTCCTAGTGAAAAAGTTTTTTCCTAATATCCAGCCTTAACCTCCCCGGCTGCAACTTGAGACCATTGCTCCTTGTTCTGTCACCTGCTACCATTGAGAACAGCCTAGATCCATCCTCTTTGGAACCCCCTTTCAGGTAGTTGAAAGCAGCTTTCAAATCCCCCCTCATTCTTCTCTTCTGCACACAAAATAATCCCAGTTCCTTCAGCCTCTCCTCATAAATCACGTGCTGCATCCCCCTAATCATGTTTGTTGCCCTCCGCTGGATGTTTTCCAATTTTTCCACATCCTTCTTGTAGTGTGGGGCCCAAAACTGGACACAGTACTCCAGATGAGGCCTCACCAATGCCAAATAGAGGTGAATGATCACATCCCTCGATCTGCTGGCAATGTTCCTACTTATACAGCCCAATGCCCAATCTGTTAGCCTTCTTGGCAACAAGGGCACACTGTTGACTCATATCCAGCTTCTCGTCCACTGTGACCCTAGGTCCTTTTCTGCAGAACTACTGTCTAGCCACTCGGTCTCTAGTCTGTAGCAGTGCATGGGGTTCTTCCATCCTAAGTGCAGGACTCTGCACTTGAACCTCATCAGATTTCTTTTGGCCCAGTGCTCTAATATATCTAGGTCCCTCTGTATCCTATCCCTACCCTCCAACATAGCTACTACTCCTCCCACTTTAGTGTCATCTGCAAACTTGCTGAGGGTGCAATCCACACCATCCTCCGTATCATTAATGAAGATATTGAACAAAACCGGCCCAAGGACTGACTCTTGGGGCACTCTCTTTGATACTGGCTGCCAGCTAGACATGGAGCCATTGATCACTACACGTTGAGCCCAATGATCGAGCCAGCTTTCTATCCACCTTATAGTCCATTCATCCAGCCCATACTTCTTTAACTTGCTGGCAAGAATACTGTGGGAGACCATATCAAAAGCTTTGCTAAAGTCAAGGAATAACACATCCACTGCTTTCCCCTCATCCACAGAGCCACTTACTTCATCATAGAAGGCAATTAGGTTAGTCAGGCATGACTAGCCCTTGGTGAATCCATGCTGACTGTTCCTGATCACTTTCCTCTCCCCTAAGTGCTTCAAAATTGATTCCTTGAGGACCTGCTCCATGATTTTTCCAGGGACTGAGGTGAGGCTGACTGGCCTGTAGTTTCCAGGATCCTCCTCCTTCTCTTTTTTAAAGATGAGCACTACATTAGCCTTTTTCCAGTCATCCGGGACTGTCATAAACATACAGCTAAGGGTAGCATAAAATCCCTCCTTTACCTGTAAAGGGTTAAGAAGCTCCGATAACCTGGTTGGCAGCTGACCAAAAGGACCAATAATGGGAGAAAATACTTTCAGATCTGTGGGGGAAGGTTTTTGTTTTGTGTTTCTTTGTGTTCTCTCCGGGTCAGCGAGGAACCAGGGCAGGGAAAATACGTCTCCTAAAGCCAGACCTGAACTAAGCATCTAAAATTACAAATTGTAAGTAATAGGAAGGAAATACATTAGATTATCTTTTGTTTTAGCTTTTGAATTTTCCCTGTGCTAAGAGGGAGGTTTATCCTTGTTTTTTGTAACTTTGAAGTTTTGCCTAGAGGGGAATCCTCTATGTTTTAAATCTTATTACCCTGTAAAATTACCTTCCATCCTGATTTTACAGAGGTGTTTCTTTTACTTTTTTTTCCCTTTATAATAAAGTTCTGTTTTTTAATAATCTGATTAGTTTTTAGTGTCCTAAAAACCCAAGGGTCTGGTCTGTGCTCACCTTGTTTATCTATCTGGTTGGTAGATTATTCTCAAGCCTCCCCAGGAAAGGGGGTGAAGGGGCTTGGGGGAATATTTTGGAGAAACAGGAACTCCAAGTGGTCCTTTTCCTGAATCTTTGTCTAACTCACTTGGTGGTGGCAGCAGTACTCATCCAAGGACAGGGAAGGATTTTTGCCTTGGGGAAGTTTTTAACCTAAGCTGGTAGAAATAAGCTTAGGGGCTCTTCCATGCAGGTCCCCACATCTGAACCCCAGAGTTCAGAGTGGGGAGGGAACCCTGACAGGGACCTCCCTCGATAGCCAGGAGTTTTCAGAAATAATGGCCAATGGCTCTGCAATCACATCCCGTCAACTCCTTTAGCACCCTCCGATGCAGTGCATCCGGCCCCATGGACTTGTGCTTGTCCAGCTTTTCTAAATAGTCCTGAACTACTTCTTTCTCACAGAGGGCTGGTCACCTCCTCCCCATACTGTGCTGCCCACTGCAGTTGTCTGGGAGCTGACCTTGTTCGTGAAGACAGAGGCAAAAAAAGCATTGAGTACATTAGCTTTTTCCACATCCTCTGTCACTAGGTTGCCTCCCACATTCAGTAAGGGGCCCACACTTTCCTTGACTTTCTTCTTGTTGCTAACATACCTGTAGAAACCCTTCTTGTTACTCTTAACATCCCTTGCTAGTTGCAACTCCAATTGTGATTTGGCCTTCCTGATTTCACTCCTGCATGTCAGAGCAATATCTTTATACTCCTCCCTGGTCATTTGTCTAAGCTTCCACTTCTTGTAAGCTTCTTTTTTGTGTTTAAGATCAGCAAGGATTTCACTGTTAAGCCAAGCTGGTCGCCTGACACATTTACTATTCTTTCTATACATCAGGATGGTTTGTCCCTGTAACCTCAATAAGGATTCTTTAAAATACAGCCAGCTCTTCTGGATTCCTTTTCCCCCTCATGTTATTCTCCCAGGGGATCCTGCCCATCAGATCCCTGAGAGAGTCAAAGTTTGGTTTTCTGAGTCCAGGGTCCATATTCTGCTGCTCTCCTTTCTTCCTTTTGTCAGGATCCTGAACTCGACCATCTCATGGTCACTGCCTCCCAGGTTCCCATCCACTTTTGCTTCCCCTACGAATTCTTCCCCGTTTGTGAGCAGCAGGTCAAAAAGAGCTCTGCCCCTAGTTGGTTCCTCCAACACTTGCACCAGGAAATTGTCCCCTACACTTTCCAAAAACTTCCTGGATTGTCTGTGCACCACTGTATTTCTCTCCCAGCAGAAATCACAGTGAGTTAAGTCCCCCATGAGAACCAGGGCCTGTGATCTAGTAACTTCTGTTAGTTGCCTGAAGAAAGTTGTCCACCTTATCCCCCTGGTCTGGTGGTCTATAGCTGACTCCCACCATGACATGACTTTGTTGCTCACACTTCTAAACTTAATCCAGAGAGATTCAGGTTTTTCTGCAGTTTCATACTGGAGCTCTGAGCAGTCATACTGCTCTCTTATATACAGTGTAACTCCCCCACCTTTTCTGCCCTGCCTGTCCTTCCTGAACAGTTTATATCCATCCATGACAGTACTCCAGTCATGTGAGTTTTTCCACAAAGTCTCTATTATTCCAATCACATCATAATTCCTTGACTGTGCCAGGACTTCCAGTTCTCCCTGCTTGTTTCCCAGGCTTCTTGCATTTGTGTATAGGCACTTAAAATAACTCTGATTGTCCTGCTTTCTCAGTATGAGGCAGGAGTCCTCCCCTCTTGCGCTCTCCTGCTTGTGCTTCCTCCTGGTATCCCACTTCCCCACTTACTTCAGGGCTTTGGTCTCCTTCCCCCGGTGAACCTAGTTTAAAGCCCTCCTCACTAGGTTAGCCAGCCTGCTTGCGAAGATGTTCTTCCCTCTCTTTGTTGGGTAGAGCCAGTCTCTGCCTAGCTATCTTTCTTCTTGGAACACCATCCCGTGGTCAAAGACATCAGGAATGGTAACATACAAAAGCCAGTAGGAGAACACTTGAATCTCCCTGGACGTTCTATAACAGATTTAAAAGTAGCCATACTTCAACAAAAAAACTTCAAAAACAGACTTCAAAAAGAAACTGTAGAGCTACAAGTCATTTGCAAATTTAACACCATTAATTTGGGCTTGAATGGGAACTGAAGTGGCTGGCTCACTGCAAAAAGCAATTTTCCCTCTCTTGGTATTGACACCTCCACATCAATTATTGGGAGTGACACCCACCCTTACTGAACTGGCCCTGTCAACAATGGTTTTCCACTTGTAAGGTAAATCCCTCCTCTTCATGTACCAGTATATCTATGCCTGTATCTGTAATTTTCACTCCATGCATCTGAAGAAGTGAGTTTTTTACCCATGAAACTTATGCCCAAATAATTCTGTTAGGCTTTAAAGTGCCACCAGATTCCTCATTGTTTCAGCTGGGAAAGACACCTACTAGACTCAGAAGTAACCCTAACACTGTTAGCCCCCACTGCGGTCCTTATGGTGATTTGTGTTGTCATGTGGAGGATAATAGATTGTAACCTCAAATACTTGATAGTTTACTTACCTCAGGTTCCCCAACCCTTCTCTTGTAGCCTGCTTCAGTGGATCATCATGCTACCTCCCTGGCTACTGTGCTGGTCTCCAAGTAGCTCAAGGTCAACAACCTACACATCTGGGTTTGCCCACTCCTTATCCATAAACTAGATTCTGGGTGTCCCATGCCCTGCTGTCTGGCTCAATGGAACAGTGCAGGCAGTAGGTGCTTTAACTTGACTACCGCTGTGAGGAAACCTTGAGGACAAGATGGAGCTATAGACAAGTTCCAGCAGGGCAGGGAGCCAGAAAACAAAATGCTATGCTATAGTAAAATGGCAAATTCTATGTCAAAAATGTTGAATTATGCATCTTAGAAAATTGCCACATTCCATAACTGTGAACCGTGGAGGGCACAGAGCTCTGTTTGAGATGAATGGGGAAATTCACACATCTTAAAACTGTTGTTTCAGGCTGTCTGCAGACTCAGGTGGGCTGTACTGCATTGATTTATAATCTGTTCACATTTGTTGTTATCTCCACAACCATAAGAGCCAGAGAAATATTTTTTTTGTTTTGTTTTTTAATTAAAACTCATATTCTGGAGCATAATGGTGCTGCCAGGAGTGAATTTCATTGCAAATTCCATGGCTGTGAATGCACAGGGCCTTGCCTATTTTCCTATTTCAGCAGGCCCTAGAGCAGCCCCCTTCACCCAGTCCCTCCCGTGCTCCTTCTGGGATCGGCATCTCAGAACCCATTCTTTAGTCCCTCAGCTGAACCTGCAAGTCTTATTGTGAATTCAAGTGAAGAAAGTCAGTGAAATTAACACAAATATTTTTGTTCTATTTTCTCCTTTCAACATTTGAGGTTGGAAGAATGTTAAGCAGGATTGTTGCGGGGGAAGGTTGTGGGAGGAGAAGTTAATCAAAGAAAGAAGATAGAAGAATACTCAGCACTTGTGATTAGTCATAATTAGGAAAGTAACTTTGTCATGTAAAATCTAAGAAAAAACACAGATAGGCCAAGGGAAGGTAATGGAATTATTCATAGCTTTTTTTCCCCCCAGCAGGAATGAGTGTGGAGGCAGGGAGATATGGAACCAGCAGCACCATTTCTAACTCTCAACCGCCTCCCCACTACCATTTCTAGTCCCAACAAGGGAACTAGTGGTACAAAGAAACTAAACCAAACTGCATTGTAAATTGGCTGAATTTACAACCTTCCCTCTGAATGCTGACTTCTCTAATGATCTTGAATCAGTCTCATGGGAGCTGCTCTGCACACAGTTTTTGTACTGATTTAACAATGCCAAAAAACAAACAACTCATTTTTATAAAAATGATAGTTATTAACATCTTGTGATCCAGCAAGTATATAAAATAAGGCATGCATACACATACACACACACACCCTTCTCAGACTTAGGGTACATCTACACTGCAATGTAAGCCCAAGATTCAAACTCAGGTTCAAGCGTAACCCCCCTTTCCATCTACACACAAGTCGCACTAACCCAGGGCTCAGATCCAGGGTCCCAAAACTCCAAGGGATGAAGGGTCAGAGCCTGAGTCAAGCCAGGACCCAGGGTTCAGGCCCTAATTGCTTTGCAGTGTAGAAGTAGCCCAACTGGACTCATGCTCTGGAAGTCCATTACAATTATCCCACCATCCCATTGGCTGACTTTCTTTGTCCTCTGGACAATCAATTTTGGTGGACAGTCGAGTTTTCATGCATTGCATCACAAAGGACTAGAGTGGCCACATTTTAGAAGGGTGCTAGGGATATGGGTGGTTGGACTTGGACACACATAATGCAGAGTAGACGCTGGAGCCCCATATTGGGACCCAGGGTTCAACAATTCCTAACCTCAGGTTACAAACAAGTGCAGACACTCAAGCTGCACGTTAATAAACACAGGGTCTTCTAACTCAAGTTCTACTAAACCTGGGCTTACATTGCAGTGTAGACATACTCTTAGAGGACTTGTCTACACAAAATTTTTGTTCTGATGCAACCATTAGTGTGGATGCAGTTATACAAACATTATCAGTTTATATATAGCTTATTTCAGTGAGTGATATAAATATCTTCTATCAGTATAACTGCATCCTCAGTAGAAGATTACACCAATTTAACTGTGTTGGTTTAGAAATCAAAGTAGTTTAGAAACTAATGTAATTAAATCAGCACAAAAACTAGGTATAACCAGCCTTAAACAACCCTATAAACTACTTGAAAATCTGGCCGGCGGTTACTTGATGTCATAAGGATGTATTTTTAATGAGGTTTTCTGCTTATAATTCAAGACACCATCTGCAAAGGTTTAAATAAATTATCTGTATTCTTATCTCAAGATTCTAACATCTGAAACAAAGAAAACTATACTCTATGTATTGTCCATACAGGAATATGACTTGAGACTCTAAACATCCTGAAAAAATGGTTACCTACCTTTTGTAACTGTTGTTCTTCAAGATTTGTTGCTCATGTCCATTCCATTGTAGGTGTGTGCACGCCCACGTGCGCAGTTGTCAGAGACTTTTGCCTTAGTGGTATCCATAGGGACGGGCATGGCGCCCCCTGGAGTGCCGCGTTCATGGCGCAGCATATCAGGCGCCGCCATCCCTGCGCCCTCTCGGAGTTGTCAGCAAGAAGGAACTGAGAGGGCGCAGGGATGGCGGCGCCTGATATGCTGCGCCATGAGCGCGGCACTCCAGGGGGCGCCATGCCCGTCCCTATGGATACCACTAAGGCAAAAGTCTCTGACAACTGCGCACGTGGGCATGCACACACCTACAATGGAATGGACATGAGCAACAAATCTCGAAGAACAACAGTTACAAAAGGTAGGTAAGCGTTCTTTTTTCTTCGAGTGCTTGCTCATGTCAATTCCATTATAGGTGACTCACAAGCAGAATCCTTGGTGTCGGGCTCGGAGTTCACAGCTTTGCAGTTTGGAGCACTGCTCTGCTGAAGCCAGCGTCATCTCGAGCTTCACATAATATGAAGCAAACGTATGGACAGACGACCAGGTTGCAGCCCAACAAATTTCCTGGATTGTCACCTGCGCAAGAAAAGCTGCAGAGGAAGCTTGCACCCTAGTTGAGTGAGCCGTCATGACTACTGGTAGGGGCATCTTCGCCAGCTCACAGCAGTAGCAGATGCAGGCTGTGATCCAGGACAAGAGTCTCTGGGCTGACACTGTGCAACCTTTCATCCTGTCAGCTACAGCCACGAACAACTGTATTGACTTAAGGAACAACTTTGTTCTATTAATGTAGAAGGCCAGCACCCGCCTGACGTCCAGGGTATTCAGCCTGTGCCCCTCATCCGTCTCATGAGGTTTCAGACATAGGACCGGTAAGTAGATATCTTGGCTCGTGTGGAACTGGGAAATAACCTTGTGTAGAAAGGCCAGGTGCAGACACAGTTGGACCTTATCCATATAGAGGACCATGTAAGGGGGCTCAGACATGACCGCCCTGATCTCCGACACCCGACGGGCCGAAGTTATAGTAACCAAGGAGGAGACCTTCCAGGAGAGAAGCAAAAGGGAACAGGATGCCAAGGGCTCGAAGGGGGAGCCCCATGAGCTTTGAGGTCCCAAGGGGAGACCGGGTCCCTGATATGTGGGTAAAGGCACTCCAGCCCCTTCAAGAACCATGCCATCATGGGATGAGCAAAGACCGACCTGCCCTGAAATAGAGGGTGGAACATAGAAATGGCTGCCAGGTGAACCTTGACCAAAGACAATGACAAGCCCTGGACCGAGGCCTCCTCTGCACGAATGAGCCGATCCGAGGCCCAACGTGTGAAGCGTTTCCACTTCGCCACGTAGGTAGCCCTGGTGGAGGGTTTCCTGCTTCCCAACAGAACCCACTGGAAAGCGGAGCACTGCTGTTCCTCCCCGCTCAGCCACGCAGCAGCCAGGCTGTCAAGTGCAGCGCTGTGAGGTTAGGGGGCAGTAGGCTGCTGTGGTTCTGGGACAGCAGATCCAGTCGAAGAGGCAGCTGCAGCAGGGTGGCTGCTGACAGGCTCAGCAGCATGCTAAACCAGTGTCGCTGAGGCCACACTGGGGCAATGAGGATGATCATCGCGCTGTCTTGCTTCACCTTGAGCAGGACCCTATGGATCAACAGCTCCGGCGGAAAGGCATACATCAACGCTCCCGACCATGGAATCAGGAAGGCATCTGACAAGGAGCCCTTGTCCCTGCCCTGTAGAGAGCAGAACATGTGGCACTTCCTGTTCTGCCAAGACGCGAACAGGTCTACATGGGGAGCCCCCACCTGTGGAAGATAGGCTAGCCACTTCCAGATGGAGCGACCACTTGCGGCGAGATGAGAAGCACCTGCTGAGGCGATCTGCCAGGACGTTCCTGGTTCTGGGCAGATGGACCACTACAAGGAAGATGTTGTGCTGTACACAGAAGTCCCAGAGGCGCAGAGCTTCCCGACAAAGGCTTGAGAACCTAACACTACCCTGCCTGTTGATGTAATACATCATGGTCGGATTGTCCATCAGGACCTGTACCACCTTCTCCTTCAGATGGGGTAAGAAAGCCTGGCAAGCCAGGTGAACCACTCTGAGTTCCCTGACGTTGATGTTCAGGGCTAGGTCATGTTGCAGCCAACTCCCCTGAGACCAGGGTGAGCGAAGGAGATGGGGCCACGAAGGGGACCCCTCGCAGCATCAGCTCGGGGTTCCGCCACCAGTCCAAAGACTGTAGGACATGGCTGGGCACCGTGACCACTCGGTCCAGGGGGTGCCTGCTGGGAATATAAACTGAGGTCAGCCATGTTTGCAGGGGCCTCATGGAGCCAGGCATGACTGACCACGTACGTACACACAGCCACGTGGCCCAATAGTTGCAGGTATGTACAGGCCGTGGTGAGCAAGTGGGCCCCTATGTGGGAGATTAAGTCCACCATGGCCTGAAATCATGCCTCTGGAAGGAAGGTCTTGGCTCACGTGGAGTTGAGAACTGCCCTTATAAACTCTATGTGTTGCACTGGTGTTAACATGGACTTCTCCACATTTATCAACAGGCCCAGGCTGAGACAGGCGGAGAAAACCAGATGGAGGCTTCTTTTCACCCACTCCAGAGATCTGTCCTTGATGAGCCAGTAGTCGAGATACGGGAACAGGTGGACCCCACGTCACCTGAGGTAAGCCACGACTGGCGTCATGCACTTGGTGAACACCCTTGGATCCGACGATAGGCCAAAAGGGAGCACTGTGAACTGCAAATGGCATCCTCCCACTATAAAAATGGAGGAAATGCCTGTGTCCTGGGAATATGGAAACATGGAAATAAGTGTCCTTCAAGTTGAGAGCAGCATACCAGTCTCCCGGATTCAGGAAGGAATGATGGAGGCCAGGGAAACCATATGGAACCTCAACTTTTAGACTTATTGAGGCAATGCAGGTCCAGAATGGGCCTGAGGCAACCCTTTGGCCTTCTGGGTTAGGAAATAACAGGAATAGAAACTTCTTCCGTGCATGTCCCGAGGAACCTCCTCCACCGCCACCAGGCACAGGAGCTTTTCGACCTTCTGAACAAGGAGTTACAAATACGGCACTTCTCCTTGACGTGCGATTCACCCAAGCACTTGAGACAGCTGCCGTGGGGATCACTAACAGGCATAGGCCTGCTACAGTCCATGCAAGGTTTGAACCCGGAGGACCAGGGCATGCCTTGTCTGGGGCAAAAGTCCCCTAGGGACTCTGTCAACTAACTACAACTATCTAACTACAAAGAAACAAATGAAACTATTTACAAAGCCCTAAGGCTGAAGAGCTCTTAACAAGGCAAGAACAACCACTAACCACTTGCGAAGCCAGGAAGAGAGGTGCTCTGACCAACCACCACAGGTGGTAAGAAGGAACTGAGAGGGTGCAGGGATGGTGGCACCTGACATACTATGCACCATGAGCGCGGCACTCCAGGGGGCACCATGGCTATCCCTATGGATACCATTAAGGCAAAAGTCTGACGACTACACACATGGGCATGTGCACACCTACAATGGAATCAACATGCGCAAGCACTCAAAGAAGAACAACAGTTCTAAGGGAAATGTCAATTTCTCCCATTCCTCTCAAGCTTATAATTAAAAAAAACCCTTAAAATTTAACATTATTAACTCTTCACTTGCTGATCACTTTAGTAAAAATGTTGAGTTACACTGGGATTGTGGGCACGTTTTCCAAAGCATAGCTGTAAAATATAATGTAATTGTCCATGCAAAGACAATATCTGCATGGGTAGACCATAGGATGTTAACTGTTTCCAGCAACAGATGTCTGTAGACCAAAATTAAAAGTGAGCCCTGTCTCTATCAGGCCTGGGATGTCTCCTGTTGCCCATCCTTTGTCTCCCCTCATTGCAGCCACCCTGTCTTAGCTGCAGCTCCTTTAAAGCACATCAGCACCACTCCACACTTCAGCGAGAAGGAAAGTTTGTGTCATTCTTGAGTAAAGTGCTTGCTTCCCATCCACATGCTAGGGACCTGTAATGGTCTTCATTCAGGGTCTGGTTGGGAAGTGTGGCCTAGTGGTCATGGCCACAACCCCAGACTGCCAAGGGGGTTGTGGAAAGGGGAGCCCAGGTTCTCCCAGTCCACCAGGCTCTGACCCCAGGGCCCTTTGGGCTACCAGTAGCCTGGCAACCAAGATTACTTAAGGCTATCCTCCCTGGGCCTCTTTCTCTTGTCTCCCCTCTTGGGGTCACCTCAGTCCAAGACCTTTGCCTGGTGGGAAAATCCAAATCACAAGGAAGCAAAAGGGAGTGGCCACTGTCCAGGGCCACAGGATACTTTCCTCTCTGCGTGCCTCTGCAGAGGGTCCTCCCTTTCCTCATGGAGTGCCCCTTTGGGCAGCTGCATCAGAGCTTTTAGGTTTCCCCTCTGCTCTGCTGGAGCTGTGGTTTGCAGGTCTGCTCATCTTCAGCGCTGCTCCCCAATTGAGCTAATTCGTTGCCTTTTAATTCCTCCAGCAGATGGAGCATTTGCTGCAAGTGTGGTGAGGCAGAACTGGCTGAGCACAAAATGAACCCTTAAGCCCTTGTTGCTCAGTGTGGGGTTTGTACACCCCATCACAGGACCAAACATATATAGGGACGTTAGAAAGTACTACAGAGTAAAATACTTCAGATATGCTACAAAAAATCTATATCCTAAAACTGAGATTCTGTGCTGTTTGCCTCTGGTATTATCCATTGTATTTTCTTTTGGTTTATATCTTTGTTTGGCATCCATTGTCCCTTATGTGAAACAGAGTCAAGTCCCAGGTTCTTAGAGACAAGGTTTTACTGGAGGTTTTGCAGAGTACTCCTTTTCAAGGTATGCAACACTGTGAGGTCACACCAGCAGTAACAACTCTGAGATGTTGAAAGGATGAAAAAAAAAAAAAAAAAAAAGCAGAAAACAGAGCATAAAGTGGCAATGATTTCAGCAGAGTGAGAATTCAGCAGCCTGAGTCACAGGAAACTAACTGGTAGAACCTGATCACCCAGATTCTCTGCTTTACCTTGTATCTGCTGGATACAAGATGCGGAAGGAGGGCCACAAAAGAATCTGTTGTAGTTCGATGAAGTGAGCTGTAGCTCCCGAAAGCTCATGCTCAAATAAATTGGTTAGTCTCTAAGGTGCCACAAGTACTCCTTTTCTTTTTGCGAATACAGACTAAACACGGCTGCTACTCTGAAACCTGCTGTAGTTCTGTGTCAGCCTCTTGTTGTTTCAGGGACCCTGCCATCTGCTCAAAGTACATATGCTGGCTCCAGCCCCAAAGAGGCCATCTGCCATCAGACTCCCCCATTCTAGCTGGGGAGAGCCAACCAACTGGTTTCCAGTCCCTTTGGGCCAGATCTCAATAGACAGAAGACGGTATTTCTGAAATTCTAGAATCAACTTCATTCTGCACTGCACTATAGGTGGAAATCCATTGTCTTTCTGTCAATGACATCTTACCACAAGCATGATCTGAAAACACTGGAGACCTTCACATTCTCTATAAATTCATTGCTTTGATGTACAACACTGAATTTCCCCAAATTCTTCTTGATAAATTAAAGGGGATCTATCCCCTGAGCCATTTCCTTAGGTGGTCTAAAGCTCTTCTTGGGCCCCCAAAAAGGGCTTAATGGGCCTTAATATTAGATCTTTGAAACTAGTGCTGAGACTCACCTTGTCCCTTCTGATACCTGTACCCTCTAGATCTCAGGTTATAGAAGGTTTGAATCTGTGCCTGTCCCCTTGTAAGATGACTGTCATCACTAAGGCTTTCTCTGTTTGGCAGAAGATAAAGAGGATTTTTTTGAAGATCTAAAATCTTTAGGGATAGTTTTAATGACCTAAAAAGAACTTGCTTCAAGAGAAGGGAAGGGCAATGAGACAACTTGACTGGAAAGATGCTTAATCTCAACCTGAGCCAGTGGTCTCTTCTAGGAAGCACATTACTTGCAATAGTTAGCAGCCTTACACACAGAGTTGCTTAAATGAAGTAATCTTCCCACTTGTTTACCTTTCTAGAGAAATATTCACAGGTTCCTAGATCATCTAGGAGTTCTTTGAACCTCAAATGAGCTCAAAGGATGAGACCCTTAGAAGCTGCTTCAAATTGCTTGTGTAAGGCAGGATCAATGTTCCTTAATGCTAGGGTCTGACAAGGAGGCATTACTTTCCCAGAGAGCAGCAGATTTCCTGAAGCGGAAAGGGACCAGAGAGTCAAATAAGAAGCATGAACTTCATGATTCTGCTCTATCTTTGGGGAGCTTGTAAGAGCTTCAAGAAGGATCTGGAGTAGAAGAATTTACATTTAAGAGAAACCAAATACATCTTGCCCTAACAATAGTTGATGAAAAAGTCTTAACATTAACATTTAATTATCTTATCCCAGAGCTGATTTACCTGAAAAGTCCAAGCAAAACATCTGTAAAAAATTACCATTAGATCATTCACAGTTCCAAAAATACCTTCCTTTTAATCTGTCTTTTTTTCATTCTTAACTGTGTCCAGTAAGTCCCGATCAGAATTTTTTGCTGGTTAAGTTTGACTCTGAGGTCATACATGTGTAAATTTATTCATGTTTTCACATATCTGTTTCCACCCACTGCCATGTCTGTGCTCCAAGCATTTCTTATATCCTCTGTTGAGCATTTCAGTGGCATTAAAAGGAAGCTGTATGGATACTGTTTGAGATATTAGCAAGAATGAACAAACAAGGGTTCCTAAATTCTCTCAAAGACTGGTCCACATCTTCGTAGAACAATTCCTTCATGGATCATTTCATTTCTCATTCACTATCACACGGATCACCTTCCAATCCAGCTACAATTGGATAACATCCCTGTAGCAATTATGGCAATTGATTCTGCATAAAATTAAGGAGTAAAGTATTTATTGTATTTTTTTTCCTGAATTTTAATGTAATTTAGTAGTGGAAACTAAGTGGAAAGGTAGCATCATGTGACCAGCCAACTCTTTATAGTTAATGGATCAAAGCTTGAGAAATTCAGGTGTAGGTCGTCTCAGGAAGGTGATAGTGTATTCCTAAATCAATGCCCAATATCTAATAACTAATTATTCACCCATCTCAGCTGCAAATATTGAGTTATAAAGTATTATTTAACTTTTTTCTCCCTAGGCTAACAGATTCTTTGAGCTGTGAGAATGACGCACATACCAGTCTTAAAAGACTAGATAAACATATGACTCTTGCAGATCCATTGTGACCAGATATTATTTTTGAGATTCTATTTTTGAAAGGTAAGCTCAGATCACCACAGTTTCAAGGAACGATGAACCAATATTTAGTTTTTCTTGTATTCTGGCAAGATTTATAGTCACAAAAAGCAGATTTTCTTACACATTACATTTATTCCATTAATCTTCCATTTGGTTTAATTAAATAGGTTCCAAATTATCTATGATTTTGTTATTTAGAGCTATGATTTAATATTCAGATTTATCATTTTTTTCAGAATCCAGTTTAATTTCCATATAAAAAAGAGCATATTTATACTTGTAACCAACTTTACTAGTTACCTGAAATGTTTCCAAACTCTTCCTTTTTGTTGAATGTTGACAGTATTGTTTTGTTTATTTCTCAGCAATGTTATTTACATTCATATTTTAGGCATCTTCTCACTGACTTGTATGTTTGTTTCTATTGTTTATGGCAATCACCAAAGGTTTCATTAGTAGATCCAACAAATATTGGGACACTGGTAACCCTATTGAGATGAAAACATGCATGGTATATTTAAAATGATCTTCTGTATATTTAATTTGTTTCACATCTTCCACTCTTTTGGATAAATGTACTACTACAACTTCTGCATTTGTTGAGACATGAGTATGCAAAAGTTATCTGGTTCATTCATACCATAGTTTATAAATTGGAAAATTGTTTTCCAGTTTAGCTGTTTTAATATAAAATCCATGTTTTAATACAATATATAGTTCAAGTCAGCAGTTTCACCACCTACAAAATAAATGATTTATACATATTGAAATGTAATTGTCCAGCTCTTAATGACATTTATAATACACCAAGGCCAGAATGGCTGTCTCACCTCCACACGCAACTGCTTTGCAGCTTCCCTTTAAAGCATTTATAACTGGAGTGTATGAAAGAGCAGTTAAATACTAGGCTTGGCTGACTTTTATGTACATATAATTCTCTACAATTAAGTCAGTTGATCCCTGATTTCCTTTTATTTTGTCTTCCACTATGCTAGTGATCAGAATTCAGACATTTGGAATTTTTTTTTATTTATTTTTTAGGTATTTGGATATCAAGCTGATTTCCACAATACTTGATTCTAGTTTGTAACTTGAGCTACTCCTGCTGCATTTGTCCCTGCCAGAATTTGAGGTTGTGGGCATGACATCTAATCCACCTGTAATGTACGTTGTGCCAATGTACTAAATACAACCCAGGCTGGGGGATGGGACTAGTGTTCACTGTGGAAGGAACAAAATCGTCACAAAGTAAGGACCGAGGAACGAGATTTTACTATGCCTAACATAAACAGCTCCCTACTTCGGATATACTAAAGCATCCACAAAAGATGATGCTGCCATAATTTTTAATTATGCACATATGAAAAGCACACTCTACAAGATTTCATGATTTGTAAGACAGTTCCTCTTATAGTTGCAGACTCAAAAATGGAACGGGAAAAGAGAATGGAAAAGATGTCAAAGAATAGAGCTTGGATTTACTGAAGGCTCTGAGTCATAAACCTGGGTGATTTGCCAATGGCAGGGTCCACCCCAAATGCTTTTTCAATAAATAAATACAGCCCAGCAGAATTTGATTCCAAAAAAACACAACACCTTCTCTATCATTTCCTTTAAGTTTTGTTCCTTCCTTACCACCCCTGCATTTCCCAATATCTGAACTGACTCTTTTTGAGGAAGCAGCTCATGTCTCTGACTGATAAAAGGCACTCATTAGATTGCCCCAGACAAGCAGGCAAATGACTGACAGACACATGGGATGGGTTTAAATGAAAGGCCACAACTTTATTAATTATACGTTGGGGAGGGGCAGTACATCGCCTGTCCCAGCTCTCACAAAGCAGGCAGGGCCTTTACCATGAACCACACACTAACTTGGAGTAGACCCACCCCTTACTCCATATAAGGGAGGTGGACAGACAGAGGCCACAAGGCTGGGGGTGGGGTGGGAAATCTCAGTCCATGAAGACTTCAAGCTCCTACCCCCGCCCCCCAAGAGCACAAGGTCCAACTGCACAATCCCAGTCTCATTTACCTCTGGGAGCTGGCCATTTTAGCCTTTCCCCCCTCTGGATAACAGCTGCAAATAGCAAGTTAGCTATCATACCAGCATTATATGAACCTCAATTTCTATTGCTTCCAACCCACCTGTGCTACCAGGAAGCTGACTCTGGATCATGGGGCTAAAAATCAGGGCTGGCTCTAGGTTTTTTGCTGCCCCAAGCAAAAAATTTGCTGCCCCAAGAGCAACTGCCACCCAAGCAAAAAAAAAGGGTGGCCGGAAAGCCGCCACCCCTGGAAATGTGCCGCCCCAAGCACGTGCTTGCTTTGCTGGTGCCTGGAGCTGGTCCTGCTAAAAATAGCAATGTAGACATTCAGACTTGGGCTGGAGCCTTGGCTCTGAAATCCTCCCCCTCAGAGGGTCATAGAGCCTGGGCCTGAATGTTTACATCCCCCATTTTTAACCCCACAGCCTGCATCCCTTAAGTTCAAGTCAATTCATCTGGGCTCTGAGACTTGGTGCTGCGGACATCCTTAGGATACATCTACATTGCAATAAAAAAAAAAAAAACAACAACCCAGGACACGGCTGCAGTTGGTCTGGGTCAGCTGACTCAAGCTTGCAGTGCTATAAAATTGCCGTGCAGATGATCGGGCTAGAAGTGGAGCCCAGGCTCTGAGACCCCATGAGTGGTGGTTTCAAAGCCTGGGCTCCAGCACAAGCCCGCACCTTTACACCACAATTTTGTAGCCCAGCAGCCCAAACCCAAGTCAGCCGAGCCAGGCTCTGAGACTTGGTGCGGTGGGTTTTTATTGCAGTGTACACATACCCAAAAAAGGCTTATGCAAAGCCTTGCCTTAGCTCAACTAGGCATTGGGGATGGTGAGTGAGGGGATGCCCACAGCAGCCAATCAGATAACCCCATCTTCCTTTACCCAGCCAATGCCAAAGCAGAGAACCATGGGCGCGCGGGGATGGGGGGGAGGGAGACACAGGGTGGTGGCTACCTTTCCCCCTGCACATGCATTTGGACATCTCTCATTTCCTGCTGTCCAGTCAAAGGTCTTCCCCACTAAAGGCAGTGAGAGAGCATTGTCTCAAAAATTTTTTCTACCTCTTCTGTACCTCTCTTTACTTTCCACTTTTCCCTCCCTCTCCCTCTTGTTTCTCTCCCTCTCTTGCTCACTCTGGTCCTCTTCTATCTTATTTAAACTCTTGTCCCCATCATCCCTTTCCTGCTCATTCTCATTCTAGTCCCTTTACATTGCTATTTAGTCTTTTGAGATTGCTGTCATGAAACATAATAGCGTGCTTTTTTTATTCATGTGTCACCTAACAAGATCTCATTCCAGGTGGGAGTAGAATTATTTTCTAAAAGTAATTTACTCAAATTATTCTTTTATGAGAGTTATGAGAAGCCATCCCAGAACTTCAAAGAAGTTCAGAAACTGAAGAAACCCCACTTAATTGTTACTATTTGTGGATATTTTTGCAAATCAAGCAGCTAATTTGCTACCAGTGTACCACAGATATTCCCCAGAAATGAGTCAACTAAGTTAATTCATTTACATAGTTGACCTTAACTTTTGTAAACAAAGATAGATGAACTCATATTTCAAGTGAAATAAAAGAAGCTACTAGGAAATGAACTGCAATGGAGTTAAAAAATAAATGTATATGAATAGCTACAAGTAAATCACTGTGGATTTAAAATAATGAAGCAACATTTGTTTTTCAAAAAACACATAAGTTATTGTTAAAACAACAGTGGACCCTATGAGTCTGCCAAGAGTCTCTTGGTATAAAGAGACTAAACGATTTTATGTAGTCAGTTGCCTGTAGAAACTGTTCTAGATTTTCAAATGCAATGTCCCTTGTGAAGTGACTAGTATTGTGCACAGCCTGGGTATCAGTGACCTCTGCTGGAGTTACGAGGGAGCTCCTTACAGTAATATAGCCACACTCTAATAAAAATTGAAGTGAACATTCCATTATAAAACCCTCTTTTCAACCCTTCTTAACTTTCCAAAAAGCTTACCTTTCAAATGAACATGTCTCGTACTAAATTATGAACATTTCTGGAAAGTTTGAACTGAATCTTTGATAAGATTTTTTAAAGGTTTACATATGAAGTTAGCAAGTTTAGAAAATACAGAAAATAATATACAGGATATTTTCAGTTAACAACTTAAATGCATTTAATTAAATGTGAGCTGGTCAAATACGCACCACATTATGCATATTCACAGCTATCCACCTCAGGACCTTCCATGAACATTTATCTAAAACGTTTCTTATTTGAGAATTTATTTAATAAAGGCTCGATTCTACACCATTGACATCAATGGAGGTATTGAAATTTACATCAATGGGAGCAGAAACAGGCCTCATATGTTATTTCAACAGAACTCCACTTTTCTCGGAAAGTGTGTTTCTGGTGTATATTAAAGGGCACAACTGCCCTTCAGCACTCTCTGCTAGCCAGAGGTTGCCCTGCAGCATCCTGCCTCACTTTCCCCTTCTGTTTGGGAAGCTCTTAGAAAGTCCAGATATTCAAAACATTCCCATTTTGGGGTCCAATTTATTAAGCTTAGCATAGAGTCTTTCAAAACAGAAATCAAACCTGTAGTCTTCACCCAGTCTCAAGCTGGGCACAGCCCCTCCTCCCTCAAAGTATGTCTTCCTATTCACCCAGCACTTCTTACCTGGGATTTGGTCTTCATTACAGGTCTCCTACCCTACTGAGGTGTTCCCGTCTCTCCCCTCAATTCAGTACTCCACAGGAGCCTTCTTACTCTCTGCAATGTCTACAGGTGCTCACCAACACTCAGCTGCTGCTGCCTCGCCCTTTATAAGGCTCAAGGGCCTTCACTTAATCAGTCACAGGTGTACTGAACCCTGCTCCCTCTTAAAGGGGCCAGTCACCCTCTGACAGTGTGTAGTTGTAGCTTTGTCTCTTTTTAAAATGTTATCTACTTTTGAAATGCTGGGGTTTCTTCCCCCCACATTCCTCATTTCCCCCCCATCTTTCTTCAGCTGGAAGAGAATTAATACAATCCATACACACTGAAATGAACTGTTGACCTTATTAAATTTCCCCTGTGTGCATGCAGACTATTCTATAATGCTTTATGACAACAAACAAAGCACTGTTTTGATTAATGACCTCTCCTGAGAACGGAGCCATGTAAGAGTCCAGGATATAAGATCACTTTGCACCTGCTGGATAGAAGTTGTTACATTATATCTTGAAAGTATGAATAGTTTATGCCTACCATGGAAAATCGTCCAGTACAATTTTTTTAAACAAAACCTATCTTATGTAAATGTTTTAGTAATCATCCATATGAAAAGTGCGCAGTTTCGTGGAAGAAGTGAGCAAATGAAACATTCATAGATTCATAGATATTTAGGTCAGAAGGGACCATTATGATCATCTAGTCTGACCTCCTGCACAACGCAGGCCACAGAATTTCACCCACCACTCCCACAAAAAAACCTCACACCTATATCTGTGCTATTGAAGTCCTCAAATTGTAGTTTAAAGACCTCAAGGAGCAGAGAATCCTCCAGCAAGTGATCCGTGCCCCATGCTACAGAGGAAGGCGAAAAACCTCCAGGGCCTTCCAATCTGCCCTGGAGGAAAATTCCTTCCCGACCCCAAATATGGCGATCAGCTAAACCCTGAGCATATGGGCAAGATTCATCAGCCAGATACTACAGAAAATTCTTTCCCAGGTAACTTGGATCTTACCCCATCTAAAACCCATCACAGGCCATTGGGCCTATTTACCATGAATATTTAATTACCAAAGCCATGTTATCCCATCATACCATCTCCTCCATAAACTTATCGAGTTAAAAGAGATTATAATCTTATTACTTCATAAAATTACTTTTCAAAGTTTATTGGACAGATTTGACTTTTAAGACCTTTTTAATATGCCCTGTTCATTGTTTTCTGACAATACTAATAAAAAAATAAACAGGTTTTCCCATAAATAGCTAATGAAAGATATAAACCCAGTAAGAGCAATTTTACAAGCAAACACATTCCTTGGGGTGAGATCACTGTGATTCCTAAAAGGACCAGCTATTAGCTGGTGCTTAAAAATGTATCCAAGACATCCATCTCCTATGTAACTTACAATGCCTTTGTTCCTCATATTCATAATTGCATTTTAATGCATGCATTGTATTAAGGCAGAAACTCTGTTGTGACATTACTGTACATCTTTTTATGGGATTTAGGTAAACAATATTGCATGAGTGAACTTAATGAAAGGAAAAGTTTATTTCTCAGATATGAAAATGAATTTGTTGGTGTCAAGGTTCCTTCCCCACTCTGAACTCTAGGGTACAGATGTGGGGACCTGCATGAAAAACCCCTTAAGCTTATTTTTACCAGCTTAGGTTAAAACTTCCCCAAGGTACAAACTACTTTATCTTTTGTCCCTGGACCTTATTGCTGCCACCACCAAGTGTCTAACAAAAATAACAGGGAAAGAGCCCACTTGGAAACGTCTTTCCCCCCAAAATCCCCCCAAGCCCTACACCCCCTTTCCTGGGGAAGGCTTGATAAAAATCCTCACCAATTTGCATAGGTGAACACAGACCCAAACCCTTCCATTCAGCACAACTTATTTTATCAGCCATTTAAACAAAACAGAATCTAACGCATATCTAACTAGATTGCTTATTAACTCTTTACAGGGGTTCTGACCTGCATTCCTGCTCTGGTCCCGGCAAAAGCAACACACAGACAGAGGGAACCCCTTGTTTTCCATCCCCCCACCCCCCAGCTTTGAAAGTATCTTGTCTTCTCATTGGCCATTTTGGTCAGGTGCCAGCGAGGTTATCTTAGCTTCTTAATCCTTTACAGGTGAAAGGGTTTTTCCTCTGGCCAGGAGGGATTTAAAGGTGTTTACCCTTCCCTTTATGTTTATGACACGCCCCCCAAATCACAGATAGGGTGAAATGCTGGCTGTGATTTCTTCCTGGAGCTCTAGGAGAAAACAGAGTTAATAAGACACATGCACCTCCAAATATACTACTAAGTATATAAAGACTAAGAATATTTTTCACATCTGAAGGACGATTTTAACCAGTTGATTCTGGGAAACTTTCACGGGAGAGTGCGTCAGCCACTTTGTTAGAAGCTCCTGAGATGTGTTGTATGTCGAAATCAAAATCTTGGAGAGCTAAACTCCACCGAATAAGTTTTTTGTTATTTCCCGTGCGGTATGAAGCCACCGTAGCGCAGCATGGTCAGTTTGCAAGTGGAAACGCCGTCTCCAAAAGTATGGGCGTAGCTTTTCCAGAGCGCAGGCAATGGCGTAACATTCTTTTTCACTGACTGACCAGTTGCTTTCCCTCTCAGACAGCTTCTTGCTGAGAAACACTACAGGGTGGAATTCTTGATCAGGTCCTTCCTGCATTAAAACTGCTCCCACATCACGCTCGGACGCATCTGTGGTTACTAGGAACGGTTTGTCAAAGTCTGGGGCCCTTAGCACAGGGTCAGACATGAATGTCGCTTTCAGCTGGTTAAAGGCCTTCTGACACTCTTCGGTCCACTGAACGGCATTTGGCTGTTTCTTTTTGGTTAGGTCTGTCAGTGGAGCGGCGATTTGGCTGTATTGCGGGACAAATCACCTGTAAGATCCAGCCAAGCCTAAGAAGGATTAGACCTGTTTCTTTGACTTTGGGACAGGCCACTTTTGGATAGCATCCACTTTGGCCTGTAGGGGGTTGATAGTTCCTTGACCCACCTGGTGTCCAAGGTAAGTCACTCTGTTTAGGCCTATTTGACACTTCTTAGCCTTAACAGTTAGTCCTGCTTCCCTTATGCGCTCAAAGACTTTTTGTAGATGTTCCAGGTGTTCTGCCCAGGAATCTGAAAATATGGCCACATCGTCAAGGCAGGCGACTGCATATTCTCCCAATCCTGCTAGGAGACCATCTTAAAGTCTTTTGAAGGTGGTGGGTGCATTCCGCAGCCCGAAAGGGAGTACATTAAATTCATACAGCCCGACGTGTGTGGTGAAGGCTGACCTTTCCTTGGCGGATTCATCTAGCGGTACCTGCCAGTAACCCTTGGTTAAGTCCAAGGTAGAGATGAACTGGACCCATCCCAGTTTCTCTAATGTAGGATTCATACAAGGTTCATGCATTTGGCAACATTCAGGGCACACCCGGAGTGTTGTGGAGGAGCTGTGCACACACGGCTCCTCTCAAGGGCATGAACCTTGGAATCTCGCCCAGATGACATGAACCGTGGGAAGCCTCCCAGGACTGGGCTCAAGGCATGAGAGCAAGGAATGCGGTAGATAGAAATTGGTAAATAAGAATGTTAAACAAAGCCAGTGTATTCCTTTTATCTGTTGGAGAATGTAATGCGCGGGGGGAGAGAAAGAATAAAGGAGAGGGTGGAAAGCTGACAGGATCAGTCCATTGGCAGACCAGCCTATTTGCTTGCTTAAAGCTTGTGCTGTCTTGTATTTGAACCGCAACACTCTAATAGTTCATCTGTGCGTGGTATTGGATAGTTGTCTGGGCGAGATACAGCATTTAGCTTATGGTAGTCCACGCAAAAACGTATCTCCCCATCTGGTTTGGGAACTAGAGCCACTGGAGATGCCCATGCACTGCCAGAGGGGCGGACTACCCCCATCTGAAGCATATCCTGGATCTCCGGTTCTATAGCAGTTTTAGCTTGAGGAGACACCCGATAAGGTTGGACTTTAATTGGGTGAGCATTACCTGTGTCAATGGAGTGGTATGCCCCGTTCAGTCAGTCCTGGGGTGGCTGAGAACGTCGGTGCGTAGCTAGTGCACAGCTCCTTGATCCGCCGTCGCTGCATACGCCCAAGGGTCATGGAGAGGTTCACCTCTTCCACACCACCAGCACGTTTCCCTTTGTAGTAGACACCTTCAGGCCACTTAGCGTCATCTCCTCCCTGGGCTGTAAACTGACAAATCTTTAATTCTCTGGAATAAAAGGGCTTTAGAGAATTAATATGGTACACCTTAGGCTTTCGGTTGGAGGTGGGGAATGCTATGAGATAATTAACAGCTCCTGGACCGTGACTGACCCTTCCCATGATGCTTCCATTTTATGGGCCTGGAGCGCCTTTAAGACCATGACCTGGTCCCCTACTTTGAAGGAATGCTCTCTGGCATGTTTATCATATCAGGCTTTTTGCTCTTTTTGAGCATCCTTTAGGTTTTCTTTAGCAAGGGCTAAACAGGTTCGGAGGGTGTTCTGTAGGTTGGTTAAAAAGTCCAGAATGTTAGTTCCTGGAGAAGGTGTAAACCCCTCCCATTGCTGCTTCACCAACTGTAATGGCCCCTTAATCTCGCGGCCATATACAAGTTCAAATGGTGAAAACCCTAAACTGGGATGTGGTACAACTCTGTAGGCAAAGAGCAACTGCTGCAACACTAGGTCCCAATCATTGGAGTGCTCATTTACGAATTTACGTAAATTTCTCCCCCAAGCCATTTGTTTGATGATGGTAAGGGGTGGCAGCCAAGTGATTCACCCCATGAGCTTCCCAAAGGCTTTCCATAGTTCCTGCCAGAAAATTAGTTCCTGCATCTGTGAGAATGTCGGAGGGCCAACCTACCTGGCAAAAATGTCTGCTAGTGCCTGGCACACACTTTTAGCCCTGGTGTTGCTTCGAGCTACTGCTTCCGGCCATCAGGTGGCAAAATCCATGAAAGTCAGTATGTACTGCTTTCCTCTGGGTGTCTTTTTCGGAAAAGGACCCAGAATATCCACAGCTACTCACTGAAATGGAACCTCAATGATGGGGAGTGGCTGGAGAGGGGCTTTGACCTGGGCTTGGGGTTTTCCCACTCTTTGGCATACCTCACAAGACCGGACATAGGTAGAAACATCCTTGCCCATTCCCTCCTGTGGAATGACCTCCCCAAACGGTCTTTGGTCCTGTTCACCCCAGCATGGCCACTAGGATGATCGTGGGCTAAGCTCAAGAGCTTTACCTGGTACTTAGTTGGAACTACTAACTGTCTCTGAGGATGCCAGTCTTCCTGGTGTCCACCAGAAAGAGTTTCCTTGTATAAAAGTCCTCTTTCTACAACAAACCTGGATTGATTAGAAGAGCTGAGAGGCGGTGGGTTGCTCCGTGCTGCCGTCTAAGCTCTCTGGATGCTTTCATCTGCTTCCTGTTTGGTCTGGAACTGTTCCCTTGATGCTGGAGACATCAGTTCCTCATTGGATTGTGGACCTAGGCTTGATCCCTCTGGAAGTGATGTAGGGGATGGGGCTGTTTCTGTTGACTGAACTGCTCTCCGCTGGTGCACTGTTGGGTTTCAGGCTCCGGCTGAGCCTCTTGTGTAGGGTTATCGGCTCCTGCCGGTTTAGGTTCGGTGGGGCTCTCTGGTGTTGGGGTTGCAAGTACGGGATTCGGTGCTGGCAATGGGTCTGGTGCTGGTTGTTCTGCCAGTTCTGGTTCTGGCTCTGTCTGGGTCTCTGGGACTGGCTCCACTACTGCTGTTGCAGACGTTGGCATGGGGTCCGGGTCCATCACCTCTGACCGGGTCCTGGTAGAAGTTTCCGGAACAGAGCTAGGCGGGACGGCTTGCTTAGCCTGGCTGCGGGTGACCATTCCCACCCTCTTGGCTAGCTTCACATGATTGGCCAAGTCTTCCCCCAACAGCATGGGGATGGAATAATCATCATATACTGCAAAAGTCCACGTTCCTGACCAGCCCTTATACTGGACAGGCAACTTGGCTGTAGGCAAATTGAAAGAGTTGGACCTGAAGGGTTGAATTGTCACTTGCATCTCTGGGTCGATTAAATTGGGGTCCACTAAGGAAGCATGGATAGCCGACACTTGTGCTCCAGTGTCCCTCCACGCAGTGACCTTCTTCCTGCCCACACTTACAGTTTCCCTCCGCTCTGAGGGTATCTGGGCCTGAGGACCTCTGGTGTGATTCCGGTGCAATGAACTGTAATCTGTTGGGGTTCTTGGGGCAGTTGGCATTCACATGCCCCGGCTCGTTACATTTAAAACATCGTCCAGCTGACGGGTCACTGGGGCGAGGTGGGTTGCTGGAGAACAGTGTGGCAGGACAATAAGGTGTCTGGAGTATTCCTTGGTGTGTAGTTGGGGCCTTGGGCTGCCCCCGGTAGTAGGGGGTGGTCTGAGGGTGTCCTTCTGGTCCGCTCCAACTGTGACCAGGGTTGTTCCTCTCTCCTCCCTCCACCCGTTTTGTTCCAGCTTGCCCCGCTTCTCTGGCTGTCTGGGACTGCTCATATCGATCAGCATAAGAAGCAAGACTTTCTGCTGAGTCCATTTCCTTATCCCATAAACACTGTTATTTCCTCCTTGGACATATTCAGGAATTGCTCCTGAGCTATCAAATCACACATTCCATCAAAGCTAGTGACACCACTTCCTTGGACCCATTTATCTAACAGATCCTTCATCTGGTTTAGATAAGCCACATTACTTAGTCCAGGGCCTCTCTTAAGGGTTTGAAATTTTACTCTGTACGTTTCAGATGTAATTTGAAATTGCTTTAAAACCAAATCCTTGAACTGATTATAGTCAGAAGCCTCATCAATAGGCATCTTATTGAATATGTCCAGAGTTCTTCCAGTCAATTTTGCGACCAATGTGGTCATCTTGTGAGCTTCAGGAATTTTATGGAGCGTGCACAGTCCCTCAAAGGTGAGAAAATATTCAGCAATATCACTGGATTCATCATACTGTGGACATAGTCGCTCCCATTTGTGGATTGTTGGGGAAGGATGGCTAGGGTTATCGAGTAGATTCCACTCAGCCCTTACCTTCTCCAATTCCAGTTCATGCTTCCTCTCTTTTTCCTTCTTCTCCATTTCTTTTTCCTTTGCCTCCATAGCTCTCCTGTGGGCAGCCTCTTGGGTTTTTTTCTGCCTCTATAGCTCTCTTGTAGGCAGCCTCTTGGTTTTTTTCTGCCTCTTTCGCTGCCTCCAGTTCTCTCCTGTGGGCAGCCTCTTTGGCTGTTTCTGCTTTGGGCTCTGTCATGTTTGCCTCTCTGTTTTTAACTAACTTTACACCCAAGAGTTAGAAATAAAACAAACAAAAAAGTGGCTTGTCAAAAAAAAAGAAAATAGGTTGTGCTGTAACCGGATACCTATGTTCTGTGATAGTGATTGTCAGCCTACAGAAAAATCCTTTAAAAAAAACAACTAACACCTTTGTCTTCAGGCAAAAACACCTCAGAAAAACCCTCTAGTTGCTCTTAGGTAAAAAAAACAACCACCTCTTCAGGTCAGTGAAGACTTGTGAATTTCCCTGCAGGAGGTTAACTACCCTGCCTTTAGGTAGAGAAAACTCCAGCTCACAAAAGACAATTCCCTTTTGTCTCTGCTCTGGCCCTCAAGCAGACACAAAAAAACCTCTAACTGCTATCAGCTTAAAGCCTGCTTTCCAGCAGACCAAAGGAAAAATTTTTTTCCTTTTTTAAAATCTGTGCTTCTGGTTCAAAAAATCTCAAATTGATCTCAAAATGATTTCAAGTTAATCCCACCACTCTGCCACCATGTCAAGGTTCCTTCCCCACTCTGAACTCTAGGGTACAGATGTGGAGATTTGCATGAAAAATCCCCTAAGCTTACTTTTACCAGCTTAGGTTAAAACTTCCCCAAGGTACAAACTACTTTACCTTTTCTCCCTGGACCTTATTGCTGCCACCACCAAGCGTCTAACAAAAATAACAGGGAAAGAGCCCACTTGGAAACGTCTTTCCCTCCAAAATCCCCCCAAGCCCTTACACCCCCCTCCTCCTGGGGAAGGCTTGATAAAAATCCTCACCAATTTCCGTAGGTGAACACAGACCCAAACCCTTGGATCTTAAGAACAATGAAAGAGGAATCAGGTTCTTAAAAGAAGAATTTTAATTGAAGAAAAAGTAAAAGAATCACCTCTGTAAAATCAGGATGGTAAATACCTTACAGGGTAATCAGATTCAAAACATAGAGAATCCCTCTAGGCAAAACCTTACGTTACAAAAAGACACAAAAACAGGAATATACATTCCATTCAGCACAACTTATTTTATCAGCCACTTAAACAAAACAGAATCTAACGCATATCTAACTAGATTGCTTATTAACTCTTTACAGGGGTTCTGACCTGCATTCCTGCTCTGGTCCCGGCAAAAGCAACACACAGACAGAGGGAAGCCTTTGTTTCCCATCCCCCCACCCCTCCAGCTTTGAAAGTATCTTGTCTCCTCATTGGTCATTTTGGTCAGGTGCCAGTGCGGTTATCTTAGCTTCTTAACCCTTTACAGGTGAAAGGGTTTTTCCTCTGGCTAGGAGGGATTTAAAGGTGTTTACCCTTCCCTTTATATTTATGACAGTTGGTAACCTTCCAAACATGCTTATTTAAGACACCTTGTAGAATTAGGCCTAAAAGCATTCCTTGTACAGTGTAGTGGATTTCTCTTTAATCAGAGTGAGAGTTGTGAAGTTCCATATTAACATCTCATCCCCAAGGTACAAAATATTATTCAGTCCTTTGTGTATGGGGAGAAATTTTCCTTTCAATTTATATTTTAAATTATACATTTTGAAAAATACTTCACAACATTTGAACAAGAGTAAATTGTTAATTGTTCTTTTATTTCTGGGGCTATTAAAAAGCAACACTATCAATTACATATTCAGCATTCATCAGAATTCACTGCTTTTCTAAGTGAAAAACATTCTGTAAAAGAATGTTATCTTCAATTTTCAACTTCAACTTCCTCAGCCTCCCCAGAGAGGCCAATCTCAATGTTAGAGAACCATTTCAACTAGCGTTTTAATATTTAGAAAGGTCTCTTTTCTCATAAAATAGGTTCCCATCCCCTAGTCTGCCCTCAGGATTTTGTTTGCCTGAGACTAAGATATGGAAACAGTGAAATGTACATCAGATTCAGCCAGTGACACTATATGAAGAATTCTTTGCATTCCAAATAGGATGTAGCAGAAAGGAGAATTGTGGAATATGAGGTTTCCATCAGGTTAAATCCTTCCTGTTTGATAAACAGAAGACTGTTCTGCCTGTCAAGCAAATATGGCTCAATAAATTGATAACTTTTTGCTTTCTATTTAACATTTTAATTTATAGTATCGGTATTGCCTGTATTTCAAAAGAAGCTGAACACCCACTACCCCACTTAGTCAAAGGGAGTTGTGGCTGCTCCGCACCTCTGAAAATCAGGTCCCTTACATACAAATATAGTAAATTTAGTAGCTAGCATTAATGCAATGTTATGGTTAAGAACTACAACATGCAAAATATAGGAAATTCAAGAAATGTAAACAGTCTCTCAACATTAACTCCACCTCATTGCATGTCCTATCTATTTTTATGATGTACATCAACAAACTTCCTGTATTAAATTTTTGTTTTGATATAATAGAAAGGTAAAAAGGAAAAAAAATCTAAAGTTATTTGACCTGAAGAATCTGCCAACTTTGATAATTAAAAGTGGATAATGCAATATCAAATCACATAGCAACTTCCAATTCAGGATCCCAACATTCTTACATTCTCTCTGGGGACCCACCTGCATGTGGACACATACAGACTTGAACCACCAGTGAAGACAAACCACGTATGGAGAGGAATATGACAGTAATGCTACACAACAGTTCAGAGGGGTAAGTGAAGAGTATCATATCCATTTGACTTTAGGCAGAATGTAGTTATCCAAATGAGGGATCTGGAAGGAGAAGATGACTTTTACCCATAAATATTGCAATAGGTGCCAGGGGAATCTTAATGAGTTCATCATTTAGTTGGTTTTATTTCTCATCTGAAGGACAGTATGTTACACAATTCAATATCTGCCAGAGGTGTTTGAGATATTGATTCAATGCTGACTGAAAGAAGAATGCCACCTGCTTAAACATCATCATTTCCTGCAACACAAGGCTGAAGACAATGAGTTAATGTTTCTTGCTTAACTTTCTCCTGGATATTTGCTGGGTTGGTGGGAGAATATGCCAGTGCTGTTGCTCTTTCTCTACCCTCTAAGATCTGATACTCCTTATGTACCCCCACAAAAAAGAGCATCATTCTAGCAGGGAGGGGCTCTTGCTGGAGGGAGGGCTGCATATCATGGTACAGCTCCTCCCCTCTCTGGAAATCAGGCCTGCTTTCTAACTTGATTCCTGTTCTTTAGCTCCTCTGTATTACACACAGTTGAAGGGAAGGGCTTCAATAATTTAGGGTACCATAGCTCAGTTAATGCTACTGGACTATTTTCTTCAAGTAGTACTGCTCACCTGTGATTCTGACAGTCCGTCTGATCTCTGAAGCTTGTGTGCTTTGTGAACTACTGAATAGTATTTGAAGCAGACCAGGCAGTGGCCTGTGCTCCTGCTGAGACACTCCTCATTAAAGTTAACATTAATCACAATCTTCATTTTGCTTAGTCTTATTTTACCCAAATGTAATGTCACTTCAGAGATTTCAGCACAAGTTGATGCTCTGATTTGTGCTGTTCAGGTAATAGAATATGGGTTTGTAGCGTCAGACTAACACAAGTAGTCTGACCAGCATAAACGAGCAAAGGATTTAGGGATTGCAGGATTGGCCCATAGTTTGTGCACTAACCTTATCAACATCAAAAAACCCTACAGCAACTGATGGGTTTTTCTCTCTCACATCTTTCACTGCTGCAATGTTAATATTTAGACAAAAATATCGAGTAGATATCCATTCCCAATTCCTTACAATAAATAATTGTGTCTGTATACTATATAATAGGCAGGTCTATTCAAATTGTCCAACACACTTCCCATTATAAGATCCTGTTTTCAGCTGTCTATAACTCTGCAAAGCTTTAACCATTTGGGTTGAAATTGTGCGTGTCAGGTAATCTGCAGGAGATGGATCAGCTTGCCCCCTGGGAAAACTTTAGTCAAAATGGTTCAGCTGTTTTCGAGAAAAAGGCTTGGGAAAAATACATTGTTTTGCCGATTTAAAAAAATTCTGGTGACTGTTTCTTTGAAATGCTCTAGACTAGAGCCACTATGCTTTGGAACAGGGACTTGAAATTTAGCCAAAGCCTTTTATCCTCCCCATGAAAATTCACCCAAATTTGACCAGGTTATAAACCTCTGAAAAATCAGTTTTCACATGCTTAGTAGACTTTTGATTTTAGCAGTTAAAATCGAGCAGCATGCTCCATCCCCTCTCAGCTCCTATCTGTGACCAGACTGCACATACGCCATCCCTGAAACCATCCCCAGAGAGTGACTGAGCATGCTCCAGCCCTGGGCTATAGGATTTCCCTAGAAAAGCTGCTCCAGGACAGGAACTGGAACAGAGCAGGAAGCATCTCTGTGCTATCAATTCCCCCCCTCCCCCTCTCCCCACTGGCACCCAACCTGTGTGAAGGAAGCTGTCTGATTTGAATGCAGAGGGAGACAAAAACTGGAGTGGGGAGGAGGGGAAGGGTAGATTGGGACAAGAAGTCGGGTGAGACTGGGACTGAATGTTGCAGGGAGAACTTCTTTGGGACTAGAAGGAGAGATGGGGACTAGGAGGTGTGGGAGACAGTTACCTCATTAGCTCAAGCGGCAGAGATATGTGACAGCTTTTTTTTTTTTTTTTAAAGAAAGATACTGACCCTTTTGATAAAACTATGTGGCGTTGATATGATGTAATTTCTTTTCTCAGTTTGCTTTCTTAAAAACCTAGTTACACACTAAAAGCTACATTAAAAGAATATGAAGGTTGCAGAGTCAAACACTCAAAAATTAGGAAATGTTACTAGTGCAACCTTAATTGAGCCACCTTTTGTGTTTGCATTATGATACAGTAATTTCATGATTACATATTATTTTTCCCACAGGGCCCTTTAAGATAGTTTTCTGAGTTTAATATATTTACACACATCTGCCAATAAAAATTAAATAAAAAAAGAGGAAGAACTTGCATCTCTGAACCAACCCTAAACCTTATGCTCTCTTATTGCCTTTTTATACAATTAACATAATATTGCTTTTTACTGATTTTCTTTTTAGAGACTGAGTTGTTCTGGTGTGCTTATATCCAGCATGCTGTAGAGACCAAATTCACATGGTCTGCATTCATCATATAATATTACACTCACATTTCATTGTAGAAGTGGACTCAGATTCAGTGTGTTAAAATACTTGCTGCATAGGAAAATATTGAAAAGTAAGTATTAAAACAGACTGCACTGAAATATTAACTCTAATTACATCAATCTGAATTATTTTTAAACAATCAATTAATGGAGGACTACCCAAGCTTCTAACGCTGCATTTTAAAAAAGCCGAGTGGCATTTTTTAAGCACTGCCTACTGGGAAATTAAGTACTGCTGCTTAAAGGCAGTAGTATAAGGTGAGCAAGCATGCTTTCAATTAAAATTTTGGGGCACAAAACCACCACAGGTCTATCTTTGCCTTGATGTGTATAGGCCAGTAGCTATTCTTAACTGAATAGGATGCATTACAGAAGGAGTTTCACGTTCAGCTGTTTCTGATCAGTAATGTGACCCATCTCTCTCTAATCATTTATTTTTAAACAAAAATGTTCAAGTGAACTAAGTGATCTGGAAAAAAAGAAGCAAACAACAGTGCTTGAGCCTGATTTAGTGCATCTAGGTGCTGCCAAAACTTCTTCACACAAAGGTCAGCTAATGCACTCATATCCAAATATGGAACTCTCCCACCGAATCCAGTCCAGAACGTTATTCTATATGCACACACAGGGAAACAAAGCAGAATTTTCCTCTATGTGACCCAAAATCTGAACTGCTCTAGCGGTGACAGACCAGTGCACTAGCCTAGTGAGCCATGCTTTTACTTTTTTGTTCACATGGGTCCTTTAACAAATATTACCATTGGATGTGTATGAAAGTCGTCACATGTAGATACATGTACAAATACTTATTTGAGCTATCTTTACTCAATATTTCAGCAGCAGCCCCAACTGGAATAGTGGGTTGCTTAATAAACCATTATAGTTCTTTGAAAAAGGAGTGACTACAGTTGTTCAGATGGTATATATTTCATAGTTAAATAATGCACTTAAAAAAAAAAAACTATGATATTAATGATCACAGCTAGCAGTTCTAAAATGGGCAATGGATAAGTTTCAATTACCCACATCTGACTCCCAGTCTAGTGCCCTGAACACTAGACAACAATAAATTGGCATTTCATACTTTTGGCCCTAACAAAGGAAAGCACTCAAGCAAGTACTTAAGTCTCCTCCCTCAAGTGCAAAGCTTTCCTGAACCTGAGGCTGTCTGGACCAGGCTCAATCTTGACAGAAACTGGTAGCAATCTTTGAAATATTCTGCACCATTTAAAAAAAACAACCCCCCCCCCACCCCCATTTTTAGTTCTCATCCTAATTTGAGTGTGTTAATGTCTGCATTTTCAATTACTCTTCAGTATGTACAGTCTGAGGCACTAGCAATTAACCACTGAAACCATTAATGTTGCCTCCTTTATTTTTCCCCCCATCTTTAAAGTGTTCATGTTAGAGGCATGATTTAAACAAAAAAATTTATTTCTCTAATACAGAATGACAGACTGCTACAACAACTATCAGTTTACAATTAAAAACGTTGGCTAATTGTGGATTTAAACTACATTCTGTATTTTGGGTTTTTTAAAAATAAAGTGTTTTTTTCCACAAACATCAACTAACAGTACAAAAAGCTGTCACTGTCCACAGGAACCATGTCTAGTCATGTTTTCAGTCAGTCAGCTGAGGGTCATGTCATTATTTAGTCTCTGCGCTGTAGAAAGAATACAAGAATGAAGATAGTGTCAAAGATAAAATACCTATATTTATTTAAAAATACACATTATAATAAAGGTATTTCTTATAATGGCACTCCAACCCACACATAAAAGCAAGTCTATAATTAAAATATTTAGAGAAGCTAATACTCTATGTAGGATTCCCTGGTTCTCTAACAAATTCTGTGTGAAAGCAAGCATTTTTTCTGAAACATATTGTGTATTATCTTGTGAATGAAATTATGTTCTAGTTCTTTAATAATGTGCCTCTCTATTTTTGAACATATTTGATTGCTTATACTGTAAGACCCCAGGAATCTGACCCTGGGGGTCTATAGCAGACCCCTAACACAATCCCAATACAATTCTTCCCCAAAGTGATTTGGACCCAAAACAAGCTCTGTTTTGTCCATACTATCACTTCGTATTTCTTTAGTTTACTGTTTCATTGATGTACAACACTACCGCACCACTTTTACCTTTATTCCAATCGCTCCTAAACAGTACATACCATTCAATAGCTATATTCCAGTCATGAGTGCTATTCCACCATGTTTTTGTAACCCCTGTAATATCTGTTTTAACCCTCCTGCTCAGTTGCCCTATGGAAAAATAGTTAATGGCACTCCTATTTATTTTTTGTGTGCAAAATTATGCTAAAGTTAACTCCAATCTTTCCCTACAAAGGTCAACGTACAGCCACTCAAAGGAAAACTTCACCATCATCTAAAAGATACGCTAAACATTAATTACAAAAGGTATAAATCACTCATAAGAGGGATCAATTACACAATAAGCCATTATCTTGATAATTTCATGATGCAAAGTAAGAAAAAGAAACATCTTTCTATTTTAAAGCATTGGAATTCAATCCATTTCAAAGTTCATGGAAAGTTTCAGAGTTCAACCTTTTTCCAATGTTTTCTAATGGGAAAAATAATTAAAATGGCAGTCCTTATCGAAAGACAACCGTCTCAGTTCTTCAGTGGAGATATATAAACAATACCATTACTTTTGCAAAATTGGAAATTTCTTTTAAAAAGAACAGGCACTTGCACAGATATGCAGCATCTTCTTATAACATCTATGCTAGTGTGCTAACCAAAGTTAAACAAACCAAAAAAAATTTTCAATATACATCCATATATCTTTTTTAATAAAAAAAGTTTTACACTATTACACAAACTGCGAAAGAAACAATCAAGTTGTACCTTGGATGCCTATTTTAGCCAGATTCCTAAACCTGCATGCCAGAAGTTCAACATTTTAGGAAAATCTATAGCTGCTGCTCAAAAACAAAGTATTAGAAGCTAGAGTTACAGAACACTGGAAATGCAATGCGAGAGGCATATCAGTTTAAATGTTTTATATCTCCTGTTTTAAGAAAACAAACAACTAATTTCTGGGCGGGGGGGAGAGGGAAAAACAGTGACCATATTTAATGTATTAGAACATTTAATCCTTAGACCTCTGGAATAAATTACCCTAGATAAAAAAGATCTAAGAAGTTACGGATTAGTAAACCACAATTTAGAAAGATAATTTAACCATAGGGACAGAAGTCATAATCGTGCATACATTGTGGGGAAAAAAAAGCAAAGCCTGTCTACATTTGGTCACCGGTAGGAGTAAAATGTTACGTTTTACAAAACGTGCTTTCAGTGTGCCACAATACTACTGAAAGGTCGTTCCTTTTGACGCACCAGTGCTAGCATTCCTACAGCAGCAGCTCAAAACGGGAGACACCATTTTTGTGTGCTGCATCCTGCTGGAGATGCAGCAGGGCTGCTTTTCAGATTTACTGTGGGAGAAGGAAAAGAAAAGGGAAAAATGGGGAATGACGCGAGGAAGACCACAGTTAAACAAAACTGCTTTTTAGCTCGCTGGTTAGTTTCAACTTTTTCTGTTGTAAGAACTGCACTTGGTTCCTTTTTGTCCTTGTCACCACATTATGCTCTTTTACATCTGTGCAACTCCAACTTTGCTTGTAATATTTTACATGCGTAAGAAATGGCTCAGATCTCCATGATGAGTTTGCAGCGCTAGAAGTTTGAACAAAATATCTTTTTGTTTACGAACTGAGCAATCTTTGACATGGAATCAGCAGAGAAACATGGAACTTCACAATGCTGTTTAGCCACTTACTATAACCACATTTTGAGACAAAAATATATTCCAAAATCAGATTAAAAAAAACAAACTGTTGTTAATTTTAAAAGGCCATTGCGAAACTTAAGTGGAGCATCTACAGTGCAGTCAGGCTTTCAAAAACTAGTTTGTCCTTATCTCTCATATGTTTCATGCTATATTAATAGCAGACTTGCTACTGCACTGTATAGTCTACATTAACATTACTGGCCATTCTTGATTATTATGAATATTTATCAGATTCCTCTGTAGTGGAGGAAAGGTTTTAATTTTATGCTTTGAAGTGGAAGGACAGCATTAGAAAGCCTAGGCTCAATACTCTCCTCAACATCGTGCACCCCAACTACACATGGTTTATGAAATGTAGATTTCCTTCAGAGAACATATGAAAACTTTTTAGGAAGCAAACTGAAATAAAAGGCCGTTCCGCTCCTAAGCGGCACTGGAGTGTATCTTTGCCCATTGCCTCCAAAAACCTTGCTCTGACTCTACAGTTATTTTGGTTCTCTCTCTCATTCCAGATCTGAACAAAATTTACACCCCAAAAATAAGAGGCAGCAAGCATATCCAACATACTCACTAGATAAAGTCACAGGAAAAAATGTTGTCCTGCACAGCCAGAACCGGACCCCTGAAATGAATGCTGCTGCTCCTAGACACCATTAGCTTAGCTCAGCACAACTCTTATATTTTAAGTTCACTTCACTTGAAAACCCTAAAGATTCTCTCTTGGAGTCCTTAAAAGATCTTCACAAAATGGAAGGAGGACTACACCAACTGGATCTTCAACAGTACTACTTATTGTACATGGAGGGGAATCCTGACCAAAAAGATGCATAGCACTCTTTGGTTAACGACAGGACCCTGACCTCACCTGTGACACTAAGGCCTAGGCTACACTAGGGGGTAATTTCGAACTAAGATACACAACTTCAGCTATGCTATTCACGTAGCTGAAGTCGAAGTATCTTAGTTCGACTTACCTGGCCGCCCTCACGGCGGCGAGTCGAGTGCGGCGGCTCCCCCGTCGACTCCGCTTACTCCTCCTGCCGAGGTGGAGTACAGGCATCAATTCGGGGATCGATTTATCGTGTCTAGATGAGACGCGATAAATCGATCCCCAATAGATTGATCACTACTCGCCAATCTGGCAGGTAGTGAAGACATACCCTTAGACTATACCATTCTTAGCTCTGCCAAGCTCCATCAAAAAGGATCTTTCCTGAAAGACGGATGGTTTTAAGCCCCAAACTCCTCTTTATGGAGCAATCTCTGCCTGAGGAATGGAATAAAAAGCTTCAGTAATAACCGCTAATAGTCACAGTGTAAAACCATTAGACTTAAGTAAAGTAGATTTATTATACCCTTGCCTTGTTTTAACTCCAAGCAACCCCAGATCCCTATTAAGCCCTTATTCAGAGGCACCCAATACTTACCTCCCTACCTGAGACATGCAAATTGAACACCAATGATCACTGGCACTTTGCCAGCGTGTATTAGCTACAGTCGAATACTAGCTATCACACTCCACTCCTTCAACTCCAGATATAAGTGGCATAGTAATTTGACAATTTGATGTGCAATTAAGTATGAAAATGAATTAGCACCTCATTGTTTTACCTTTCCTTAATTCATAATAGGAATTCATAATTTTAAAAAGTATTCTCGCTGATGTGCTACAGAATCTAGAGTGACAGACCTCTCACAATGTGCAACTCATCACCTGTTTTCCAGTCTCATTCTTTGGTCTTGCAGAAGATCTTTCCTAAATGGAATTACCATTTTATGTACACTGCAGGAGCACTCAGATGCCCATTATCCCACAGCTAAACTTTACTTCCATGGTCTTACTGATGATAACCCATCCCTCCCCACCTCCCCCGAAGGTAGGAAGAGCCTTCATAGTCTTTATCTTATCTATATCTCACCAAATGATAGTGGAACACACACAATTTTGGTTTTCACAGATGCACATATGGAGAAATTCCTTTCCACTCCTTACCAGGAGAAATAACCTAGACCTACTCGGTAGGATTTTCAAAAAAATACCTAAATGATTTTGGAGCACAAGATCCATCAATTTTCAATAGGACTTGTGCCCTAAGTCAATTAGGTGCTTTTAAAAAGTTTCTTTCATTCTCCCTTTTCTGGGAACTACTATAAGACACATTTACACTATGGATTTCCCCTAGATGGCCCAGACACCTTTGGGTTCTCACTTGGCTTCCTTCCTTCTCCTTCTAAGATCCACTTTACTTACCACTTCTTTCCTCTATTTCTTCTCTTTTCTCAGACCTCAGATCTTTGTCCTTACCTACCACCATTGTGACAGGTGGTGTTCTTTAGTGAAAGAATGATACAGAGACTGATCTCAATCATATCCTTTATTTTTCTATATTTTCCCCTCTTTAAAATGTTCAGCATTGATACATTATAAGTACATAAGTTAATCATTTTCATATGGTTGTCCAAACTGATATTGATCAACTGGTTTATGTTTAACTGTATATTTTAAAAATAAACTTAAAATAAGTTTCATTTAAAAAAATACCTACTAAAAGTTAAAAATATGCTTTTGGGCAGTGATCTTACATTCCAAATTTATCATGAAGCAAGTTTTTAAAGATAATTATAAATTTCTTAAAAACTGAGGTTATAATTGAAATATTGTTACCAAAAAACAACAGAGGACCCACCATTTAAACTAGTTGAATTTTAGTTTACATCCAGACAAAGTACTTACCCATTGAGTCAGTAAGTTCTTTGACGTTTGTTAGATTCTTCTGCAGGTGAATCTGCCAACATTACTTTAAGCCGGACACCATTCACAATCTTGCCATGTAATGAAGTTATGGCATCGCTAGCACTTGTTCTGTCTGCAAACTTAGCATAGCCCACATTTTTTCCTGTCACAAGGTAAACTTCTATAAGATGTCCAAACCGACTAAAAAAAATAAAAAAATAAAAAATAGGCCTGAAATACAAGTTCCATAATATTTACAATTTGTAAATGCAGCTGCAGCACTACAGCCTATCAATACAATATCTTCTGCAAGATAATTTGACAATGACAGTAAGTTTTATTCTTGTACACGTGATATCTGATTTTGTGCTGCCCTTCCCCAATCTGTACTTTTCCTCCCTTTTAATAGTCCTGGCAGATGCTGCAAGAAATAGGAAATAATTGTTAGGCCACATTCTCTAAGCGCTCCCACAATAAAAATCACACCGTATCAGTGCTTTACCCACATTTAAAAAAAAAAGAAAAGAAAAAAAAAAAGTAACCCTGATCGACATCATGATCACTATAGGTGGTGTGGAAGTGACACTTGTTACACGGTGGTCCTTCTGACAACTTCAGAAAGGAGGCCCGTGGGCTAGTTTACTTATGTCCTACATGAGTGGACTATATTTGTTCACTTGTGATTTACATTTGAGAAGACCTCAGTAAAATGCCTTAAAAATAAATATTAAAAACTTATCATAGAAAGTCCTACTTTCCCAAGTCACCTGCAGGCTCCAAGGCACGGGTTGAGGCAGAGAGAGAAAAGACAAAATGCACTTGTATGTAATATACTCTTTGTTAGGTTGTAATATAGGATGCAAAGACCATGAAGAATAGTTTCCTTTCCCTTCAGACTCTGACTAAGATAGTCCAGCAGCCCAGGTAGGTATGTTTCAAATTCTACACAAACTGGCACTAGGCTTTTCTGTTTGTCTGTTTTTAAAAGTGGTTTGACTTTTAAAAAGAGCTGTCCCTCAGTTACGCCAATAGAGCTGGCAGATATTAGAATGGGGGAATGTTGCCATGTCCCTTAATACACACAAAATAATCCAACAAAGTTGGCAGAGCAACTCTAAAACAAGTTTTAAAAAGGTGAAATGGGCAAAAATTGTCTCCCAAGTCTTTGATACTAATATGTTGGGTACCCTCAAATGACTTTTGGAGGCAGACCAGTAGCACAAATAAGATTACATTACTTCAGGTCAGGTTTTAATTATACCAGAAGCAACTTCCTGAATCTACATTGTTATGCAGGTTTCCCACAATCTCTCAATTAATAATCAGTTAAAATTTCAAGTTGAAATAGATATGTGGTACCATAAGAGCATGAAGTACTAAAGTTTTCTGCAAATAAAGTGTATGAAATTTATAACTTGATTTCAGGGTTATCTGCACATCAGGTTTAATAACTGGCAGCACAGTATTGACATTTGTTTGGAAACGGACCATAATTTATTGAACATAAGAACGTCCATAGTGAGTCAGACTAATGGACTTAACTATCCTGAGTAATTTTGTATCATCTGCAAACTTTGCCACCTGTATTCCAACAGTGGCCAATGCCAGATGCTTCAGAGGGAATTAACAGAACAGGGCAATCATCAAGATAGCCATCCCACGTCATCCAGTCTCAGCATCTGGCAATCAGAGGCTAATGACACTAAGAGGATGGGGTTGCATCCCTGACCATCCTGGCTAATAGTCATTGATGGACCTATCCTCCATGAACTTATCTAGTTATAATGGGGTTCAAAAAAAGAGTTTTGGCCTTCACAACGGCCCTGGCAACAAGTTCCACAGCTTGACTGTGTGTTGTGTGAAGTACTTCCTTTTGTTTTAAAGCTGCTGCTTACTAATTACATTGGGTGACCCTGGTTCTTGTGTTATGTGAAGCAGTAAAAAACACTTCCTTATTCACTTTCTCCATACCATTCAAGATTTTATAGGCCTCTATCGTATCCCCTCTTAGTCCTCTTTTCAGCTTGGAAAAAAGTCTCAGTCTTTTTAACCTCTCCTCATACGGAAGCTGTTCAATATCCCATATCCTTTTTGTTGCTCTTCTCTGTACCTTCTCAAATCCTAATATCTTTTTTGAGATGGTGTGACGAGAACAGCACACAGTATTCATAGATACATATAGTGGTATTATGATATTTATTATGCCTTTCCTAATGGTTCTTAACATTGTTAACTTTTTTTTTTTGACTGCCACTGCATATTGAGCAGATATTTTCAGAGAATTATCCACAAGGACTCCAAAATGTCTTTCTTGAGTGGTAACAGCTAATTTAGACACCATCATTTTGTATGTATAGTTGGGATTATGTTTTCCAACGTGCACAACATTGCATTTATCAACATTGAATTTCATCTGTCATTTTGTTTCCCAATCACCCAGTTCTGTGAGATCCCTTTGTAACTCTTCAATGCCAGCTTTGGACTTAACTATCTTGAGTAATTTAGCATCATCTGCAAACTTTGCCACCTGTTTACTCCTTTTTACAGATCATTTATGAATATGCTGAACAGTACTGGCCTCACTACAGATCCCTGGGGGACCCTGCTTTTCACTGTGATCATTTCTTTCGACCCTTTGTTTCCTGTATTTTAACCAGTTTTTGACCCATGAGAGGACCTTCCCTCTTGTCCCACAACTGTTTACTTTGCTTAAAAGTTTTTCATGAAGGACCTTGTGAAAGACTTTCTGAAAGTCCAATTTACACTATATCAACTGGATCACCCTTGTCCATGTTTGTTGACCCCCTCAAAGAATTCTAAAAAGGATTGGTGAGGCATGATTTCCCTTTACAAAAGCCATGTTGACTTTTCTGCAACAAATGTTGTTCATCTATGTGTCTGATAATACTGTTCTTTACTATAGTTTCAACTAATTTGCGAGGTACTAAAGTTAGGTTTACCAGACTGTAATTGCAAGGATCACCTCTGGAGTCTTTTTTTAAAAACTGGCATTACATTAACTATCCTCAAGTCATCTGGTACAGAAACTGACTTAAGTGATAGCTTACATACCACAGTTAGTAGTTCTGCAATTTCATATACAAGTTCCCAAAGAATTCTTTGGTGAATACCATCTGCTCCTGGTGACTTTTTACTGTTTAATTTATCAGTTGATCACTTGTATTTGCCGTGGGCTGTCTTTTTGGATTTTCATGATTGTGACCTGGTTTGACTTCAGCATTTATTCTAAATTTTTCAAAATTTATTCTACTATTGAAGTTATTTTAATCACTAAATGGTATCTTACCAGAATACATCCTCCAACACATTTACAGGTAAGGGATGAGGATAAAACACTATGAAAAGCCTTTCCTTCACAGAAGTCTCAGGAGGAACTTTTTTTTTGCGTGATGGAAGTACAGCATCTGTTTGGGGCTGAGATAACTGAGAGCTAGAACTTCCACTGTACGGCTGCTGAAACAAAAATAAAATGTAATGAAAAAGGTAACATGAAAATAAAGTGAAAAATTCAATTTTATCTGATTTAGGACTCTGTTACTGTTTTAGGACATTAAAATCCTGGATTACATATGGGCTCTCTGACAGCCACATGATTAACTTATGTGTTTTTCTTGACTACTTCCCTGACAGTATTTTCCCTGGGCAATAAATCCAGTTAAGATCATATCACCTTTAAAAAGAGTACAGAAAAGCACAAGTCAACCCACCACACAACCAACCAACAAAATCAGCTCCTAAAGCAGTCAGAAGGGTAAGAGAAAAAAGATGGGACACAGCTGCTTATTGCACATTTCAAGGTTCTGCAACAATTGAGGAGAAACAACAAAGGTATAGAGTGTAGTTACTTACAGAAGATGTATATTGCTGACCAACTAGATTATTATGTGACACCATTGATGACACTTGTGAAGTCACCAGCTGTGTTGCCATTTTTCTGATGTGGCTGCAAGCAAAAGTAATCATAGACTCTGTCTTTACAGCAAAAAGTAACATTACTATAATCTTAAGAAATCAACATGACAATTTGTTTAAAATCAAAATTTTCAGAGAAAGAACCGATCAAGAAAACATCTATTTAGTCTTCCTTGATATGTGCTGAGAACATCCAGGAATAAGTAAATTGTTGCAAATTTATGTCAGTACTCTTGTTAAATCCAGAATACACTGAGATACCTGTAGCCCAATGTTCTATACTCTTTTCCGATAACACAGCCTTTCAGTTATCACTGTTGCTTTAATAGACAGAATATACACACCCAGCTCATGGAGTTAAGCTCAGCTCTTTACGCTGCCTGAGAGAAGTAAAAATTAGTTTACTGGAAACATTATTTCTTCCCTATAATTTTCTTATCCATCTTGATAGTGAAGGTAAGACAATTAAATTTTTTGCTTGGACTAGCAAGTTTTTATATTTTGCAAAGCTGGAATGAGGCAAACCTCTTCACATTTTACAGTTGTGCAACTCTTGGAATTAGGCATTAACAGAAGCGTTAGAATGGCTTTACAGTATGGCCTGCTGGCTCAAACTATATGCACTTCCACACACGCAAGTTACGTATTTTCTCTTAAAGAGGACATGCAGAGGAAAAAATACTGGGCTATGCTTATTTTGGGGGTTTAGTTTTCTTGCTCCTTATGATACATAAACAATTTTTATTCTACTTTTTTTAACCTTATAAATATCAAGAGTATTAAATCACTGCCCTCCCAGGTTTGGCTGAAAGTCTCCTAGAAGAATTTGAGCAAAAAATAGCTCCCCTATCACTTAACTGAGCAAGAAATTACTCCTGGGGGAATTATGCACCACTAGTGCACATGCACAGAATTTATGTTCCCTGCAGATTTCTTTGCTTTCCTGCAGAAAGTGACTTTCTGACGGGGAAGCAAAGGGAAGCCACAAGAGCAGTCATGCTATGCTTCCCAGCAGTATGTTTCGGGTACCCAGGGAAGCTGGCAGAGAGGTAAATCACTGTGAGGCAGGACTGGGGAGGACCTGGCTGGTGGCTCCTATCCTGTCCCAGGATCAGCTGCTAGTTCCAATTTGGCTGGGGAAGACAGGACTTCCTCTTCCCCTACATGGCATCCGGGGTCAGGTCAGACCCACCCCACAATTTCTCCCCCAGCTGCAGGAAGTTCTGCAAACTCACACACACACTCTTCCTGCACCCATCGCACCTCAGCTGCAGGGGGAGGGATACCTGTATAGGGAGCTGCTCCCCCATCCATCCAACTCCTGTGCATCCAGACCCCCCTCATATCTCACCGAGCCTCACTTCCCTCGCACTCAGAAGCCCCCTAATGAGCCCCACTCCCCCTGCATCTGGACCACCCTGACAAGCCACCTGTACCCGGATCCCCACCCCACCGAGCCACAACCAGCTGCACCTGGTTCCCCACTGAGCCCCGCTCCCACAGCATCCGACACACCAGACCCCCCCCTGCCAAACTCTACCCCGCACCACACCCAGACCCACAACCACCTTCACCTGGACCTCCCTGCAGAGTCCCATTACTGTAGTACCCATAACCCCCAACAAGTCCCGGTGCAGCCAGATCCCCCTGTACCCGGATCCCCCACTGAGCTGCCCGCACCCAAATTTCCCAGACAGAACCCTCTGAACCCACACCTGGATCCCCCCCATACTGAACCCCCTCCACACCTGGATCCTGTCTTGCTGAGCCTGCCTGGCCACACCTGGCATGGAAGGGCAGGGCCATGGGGTGTTTCTAGGGCAGGCATGGTCCTTGCACTGTGTCAGGGTTGGGTACAGCCTCACCGCCGAGTCTGTGTCCCGCGGGGTGAGCTACACAATGATCTCCCACCTCTGTGCAGCCAGTGGCCTGTGCTCCCCAATGCCATGCTGGAGCCTCCACATTTATTTGACAAATAAAATTTGCAGAATTTTAATATATTGTGTGCAGAATGTTTAATATTTTGGCAGAGAATTTTCAGGTGTAGAATGCCCTCAGGAGTAAGAAATGATGTTGAATCTTTAACAATGATTTTTCACTCTTTGTCAGGTGTTTTGGTCAGGTCATTATCTATCTTCAGCTCCCTTCCCCTGATCTGCTCAGGTCCCCCTTCCTTGGTACTCACGCTGCCAAAATCCTATTAGCTCTACAGTCACCCAGAGTCTTCCAGGAAACAGTAGACAAAAACCTGCTTCTCATATAAAACCCACTACCCCATTCTCAGATTTCTTTATACATCATAAGCTAGTAAAAAAGGTTCAATCACATTTTACAAGTCATCTTAAAATAAAAGGACTGTTTTATCTTTTAATTTCCCTCTGTCTCTTGAAAAGTAGCAGCAATGTTTGGTGTCTCAAAAGGCCTTCTCTGGGATTGTGCCCTGTGTGGTACAGTGAAAGCCCACTGTGGGCTGGAAAAGGGTTAATAGACAACTAGTTACAGTACAAGTACAACAGATTACCTAATTAATTGCTTCCCTGTCACAGGGGCAGTACAGGAAACATCAGGTAATAATTTAACGGACACCTGGGCTTCATAAAAGGGGAGAGAATTCAGTCTGAAGGGAGGAACCTCAAAGACTCTCGTGAAGAAGCCTGAGCAAGAGAATAGACACCTCAAAGAAATATTTACCTCGCCTTCCTTGTCTACCTCAAGGAGACACTTTGAAGGGCCAGTGCTCAAGGCCAAAGCTGGAGAGGACTCCACAGTAACTAAGGAAGAGACAGAAGACACAGCCCAGGAGAAGGGCAGATTGGTCGAGAGTCTTTTTGGACACTAATTTGAGCTTTTGCTTCCTGAAAGGGATTGGACTTCTGGAGGGCTGAGTTGTGCACAAAGCAGATGACCAACAAGGGGCACAGGAGATGAAGATTCCTGTAACTGTGCCCCCTGATACCAGGGGGCATTGTAGTGGTGAGTGCACACCATAGCACCCTGAAATACCTTACATTTCAGAAGCATCCACTATATAAACAAAGTTGTACAGTGGTAGGTTTCATTTTCTTGTTTTTTCCTTTTTCCCCCTTACCGTTATAACAACTTTTCAAAGAGAAACATTGCTCTCCAGAACACAGAGTTACAGCTTTTCACGTATGTGGGTTGGTACTTACTCCAATCCGTCACTCCCATCTTCAAGGAAAGTTACACCTAGCCGATTTCCAGGAGGATATTCAAAACCATGTAGCTTGTATTTGGCATATATAGCTGATGCTGCAGTAGTATACTGAATCACAGCATGCCCTAAGGATGGATGAAACATACCAAGATAATGTAGAAAGTGTGTAAGTTTAAATTCTCAAAAGCACTACTAAGAATAAAGTGTATTCCAACAACACAGCAGGGTTCGACACCAAATTAGTCACAGGCACTCAAATACAATGAAGTCTTTTTACTTCATCATCCAACTCATCTTTAGCAAAATCCATATTTCTTATGAGATATCAAGCAGAGTTAACTGGGTGACTGAACAAATCTTTACAGCTGAACCTCAAAATCATCTGATACTACTTTCTTTATAGAATGTCTATTAAAAAACTCCAGAAGTTAACAGATATGTATAACCACTAATTTGTACACAAATATTTTCCTTTTTAAGTGTAGTTATTCTCTGAAAGAAGTGATTAAAATGGCACTGTAGGGTTCCTGTTTGTTGTATCAATGATTTCCATATCAAATTTGTCAGCTTAAAAGCAGAGGTAGTTCTTGTAACCAGCAATTTAAGCCATTATGTTCTTTTGGATCATGCATCATCAATACTAATAATTCTGTACCAGCAATTTAGTTAACAATACTATTGATTATAATATAATCCAGCTCGTTCTCCCATAGCTATACTGGCTCTGCAGGGCTAACAATTTTAAAACCTTATTTTAAGACACCAGCCATACATTACTTTGAAGGCATGATGAGGCTTCAACAAAGCAGACGCATGTTTTTTTTTCCTTAACAGAAATTCTACCCATCTTTGATAACATCTCATCTGATGCAGAATCTATTAAGAAACAGCTTTCATTTGATTTTTGACTTCTGAGCGTATGAAATGTAAAGATGCTGTGGGTTGCTTCCCTACTTTGTAAAGATTCGGACCTCTCAGGGATCTAGTTAGGGATAGCATGTAACTTGTCAGTCTAATAGGTCTGTTCAGAGGAGATATGAAGTAGAAGGAGAACAGAGTGCAAGACCAAATGTATGTATCTGCCACTGACAAAGGGCTACATCATTCTGTATTGAGAAGGAAGAGAAAATATTTTAGAGTCAAAACAGTAAAAAGAAAGAGGTTATTTTTGTTTTGTTATTTACCATGGTTTGTATGAGGATCTCGCTGAACATCACAATACTCCAGTCCTGGGACTAGATCAAAGAGGAAGAACAGCTGCTCTTGTATGAAGGGGAGTCGTGATACCACTGACAGGCGTTTGGAAACGGATTCTCGAACTCTTGTCTGACTCTTTTCAAAACTACCAAATTCTGGCTGCCCTTCTCAAGAACCAAAATAAGACACATTACACACATTGCAAGTCACTATACTGCTGTACCTTGACCATTTCAATATTTTTTTCCTAAAATGTTTCTAGGACCTAAGTCATGTTATAATAAAAAAAGGACATTTATTTCAGACAACGAATGCAAAGGCCACATGGAAAAAAAAAAAACCCTGAACAATCTAGAAACTAAGTGTCTGAGTTAAAACCAACAACCAAAAACCTGGACCTACTATTTTAAATGTCTCCTTCTTGCCTCTCTCTGAATATACCTCTATTTCCATAACACCCTTTCCAGTTACTGTGTGATCTTATCCAGAATTACCAGTCACTGTTAACGTGAAAAGTTATTACTTACCAAAGGGAAACACACTCCCTCTAGGCCCTGGGTCATGCCCCACTGGCTCCTGCCTCATACTACTGCTACTACCGTAATATTCACGTTCAGATGATTCAGACGGCTTGCTTTTAGGTTCAGCCAAAATGGCCCTGTAACCTGGAACAAGTAACCACATATTTCAAATTTCATCACGTAGTTTTCAAACATCTATGACTAGAAATGTTCTTTAAGCCTTGTATTGAAAAACATTACAGACAGAAAAATCAGTTACTGTTTCTTTTTTTAAAAATACCTATTCTATCACTCATGAAGACTAATACAATTAGAAGACTGGAAGCAACATAACCCATTTCTATCCCATTCAGAAGTATAGCACCCAAAGATCATCTTGGAAATACTTGGCAGAAAGGCAAGAACTAGCTGGACATCTATGCAGCCTTAGTCTACCTTTGCCTACCAAGACCTGTGCTGAATTAGGCACCACATCTGTGTAAGCTATTTGGTCTGGTCTCAGACCATCTAACTCCTTTCATTCTGACCTCACACTGGACATGGACCTGGGTTTAAAGAAAAATACTAAATTTGTTAACAGTGTGCTGATACAACCTTAAGTCTCATTAAATGAAGGGTTTGTGGGTCTTAATTTTAGTTATGTCTTACGTACCTTATTCCTAATGATAAAAAATAGGTGCTTAATTGATATTTGTGATTAATTGGGCACTACATAGTCCAAGACTACACAATTTATTTATTTCACTATAATAAAAACATACCAGTCCACTGTTTTGGGCACATGTACCATCTTTATAAAGTATGATACAGCTTTTAGATACTCGTTTTAACTGTCCACTACAACTCACTCAGAACTAAACTTTACCACACCTTGTTTATACTAATTTGTTTGCAAATTTGTCCTCTGGCTTTTTGAAGGCCCACACAGGAAGATTTGAAGAACATTTATTGAAACCACAGTAACCATGTCAGCACTACTGATCATCTAATATGTTCAATAAGGCTTTATGCTGAATATTGGTCTTTCCTCTTGGCTGTGTGTGTAAAAGGATTAAAAGAAAAACATCACAGATCTGAGAAGCATGAAGCACTACAGAAAAGTGTATTTTATTATTCCCATTTTACAGAGGGAGAAACTGGGGCATGAGAGGTTAAATTAATTGCCAATGTCATGGGAATTCTAGTTCTGTCAATCCTGTGCTCTAAGCACTAGACAACAACTTTAACGGCAACAAATGTTAAATCATAAGACTAAGTGTGCTATATTCTGAAAATAGTAAAACATGCTATTAGTAGTATCAAATGCAATTTTGTTTAAATAGTTGTAGTCATAATACATTTTACTGTTGTGTTTGTTATTATATATTCCTTTTATTTTGAGCATCCCCTGATAAAGTCATAAAAGTTCATCTGCATAAAAAAATGTGTGTGTGTACACATACATGTACGTGCTGCACTAGAGTCAGGCTATTTTACATCAACAGAAGTCACTGTAGTTCATTCCCAAAGCCCTTTCACGGTTATTACTTTAAATCTAAGACCTTGATCCTGCAAGTACTTCACAGATGACTAGTCCCATTGAACTTAACGGTACTACCTGCATGCATTGTTTACAGTATTAGGTTCTGCAACCTGTAGCCATCAATGCATTTACACCATAAATAATTTTGCTGCTAATAAAACCGAAGCCAGAGGCTGCCATGCTTGAACCTACACTAATGAGTTCACAGTTTCTCATAATAAATAAGTGGGGGAAAAAATCAGTCACAGTCTTACTTCGATCACACTCTTCTATTGCCAGGGCAGCTTGGGATGGTTTTAAATACCTCACATAGCCCAAACCTTTACTTTCTCCTGTGGTCTTCTTCTTAATAATGCTACAATATTCAATGTCTCCATACACCTAGGAGATTTAAAAATTGTAAAAACAATGTTATCCAACATTTCTGAAGTTCATAAAAATTTACATTTTAATCTACTGTCAAAAATAACCTGAGAAAATGCAGTTAGATATAATGAATAACTAAAACTCAACAAGTACCTTAAACTTATTCCTCAGATCTTCCTCTGTATAGGACTTTGGTATCATAACAAAGATGCGTGTAAGCTCTTCATCTTCAACATCGCGGTGGCTTCCAGAAGCTCTGGACTGCGCAATGAACACCTAACAGAGTTAAACACAATGTTAATTACTTGAGAAAAGTGTAAATATACACAGATAGTCAGGAAAAATAATTTAATGTCTTCAAAACAGCTTTGTGCTTATATTTGCATTCTCTGACTACTCCTGTGGCCAAAAAAAAAAAAAAGAGCCCTTCACTGTAAATGTACTCTAACAAAAGACCTGCCTGCTGGAAACATGTACATCTGTACACAGTCAGGGACCCAGATGAGAGATCCGCCCACATGCTCCCACATGAAGAATTGTGGTTCATTCTTCAGTCATTATAACCCACCTTCCAAAAGCCTGTCATGAGTTAAGCACTTGGGAGCAGCGTAACTGGCTGGTCAATGAGTTACACCAGTGTTGTCTGGCTACCCTGCCTCCTTCACAAGACCTGGAAGGGCAAGAAATTTTGAAAGGGCACCTATGCATGGTGGAGGGGGAAGGACATGAATACCTAGGCTGGCCTACTATTAGCAGCATTAATACTGGCACAGATGGCTCTTTAAGCATGCACTGATGTACACTGCAGTAAAAGGATGGACTACTTCATAGCAGATCCATGATTGTAGCCATTTTGTTTAAAAAACAAACATGGATCACTTGACAATTGCCTGCTCTGTTCATTCCCTCTGAAGCACCTGGCATTGGCCATTGTCGGAAGACAGGATACTGGGCTAGGTGGATCATTGGTCTAACCCAATATGGCCATTCTTAGGTTCTAAAGAAAAGAAAAAAGAAGAAAAAAAAAAAAATCGAACAAGTAGCATACCAAGGCCCTGATACTGCAGTGTGTACTAACTTGAATGGGAATCCACTTATGTGGGGCTCAGCACAGGTTAAGACCTAACTTCTCACAGTCATAATTATACTCATAACACTTTTCGTGTACATTGCACCTCTCTTCAGAGGATTACAAGGCACACAAAAACTAGTTGGAAAGTAACCTCACTTTAGAGATGGGAAAACTCATTCACAGCTGTTAAATGACTTGCCTATGGCCATACAGCCTGTGGCAGAATAAGGAATAGAGTCCTAAGCGTTTAACTCTCAAGGCTTGTCTACACTACAAAATTAAGCTGACTTTATCTAATTTGACCTCGAGCCTCTGAATTAAGTTGATTGTGCATGGCCACACCATGCTCATTGTCTCGATGGAGTGTGTCCTCACTAGCAGTGTCTGCATCGATGCACAAAGCAGTGCATCGTGGATAGCTATCCCGAAATGCAACTTGCCGCAGTGTGTTTTGGGAAGTTTGTACAATGCCTCATGGGACCAAAACATTGTCACAAGGGAGAATGGGAACATTGCGTTGGCACCCCCTGATGCACTGTGCTCCCTCCCACAGTGGTTTTCGGGCCTTAAAACTGCCACGCATACGCCATAACCCCAGAAGCATGGAGCCTGCTCAATTGTACACTCTTGCTGTGAGCATCTCAAACACCTTGCACCTTCTCCTGCAGTATTTCCAGAGCTAAAGTAGGGTCCGCCACGCAGAACGTAGCAATGTCCTGCAAGCAGCCCTGCTGCAAGCCATTGGAAAAAAAAAAATTCACGGTTGCTGCTGGAAGTCACAGCTGCGGTGGGGCAATAGATGGCATGCAAATCCCCAGCTTGGCACCAGATCACCTTGCCAAAGAGTACACAAACCAAAAGGGATAATTTTCAATGGTGTTACAAGAGCTGTTGGATCACAGGGGACGTTTCACCAACATCAACGTAGGATGGTTGGGAAAAGTTCATGACGTGCATATCTTTAGGAACTCAGGTCTGTTCAAAAAGCTGCAATCCAGGGCTTTCTTTCCAGACCACAAAATGAACATTGACAACGTTGAGATGGCTAAAGTTATCCTGGGGGACCCAGCCTATCCCTTGCTCCCATGGCTCATGAAGCCATACACGGGCCATCTGGACAGCAGTAAGGAACGGTTCAACTATAGGCTCAGCAAGTGCAGAGTGGTGGTTGAATGTGCCTTTGGTCGTTTGAAAGGGCACTGGAGAAGCTTATTAACAAGGCTGGACCTTATTGAAGAGAACATTCCCATGGTTATAGCTGCCTGCTCCATAATATCTGTGTATCTGCCAGGCTTTGAAAAGCTGTTTCAGTAATGAGTCACAGTAATGTGAGCAGCTTGTCTGCATTGTGCTTTCCCAAACCTTTACCTGGAATGTATCACTGCCCCGTAAAGCCAACCCTCCGCCCAAGCCCACGGCTTCTACTCAATAAAAGAACATTTATTTCTCGAATTCATTTACTTTATTTAACAAACATAAGTAAAGAGGGAGAACAGAAAAAAAGGTAACCTTGAGGAAAAGGGGTTATAAAGTTGGAATGGGAGAAACATTTTCAGCTGTGTAACGTAACACCATCAAAGGTCTGTGAATTGGCGCCTTCTGTTCCTTGTATCCTCCCCTGAGTTAAGTGAACGGGGTAATGGACTTTTCACCCACGCCTCATGGAACGCTTGGGGGAGGGTGATTCTGCGCCAGGCGATGCTGGCTGGCTGTCCATCAGGTCTACAGAGGAATTCTACCCTCCTGCTTCTGTTCCTGCGGTTCAATCAGAGGCCTCAACATGTCTGCGTGGTCCCTCATAATCCGAAGCATCTCATCCTGTGCTGCACGCTCTTGGTCACTGGAAGCTTTCCTGCTCTCAATGTCCATGTCTAACTTCTCAGACAGTGAAATCCCCCACGCTTTCAGCTCTGTGTCAGCTGTCCTAGAGACATTCATTATCTCGGTGAACAGGTCCTCCCACATTCTCTTTCTCCTCCTTCTAATCAGTGAAAGTCTGCTTTCAGGTGTTGATGACACACCGAAGGACACATTTCCAGCTGTCAGTCATGGGAAAAAATAAAGGAGCCCTTGTACATGAATAAAATGTTTCCATAGCAAGGCCATTTTCATATAACAACAACAACAAAACACCACCACCTTATTACACTAGGTGCAAGCCATAACATAATCAGAATCCGCAACTGTTCACTGTGTCATTTTGCTGCTCCAGCCATGGTGAGTAGGCCCCCCCAAGTCACGGGTGTCCACACTTTTAATTAAGTTTATGGCAGGCTCATGTCGGGAGCAGAGGTAGATAGTTGAACAATGGCCCTTCCCCATAGCACCATAGGAAACTGTTTACAAACTGGGCATGGGTGGAAACGTTTTCACTCCCAAATCGCGGAATCTCTCATGTGGGGCCCCAGTCCCCTATCAAACACTTTAAACTACATGCCGACCCATGCCGAGCACAGTAAAGGCACATTAGCAGCTATGTGGTTTGGCGATCCAGAATGCGTGTGTGTGTGTGTCTACATACCTTTTCTTTCTTGTAAGACTGCTTTTAATGAGAACTTCCCCCGTTTCCCCTAGGCGACCCTATGTGATATTGGTCTCCTGAGAGTAACAGAGGCGGAAAGGAAGGAGATGCTGCAAGCATCTGGGTACAGACCCGGTCCTTATGATAGCAGTCCCGGCTGCTATGCTGTGTACCGCAATGATGCCAACAGAAATAATTCAGGAGTTGCGTGGGAAAGTGTCTTATCATGGTGGAAGAAATAAGACTGCCCTGCCCAGAAACCTTCTGCAAAGGATTGCAGAGTACCTCCATGAAAGTTTCCTAGAGATATCCATGTAGGATTCCCGAGCTATCTAAGTCCACATAAACAGTCTTTTCCAGGGGCCACTCTCTGCGTAGCTGGAGAGGCCTCTTGTAAGCAGAGAGCCACAGCACCTTGCTTTTTCTTCCTAGTAAACATGCCAACCGCCGAATGTGTGTGCCTGTTAAAGTTTAACTGAACTTTGATTGTAACTGTATACCCACCAGAGGTGCCTTCCATGGCGTCACGGTCGGTCACCGTGATGTCTTGCGACCCACAGGGCTCCAGGTTAAAAATATTTCCTGGCTCTTGGGGAGAGTGGATCCATCGCCTGCCTGTCTCCAATTCTCCTCCTCCTCATCTACCATATCGTCCTCCTTGTTGTCCCTAGACTCACACACCTGTGAGGTGCCCACGTTGCTTGTGGGGGTGCTGGTAGGGTCACTCCCGAGAATTGCACGCAGCTTGTTGTAGAACCGGTATGTGTGGGGTTCAGCACCAGAATGACTGTTTGCCTCCCTTACCTTCTGGTATGCTGGGTGAAGTTTTATTTCACACGGCACTGCTGTGTGTCCCTCGTGTAGCCCTTCCCCCCCATTCCACGAGCGATCTTTGCATAGATGTCAGTGTTTCTTCTGCTGGATCAGAGCTCTGCCTACACAGACTCTTCTCCCCACACAGCGATGAGATCCACCATCTCCTGTTCAGACCAGGCTGGAGCACGTTTGGGGCATGCAGTCTCCATGATCAGCTGTGCTCAAGCTGGCATGCGCCCAATGCTGATCAAACAGGAAATGGGAAATCAAAAATTCCCAGGGCTTTAGCAAGGAAGGGGCTGTTTCCTGTGTACCTGGCTGTAGTGCAGCAGAGTTGAGAATGATCTCCAGAGAGGTCACAGATGAACACTGTGGGACATCCTCTGAAGGCCAATTAATTCAAATTACACAATGCTGCGTCTGCACTACCTCGCAGTTGACCCATGAAAATCTAATTAAGTGCTACACCTCTCGCAGAGGTGGATTACAGAAGTCGACATTAAAGGCAACTTAGGTTGGTGTAAAGGACCTGGTAGTGTAGAAACATACATTAACAGGTCAACTTAAGGCGGCTTCCCTCGACCTAACTTTTTAGTGTAGACCAGGCCTCAGTCATGTGTGCTGTTAAAAGATCATCCTTCCTCGCATGATGATGTCCTGTCACACAAGAAACGTTACCACTTTTTTCACTGTTTAGACTCATTTACCTCATCTCATCATTTAGATAACAGTAAAACAATTCAAGAGACTGAAAGTGGTCATCAACAGCAAATGACTACTGACTCTCATAGATAAAAATGTGAAAGTACTTTGATAAAAACTTTGCATATTGCATTAGCAGAGATTTTAAATACCCTCTGTTATTATTCAATTCATTTGTATCAATCTCAAGAATCTTTACAAATTTTTGAAGGAGAAGAGTTTCTGAACACCCTGAAAGCTAGTATGTTAAAGAGTAAATACTGGTTCCAGGGACTAGATCTTTCCCTAAGCCTCCCGTTGTGGTTTTATGATCATAATTCCCTTTATCTAAATGTTTCTCTCTCCCTCCTATCGCTGTGTGGGAAACCCACAGGAATATGGGAAAGCTGCTGCCCACCTATAAATGCGGCTGCACTTATAGTTGCCAAGTACCTCAAACAGGCAAACGAAGGCGAGGGAAGGTTTTTGTCTCTCGTTCTGGAGACGAGGGGACGCAGAGTGAAGTGTGAGTTTCACCTTCTCCGAGGCGTTTAGCTAAAGCATCTTCCTCTCCGCAGCAGAGACTATTCCTGGCCGCGAGGGAAGGAAGGAGGCACGCAGCTGGTTAAGGCCGAGGTGACTGATCGCCTTTCCGCACCATGCTGTGGCGCCCGGCCCTGCGTTGGGACCGGCGGGAGGGGAGAGGCAGTGGCGGGCTGTCGTCACCCTCACAGCCCGATCAGACAGGTCCTGGGCAGCCCGCACCGTGAGGCCGGAGCGGGGGCGGCTGCGCTGGGCCAGGCCCCGCCGACCCAGGCCGCGAAGGGGAGGAATCCGCGGCCTCGCTGCGCCCCCGTCGCCACCTGCCCCCAGGACCAGCCTGCGCCGGGGGACGGGGACAGGGGGAGAAGCGGCTGCGCGGCGGGCGGGCCGCACAGGGCCGGTACCTTGATGGGCTTGGTGTCGGGCGCCAGGCTCCGGCCGTGCATCTCCTCCATGGCCCGGCAGGCCTGCGAGCTGCGGGCGAACTTGACGAAGGCGATGCCGCGGGACTCGTGGGTGCGCTTGTCCCGCACCAGCCAGATGTCCTGGATCTCCCCGAACGGGGCGAAGCGCTCCCGGATCAGCGCCTCCCCCGTGTCCTTCCCCAGCACCAGGAACACGCGGCTGTTGGGGGGCTCGTCCAGGCACTCGGCTGACAGGCGGAACCCTCCGCCGCCGCCACCCTCCTCCATGGCGAAGCCGCCCACCCCGAGACTAGTCCGCAGCCTTCAGCGCCAGGCCGCCCGGCAACGGCGTCCCTTCAGCCCTGGCGTCTGGGCGTTACTGCGCCTGCGCGGTAACCGCTGCCGGCCCTGCCTGCTGCCCACGCCGTGCCCTCGGAAAGTTATTCCCCGCTGTGAGCGGGGACTGAGCTTGAGCAGGGGCCAAACCGGTCCATGGGCTGGGTTCGCACCGCGCGGGGAGGGGCAGGAGCCGGCGTCATGCAAGGGGAAGATGCGCTGCTAGATAGTGGTGGAGGCCAGGGGGGGTAGCGCGGGATGAGAGTCACTAGAGGCAGGGAGCCCGCTGCACAGGTGCCAAAACGGGGTGTGGGTGGCACAGGGGCTTGTGTAACTGCTGGATGGTCCAGCTCAACACCCCATTCCCCGGGTGTGGTGCTAAAGGCAGCCCAGTGACTAGATACAGCCACTCTTCTCGAGCTGATACAATGCATTGCCCTGGCAAAGGAGATATTCTTCAGTGGAAAAAAAAGGTACACATCCACCCTCCTAAAAAATTTCATATGTGGTTGTTGGTGGTTAAAATAATTGAGAGTTTGTGTAGGTGTCAAATGTCTGCAGTGAGTCTCAGAGCAGCTCCCAGATGTGTCCTAGTTGCTGTTCTGTGAGCCTGAATGGTGCTTCATTTTCTGTTTCGCTCCATTTATTTATTTATTTAAACGTTATGGTTTTATGGCTTATTCTTAGCACACCATCATTTATCTTGATTAACATTGTGCAGATGAATGTTATTTAATGTATTATTTAATATTAAATACTCAGCTCTCTAAGTGGTACTTTTCAGCAGTAGATCTCACAGCACTTTTACAAAGTCTCAGGGCCCAATCTGGTAGGTAGATTGCATGTAAGAGGAGGGGGATCATTCACCTGGAGGATCCCACCAGGCTTTAGGCAGGAGCTGGGCCTCAGGACTAAGGTGGCTTTGCGTATGCTCACCAGCATAAAGTTAGGTACCCAGGGAATTTAGGCATTTCTACAGGGTTAGGGGGAAGCTCGGTGGGGGTTTTGAGGATCTCAGTTTTTGATTTGGGCACATAAAGTAGCAAACAGGCACCTAAATCCCTTTGTGGATCTAGCTTCTAAAATTATTTTCAGAAGCATTTGAGCAGGTTAGGTGCCTAAGTCCCATTGAAATTAATGGGTTAGGTATCTAGCCTTCTTAAGCGCTTTTGAAAATTCCACTAGGCACCTGTCTGCATTTTTAGACATTTAAATACCTCTGGAAGTCTGGCCCTTTGTTCCTAGCTGTATGATCTTGCATATGGCTGTATTAAAAACATTTTGTTTGAATGGGCACAGCTTACCAAACAATATAGATCACTCTGTATGACTGCCCTGTCGTCATTTACCTCTCTTCCAATCTTTGTATGCAAATTTTATCAGCAGTGATTTTGTATTTACTTTCAAGTGATAGATAAAAATATTGAATAGCATCAGGCCTAGTACTCATCCCTATGGAACCTCACTAGAAAACACTCCCACTAGACTACCAAGTCATTCTCACTCTCTCTCTCTGGCTGAATGCATTTTTGATTGTTTATACACAGTGGAACAGCTTTAACCGGAGATACAAAGACCTAAATCAAAATATCCCATAGCCCAGTAGTTAGGGCATTCATCTTAGAGACAGGAAACTCATGTTCAAATTCCTTCTCAGATGGTGGATCTCTTGCATCCCAGGTGAATTCTATAACTGCTGAGCTAAAGGATATTTCTATCTCCTTCCACATTTTATGTACTGTTAGGTATGCACCACCACTGTTGTTTCAAGAGACCACTTAGATATTTGACTCCAGGAGGGGTTTCCTAACTGTGAATCTCAAGAAGCAATAGGACACCTAACTCCCTAAGAGGGGGAGGGTTAGGCCACACCCCTCTCCTCACCATCTGCTACTGGCTAGTTTAGGCAGCTCTCTACCTAATCTGCTGGGTTTTGTGGATCCCATTCTCAGGTGCCTATCTCTTCAAATCCATTCCGTAGGGAGCCCAGGCACCTACCTGCGGGTTTGTTGATTCCCCTGTGTGTTTAGGCACCTAAAATGTAGGTGCTGCAATGCTTACTATTACACAGCCTAACTCCTTTTGTGGATTTGGACCTGAATGCTTCATAATTTTTAATGTATTTATGCTCACTACACCCCGGTGAGGTAGGGAAGTCCTATTAGCCCCATTTTATAGCTAGGAAACTGAGGTAAAGAGAAACTATGGAACTTGCCTAAAATCACAGAAAATCTGTAGCAAAGCAAAGGTCTGGCATAGCAAAGAGGAGCTACTTACATTTGGTCTACACTCAAACACTGAGTGTACACCACACAAACCACAACAGGTTTGCAAATTTTATCACCATTTCACCCTTGTCCTGAGGATTTCTTCTAAGATACTGCCTTAACTTACCCCTCACTATGCCCAGAGACCACTATAATGTATGCCACAGGAGTGTTGTCAATCCTCATGGCCAGAGGACCCTCTAATGCACCTCTGCTGACACAACCCAGAACTTGGTGCTGAAATAAGGCATAAACCATCAAGGTACGCATGGTCCTCTTGTCACATCACAGTGATAGATCTGCCAACCTGCTCTCACTAATCCTTCCATCATTCAATACAACTACACTCAACATAGTGAATGCAGCTGGAGTGCATGCAGATAAATTCTGAATTTCAAATCTGTGGAACACAACACACCACAAACTAAGGCAGTCTTGGTTTTCTCTGGTCTACTTATTATAGCAATGCTGTTACTAAACCACTCCCACTGGCTCTTGCCAGCCCCAGGGAACAGAGGTTAAAATTTAATTCAGAATTAATGTCACAAGGATTAAGGAATGTGAAAGGCGAGAGGCAGCAGATTCTGTCAGATTGTGCTAGTCCTATATCTACGAAGAAGGGGATGCATTTTTATGGGGATACAAAAAACAAACAAACCAACACACACACAAAAACCCCAACACTACAGTGTCAGTTAGTAGCAAATCCTGATCGAATGTACTTTCTGACTCTATTCTGCTACAGACACCTCCGGCTCTTGTCAGGGACCAGCAGAAAATTACCAGACCATGTCCTGCATCTGGGCAGCAGCACAATGCAAAGTCCAGGCCCACTTCTGCTCCAGCTATGGCCCTGTCCTACATTCATAGGGCCTGGCAGAATGGTCTCTGCAGTATCATCTAGTCCAGTCTAATGGTAGGAGTCCTGCCACTTCCTCCTGTCAGGGAGATTCCCCAGTGCCCTCCCTACATGCTCCCTCTCTCACTCCTCTTGTCTTTTATTGCCCTAGATACCCCTGCTGGGTGCTCCAACCTCATTACCATAATGGCTGACTGTTTGCAAAAGAGGGAGGAGATCCTTTTGTTGGCTTGAGATACCTGGAGAGCGTATTGCAGCAGGAGTAACAGCAGCTTCTTCCTGCCTACCCACAGGGATTTCTTTACCATCATGGGTGCTGGCAATGTGCTCTGGCAGGAATGAGGACGGACTAAGGCACATATTTAACCTGTGAAAGATACACTTCCCTTCCTCTGGAGCATCTATATAGAAGCTTTAAAATAGACTTAATGGATTTCCCTACTGACTGGCTTGCAGGTGGGTATGGTTTGGAAGAAGCTGGGAATGAGAGACAAAGTGTGTTTTGGGGGGGCTTAGTGCAATCTGCCCCACTCCCCAGTTCTAGTAGAGGCAGGCGCTGGTGTCTGAAGGTTTTTCCTGTCAAAAAAATCTAACAGACTTTAATACAACGTCCATCACTCATTGAGATGCTCCCTATGCTACATATTTTGGTTTCCCCTCTTCATCCCATAGGCTGAGGATGATGGATAGCATTCCACCTCCTCAGAACAAAACTTTAGTGTCATAGGGAGATGGCTACAGGTCCTGTTGCCCGTGGGCACGAATTCTCAGGACAGAGCTCCGGAGGGTGGGGGGGAGAAGGGCTCCTAAGAGCTTAGTAGGAGCCAATAGGATCACTACATCTCCTACAGGCAGTTGGGCAGAGAAGACACTACTTTCCAAGTGCCGTTAACGGCGGCACCTGGCGACGCAGATGGTAGGTTCCAGTCTCTATAGGAAAGGCTGGGGTAGCCTAAGGCCCGCCTCCGGGGCCATGGGTGCACCAATCAGCAGGCGGAGTGCTGAATTATGCGGTCTGTGATTGGATGATTCTATTGTGACGCACACTCCTTCCCCCGGAACGGGCAGAGAGTGCGAAGTGGCTGCGGGGTTAGTTATTGGGGCTGTTCCCGCCAGTGAGAGCGGCGAGGGGCGGGCCCATCTGCGGGTGGGAGGTACCGGGGGAGTGGGCTCATGCGGCGGGGTGGGATGACCACTCCTGAGGGCGCGGCCCGTTGCGGGCGGTAGCGTAGGCGGGGACTGGGCGCTGCGGGCGGGTGCGGGCATGGGCATGGGCATGGGCGAGGAAGCTTTGGAAGGGGATCCACCTGTCAGCTCTGAGGCGGAGGCCCAGCTGTGCCCGGGGTGCGGGATCTTGGTGGAACAGGAACCCTAGGGAGCGTCCATAGGCACCTCCCTGTGCTCTGCCTGCGAGGGACTTCCTGTAGGGTCTCCCTTGCAGGACTGGGGGGGGGGGGGAGATTACCTATACTTCAGGGACTGGCACCCAATGTTTTCCTGCCACATGCTAGTGCTCCAGGGCTTAACATCCCATGAAAAGGGATCACTGTAATCATTGCACAGCTTGATACATCTCTCCAGCAGGAAAATCTTCCTGCCATGCAGTCAGAAGTTTACTTAATTCCTACCAGTTACGGCTACTTCCACCTGGTGGTACTACTTTATATAATCCCACCCCCGCCCCCCTTTAGGTTTACACCTTTCACAGAGTTGGTTGTGTTTCTCACCTCTTCCCTGCCCTTGTTCAGGCACGTTATGCATCATTTTTAAAACGTTTTCAGCATAATTGTTCATATAATTTTAATGGGAACTTCCTTACTTGCAGAACATAAAGAGCACACTTAAAGTCCTACATAAACTCTTCAGCCATAACACAGTAAAAATCATACATGTGCTGCTTGTTTGCAAATGAAATTGTTTAGAATTCAACTTACTTTTACCCTATATTTAAGTACCAGTGATGTGCTCAACATACAGTCCTTCTCCTGAAGAGCTAGTCAACTAAAGTGTGGGGAATCACGCTTTATTCTCTTTTAAAATTTTAATTAAACATTTTTAAAAGTCTATACTGATTTTCTGGCTATAGAAACAATTACAAGTAGACTAGTGATGAAATATGATTTGACATGCATACTTGACTCTTCTTTCCCTCTCATTCTGCTTAATTGTGAATTGCCTATTGCGTTCTGTAATTTTTAACTTTATCTAGGTGTCAGCTTCAGTTTAATTTAAACTAGGATGGTAATTAAGACTAATATTTTATTCTTGTTTATGTACAGTTTTGGGACCCTTTAAAGACAACATTTCTTATCATTCTAGTTTCAGCTGGAATGTAACCTTATCTATCAGGGACTCAAGTAATCAGTTTCTGGACTGAAGGTAAAGGCTGCCAGTCACTTAATCAGCTGTTGCAGTTCCCAGCTCTGTCAAACTGAAGTGTTTCCAGCTGTGGTGATTATTCAAAGAGTTTTTTTATATTAAAAAAATAAGTAGGGGAATTATGGTAGGGATTAGATTAATGACTCAGAAGAGAGTCCCCTTACCTTCCGTAATGTCTGTGCATGAGCAGAACCTGAGGTACCTTCCCTGCATGTGCCAGCTATGTCACTTTGATGTTCCTTTGAAACACTGGCATATCAGAGGAAAGCTACTGCTTTCCATTGCAAACAACATGGGAGTTAAATTGTGCTGGATTAAAATGGGTTAGAGTCAGAAGAATTACTATAAACATGTTGTGTGGTCAGGGTGGTTAAAAAAAATCCATTTTAAAATGGATTTTTTGTTCAAAAGTTGGATTTTATTTAAGTTACAGGTTTGTTTTTAAAAATAAATTTAAATACAATTAAATTTGAAATTGACAGCCTGTGTTAAGGCCTATGCTTACTACAGTCTATTAAATAATATTAAGCAGTATATATCTGCTGCCAAGTTTTAAAGAAAGTTAAACCACTGAACTGGTAGAAGTCACCAGCTAAGCATCTGGAACAAGATCTTGTTGAAGTGCTAAACTAGCTTCTGACAGCAGTAGCCTCTTCTGCAGGTACAGAGAGAGTATTTTCTTCACTTAAGTAGTTCTGGTCAATGACTAGTTCATTCAAAGTTAAGAAATCAAATGGGAGTTGGAGGGGAAAAAAGGCAAGAAAGTTTGTTTTCCTCTGAAAAAGACTAGGTGTGAAGATGAGATCTACTAGGTCTAAAATCTTGAACAATCACTTAAATTCACAACAGAGATATTTCCTTTGTTTAATAAATCAGTTTTAAGTGCAAGATATATTTTTGTATCCAGGACCTTTAAGGTAGTTTTATTTAGTAAGAAAATTGTTTGTGTATTTAACAGAATTTGCCTTTACATCCAAAGAGAGCTTGACGGGGGAAAAAAAGTCACAAGTAAAAAAAAGTGTGTATATATACACATTTTCTAACAATGTAAAAATTAAGAATCTGAATAACAGTTATATAATTGCTTGTGTGTATATATATATATATATATATACACACAAGCAATTAATCTTATAATCTTCCTGCTTAGCAAAAAAAATAAAATAAAAAGCACCACATTTAGTGTAAAGACTGTATTTAGTTGCAAATCAATATTCTTTGTTACCAATCAATGAGAATCAACCTCTCTTTCAAAAAAATAACAAAGGTACAAATGAAAAGAAAATTAATCATGGTTTTCTGCTTGGTGAATTAGAGTCATAATTAAAAATCAGCAATTTAAATTATTTTGATTTAAATCAATCCACTGTGTGTGGTTCTGTATTCTCTTAAAATTACTTCAATTACAGATTTCTTCAGTTCACATGTCAAAAAGTTACTTTTTCTAACTGCCAATGCTACAGACTCAATGTGGGAGAAAACAGAACAAAAACCCACAGCTTGTTTTTAAATCTTGTATATAATCACCAGTAACAGTTTCCACAATTAATTAATTCCACAATTAGCTGACAATTTTCCTGCTGTCTGAGACAAAATAAAATGGTTTGCTTATTCATAGTTATAGTAGCTTTCTAGTGCCTACTGTAGTCAGTTTCCTTTTATTAGTAAAGTAAATTGAGTATGACTTAAAAGCAGGGAACAGATGCCTTGAATAAGGCCCATCTCTGCATAATCACGTTGAGGTTTTCAAACGCACTAACTCTGGCCTAACTCTGCTTCCACTGTAATCAATGGCAAAACTGGTTGACTTTGGTAGGAGCAGGGTTAGGCCAGAATTAGTGCTTTTGAAAAAAAAAAAAAAAATTTAAACCTTAACTCTGATTGGCATCTCTTGTAAGTTTGAACTTCATTGTGTTTCTTAATTTATTTTTTGTATGTCTGCACTTGAAACTGTGAACAGTCCTCCTGTTACAGGTGGAAAAAGGAAAGTTGGTAGGTAGGTAAAGACCAATACAGAGGGCCACATTGTGCCCTGATGATCCACAAGTGACTGGGGACTTTTCTGCACATGAGTCTTCCCCTATTTATCAGCATCTTCTATGGTACCTTCCCTTTGGAAACTTTGGAGAGCCCTGGAGGATTGTGGATCCATTTATGGGATAGCAGGATGTTAGGCTGGCTCCTCTATTCCAAGCCTGCAGAGTAATACAATATAAGCAGTTTGGGAGATCTGCACAGAAACTAGTATAGTTGTAAAACCTGCCCTCCCTCCATCAATGTAAGATGTCAAAGAAAATTTCATGAGGAAACTCTCATGAAGTCTTTTGGCTACTATATAGGTTTGAGATTTGGACCAATATTTTTAAGGGTGGTCAAACAAGCATTCTACAGAGAAATCATACACATCAGATTCCCACACTCTAGTCTGTTTCCAAGTTTGGAACTCCAATTCTCAGAGTTTTGACACTCGGAGGCATTTGCAGTTGGGAAAGAATATCTCCCCTTCATTCCTTTCCAACTGTCACAACCTCAACTCCATCTAGAACATCTTCAGTCAGTTCCTTTCTGAGTGGTTAGTGAAGGTGCTCCCTGCAGGAGATGCTTACTTGATTGCTATCGCTGTTCCAGCTCTTTCTAGGATGCATCCTTCCTTTAGGAAGCTCCATCATATCCATCTTTAGTTATGCAAAGTACTTCACCTCTCCGCTTCAGTTTCCCCTTCTTTAAAATGAGGACAATTACATGGAGCCTTTTGTTTCAGATTTTAGTGGCAACCGCTTTTGAAGCCTTTTTTCCACTTCTGAGATAAGTCTAGGATTTGAAGCAGCTATTCCAAAGTTTGTCGGCCTTTGGAAGTTTGGAACAATTGTCTCCTACAAGCGTTCTACCTGTGGTGGTTTAGGATAGTGACCATGTCCTGAGCAAACTTGTTGGTGTCAGGACTGAGAACAATTGCCTTGCCCAAGTGGTTGTTGGGTTAGGCTTGCATTGCTAGGCTTTTAACATTTGTTCTCTTTTCAGGGGTTCATCTGTGTGGAAAGAGTCCCTCAGTCTGTGCCTCACCACATAGCACTTGAGTAGCCCCAGGCAATTCTGATGGTAGATGACTAGCCCTTGGGCAGTGGTTTTCAGACTGCAGGTTGTTACTCAGTACTGGGTCACAGAATGTAAAGCACTGGGCATTAAACGTCCTATCAGTGGTGCTGCTCGGCTAAGGCAGGCTAGTCCCTACCTGTTCTCACACCGCGCTGTGCCCCAGAAGCAGCCAGCAGCAGGTCTAGCTCCTAAGCGGGGGGGGTCACGGGGCTCCGTGCGCTGCCCTGCCCCGAGCACTGTCTCCGCACTCCCATTGGCCAGGAACTATTGCTTCCAGGGCACAGTGCGGTCTGCGGTGCCAGATCAGGCAGAAAACCTGCCTTTGTACCCCTGCTGCACCACTGACCGGGAGCTGCCAGAGGTAAGCCCACGCCCCATCCACATGCCCCAATCCCCTTCCCCAGCCCTGAGCCCCACCCCAACCCAGTGCCCCTTCCGACATCCCAAACCCATCATCCTCAGCCCCACCCCAGAACCTGCATCCCCAGCCCAGAGCCCTGATCCCCTCCTGCACCCCAACCCCCCACCCCATTACTGAGCCCCCCCCAAACCTGGAACCCCCTCCTGCATCCCAAACCCCTCATCCCCAGCCCCACCCCAGATCCTGCATCCCCAGCCCCCTGCCCCAGTCCTGAGCCCCACCCCAAACCCCTCATCCCCAGCCCCACCCCAGAGCCTGCATCCCCAGCACAGAACCAAACTTGTAATCTCATTTAAAAAACCAAAACTATAAACACAAACCACCAAGCTAGCTTGACAAAATCTATTTTCCATAAACCTATATTGATTGGTATTAGTTATATAACCCTCTTAATTCTTGATCAATCAAGTTCTTTACCAGCTCCATTATCTTGGCTGGGATTGATGTCAAACTGACAAGTTTATACTTATCCAGGCCATCCTGTTTACCTTTTAACTATTGAGATATCAGCAGCTCTCTTCCAGTCTTCTAGAACTTCCCCAGTACTCCAATGCTTATTGGGGGGAAAAACAAAACCAAACCAACATTAATTGTCCAGTGAGTTCATCATCTGACTCTTTTAATACTCTTGGATGCAAGTTATCCAGACCTACTGATTTAAAAGTGTCTAACTTAAGTAGCTGCTGTTTAACATCCTCCTGAGATACTAGTGGAATGGAAATAGTGTTCTTATGATATGACTGTGTCGTATTTCCACCACCAATAGAGAACAGAAATACTTATTGAACACATCTGCATTATTATTGATCATTTTATTTTTTCTATCTATATTATTAGGATTCCTTTTGTTCCATGTATTAAACGCCTTATTGTCCTTAACTCTGCTGGCCATAGACTACTCCTTGTGTCCCTTTGCTTCCCTTATCAATTTTCTGTAAGTCCTAGTTTCTTATTAACATTAACACCCATTTTAGTCCATTTATGTTATGTTATTTTTTAGAGGGGAAGTAAAGGCAGCTATAAACCAGGTTGTTTTTTTAAACCATCACAGCCTTCTTCTTTGACTGTGGGGTTTATAGCTTTTGGGACATCTAGTAAAGTGTGCTTAAACAATTCCCAGTCATATTTTTCTGATTAAATTATTCTGGCAGATAATTGTTTTCAGCTTTGTGAAATTGGCTCTTTTAAAGCACCAAAATTTTTTTTTATTTATTATATATATCACATTGTTCTGGACTTTATTGTGTTTGCACAATAAATATGATCAAGTCATGATCACTTGTGCCTAAGTTACCATTAATTTTTAGCTCTGATTCTTTATCTGTCAAGACGAGATCTAATATTGAATATCCCCTGTGTTGGATGCAATACTTTTTGAGTTGATGTAATATTTAGAAATTCCAAGCATGTGTTAGTACTGGCACAATTAGACCTCCAGCATGCGTCACTCAAACTGGAGTCCCCCATGATCAAACAGCTTTTTCCCCCCTACACATTATAGTTCACCACTTTACACACCTACTTGTCACTCGTTTCCTACGGTGATTTGGTGGTCTGTAGCAGACACCAGCTAATACACCATCTAGTGCTTTATTGATTAGCACATTGATCCATAAGTATTCCTGGAAACAACTCCAGTTCTGGCCAGAGTTAAGGCATATTCTTCTATGTGTGGCAGAACCTGTATCAACCATTGTGCTCTTTTATCCACTTGGATGCGGAGTTTTTGTTGCACAAAGGATATATGTGGTATTCCTGTGTGGTATTCTTCCAGTAGAAGGCAGCTGTGACTCTGCCACTTATCAGATTGAGAGGTTTTCTAGGAAGCTGCTCAGGTTGCTGGGTAAGTCTACACTAATAGAGGATATATTCCTGTAACTTGAGATAGGATGTCTCTGTGTAAATATCTGCCAAAGTCTCTAATAGAAGAGGTCAGAACAAACTGAATGAAAATAATCCATAAAATCCAGTCAAGTAGGGTTTCTTTTTTTGTGGACACTTGGATCAATCTGCGATTCTGTTACAGAGGTTGGTTTACAAATGGGGCATCTTCCTGCATCAGAAGGTGAGAGTTTCTTTTCCACAGGCAGATTTCTGGCAGTTTCAGGGGGAGGTTTCTTGCCCCTTTAATTTCTAACACAGTTGCCATGTTTTATGTAAACCCACTTTTATACTCTGCTGAATATGTGTCACCTCTCTGTGGATTCCTTATAGATCTGGTCTATTTTAGAGAGTACTAAGGGTACTAAGAAGTGTCTTAGAGCCATCTTAGACCCCTTACTTCTGGCTGCAAGTTTTGTGTTGCACCTCGAAAAGAGGTAGCACAGAATCTCAGCTGTAATGGTTTTAGCTGGCTATACTAGAGTTTATTAAAAATAAAAAAATAAAAAAAACAAACCTGTTCACAGAATGGGCAAATGACATAAAGGACTTGAAAAACTTTCATATTCCTCACACTTTTTTGAGAGCCTCTCTTCTCTCTCCTACTTTGCTAGACAGAAGTAAAAGTGGGGTAATGATGGTAAATGTAACCAAAGGTAATCTTTTCAAAAATATTGTACAATTTCATTTTTCTGTTTTGCTTTGTCACAGACCAAAATGGGTGATGTTGAAAAAGGCAAGAAGCTCTTTGTTCAGAAATGCTCTCAGTGCCACACAGTTGAAAAAGGGGGGCCGCACAAGACTGGACCAAATCTTTGGGGTCTATTTGGTCGCAAAACAGGACAAGCAGCAGGATTCTCTTACTCTCATTCAAACAAGAACAAAGGTAAAAACAAAAAGTCGACATGGGATGGGGTACAGGACTGGAAGCATAAAGAAGAAAAATTAATTCCATTCTTGCTATATCTTAAAAATCTTTACAAAACTACCCTCATAGCTGTTAAATGACAGTATTGCAAGATGAACCTGAGCCACATCTTCAGAAGCAAAGTGCTTTTTAACTGAAATTTTAGTATCCTTTTCCAGCACATCTCAGTTTTTTTATATCTGGCTATTTACATCCTTTCCAGGATTTTACATTAAAATCTGCCCTCTGACAGTGCCTATTTCTTGGAGTGATGCTGGTCCTTTAGTCTGATCTTGCTTCAGTTGGTCACTGCTCTCTACTGGCATTGCATTGGTGTATAGTCTCTTCACTTATTGGCACTGGACTAATTTTAGCCCTCTGATTATTATATGCTGACATGTCCATGTGTACTGTTTTAATACAGATGATCTTGAAAGTAAAGAGGTGTTTAAAAGTACTGTTACATAAATGAACACCATTGTATCTAATTTGGGTCAAGGTACTAATTGCAAATATTATTCTTAGTTTAAGTTCTCTGAGTCTTCAGTTTTACTGGGATCCCACCGGGGGAGGGATTCAGTCTTATACTGGGATCTTATTTATAGAGATCCATTCCTACAAAGAAATCATGTATTTCAGTGTTAGTGTCTGTTTTGAAAGTGCTCATGTGAGCTAATAGTGCAAGTGATTACTACAATAAAGTACATGTGGACATCCTGATGATGGCTTACGACTAGGACGTAATACATCAACCATATTAGTTAATTTATCTCCTGAACACAGAGGTCAGACATAAGTGGTGCTGCTATTACTGCCTTCAGTACTGTTGACCATAATCTGTCATTGATATGCCCATGAGAATTAAAGGTGGAAGCTAACACTGAAGCTGTTTCATCTTGTAAGTGGTTCTATTCCCTGCTCTAGCACTCGTTGGCATTAGACCAAGGCACTACAGGGGTTCACCTCTAGCACCCCTGTTGATTATATCTTTAAGCCTGTTTCAGTACAACTTATCACATCTAGTCCAGACCCCGCTGAGGTAACAAAAGTCCAAAACAAGAGTTCACATAGACAAAAGGTTCTTCCACCCTGCTTAGGCTTCTCATCAGCCCAGCCTCCATGCTCACTTCCCAGCCCCTCTCATCTACCTTTAAGTCTTTCTGATACCTTCCCTGGAGCCCTTTCATGGTCTCAGAGCCTTCCTCAAGAACCTACCTTACTTCATGTAGGTCCTCCTCTAGGAGTTTTCTCAGCCCTTATGAGGCCTGGTTTCAGGCTGTCACCTGATCCCATTTAATCCTGCCTCTTCTGGTTAAAATGGAGGTAATTATGGCCCAGGAGAGCTGACTGAATAAGGCTGGCTGCCCCAGGCTTCCTGGCCTTTAAAGGGGTGAGCCACCCTGCTACACACCTGTTTTTGTTAAAGAAATTCCAGAGAGTAGCACTGAAACTGCTGTTTCTTTCTGAAGGTTCTTTATTGCCACCCTTCATGTTCAACATTTATGAACCTACTGTGGGAGGAAATATAGTGTGAGCTAGAGTGTCAGTATGCAGATAATCAGCTCTACATCTTTTTAACAGAATTACAGGTTGCTTTCCCTGTGCTCTCCCAATATTTAGGAGAGTCAGACAATAACTAAAGCTAACTGTTTACATATCTGGAGAAGATGGAAATGCTGCTGACTTGGCAGAGGGAAACGCTTTAAAGAGCTGGCAAAATTTAAAACCATTGTGTGTAATCAACAGTTTCTGTGAACACTTTTGCCAATAAATGGACAATCTCAGGATTAAAAAGAGAGCTTGCTCAACCCTAAGTAAAGATCACATTGATTTAAAACACAAATCTGAATACATTACTGGAAAGCATGGTCTCTACTGGCACTTGAATTATGAAGATATTTGTATAGATTCAAAGTAGCAAACATTATTCAAAAGTGTTCAGTTTAGCTGAACTGGCTTTAAACATTAATCTTTCCAAGATGCTAAATATAATCTGGATTATTAAAATGAGTCAAAAGTAAATACAGTTGTGTGTTTAATGTGAAATGTGTTCAAGCAATAATGAAAACTGGATTTAATTTATCATTAATTCTCATTCTTTTTTTCCTCCTTTGGAATTTAGAACATAAACTGAGTAGCTTACTTTCAGAGCTGCATACCCTAGATTTTGAGATCTTGAATATTCTTGATATACTTAGCTATCTGTGGAGTCAAGTGGTATGACATTAATAAAATGTAAGCAATTCTTCATTATTGTTTAAACTTTCCAGGTGTTGTCTGGAATGAAAATACACTGATGGAGTATTTGGAGAACCCTAAGAAATATATTCCTGGAACTAAAATGATTTTTGCTGGCATTAAAAAGAAGAATGAGAGAGCAGATGTTATTGCATATTTGAAAAAGGCAACATCTTCATGAAGTGTTCTTACAACTACTGTGATGTCAGAAAGTGTTTCAAAATTTGAATCTCTCTTTATCAGTATTCATGTTTCAGTAGTCTGTTAATATTTGTTTATTAGGTACTGGTCTTAGCAACTGAAAATATCAGTCTTTATTTGATTTTTGCTAAGCCTACTACCAAAACAAAATAAGGGTGAGCACTATGTAAACTATTTCTATGATGGTAAAGGTGGGTATGGCTCCATACAGATATTTCAAAAGAAAAATACTGTTCCCTTTTCCAAGGAGCTTCCAACTGAAGGGTCCAGTCCTGCATATACTGGTATATATCTGGAATTATACATAAATATAACTTTACATTGAAATTGATGTGACTGTTCAAGTTAGTACAGTTACTCACAGTGTAAGTGGTTGTAGCAGTGGACCCTAATACTTCTTCCTTGAAGATTTTACTTAGGCAAAATTCTCAACAAAATCAGTGGGGGCTCAGCATTTTGCAGGATTCAGCCCTAATTTAAAAGAGCAAGGGTTGACAAACAATGGAACTGAACTATGGAGAAAAAGCCAGTCAGCTTGGTATCAAGATGTTAGTATAAAAGTGAAGCTCAAGGGATTGGAACAGCTACAGTTTGATCTGTAAATAATTTCAAAACTTTAGCTCACTCCTTGTATTAGCGTTTCTTTGTGTGTTAAAAGGACAAACTGTCGACCAATCAGCAGTCTCTTCATTACAGTTATAGTTTTTTTTCACTCCATGTGTTCACTCCATGAGTCAAATATATTAAGGTATCCAGCCCCCTTACTATAAAGAAACAAATAAGGTCTGACATAGCTCAAATGATGGTAATAATAGCAGGAATACTTTCACCTTTAGTTCATACTCACAACTGTTCTGGTAGCCTATAGAAAATGTAATGGTTTAGCCTGGGAGAACAGGATTACTACATGAGCCGATACCTTACTTGGGTATTTTAGAGAATTCAACAATTATACGTGCATGGAAACTGATCTGCCTTTCTCACTTCATTAAGGCACTTCAGGCTCAGGCTGTGAGGGTCTCATTTATGCCGTACCATACCTATTCTAGGGCTATAAATCTTGCACCTTTCAAATGGCAAACCTTGAAAATGAGGTTGGAGTGGGGATTGAGGAAATTAACAGTAGAGCGTACATCTTTAATAGTGAAATCTGCATCTATTTTATATCTTTTTATTAGACAAACTGCTTAGCTGTACTGCTGAGAGTACTAAGTCTTCCCAGGGTTCTGTAAATACTGAGGTGTTAACTTACATTATCGTTAAAGGCAGTATTTTCATGTGTTTGGCCACTGATGATTTGTGCAGAATATATCCCAATAACATTAAAGATGTTAGTAAAAAGAAAACTTATAAAATATATTGAACATCTAAATTTAATTTTAAATCCTTTCATTTTTTACAATACTAGTTAAGCACTACAGTGTAACCATCATATATATATTAAGTACTACAGTGATTGATGCTAGAGAAAAACCATCTTGGTGGGTATCTCAAACTTTTCCATAGCCTCCCCATCATGATTCCCATCCCTCTTAATAATATGGAAAAGGTAGCATCATTTTAACCCCCTGGCATTATGACCCAGAGGTTGAGAATTCACATCTTAAAATTTGTAGGGTAGGTTGTCTGCAAGTTCTGGCAAGTATCACTGAAGCAGTTTAGGATCCGTTCACATTTCCAAGGTCAAAGCTTCACAATCACAAGAGCTAGACTTTTTTTTTAATGAAAGGGAGGGGAAAGGCAGATGGTTGTAACCCTCCTGAAACCTGTTTTACTCTTTCCCTCCAGCACCCAGGTTGTGACTCACAGGTTAAGAACACTTGCCTTGGACAATTAAACAAATTAAAATATACTTCAGCATGGTTGAGGTCAGCCTTAGTTGAACGAAGAAAGCACCAATACAATTCCCGTTTATTGATATAGCACCAATCAGGTATATAGGTATTGCTCATAATCCCTACATTGTTCTAGCACTTAGCAACCAAGCCTTGCAATGCTCCTTTGAGGCGGGGAAGTATTATAATCCACATTTTAAGGAAGGAGTAATTGAGGCCCCAAACAGTTAAGTGACATAGTCAAGAGTATAAGTCTGTGCACTGCTGGAACTAGAACCCAGATTTTGCTCCCATACCTGTTCTTTTAGCTACAGACAGACAATCCTTCCTCTCAGTTTACAGGTAAGAACACCTTGCATTAATTGTGTTAGACTCTACTATTAAAATAATGCAGCCACCTGTAGTTTGGAGTGACAATTTGATTAAGGGTCTGTAACTTTTCTAAGTGACACTTTAAAACTTGCCTGGAACAGCACTATGTCACTTGCCCTCCAGAAGCTGGCAGTGTTAGGACTTGATCCTGCTCCTGCTAAATACAGGGAGAATTCTGCTTTTGATGTAAAGAGAAGTATGAGTAGGCCTTCCAAGAACACTATGAGGGTCAGACTTCTACGAACTTGCTACATCTCTGACCCAATTTTTTCATCTGTAATAGAAGGTAATATTTACTCTTACTCCAAAAAAAGTGTTGTGAGATTAATGTTTGTACAACACTTTGAAGCTGCAATAATGATATAAAATGAACATGGCACACGTCAACCCTAACAGACAACAGCAGTTGTCCCACAATGCCCCATTCTGTGAGATAGTGACTGCTCTGGCCACAACTGTGGATTCCACTGCCCAGGGGTCATGGAGAACAGAAGCCATTTCCAATTTAAAACTCCATGCATGTTTTTGAAATACCTTTTCCTGACTGCCACCTTGGCAAGCACAGCTAGCAGCTCTCCCTTCTTGTGTGCAATTGCCCAACTGACCATGTTGGCTTCCGGCACTAGAGGCACTCCTTCCTGGAGTATACAGGAAGCATTGGATTTCCTGGGCCTGTGAGGAGAAGAGGCTCTACAGACCAGCTGCAGAAACAAACATCTGCAAACAGATTGCACGGGTGATGCAGACAAAGGGGTAAGAAAGGGACCAGCAGCAGTGCCACAGGAAAGCGAAGGAACTGCGGCAGGCATACCACAGAGACAGTGAGGCCAACAATAGATCTGGTGCTGAGCCACACAGACCTGTCACTTTTATAATGAGCTTCATGCCAAACTTGGCAGAGACTCCACTAGCACCCTGCAAACCACTGAGGATATCTTGGAGGAGGATGAGACCGAGACCCTTGCTGTGAACATTAAAGAGAAAGAGGTGGAGGAGGAGGAGGGAGACATGGCGGGAGGGGATAGTCCAGCCATGTCATGAGCCAGGACCTGTTTGAGACTACACCACAGTCTAGCCAGTCCCACCAGCTGAACATGAACAAGCCCAGTAAAGGGGAAGGGACCTTGGGTAAGTGTGTGCATGCATTTTTCCTTACAAACTTTCAATTTAAAGATGGTTCCCAGCTCAAGCCTAAGTTACAAGGCACAGGTACTGACTTCAAGGCTCTACTTGTACGAGAAGAGGTAGCAGTACAAACAAACAACATAGAATGCTTGGTATCTGCTTTTGTTTTCCCCTTGAGTTAGGGGTGAGCAGGCCCATGCAGAGCAGTTTGTTTATGTGCATAGGGATGTCTCTTTATCCTCCTGAGAGATCTCAATGAAATTTTCAGAGATATTCTGCAATCCTCTCCCAAAGGCTTCTAGGAATGGCTGTCTTATTTCTTCCTCAGCAACAGGATGGTTTCCCATGCCACGCTGTGATTAGTTTGCTGGCACCATTGTAGTAAACAGGCTACTGGCACAGGGGGCCAGGCAGCTTTGGGATGCTAGTAGCAGCTGTGCTTTCTGTGCCTTTGTTACCCTTAGGAGTGCGATATCAGCTAAAACCACCACTGCCTGTGGAAAATAGTGCCAGTATTCAGTGCCAGTGTACTATACACATACCTATGTATAGGGACTGAAATTTTACTGTTGCATGCAATCAAAATTCCTTCTCCCTCTCCCTTAGCAGGCCATGCTCACTAGAGCTGAGCTGGAGAGAAGTGCTCTACAGAGGTGCTCCAAAGCTGAAGTGTCAATAACAATGTCTTACTAAAAGTTTTTATGGCAAAAAGGAAAGGGAGGTTTGAAAAGTTTATATTTCCCTTTCCATTGTGTCTGTAAATCCAATAATATATCTGTCTGTTTTTATCAGCAGCTGCCACTGCAGCCTTGAGGGATGCTCTCTCCATACCCACAGAATGCCTGACTTGAGGAGGAGGAGGAGGAGAAAGAACAGGACTAGGGAGGACATGTTCAGCAAGATTCTGGAAGCCAGTGCTGGATTGGATGGCAAACAAAGGCCTGGAGGGCCAACATGGCAAACAGCATGGAGAAAAAAAGAACAGACAGGAGAAATGCCCAGGAGTCACAGCAAGAAAAGGAGAGGGAGATGCACCAGGACATAATGGGTTTCCTCAGGCAGCAGACCGAAATGCTGCAGACCCTCATTGACCTACATATCCAAAAATCCTGGACTCCCCATCCTTTTCAGTCCTTAGAGAACTCCATGGTACCACCTCGCTTCGTTCTCCCTCCCCCACATACCATGTGGCATCACAGGCAACATCCTTACCCCTATTAGTCCCCCCCTGTGGGACAGCAAGGAAAACCACAGCTTCACATACATTGACCTGTGAGAACCACGGTTGATGTATATGTAGCCACAAGGAACTACATTTGTGCACTGAAATGTTTGCTGCCTTTCCAATTTTAAAATTCTGTTCCATTAATCTGTGTTAAAAGTTTGTATTTTATTGCCTGTGGGTTTTTACACCTTTTTGCCACTTAATACATTTCTATTTTTTGAAAATAAATTATCTTTATTAGTTCATAACACATACAGTGGAGTTGCATCTTATGCAAGGGTTAGGTTCTAAAGTCAGCGAGTAAGGTGAAAATCGCATATAGTCAAAAAGATAGACAGACTGAAGAATGAAAGAATAAAAAAGGGAGAAAGATTACTTCAACGTCATTATGCGCAAACCGGAGTGCCTCAGAATGGCCAGGAGCATTGTCTACGATCAGTAATGCTTTAAAGTCAAATCCTTTCTCTTCGAGGTACCACCTGACCTCCAGAGAGAAACATTTGTGGAACCAATCCAGAAATAATGCTGCCGTCACCTAATCCTTTTTATTTGATTGCCAGAACACAGGCAGGAGATTTTTGTTGTTGCCTTTTAGGGCACAGGGATTTGCAGCCCTGTAGAGCAAGCCCGGCTTTATTAAATGCCCAGCCGCACTGCCACAAAACAACAGTTACACGGTCTTTAGCTGCTTTGAAGCCAGGGGCTTGTCTTTCTGATTTCGAAGTATAAGTGCGGTTGGGCATTTTTTCCCAGAAAAGCCCAGTCTCGTCAGCATTAAAATCTTGTTCCGGAAGATAGCCCTTTTCTTCTATGATTTTCTTTAATTGTTCGGGGTAGGCTTTTGCTGCCTCTTCATTGGCAGATGCAGCTTTACCAATAGTCTGCACGTTTTTGAGGTTGAAGCGGTTCCTAAAACTGTTAAGCCAACCTTGGCTGGCTTTGAATTCCTTCTCATCAGAAGGCTGTCCCTCTTTGGCGGGAGGTTTCAACAGTGCGTAGAGGCTGTCTGTACTACCCGTTGGACTGGCAGGCAGCGATCGATCCAGCGGGGATCGATTTATCCTATTTAGTCTACACGCGATAAATTGATCCCCCCCCCAGTGCTCTCCCATCGACTCCTGTACTCCACCGCTGCGAGAGGCGCAGGCAGAGTCGACGGGGGAGGGGCAGCAGTCAACTCACCATAGTGAAGACACCGCGGTGAGTAGATCTAAGTATGTCAACTTCAGCTCCGTTATTCACGTAGCTGAAGTTGCGTAACTTAGATTGATTCCCGCCCCCAGCCCCGCCGAGCACATATAGTTAAATTTGTGTAAGTTAAATGCGCATACGATGCGACTCACCTGTATTGCAGAATGTACAGTGGTACTCAAAGCACACAGTATTTGTAAGTGTACAGCACCACAGAACTCATAGGTTTAAGAAAACACCCATTCATATTTATAAATGTACAGAAAGCACCTCATGATTCAGAGCTTCACTATAACACAGTCATAGTTATAAATATACAGGAAGCACTACACAATACCAAACAGCACAAAGCCCAGTGAACAGTCCAGTACAGAACACTACTGTGGCTGACCATTAAAGTGCTCTTTTAAGCCTCCCTCAACTGCATAGTTCCACGCTGAGTTCTTGTAATGGCCCTTGTGTCTGTTTAAAGTCAGGCAGCCACTCCACCCTGGCGGCAGTTTCCCCCCTTTGCCTCACGGACACGATGCAGGGCACAACAGGCAGCTATAATCATTGGGATATTTTTCTCACTGATATCTGATCTAGTGAGTAAACACTGACAGTGTCCCTTCAATCTGCCAAAAGCACACTCAACTATAATTCTGCACCTGCTGAGCTGGTAGTTGAATCTTTCCTTGGTTCTGTCAAGACAGCCAGTATACAGCTTCATGAGCCAGGGGAGCAAGATGAAGGCTACGTCCCCCCAGAACACTGTTCCCATTTCAATATCGCCAATGGTAGTCCACCAGTCGGAAAGAATATATCTGCTTGCAACTTTCTGAACAGTCCTGTGTTTTTAAACCTTCATGCACCTTCCCTGACCAGCCCACACTAATATGAGTGAAGCAACCTAGTGATCCACCAAACACTTGCATAACCATAGGAAAGTACCCTTCTCTGTTGATTTACTCTGTGGCAAGGTGGGCTGATGCCAAAAATAGGGATGTGCAAGCAGGGGTGATTCGTGGGTGGGGTACAAAGGGTCAAGGGCCTCTCCGGCAGCCAGCCCACGCGGGGAGAGGGAGGGGAGAGGCCAGAGCCGGAAGGGAAGAGGTGGGGCCAGAGCCTCTCCTCTTCCAGCCACACTGCCTGGGGCGCTGCCCAGTGCAGCGTAGCCTGGGCTGACTGGGAGAGTGCCTGGCTGTGGCAGCAGCAGGCTGCCCCCCGCCCAAGCTCAGCTTCTGGGGACAGGAGCCAAATCTGAGCATGCCGGGGGGGGTGGGGGTGGGGGGTTCCAACTCGCTCAGCCACTGTCCCGGAAGCCAAGCCCTGGTGTAGGGTGACCAGACAGCAAGTGTGAAAAATCGGGATGGGAGTGGGGGGTTATAGGCACCGATAAAAGAAAATGTCCCAAATATTGGGACTGTCCCTATAAAATAGGGACATATGGTCACCCTACCCGAGTGGGAGGCAGCCCACTGCCACCACAGCCAGCATGAGCGGTGGGTGTCACAGGTAAGGGTAGGCTGTGCCTTCCCAAGCAGCCGAGTGTGGCCCCGCCCACACTCTGCACCCAGGCCAGGCCCCCTCCTGCAGTTCCCAGAGCACTCTGCCTGGCTCGCCCAGGCTGGTTGGCCTGCCTCCCGCAGGGAGTCAGGGCGGCTGGGGCTGGGGCTGTGCTGCAAAGAGGCTGGCCGTGCTGCCCAGCGCACTGGGGCTGGGAGCGCTGCCGCCCTGTGCACTGGAGCTGGCCGTGCTGCCCAGCGCACTGGGGCTGGGAGTGCTGCCGCCCAGCGCACCGGGGCTGGGGCCTTGCACCCTGGCCTCCCAGCGCTGGGGCCAAAGGCTGCGATGGGGGTGCTCTGGGCTCCTGCAGGGGAGGGAAGGCAGATGTGGAGGGGCAGGGCCTTGGGTACAAGGGGAGGGGCCGGGGACTAGCCTCCTGCAACCGCCAGGTCACTTTCCGCCCATGACAGCCAGGCACTCTCCCAGGCAGCTGCTGTGCTGCACTGGGCAGCACCCGGGTATGGCTTTGGGGTCTGACTGCCAGGAAAAGCAGCCGAACATGCCAGGTCAAGCCGGCACAGCAGGAGGACAGAGCCCTCCCCACCAGGTAACGTGGGTTTGGGAGGGGATGGGGAGAGTGTGGGGGCCCTGGACTGGGAGTGGGGTGGGGAGGAATCACGTGGGGAGGTCACATGTCCTTCCCGTTAGCTGGTGTCCCCTTTGTGTCCCTCCCACAAGTCTTGCATGCCTCACTGCAGTTTGGGAAACCCATTCCCGCAAATCCATCCACTATATCCTGCATATTGCCCAGAGTCACAACCCTCTGGAGTATTGTATGATTAATGACCTTACACACTTGCATGGGTTTTCCTACTCCAAAATGATTTCCCACTGAGCTGGAGCAATCTGGCATTGCAAGCTTCCAGAGTGAAATCTTTATTCACTTTTCCACTATCAACACAGCCCTCATTCTCGTGTCCCTGTGCTTGAGGATTGGGATGAGCTTGGCACACACATCCAGAAATATTGCCTTCCATATCCAAAAGTTGCATAGCCACTGCTTGTCATCCCAAATCTGTATTACAATACGATCCCACCTGTCAGTGTTCTTTTCTCAGGTCTAGAAACAGCATGCCACCATCTGCAGCTGCTCTGTGAATGCCACCGACGACCTTGAATTGTTTTTCATTGTGTCCCTCAGAAAACTATCACCCATTGTTGCAGTACTTTCTGTGGATCTGCAATTACAGGAGAATTGTGCATTCTGTATTTGCAACAATCATGAGAACAGTGCAGAGCTCTGCAGGCTTCCATGTTTCTGTGAGAGATGGCGGACAGTGAAAAATGGCATGAGGGTTTATGGGATTTTTTTTAAAGTGTGAAAATTATGGGCTATGGATGGCATTATAGAATGGAGAAAGTTGCATGCTGGGAACTTGATGCCTCGCTCCCAGAGAGATCTCTGGGTGAGTCATTTCTATCTCACAACACATTGCATAAATTTCCCAAAAGGCATTGCACCAAACAGCAGCGTATGTCACACTGGGATACCTTCTGGTGGTGCAGCACACTTTGCATTGACACAAGCGCTCCTGGTAAGTATGTTTAGTGCCGATGCAAGCAGCCAAGTATGCACGTGCCCAAGTGATATATAATGTATGCTGACATAACTTGCATCAACCAAACTCTGCAGTGTAAACATCATGTTAGTAAACAAAATGTTTAAATGCATGCTTAAAGAATACTTAATACATTTTAAACACAAGCTATCAGGTGGTACTCCACTGATATTCCTTCCCACAGACTCTTCCACCTCCCATCCAGTTGCTCTTACATGTATTTAAATGCAAAACATCAAGTTAACATTTACATTTCTACACTTAAGCGCATATAACACATTCCCCTCTCAGAGATTATTTCTCAATCTTAATAGTGTGTATTACCTGGATGTCTTCAGAGCTTCAGAAAAAATTCAGTACTCAGCTCCCTCCAACACTTCAGAGTCAGACAGCAAAGAAGTTTGGGATCAGTTGGTCTCCTCAGTTGCTGGTGGAAAAAAATCTGAAGCCTGTATCCAATGTGATACAGGTATTTGGATTCAGCATATAAAATATCCATTCCCTGGAGTTACACAAATGCCCAACAGAGTGAAAGCCTATCTTTTCCACATAGATCCACCTAACTCAGGTGAAGGATTGAAAATTCTTACCTGAGGTCTGGCCATGTTGCATCTTCACCTGAAACAGAAACCCAATTTAAAGAAGATAATTAGTAGCTAAGGCAAATGGAAGTTAGGAGCCTAAATACCTTTGAGAATCAGGGCCTAAATTCCAGAAGTTGTGTACCCCCTGGAGTGGCAATACTTCCCTCCCATCTCTCTTCTAGGTCCTTAAAATACACCGCAATGGACCAAACATTATCCTAATGGAGGGCTTAATAAATACAGATGGAGTAGCATGGACTCACCAGTATCCAAAGTGGTGCAGGTACTGGGTCCTAGTGTTCGATCATATTAAAGAAGTTCTGTATTAAAATCACAAATTAGTTTGATTCCCCATAGTTTAAATTCCAGGGTATTACTAATTAAGAGGTCTCTTGGTTTTTGGTACTGTTTCTCTCCCTCTACCTGTGAAACTTGCAAGCTGCTAATTGCGTTAGTACATTCTAAGACAGAGTCTGTTCTCAAAGCAATTCACAGAGAGAGACTCAAAGCAATACTCTAACAACAGAAACAGCACCCAGAGACTCCCCACCCTTTTGTTGTATTAACAATTGTGATTAAAATAGAGATAGAGGATGTATGTGGATGGATGCTTGGTGTGGATAATAACTGAATGATCAGGGAGGTACCAGCCTAAGAATCCAGTGTCCATCGGCTGAAGAAGGCGTCAAGTGGAAATAACCAGAGGACCCCCGGAGGGCAGACTGGAATCCACCCAACAGCCTCAAGAATGGAAGAACCAAAGAACAAGATAACATCTAGCAGCACGGAGCCGTCAGGAATGTGCCATCTGCTGATTGATTCAGCAACAGCATGATGAAGCAATTCCCATAGACTGGCATAGGAAGAAATTCCTATAAAAATGGACTCTAGAAAGTGAAAACTTTGGGGTCTGATTCTGCAAACCAACTTCCAGGAGCATCAGATGAGCATCTGACAAGGCCCTGCTCCCTCCTCATGTCCAGACCACCTGGCCAGTGGCTTGGCATGAGCAACTCTAAGGCTGGTAACTATGATAACAACCTTGCAGAACCTGTGTGTGTGTATGAATGAATGTGTGAATAAATATGAGATTGAATGGAATGTTATAGCTATAACTAACTGCTTACTATGATTCTTTCTGTATTCACAATAAATGTGGTATTTTGCCTTTTTCCCTTTAATAAGATCCTGCTGGTTTTTATTTTATTGGTATAACACTAGCTTCACAGCAGATGCCTTGCTCCTCATTGACCAGCCTGATCTTATTACCTTTCCCGTCTTCAGCTTGATTTGAATCTGAGAGCTGAGCCAAAAATGCATTTTCCCCAAATGTTTAAAGTTCATTCTCAGATTTCTACCCAGGGTGGGTTTCAAAATTCAAAGTTGCAAGCTCAGAGAGGTGTTAAATGGCCCATTCGTCTCAAAGACACGTTCTCAACTGAAAGAGAATATCTGATGGTGATTAATACAGTCTCAACCAATAGCTATGAGCCTAACTGGAGAAGCAATATGAAGTCAATACAGAAAAGTACATGAGTAACATACACGTTGCACTTCTTTATCTGTCATGCATTCAGTAAGATCAAGCAGAGACTGGAAAGTCACTGGAGATATCGTAACAGGTCTTTTTCTATTCTTTATCTTATTTGATGATGTACACAAAGCAAATGAGCAGAGTATTTGGGGTACGAACATACCTTACTGGTCAATGTTCAGTTCCATGCCCAACACTGCAGTGAGAGGTAAATAAATAAGTTACGGTAAATGAGTATATTAGACAATGTACCCATTTACAGTGCATTGAAAAACAAAACAGTAAGGTAAGTGAATGTGTTTCACTACACTATTGTGTATAGAAGACAAAAGAGTAAGGCGCACGATTATTTGTAATGATTTTGTCATTTGTCAGGGATACATCCTGAAATGGCATCAATAATGCAATGTTGATCTATATCCAAAATCATATCAAAACACCACTCACTGGAGAGAAAAAAACTTGACAGCAAATGAAATAGACATTTTTATGTAACATTGAAGCAAAAACCCATACTGTAAAATAAGCCATAAAAGGGATAAGTACATGAAGTGAAATTGTGAGTTGTATGTCAACTTGCAGAAGACCTCATAGTCCCACATACACACACATTACTGTTAATGTTCAATTGGCAGTGACACGAGTGCAGGCTACATCTTAACGAACGAGCAACATAATTTTCATATAGCAAACAAACCAAACAATTAACTTTGTCTCAATTTATCAATGTCTGTGGACATTCCTTGTCCTCACTCGGCAGGGGAGAGGGGACAGAGAGAGGGTTAAACATTGTGGCAGCATGGCTTACACTTCCACCAAGCGTTGTTTTGAACAGGGTCTGCTGGAGCTGTTAACTCCTGCATTCAATATAGACACATGATTTTAAATACTGTCATACAGCAATAGAAATGGGTTTCTGAGCCCACGTGAAAGAAATAACAAAATATTTGATGTTAAAATATCTGTACTGATTACGGCAGACCAAAAAGTAAACTTGTCAGAATGAAAACCAAACTGAAATGTATCGAGTTAGAATTTTTTGTTGCATGACACATGATTTTTTTCATACTCGTGAATAATTAATATCTACGTTCAGTAAAAATTACACGACATATGCCTTAGAGAGGGATTTCATATAAGATAGAATAGCATCCTCAGTGAATATTTGAGAAGTAAGTTCTACATGCAAGTGATGACATGGAAAAAAAGAGGGCAAAATACAGTCGAGAAAGGCAATCCTCACTGGAGGATCAAAGGAAACTGAAGAAAGAGTAAACTTGTGGTATGGGGGGAAATTAAAACTGTAGGAATAAAAATGGAAAATTACAAAAACAAAGTGCTATACTACAAAACACTGATAGGTGATCAGCTGGGTCAATTAAGATGAGTCCAATTCCAGCAATCAAAAGAGAAGACAAATTTGTGAAATGCTACAAAGCTATATACAGACATGTTACTCCTATGAAAAAGGACAAGGAATTCTTCGAAACATCAAACACATGTATGAAGATTATGAACTTTTTGTGATGGTGTGTATGTGTGTAAGTAAAATATTATTACACCGAACAAAGTCTCCTGGAGCACATATCCTCAAAAAGCTTAGGCTTCATGGCTCAGGGCTCTAGGCATTGGGCTACATTCAGGGTAACTGGACCTGTATTTCCCCTCAGTGGCCCAGACGTCCCGTCAGTTTGCTGGATCAGGAAGAAAGCTATGAGCCTGTTTAAAACCAAGCCATTTATTCAAAATCCTTTCTCTGTCTGTTGGGCTCTGGCAAATCCAGTCTGAACTAGTATTTGTGTACCTCTCCCTAGAGGTGGCTTCACAGAGCTGATAGCTAGAGGAATTACATTAGCAAACCCCTCGTCTTAGAGGCATTGCACGCAATGCACACACACACATGCACACAATTTCATTTTTAATACAACTGTCCCCCAAAGGTACTAAACCTAATTCAGTAAGATTTAATTTAGTTCCATAAGGTTTGCCCAGAATCCTACAGGACATTGTCAGTCTGTCACAGGCTACACTGTGCCCTTAACACCACAGCCACGGGGAGAGGGTGCTGACATGGACCTTCCTGGAAGAATACAAGCCCCTCTGCCACCCATAAACCCTACTTTGGCAACCACGGCAGATAACTTCTTTTATCCCCTCGCCCCTCCCAAAGTTTCCCTTCCCCTGCCATTATCCGCAGCCCATCTCCCACTTACACTTGTCCCCCGTGTTGTGTATCTGCCTCTCCCTTCGCCCTCCCTCCATCCCTTTTACCTTCCTGTGAACATAGTTTGGCCTTCGGCACAATTTCTGCCCCCACCACCCCTCCAATTCGACCCCTCTCGCTGCCCCCCTTTTGAACAAGAAGCATAAGGGCAGCGGCTTCAGAAGATGGTCTGTCTGAGCATGGTCGGTGACAGGACCGCAGCTAATCCTGCGCAGCACCCCCTGCCCGGGCCCTGGGCTGCGGAGTAGACCCCCGTCGCCCCCCTGCAGTGAGACCCAGCCCGAAGCTTAGGGGCATGCGGGAAAAAGGAGCGGCTCAGACGTGCATCTCACGCCCACCGCTCTGTTTTGCGCCTGCGCACAGAAGACCCCCTCCCATTGCCTTTGCTCTCGATTGACAAGTTTCTGCAGCTCACAATGCGCGGTTTCTCAATGAAACGCAGGCAACTTACGGAGCTAAGGCAGAATGAAACTTCACTGAGCGCAGTACACCCGAACAATAAACGGCGCTGGCAAGCTGATTTCACTCACTGTGCTAAATGCAGCATGATCTAGGACAGATACCGGATCAGAGACCGAGAAGCTAATTCCTTTGTCTGTTTCAATGCTTTCGCTGCAGAAGGTGATTTCTTTTCTCTTTCTGACAGTCACAGCCCCTGCACATTCCGGAGAGCCTGCTTTAACCCCCCCTGATGCCTGCAGCAGAAGGGGGCGGAGGGTAAATCTCACAGCACAGAAATCTCTCTTGCTCCCCTCCACACACACTCATGTGCATGTGTCTCCATAATTGGCGTGCATCTTTATACCCACACAATTCAAGTCCTCATTCTGGAGGGGGCTGCTCAGTGGGGATTAGTTTTCTGGCAGCGTTTGAAGTCGCTCTCTCTCTCTCCCCCTCTCATTTGATTAAGGATTTGGCGGTGTATTTTTAAGTGAAAATCTCATTCATAAATTTTTGAAATCTCCTTCAATCAGCTCCCGGTGAGCGGATGAAAGCTGTATTCACGTGTCCATGACTATGTAGTTTTCAATCACTTATGCATAGGCATCAATTTAGCAAGTAAATGTGCTTCCCCACGTGTCCGTAAAAATAACCCCCGTCCGCCTGTCTCGGTGGCTGTGCTCGGCTTTCTGTCTCGCGGCTGATGCTGCAGAAGGAGGCACACGAGTCGCATGTGCTATTTGCTGCTCCTACACGCTCAGCGGAGCCGCACATTCCCGTGGAAAGGTGACCACGTGCGCCTCCTTGAGTCTCCCTCGGGGAGAAATGACCACAGCAAAGCGCTCCCCACAGAGGTACTCACGTCCTCCCATTCTACATTCGCTGGCTGTGTTTGCAGAAAGCCAATAAGGAAAATACCATTAACGATGCACAAGGCACTCTGGGCGTGGACAGTTCGTCTCGTTAGGTATAGAGTGCGAGTTTCTTTTTCAGGCACAATCAAGTCACATACAGAAGGGCTTTTTGAAGGAAATATGTTCACTGATTTTGAAACAAATATAAACATCATAATTTATATTAATAGAAAAGCAATATTTATATCACACATATGTACACTTACCAATATTCCCTCGCATAAACATTCACACCCACAAATTTTTCTAGCACACAAACATGCCCACAAATCCTCCCCCACTCCCCGCACCCAGTCTGCATTTTTCGATGACAGGACTGACTGCCTTGAGCTCTCTTTCTTAGTTTGAACTATTAACAATGCAAGGCTCCTTGCGTGTAGCTTCCGCAAAGGACTGGTGTTCATGATCCATTAGGGAGGAATCATAGAATATCAGGGTTGGAAGGGACCTCAGGAGGTCATCTAGTCCAACCCCCTGCTCAAAGCAGGAGAAGAGGGGCACCCGGCATAATCTCAGTCACTCCGCACCGCTCACTCTAGTGAGTATCCATGCTGCTGACTGTGTGCCTGGTATCGCCACTTGCTCTTCCTCCCCCCTCCTCCCCTCTCGACTCACGCTTCTTCCCTCCCTTCCCACTCCCGCCCTCAGTGGTCTGCTGGCTGGGTTACGCAGGAGCAGCCGCTTGCAGCCGCAGCAGTTCGCAGAAGGGTTTGCAAAAGCGCTTTCCGATCAGTGCATCCCGGGGAAGCCGCGGCCGCACCTTTCCCTGAGGAAGTGCGGGGAGCAGGAGGACCTGGCCCAGAACCAAGCGCCAGACCAGGCAGCGGGTAGGAGGGGACAAGGGAGAACCGCGGACGAGGGCAGAGCAGAGAGCAGGGGCCAGGTGGAGGAGGAGCAGGAGACGATAAAAGAGGAGGAGGGGGGCCAGCCTGGACGAGGGCGGAAAGTCAGGCAAACGTTGCTCCCCCACTTCTGGGCAGCCTCCCCACCTCTGAGGGAGGGACCGCTCCCTACGGCTAAAGCGGGCTGGGAGGGCGGGTGATCTCCTCTCCCTTCTGCCATGGTTCATCGGGGTCGGAAATAGTTCGAGGCAGTTTCGGGAGCGGTCCCAAGCTGGGAGCGGAGCCGGTGTTGGGAGGAGGCGGCGGCGGCGGCGGCGCTGGAGCCCGGGGACCATGTCGGCTGGCAGCCTGGACTTCGCTGCGGTGGAAAGTTTCCTGGACCGGCACCCGGAGCTGGTGGAGAAGTGGCTGAAGAGGAGGAAGTCGCTCACCGCTGCGCCTCCGGGCACCGGCAGCGCCGCCAGCGGCCCTGAAGCCCGGCGAAGCAGCGGCAGCCCCAGTCTGGGCCCCGCCAGCAGCTGGGCCAGCAGTGGCCCCGGGGAGGCCAGCGCGGCGGGCGGGCTGCAGCGAAGGGCCTCCCAGAAGGAGCTGAGGCTGAGCTTCGCCAGGTCCAAGGCCATCCACGTCAACCTGACCTACGACGAGCACGTGCACGCCCGAGCCCAGGAGCCCCTCAGCAGCATGCGGAGAAGGGCCCTGCTCAGGAAAGCCAGCTCCTTGCCCCCGACCACGGCGCACATCCTCAGCGCCCTGCTGGAGTCCCGGGTCAGCCTGCCCCAGTACCCGCCCACCGCCCTGGACTACAAGCGCCACCTCAAGGAGCACAACGAGCGCCAGTTCTTCCTGGAGCTGGTCAAGGACATCTCCAACGACCTGGACCTCACCAGCCTCAGCTACAAGATCCTCATCTTCGTCTGCCTCATGGTGGAGGCCGACCGGAGCTCGCTCTTCCTGGTGGAGGGAGCTGCGTCGGGCAAGAAGAGCCTGGTGTCCAAGTTCTTCGACGTGCACGCGGGCACCCCACTCCTGCCCTGCTGCAGCACCGAGAGCTCCAACGAGGTGCAGGTGCCCTGGGGCAAGGGCATCATCGGCTACGTGGCAGAGCACGGGGAGACAGTCAACATCCCAGACGCTTACCAGGTAGGACCAGGGCTAGCCATAGGGCGTGTGAGTTTCTGGGCACAGAAACTCATATGCTGGCCACCTGTGGGGACTCAAGGCCCAGCTGCCTGCCTGCCATGTGCCCCTCAGTTTGTGGGGACCTGGGTGAGGCTTCCTGGCTTCTGGAACAGTGTGACTTTCCAAAAGGGGAGCAGGGCCGGGCAGCCACACTGCCCCATTACTGCTGCCCTACACATAGGCTGTGTGCCCTGGGAGGAGGGGGGGGAACCTAGAAAGAATTAAGTTTTGTAACCATAGGATTAAGCCTGACACTAGGGAGAAATCCCATTCCCTATCCAGCACACTGAGCTCTTAATCAAATTGATAGGTAGTGAGATGTCAGGGTTTCTGGGTGGTGGCTCTGCCAGGCCCTGGCTAGGGCAAGCCACTTAACCACACTGGACCTAAGCTTACCCACCTTTTGAGTTTTCCTGTTTGGTTGGGGACAGTCACCGTGCATTCAAACACTAACAGATTACTACAACAGTGCAATGTGAGATTGCATCAGTGTCATGATATAACGTATTATGATGATGGCTTGTGGGCTTCTGAAGCTGGTTTTGGGAACCATTGGTTTAGTAGTAACTAGGAAGGGAAGATTAACTCAGCAGTGATAGAGAATAAGGATAATAATAATTTGCACTTTTATAGCAACTTTCATTAGAGGTTCTCAAAGTACTTTGCAAAGTGAATCAATCCTTAAAACAACCCTGTGATGTGAAGTATAGAAATATGGTAGATCAGGAAGAAAGCTATGAGCTTGTTTAAAACCAAGCCATTTATTCAAAAATCCTTTCTCTGTCTGTTGGGCTCTGGCGAATCCAGTCTGAACTAGTATTTGTGTACCTCTCCCTAGAGGTGGCTTCAAAGGGCTGATAGCTAGAGGAATTACATTAGCAACCCCCTCCTCCTAGAGGCATTGCACGCAATGTACACACATGCACAAAATTTCATTTTTAATACAGCTGTCCCCCAAAGGTACTAAACCTAATTCAGTAAGATTTAATTTAGTTCCATAAGGTTTGCCCAGAATCCTACAGGACATTGTCAGTCTGTCACAGGCTACACTGTGCCCTTAACACCACAGCCATGGGGAGAGGGTGCTGACATGGACCTTCTTGGAAGAACACAAGCCCCTCTGCCACCCACAAACCCTACTTTGGCAACCACTGCAGATAACTTATTTTAAACAACTGTGTGGTGTGAAGTATAGAAATATAACAGTACTCATTTTACAGCCAGTTAACCTAACCTTATCAGCCATTCTGGATTTTGTGGATCTGTTCTAATTTTACTTGAGCAATCTCATGCCTTGCAAGTAATGCCTAGGTCCCTCCTAGAGGACAGTTCTAGGGGTCCATCCTAGGCATTACTTGCAAGGCATGAGATTGCTCAAGTAAAATTAGAACAGATCCACAAAATCCAGAATGGCTGATAAGGCTAGGTTAACTGGCTATAAAATGAGTATTGTTATATTTCTATACTTCACATCACAGGGTTGTTTTAAGGCTTGATTCACTTTGCAAAGTACTTTGAGAACCTCTAATGAAAGTTGCTATAAAAGTGCAAATTATTATTATCCTTATTCTCTATCACTGCTGAGTTAAACTTCCCTTCCTGGTTACTACTAAACCAATCTAAAGATAAAATATTTCTGAAAAGCCTTTGCATGTGCCCCTCTGGACCAGCACAGATTTCCAAACCTATTTCTGAGAACAAGGTAACAACTCCCATCTCCCTTTACAAGGACTTTCTCCACCACTTCAGATTACTCACTTTGAACTCTGAGGATGAAATCCTGACCTCTGTGAAGGTGATGGCAAAACTACCATTTCCCATTGACATGGGTAGGGCCAGGATTTAACCTTGAGCTTTCTGAATTTAGATCAACTTTTACACACTTACACACACACACACACTTTCAGGTTTCCTACTTTTCTTTTTGTTATTTTTCCTTTCTGTTACATGTAAAACAGGCCTCTCTCACCCAATTAGGCATGGAGAGCTATATAGGATTGAGAAATAAATATATATCTTCATAGCTGGGACTTAAATATTTTAACTGCTTGATGATAAACATTTGCCCAATGTCTAATCTTGTCCTAGAAATATAAAAAGCAAACACACAAACAAAAATTAACAGTTGTTCCTGAACCATGCAGGGAGAAGACTGGAGATTAGAACAGAGCGTTTTTTAAAATACAGGCCTGTCAGGATGAATTTTTGAGTTTTGAGTGATACTATTTATTATTCATCAAGGACCCAAAAGTGTGGTAGGCACCTTAGATGCATAAGTTGAGACAGGTTTCTGCCCCCCAGACTTTACAAACTAAAGAGAGAGAGAGAGAGAGAGAGGACAGAGGTTAAGAGAAAGGGATATAACATATAAAACAAAGTGACTGAGGCCAAATTTTGGCACACATCTGATAAATTCAGATTTTTCTTCTTTTCCCTCCCCATTATTTGCTCCCTTTCCCCCTCTGTTTCTGATCCAGCCCTCCCCTCTAAACCATCACCCTCATCCCTCCCCACCTGCCTGCCATCTCCCTATCTTCTTTCCCAATCATTGACAGTGTGCTGCTTATGAGATGGTTGCAACATGGAGAGATTAAAGCAAGAAGTAGCCAGCCAGGAGATTCCCTCAGTAGTACTAAGTGTCTATAGTATCGAAAGGTACTGGAGTTTGCTAGAGCCAGGGTCTGCCCCTCACTATGTCATCTGTTGTCTCTGGGTTCATGGAGTCTCTGGACAGCTCCAGGTGCTTTCCTTGCAGGAGGTGAGGGGACCACTGGTGTGGCATGGAGTTTCCTAGGGATGAGGGACTAGACCATTTCAGTCTCCCTTGCCCTTTTTCCTTGAAAGAGCTCAATTACTTTAACAGATTTATTTGTTCATGGCAGAAAACGGAGAAAAATAATCAAGGCATATTCTATTAACTGACCAATCAATATTTATTTTACATTCTATTTCTTATGGCTGGCTTCTGTTCATTGTAGTCAGACTAAAAGTTTATACCTAATACACTTCTCTAGGTGCTTAAACCAACAAATATATACTTATTGGGGAAGAGGGTAGAGTCTTGGGCCCTGTTCTCCCCTTATTTACATCAGGTTTACACTGTTGCAACTTTCATTGACTTCAGTGGAGTTACTTCTGATCAGCTTTGGCATCAGAAGCTTCAGTCTCTGGCTTCATTGAGGGTTTTGTCTGAGAATAGAATTGAGGATCTGGCTTCTCTTTTGATTAACCAGTGTGGTTCTGAGTTAATGCAATTTATTTTCTTGTACCTGGCAGGCTTGTGACCATTACATATTATTAAAGCAAAAGGAGATCTACTCTATTTAATACTAGCAAGAATAAAGACTCCTAAAGAGGCTCTGATACAAGTGCAAAGACAAGTGACAGATGTTCCCTTTCAGATCATTGCTAGTGCTTTCAGATCATTGTTAGTGCTCACAATACACTACTTTAAAAATTAATAAAAATGTGATATGATTAGTCAGTGTTAATGATGAAGGTGTTTGATCAGCTGTGAAGTGAAAAAACATCAGCAGGTAGCTTTGTCAGGCTGACAGATGGAGGAAAAAAGGATGACAGAGTAGCATTCCTTTTTTATATTAGAGATTGACCATAGTGAAGTCAAAGAAATATTGAGAGATATTAGGTAAACAAACACCTTTAATTTCATTTAAAGATTGTGTTTCAGAACATCATAAAGCAAGTTAAAGAGACAAAGATATTCCCCTAACATTCCACTGGTTTACAGATAAGTGAATTTAATTAGCAAGAAATTAACAGGATTTAGGGGGTTTATCATTCAATGTGTCAACCATTGCTTTTACTTCCACAGGGCCTGATTAAACTCCCATTGAAATCACTGGGAAGTCATTCCATTAATTTCAGAGGAAATTGGATTGGGCTCTTGTTACAAACAGAGTGCCTTCAACTTCCACTGAAATCACAGGGAGTTAAGAGTGCTCATCATGTAAGATTGGGGCCCTCAAACTTTAGATCCCAACCCTGCACTGTGATATGTGGAGATAGGTCCCCTGTGCCCATACAGAGCGCCACTGGTTTAAATAGTTTGTAATGACTTACATGGTGTTTTCAAAGAGGATATGATATTTTTGTTACAAAATGCCTTTTTCTGAAGTGGAATAGTCATGAAATCAAATAATAGCTTGAGGCCTTAATAGTGAATGTGGTGACGGTTAGGTTATTGGGCTGGATCTTACAAACCCTTACTCATGCGAGCAGTCCCATTGAAGTCAATAAGACTACTTACATACGGTACTTACTTTGCAAGATCAGGACCAGAATTAATTTTAAATTTGAAGATTGAATAGTAATCAATTTTTATTAATATTAAATAACTAATTGGCTCTATTTCCCCAAGGTAACGATTTATGAAGTTTAAGAGTCATTAAACAAACATTTCTGAGGCTAGCAGAGAATAAAAAACATTCAGCGTATGAAAGTAGGAAATTCCTGCTGATGAATATTATATACCTTAGATTCTAGATGTTGCATGTTCAGTTCTATTATTTCATTTCATTTCTTCATTACATTTCCTTGTAAGATAAAAGGCATTTTTAATTAAAGTGAAATATCACATATTTCAGCTTAAAACAAGCCTTTAGAATTGTACAACAGCAGAAAAACTGAATACATTATAATTTTGTGCTAAGTCATTTATAAAGATAAATTGTTATTAGAAAGTTTGTGCTAATGAAAATTTTAAACTTGGATGAAGTGCAGATATTATTGGAAATACATGCTTTGTTTTAGTTTAAGAGTCCAGTCTTGCAACTGTTATTCAGAAATAATCCAACTGATCTGCAAACAGGAATTTATCAGATTCAGTTTAAAAAAATGTGTGTACGCTGGACATTGACATATGGGGCTGCTTTCATCAATAAGACTCAGCAGGACTACTCTTGTAATGCCTCTCACTATCTGTGTATTTCTTTGAGACTTACTCCAACTGGAACAAAAAGTAGGTAGTGTAATTTTTTGGAACATCACTGATTCTCAATGGAAAAATCTTCATTCTAAAATTGCAATGTCTCTTAAATGAGAATGTTTTAAGAAGCAGATTAATATTAATCAATAAGGAAATTTGGACCCAATCCTGCTGAGTACTAAATTCCTGCAATTTGTTGTTTTCATTGAGAGTTGAGGGTGCTCACCACTTTGCGTGACATGCTCAGAACCTGGATATAACTTTGTCCACTGTAGGGGGTTGGGAGGGTTGTACCGCTTTAACTACACCAGTACATCTTGTGTATGTGGATAAGTCCTGAGATTCAGCGTCCCTTCTCCCGTCAGCTGAATACAGGGAAAGCTACAGCTCAGATTTCAGGTTATCCCACTCCAGTTCCCTCAACAGGGTCTAGGAGCAACAACAGGGAAGTCTTGACCTGTATTTTTAATGTGAAAAACATGCAGGAAAAAAAAGTGAGAAAAAAATGCTGTGAGGCCATCATAGTACATCATAAAGGTGCAGTATTTGTGCTCAGCTGCTAGAGTAATGAGTGCATTATAAATACATAGACGGCAGGCATATAGAATTCATCTTTAATAATTTGTTTAAAGTATTTAATTTAGGTAGCTTAAAGTTATCGATTTTCAAGACTTTGGTCCTTTTTCCTCAAAGTGTTTTACTGCTTTTGGTCCTTATTTATGGATTATTTCCATTTTACCCCAACTTTTGTACGTCAGCAAGCAGAGCAGCATTTTAAATATTGTAGTCACAAGAAACATTAACATTATCTGAAAGATAATTTATTAGTTTAGCTGTACAAAACTGGGAAGCTAATTTGATGGCATCCCAAACCCTTCCCCAGATCAGTGAAAACAGCTCACTCAGTAGAGCTCACTCAGTATAGTCTCAAACGGGTAAAAATGACATTCTGCCAATGGCAATAAAAACAAGGGGAAAGGGTACTATTATGATCTTGTATTAAAATCGTAATTATGAAAAGCAGTTTTAGAGAAAGTAAAACATGAGTTTTTAATGACGTGGGGGAAGAGAAAAAGAGCTATTAGAAGAGAAAAACATCATTTCACTTGGAAGCTGGTGGGGTACAATAGAAATAAAACCAGGAATCAAATGGTTTTTCCAACAGAAGTAATGCTTTATAACAGTACATAAAAACAAGTTACCAGAAGCAAAACCAAGCAAAACACAAAGCCTTGCCTTCTGTGCTGCAAAATCCCTGAAAACTTAAATCCAAACATCTCCAGAATGGGGTTCAGCAAAGTCCTGAAAACCTGAATGTGGGAACTTTCCTCTCAGTGGCTCCCCAGTAGCAATTCTTATGGACCTTCTCCTTTGTACCTATGCAAGGAAAGGGAGAAAGAAGCCAGAGGAAAGTCATTTTGCCTACTGGGAATGTGCTATTGCGCTGCACTCTGGCACAATTCGTTCTTTATGTATAATATACAGATCCTGATAATATAGAATACGTGGATTACAGCTCTTGGCTGGATTTTTTTCCTTATCATACAGTAATATTACAAAGACTCACACTCATTTGTGTAAATTTTTTAGGCTGGGAGTTCCCTTGTGGGAAAGGCCTTTTAGATAACAGAAGGGCATGAGCAGATAGGAGCTGCATTTTATTGTGCAAGGTAACCATTAGATATCAATATTAATACTATATCTCTTTCAGTTTCACAGAGTTGATAAGTGATTGTCAGCATAGGGCCTGGGAGGTGCAGTTCAGTTTAAGGGAAACATTTGAAGAATTGTTTTATTCAGCAGCTTTTAAAAAGCAGACATCAGCTGGTAGTTGTGATGCTCTGTGCCTCGGGGGAACACCCAGCACCCCCATGTTCATCCTTGTAAAATGATTGTGTGGTATCCAATACAAAGTTTGTCATGTTGGGTGTCTTTGGAAGGCTCATGATGCACTGAGCATTGTTGTTACAGTGATGTTATAGGTTATAATTTCATGTATGTAGTTATGAGGCTGAAAATGTAGCCTCGTGGCTTAAAATAAGCCCAGGCAAAAATTCTCCAAGAGCAGAGAGGCAGTTCACACCTCATCAGGGCAGGTATGGGACAAACCCAGCCCAGCCTCACAGGAACAAAGGACGCTGGCTTAGGCAACAACAAAAGGATCTGTTGTGCTCTCCAGTGAGTCACCCCCCCTTCCTTTGGCCAGTTTGGGACTGCGATGAGGTAATGCTCACCTGAGTCTGAAGGGGAGTGGGGGTGGGCAAAGCCAAGAGGGAAGAAAGAACATGATAAAAGGGAGAGACTTTGCCATGCTCTTCCTCTCTCTTCCACCTACATCTACAGACACCACCACAACCAAGCGACTGAAGGGCTGATCAAAGGGGAGAGCCTGGTTGAAGAGCAACCAGCCAGCCTGTGGTGAGAAGCATCTAAGTTTGTAAGGGCACTGAAAGTGTTAAGATCAGCTTAGAATGCATTTTGCTTTTGTTTCATTTGACCAGGTTGACTTGTTATGCTTTGACTTATAATCACTTAAAAATTTATCTTTATAGTTGGTAAATCTGTTTATTCTACCTGAAGCACTGCGTTTTGTTTGAAGCATGTCCGAGACTCCCCTTGGGATAACAAGCCTTGGACATATCAATTTATTTGTTAAATTGATGAACTCATATAAGCTTTCAGTGACCAGCAGGCGTAACTGGACACTGCAAGACGGAGGTTCCTAGGGTTGTGTCTGGGATCAGAGATATTGGCTAGTGTCATTCGGCTGCACAATCCAAGGAGCAGCTTACATGCAAGAGGCTGTGCGTGAACAGCCTAGGCATGGGGGTTCTCACAGCAGAGCAGGGTAAGTCTGGCTCCCAGAGTCAAGGATTGGAGTGACCTAGCAGATCACCGGTCCAGATAACACCAGAGGGGGAACATCATGGTAGCGTTGTATTCATTCCAGTACTAGCCAGTAATATTCCCTTCTACAAGGGTAGAATGATAGGTATTTTGAAGAACAGAGGTCATAGAAACATGACAAACAAGATAGACAATCAAACAAGAAAAAACATCAATTACACAAAATATTGCAGAAATGAATTCAGAGAATTTGTTAGGACATTAAACATGAACGGATGCAATAACAGGAAATGGAGAAGAGAATTAAAATAGAGAATTTAAATTAAAAATCTAAGATGAAGATTTAATTTAAGTTGAAGTTAAGGTTGACTGTATGAAGCAGTACTTCATGGTAACAAACATTGTATGGATGTTGTAATTATCCCCAAACCAAATATTACAAATCCAGGAAATTCCAGTATTATAACTTTAACTTTGAACATGGTAAGATAAGAAATGCAAAGTTAAAGCACCCGAACAACCTTTACTCTGCCCTGTAGTGATATATGACCATGTAATAACCATATAATTCTGATAAAGGCATTTTAGTTTTTGTGGTCCCAGATGAGATTAAACTGATTTTGAAAGACACATTAGGTTTTTTCATATATTTGTTTGGGGGCCTTAACTGTGTATTTCCATATCTAATTTTAGAGGTTCTGAGCAGCAACTCCAGCTGCAGCAAATCAAAATTGGAGGTGCTCAGTATCTTTGCATAATCAGGCATATCTTTATTTTTGTTCTCGTCTTCATTTTCCTTTGTCCTATGCCTTATGCTGCAGATTTGTTTCTGTTCATTTCTTAGTGTGTTTATTATATGTGTATATATAAAATATACATATGCATACACAAACAAGAGTGAGAAACAAAAGATAAGGTGAATAAAGAAGTAGCAGCCAAGAATTAAAATGAAACTTGAAACAATTTAGAGAAATATAAATATTAAATTCCAATTCCTTTAACGTAAATGAGCATAAAAGTCAAGAAAGAGGAATTCCAAGGAGAAGCCAGCACTGACAAGTCAACACAACAGTACAGAAAAGATCTGGAAGAAGAAAGGTAATGCGGTGATATTTTGGGATAAAATCTGCAACATGCTGAGCACCTTCTTCAAGGTGTTGGCTGCTCTCAGTTCAATGGGCAGAGCTGAGATGCATATATAACATTTACACATACTGTGAAGTGAGGACACTCAGAAGTTCACAGTAGGTGCTTAACACCTTATAGATGAAAATACATTAGTAGCTCATTTACCTGAATGGCTTTTATCTGGAACTCCCCATTAGCCAGACATGTTTTAGGTCTCATACATGCATTATTTTCAATGAATGTTCCCTCATTTGTCCGCATAAATTCTTTAGTTTTCCATTTTGTTTTGATATTCAGTAGATATCACTGTATTTATTGCTTATTAAAGCTCTTTTATGTTATCCTTTATACCTTTATTAGTCTGTCCACCAGAAAGATGGCCTTAAAGATGATACTGAATATAGGTTATCACTTCCTTAGAAAAATAGGAATACTATTTCAAAATTATGGCACTCTCATAAAATCCCATACAGTAATGGGAATACCTTCTACATAATGTAGTTAAATTATACATTTGGTTTAAATACAGCAGTTACCCTAGAGCCAAAGGCCCAATCCTACCATTCTCACTCAAGCAGAAATTCCATTTCAAGAACAAGGACTGAATAAAGACTGTAAGATTGTTCAGAATGATTCTGGTATCACTTCAAGTTTATCTGTTCTCTAAAGTTTTATTGTCTTTCAATTTTCCCTGGCAAATGAGTAGTTCATTTTACCTGTTCATAGTTGCATGCTATTGTATATATTTTTTCCCTTGAGGAAATCAGCTTAATGTAATTTGTTTACAAATACGCTGACCATTTATACAAATAAATTCATTATCAGCTTTATTTTTCATTTATAAACACCGTTATATTATAAACATTTCAAACTAACAGTCAGATGCAGCTTCATAGAGTAGGAGCTCTATGCAGCTCAATCCTAGTTTAACAATGTACAGCGCAACATACTGAGCAGTATCATTTCTTATCATTAGGAAATATTTTAAGAGACTTTACTCAAGTTGACAGAAGTCTCTAGGACCCAGATCCTGCAAACATTTAACCCCATCTGTAACTTCGAAAGTAAGTAGTTGCATTGAACTTATTGGGACTACTAAAACACATAAAGTGCACATGCATAAATGTTTGCAGGACCTAGGGCTAAACCTGTAGGCAAATTCCATTGAAGTCAGTGGAAGTTTTGTTATTTACTGGGAGACACAACAGGCCTAAAGCCATTCAATAATTTGTATACAGTGATCATGTCTTTTTAGGGGAGTGACTTGGGGGGTTTGAACAACATCGTTAAATTGGAGTGGAGTAATGGCTAGATCAGATGGGCTCCCTGAGCGGGTCTTGGTATGGAAATGGGGGTTGTTGTATGGAAGAGTTTGAGAACCACTGTTCTAGACCAGATGGTAATGGAACTGATGTGTCAAGGTTTAGTATGACAGGAACCTGGGTTTGTAAAAACTGATTACCTGACAGATCATATTTCTTTGATAAAACTACTGGTTGTGGAGATGAACACAGAGAAGCTGTCATACCTGGTCAAACCACAGGTTCATCTAATTTGATATACTGTCTATGGTCATCAATACCCTTTGGTTCAGAGGAAGGAAAAACATCTAGCTCAGCAGTTCTCAAACTTCATTGCACCGTGATATATACTTCATTGCACCCCTTCTGATAACAAAAAATACTACGTGACCCCGGGTGTGGTGTGTGTGGAGCTGGAGCCCTGCTGCCCCGGGCTGAAAACTTTGGGCTTTGACTTCAGTCTGGAGTAGCAGGGCTCAGGCTTCAGCTTCAGCCCTGGGCCCCAGCAAGTCTAATGCTGGCCCTGGTGACCGTTAAAATGGGGCCATGACCTACTTTGGGGTCCCACCCCTCAGTTTGAGAACAGTTGATCTAGCTAATAATGTGCTTAAAAAAAAGTTCTTCCTGACCCCTGCTGTTGATTAACTCAGGCTCTGAAGCATGAGCTTTAATTATGCATGTTATTAGCTTAACATTCATATCTACAATGTTTTTAACTGGTCATGAAGCTATCCACTGTTTTTAACTCAGCGATAGTATTTCATCATGAATTTCTTGCCAGTGAGTTGAGTAGCTTATTTTGGTAAGTCAAACATTATTATACAAGAAAACAATGCACATAGATAATGGATATACAACAAACTAGTAAATGAGATAGGTTTCAGGGCTCACATTCAAAAATTCCCAGCACATACACAAAAACAGATTATGTATTGCATTGAAACAGTATCACTTCTGGTAAGATATTAATGCATGAATGTGGTTTTGATACCCTGTACTGCAGGGTATGCTATTAATAGGAATGATATTCATGAGCTGTAAACAGCAGTATTTTTGTTCTTTCTGCTGAAAGCTTAGTGAAACTTAAACATCTGAAATTGAACAATAAGCTCTCTTCGGGCCAAACCATGTTACTTATTTGAGTTTCTCCATAGCTAGAGGAATAAAAGTTAAGGCTGTTAATTTCAGTTAACTCACGTAATTAACTTAAAAAAATTAATTGCGATTAATTGCAGTTTTAATCGCACTGCTAAATAGAATACCAATTGAAATGTATTAAATATTTTGGATGTTTTTCTACATTTTCAAATATATTGATTTCAATTTCAAATATATTGATTTCAATTGCTCACTTTATATTATTTTTATTACAAATATTTGCACTCTAAAAATGATAAAAGAAATCCTATGAGGTGAATTGAAAAATACAAGTACCATAATACAATCTCTTTATCGTGAAAACGCAATTTACAAATGTAGATTTTTTTTTTGTTACATAACCGCACTCAAAAAGAAAATAAAGTTCACTCAGTCTTACTTCTTGTGCAGCCAATTGCTAAGACAAACAAGTTTGTTTACATTTACAGGAGATAATGCTGCCCTCCCGCTTATTTACAGTGTCACCTGAAAGTGAGAACAGACCCTGTTCACATGGCACTTTTGTAGCTGGCATTGCAAGGTATTTACATGCCAGATATGCTAAACATTCGTATGACCATTCATGCTTTGGCCGCCGTTCCAGAGGACATGCTTCCATGCTGATGACTCTCGTTAAAAAAATAATGTGTTAATTAAATTTGCGACTGAACTCCTTGGGGGAGAATTGCATGTCTCCTGCTCTGTGTTTTACCCGCATTCTGCCATATATTTCATGTTATAGCAGTCTCGGATGATGACCCAGCATGTTGTTCGTTTTAAGAACACTTTCACTGCAGATTTGACAAAATGCAAAGAAGGTACCAGTGTGAGATTTCTAAAGATGGCTACAGCACTTGACCCAAGGTTTAAGAATCAGAAGTGCCTTCCAAAATCTGAGAGGGACGGGGTGTGGAGCATGCTTTCAGAAGTCTTAAAAGAGCAACACTCTGATGCAGAAACTACAGAACCCGAACCACCAAAATGAAAATCGACCTTCCGTTGGTGACATCTGACTCAGATGATGAAAATGAACATGCACTGGTCTGCACAGCTTTGGATCGTTATCGAGCAGAAGTGATCATCAGCATGGACGCATGTCCTCTGGAATGGTGGTTGAAGCATGAAGGGACATGTGAATCTTTAGCGCATCTGGCACGTAACTACCTTGCAGCACCTGTTCTGACTTTCAGGTGACATTGTAAACAAGAAGCGGGCAGCATTGTCTCCTGCAAATATAAACAAACTTGTTTGTCTGAGTGATTGGCTGAACAAGAAGCAGGACTGAGAGGACTTGTAGGCTCTAAAGTTTTACATTGTTATTTTTGAGTGCAGTTATTTTTTGTACATAACTCTACATTTATAAGTTCAACTTTCATGATAAAGAGATTGCACTACAGTACTTGTATTAAGTGAATTGAAAAATACTGTTTCTTTTATTTTCACAGTGCAAATATTTAGATTAAAGAATATAATGTGAGGATTGTACACTTTGTATTCTGTGTTGTAAATATTGTTTAACAGCATGATTAATTTTTTTAATCACTTGACAGCCCTAATAAAAGTGTACTAGAAAACACAATGACATGTGAGAAAGGTGGGGCACAGCACGGTAGGTTAGGGGTTCATGTAGACCTGTGTTTAATCAGAGAGATTACGAGAGGAGGTCCTCTCGTACCTTGCTGACTAGAGACTACTTCCCCTCCCATTATGATTTTGTAATTTCCCTATGTCAGCTATATTCTCCAACTGTGATTTTCTAAGAAGCCTAAGAGAGTTCAGTGTCCAACTCCGATTGTAGTTCAAATGGGAGTGCCTTAGTTTCCCCTGAAAAAATCTCTGCCTAGTTGAATACATAATGTTATGAAAGTGTATGTTTTTAGCTGTCTTTACTCTGACAAATGTTTTGATCTGTTTGGAAAACATTTGTCACTGCATCAAGTTTCGTCTGGTGCCAGTGCAGCTTTGTTCAGGTCTCTGTAGGTGCAATAAAGCCAATGGATCCAGCCACTTGAAGAGTCCCCTGATTTAGGGAAATTCTTGTGTGACCTAGGTGAATGATCCCAAGAAAATACAGGCCTTTCTATCATAGGCGGCTCATTAGATAATAAATAGTGGCTTAGGCTTCTTTGTCCACAAAGTTCTTTGAGTAGAAGAAATCCTTTTACTAGCTAGCCTATGTCTACATTAGCAACTGCACAACAAAACTTTTGTCTTTCAGAGGTGTTAACCCCCACCCCCCAAAAAAGACAAAAGTTTGGCTGAAGACAAGTGCTGGTGTGAACAGCTCTTTGTCAGCAGGAGCGCTCTCATGCCAGCAATGCTAACGCCGCTCATTGAGGGAGGAAGTTTTTTGTCAGCAAGAGAGCCGACAAACCGGCTACACTGTGTGACTTTTAGCAACATGGCTGTAGCCGCACAGCCCTGTCCCTAAAAAGCAAAGAAAAGTTAGGTTGAGATCCAGAGAGAAAAACTAGTTAAGGGTAGTTATGCTGGTGCAGATCTGGAGTTAACAAACAAACAAAAAACCACACCAAATAATGGAAGTTGGTGATACAATTGAGATCAGCCTGGCCCTATGGTGGAAATCAGTATATACAAATTTATATTAGTTGAATATCTGGTCCTAAGTCTGCAATAGTCTAAGCTGTGTACAAGATTCTGTCCTGTAGTTTATTGGGAAAAATAATTATAATGATATTTTCTGCTTCAGTAGAATTGACTTTCCATATGGAAGGAGGTCTCGTTGTAGGGATTGATGTCCCATCTTACCGAAAATCATTAACGATCTGTTAAAGGAGCTTATGTGCCCATTACCATTTGCAGATAATACTAAAATTGGAGGTGCTCAAACTAGATGCTGTTAGCCTGTTTCACCCTTTCCTTATCTTTCTGCCAGAGACTGTTAGTTAACTTAGAGAAATATGACATTCTGATTTGTAATTTTAAAATAGCATGTTGGAAGTCATTTTGCTTTGTGTTTTTACTCCAGCAGCCTGAGTACTAGTGGCTGTAGTTGTTTTTGTAGAGTATTTGCGTCACTCTTCTTGAGAAGAAGCCTGTTAACCTGCAGATCCTCCTCATTTTTGTCAAGAACTTCAAAGAGTGTCTTAGTTCTGCTGTAATAGCCTTGCAACTAGCTTTCTGCTGTTTTGTGGGATAAGGTAACTCTTAATTTCAAACTTGAGTAGGAGCTTTTTGTCTGTGCACACTTGTTTTTCCACTCAGACTGTTCCCATAAATTTAACACATTAAGATGTGCCTTTATACTTTAGCCTCTTTTACAGAAAGCCTGTAGATTAGCATTAAGACATAATAGCTGGAAATATATTCAGACAGTGGGCTCATTGTGTATTATACTATGGGGGTGGCCAAATTTACTAGTCCTCCGAGCCACATACGACAATCTTCAGAAGTTTGTGAGACCGGGCAACACATGCCAGGAGCAGGGGCTTCAGCCCCGCTCCTGCTGAAGCCCTGAGCCCTGGCAGGTGTGCCCCGCTGGGCAAAAGCCCTGACATTCTCCCTCTCTACTGAGCAGAGGCCCCTACCACACCACCCCGCTACAAGGCAGAGGTCCTGAGCTTCCCCCCTTCCCAGTCCAGTAGGTGGAGAATGGGGAGTGTGGGTGGGCTCTGAGCGCTGCACTTTAACGGTAAAAAAGCCGCATGTGGCTTGCGAGCCACAGTTTGGCCACCCCTTTTATATTAGGTGACAGTTGACCTGATTTGGAATTATATTTTTGGGCCAAGTCATACTGATCCTACTCATAAACAGGGAGAGTTATTGAACACCAAAGTGCCAAATGATGGACTGTAGAAACCAGTAGTAACTACTCTGGAATTAGCAGTTCTAGGCTAGAGTGCTGCTCAGTAAACAAAACAAAAGCATTTTGTTGAGGACAGTAAGTGGTAATGAAGGCAGATCTTATTTTGAGACAAAGTAATTGCTAAAATGGCTACCAGATCTTCTAGGCAAAGAAAGATGGCTTAATAACGTATGCCATTGAGAGAGGGATGGATTGAATTTTGTCAAGATTCAAAGCTTAAAATATTCCCATTCAGCTAGAGGCAACAGATCAGCCATCCTTTCAGCTCCCCCTTTTGCTTCTTATACAGTCACTATGTTCACCTTTGTTATATGCGGTCTTGATACTACTTTGTTATGACTCTAAAATGTGTACCTTTTGTTCCCCAATAAAAAAACCTGTTTCCTTTTCTTTTTTTTAAAGGTACTTTACCCTTACTGTCAAACAGTGACTTGTGTACTCCTATTTGAGATCAGCATTCAAATACAATTGGCAAGGCTTTGCCCAGAAACCAGAATATGGAATCACTTAGTCATACTGACCCTCCTGCTACAAATATCTGGGAGAAAATTATTCAGGTTTAAATTAGATAAAGTCAGAGCAAAACCCTTACTTTGGTCTGACTGTTGTTTCATAGGAATTTTTGAAATCTTGCAGTGTCATCTGTTGGATCGCTGGGACCTTACAATAACTTTTTGGGGAAAATATTTAATTGAAAATGCAAAATAGATGTGAGTTCTTATAAACATTTTTTAGTGACTTCACTTCTTCAGTGGTAATCACTATACATAATTTTATTGCCTCCTCTAAATGAAAACTTCATTTTTCGGAGTGATTGGCTATAGGGTTATTTAAAAATAGATTATATATGAAAAAATTAATTGCCAGCTTGTTCTGCCATTGAAATCAATGAAAACCAGAGAGAGTAGGATTGGATCCTAACTGATTAATTCTCATTTTCTACTAAAAAATAAAACTGGTTAGTATAAGTATATGGAGTATTGTCATGGCTCTTGAGAAGCATCATATTCTCAACTTTGCTAAATTGATCAGTTTTTTGTATAGTTGCCATTTAAATTCCTCACATCTCTCAGGACTGATTCTGCAAACAGATTTTTGTGTATGCAAGGGCTGTCCAAGTGGGTCCACTTGCAAGATCTGAATCTTGTATAGTCAAGGCCAGATTCAGGTAATCTGGGCCCTAGACACACTAGGACATGGGGTCCCCTGTGGCCCTGTCCCACCTCTGGAGTAGTGGTGGCAGGGCCCTTCCCTCCAGTCCAGACCGGCAGGGCAGTGGCAGGGCCCTCCTTCCTATTAGAAGCATCCCAAAGGATGGGCAGCAACATTGGATCACCCGAGTTAAGGATGTATCTGGATGGGTGGTCTCATTATCAATGTTATTTTTACCGTCGTGAGGGCTGGACAGTTAGCATCCATTTTTTTTTAAAAAAAAAAAGTGAAATTCTGATATAATCACATGATTCCAGGAGCCAGAGCCCTTGACACAAGCATTAAATGCTTGTGCCTTGATCTGGCTCTGTATATGGTAACACACACCTGCCTAGAAATATTTTTATATTCCCAGTAAGTGTGACTAGATAGGCAGAGAGGACATTGCCTGCAGTGCAATTGCTCCAGCTGCTAAAATACTGACACTTGGATTGATGGATCAAGTCTGTTCAGGTCTGTTTCTTACCCTGGTTGACCATCACATTTTACAGGGCAATATTTCCCCAAAGAGGAATTTACAATCAATAAAACAATTTCAGACAAGAGGAGGTTTGTCCTCCATATTGACTGTTACTGATATACTGTATGTATTATATTTTTGTTGGCAGGCTTGAAATTCCAACTGTTAAGTGTGCTAGTTGAATGCATTTTGAATGGGTCTCCTGCATCTGAAATTCTTACTGCATAGTACCAAAAGGGATTAAAACAGTGACATCTTTTTGGCATAGTTTGTTAGTAAATCAGTGGTGGATCGTACATCATAATCCCTGCATTTTTATTAAATGAAAATGCTGTCAATACAATTTGTTAGTCAAAAAGAAGAGATGTTTCACAGCTGCTTACTTCCTCATTTTTGACTGGGTTTTTGGTTAAAATTGATAATCTCAAATTTTGGCTTTGGGATACTATTATTCCTTATATTCTGTTAGCATCTAAAGGCCCCAGTCTAGACCAGGGCCCCAAGGGCACTGTCCTAATATGTATGAAGACAGTCCTTGTCCCAAGTGCTTGCAGTCTAATTAGATATGATGCAATAGGTGATGCAACTAACAGGGAAAGACATGGGGACAGAAGGATGTGAATATAATTAAGATCACATGTTTATTCAGCTCTCTCATGTGAATGTCTTGTATTTCAGCAATATAAATACCAACTGAAAAATCATTTTGTTTACTTGAATCTCTTTTCTCCCTAACAGCCCATTGAAACCAATTTCTTCTCTGACTCCTCACCCCATTATTTCAGAAACTAAGTTCAACTTTATTTTCATTTTGACTGTTTTATTTACTGTTTTTTCCAGTTACCATTTCTCCCCTGCTCCCAGTTAAATGAACTAAGTTTCTCTTTGCCTGCCTTCCCTGCTCCACCCCCAGCTTCCATTAGAGTGTCACTATGCACCTGTGCCTCAAAAGATCTTCCTCAGCTCAAGGGGGGAAGTCTGACAACATCAAGTGGTAGGAGGAGTAATGAGGACAGAGTGGATCTGAAGGTTTCTCTTTCTCCTGCTGGTGCTGCATCTCTGACAACAGCCAGTCTCAGGGTATGTCTTAACACCTCAGTCAGAGGTGTAACCAGTGGTGAGCTGGAGCCGGTTCCAACCGTTTTGCTAGAACCGGTTGTTAAATTTAGAAGCCCTTTTAGAACCGGTTGTTCCAATTTTAAATTTAACCGGCCAAAAGTGGCGCCTTAGGCGCCGACTCCATGGGTGCTCCAGGGCTGGAGCATCCAAGGGGAAAATTTGGCGGGTGCAGAGCCCCCACTGGCAGCTCCCTGCCCCACCCCATCCCCAGCCCCAGCTCACCTCCACTCCGCCTCCTCCCCTGAATGAGCCACCCCGCCCTGCTTCTCCGCCCCCCAAGGCCTCCTGCGAATCAACTGTTCGCGCGGGAAGCTGGGGCAGGCTGAGAAGTAGGCCGCGGCGTCCCGCTCAGGCCCAGGGAGGTGGAGGTGAGCTGGGGTGGGGGGCGTGAGGAGGGCCGTCTGTGCCGCAGCAGGTAACCGGGGGGCGCAGGGGAACTGCTCCTTGCCCCAGCTCACCTCCGCCACCCTCGGCCTGAGCGGGAAGCCGCCGCCTGCTTCTCAGGCCTCCCAGGCTTCCCGCCAAACAGCTGATTCACGGGAAGCCGGTGGAGGGCGCGGAGAAGCAGAGCGGGGCGGCGCATTCAGGGGCGGGTGTGGAGGTGAGCTGGGGCTGGGCGCGGGGCAGGGAGCTGCGGGTGCGTGCTCTGCACCCACCAGATTTTCCCCGTGGGTGCTCCAGCCCCGGAGCACTCAGTGAGTCGGTGCCTAAGGCGGCACTTTTGATGTGATCAGTAGGGGGAGCGGCTGCTCCCCCCCCCACCCACACTCCCCTGCCCCTAGGAGCCAGAGGGACCTACCGGATGCTTCCTGGGAGCTGCCCCAGGTAAGCACCTCTGGGACTCCCCACCTCGCCCCCCGGCAGGTCTCTCTGGCTCTTAGGGGTGGGGTGGGCACCCACTACGGTGGCCCACGAGACCCTCCTGCCCAGTTCTGGGGGCAGTCAGGGGACAGGGGAGGGGATGGATGGGGCAGGGGTCCGGGGGGGGGGGACGTTAAGGAACGTGGGGGGTTGGATGGGGCAGGAGTCCTGGGGGACGGGGGTGGGCAATGACCCCCTCGTGGGGCGAGGAGGGAACCAGTTGTTAAGATTTTGGCAGCTCATCACTGGGTGTAACTGCAGTACATGTAGACATATTCAAGCTCTCTTTGATCCAGCAAGCTTGAACAATAGCAGTGCAGCTGTGGCAACACAGGCTGTGCAGCCCTTCCTGCCACCTTGACTGTGTACTCAAGCAGCTAGCCTATGCTGCCAGGGCTTCACTGCTATTGTTATTCAGGCATGATAGATCAAAGCTAGCTTGGGTACATCTATAATGTGCTGCTGAGTCACACCTCTGAATGCAGTGTAGGCATACTCTGTCTCTCTTCCACTCCTGGGGCTCAGCAGCTTCTTGGATCCACTTCGGTCTTTTATTCCCCTGGAGGCCTCACCTCAGATATGAGTAGGGACCCCTGGGAGGCTGTTACAGAGGTGGCAGGAAATGGAGGGAGCGGTGTCCAAAGACCCCCCCCTGTGTCCAGTGATCTCCATTGGGTACTGTTAGCACAGCATCCACTGGCTGGAATACTACGATTCATTGAGATCCTAGAGCATGGTTACTTCCATGGAGAAACTTGTTCAAGTCATGAGTCAAATGTGTCTGATCCAGGTTTCAGAAATAAACTAGGAAGAGCACAATCAGCCCAACCCCAGAGAGCGGGAAAAAAGGAAAGTGATCTGACTAGAAAGGAGACTATCTCTATGTGCATTGTTTATCAGGAGCTGATGAACACCAAAACTAAAATAGCAGAAGTTGAAGTAAACAGAGTGGAGCCTGCACATAGAAATTTCCTCAGTCATTATAAGTTAATTTGGTGGGCTGGTGCTTGACCTCTTTGTATCTGGAAACATCAGTAAAGTGTCCTGTGGCCTCTCCATGTGTCAGGACCTGGGATGCAAAGTGATGGATGGTCTCTTACAAAGCTAGGCAAGGTCTTTGCTACATGCCTTCCCATTTTTTCCACTGCTCCCCAGGACTATGCAAAGGATAGAAAGGTGAGAGCAGCAGTGATACTGTTTATGCCTTTCTGGCTGAAGAGGCTATGGCTCTCCGGGCTGATTAACCTGGTATTGAACCCACACAATTTTTTTTTTTTATTACTAAGGTCCACAAATCTGTCTCTTCTCACAAACAGATAATCAGAATAGAGATGGAAATAGATACCTCAGTATTTGTATTTGCTTCATTAGGGAAAGTTTCCATGCTCTGCAGCAGAAGAAATTGTGCTTTTTCTTCAAAGTATCGTTAACACACCCTGTAATTTAGGAAAATAGATTCATTTGCCAAGATAATTCTATTTGGTCTCAGTGGGAGGGAACTTAAGGAGGCGGGGCATTTGCCTGTTGCTAAGTGATTGACAGATCTGATTCTGCCCCCAAGCTGCAGGCAGCCTGAAATACCCCTTTTAATGGACATATATACCTTATTACTCAAAGAAAGGAAACTGAGGTAAGCACAGATAATTTTTCTTAATTTTTGGCCCACTCATCTGTTTGCCTTGGAGCAGTCTATGCCTTTTCCTTAAGGCTACCCCCATACATAAAAGCTCTCCTTATTCTGGCCTGTCAAGCTACCACCCTGTTTTAATTCTTATCCTTCCTTAAAGTTAATTTCTTCTATGATGCCCACAAGTGGTGAATAAACAATAATATTATTAGTAAAATAAAGATTCCCAGTCATTCCAGCATACTGTGTTTACTCTGTTTTGCTTTAGACTAAAATCCTTGGGGTGGGGACTGTGTTTATTTTGTCTCTTCAATAATGCAAAGCATATTATTAGCATTTCAATAATAATACATTCTGGATAATAATTCAGATGTAATAAAGAAATAGTTGCAGTTACCTGATGAAATAATGTTGTTGTGGGATTTCATTTTCTGAACTGGTAAAACCTACTCTGTGATAATTGCACTGAATTCCATTTTATTACGTGAGTTAAGACAGAAGACAACCCTGTTTATAGAAATGATTTTACATAGTGCCACTTACTAGGAAACTGAGGGCTCTCAACTCCTATTGAAGTAATAGCGAGGCTGCTCAGCAGTTTGCAGGATGCTTTCAACACCATGCAGGACCGGGCCCTTGGTGCCATTATTAAAAGCCATTTATCTTTTTTTTTTTTTTTGGGGGGGGGGGGGGCCTCTGTTAAGGAAATTGTCAGACAAGTAACTCAAGGGAATCTCATTGCTTTATCAATGATTACAGTTTAGTAACCCACTCTTTCTAGAAACAAAAGGATGGGTAGTATACTCCTGAGGCACAAATAAAGCCCAAGGAAGAAGAACAACTCCTAATTAAGTTACAGTATTAAAAAACAAACAAACCCTGGATACATTGATTGTGACAAATCACAGTGATTTAGAAATGTAAGTGATATCCAGTGTTAGGATCCCACTTTGATGGATAAAAGATACCTAATGGGGCATTAAAACAGCCAAATATATGTTTAACTCATTAAACTGGTTGAGTGTTAGATCACAAGGCATTATTTTCTTCATGTTACTCTTCTGAGAGGAGTACAATGTTCTGTTTCTGTAAGCACTACAGTATTAACATACTAACTGCCACATGCAACAGGAAAGCATGATTTAAAAGAAGCCTTTTTTAATAAGTGAGATTTATGTTTACATCTATGAATATTCAAAAAAATCCTTGTATCAAAAACTCCAATTTAGAGCTAAACCACAAAGCTGCTAAGTCATACTAATTTATAAGACTGATTGGTCAGTGTCACCTTTCATAATAGTAGCTGTGAACCACCACCCCACCAAGCTTGACAGATGATCACTAAGGTGACTTGAGTTTCTAGCTAATCTCCAAATCCTACAGCTCCAAATATCATCAGCCCATTGCCTGATGTGCCAGGATGACCTGACCACCACAGAAATGATGAGGAAGGAAGGACACCAGAGAGAATGTAGGAATACTTATAAAAGGGGTATATTGGTATTCCATTTATCATTAGCAGCACCCAAAGTCTTTAGTACCATTTCCCCATAAATTCTCTTACCTCTCAGGCAAGTCGAAAATTTCCTAAGCCCCAGCCTGTGCCGACTCTCCTCAGTTTCAACGCCTTTTTCCCCCCAAGATGATTCCCTCTCCCCACGACACTCCTTAAATATCCCAGTCTTCTTGGGTGTTGCCCCTCCTTCTCTCTCTTCTGAAATGAGCTGGGTCAGGCTTTAAATAGATGTCAGACTCTTCCTACTCCCAGCAGCCTCTGAGGGCTTGTCTACACTTACATTTTATAGCGCTCTAACTTGCTGGCTCGGGGGTGTGAAAAAATCACGCCCCTGAGCGCAGCAAGTCTGAGCGCTTTAAAGCGCTAGTGTAGACAGGCTCCGAGCACTGGGAGCTGTGCTCCCAGTACTCTGAGCTAATCCCCTCATGGAGGTGGATTACCGGGAGCGCTGGGAGAGTTCTCCCAGTGCTCACACACGATCACACTTGCACTTCAAAGCACGTTCCTGCTGCAGCACTTTGAAGTTTCCAGTGTAGCCAAGCCCTAAGAGGAATGGTTAATTGGAATCAGCTGCTTGGGGTTTTTTCTCCCCCCACGTGACAGCTTACACCGTCACAATATCATTAAAAGTGTTTTATGAATTTCCTCTTTACCATCACAATCAAATGTCTAGACAATTTTACTGTAAATCATAACAATTAAATACTGAACAAACCTAAATTAAATATTGTTCATTGTACCAACTAAAGCAGAAATACATGCCAACTTGTATTTCTAGAGCAATATTAATTTCAGTACATGTCCACCCATCTATTACTTTCAGGTTAGTCTTGCATTGTTGAGCATAGGAAGCCTTGGTCAGTCAAAGTTTTCAATCACAGACAAGACCCCTTCCCAGTTATAGATACACCTATTGAGTAAGTTTCCTGAAAGTCCTGCTTTTACTTGGTAGTTCAATAGCAGTGGTAATGGATCCATTTGTTTTGGGAATATAGTGTAATCAACACTCAGGGCTTCCCCCAATAGGCAATACTCATTTAAATGTCCACTTTAAAATAACCCCAAGGCTTCTAGTATTGATTCTGGTCATTCTTTATTCAAAGGTATCCTCTGCTAAGCTGCTGATTTTGCTCTCAGTTGTTTCATTTTATTTATATAAAATAGATCACAAGAATCTTTTATCATGGAAATTGTTAGTCAACATAAACTCTGGGATTGCTGTCAGCTCCCCTTTTATATTAGATAATGTTTGTGTAAATTTCATTATAAATATTTCCATTAATTGTGAGACTATATTCAGTGCATCTTTAAAAGATTTTTTTGATCATATGTGCAGTAATAGTCATCAAGTGGCGACTAGCCACACATACAAAGGCAGAGGAACCTAAAAAATCAAAGTGAAAATCCGGACAGTGTAGCAGTTGTGGGAGGCCTTCTTTTAACAATGTACTGAGAGAGACACGTCTTCATTCAGTTACCAATACACAGAGAGAATGTGTCTGTATATGGTGAAGAGCCTTATGGAATGGTGCGATCCCATTCTTGGTTTAAGGTTTTCCAACACTAACAGTGCCCCATAAGTAATTTAATGCAGAAACAAAAAACACCCTCCTGTTTTTACATTTGTATTGTAGTTTGTTGCAGAATTTTTTTCTCCTGTTTTTCTGCCATTTTGAGTTCAGCCACACATCATGTATTAGAGCTGCTGCACACAGCCAGCAAGTCATTTCTTAATGAGGAACTGTGGCTCATGCAGCTAACATGGGAGGAGGGTTGCCAAGAGGGCAGAGTACGTGAAAACTGAAATGGGTCCAAGGGAGGAAGGGCTGCTTATACTGTACCAGTACAGTCCCTTAATGGAGGCCAGCAAGAATTGGGGGAGGGATTGCACTTCTGCCCTCACATGAGCTGTATCCACCTATTTTATCAATACTAGGGGTGCTATTTATTACAACCTGGAAGACTCTTCCCCAGTCTTTCAGTCTGTAAAATCAGTCACCATTAATATCCATTCCCACCTGCAGTTGACAATGGACTTTAGTGACAGGGTCCAATATTCCATCCAAGTCTATCATTTTAATCTGACAGGATGTCTTTGGAATGGTCATCTCTGAAGCAATAACAGTGATGTGCTGCCAGTATTTTAACATTAGGGACCCACAAAAATGATCTGCCCCCCCCCCCCCCCCCCCCAAATTCTCATAAGTATGACAAAGGAAGGAGGCAACACTGCAGTGGCAAAGAAGGTGCATTTTTCATTTTGTAACTTATTCCTGAAAAATATCTGAGTGTGTTGAGGTCATAGCAGTGTAATTTGCTTGTGTAATTTGATGTGGGTAGTGGGAGTAAAAACTGTGTAGTGACATTGGGTTGGGAAGGGAGACATCCTCAGAATTTGTCTTTTTGTGTCCTTTTTTTTTTTTTTTTAAAGTTCCTGCCATTTGGTGCAACCTGGTTCACGCAAAAGGCAAAGTAGTTGCTTTTCAGAAATACTTTTATGAGCTCTAGTATTGTCAACTCTGTTAGGAATGATTTAGCAGTGCAGGGGGGGAGACAGAGAGAGCTTAATCAGAAGTAAGAAAATGTCAACCTTCCCTTCAGTTTGGTGGCAGAGTTTTAACAAGAGTCCCCTGGGAGCTCGCAAGAGCCCCCTTCTACAAAAGAATATCCTGATTAGGTGAACACAGTTCTTCTGTCAGCAAGAAATAAATCTCCATCGAGAATCTACTCCAGTGTATGGACTAAATTAGAGATTGCTGTAGTCTGATCCAGCCAAGAAAGAAATATCCCATGTTTTACAATTTTTAAACCATGGCATGGTCATGTGGCAAAGTTCCCTGAAAGTTCAGGCACAACAGCCGTATTTGGGAAAATTCTAGATTTAGATGAAGGAAGAGTATTAAGAATAAGAAAAAGATTAAGATTTGAGGTCTGTGCAAATTGATAAATCCACCTGAGACCTGAAGATGCTGAAGTGGGGAACTGAATGTGCTGCATGATTTAATGTATTGCAGGTATGACAAACCTTTAATATTAAAATTTTTGGTTTCTGTCCATCAGACTATCATTTCTGATAGTAATTATATCAGAGTTCCAATTTCTTAAATTCTTCCATCTATGAAAGCTCAATTTTTTTATCAAAGTAGAATAGTACCGAGGGCACAACTTTATTTTTATCCCCAAAGTGTGAAATTCATTTCCCTTTCCTAAAATCTGAATTATCAGGCTTTATGCAGGTGGAGTACACAATGGTTGGACGTGGAGGAATCAACCAACTTCCCAGGGGTCGGGTCATGGGACACACCGTCTTCTAGGACTACTACTTCACATAGTTCCCATGCCATTTATGGGGGAGTTAAGAACATAACTTTGCAACTACACCACTTTCTGCAATCACCTGTGCAGGACTGACACAGACCCCTTAGCCACAGTATTCAGGGAGCGCATATGTACCTGCTCAGCCTCACCTCAAGGCATAAGATGACATGGAGAACCTTGTGTGGGTCTATCAGTGGGGGCAGCCAAGAGTCTGAGAGGGCCGCCCCTGTGGCAGCTGTGGCACCTAGCAGTAAGAGTCCAAGATGCCTAGAAATACAAATCCAAAACGCTGCCCTCTCCCTGCTGGCAGCAATGCCTAGCGGCAAGAGTACCATAGGGCTGTCCTTTCTCTGGGCAGCAGTGCCTAGCGGCAAGAGTATCATAGGGCCACCCTCTCTCTGGGCAGCAATACCTAGTGGCAAGTGCAGGGAGGATAGGGGAACCTGGGCCCACCCTACTCCACTGGGTTCTGAAACCAAATTATCCTGATGCAGGATTCAGGTCTTCATGTCCCCAAAACGCATCACCTGGGTCGCTTCCTACCCTTAGGCCCACCTTAGGCATCTCCTCTGTTGGCAGTGACTTGGCATCCCCTTCAGTCCCTGCAGTCAATTGGTTCCCCGCGGTGTAGTCAGAATACTTTGCCTTGGCAGTCTGGAGTGTCTTAGCAGCTCCTCTGCAGGAGGCATGTCCAGTCTCCTCCTCAGCCAGCCCAGACTGAACTGAGCTGCTTCCTTTTATATGCTCCCTCCACCAGGAGCATATCCAGCAAGAGAGAGGGGGCGTGGCCTCTTGGGACCACAACAGTTTGTTAACCCCTGTGTTGCCAATGTGGGATTGATACACCCAGTTACAGGGTCTTCTGCACCTGGATGAATTTTTTCGAGCTTGAATTTAGCTTTTCCATAAAGGAAAGGAATTCACACTACTCACATGTAAGTGCTAAGTACAGTGTAGCATAATGTCTTTTAGTACCAACATTTTACATTAGTATGATTATCAGTGAATTAAATCTTGTTGTCCTATGAGACCAGAAATATTGTTAAATGTACTAGATAATTCCGATCTATAGATTTTTTATTATTCCTTATATAGTGCCAAAATGTACTCGGCCCATTACAGACAAATCAGAAGTCAAGGCCCAGCTCTGCAAAGTTACAATCTGAATATGCACTGTAAATTCCAGATGGAAAAGTCTAAATAAATTTAAATCTCTGCTCTCCAGAAACATTTGATGTTGTATTACAGATCCCTTTAATCCCATTCTGAATATTAGATCTCATGTAACATGCCAAAACTTCCTTAATGTACCAAATGTAATGTGAAAAAAAACAAAGATGATTTGGGCCAAAACCAGCAACTTCCATCTTTGGGGAAGAAAAACCATGCACAGGCTATTAGTGAAGTACCCAGTATGCATACACAGCCTAGCACTATTAATTAGATCTTTTATCTTCATCAGATAACTCCTTCAGAAAGAATGTTCTGTACAGTGATTAATTATTTTGTAATAAAGATTAAACTTTAGTTGGTTTATAGACGCTTAATATTGTCTTCCTAATTATATTTGATTCACAGTTCTTGTTACATCCCTGTAGTGAGGTACTGTGGATGTGCGCTTTGTGTCTGTTAATTTCTTTTATATGTCCAAGTATTTGTACCACACCCATTACTGCTGTATCTGAATGCCTCTTGGAGACAGTACTGTGTGTTCACCATTCTGACCCCACCTGGAATGGGAACAAAACAAAGCAGTTCTACCTTGTAGAAAAAACAACAACAAGTCATAAGCCATAAAAACAATTCTAATCTCTATTGAATTATATGAAATTTCAGTCTTGAAAGTTGAAGTCTTCTTCCAGTGCTCTGAAGTGACAAATTTTATCAGAGATTTAGCTTTCATGTACATTCCTCTTTAATGAGGATTAGTGAACATGCTTAGCTTAGGTAAATAATTAATAGTACAAAAATACTTACAAATATTTTGGCATAGATGAAATTTTAGCATTTGATTTTGATATATTTATTGTTTAGTATGCTGCCTGTTATTTGAATTTTTGTATTACTTGGATTTAAAAATAAGTCATACCTTGATTTATATCATCCTGTTTTGAGAGGTCCCTTCTGTTCATAATGTAGCTTCAGGTAAGCATTAAATACACCATCCAAATTTCTCAGAGAAAGTACACATTTTATATGATTTCCTCTGGGAATTTCAAATGCACTCTTATTAATTTTATTCAGTTTATGATCTGGAAATTATATACAAGCACTCAATAACATAGAAGTTCATGAAATCCTAGGGTATAAAAACTAAATGTCAGTGGATTGATGAGAGTGTGATTTAATACTAAAAATACATTTATATAAACCAGGTATTTATTTATATTAAAATGGGAACGGAGAATGTAACACAGAGTGCCTGATCTGCATAAAGTAAACATAAATAAAATGGCAAGAAATTAATTTTGCAAATTGCGTGAATAAATAATTACTAGTTGCATGTAATGCTTAGGGGTGCATTTTCATTGTAAAGATTCAGTCACACTGCTCCCATTAACATTAATGAGAGTTGTGCTGTGAAATCCCGGCACTCTACACTGAAAACATACCCCTTGGAACTCTACAAATTAAAGGGAAAAGGAAACCAATTAATGGATACTCTATTTTAAGACCATTCAGGTGAATAAGGTATTTGCCTCTACATTTTCAGTGCACTGCAGAGGGATTTGGTTGGGCATTAATTGTGGCTAAAGCCCTAGGCACCACTTTGAAAATATTGGTAGCTAATCTTACATTGGTGAACAACTGTTCTGTTCAGATGGTCTCTGTTTCATAACTCATAATGCAGTTTGAATATGGCAAGCTGCAAACAGAAGCTTAAAGGGCCAACTTAAAAATGGCACTTCTGTCTGACATTTTTTACCTGACATGGTTACATATAACAATTACGATAAATTTACTATAAATTAATGAAATTAAGAGAAAAATATTCAGGGCCTGATCCTATGGAAGGCAGAGTGAGTGAATCACAGGAGTACTCAATTCTCAAGCACGTTGGGGATCACTGAGGAAAATGAACCCAGAATGGTGATAGCTCTTGAGGCAGAAGGAGAGAGTCAGAACACTCTCTTCTTCAGAAGAGGAGGAGCAGGAAGAAGACAACAGCTCCATTTTTGTGTTGGGAGATGAAAGAGAGGTAATTCATTCTGAAGCAAGGTCAAATGAGCAAGAGAGAAGGAATATAAGGGGATGTTGGAGTAGAAAGAGATGATGCTTCTGGCTTCCTTTTCAAAGGCATATCTCTGCTCTACTGTTACAAGCTTTTCTCTTTAGTGCTTCTTGTGTTTTCTTCTCCTGCTCTCCACTTGGGGTCTTCTGTTCTGCTCTTTAAGGACGAAGTCAACCCCTGTATCCTATTTTGAGTGCTTAAGTGGTGCATAGGTCTCGCACTGACCCTCTGCACAAGGGTGTATTATACCTAATACTTGGAACAGCCTTAAAAGGAAACTTATCTCTTGCACTATATTAACTATGGAAAACAACAATTAGGTATGCTATGGTAATAGAGAATAAGGTACCAATATAATGTCACTGTTAAAAAAAGACATTGAGTGAAGAAGATATTCAGTGAACTTCTCTCCTTGAAGAAAACTCAGAAAAGTAAGATACACATGTTAATACCTCCCTTATTTCCTTGTGTAGGATCGTCGCTTTAATGATGAGATTGACAAACTGACTGGTTACAAGACAAAGTCATTGTTGTGCATGCCCATAAGAAACAACGACGGAGAGATTATTGGTGTTGCCCAAGCAATAAATAAAACTCCTGGAGGTGCTCCTTTTACCGACGACGATGAAAAAGTAAGCTTGTTTATTTTGTGTGCTTCATTTCCCTGGTAGCTCAAGAGAATCTTTCCACTATTAAGGATCAATTCTCCTATTTTGTGAGAGGAACCCACCTTATTAATAATGAATGAACTTTTTCTCTGTGGTAATAAGATCACATTGAGATAACTTGCTACCTACCTCTGTTTCTCATCTATTTATTATAAGTTTTGGATGTATTCATATTGTAAGATCAGTTTGTATTTTGCTTCAACAATCTAGACAGGCTTTCTAATTGAGAATCTGTTTTCTCAACTCTTCCATAAATGTCTAGGTAGAACTAATAACAAAGTGTTTCTCTCCCAATCTTGTGATGAAGTAAATATAATTGTAGCCCCACAGAGGCAACGAGCTCAGTGCTAACTGTTTCTTATTTCATGAGGTCAAGTCCTAGTGTTCTACTATTATCAGTTAGCATTTTTCAAGAAAACCAGAGTTCATGTATATGATCTTTCATTTACTTGATAAAGACTTGATGTAGGAACGAAAAATCAAATGCTATTTTTTTTTTATGTCTGGCATCATCACCACAGTTGATGGTCCATTGTCTCATTATGTTAACCTGTGATTCCAGAAAATATGATTACCCATAATTACTGATACAAAATTAACAAAAATATTTCAGGGCTTTAGATGCCAAGAACTTAGCAGAAATATGAATAGCTTTTGAATAACACACATTTGCTTAGACTATTTAAATTTAATCAGAATAGTTGCTTTAAACAGCCATATTAAGTTGGAGGGCATTTATTATTAATGATCTATTTATCTTACAGTAAATTTTGTCTTTTTAACATGATCCTAGGGCTGTGTTTATGCTAGACACTGTTTGGGCTAAGATTTCCCAGTACTGCTATCATTGGTTCAGTGCTACTGATGGGAGCACTAGTAATTTAGGATTCTAAGTGGTGTATTCTGGGTGGTGGACAGGATTCTAGATGGCTAGTGTTTTAAGAATCCTGTAACCCCACTCAGCAAGTCTTCATGACATTGCTCAAAATGCCAGTGGCCACCAGGATTTTGTCCGCACTAGTGATAGCAGTGGTGGGAAATTTTAGGAACAATTTCCTAGTGTAGACAAGGTCTTAGAGAAGGAATGAATTCTGTAAAGGTTAACAAAAAGGTTCCTGCTTGTTAGGCAAGATGTGTAGTTTAGTAGTATTACAGAGAGCAGATTTAAATATACAATATTTTAATGCTAGAGGAAGAAAAAGTCATTGTTTGTGGTTTCTATAATATAGCTGCAGACCAAACACACTCCATTGTACATCTAGCGATACATATTGATAATTCCTTCATGAAACTGTCTCCATAGATTTCAATTTTTGGAGTTGCGTAGACTCAAGGTTGTTTAAAATGTAGTAGTCTAGAAGGTGCCTTATGCTTTGATATGTGGACCAAAAGGCACCCACTGACAACTTTTCACCCTCATTAATTTCTGTTTTTCTTTGTCAATGATTCATCATCCCTCAGTGTTCTCAGTGGGACTGAGGTCATAAAATGCCTACACAGCCTGTGCAGGAGACACTTTAGGCTGCTTTTAGCAAAGATGACCACTGCCTCCGATTTTTCCCAAATGGAATGAAGCCAAGCTTACCTTAGGGGAAGGTGACACCCACTTGTGCTGTCTGGAGGCTGAGGGGAACACTGTGAGGATCAGGTGAATTTTCAGGGACAGAGGGCAAGAAGGAGAAACTGTGTGCCTGTGCAGGGGAATGTGGAGCATAGGAGGGAGTTCAGGGGCTGGAGAGAGAACTGGGGGGGTAAAAGACTGTGAGCGGAAAGGGTGAGAAAATATGGTGGGTGCATGTAAATGAGAAATCTGTGTGAGAGCCTGGCCGAAGATGTGAATGGTTCAGAAGAGTGGGTGGGATGTAGAGGATTAGGAGGCAGGCAAGTTAGTGGAAAGGGATGAAGTGGGATAAAATAGCAGCTAACCCAATAATGGGGAGGTGTGTGTGTATTTCATCAGGATCGAGCCAGCCCCCCCGCGCCACCCTTTGGCTGTGGTACAGAACATGACCTGAAGAGCTTATTATCTAGAAATGTTGAGTATTCTATGGTTGTGCCATTGGTAGCATAATATATGTGTTGACATTACTGTGCAATGACAATAAGAGGAAGTATTGTATTTACCGCAGGATAAATAATAATGTCTGTTGTAAAGAAAAATTCCTGCCTCTTTGACTTATCTCCTAAATAGGTGGTGATGGTTTCTAGAATGAAGAATGATATGACATGAGTGAAATGAATTAGGAAACTGAAACTAATATAAGTTTTGTACTGTGTGAAATGCTGCATAAATCAAAAATGATTTCCAGTAATTGTGTGTAAGTACAGTACTGTATGTTTCCTTTTTAAAGTCAGTGTTTGTTCATTATTTATAATAAATATAAAATATATGTCTAGAGTACAGTGCACAGCAATAAAATTGTTGCTGCAAAAAGGAGTCCTCCTAAGTACTGTTGTGTGACTAATGAGGATAATAATATAATATGAATAATGTCTGTCGCATCAGTGTCTTTGATTTGGTGTGTATGGGGTGTAATTAGAAACTTATTGCCTTTCTGAAGTATCTTTATGTGATGGAATCTTATGGCAATCCAGGAGGGCAAATGTAAACTAATAACTGGCTAGATATTAAAGGTGAGAGAGAGAGGAATAGCTGTTATTTTTGCAACTGATAATAGCTGTCAGATGCCTGCTATCAGAAACATGGATGAACAGCAATTTCTCTGTATTTCTGAGAGATTATTGGCTATAGTACCTCCTTGCCACCAGATGGAGACAGTCCAGCAGATACGTTGAATGACATCAGTTTTGTGAACCAGGAGCTTGTTTGTTATCAGTCTCATTTGTTTTCCTCTACAGCAGATGTAAGTGTACCCATTTTGTTTACTTTGTTTTAAATTTCTTTCAATTTTATTTTTAATCTTGTGCCTATTTTGAGCTGACTGGCAACTCTTTGATTAAACTTCTGGCTTTTGGTTTTCATTCAGATTCCATTGTTTTGACCAGTTTGAAAAACTGGAATTTGGACACCAATGTTCTAATTTAAGACAAGATACAATAAGTGAGTACAACAACCAACAGAAGGAGTGAAGGATAGAGGAGGTTAATCATAAAATATTTCCATTGTTCTACAGCTAACAATATGCACAATTTGAAGGTTCCAAATATTTTAGAGATGTGTGTCTTTAATTTTTTTAATATATAAATATCATTTGCTACTGGCTGCACCTCACCTTAATCACCACTAGTTATGTTAGTAATTTTATATACAGGAAACCACATAAAACATTCACTGCGGTGGATGTATATACTTGAGATGTACTGCCGGTTAGTTGCTTTCCTTGCAGTGCAGGGGAGTGATAGGGAAGAGAGCAACATTCCCGTCTTCATCAGAAGCACCAGATATGGCAAGAAGGAGAAAACATTCCAGCTCTGCACTGAAGATAATTTTTCCCCATGTGGCAATCTTACAAACTAATTTTTTCCCCCCTAGGGGTACATTACAAAAAACCACAATGTGTCTGAACAAATGATACTACAATGCTCTAGTTCTTTAGACAAAGATTTTCAGAAGTGACTTGTGACTTTGGGGGCTCACTTTTTGGGTGCTCAACTTGAGATACACTCTGAAAATTGGGTGCCTTTAAAGTAGGTACTCGGCCCTTTTTGAAAATCAGGCTCACTTAAAGTTTCACAAATTTAGCAACCATCGTTAGAGGCAAAATTGCTATTCATTCTTGAAAATCTTGGCCATATTGCTTAAACTCAATAAACATACATTATAAATGTTGCCCTATATGTTACAGTGCTTAGCCACAACTGAATTAAAGAAGCAATAGCTGCTTGAAAAAATCAACTGCAAGGATTTTGTTTTGTTTTTTAAAAGCCTCTAACCAGTCTCCCTTTTGTTCACAACCATTTTTGTGGGAGCAGATTGTTCCTGCATAAAGGGAGTTGCCCTTTTAACATCTGGCCTATGATTTTTGATGTTACGTTTAATCAATAGTACATACAATTATCCATAGGTACAACTGGCAAACTAGCAACTTCATGAATGTGAATTGTGTATTGGATATAGATGGATGTAAATATTTAATACCAATTTCTTGGATTCTACCATTGTATTTGCGTTCAGTTTTTTGGCTATTAGATGTCATGTAAAATCAGTGTAAGTTGTTTATTTCTTATTTGCTACCTTTTTACTAGTCATTTAAAAAAGCATTAGAATTCTAAGACAGTATGTCAGATCTCTTCAGGAATACATTAAAGGGGCTCCCTCACACATAGACTCTAAGGAAAAATAAATGAAAACATAATTGGGAATGTCCCTAAATAATGTCCTATAATAGAGCTTAGATTTCATGAGGTCTAGTAGCCTCTCTGCTGGAGTTCTTATGCTGTTCTGTTCAAATCTTCTGTGCTCTTCAGGTTCCTCAGGCAGTGGTAGCCTCAAATACACACATTTACGAAGCAACACAGAGTACATGAGATTTCGAAAGAACATTCTGCATGGTTTAGCATACAAGCTTTGTTATGGTGTCAGCAAGGTAGGGGGACTTGTTAAAGTTGAGGAAGAGAATGGGGAAGTGCTTTCCTGAATTTTAAATGTTTCTAAACATTTAGGTGATTCACAAGAGAAAAGGAAGGTGTGCAGGCTAGTTCTTGCTTAAGAATTGGTTTGCCCATTCCTAGTTTTAACATATTGGATTCCAGTATACAAATGAACTAAAAATTCAGCTATATGATGTCATTGTTCCTGAAAATGAGATTTATCATAATATTCTTAAAATGAAACTGTAAAGAAACAACCCCACATAACAAAGTATGTTTTTCCCTTTCATGTTTTTTTTCTCCCAGAATTAAATACCGCATTTAAGAAAGGCTTTTTCAAAACCTGATGACTAAATTGTGTGATGAAATGACATTTGTGGCCATTAGTGTCTTGATTTGATAGAAAACAATTATATTTTTCAATTAGAATTAACTAGATGCTAGTATTGTTTTTTGTATTTTTCTTAGTTCTTTTCAGAAAGTTGTTAGCAGCAGATAAAATATAACAAAATTTGTGGAGTTATTAAAGCCCCTAAGGTGCAACCAGGTTTATAATTTGCAATATGTAAACTGGTGGAATGTTATAACATCTCTCTGAAAATGTGAAATTCTGTTTTCATAGCAAATGTTCAGTTTTCTATTTCTGTGAAATCTATGGCAGTTGTGAGAATACTATAGCATTAATAGTGTGTCAGAGTGAATTTTCCATACATAATGAATGTTCTCCAGTGAACAATACATACATTTCTTTCCTTTGTTGTCCTAAGGTCCCAGATCCTTTACAATGGGTACTTCAGCCTGCTTTGGGCTTATGGGCAGAACCAGACCTGTCAGTCACTGGCAGCAGGAGAATATCCCACCTCCTGAAAGTTTCCTCTGGTGTTTTTGGCCTCTTCAGTGACCAGTGCTTAGCCAGAGCTCCTGGCTGCAGAGCAATTCTAATTTTAATATTGATAAAAAGTAGATTAATTTGTGTGTGAGAGCATGTTTATTACATTTGTAAGGCTGGAGGGGAGGCCAGTACCTTTTTATAGCGTGTTTTGTTGTGTTTTGTAACTTTTTAGGAAAAGAGGCTGACATTTACTACTTTTACTTACTTTCATAGTGGTTTATATTTGATATTAAATTAGAATTGTAAAATTTCTTTTCCAAATATGGAATAATGGATTGCCTGAGAAGGCATGGCAAGAAACAAAGCATCTAAAAAGATCTCTTTACCCTGTTTGTATTTCTGGTATTGTCCTGGTATAAACTTTGCACATTCTAGACATTAGTAATCATAAGTATCTGGTGAGAGACTCATCCTAGCAAAAATTTTAAAGTCTATGATTTAGCATACTGAATCCTCCTTTATGTTCATTTCTAGTTTTCTAAATAGTCTTCAGATGTTACATCAAAATAAATCAATTATTGCATCAAGGAAATGTAGAGGATAGTAGCAATCGCACATTCATTTAAACTAGGGGCCCAGTTCTCTCCAGTCTTGACATCCTCCTAGACTTACAGAAGTGAAGCGGGAGCAGGAGAATTGTGGGCCATTTCCAGTTTGGTCTAAATACTGTTTTACTTACTGAAAGGAAATAGGTCCTTTGGCTGCAGTGGGATCATGCAGGGGAGGAAGATGAGCACGATTTGGCTGTTTGTACAGTGTGCACATATTAAGCACTGCATATTGTTACCTATCAACTCTGTGTTCTTGGGGAACTAGGGCGCAGTACCCAGCCTGTCTGACTCACGAAAGACCTTCCCCCCACTCCAGCCTCTGCTTGAACCAAAGCCGATCAGAAGACTTATAAAAAGCAATGAAAAGGCAGTAGAAGACACACCTAAATCCCTCCAGACAAGGGTAACAGGATTAAGGAAACTCCCCTAGCCTCATTGTCATCAAGGATGGGACCAGGAGGCATCCCCATTAGCATACAGAATGGAGAATGGAGATTCCAAGGCAAGAACCACACTGAACTCTGGGACCAGAAAAGCAGGGAAGCACTGCATGATAGGTGATCTCTGCTCCAGATGTTAATGAACAGAAGCTGCACACACCCAGCTCAATAGTTATCAGACCAATTCTAGTAATAAATCCTTTACTGGTATCCAAAATACTGAAGCTGTCTAATTGCTTTGTGAGCTCCCTGGAAGGAACACCGCCTATAGCCAGGAATGAGCAGTTCCTATTGTCTAGCCTGAACAAAACAACTTCAGTTTACTCCCTGGAGCCATCAGTTTACCCATAAACAAATCTAGTGTTCTTCCTTGAACCATTGTTCTTTCCCTACAAAACCCCCTACCCATGCTCAAGTAAGTGCTCTGATGCTTGGATCCAAAATCTGCAACAGTTCCATTGGGACTTTAGCTTCTCCTGAGTGATCATGCTGGGTGCTCTGCCTGTCTCCAGCTCTCTGGACCCTCAGCTACCACCAAAGGGGAACCCTGATCGAATCAAGCTTCACGGAGCGGTGAGAACCCAGCTCTCTTTCTCTCTAGGTATAGCCTTCTAACCCTGACTTGTGTGATCAGTTCTAGTTTTCTAAACCTGACTTTTATGATCAAATTTAAGTTAGATTTAATATTATAACTGTTTTGTTTGTTTGGCTCCCCTTGTATGGTTATTACCTGGCAATAAATAACTTCCATGGTTAAGCTGGTTGCTTCTCTCTCTCTCTCCCCCGCCTCCCCCCTCCCCCCCCATGGGTGTTCTTTGGCTTCCCCATTTGCTCTGCAGCAACGTTCCTTGTACCTAAGCTAAAGATCTCTGCAGCACCCAAAAATCCTGTGGGGTTTGCTCATCAAGTGGGTTATTACCAGAACAACTGTAACGTGAAAGTGGGGGATAGGGACGTGCTGAACCTGTGGCATATGAGGGTGGCAGATTGAAAGTGCTGCTCAGGCGTACTCTATGCTGGTGCGGTACCCATGACGTAGGAGGGTGACAGCTTGGAGGTGCTGTTCGACCCAGCCTGCTGAGTCCAGGGGCATATGAGGGGTCAGCTTGGGAGTGCTGATTAACCCGGTTCCCTCAGATGCGCTCTGTTAATGTGTGTGTTCATCTGATTCTGGGGCTGGAAAAACCCAGCCCTGGGGAACCTAGGTCCTGCAGATAGCTCAATTGGGAGGGAACTTGCAGAAGGGAGAAGTAGAGCTCCGTATGAGAGCACAAGTGACACAAGCAGTACACTGATAGAATTACAGAACCTCCCCCCACCCGAAGAGTAACCCTAATAAATGAGTGTACCCCAAAGTAACGGGCAAATCTGGTAACAATATTCAGCTTCCAGGGAGCAGTTTATGCCATGTTGATACGGTTCATTCACTAGGATTTTTATCAGAAATAAAATGAAACCTGTTCCTTCCCAGAATTTCCAATACTCAGTCTAATGGCTCCAGCTACCCCTCACCCCCTTTTGTGGGTTTTTTCTCACTCTAGATTATTTTAGGGCTATTTTCTTCAATACCATGGGCTGCACTGGTGACTAACAAGAAACAGGTAAAATACTTTCCTTTCTTGCTAATTTGTTTTCTATAAATTGTTGCACTCACATCGATGCCCACCTCAGGGATCTTGTTCCTGGAGCCACACACAGAGGTAGTTAGTTCTAAGGCAAAGTACAAAGACAAAATAGGATTGTTCCTTTAACTTATGGAAGTACTCAGCTGAAAAGGAATTAAAAGGAGAGGGAAGACTGAGACTGGGAGAATCACTGGCCCCCATCTGCCTGACTGTTGTAGAGAGGAAAAGCCCATCAGTTTACATTGGTATAGCCAAGATTTGGAAAAGTCTGTTACCGAACTACCACTGGACTGGGTACATTAGAAATACCTGGACAGATAGGAAACAAATTAGGTAAGCAAATATATGTTTCAGTATGTTACACACAATTGCAGTAAACAATGATTGCATTCCTGAACACGTATTGCATTGCTAATAGTGCGTACTAGGGTTTTCTGTAATATGTGGAAAAACAGTCCAATTCAGAAATGTATAATTCAAAATTAACCCCTTCAAAAGTGGTTACTCCTGTGCAGTATATTGCCTACATCCCAATACAAGAGATACAATTTGCAGAAGGAAAGCAGAATATTACAAAGACTTTTGAAGGATGACGGTGTTGAATCTAGAAGTGTTTGGGAAAGCTGTAACAGTGTATTAGACAGATCTTGTAGAGTACTTTTAAAAAATAACAAATGAAAATAGAATACATTAACTAAGCCCCCCTCCTACAGTGAATTTGTAACTATTGTCAAGAGAATTAATTGACTACATGAAGAAGCTGAAGCCAGGTTCACACCAGTGGGTACAACTTTTGTTGTAGCTAGGGCTGAAGTGGCAGCTTTCCTTTAATTGATTTCAGCAGGAGATGGATCAGGCCCTAAAGTTTCCTTTATAAAACTTGTATTGTTCTGGGTCAGAGCCACTGTAATAAAATCAACTCAAGCTGAACTTTGGCTTCTTTTCATTGGATGTGGATGCAAATAGGTCTGCCAATAAGCTGAACTCTTTGTTTCTTTGGAAGATTCTGAGCTGTTGATCAAATAGTATTGAGGCAGCTCAATCCATTCAGTTCAGGAACAAGATGACTGCATGTTTGTTTCATGAGCATTTGTTGGCAATTCAGAAAGGTTATTGTTCTGAAGCGGTCCTGTCTATGAAAGTGCTTCCAAATGGTAACAAATCCTTTGCTCCCCACTAGCTAGAAACAAAGGTCACTTCATCCCTCCACAGTTTGGCTTGGCTACACTTGCAAGTTACAGCACAATGAAGGAGCCCCGGGCGCCCTAGCTCACTCCCCGTCCACACTGGCAAGGCACGTAGAGTGCTCTGTCTCCGCAGCTACAGTGCTGCTGGTACTGCACCTCAGCGTGTGGAATAACGTTTGATGTGCCACTGCTGGAGTGCCGCGGCGCCAGTGTGTACGCCTTGGTCTGCTATTGCTCTGTGGTCGGCCTCCAGAAGTATCCCACAATGCCCGTTCTAGCCACTCTGGTCATCACTTTGAACTCTACTGCCCTGCCCTCAGGTGACCAACTGTCAGACCTGCCCTTTAAATTCTCTGGGAATTTTGAAAATCCCCATCCTGTTTTGCTCAGCCAGGCGTGGAGTGCTCTCAGCGAATCTTTCCAGGTGACCAGGCCTCCACGTGCCGAGCGATCCCCAGTATAGAGCAATGGCGAGGTGCTGGACCGCATCAGTGTTTGGGGGGAGGAAACTGTCCAGTCCCAGTTGCGCTCCAGCTGCAGGAATTATGATATCTTTGGGCAGATATCAAGGGACATGCTGGAAAGGGGCCATGACCGGGACACACTGCAGTGCAGGGTTAAAGTGAAGGAGCTGTGGAATGCCTATGGCAAAGCCCGAGAGGCAAGCAGCCGCTCTGGTGCTGCCCCCGCGACCTGCCGTTTTTACAAAGAGCTGGACATGATACTTGTGGGCGACCCCACCTCCATGCCGAGGACCACCATGGACACCTCAGAGGCCAGTGCAACAAGGCAGGAGGAGGAGGAGGAGCAGCAGCAAAGCGGGAGCGAGGGTGCTCCGGCAGAGGAAGACACCCGAGAATGCCTAGATGCATGCAGCCAGGAGCTGTTCTCAAGCCAGGAGGAAGGTAGCCAGTCACGGTGGCCGGTGCTTGGGGAAGGACAAACACCAGAGGAGGTTCCCGGTAAGCGGCTTTTATTTTGGGAAGGAAGGTATTCGGTGCGGGCTCTTGGGGAGAGGAGGGTTAGGGCTGCATGCATGCCTAGATGCAGAATAGGGTATTGATGTGCTCTCTCTCATCAGGGTAATTGGCCTCAGTGATCTCTTCAGAGATCTCAGCCAGAACTTGGGCAATGTGCTTGCGAAGGTTTTTCGAGAGAGCCACTGTGGTCCTTGTCGCAGTAAGGCTAACGTGTCCACGCCACTGTACCGTGAGGGGTGGGGGGGACCATTGCTGCACACAGGCAAGCTGCATATGGGCCAGGGCAGAAGCCGCATTGCAGTAGAAGACCCTCCCTTGCTTCCCTGGTCACCCTCAGCAGCGAGATGTCTTCGAGGACGAACTCCTGTGGAAAATGTGGGGACAGTGTTCAGTATAGGGGCCCCCTGCCGCTGTTGGCTCTCCCCAAGGCACAGAAACCCAGAGGACAGTACAGCTGTGAAACAATCAGTCACGCTTGATCCTGTGCTTACCATTTTGGGGCTCCTGTGGGTTATGTGCGCTTGCTTTGGGACAGGCAAATTGTGCTATTGTGTAGACTGTGCTTGCCCTTGAGTACAGGGGAATCATTGCTCTGTCTGGTGTCAACAATGCTGCCTCTGTTAAGTGTTGCATTTTGCCTTTACAGATGCAACCTTGAGATCTCAACCGTCCGTTTTATCAACGGCCAAGAGGCAATCAGGAAGGCAAAAGAATCAGGAAGAGGCCACGTAGAAGCAAAGTCATGCAGCATTCAACTAATGAAAATAAAAAAGTGCAGGAGTGGCAGGAGAGTGAAAGGAGGGTCTGCCAGCAGAATGTGGATCGCCGGCACCAAAGCACGGAGTGGCTGATAAGCATCATGGAGTGCCAAGCGGACTCAATCCAGGCACTCGTAGCCATGCAGGCAGAGCACTACCATGCCTGCCCCCCCTCCCCCCCCCCGCAGCCCTTGTCCCACAACTCTTTTCCTTGTGTCACCATGTCACCTCCAACCCACTTTCCCCAACATCTGGGTTCTTACCGCCACCAGCTGCCTCCAACACTTGTAGCTTCACCACCCAGCCCTGAAAACTATGACCCTTACCCACTGCACTCAACCCCCATCACCATGCAGTATAGCCATCCTGAAGTGCAGCATGCATTGCACAGCATTCCAGACAGGACATATGCAGATCTGTGACTGTACTGTTCCCCACCCCACCCCCTTGCCCTTTGTGTTTCCCAAGCAGTTGTGTTTCTTTTCAATAAATTGATTTTTTGGCTTTGAAAATATTCTTTATTATTGCATGATGTAAAAGAAACCTTAGGCCAGGAAAGCAACAGGCACTGCAAGTCAGTGTACCATATGTAGCAAACACAGATTCCTACCGCACTTCACTCCTGTGCAGGGTACCACACCAGACATTATTGTTGGCTTTCAGCCTCAAATTGCTCCCTCAAGGCATCCCTAATCCTTGCAGCCCTGTGCTGGGCCCCTCTAATAGCCCTGCTCTCTGGCTGTTCAAATTGAGCCTCCAGGGGTTGAACCTCCGAGTTCCATGCCTGAGTGAATTTTTCACCCTTCCCATCACAAATGTTACGGAGGGTACAGCACGCGGATATAACTGCGGGGATGCCGTTATCAGCCAGGTCCAGCTTCCCATACAGAGAGCGCCAGCGATCCTTTAAACGGCCAAAAGCACACTCCACAGTCATTCTGCACCGGCTCAGCCTGTTGTTGAACCATTCCTTGCTGCTGTCAAGGCTCCCTGTGTAGGGTTTCATGAGGCACGGCATCACAGGGTAAGCTGGGTCTCCAAGGATCACAGTGGGCATTTTGACTTCCCCTACGGTGATCTTCTGGTCTGGGGAAAAAGTCCCGGCTTGCAGCTTCCTGAACAGGCCAGTGTTACGAAAGATGCATGCGTCACGCACCTTTCCGGGCCAGCCTGCGTTAATGTCAATGAAACGCGCACGGTGATCCACAAGCACCTGGAGAACCATAGAGAAATAGCCCTTCCGATTAACGTATTCGGAGGCTAGGTGGGCTCGTGCCAGATTTGGAATATGCGTCCCATCTATCACCCCTCCGCAGTTAGGGAAACCCATTTGTGCAAAGCCAGCCACAATGTCATGCACATTACCCAGAGTCACGGTTCTTCTGAGCAGGATGCGATTAATGGCCCTGCAAACTTGCATCAACGCTATTCCAATGGTCGACTTCCCCACTCCAAACTGGTTAGCGACTGATTGGTAGCTGTCTGGAGTTGCCAGCTTCCAGATTGCAAGAGCCACCCACTTCTCCACAGTAAGGGCAGCTCTCAATCTTGTGTCCTTGCGCAGCAGGGTAGGGGTGAGCGCCTCACACAGTCCCATGAAACTGGCTTTTCTCATCCGAAAGTTCTGCAGCCACTGCTCGTCATCCCAGACTTGCATGACGATGTGATCCCACCACTCAGTGCTTGTTTCCTGAGCACAAAAGCGGCGTTCCACAGTGGTGAACTGTCACTTTGGATCTTAAGGAATAACTCGACTGCCAAACGTGATGTGCTGGTGAGACTCATCAATCTATTCCTCAGCAGTTCGGGCTCCATTCCCAGAGACCGAAAGGGAAGACAGAGCGCTCAGTACAAAAACTGTTGAAAGATGGCTCCAAATGTGGACGGAAGCAAAGGGAATGCTGGGATGCGAACTGATGCATCACGGAGCATTGGGATAGGATGCCCTGCACTCCCCCCCCCCTTCCCACAAGCCACAGCACCAGAATGGGAAGAGGTGCTCTGTGGGATAGCTGCCCACAATGCACTGCTCCCAGTGCTGCTGCAAGTGCCGCAAATGTGGCCCCGCCAGTGTACTTGCAGCTGTCAGTGTGGACAGACTGCAGCACTTTCCCTATTGCACTGTACAAAGGCGGGTTTAACACACAGTGCTCTACATCTGCAAGTGTAGCCATGCCCTGAGATAATATTTTGTCAGGTATTTTGAACCTGAAGTCACTTCTTGACTTGAAAAGAGTGTTCAGCTTTGGAGCTAAGAGCCATGGAGTATGACTCTTTCATAAGCTTCTCTGACTGGCTGCTGCTGAAACATTTGAATCTGCTTAGCCTCCCACATACTTTACACTCACTATTCCCTTTGTTTTCACCCATCCCACTGGTATTCTGCTCTTCCAGAGCTGTATTGAAACCAGGTATAGGAGAGGGACTACAGATTTTATACCAGAGACCATTTGTAATGTCTATGATATTAAATCATATTGGATAGGCCTACTGGCAAGATCTTTCTGCTAAAATAATTTGTAGTACAAGAGTTAGCCATATTGATATTTAAATCACATCACTATGCTTCAGAGTCAGCACTACACTGAGATGACGGGGGAATTGTCAAAGTCCAGGGCAGTTGCACTTGTATTTCCCCTCAGTACTCCATCAGGGCATCTACTCTCAGGCTTCTGGCTCTTCTGACCATTGCCTCTCTTGAGTGGAGACCCAGCTCGCTCTCCTTTGTGACTGGACTGACTAGTTCCCTGCCTTCACTGTGTTATTCCCAGCAAAGACAGACTGTCTAGGTAGGCTTGCTAGCTTTCTCTTCTGAGAAATAGTGTAATTGCCCCAGTTATAAGTAAGGCTAAGATTTTTGTCACGCATATTTTTAGTAAAAGTTACAGACCATGACCTGTCTGTAACTTTTACTAAAAATATGCGTGACAAAATGGGGAACTGCAGGGTCCCCACACCACCCTGGGGGTTGGCTCGGTGCTGTGAGGTCCCCCCACTACCCATGGCTCCCAGCTCCAGGGCACCCATGCTGCCTGCGGCAGTTCCCAGCTCTAGGGCACCCACGCCACCTGTTAGCTTCTGGGACCCCCACTGCCCAGAAGCTCTGGGGTTCCCCCACCACCCACCCAGTTATCTGACTAGAGACTCAGGAAGACATCATTACATTGGTTTACATTAAGAGGGCTTTCTTCACAACCCCATAAGAACTAGAGAGGTTAAGCTTTCATTTATAAATATAGTAAAATCTGCAGAAACGGAGAGGCCACAAGCCAGCTGCAAACTGGAAGCGACAGATTATACACCATTGCGTGAGATTATATGGGCACTATTTACTGTCATGTCTGGCAGTTTGTGGGAATAGGCCTAGCTAATGTTGTAAATACATTACAAATGATTGTGGTAGCCCTAACATGGGAAATCAATACCCTTTCTTGAGAAGTGTTGTACAGAATGTAATAGCATTAAGTAATTATGTCCATTAGGATATTTAGGAACATTAACAGAGAAGCAACTCTGCTTCCTTGTTTATTGCTTGGCAATTCAGTATTGTTCATTTTATCAAAATTACCCTATGGATTCTCTTAATGTTCTTGTTTTAGTAAAATTCCAAAAGAGTTGTGAGAAGGATCAATTCACAGAGACCAAAAAAAAAAAAAAAAAAGTTAAGAATTTAATCAAGTTTTCAGCTGCATTTAGGGCTAAATCATACTAGCGAGGGGATCTGTGGGTGTTTCTTCAGATTGTCTGCAGATTTTGAAGCATTCAGATGGTAACAGAAATCATTCTACATTCCCCTGTGCCTGCTGTGCAGATCAGAGTGTTGCAGATCTAGCTATAGGAAGAGTTTCCAGAGCTGTAAAGCTCAAGCACATGGTCAGTCTTGTAGTATTATTGGTTCAGGAGGCCTTGTTCTTGCAGACAAATATGGAATGGGTTCCTTAGTTATTTTCCTGCTTGGATTTATTCAGCATATTTTCCCAACTGGAACTAAAGTTACCTCAAGCATACTTTTCTGTTTGAGCTGGAAGACTAAGGCAATAATAATTAATGCAAAAGGTTGTTCTACAATCTCTTAGTGAATTGAGGAAAATATTACAAAGGTCAGAAAACTCCTTTGCTTGACTTCTATGTAGCCATATTTACTATCCGTAGGTATACAGAGGAGTAGTCTAGAGCAGTGGTTCCCAAACTTGTTCCGCGCTTGTGCGGGGAAAGCCCCTAGTGGGCCTGGCCGGTTTGTTTACCTGCTGCGTCCGCAGGTTTGGCCGATCGCGGCTCCCAGTGGCCGTGGTTCACTGCTCCAGGCCAATGGGAGCTGCTGAAAGTGGCATGGGCCAAGGGACATACTGGCCGCTGTTTGCGGCAGCTCCCATTGGCCTGGAGCAGCGAACCGCGGCCACTGGGAGCCGCGATCGGCCAAACCGCGGACGTGGCAGGTAAACAAACCGGCGCGGCCTGCCAGGGGCTTTCCCTGCACAAGCGGCGGAACAAGTTTGGGAACCACTGGTCTAGAGGTCTCAGAAAAAGGACTATAAGCCCCAAGTTCTGATCCAAGTTGTGACACCAGTGTGGCCTTGAATAAGTCATTTAGCCGTTCTGTTTTAGTTTTCCTGTCTATAAAATGAAGATAATACCTATCACTCATGAATATTGGAACAGTTGACCGAGTTGGTGTTTCTATATTCTTTTGAAGATGACAAATGCTATTAAGAAGAAGAAACAGTAGCGATTACAGCAGTTTGTGATTTGTCAGTGAAGGGGAAGGCATGTCATAAAACAGCTTTTCACCTATGCTGTGCTAAATGTCTTGAGCTTTGACTACACTATGAAATTGACTGGAATAGCTATTGCAGAATATACTGTTCTGGAATAGTATCAAATGTGAATACTCTGCTCCAGAATAAAAGTAACTTTTATTCTGGAGCAGAGCATTCACATTTGAAGCTATAAAAGACACTTTTATTCTGGAATAATTACTTTATGATCTTATTCCTCAGTAGGTATTCTGATCAATTTCCCAAAGTAGCCAAGGCCTTATATTACCAGATTTGGCACTACCTAATTGATGTGTGTGATAGGGCCCTCAGTGGCCAGGCAGCCTAGTGGCTAGATCATTGTTTGGGGGGCTGCAGGAGGATCTGACCCGTCCTTCTCCCTCAGGTCCCAGGGTCCTGTGTTGCTCAACCCCGAAACAGGGGAGATGGATCTTTCTCCCAGCCACTGGTGGGGAGGGTGTGTGTTCAGGGCCTGTTTTCCTGGCCTGCTCTGTATGCAAGTCCTTTTAGTTTGGGGAGTGGCCACGCTAGTCCAGTTGCCCCACAGCTGGGGCTTCTCTGTAGGTTCTTTTTAGCTGGGGAAGAATTACTTGCCTCCAGCAGCTGCGTTGGCAGGTCTGTGCTTTCAGGTAGGTATACAGGAAGCTCCTGCCTCTTCACCACTCAGCCCCTGACTGAGCCAGGCTCCCTTCTTTTCTCCCCCTTCCAGGCCTGGCTGGGGCAGGGCTAGCTGAGCGCACAGGTGTTCTTTAACTCCTGCTGTGCCCGGCTACAATCTCTCGGCTCCTTCACAGTATGTTATATAGATCAACTGTTCTTGATATCATAGGCGCCGACTCTGTGGGTGCTCCGGGGCTGGAGCACCCATGGGGAAAAATTAGGGGGTGCTCTGCACCCACCGGCAGCTCCCCACCCTGCCCCAGCTCATCTCCACTCTGCCTCCTCCCCGAGCGCGCTGCTTCCCCGCTTCTTCCCCTAGCTCCCAGCGCTTCCCGCCACGAAACAGCTGTTTCGTGGTGGCAAACACTGGGAGGGTGACGGGAGGAGGGGGAATGCGGCGCGCTCGGGGAAGAGGCTGGGGTGGGGATTTGGGGAAGGAGTTGCAATGGGGACGGAGGCGGGGGTCGAGCATCCACCGGCGCCAGGAAAAGTTGGTGCCTCTGCTTGATGTATAAATATTCTGTCAGTAGCAGCATGCTAGCAGAACTTTTGCTGGTAACATTTTCTATCATAGACAAGGCCTTGGCAGAGGTGGCCAACTTGAGGCTGAGAAGGAGCCAGAATTTACCAATGTACATTGCCAAAGAGCCACAGTAATACGTCAGCAGCCCCACATCAGTCCGTCCCTTCCCCTCCCCCCGGCTCCCAGCGCCTCCCACCCACCAGCAGCCCTTCTGATCAGCACCTCCCGATCAGCTGTTTTCTGGCACGCAGGAGGCTCGGGGGGGGGGGGGGGGGGGGGAGGGGGAGGAGCGAGGGCACAGTGGCTCAGGGAAGGGGCCAGGAAGGGGCAGGGCCTGTGACAGAGCCGGGGTTGAGCAGTGAGCACCCCCCAGCACACTGGAAAGTTGGTGCCTGTAGCTCCAGCCCCAGAGTCGGTGCCTATATAAGGAGCCACATATTAACTTCTAAAGAGCCACATGTGGCTCTGGAGCCAGAGGTTGGCCACCCCGGCCTAGGTCTTCCTCTTCATTGACGTAAATCTCACAAAATACATCACAGAGGTGGCACAAGGATTAGTTGTCTGTATAATAGTCTGAAGCTATTAAGTCCACAAAAGTTTTCTTATCTCATGTAATGGGTGAAATTAATTTAGCACTTCAACTAGCCTTCATTTTCACCAGTAAAAAAAACAACCACCGCAAACCAACCAAATTCATTTGGCCAAGCCACTCTCGCTTTTGGAAAAAAATGTTTGCACCAACAAAATTATGTATTGAAACCAATGCCGATTATAGAAGCATATAAAGAAACTACTTTTCTGGGCGGCAGCTGAGGTAAGCCTTCTCAAATATATCAGCAGAAAAGATCTTCCCCAGGGGTCTGTTGGGATGATTTAGTCTTTTAGTGAGGTATTCAGTCTACTCAGTTACCAATAGCTGTTCTCCATAATAACTACAAGGATTGATATTTTTTAGAAGTAGCATTTTACATCTCCTGTGACTTTCTCATCTTTCGTAGGGCAGAGTGAAATGTTCATACAACAGTGTGACAGAGTAGGGAGTGGGGAGGATTGACCTGGGGATGTTGCGTAGGAGTTTTGCTGGTACTCTCTGCATTGGTGATGGGATATCAGGGTGTGACTTCACTTGAAGGATGATACCTGAGCATGTAAACTGAGCCAGGAGGCGGTTGAGGCCAGGTGACACCTTCTGCCTGGGAAATTGGACAAAGGCTGGAGGAAGAGCCGGCTGGAGTGGGTTTTTCAGTTTTGGAGCTGGCTGGGGAAATGGAGGGAGGCCAGAACTGGGTCTGGCTCCCTACCTCCCAAGATGGACGCGACCAAGGGGTCCTGTTGTCTGTACCTACAAGCTGTGTTTTTGACTGTGTTCCTGTCGTCTAATAAACCTTCTGTTTTACTGGCTGGGTGAGAGTCATGGTGAATTGCAGGAGGTGGGGGGGTGCAGGGCCCTGTCTTCCCCAAACTTCATGACAACGGGTGGTAGCGGTAGGATCACCTGCACCCCATGGATGGTGCTTCCTGCAGTAAGTGACTGGGGAGCAGAAGAATGAAGGGGGATTGACGAGGACCAGGTGTGCTGAAGGCTCAGAGAGGAGCGGTTTTGGGGGGCAGAGAAGCTACACTTAACCCCTGGGAGTGTGTGACCAGCGAGAAGGACTGTTGCAGGAATGGGGTCCCCCTAGGGACTGCAGCGAGCAGTTCCAGGGGTGGAGGAGTCTGCAGCTTGACCCTGGGAGAGAGGTGGTGACCTGGAGAAGGCCTGGCACACTAGGGGTTCTTCCTGGAAACCATGGGGAGTGGAGAGCACACAGGCCTGCGAGTCCACAGTAAATACAGTAACTGAAGACCAGCGGGAAGATGCATAACCATTGCCTTAAGAGGGACCTGGTCGAGCTGTGCAAGCAGAGGGGGCTGCACATTGGGAAGCTCACCAAAGAACCAGCTGGAGGAGGAAGATCACTCAGAGGAGCCAATCCCTGTCTCTGAGGGAAGCAGCCCTGCAGATGCAGAGCAGGCAACAGGATCTGTCCTGGCTGGGAGGGGTCAGACTGCAGCCAAGGACATCCCGAGGCCCCTCCTACCTATGCCTAGGGGAGGGGCTGGAAGGAGCCCAGCGAACACTGAGGGCACCCTGACCCCTGCAGCCAACAGGGGATCCTCCCGGCAGAGCTCCCCATCCCTGGAGCTCAGGCAGCTGGAGTGGGAGAGGGAGTTAAAACTGAAAGAGTTGGAAGATCAAGAGAAGGAGCAGGAGGATCGTGAAAAGGAGCAGGAGAATCACAATAAGCAGCATCAGCATGAGGTGAAGTTGGCAAGGCTGAGGAACGGAGAGCCCCCTGCTGCGGTGAGTGAGGAGGAACTCACTCACCGCAGCAGGATTGCATCGAGCTTTGATAAGTGCATCCTCTCCCAGCATAAGGAAGGGGAGGACATAGATGAATTCCTGATGGCCTTTGAGAAGGCCTGCAAGATGCACAGGGTTGACCCTGCAGACAGGCTCGACCCTGCAGACAGGCTCTGGTTTCTCACCCCCCTTACTGGACCCCAAAGCCATGGGGATGTACAGCCGAATGAAAGGGGTGGAGGTAGGGGACTATGAACTGTTCAAAAAGGCCCTGCTACATGAGTTTGGGATGATTCCCGAGTTTGGGGGAGGGATAACTCAGTGGTTTGCGCATCAGCCTACTAAACCCAGAGTTGTGAGTTCAGTCCTTGAGGGGGTCATTTAGGGGATCTGGGGCAAAAATTGGGGATTGGTCCTGCTCTGAGCAGGGGGTTGGACTAGATGACCTCCTGAGGTCCCTTGCAATCCTGATATTCTATGATTCTATACTAGAAAAAGTTCCAGAGTCTGTGTAAAACCCTTGAGGTCACATATCTGGAACTGATCCTCCGAATGCAGAGATTCGTGTGTGACCAGTGAGGAGGACTGTTGCAGGACCGTCTACAAGTGGGCAGATGGGGCCCAGACTAAGGAGGACATGGTTAAACTGATTGTACTGGAGCAACTCTATGAACATTGCTCATCTGACCTGAGGACGTGGTTGGGGGACAAAAAGCCAGAGGACCTCCGGCAAGCAGGGCAGCTGGCTGATGAGTCTGTGGACTGCCGGTCAGGGGGTGGACAGGAGGAGTCCCAAAGGAGTAGATCCACCGTGATGCAGAGAGAGAATCATCCTGGGACTCCCCAAAGGGGGAAATGTGGAGAACCCCCTCCCAAGGGGAATAACCAGCATCAGGACCAATAGCCTGGCTCGAGGGGACCAACGGAACGTGAATTGTTATTACTGTGGCCAGAGAGGCCGCATACAGACCCAGTGCCCCAAGCTCAAGGACAGACTGAGCAGACCGTGCCCTCACAGGGTTAACTGGGTAGGGACCCAGCCGGAGGAGGGGCAAGCTTCCCAGGCAGGCGGGGCTAGCAGCTTACCAACTGCTCAGGAGGGAGGAGTTTTCCAGACCAGCTCCTCTGAGGTGCTGGATGCTCCAGACTCAAGGTTCTCAGTTTACAGGGTGGGCGCGGGGCTGTCCCTGTGGAGCAAGTGCCTTGTTCCTCTAGAGGTGGATGGGAGAAAGGTCAATGGATACTGGGACACGGGCGCTGAGGTGATGCTGGCCCGGCCCAAGGTGGTGGCTCCAGATTGGGTGGTACCCAACACCTACATGACCCGATGGGTGTGGGCGGGACCCCATTCAAGGTGCCCGTGGCGAGGAATGGGGGGCCAAGGAGGGCCCCATGGACATGGGGGTGCACAATCATTTGCCCACTGAGGTGTTGATGGGGAGTGACCTAGCGGATTGGCCAGGCAACCCCCAGAATGCCCTAGTCGTGACCCATAGCCAGAGCCGGCAAGGGGAACTATGCCCTGATCTCAGGAGGGTACCTCACCGGAGGTGCAGGACCCTACCCTGGTGGGGAGGGAGTGCCCAGGGACAAGGCTCAGACGAGCAGCGTTTTCAGACCCAGCCTGCGAGAGGGAACAGGTCCCTGTCGCTTCCTCAGCTGCTGAGTTCCAGGCCAAGTTGCAGAAAGATCCCACCTTGCAGAAGCTAAGGGACCTGGCTGGCCTCAGTGTGGCACAGACCATGGGGAGAGGTTGCCAAGAGTGGTTCCTGTGGGAGAAGGGGTTCCTGTACAGAGAATGGGCTCCCCCAGGGGAAGTGGAGTCATGGGGGATCCAGAGACAGCTGGTGGTCCCCCAGAAGTATCGCTGCAAGCTCCTGTACCTGGCCCATGACATCCCTCTTTCGGGACGCCAAGGAATCTGGCATACCAGGCAGAGGCTGCTACAGAACTTTTACTGGCCTGGGGTCTTTACTACTGTCCAACAGTATTGCAGATCCTGTGACCCCTGTCAGAGGGTGGGGAAGGCCCAGGACAAGGGGAAAGCAGCTTTGAGATCTTTGTCCATTATAGAGGAGCCTTTCCAGAAGGTGGCTGTGGACATAGTGGGGCCTCTTAGCAAGATGACCCAATCAGGGAAAAAAAAAAAATATTCTGGTGGTGGTAGATTTCGCTACTTGCTACCCTCAGGCAGTGGCCTTGTCTTCCATTGAAGCAGACACAATGGCAGATGCGCTGCTGACCATTGTCAGCCAAGTGGGGTTCCCCAAGGAAGTCTTGACAGACCAAGGATCCAACTTCATGTCAACCCTGCTCCGGTGCTTATGGGAGAAGTGTGGGGTCCTGCACATTTGGACCTCAGCATATTACGCCCAGACCAATGGGCTGGTGGAGAGGTTCAATGGAACTCGAAAGATGATGCTGAAAACCTTTATGAACCAGCACCCGCGGGATTGGGACAAGTGCTTACTTCATCTGCTGTTCGCATATAGGGAAGTGCCCCAAAAGTCTACCGGATTTTTGCCTTTTGAACTGTTGTATGGAAGAAGGGTAAGGAGGCCTCTGGACCTGATGAGAGATGAATGGGAGGGGAAGGACACTCCTGATGGAGAATCAATGGTAGAGTATGTCGACCTTCCGAGAGAGACTTGCTGAGCTCATGGATCTGGCCAAGGAGAATCTGGCCAGAGCCCAGAGGAAACAGAAGGTCTGGTATGACCACATGGTGCGGGCCCACGCCTACGCCACTGGAGACCAGATGATGGTTCTCATCCCCGTGAGAAAAAACAAACTACAGGCCACCTGGGAAGGCCCTTTCAAAGGTTGTCAAGCAATTAAATGAGGTAAATTATGTGGTGGAACTGTCTAACCGGGCACACCGCCACTGGGTATACCATGTTAATATGATGAAGCCATATTATGATAGGGGGAATGTGGTATTAGCCGTGTGTGGACACTGGGAGGGGCAAGGAGATGACCCATTAGTAGATCTATTCCCTGAGACAGGAGCTGGCTCCTCCTTGGAAACAATTCCCCTCTCTGATTGGCTAACCCCTGCCCAGCAAGCTGAGATCAGAGGGGTGCTGCATCTGTACTGACAGCTGTTTTCCAACCAGCCGGGACTCACTAATCTGACTGTCCACTGGGTGGAGACAGGATTACACCTGCCTATAAGATGCTCTCCCTTCCAAATCACAGGGAAAACTGCTCAAGACCTAGAAAGAGAGGTCAGTGACATGCTGGCTTTGGTGGTGATCCAGTCATCTTCCAGCCCTTGGGCCTCACCCGTCGTGCTGGTCCCCAAAAAGGATGGGTCGATCTGGTTCTGTGTGGACTATCAGAAGCTTAATGCCTTCACTGTGTCTAATGCCTACCCCATGCCCAGGCCTGATGAGCTCCTAGACAAGCTGGTGGGAGCTCACTATCTTACTTCTATGGATCTTACAAAGGGCTACTGGCAAGTGCCACTGGATGCAGATGCCAGGTTGAAATCTGCCTTTATCACCCCTTTGGGGCTCTGAGTTCCTGACCCTGCCTTTTGGCCTCAAGTGGGCGCCGGCTACCTTCCAGCGCCTGGTGGATCAGCTACTGAGGGGGATGGAGAGTTTTGCCCTGGCGTATATTGATGACATCTGTGTCTTTAGTCAGACCTGGGAGGACCATGTGTCCTAGGTTAATCAAGTGCTGGACAGACTCCAGAAGGCTGAGCTGACCATAAAAGCTGAGAAGTGCAAGGTGGGAATGGCTGAAGTATCTTACCTGGGCTACCGGGTGGGGAGTAGCTGCCTAAAGCCAGAACCAGCCAAGGCGGAGGCGATCAGAGACTGGCCCGCTCCCCAGACCAAAAAGCAGGTCCAGGCCTGTATTGGGATGGCAGGGTACTATCGAAGATTTGTGCTACACTTTAGTGCCATAGCCGCCCCCCATCACTGAACTGTGCAAGAAGGGGAAGCCAGACAAGGTGGTCTGGACCGAGCAGTGCCAGAGGACTCTCTGTGCGCTGAAGGAGGCTCTGGTCAGTGGCCCAGTTCTGGTAAACCTAGACTTTGACAAGCCCTTTATGGTGTTCACGGATGCCTGACACAGGGCTGGGTGTGGTGCTAATGCAGGTTGATGAAAAGGGGGAGAGACACCCCATCATGTACTTGAGCAAGAAGTTGTTACCCCGGGAGCAGAAGTACACGGCCATAGAGAAGGAATGCCTGGCTATGGCGTTGGCCTTAAGAAATTAGAGCCATATCTCTTTGGGCGACACTTCACTGTGTACGCCGACCACTCCCCCCTGACCTGGCAACACCAGATGAAAGGAGGCAATGCCAAGCTCCTGAGGTGGAACCTGCTCCTGCAGGATTATGATATGGATGTGGTCCATGTGAAGGGGAGTGCCAACATGATAGCTGATGCATTGTCCCGGAGAGGGGGGCCTGAACTTCCCTAGGTTACTGGTCACAGTGACCTCGCTCAGTTCAGTCTTGAAGAGGGAAAGATGTGACAGAGTAAGGAATGGGGAGGATTGACCTGGGGATGTTGTCTGGGAGTTCTGCTGGTACTGTCTGCATTGGTGATGGGATATCAGGGTGTGACTTCACTTGAGGGATGACACCTGAGCATGTAACCTGAGCCAGGAGAGAGTTGGGGCCAGGTGACACCTTCTGCCTGGGATACTGGACAAAGGCTGGAGGAGGAGCTGAGGGGTGTGGCTGGAGGAGACAGCTGGAGGGGGTTTTTCAGTTTTGGAGCTGGCTGGGGAAATGGAGGGAGGCTAGAACTGGGTCTGGCTCCCTACCCCCCAAGATGGACCTGACTGAGGGGTCCTGTTGTCTGTACCTACAAGCTGTGTTTTTGACTGTGTTCCTGTCGTCTAATAAACCTTCTGTTTTACTGGCTGGGTGAGAGTCACAGTGAATCGCAGGAGGTGGGGGATGCAGGACCTCCTCTCCCCCAAACTTTGTGAACAACAGTTCTTGCCATCAAGAGTATTTTGAACTGGAATAGTGATGCTGGGGCTGTCTGTTGCTGAAGATTACATAATGGGGTATGGAAAACTACTTAGCAAATCACTGTTCTAACCAATCAGGTCAACCTCTGACCTTCAGGCTTCATTTGAAAACTGTAATTAAACGTATATTGCTTGGCTGCGTGCGCTTGGGCAAGTCACTTAAAATGTTTCTATTCTGAAAAGTGACTCTGTAAAAAGGTACTGCGATGCCCCATACTTACTGTCTCTCAATTTCCACCTCAAGTATTCTTTATAAGTGGAGATTTTTTTCCCTTCTGTCAACCCTTCAAACTCAGCCTGAGGTGTTAAAGTCAAGTTGAGTGCTTTCCTTCTCCCACATCACCAGTAATTAGACCTGGACAGAAAACAAAACTTTCACCAAAAAAAAAAGCATTGAAAAAAATGGTTTTTAAAATGTGGCCACACATCCCTGGGATGCAACCTGGGACTGTGGGACTGCTGTGATTCCTTCACTCACCAATCTGGGTTGTCTCTCACAATGCCTTACTGTGGCAAGCAGCAAATCCCTGGATGTGCTGTTACCACTCAGTACAACTACATTTGGGGCCCAACACCCAGCCAGATTGCATGAATGCTCCCAGAGCCACTCACAAATCACACAGAGAAAGGCACTAGCCAAATCCCCCCAGCTCCCAGGCTTGTACCACTGGACTATATCGTCTTGCATTGCTCACGGCCCTTTCTTGAGCAATTCATGTTTATTAATTGGTTCACCACTTCAATGGAAAGTGGATATATACCAGCCTTTGTAACCTGAGCAGAGTTACCAAGCACTTCAGTTGAACTCACTGGTAAGGGCACACACTAGAATAAGTTTATTATTATAAAAGATGGATTTTAAGTGATGAAAGGCAAAAAGTCAGAGTAGTTACCAAAAGAAAATTAAAAATAAGCATGCAGTCTAAATTCTCAATCATATTAGACTAGGCAATATCTGGACTAAGCAGTTTCTCACCCCACTGGGTACTGCAGATTGGTCCCCAAGCTAACAGGGAGAGCCTGCATATGAAAGACAGTAACCAGTCTCCTCAACTCCAGTGCTCTCTTTGCCTTCAGCTTGGGTAGGAGAGGAGAAAGGAGAAACTATGCAGCCTCTATCCTCTATTTTATATCCTCATTCCACTTGTTTGGAGAACACAAGTACAGGTATGTCTGGTGGGCATCGCTAAGTCAACATGCAAGGTTGAGCAATTCCCCTGGTGTGGCCTTGTGCAAGTGAGTCATTGACCTGTAACGCCCTTGCTGGACAATGGCTATTGATAGTTCAACACCCGCGTGGGTGCTGGTTACTTCCCTTGTTGTCGTTGTCTCTGGGAATCTAATATCTGGGCGATTCTCCAACTCACAGCATATTTCAGTGACAACCATACAACACAATGTCATAACTTTGTATGCATAAATGATATACATTTTTAGAAAGAACAGTGTTTTTCAGTAGATCATAACCTTTCCCATGATACCTTATAGGGCATGCTTTATATGAAATATCACAATTATATATAAATGTTGAATATGGGGATTACAGGGTGCTCCCCCCAAGGTGTAGAGTGTCACAGTTCCCTATAATAAAAAAGGTTCTGTAGGCTAATTTAGGACCTTGGTGGTAATTGTTCAACCTCATTATCTTTGATTGGTTTGGACAATTGCAAGTGATTTTGAATCTGGTGAACAATTCCGTTGATGGTACACAAAAAGGAATAGACTCTGGCCTGTAGTCTATAGAATTGTCCATCTGGAGTGTGGCAGTGTTTCAGTGGCTATGATTAAAGCAGTAAAGGTGCAGTAGCCTTCACAATGGATATTATCCTGTTCTGTGTGGGAGGACGATGACCAAGGATCTGTGTGGATGTAAATCCACCAGTCTTTACCTTGTTCTGTCACCCTTAAAAACAAGGAAGTCCCCCTGGAGCAGAATTCCACGCTACTGATGTGGACCCTTCCCTTCATGGGGTCCCAACATCCTGTTCCCTCAGTTCCTCTGTGACTTGGGGGAGGAAGAAGGATTTGGACCTTATGTTGGGATACTTCCCTGCAAGAAATGGGTAATGAATTGTTCTTGCTATTGTATCACTAGCTGACATCTATGTCCAGAATTGCTTTTGAAAGCGAGGGCAGAACCTCATTGCTCATTCACATTTTGAATGCTGCTGCATCTCCACAACACAACAGAAGCCCCTGTTTTGTTCATCAATTAACATAATTGGCCTGCTTTGCTGAATGTTAATTTTAGCCAACAAAACAAAAAAAAACTGTTGTCCTTATGAAGGATTTCAGAGTGCTCTAATTGGTTGTGGATGTTGTGAAGTGTCATACTATTAGTGAAAGTACTTCGTGTTCTATGTTCAACTGGTCAGATCACCTCCGACACTTAGTCAACAAGGATACAAATTGTTGTGCAGCCAGATTAGATTCCAGAACTTCAACCGATTTGAATTATGTGAACATTAAGTAAATTAGCCAATTAAATTGCTAATGATAATTCCCTTTGCCTTATTCCCTTGGCAGGCAGACATTTAAGTAGACTTCAAAATAAATAGGATTACTTTTTTGCAGCCACAACAGTGTTGGAGCTGTCAGAAATAATCACATTGTTTATAATAATGTATCATGGTTTAAGATTTCAGCAACAGAAAAAAGTGTTGCATGCTTTATATAAGTATGACAGAATAACTGAAGTGTGCAAAGAAAGAATTTCCTGTGCACACTTCAGCGATACAGACGGGGGCACCAGTAAGGGCATTTAATGTTAGGATGCTTTGTCAAAACTGTGTGTGAGCACATTAATTGTTAGTGGAGTCTGTCTGGAAACTTACTTCATTGAATGTTTATCCCTATACATTTATCATCAAAACAAAGATGTACACACCAGTATTTATGAAAGCTACAGTCCTTGAAAAGAACTTGGCATAATACTGCAACAGGTTCAGTCACAGAGACCCCCTTGGGATTGTTACCTGATGTCCTGAAACTACCTCTGAGCCTGTTTTCTCTGCCATTTTGGACCTCCGGAACCCTGCCTTGTTGAGCCAGACACGTAAGCCTGTTGCAACACAGACCATGGGTCTGAACCATGCCCCCAAAGCTGCAGACTTAACTGAAAACAGCTTAGCAAGTGCTCCTGTCTCCAGCACCCAGCTCCCAATGGGATCCAAACCCCAAATAAATCTGTTTTACTCTGTATAAAGTTTATACAGGGTAAACTCATAAATTGTCTGCCCTCTATAACACTGATAGAGAGATATGCACAGCTGTTTGCTCCCCCAGGTATTAATCACTTACTCTGGGTTCAGTAACAAACAAAAGTGATTTTTTGAAGAATAAAAAGGTAGGATTTAAGTGGTTTCAAGTCATAACAGACAGAACAAAGTCAGTCACCAAGTAAAATAAAGCAAAAACATGCAAGTCTAAGCCTAATACATTAAGAAACTGTTTATAGGTAAAATCTCACCTCAGATGTTCCAATAAGCTTCTTTCACAGACTAGACTCTTTCTTAGTCTAGGCCCAATCCTTTCCCCTGGTACAGTTCTTGTTAGTTCCAGCAGGCATCTTAGGCAAAATCAGGGGATTCCACATGATTGGGACCCCTTTGTTCAGTTCCACCCACCTTTATAGCTTTGGCACAAGGAGGGAATCCTTTGTCTCTCTCTGGGTCCCCCCCCCTTCTAAATGGGAAAGCGCCAGGTTAAAGATGGATTCTAGTATCATGTGACATTTTCACATGTCCTGTGAGACTTCATTACCCACTCACTGGCTCACAAGTATACAGGAAGGCTTACAAGTAAACAGAACCATCTACAACCAATTGTCCTAGTTAATGGGGGGCCATCAAGATTCCAAACCACCATTAATGACACAGACTTTGCATAACTACAATAGGACCTCAGAATTATATTTCATATTCCTAATTTCAGACACAAGAATGATACATTCATAGAAATAGGATGAACACACTCAGAATTATACCCTTTGTAATGATACCTTACAAGAGACCTTTAGCCTAAAGCATATTCCAGTTACATCATATTTACACTTAAACATATTTCCATAAACATATGGAGTGCAATCTTGCAAAATCTTAATGTAAATTAAGTAGCCACTTGCCTACTTTGCCATAGTAATGGGGAGGGGGGGTAATAAAAAAAAACAAACAAAAAAACCCACAAATGTGATGTTACTTGCCTGTCTAAAAAAAAAAAAAAATGGAGAATAGAATTTTTAAGGCTGGTGTTGCAGTTACAGAGCAGGCTGTGCTTCAGACCTCTTTTTGTCCTTCCTGAGTGCACCCCTTTGAGGACAGGTATCACTACCTTCATCCTTCTCTGGGTTTGAACCATGGATTCCTGGATCCTTGGGTTGCAGCCCCCTGCTTATCACCCCTGTTAACCCAACAGGCCCAACTGTGTTTCGTATCTGCAAGTTCTTCTCCCCTGGGAGCCATGCCACAAGGACGCCTCGTTGTTTTTTTCTGATACAGACTAACACGGCTACCACTCTGAAACCAGTGATTAAAGTTTCAGAGTAGCAGCTGTGTTAGTCTGTATTCGTAAAAAGAAAAGGAGTACTTGTGGCATATTAGAGACTAACAAATTTATTTGAGCATAAGCTTTCGTGAGCTACAGCTCACTTCATTGGATGCATTCAGTGGCAAATACAGTGGGGAGATTTATATACATAGAGAACATGAAACAATGGGTGTTACCATACACACAGCAGGAGAGCGGGGGAGGGGGAGGCGGGGGGGAACCTTTTGTAGTGATAATCAAGGTGGGCCATTTCCAGCAGTTGACAAGAACGTCTGAGGAACAGTGGGGGGTGGGGGGAGGGATAAACATGGGGAAATAGTTTTACTTTGTGTAATGCCCCATCCACTCCCAGTCTCTATTCAAGCCTAAGTTAATTGTATCCAGTTTGCAAATTAATTCCAATTCAGCAGTCTCTCGTTTGGAGTCTGTTTTTGAAATTTTTTTTGTTGAAGTATTGCCACTTTTAGGTCTGTAATCGAGTGACCAGAGAGACTGAAGTGTTCTTCAACTGGTTTTTGGATGTCTAATTTGTGTCCATTTATTCTTTTACATAGAGACTGTCCAGTTTGACCAATGTACATGGCAGAGGGGCATTGCTGGCACATGATGGCATATATCACATTGGTAGATGTGCAGGTGAACGAGCCTCTGATATTGTGGCTGATGTGATTAGGGCTTTGTTGCAAGGATAGGTTCCTGGGTTAGTGGTTCTGTTGTGTGGTTGCTGGTGAGTATTTGCTTCAGGTTGGGGGGCTGTCTGTAAGCAAGGACTGGCCTGTCTCCCAAGATCTGTGAGAGTGATGGGTCGTCCTTCAGGATAGGTTGTAGATCCTTGATGATGCGTTGGAGAGGTTTTAGTTGGGGGCTGAAGGTGATGGCTAGTGGCAATTACTCACCAGCAACCGCACACCACACAAACAGAACCACTAACCCAGGAACCTATCTTTGCAACAAAGCCCGTTGCCAACTGTGTCCACATATCTATTCAGGGGACACCATCATAGGGCCTAATCACATCAGCCACACTATCAGAGGCTCGTTCACCTGCACATCTACCAATGTGATATATGCCATCATGTGCCAGCAATGCCCCTCTGCCATGTACATTGGTCAAACTGGACAGTCTCTATGTAAAAGAATAAATGGACACAAATTAGACATCAAGAATTATAACATTCAAAAACCAGTTGGAGAACACTTCAGTCTCTCTGGTCACTCGATTACAGACCTAAAAGTGGCAATACTTCAACAAAAAAAATTTCAAAAACAGACTCCAAACGAGAGACTGCTGAATTGGAATTAATTTGCAAACTGGATACAATTAACTTAGGCTTGAATAGAGACTGGGAGTGGATGGGGCATTACACAAAGTAAAACTATTTCCCCATGTTTATCCCTCCCCCCCCCACTGTTCCTCAGATGTTCTTGTCAACTGCTGGAAATGGCCCACCTTGATTATCACTACAAACCCCCCCCCGCACGTAATAGCTCACCTTAAGTGATCACTCTGGTTACAGTGTGAATGGTAACACCCATTGTTTCACGTTCTCTATGTATATAAATCTCCCCACTGTATTTTCCACTGAATGCATCTGATGAAGTGAGCAGTAGCTCACGAAAGCTTATGCTCAAATAAATTGGTTAGTCTCTATACCTGAAAAAAGAAAAAGGAGAACTAGTGGCACCTTATACTGTCAGTTTCTGAATTTACTGATAAAAACAGTTGTGCATTACTGTAATATTTACTCAGAACATGTTAGTCTATAGGACCTTAGTTTAAAATTTGCTTTAAAAATATTTCACAAACGTGTTGTGATTTTATAATCTTCAGCATCTCTAAAAAATCCTTGCATAGATTTTTAGATGCACAATCTGAGTATTCATCTTAGCCTTAAATGCTTGGATCTTCAGGCATATAGTTTTTTAAATAAATCCTTCAAACAACCACCCTCATCTAAAGTACACATTTTAATTACTATAGTACAAAAAACTTGCTTCCAAAGTCCTGTCCATCCCTTTCTCCCTTCACACCCCTGTTGAAGAGAGCCCTTAAAGGGACAACACCCCTTTCCTTCCAGATAGTCAGAAGTAAAGAAAGGGAAACTCATTTGTCCAACTATTTGATTAACTAGTTTTAAGAGAGCCCTTCAGCAAAATCAGTACCTTAGTAAGATATAAAATCCTTTGCTATGCCTAAAATCTTTGGAAACATTTTTTAAAGTTGATGAAATTTCATAAACATGTCTATTGTTATGGAGATCACACAAAGGAAATTAGTGTTCCCTTTTTCTAAAAGAAACGAATATTGTTATAAACACACTAAACTTCTGTGACTGATTAATTTATAATAATGTCTTTGTTTCAGTTAAATATGTAGTAATCTGGAATTATTATTTTATGAAGGTTTAAGAGTACATTTAAAATATTAAATCAGCAGACAGATACTAAGAAAATGTAAAACAGAGAAGAGCTGCATCATGTATTCCATAATATTTAATGTTGTATGCAGCAGGACAGCTGACTTGCCCTTACTACAAAGTTTTTGCAAATAAATCTCTGGCAAACTTCAGGATATATCAAAAAAACCCATGACTGACATTTTTTACTCCCAAATTTAGTGCTTTTAATTAGGTACCTTCTGCATGTCCAGTCTTTACCTTCTGGCATGCAGTGGAAAACATGATCCATTTTCTTTAGAAAGAAATTGCAGAAGAGTATTTTTTTTCAAAGGTCATTTGCTTCATTTGGGTTCAGGGATTTGGCTGGAAGGGAGGGAGACAGTGGGGAGAGGGCGGGGCCTGGGCAGAGTGGGGGCAGGGCCTGGGGTAGAGCAGGGGTGGAGTATGAGCGGGGTCACAGGCAGAAGAGGTGGACTGGGGAGCTAGCCTCCCCAAGCAGCAGCTTCACCCACCGCCATGACAGCAGGTAAGAGCGAGTCAGCTCCGACACACCCAGTGCGCTCTGCAGTATCTTTAGGCAGGGGCCGAATTCAGAGCTGAATGGCGGCGCTGCGCATTCTGCATGAGGGAGAGTGTACGGGGGTCTCGGCAGGGATCTGTGACTCTCTGCCACCGTGAGGCGGGCAGGGTGGCTTGGTATCCTTTGCTGCCTCATCCTTCCCTGCCACACACCCCCGGGCTGCTGTCAGGCATAGGGGTACCAGTTTAATAATACTGCATAAGGCCCCATAAATCCTAAAGGCAACCCTGCTTATGACCTAAATCCCCTTCAATCCCAGGTTTTGGTCTGGGAAGACTAAAGCTTGCCAGCCTGGTTGGAGCCAGACAGGGGCATTTCTCAGATAATGGCTTCCTCTATTATTCCCTTAAGGAGCCTTGTCTCAATCATTGCTTTGGTTCCTGTTTCCCCCAGCTGCAGCCTCCTTTGATTTAACTCTGAGCGGTAAGGCAGTATAATATAGCTAAGGCCTGGCCTGAGGTACATATCATTCATAAACAGAGATACCTCATTCTTCACAATTGGCATAACTGTTTAGTAACATAGAATATCAGGGTTGGAAGGGACCTCAGGAGGTCATCTAGTCCAACCCCCTGCTTAAAGCAGGGCCAATCCCCAATTTTTGCCCCAGATATGTAAATGGCCCCCTCAAGGATTGAACTCACAACCCTGGGTTTAGCAGGCCAATGCTCAAACCACTGAGCTATCCCTCCCCCCACCAACATGCAAGAACTCAGCTTCGTTCAGAGGTATTACCATGCGGGAAGGAAACCTCTTTAAGACAAGTGGAATTTTAAGCATCCAGGACAGCAATATTCAGTCATTATCCTCTTTTTCTAAAATAGGAACCATGCTGTTTCAGTGGAAACAAGTATCCAGAAACAAAGAATTATATTCCTGGTAGGATTTGACAGCAGTTAGTACCGGTACTATAGTGTTACTGTGCTTTCATTAGATGGTGGCACTGTAATAGCTCTGAAACTTTGGGTTTTCACAGGAAGTTGGTTTAGCTTTCCCTACTGATAGCAGTTGGATTTTTTTTAGTGGCTTGGTTTTCAGAGGTGTTACACCTGTAATTCCCACTGAGCTCAATGGGAATTGCTGCAGCTTTCCAAAAGTCAGGTAATTTCAGACTGCAAGGCTATCATCAGGACACAAGGGGTTACCCCATCCTTTTGACCTCACATCTGTGTCAGACTTCTTGAGTTCTTAGCTACAACTTTGGTTCTTGCCTCCAACGGAAGTCAGCAAAAGCCTATAAACAGGCAATAATGTTAGTCCAAACATAATCAAGAATAGATAGATTAGGGTGTGATCAGTATCAGACCTTGCCCCATTAAATTCTCTACCTTTTGGTTAAGCCTTCCAGATTTTTCTTGTGTGTTGCAAGAATGATTTAACTTGAAGGACATTATTAGTCAGAGCTTAAATTCAGCCGGAGGCCATCCGGATCATCCGGAGCAGAGCTACGGTAAATATTTTCAAACTCACAGAAGCTGTGACGCAGCCCGTGGGGCTCAAGCCGGAAGCCCTGGGGGTTCAGGAAGTAGTCTGTGATAATTTAAGCCTTGTGGCACCTTAGAGAGTAACCAATTTATTTGAGCATAAGCTTTCGTGAGCTACAGCTCACTTCATCAAAAAAGATGTGAGCTGTAGCTCACGAAAGCTTATGCTCAAATAAATTGGTTAGTCTCTAAGGTGCCACAAGTACTCCTTTTGTTTTTGCGAATACAGACTGACACGGCTGTTACTCTGAAATTTAAGCCTTGTTATTAGTTACCTATTTATATTGCAGTAATGCCTAGGAGTCCCAGTCAAGGACCAGGACTTTATTGTTCTAGTCCCTGTTCAAATACAGATAAATAAAATGGTCTGTGTTCCAAAGAACTGACAGTCTGAGGACAAGACAAGAGACAAGTGAAGGCAGATAGATAAGGAGTACAGGGAAACAATGAAACAAAAAATATAGAAAATCAATTAGTATTCCCACTTTGCTTGTAGTATTGCTACAGCTTGCAGGTTAAAAATGATGGAAGGACCTCACCTACAAACAATAGGCCTGTACCTCTTTTAATCTAAGCATGTGTTAATGACTCCTGTTTATTCACAGGTAAACAAGCAACATCCAAATGCTTTTTACCAATGCTTTCTTCTTTTTAAAAAAAAGAGAAAAAGAAACCCCCTTTAATATTACTTCCCCCACTAGGCATAAAATAATTCGTTTAGGTGAGTTTTCTCATGGTACCAACAGAAGCAGTTCCCTGAAAGTTCAGAATAAGCTTCCATTAATAGTTGTTAAGACATTTAATTCCTTCCTCCCTAATTATGGGATCTGAAATCCTCCAAACATCATAGAGAAAAATCTTAATTATAGTAAAAAGAAAAGGGAGTACTTGTGGCACCTTAGAGACTAACAAATTTATTAGAGCATAAGCTTTCGTGAGCTACAGCTCACCTCATTGGATGCATTTCATAGTATTCTCTAAAGAATGCTATAAAATTACATTCAAATTTTCTAATTCCAATACAATAGAACTTCATCTAAATGAATTCCACCAGTATCCTGTCCACTTACATTGCAGCCAAAATGGTATGATTAAAATCAATTCCATCTATTTCCCTGCTGAGACTCCCAGTTACTGCTCTCCCAAATGCCAAAGCAAAAGGTATAAACTGACTCTAATCCTTCTCTTGTGAAAGTAAACAAACAAACTCCCTCTACTGAATCCACCCCCCTCTCTACTTCCCCTCCCCAATTACAGCATACCAGTTTAACAGCAGCAAGTACAGTTACTCCTTACAGGTGCAAAGCAGTATGCCCTCCACAACTAGTAGTGGGGGTTTGAAGGACTCAGAAGCTGACAGGAGGCATGCTCTGATGGGGCTTGTGTTAGCAAGGGAGGAGCTCAATACCTTCCTGCTCTAAAACGGAGGGGCAAAAAAAAAAAAAGTATAGCTTTATAAGAGATTGGGTGTGAATGGTCCGCTTAAGGAGCAAATGTGTATCAAGAGGAGAGTTGTGGGGTGGCTTCCCTTCTAGGAAGAGCTGATTTCAAGGGGATGGAGGCACTGTTAAATGGGGTGTGGTGGTCACATGGAGTCTCTTCCCACTGGCAGAGCTGGTTTTGAAGGCAGAAGTGCCAGCTCATGGCACTACTCATGGAGTTAGAACTTTCCACTTCCTCTGTAATGCTCAATGTAAAGCACAATGTAACCCACTGGTCAGTGGGAGTTGTGACCCCCATGTGTTTGATCTACAAAGGATTTGAGACTTTTGCAGCCATGAGCTGCAAAGCCTGTTGCTTAGCTCAAGAGACGCAGACTTTTAGCTCTGAAGGCCCCAGTTTCAGTCCCCAGTGTTGACCAAAAAGGCAGCTGGCACACATGGATGGTGGAAACTGAGAGCTGAGGCCTAACATCACAACCATAACTGCGATCAGAGGTGGAGGCATCATGAAAATTCTCTTGAGTTGTCACAACAAATATTTATTTTAATGTGAACTTCAGAAATAGCATGGAGTTGTCAGAACTCCAGGAGTAAATATGAATCCCACTGGTTTTGAGAATAGTAGGTACATCCACTCCTGAAAGTGTTAATTTATCCTGAACCTATGGCTGCCACTTCCACTTCCAATCCTGGGGAAGTTAAGAGAGTTAAAAAGCAGGCTGATGTTCTCTACTGTACAGAGTTCTGACAAGAAGCCTCCAAGCGACAAACTGGCAAAGTAAAAAAGTATCCAATTTAAGACAGAGTTATAAATTATGTGGATTTTGTATTTTCCCCCTACATGTGGGCAGATGATCTCTGTACTTGGCTGAATAGAAATTTTATGAACCTCTGCCAAAATTTGATCACTTACAGTAAACTCATTAGTTGCTTGCCGTCCCATTTGACTGTGTAGATGTAAACATTTCATTTTTAAAAATTGTGCCTTGGGAAGTCTTAAGTAGGGAGCAAAGGCCCTATTTGATCAGAAATGGAAGTGTTTGAGCTATAAGAAGGGCAGCAGTGGAGGTCTCAAGCTGTTTGTGCTCAGCTGGGAGTTTTGAGGGGCTTGATGGGACTGCATTTGTGCTTTGCATTTGGAAGACCCAAATATATATTATTCAGGATATTAGCATAGCTAATCATGTTTTCTAGATCCCCAGCTTCGGAGAGGAAAGATGATGAAAGAATATTTGCGAACATATGTTATTAGGTTTGGTATATACACTCTGTGTGCTGTTATATAGAACCCATTGCATTTATTTATTAATTTATAAAATAAATGAGTTCAAAAAAGGGCTGTCCAATGAGTCTGTTTTCCAGCGTTTTAACATTAGCGAAGTGTATTCTGAACAGTAATGCAATATACTTAAATTATTATTTTTTGTCAGGTGCTGACTTTTGGGGGAGTGGGGGAAGAAGGTTGATAATCTCTGAGCTGTGAGATAAATGATTTGGTTGTGACTAATTTGATAACAGTGGTTTCCTTTATGCTCAACAGAACTTAAGTTATGCTTTTGCATTAACACATCTGTTCACAATTCTATGCATGGCAGTATCGTGATAGAGGTTATGATAACCCATCTTAGTCTGTGTACAAAAAATATAATTTGTGTTGATTCTCCTTCAGATTTTGTATTAGCAAGTGATGTTGACATTTAAAATGCATAAAGGTTAGATGTGCATGTGATAATTTAAAACTGTATTCTGCTTTTTTGGAATCTCTATGCTGTAATTCTGACAGGAAATTAATCTTAGAGTCATAAAAATTAGTAGTAATACCATGAGCAGCAGAAATAATAATTACATGTATTTTATGCAATATTCTAGTAGATTAAAAATGTTATTAAACAATAAGAATTATAGCAGTAGACCCCAGTCTTTTAAATAGTGAAGTGAGACAGATACAAAATACATCTGATAGTTTTCTCATTTCTTAATCAGTTCTACATTCTATTTTTATCTAGACTACAGGTATCTGCGCTTGGTTGGTCATTATTATCTGTTACAAATGGAGATGGAAGTAGTGAATATCAGCTGTCATGCCTAGTTGACTGAAAATCAGATTACACACTGTCGCTGAACATCTCTCTGCTAGGCTGGTATCGTAGCTTCTGAATTAATGCTCAATTACAACATGAGATGCTATTCCCCGTTCTTGGTTCAATCAGAACTTCATGCTGGTACCTGATCATTTTCATCTGCAGTCACTATCACTGCATAATAACCATGCTTTACCCCTACATGGACTTTCTGAGTTTTTGCCCTATATGTTGACCACTTAATTCCCAACATGCATCATATATTAACTTTGTTTCCAACTACACTGTTTCCGGTGACTTTACCCCTCAAGATTAAGTCTATAAGCTGCCTTCTTAAAGTAACAGATTTCACCTGCAGCTATCTGCAGTACACACGCAGTGGTATTGTGATGAAGGCGCCACATGGAATTCTCAACACCTGAGCTTGGACTGAGTCAAGATGTTCCAGATTTGTTTTTTATGATGAACTGATAGTCTGGCACCCATACTACATAACTGGTCATATTAGTGTTCTGTAAAGCATCAGCACTGCTTTCTTATCTGAACCCCAGGAAGTTCCAGAAATGCTTTTAATTAAATTGATTCGGCCTTTACACTTATTTCTAATATTTTTAATATGACTCTTCCAAGTGAGCTTGCTATCAAACAACACCTAAAATTTTGAAGCTTTTAGCTATACTTATTTGCTGTCAATATAGATATAATTTATAATCTTTTAAATTTTCCTTTTATGAAATCATTCCCTTCGTTTTGTCAATTGAGAATTTCAAGACCCACCTGTTTCCCCATTCTGCACCCTTCCTTAGGGCTTCAGTTACTCGTTTAGCAGCTATTTCAGGGTTTTAGGTTTTGGCCCATATGGGACAGTCATCAGCAAATAACGTGGTACCAATTATTGTACTCATTTCTTTTAGAAGCTCATTTATCATGATGTTGAATAAGGTAGGACTGATGACGCTTTGCTGTGGAGTGCCATTTGTATGTGTATATATTTGGAGTAGGCTCTCTACACGCTGACCTGCATAGTTCTTTTACTTAAGAAATCTCTCATCCATCTATACATAAGAAGACTGGAGCAGAAAAGGCCTATTTTTGTACTAACCACTCAGCTCCTTCCCTATCTGACTCACCCTTCAGGTGCAGCCAAATAACATAAGTGGCCTCTCAGAGCCACACATCCTTCATTTTAGAGACTAACCAATTTATTTGAGCATAAGCTTTCGTGAGCTACAGCATCCGATGCAGTGAGCTGTAGCTCACGAAAGCTTATACTCAAATTGGTTAGTCTCTAAGGTGCCACAAGTACTCCTTTTCTTTTTGCGAATACAGACTAACACGGCTGCTACTCCGAAACCTGTCATTCTCCATTTTATCACCGGTAAGGGGTAAACACTCCATCACAGTTGGCAGCACATTCTTTTGCTAATGTTAAAAAAAAAAAAAAAAATCTTACAATTTCTGTTGGGAAACTCTGCCACCTCCATTCTTTGGAGCAGCCACTTGAAGACCACTTGGCAGAGGTGGTCATCCTGGGGTGCCTTTTGTGGGCCCTGTGAAAATCCATTCAAATATGACTGAATTATAAGCCTCTGAATATCATCATTTGCAGATGCTTACTTAGCAGAGACTTGTGGGAGGCTGGCAGGAAAATTCTCTGAATGTTCCCTCTCTAGTGAACATGCTCCACTCCCACATGGCTGTGTGCACACCACTCTGAGGTCACTCTGCCCACACAGAGCTCATTGAGCATGATCCAGCCTTGAATTTAATAGGACTTTTCCCTCCAATATTAATTATGTTTATTACAGAAGTGCCCAAGGGCCAATCAAGAATTGCTCTTCCTTGCTGCCAGGGGCTGCTGTGGTCCTGGGCAACAGAACGGAGAGCAGTAAGACTCTTTCCTATGCTCTCAATTCTCCACCTGCTGGTACCCAGACAGCATGGAGAAGAAGGAAACTGCCTGACTGAGGTAGGGGTATAGAAGCAAGGGAGACTAGCACAGACATGGATAGGCTCTGGGGAAAGAATGTATTAGGGGACAAGGGCAGAATGGTCTGTAATCATCAGAGCACGCTCACCCACAAAGCTTGGAATAGAACCCTGCATTCCTGGATCACAATATCCCTCTGCTGTCAGCAAATATCTGTGAAAACCCACTGGAAAAAAAAAAGTGTGTCTCATCCCCCTCTAGTGGCTTGACTTTGAGTTCTTGACTTTGCAACTTCAACTTTTTTGTTTGTCACTAATATAAAATGATCCACCATGACTATAATGAGTGAACAAAGTACTGAGTGAGTATTAAAGACTTGCCAAAGCTATTTGTTTAATTCTGCTTTAGTGTTTCCAGTATTTTCCCTTGGTTGCACCTTTCATCCAAAGGCACCAAAACATTTTAGAAGCTTTAATAGAACTTGAGGGAGTAGTTAATCACCTTTATGTTCTTTCCATTTTTTTAAAGTTCTGTAGCACTTTAAGGCTATTACCTGCTGTTTAGAGAGTTTCACACGTTTTTGCAGCTCAGACGCCAAATTTGTGTCTAACTGCTGGAAGATAATTCAAACCATTAAAAATCATATTACATAAAACAGAAATAGTCTATTCACAGTGCCATCAAGTGGAAGCAAGCTATTATAACACCATCAGTAGGTTTTGTTTATACAGATTCCCTAGGACAAATATTTGTATTCAAGAAGAACCTTATTTATTCTTACTTCACTAAATTTGCAAACCTGATGATTCTGACAAAACCTGTGGTGACTTTTTCTTTCTTCTAACAAATACTGAATAGCAGAGCATTGTATACAGATCTCATATTGTCTAAGACTTAAGTACTTTTGCTGCTACTGTCACTCCATAATTTAGTAAGAGGGATTTTGTGGAAAAAATAGCAGGTACTTAAGTACTATATCACAGTGCATACACACAAGGCAGGTGAATTAAGGTTGCACAGGCAATCTCAATTCTAGTATTCCTAACTTTGGAGTGCTCAACTTTGCCACTTTAAAACATTCTTTCAACATGTATTGTGTGTAATTTCTTAGGTTTTTTTAAAAGAACTACACTTGAAAAACAAATTCCACTGTATGGCCTCTATTGACACCCATATGGTTCCTCAACAGGGTTGGAATCTTAAGATTCACAGCACAGATCTGTTACTTGAGGTAGCACAGTAACTGGTTTAGTAGGCTATGAGACACACACTTTGTCCATGAGTTTCACAGATATTTCCTGACAGCAGAGGAATGGAGAGACTCTCACATTTTGGGTTCCATTCCAGGCTCTGGAGGAAAGTGTGCCTAGTGGGCACAGATTCTTCTGCTCATTCCCCTCCCCCAGATTTCTTGACCCTTGCTGGCCTGTCCCCTCCAACCACTCCTGGGGCCAGTCCTGTCTGTTCCCTACCACTGGCTCCTTGTCCTAATCCCATTCTTCTTGCCTATCCAGTACCAGTCTTAACTCCTCAGGCTTTTCATGCCAGTCCCACTCCCCTGACCCAGCCAATTCCATCCACTAGCTCCATTAGTGCCCATATGGTCTGGATGAACAGCACGAGGTAATGGTCAGAGGGCCAGATGAGCCTTTGCAGCCTTTCTGTAACATCTCGGATTTGGGCTTCAGGCTGGGAGCACACCTCTTGTGATGTTAGGTCAGCAGAGAGATGCCACTGTCCCCCTAAGAAGAGCATCTTCAACCCTGCCCCACTTTTCCGCTTGGGGTGATAGCCATGAGCCTCCCATCCTTTGGGACACATGGCTATTGGGATACGCTCCTCTTCTCTTGGTGCATCCTTCAAAGCAGTGGCACACTGGGAGGGAGCGGAGAAGAGGAATTAAGGAGGTGCATTGCCCAAGTGGCAACACCTGGAGGGATTATGCTTCTACTAGCACAGGAGGAGGAAAGCACATGGGAGAAACACTCAGTTTTTCCAGCTCCTGGAAGTTTATCACAAGTCTTGTGATATTTGATTCCAGCTCCTGGAATCATAGTTTCATGAGAACTTTGTTTTTAAAAAGGAAGTTTTTATCCCTCATAGGAGAAGAGAAAAGGTTAAAAAACAGGATATAAGAACTCCACATTTATCATGCTTAAGCCAATCTCATGATTTTTGGGACCTGACATGTGATTTCGCTCTCTCCCCCCCCCCCCCCCCCCCCCCATTTGGTGTTGGCAATCCTGGAAAGACTGTCCTTATACCTAGAACTCTTCACACCTCCCAAGTTAACCCCTGTATGGTTATGCTCGTGCAGAAGAAAGGGGGTCATGGCTCCACCCCCACCTATACGAGAGGGGTGAGAGGATGCAAGGAACTCAGTGGATTCACACAGGAACAGTAATAATTGGACTTCAGGGAGCTGAGGGGCACAGGAAGGGAAGTAAGGGGAGGCTAGTATTGCCAGCAGCATTAGTAATCCTAGGTGTCTAGGTGGGGTAGGCCCATGACCCCCTCCCTCCTCTGAGCTGGCAAAACCATGGTTTGTGGTGACACTGTCACTAAGCTTACAAACCAAAATCAGAAGTGCAGAAAAGGAACCTGAAAACCTAAAAAAAAGAACTATCTCCCCCCACCCCCAATCAAGAAATGATAAATTAAAAAATGTGGTTTTTTTTAAAAAAGTAGAAAATTGAGAAAAATCAAAATGTTTGACATTTTCATTTTTTTTAAAAAAAAAAAAATAGCCTACTTTTATTGTTGAAATAAAAAAAAAAAAGCACCTGGCTCAAATTAAGTGTTTCTACCTCTTCTGCCTGAAAGTTGCTCTCTGCTTTCTTTATGTAGCTGTGTCTGGCTCACCATCCTGTACATCTGTCTTTATCGGTTTCTATCCTCCTCTACTTCTCTCCACTCTGCAGTGATTTTTACCCTCTTGCTAGGTGTAAAGTCTCTGCTTTGGATAGGTGTCCCCCTTCATCCTTTTCTCTTTCTACAGTTATTGCCGTCCTTTTAGGTATCTCCTCTCTACACTTGTGCAACTGGTTTTCTTCTCTCAGTAGGTTTCCTATTTTATGAAATTCAGAATATCTCATCTCTTGCCCAAGTAAATAAGTGACACACAAAACCTCCTGCCACATTCTGTCCTGGTAGAGCATGAAGTTCTGTGTTAACAGATGATTGGATTTCAGGCCAAGGCAAATTGTCACATGAGATTATCACAAGCTGTGCAATTTGGCATACAGAGTTGCACACCACATGAAAATAGCATATGTATTTACACCAATCATGCACTATGAAGATGCAGAATACATTGCATGTCATACTAAATTATTTTCAGTCAGGAATGACCAGATTATAAACGGAATCTATAGAGTGTCTGCTTCTGTCTTTCTTCTCTTCCTTTCTATTTAGTTCTCATTCTTCCTTATTAGTTCTCTGCCTTTGCTTTATACTCCATTTTAACCTTTATGGATTTTTCTTTAGTGCTATGCTTATTGTCTCCCTTTATTTCACCCTCCTTTCTTTGTATTGTTAAACTTTTCTATTTTATTCTTTATTTTCTGTAATATTAAGGGATTGTTTTTCTAGCTTGCCATGTTGTATTGCTCCCTTTCTGTACAAGTAGGTTCTATTTGTATCCTCCTTCTGGTCTCTGTTACTGCTGTTTAATTTTTCTTCTTTGCTCTTTTCCCTTCCTGTTTTCCTCTTCCTTTTTCCAAATGTGTTACTGAGGATTGGAAAAAAAACAAAACCTGACTGTTGCAGGTAGAAAGCGCTATTAAAGTATGAACTAACATCAGACCGAAAGAACATCCTCCTTCTGCAATTTCATTTGAATATGTTAATTTTCACTTTACCACCAAAAAATAAATAGTGTTATGGTACTGGTGCATAATAGCGGTCAAGTTCTGCCCCAGAAGAGATATGTCAATGGTACTCAGTTGTTAGGGAGCCATATAAATACTTATATTAAATAATCCTTGTATTTATGTACACTTAAAAGATGAGTCAGGAGAAAATATTAGCTCTCAACTGCTCTATCCTACTATCTTATTTTGTATGTTGGGAATACACATCAGATCTTAAGTGAAATTCCCTTTTTTACTTAGTTTAAAGCCCACCTAAGAAATCGTGCAGTAGGCTTGTAGCCCTTGTGCTTAAGTGGAGAATATTTGCCCCATTCTGCTAAATCCACTTTGCATTGGTATGGAGAGGTGTGAGTGGGAGGGTGCAGCAGAGGTCTGCTACACACTGGTGAAGAATAAAGTAAGGTCTCTAAGGGACCTGATGCCAGTATGTAAGTGAGTGCTTCACCAGGGTCAGGATCAGGGAACACTAACCAGTGTCATAATGGTTCCCTGTTGCACTGTGTCAGGTTGGACATAGTTGAGAATTTGCCCTATTGTTACCTTTCTCTTTTGATGGTTGGTGGTGGAAGGATCCCCAAAACCACCCATCCTCAGTTCTCTTACTAGGTTCCTGAAATGATCATATCAAGCTGTTCCTTACTCAATGTCATATATTCCGCTTCCCAGTCCCTCTCCTCCTATCAGACTACTGTCCTAAGGAATTCTCCAGAATGTTTTAGGATATCTGGTGCCCGTATTGTGATAATTGGAAGTCACCCTGCACCTCATGTAGGTACATAGCTCTCATTACTGACTGAAAATACTGAGGGCTACATAAAAATCAGCTTGCACTTAATAGTTATTCCTGGAGGAAAAAATGAAAGGATTTGAGTGGCAATTGAAATAACTGAAAGAGACAAAGGAAGCCAAGCCACAATGGAGGGAACAACCAACGAGGGATATAGCAAGATGAAACCACAGGCAAGACAGAGCTGGAAAAAGTGAAGGAAAGCTAAAAAGTGAGGACTCAAAGACTATGCAGGAAGAGCAGCAACAAATGCTTCCTCAGACAAAACAGATAGGGGTAGCTCAGAAAAGAGCCTAAAAAGGGCAGCAACCCCATCTGTGAACCAAAGCTGAAAGGGAGCCAGAGGAGGACAGTAATCATGATTAGTGACACATCAAGGGAAATCTCGGTATCACATTCTGGAGTGCAATCCAGATGAGTGAGGGACCTTGGGTTCCTCACAGTGCTTTGCTATTGTAGCTCCTAACCTGGGCCCCTCACAGACACTCAGGGCGTGACCTGCATGCTGTTTGTGTGTAGCTGCAACCTGTCCGCCACACTCCAGTCACATGCTGGCTTCCACCAGCCTCAGTTACCACTTGCAGGGTCCCTCCAGTACATTACCAGTCTGTATTCGTATACTGCGTGGACCTGCCCTCTCCTGGACAGTTCTGTTATTAGAGGTCCATTGCCCTGTAAGGAGGCAATATCCAACAGCCTGCTACTTTAAAGGGAGTTACCAAACAATTCAGTTTAAAAACACAATGCTGGATTAGTTTTGATTAAAGAATGAAACAAGCTTATTTAACTACAAAGATAGATTTTATCTACATACAAGTAATTAAAGTTAGAAATGGTTACAAGAGGAAAAAAGATCACACACTTCCTCGTAGCTGAGATTTAACAAAACTAGACTTGGTTAAAGGTAAAATCCTTACTACATGTTCCCAGCCAAATAGCTGACCAAATTCTCAAGTCAGGATCTGTCCCCAACGTTCAAAGGGCTGATTCCATAGGTGGCACATGACTCATGCATTTGGGGAGGCTAGGCGCGAGTGCCAGAAACTCCCTAGAAGTGTGGGGGAACGCGCCACTGGCACCCAGACTGTGGCCCTGTTCCGCCCCCTCCCCCTACCACTCGCGCCTTTCCGCCAAGTTCTCCCCTGTCTGCTGCTCGTGCCTCCTTTCCGAGCACTGGGGGCCTTGGAGGAGGGGGTAGAGAGGCTTAAGTAGTGGGTGCAGTAGACCTTGGGGAGGGGGGGAAAGAGGTGGAGCACAGGTGGAGCCATGGTCTGGTACAGGTGGCTGCCCCCTTCTCGGGAGCTTCTAGTGGCGGTGTTCCAAATGCAGCAAGCTGGCACACCTCCAAAGGGAGGTGCGCCACATCCATGTATTTCTTGCTTTGTTTGGGGAGGTTTAGCCTCCCCAAGCCTCTTATACCTGCCACCCATGGTTGGTTCCTTTGTCTTTGTAGGTAAAAAAAGCAAAGAGAGAGACTAGGTGGTTTTTGCCCCTCACTTTTATAGTCCAGCCCCCCTTTGAAGTGGATGCTTCCCACAGCCCTAGTTGGCCTGGAACGGTGAACCGTGGCCAGTGGGAGCGGTGATTGGCCGAATTGGTAGACACTGCAGGTAAACAAACTGTCCCAGCCCGCCAGCAGATTTCCCTGACCGGCCACATGCCAAAGGTTGCTGATCCCTGTCCTAAAGTATGCTGGGAAAAGGAAGTTTAACCTGGAAAAAATTTTGATTTTGATTGCTTTTTGCATCCGTGTTCCTTTTTAAACTTTATGGATGAAATCCTAATCCCATTGAAGTGAATGGTAAAAATCCATTTTTGCACCATAGCTGTGTAATTACTGTAACTCAGCTGATGATAATGTCCATTGGATTAAGTCTTGGGAGGAGATTTGATTCTTTTTGAATCTATGTAAAGTTGGGTGTTCAAGCTAGCATGCATGAAAAATTACATATGGTACTGGACACAACTTATTTTATTACCTGTCTCCCAGTTTTCTTCTTTTCATTGTTTGTGTTTATGCTCAGTGCAAATACTACCAAAACCATTGGACAAGATTATTTTTGTCTTCACTATGCTACTTTGGGATCATTGATTCTCTACAGCAGCGTATTAATAAACTTTATTTTTGGTATTTTGTATTATTCTGACTGTTTATGAACCCAGCCCAAGGCAACTGCAGCAGGTTTTTTTTCCTTCAAGACAGAGGTTAATAAATAAAATCCTACATTCACACGTATGAGACTTCAGGAAGCCATCACTTACTTTCTTTTTATAGGAAGTGGACAGCTTTGATTAACAGAGCACTATTCCTTTCTCTAGAGCTCCAAATTTGTTTTATGTTTGTTGTAAAGATGAGAACACTTCCTGCCTTAGGTTAAATTAAAACAAAACAAAGAAGCGTATTTGAGAGAGACCGTGAAGGAGATAGCAATCTACCACAGAGAGATACTGGCCTTTTAAACTAGGTTGTCTCAGTGCTCTCCAGTATTTCTTCATCAGATTGAAAGAACTAAATAAAAGGTGATAGTTTTGATGCAGAAGCTAATGTTGATTTTTGATAACCCCGCAAGTCTTTTTACTTAGATTTGATTGAAACTGTTCACTGAATAGGTAACACTGACAGTGTACTTTTTTCTTTTAAAATGGACAGAAATAGAATTAATCTAGTGTATTTCTTATGCATAGTCCGCAACCTTTTATTTTTTCCCCCTAGGCCTCTTAGCTATTGTCGTCACCCACCATCGTTTCTCTGGCAGAGAGAACGCGCGCGAGCATGCATGCATGCCGGTCAATACTTTCATGACCGGTCCTGTAACTACTACGCATCCAGCTGGCAAAGCTTACCCAAGGAGAACTTTTCCCCTATACACTGCAATTATGTTCCTTTTGGATACGTTCTATACCTTCAACAGGGATTAAAACAAGCTTCCATACAAGTGACTTGTGACCTATACTGCAAACACATGGAATATCCAAAGACCATTGTATCATCTTGATATGTATTTTATATATCTTTGTGAGCTAGAGATTGTACTCTGCTCCTTGTGGGGGAGTTACAGGATTTCCTGCAGGAACTAAAAATAACTGGGTAGGGGGTGTAATTCATGTAAACCCCCACCCCATCTCCCAGGCAAAGATTGCACCTGCTGGTTTGTCCTGATTGGAGAAGCCTAGCAAACAAAGAAATGAAGACTGTATAGGGGGACCAGCCTGACATTGTGTGTGTGACCAAACTAAGAACTTACTGAAATGAGGCTGTGACACAGAGGGACAGGCCCTGCAAAGAAGACCTGAGCTACTTTGAAACCTGCCAGGATCTCCATGTGGAAGATAGGTTTCAGAGCAGCAGCCGTGTTAGTCTGTATTCGCAAAAAGAAAAGGAGTACTTGTGGCACCTTAGAGACTTATGCTCAAATAAATTGGTTAGTCTCTAAGGTGCCACAAGTACTCCTTTTCCTTATGTGGAAGATAGGTGACAGTGTCACCTAGGCACATGTATAGGTGGTTTATTGTTTAAGAGGTTCTCTCTGTAACGGTTTTGTTCTGAATAAATAATACTTTGCTTTAAGAAGGCTGAGTAGTCACTGGTTAACCCCGTCCTTGCCCCTGAGAGAACAGCACGGCAGGTGCTGAACTGAACTCAGATGCGTTGAGATAACCACACAGTGAATTGCAGCCTCTCCTGCTCCAGACTGGAGATTTAGTCATGAGACTCAGCCCCAAGAAATGTGACAGCTAGAGGCCTGAGATATGTGAGGGGTTCTGTCAACGAGGCCATGAAGGGGTCAGAGGTGCAGTTATCCCAGCACTGCGATATTACTTCCTCAAAAATAGTATAAAATTTCAATCAAGAAATGCATCCCAGCTGTAGAATTCTATTGGTTGGTTTAAAATTTCTAGATAAAAGCTGAATTTTTCTTTATTAAGAGATGACTCAAAGGCATTGAATCAATAGAAAAACTCCCATGGATCAGGCTCTTAAATGCTATAGTTTTTTCCATAAGAGGTTCTCTTCCAGCAGTTCTGCAGAAACGTTCTTAAAACTGGAAAAATGATAAAGCAAGGGAGTAGATTTTTTTACATAGCAGTTATACCAGTAATGTTCATCACTTGTCTTAAAACATAGGGGCAGTAGGGTATTATGCAGGGTAGTGATATCAACAAGCCATTACTAACAGTATAAAATAATTACATAAATGACACCTTAACATTAATGCTCCTAACTTCGTTACTCATCTGAAAGGAAGGAATAGAATAGTGCACATTTTATTGATGTAAGAGATTATTGAACATGCAGCTGGCTGGAAAGATTCCATCTCTGCTCTGGCCCCGATATGCTGCTTTTGTTCTTTTCTTTGGATACATGCTTTGTGTGGTGTACAAAACAAAATTCACCAATGACAAATTTGATTTAAAAAGAATGTTGGTGGGTTCAGGATTTGGCAGGTGTCTTCCCCAGTATCAGGACACACTCCAGATGTGTTTACAGTGAAAAAGGCATTTTTTGTAGTCTGTTAGTGCTGTCAAGCAGAAAGTGGGGTAACATTCTGTTTTCACTTACACAAGGGGGGGGGAAAAATCACTTAACTCTAGATTTACATCAGTGTAACACCATTAGAATAAATGGGAGCAGAAATTGGTCCCCCGGCCTTTAAATGCTACAAGTGCTGCATCTGCACCTTCTCTCTTTTTACTTCACATACTGAAAAGATCTTGTGACAGGACAGTCCTTTAAAGGCTTCAGGATCACCCATCTCTCTAGCGCACCATTCACATTCATACTTAACATGTGAAAATCCACCTTCAGCTCAGTAAAATTTGATCTGGGTTCTTAGTGGTCTGCTGTTACAAATCTATTCTGTGTCACTTGTAACCTACTCTCTTCTGTTGGTTGCAGAGACTGCAACCAACAAATGCTGAGTTTATTACTGTATGTTTAGACTTAGCAGCACCCTGTAGATACAGGTTAGCAAAAAAGTCTTTTCTTTAGTCATTAGGTAGCTGTGCTACAGAGGGGCTAGGTATTCTAGAGGTTATAGGCTATTGGAAAGAAAAAAAGTTATTCTGCTCTTTTTATTATTGTGTGTGTATTCTCTGTCTAATTAGTGATGTAGTCTGCTTTTAAATGTTAGAGAGCATGTGTATTGCTTTTACGTAAAAGAATAAATGGACACAAATCAGGAATGGTAACATACAAAAGCCAGTAGGAGAACACTTCAATCTCCCTGAACATTCTATAACAGATTTAAAAGTAGCCATACTTCAATAAAAAAAATTCAAAAACAGACTTCAAAGAGAAATTGCAGAGCTACAATTAATTTGCAAATTTAACACCATTAATTTGGTCTTGAATAGGGACTGGGAGTGGCTGGCTCACTGCAAAAGCCATTTTCCCTCTCTTGGTATTGAGACCTCCTCCTCAATTATTGGGCGTGGACCACATCCACCCTGATTGAATTGGCCCGGTTAACCCTCGTTCTCCGCTTGTAAGGTAACTCCCTTCTCTTCATGTGTCAGTATATTTATGCCTGCATATGTAATTGTAACTTCATGCATCTGAAGAAGTGGGGTTTTTACCCACAAAAGCTTATGCCCAAATAAATCTGTTAGTCTTTAAGGTGTCACTGAACTCCTCGTTGTTTTTGTAGATACAGACTAACATGGCTACCCCTCTGATACCTGACACAAATACATACAGAAGTTTCAAATTCTTGTTTCAGGCTTGTAGCAGTGATGGACTAAACTGGTGGCTTAAGTCAAGTGTCTGGTTGCTTGGTTAGAATACTCCCATTAGTATAAATCCATAGTCCAGAGGCCTGAGCAGGAAAGAGGCCAAATTGAGATGTTTCCAGGGCCTTTTATAGCTTCTGCCATGTGGAGGAAAACATTGTTTCAAACAAAGCCCTCAGCACAGCTAGTGGAAAATCACAGGTGAAAAAAGATTGTGTTTGGAATTACATGGGCAAGTCACATGTCCATGCATGGTTCTGCCTAGACACAGTATAAGCCATTACCTATACCTATACCTCAAAACAGCATGTTCACAGGAAAGTCCATTCAAGGTATCTTCCATTGTGAGTTATATATTGGGCCAATCAATATTTACGTGGAATACCTTGTAGGGGTTACCCCAGGAGCAAACATTTGAAATCCAGGCATAGAGCCAATACTCATAGCTTCAAATACAAAAATGATACATGCATACAAATAGCATAACCATAACCAGCAAATCATAACCTTTCCATAGGCATCTTACATGTCACATTTTGTACAAGATTTGTTGCAAATATAGAACAGTGGTTGCAACAATGATCTATATGGCCACATTTTAATCAGATAACGTCACAGTAGATACCTCCCTGTAGCCTAGATTTAGGCACCAGACTCCATGAGGGGGAGGAACATGGCACACACCCCTCTTGTCAGCATCTCCAATGGCTAGTTTAGGTCCCTCCGTGGATAGTGTGGATCACATTTTTAAGTGTCTCTCCCTCCCTGTTTATTGTATAGGGAGTTACAGTGCTTAACTCAGGCTCTGTGCACTGCAGCATGTTCCTGTAATTTTCTAGGTGCCTAAAAGTAAGGGGTTGCAATACCTAAATCCCTTTGTGGGTCCAGGTCTTAATTCCTTCTCTCTCTTCCCCTCAGCAACATACCACATTAGTTTATCCTGGCTCTGCCTCCACCTTCCTGATAGTTGTCCGGATGTGTTGTGGTTCTGAATGCATTCATTGTTCAAAATTATTCACCACATTATTTCCACAGACAGTTCTTTGTCTGTAGTTTGTTAGAGAGCTGTTCATTGTGAATATTTGGTACTCAACATATGAGATAAAAGGAGTACTTGTGGCACCTTAGAGACTAACCAGTTTATTTGAGCATGAGCTTTCGTGAGCTACAGCTCACTTCATCGGGTGCATAGCATATCGTGGAAACTGCAGAAGACATTATAAAGAGGGGTTTCAAAGGGGGATGGGCTGTTGCCAGCAGGAGAGTGAGTTTGTATGTATGGGGGGGGGGGGAAGGGTGAGAAAACCTGGATTTGTGCTGGAAATGGCTCTACTTGATGATCACTTTAGATAAGCTGTTGCCAGCGGGGGAGTGAGGTGGGAGGAAGTTTTGTTTCATGGTCTCTGTGTGTATATAATGTCTTCTGCAGTTTCCACGATATGCTATGCATCCGATGAAGTGAGCTGTAGCTCACGAAAGCTCATGCTCAAATAAACTGGTTAGTCTCTAAGGTGCCACAAGTACTCCTTTTCTTTTTACGAATACAGACTAACACGGCTGTTACTCTGAAACATATGAGATGTTTACATCTGACATACAGAGTATATATAAATAAATAATAGGTTTGTTCCCTGATAACTGACTCAGTGAGTCAGGGTTTTTGAGCAAATAATCATATTTACACATTCAAATTTTACTTTCCCCTGGATGTTCTCCAATAGTTTCTTAAAATTCACTGTTTCCATGGTACTTCTTTGCTAATAAACTTGCTTGCTAGAATATTCACAGAAAGTGAACACAGCTGAAGAGAATTGGTTTAGTACTCCAAATATTCTTAGATTAATTAATTAGTTGCTCATTTCTAGTGCATTCTCTGGTAAAAAGGGACTTGACTTGTTACAGTAGGAGGCACAGCTAACAGTCATCACATAAAACATGCTGATATACTTGCAGCAGGATGTAAAAGTTTTAGAAACACTAGCCTAGAGTCAGTGATCTGAACAAGAAACTTATTTCTGTAAGTTTTGAAACTGAATGTCATTATTTTAGTTTCCTAAGGTTGCATGAATGCAGTCTAGCTGCAGACTATTGTCGGACGATAAAGTATGTGATCACATACACATTTCCAAATGGACTCATGACCTTGTACATAATCCTAATGCTCCTAAGAGAGATCCAGAGAAGTAAAGTGGTGTTGCACTTTGTTTACTTGAGCAATGAAGAAATCTGACGTGATTTTTTCTTCTAAAGATGTACAGTACAAATCGAGAGGGATAACTAAAACTAAACTAATAATATATTCCCAACATGAGCCAGACATTTGTGAACTTACAGAAACTGGAAGAGGAAAGGAAATGTTTCTGCTGATGACAGTGAGAACTTAGTGTTCTTAAACGTCAGACAATTTTGTAAACAAGGAAGTTAAAAGGTTCCTTCAGAGACATGGTAACAGAGGAAAAGTCTATATTTTCTAGTGAACACTGTTGAGGAAATGGGGACAATTTTTTACTTGTATTTAGTACACTGCAGTTCTATAGTAGTCGTCATCTGGAGATACCAGAGCTTTTTAAAAATAATGGCTTGCAGCAACCCAGTTAGGTTGATAAGTATTATTAACCCTATTTTACAGATAAGGAAATTAATGTACAGGAGGGCTAAGTGACTTGACCATGGTCACAAAGCAAGTTAGCAGCGGACCTGGGAATAGAAACCACCTTACTGACTCTTATCATGTATCCTAACCACTAATATTTATTTCCTCATTCTGTGTATAAGGAAATAAGATAATTGCACTGATTATGCTCTTAAAATATAATTATTTTGGATTAAAGATTTTGCTTTAAATTAGGTGGTTGCGCTCTCAGCAGATGTGTGGCCTGGCTTCACTGAAGTAAATGAATATCTGAATTCAGTCAGTGCAGCTGTGCTAATTTTAACTCATTGAAGACCTGGCCTAAAGACTTTACACAGTAAATGAGCTTTAAATATCTTTTCGCACAAAAGACTTTAGTCTGGCACAATCATGTTCTGGATAAAAGCCTGTAATACTCTAACTGTATTTTCTAGTAGTCAGGTATATACACCCCATTGGACTTCTAAATAAAATTTATATAAAAAACAAAGGTAGCCGCTCTGGCTGCATCAGCCTGATTCATGATTTCATTCCTAGGCGCTCCTAACAAATCTAATGAAATGAAAAGCATTTGCCAAAGTTAGATACAAGTTGATTTTGCTTTGGTTTCTCTTTATATTTTTTAGATTGCAGCAAAATAAACTAGAGGCACTAGGTTTAATGATATCTAATTTTATTTTTGGGATCCAAAAAACATGGCTAGATAGGAAAACCATTCTGAATAAAACAGATTATTCTATTTAGCATGTTTCCAGTTGCTTGCTGCTATCAGTTTGTGCTCCTGACAGTAACCTGTGGGAGCCAAATGAGTGAAATTTGTTCAGATGATAGAGATTATACAGAATAAAATCTTTAATCAAGAAACATGGAAGCCACTGGGCTTTTCCTGTATTTATTTCCCTCTTCATTTTATGTACACACATGACTAATAGGTCTATATTATATAGTTGTCTTCCTTACAACATTAAGGTAGAGACAGTCCTTTTCATACTGTAATCCAAAGATATGTAGTTTTGTATACTCTAGTCAGATTCTTTAATACACGTCCTACATAACATTTATCATATGTCGTGTAACTAATGTTGCATTAATGTAGCGTCTACATTTGAGAAGCATCACAGAAGTCAGGAGATTAAAAAGAGGACTGTTTGCACCACAACTGTAATGGCCAATTGGAGCTATATCGGGGACAGACAGCAGGGGAGATACAATGGAGGGGCTGGGAGAGGGGAATTCACATAGCATTCTCTAGCTGTCCTGCACATGCCTGCTTCCTGGACAGTGGACCCACTTCACTCTATACCTAAAAAAACCTGAAGTTAAATCTCTTATAATAAAATGACCTTAATGTATTGCATGCACAGTGTTGTTACCACACTAATTACTGTAACCAAAGACATTATGCATGCATGCACTGTGGGAAAGTTAATGTTCTGAGAAATGAACATTGCATTTAAATGTGCTAGTTAATCTGAAGTGCTGTATAAATTCTTACTGTTTATATGTTAGAATTCATGTGCATAATATTTTACAATTACTTTAATTAGCTATTTTTCTGTGGGGATCAAGTGATGTGGGTCACTCATTACCCACTTCAAGCCAAGTTACCTGACGCTATCTGAAACTACCACACAACTAGGATAGCTTAGCATGACATACTTTTTTTGACTGCAGACTCCATGATTCCTCGTCTCAAGCACTGCTGTCAAAGGATTTAGCAAGACACCACAGGTTTGTGAGATAAGTTTCCCTTTACTGATTTGATATTCGTTTTGTATATAGTTTAATACTTTCATTTTATGGTGTTATTGGTAACATTCCATTTTTCTGTCTGTCAGGTGACGGTGATAAAAAAGATGAGAACCCACATCCAGGAACTTGGCATAATTGAATCAGGTAAGTGCTTTTATCCTGCTGTGTGATGATTAGCTGATAATTATAGAGATGGGTCTTAACTAAAACCTCTCACTTGCAACCTGTGTTGTATTGTTTTCACTGTCAGAGCTCACACGTACACACTTGGTCACTTGTTCTCTTGGCAATTACAGAATCACTTTGGGATGCTTAGCACTAGAGAGAACCAGGTAGAGGGAACTCCTGCCCTACAGAAGTTTACAGGAGTCCTTTCTGTTCATGCACAAACCATTAGAAGCACCAAGTTTCAAGGAGCAGGTAGCTTCGGACTGACCCCAAACGCTCAGTTAGCCACAGAACTGCATTTTCTGAGCATAGCAGAATAGTACAGATGGGAAAAGAAGAAAGATGTCTTTACCCTCTTAAGGATCCAAGGATAGGAAAGGATATTGAATTTAGGAAAAGGGTGAATGGTAAATATACATTCGTGCTCCACAGCCACTCACTCCATACACATGGGGGTGAGGGTGATGGGAAGAAGGGTCCTGAAAACTGAACAAGGTTTTCAACAAACAACAACAAAAAGTCCTAATAAAAGAAGAGATTGCTCCTGTTCTATCTGTACTGGAGCTTTACTCTGTAAAGTCTATGGAGAAAAAGATAATACAAAAGACAATACAGCTGTCATTCTCCTTAGAGCCTCTTCCCCCATAATCCAGGGGAAGGGGGAATAGAATTTTAAAAAGTCTACACTTTAAAGAAAAACAACCAACCACCTAAGCAGACTACCTTGTCACAACTTTCAGAGTATAGTGGATCTTCCTAAAATTTTAAGTTTTTCTGTAAAGGAAGTACAAAAAACAGTTCTGCCCTTATGGGCAGACTCCTAACACACACACTTACTGATTTTATCTGATTTTCAAGCATTTCCAACCTTTTATCATTAACCTTATTTCCTTTAACAAAACTTTTTAGTGGCATGAGTGCTATAAAGAGGTCATGTTACCTCTGCATCCAGGCTGTCCATTTGCTGGGAAGCATGTTCCAGGCCTATAGTTTAGAAATATCTATTGCACTGTTTTCTTGGGAGGAAATATGCCCTGCCCCAAGTCCAATGTAGGTTATTAACACAAGCCTAACTAACCTGTACAGAAGGTCACATTAGGGGGAAATTGGGCAGTGGTATCTAGACTTTTGTGGGCTGCACCTGCACATCTCCTTTAGTTTGGATTGTTGGATGCTATTAGAGGACTGAGAGTTGCACTTTCTGCCTCTAATTCTGATTTCAGACCATGTTTTGGGAGGCCAAAGTCCACAAATAGAAGAGAGAAAGGTGAGGATTTCTCTGAAACTACCTGGGAACTCCATGGGTCATTACCCAGCTCTAGCACCAGCGTTATTTTGACTACCCACGTTTTTATAGAAAAAGTTTGTATCTATGTTTTGAAGTTGTACCATATCCAATTGCGTCAGACTGTTTTCAAAACAAGCAAGCCAGGGAGACCTGATGGTGCATTTTGCTTTCCCGATGTGACCTTCTTTTACCACATCCTGCTCCCCTTTCTCACAGAATTCATGTAGATTCATCAGTGATGCTACTTGCATGAGTAAGGAACACAGGATTTGGTCCTTCTTGCACAACATGCATTTAGAGCAGCAGATGTGACTTTAATTATAGGATGGTTGGGCTTCCTCATTTTCAGTTACCACAATGTATCACTAATAATATCCTACAGGACACAAGTTAGGCCACACTGATTTTAACCAAAATAAATGTTTTAGTGCAGCCCAGTACTCCTGTGGAGGACAGAAGATGAACTGTCTGTAACAGATTCAGAGAAGTCAGGCAGAGTCACAGAACACATCTGTGTTACTGTGAAACTCCTCAGGAGTTTAGTCCCTTGTCTCACGCAGATCTACTACATCCACTCCCCCACTAAGAACAAAAGATGCACAAAAGCATTGAGTTCAGAGGCTCCAGATTACAATCAGCACACTATGGGGGTACCTTTCTCTTGCCAGTTGCAGTTTTATCCCATATAGGGATCAGGGGAGGTACAATGAAGGGGCTGAGAGAAGGACACTCACATGCAATAAATCAGTTTGTTTAGCTCTAATTAATATTTAATTGTGTAATAAATCTGAATGTCTCAAACAGCTGGCAGTGTTTTTAATGTCATGTTTGTTTTAAAATAAAAACACTAATAAACCTTGGTTTGTGGTCTAATTTTTTTCGTTGTTTGAAGTTTTATGTTAAACACTTCATCATACTTAGGCTTCTTAGCTTTAAATGCAGTTATGGTCAGAAAAATAACTAAGTGAAAATGACTTACTTCTGTATTAAATATGTCAGAAAGATCCCAGGCTGAGCTTGTGGGAAAGACTATCTTTTGACTTGAAATCTGACCACATTTGTTCTGGAAGTCCATTGAAAGTGTGAAATTGGAAAGATGTAACTCTCCTTGTTTTGTCAGTGGCTTATCAGAGAACTATGGCACTTTAAGTTATTGTTACCCGTTTTCGGCCTGAGCAGTTAGCCAATTTTCAGGAGCCTGTTGTTTTGGTAAGGAGGAGAAATTGATGATGAGCCAGGTATTTCTTTGACACAATCCTGTTTCACTACAAAGAATGTACGAAGTCCTCTTTCCCTCAGCACAACTGGAATCAAACAGAAGACTTTCTTGGTTTACCGTTCCAAACCCCTTTTCAGCTAGCATTTAGCTCAAAAGCTCTGCTAGCTTTTTTCCAGGGAGCATGCTACTAGTTCTGTGGCTGTATCCTTGGCTTTCTGCTGCTTCTCTCTGACACCTCCTCCAAATATCCAGAATAACCCCTTTGCCCACAGGGCTCAGTTTCTGATCAGTCTTGCCGGTGCCTTTATTTTGGGCAGCAATATGTGCCTGTGATTTGGGGGAGAGGTTTCTATTGTTTCAGCTGTTTAGTTCCATAAAGAAGCCTATTGTTTCTTACATTTATCCTGAATGAAGGACAACTGTTTCACCTACCAGCTTCAATGAGATTTAACCCAACCCATAATATCATTTTGCTACTCACCTAGTACATGATAGCCGTGAGGTAGCATTGGACATGCATAAATAAAATTGTTCATATAAAACTTTGAAAGATTTAAATAGTATTGCATCATTCCTTTTTGAATTATTATTTATATACTCAGAGTTCTAGGAAGCTAAACCTGCAAGCCTCCAATTATTTTACAGTTTAAAATATAATCATACTTTGTGTGATTTGAAAACAAAACATGTCATCTGTATATGCACAAGTGAACAGATTCAGCAACTGAGCCAAATTAGTGTGGTTTGTGTTGCCCAGGTGAGAATAAGTAGTGTTTAACTATTTTTTAGTATAAAAAGGCTCCTGGGTTCTTGCCTGGAGAAGAGTTCTTCCATTTTGAAAATGGGAAAAATCCATGAAATTGCATCATTAAAAATAAAGACCTCAAATATGAACTGTATGCAAAGGGCCAAATCCTGCTTGCCATCTCCATGTGAGTCATCTCACTGACTTCAAGGAGAATACTTCACCACCTGGGAAACACCAACTGGTTCAAGCTTCGGAGTGGTGAGAGCCCAACGCTCTCACTCTCTTCCCCTAACGTATAGCTTTCTAACCCTGACTTGTGTGATAGTTATAGGTTTCTGAACCTGACTTTTGTAATCAAATTTAAGCTAGATTTAATATTGTAACTGTTTTGTTTGTTTGGCTCTCCTCCTTGTATGGTCATTACCTGGCAATAAATAACTTATGGTTAAGCTGGTTGCTTCCCTCCCTCCCTCTCCCCCTCTTTTGTGTTTTTGGCTTCCCTGTTCCTGCAGCACACTCCAGTTACCTAAGCTAAAGATCTCTGTAGCACCCAAAAATCCTGCAGGGTTTGCTCATCAAGTGGGTTACTACCAGAACAATAGGAACGTGAAAGCAGGGATAGGGACATGCTGAACCTATGGCATACGAGGGTGGTAGCTTGAAAGTGCTGCTTGACCCAGCCTACAAGGGTTCAACTGATTGATCCAGTCTGCTCAGACGTACTCTGTTAATGTGCGCGTGTGTGCGTGCGCATGCTCGCTCATCTGATTCTGGGGCTGGAGGAACCCAGCCCTGGGGAACCTAGGTCCTGCAGGATAGGTTCCCCAAGGCTGGTACTCCATTGGGAGGCAACTTGCAGAAGGGAGAAATAGAGCTCTGTATGAGAACACAAGTGACACGAGCAGTATATGGATAGAATTACAGAAACCCCCCGCCCTCAGAAGAGTAACCCTAATAAATGAGCATACCCCAAGCATAACAGGCAAATCTAGTAACACAGAGCAGCTGGTTGGCTGCACAGAGGTGAGCAAGCTGTTTCAGAAAAGGGTAACTTGCTCCCTCCCTCAGAGGGAGCGGGGAGAAACTGGAGGAATTGTCACTGAGCCCTAAATCATTCTCTAGTCTGCTGGCCAGTGGTGCAGTAATGTATCACCCCCCACTGAGGGCAGGATTTACAGATATGGAGTTCTCAGCATCTCAGACAATTTAACTACATCCATACCACAGCCCAGGAATGGATCCAGAAGGAAAATGAATAGGAAACTGGAAGTGTTTGTAAATAAGGCATTATAAGAAAAACAAACAGTTTTATTAAACACCAAAAATAATAATACTTCACACTTACATGGTGCCTTTCCTAGGAAGCACTCAGAGCACACTGGAAATGTTAATTACACCTCATAGTGCTTCTGTGAGGTTTTTTTAAATACCCGTTTTACAAATTCCTAACTGTTCTGGTACTGTAACATGAAGCAACTGGCCAAAGATTATGCAGCAGGTCAGTGGAAAAACCAGCATAGAACCAAGGAATCCTAACTATCTTCAGTCACTAGACCACACTTGCTTATGAAAACAAGGTTAATAAGCTGAAATATAATAGTAAAGTATAATACATTTTGAACATATGGATCAGAACAAACAAACGAGGAAATAAGGCTAATACCCCAAATGACTAGTGTTTTATATGTTGGATTAGTAGCTGTAAGAAATAAGAGAACGAAAAGTTTTCATAGAGAATTTTTGCAGGTGCTGCAAAGTCTGATTTATAGTAGCTATTTTCAGAAGTGACTATAAAGAAATAGGTGAAATGATTTTTGATTAGGGAACTGGATGACTCAAGCAATTGATAGAGAGGTCTGAGGGCTTTTCACAGCACTTGGAATTTGGTAGTGCTGTTTTCATCTGTTGGGCATAGAGGTCCTAGGAGACATCACAAGAGCTACAAACACACTTAGTCCTTTCAGCAGCACAGAGAATAAACATCTTGTTACCTTGTAAGTTTATTGGTGAGGTAGTGTGCAAAGCTCACCCACATTGCTCCCTGGGCTGTTTCAGTTTCCTGGATACATTGAGGAATTTCCTCTTTAGTGTGCTTAAACAAGCAATAAAATTAGTTCTGTTAAGTGAGAGAGCTTTGACAGTCCTTGGAGAAGACGTGGCTAAAGTAAAACTGATGGTACCTTATACAGAAAGGGAGTTGAAAATAAGAATTTTGTCTCAAGCAAAGAGAAGAAGCTGGGATTAGAAGGAAAGAGAATGAAAAAGAAAGAAAAAAGTCTCTGGCAGAACCCACCTCATTCTACTCAGGGCTTGTTTTCATGTAGTCACTCCTTTTTGTTCAGTCTCCCTTTGGCTGGTCATTTCATCCAGGCAGCAAGTTGTCTCTGACTCACAGTTGAGCCCAGACATCCCTCACCAAGCAAGAAACAAAACTCTGGTCAGCCCCAATCTGGGCTGCTTCTTTGCCTTTTAACTCCACTCTCTACACCTGACATCTGATGCAGGTATAGCAGGGCGGGGCCAACAGGGTTCACAGGCCTTCATTAAATCTTTATTGCCAGAGTGGGGCAAAAAAACCCAGGCTAGCAAGGGCAGGGAGTGTCTAAAATTACCGTCTTTGGGGAACAAGGTGGGGGCTGTCCAAAAAGCTCAGCCACTGTGCATTCCCTTTTGTGTATGTCTTATACAACAAGCGTTCTAAAAATAGAGCATAGCCATGGCGGTGCAAGCGGTGCGGAGGGCTAGCCACCCCGAGTATGTACACAGCCAAATTACACCAAGGAAAACAGTGTCCAATGCATTTCTGATGCAACTTAGCTGTCAGAAATCAACTGTCCACAGCTCAACAAAAGTGTTAATACATATTCGCCTCTCAGTATGCGTCATCTTTTTGGCTTGTGATGCAAATAATAAAGAGGACATATTAAAAAAATGCCATTGATTAATTGAGGCAAAATACATATAACTGGAAGGAACGTCCTTGTTTATGCAACCAGTTCTCTGTGTAAGGGTTTTTTTTTTTCCGGGTACCAAAACCCAGGGCCACAGAGAGGTTTCGGGGGGGCCAAGGCAAAATCTAAAACTGGTGCTCCCCACCCTTCCAAAATTACCACTTAAGGGACGCTCTGTGTGGTGGATGGGTTGAAGAGCAAGCCTGCCCCACATTTACCTCCCAACAGTGGCTCCTGTCCCACTGGGCTGGGCCCAACTCCCTGCTCCAGGCCTTGCAACCTGGCACACAGGGTAGCAGCACCACTCACTCAAATTTGGTGCGACGGCCCCTCTGTCATGATGGAGGGGTGTGGCATGGCAAACCCGAGTGGTGAAGCAATCTCATCGCAATGCCACTCGGTTTGGGGGCCTTCCAAAGGGGTCCCAAGGTAAACTGCCTCCCACCAAGTGCCCTGTCAGGAATATTGTGTGGCTAAAAGGATGCATGTATGACTTAATTTTTGGTCCAAAATATAGTCCAATATGATATGCAGTATTAAAATACAGAATGCAGTGTATTTACTAGGTATAAACTTAACATCCCTTAAAATTTACACTGCAACAGTTCACTATTTGTATATCTCCATGTTTGTAACTCATAATATTGCTTACAATGCTGTTCTCACGGAGAGTTCACCCAACCACTTGTTCTGAGCTGTTTTCCCCCAATGCTCTTCACCAAATTACCCCGAAGAAAGAAAGGGAGACAAAGAGCTTCATCAGAAGGTGTTGTAAAACCCACTTCATGGCCAGTTTCTGAGAAAGGAGAGAAAAAGAGCTGTGTTAAGTGTTACCAAGAGCTGCTGCTTCTGAGCTCCTAACTCAGGCAAAACACCACAATGGGACAGTTGTTTGAACAAAGAACAGAGGATGTGATCCACAGTTTACATCACTTCTCTGGACCAATGAGTGAGAAACTTCAGGTTACAGTATTGTCACACAGCTAGCAGTAAGAGCTTTACAACAATTAAAATATCTGTAGCACGCTGCTGCAGACAAACAGCTCTGGGGAAATCCTGTCCCCAGGTATAGAGGGCCTGGGTGCTAGTGCTATCTGTACATTATGGTGGGGCAGTGTACCAGGAGCTGGTGCACGGGGTCCACACTCCTCCACTACCCTCGCCTCCAGATGAAGGGGAGATTTACCACATGTAGACTGCTGCAGATCTGGAGATGCAATAGCAACCACTGAGCAATTCCGTGGTGCAGGTGGAGAGAGGATTCAGTGTCACTCGATTCACACCCCTATCCTTCCACCTCCAAACTCACACTCAAGCCTTAGCCATCTCATGGTCTGTGCAACTGGGTTATTAGGATTTGGGCTTGCGCTTCCTGTTTATAAATATATATTTGCCTAGAAATTGACATTGATATCTGCCGATGTGCAGCATTAATTCAAGAGACAATGATGTGTGGAATAGTCATTGCTAACCTCCAAACCAGCCCACACACTTTCATCAATCCCTTGAAGTCTGCAGCGCAAGGGAAAAAAAAAATGCAAACATGCAAAATCAGCCTGCCACAGCCTGCACCAACACTAAACTGAAAGATGCAGTACTGTAGCCTTAAAATATGGTGCTTCCTCTAGCACCCGGTGAACCAATCAGCATTGCTCATAAGACAAATGCTGTGGGAGCTAACAGTTTACTGTAAAAAAAAAAATGAAGAGATTAAATTGGAAAAATTATAACGAGAAATACAGTGTGAATTTACACCAATACCGAGAAGGGCTTTTTAAAATTAAGATTTTACCTTATAGAAATGATTATTTATCACCATTATGCAATAACCAAGACTTTTGAAAGTTGTTAATGTTATCATGGTACTGAAACCCGTAATGCCTCTGTGATGATGGGACATTTAAGAGATATTTACATGATTAATTACAATCTAAGGAAATTCTTTTAACCATGAAAAAGTGACCTGGGATGAAAGTTGATACACAAAATTTATTTTTAACCAAATGTAAAACAGAGTTTTAATTGCCTATGGCATTTTTAGATCTAGAGCTTCAAAAGTGTACTGTAACCTTCCCTGACTTTTACTTCTTTTGAGCCAAGTTATTGACAACCACCCTGTCAAGTTATATCAATGGGGACACATCAGAATTTCTTGAGAAATCAAATGTAAGGCTAAGCCAGTTCCACCATGTTAGTGGCCTAATGAAATAAATGAAAAGATGCCCATTGATTTCAGTGGTCTTTTGAGCAATCCCCAAGGATACAAGAGGCAACCAAGAAATGCCAATGTGCATTTATTGATATTTTATAAATAATTTTATAAATAAAAATGTAATCAGTCATTTAAAAAAAATTAAAATAAAGTGCTCATTTTGTTGAGGAGCACTCAAGCTGATTTTCATTTCTCTTTCCTTGGGACTTATGCAGGATGGGCGGGTGTGTATTGGGGGAATACTGTGACTGGTAAGAAGTCCCAAGCTTCCATCTGCTATTCTCCCACAGACTCACTGTCCCTGGCATCAGCACTGCCTCAGAGCAGTGCCACTCCTCAGCTCATGGCAATTACCCTCTGACCCGTTGCACAAACATACAGTGTTGATAGGCTACCCAGCAGAACAGCATCCCAGCCCTCCCACTACACACATTGCCCCTCTCTGGGGTCCAGACAACCATTCTTTATCCCTACTCCTGCCTGGTGAAGAAGTGAACAGCAGCCCTTGGGCAGGAGTGGTTAAACACCTTCCCCTTTCATAAAGAAGTAAGGGTTGGCTCACAAAAACAATTTTCTTCTTCTCCCAGGGTTTTCTAGTACCAAGTCTCATCAGACTAGGGGTGGGAGAGCCTCTTCATAAGAAGCTTTCTTCACTCTCAGAAGACGGGAGGCAGGTGTTTCAGCGGGCAGAACGACCAGCCACTCCACCATTTGGATCCAGCAGTGGCAGCAGCTTTTAGACTTCATGAACAGAAGCTGCCACACTTCGGCCTATGTTTGGAGAATTCCAGCAGCAGCTCCTTTTATCCCCATGGCCTAATGCACTTGGAACCACGGTGTTCATTAGATCAGCAGTTCTCAAACTATCAGAGGGGTTCTCAAACTGTGGGTCGGGACCCCAAAGTGGGTCAGGACGCATTTTAATGGGTTCACCAGGCTTGCATTAGATTTCCTGGGACTGAAGCCAAAGTCTGAGTCCCACTGCCCAGGGCCAAAGCCTAAGTCCGAGGGCTTCAGCCCTGGGTGGTGGAGCTCAAGTTACAGGCCCCCTGCCTGGGGCTGATGCCCTTGGGCTTCGGCTTTGGCCCCCTGCCCTGGGCGGTGGAGCTTTGGCCCCCATGCGGGGTGCGGAGGCTCAGGCTTCAGTCCCCCCTCCTAGGGTCATGTAGTAATTTTTCTTGTCAGAAGGGTGTTGTGATGCAAGGAAGTTTGAGAACCCCTGCATTAGAACACCCCTATAAGGAATCTTTGTGTACACATGCATCTTCCACAGCAGCTGTATGGTTACATATACTGGCAGTGGAATGTTTACCTGCTAAATACATTTTTTTAGTGACAACATTTTCAAAAAGAAATCCTTTCTTACTTAGGTCTGGACAGAATACAGAAAGAGTGCAAAAGTGCAAAGTGTTTTTAATCAACAATTTAAGGCCTAAGTTAACTAGGCATTGTCTCTTTAATATGCAATACGATTCACATATTCAGGTTAGCTTGTTCTCAGTACTCAAGCCTGGATTTAAGTTTTCCTTTCTGAGGGCCCAATTCTGCAGGTGCTGGACTCTCTCCATTCTCATTAGCTTCAGAATTCCCTTTTGTTGCTGCTACTGCTGTTGCTGTTGTAAAGTGGAAATGGAGGCATGTAGCGACTGTCAGTACTAATTCAGACAGTTTTCTCCAAGGCAGTGGTTTTGTATCTGATCAAAAGAAAGCATAAATTTCCTTTCTTACTGAGGCCTAGTTAAGATTCTGGGCAGGGCATTAGGTTTTGTGCAAAAAAAATTTTCTTTGCTATTTGAATGGTCATGTCCTGATGACTGGCTAGAATATTTAACATTAGTGGCATGCTCAAGATTTGAGAGCCATGTCAGACATAGTACAGAGGCATTTGAGAGGCAGGAAATGTCAAACCACAATGTCTGTCCTACAAACTGCAGGGTTTTACAGAAGTATTGTAAATACACTATTTATGCTCAGATTCTTCTGAATGGTATTTGGTTGCAGAGGTTCAATACATTTTAATATCAGTTCCACAAAAGTCATACTGATAAGGCCAAAGCTGTTGAAAAGGTCCTTAAGGCATCAACAAACTTTCTACATTAAGGATAAAACTAAAGCTAGATTGTTACAAAAGGTTATATTCTTCTATAAATCACACTCACGTAAATCCAGACTAAGAAATCAATGGAGGCCTTCCAGATTTACACTGAGAGCAACATCTGGCTCATATTCCTTTATGCTGCTATCCCTTTGACCAAGACTATGCTCAAAGTGAGTAAATATGGAAGTAATGTACTATAACTTATAGAACATGTTGTATTGTTAATTCGCTTTCTTTTGATATTGACTAATTGATGCACCATTCTCATTTTTTATGATGGTTGTCTGGTAAGTGGAAATAGATTATCTTTCAAATATTTCTTTAATCAAAGAAACAATAAATGCCATTTTCTTCTGTTTTTCTTTTGTTTAAGAAATTGTGTTGACCCAGGTTAGTCTTCTCCTTTCCCTGATTCAACCTAAAACAGATAGATTTTGTGGCTACTATTATTGTGGACAAGCAAATACTAGTTGATTGCTTTAAGGATATTTTGCCTATCCAGCAGAGATGCTCTTGCCCTTTTTTCATTCTGGAATTGAATGATATGTCCCAAGGATTGTATTTTTTCACATATGTTCCACATAGCTTTAACTTTAATGTAAGAAGCCTCACAATATGCTTTCCAAGTTTAAATTACAAAATACCCTTTCTCTGTTTCTCCAAGACTTACCCATATTGGGCTTCATTGAAGTTGTGCATACTTGTTTTCACGTCTCTTTTATTGTCAGTTGTATCCAGTTGCATAGTCTGGCCAACTAGAATGTAAGTTGGTGTTGTTGTATATGAGAAATATTAGCAGTATGTTATGATGCTGCATGTTAAGTGATGTTTTGATTATATTAATGAGTCTCTCTGTTAAAATTTAAGTCAAGTAAAAGCCCTAGAGTATGTACTTTTGGTTTATAGACAAGAAGTGGAACCATCAAAATTATAATAAATACATGGGCAAAACTGCAATATTTAGGAACTGGCTATGAGAAGTTTTCTTATTTATACTGAATTGCCAAAAGACTGAAGTCCTACAATTGATTTGTCATCCTGGAAAGGAGAATAGAGACAGCTTTCTCTGGGGAAATGAATGAAGAATAGACCCAAGTGTCAACAGCAAGAAGTGCAATGACATGCTGTGCCGTGACATTTGTCACATTAATACTAAATACCTCTGAGCTCAAAATAAACAAGTGTAGAACACCAATGGCAAGTTTCACAATGTCCATAGGCAAGCCAACAACATAACAGGAATGTATTTCCAAAAGATACAACATATGATTATATTTTACCAGAGAGGCACATGATTACACAATAAATACTTAAATGGTCAATAACGTCAATAGAGACAGATAAGACTGTAAAAGATAAATAGAAAAATTTCTGTGAAATGTAAATTATGAACCAGGTGGTCTTTTATCTGGGTTATGCCTATGTATGGGACAAGAAACTCTATAAGGTAATCCCATTAATAAATTTCCTAAATATTCTTCTGTTTGTTGGTGAGGTTAGCTACTGCAGAAGACGCACCTGGACTGCTTTGATTGGCAAGAAGTAGCATCAAGGAAATGTCAGAGACTTTGGTAATTTCTAAATCCCCTGATTTTACTTTAACCATCTTCCAAATAGGAATTCTTGCTTGCATATGACAGCATGTGCTCCTACTCAGAATTGTTTTGTAGTGGGAAAGAAAGGAGAAGAAAAATGCAGCAAAATCCACACTGGGTCAATGCTACAAATAGCAGGCCAGTCAATAGAGCTATACCAATTTACACCAGCTAAAGATCTACCCAGGAATCCTGGTTTGCTTAATTGTTACCCCCAGCTTACACTGTTCCTTTATTGATCTGAGCTGGAAGTGAAGACTTTAATGCCATTTACTTCAGTTGGAGTTGAGGGTGTTGAGCATCTTGCAGAAGGCTCTCAGCATCTCATAGGCTTGGGCCCGACATGCGGTCTGTTCCAGATGAGCTATGTCACTAATAACTCTTTAGGCTAAAAAATCTGTTCCACTTCGTATTTAGCTGTCTGTGACACTCTGAGTACCTTTCCCAGACCTGAAGAAGAGCTCTGTGTAAGCTCAAAAACTTGTCTCTTTAACCCCTCACCCCTCTTCTCTCTGTTAAATATAAAGATGCCAGATTCCTGGTCAAACAATTGTTCTCTCTCTATAAATCACAACATGTCTTTTGAAACTTACCTGAGAAGAATCTGAAGAGAAAGTTAGTTATATCAACATGATCTCAGTGTAGACCGTTATATACAGAAGAGCTAAACCAGAGATGCCAATTCTCCCTAATTTTCCATAACCCTCCTGATTTTTACATGTAATTATGAAATTACTAATTGAGGCTTAAACCTACTAATTTTGCAAACATGCACATATATCTATCTATAGATACGTGTGTGTATAAAATTTGCATTCGGGAACTATGAACACAGCAAATGGCACCACAGGCCCGGGGGACATTCTTCTCCACTACTCTGTGTCTGATAGGGGGTAAGATGCGGCACTTTTGAGTGGGTTGGGACATTGCTGGATTCACCGCCCAAGCCACAGGATGCATGTTGCTCTCTAATTGCCCCGGGTAGGCCTGCTGGACTATGTTAACTGCACTCACCAGCAACAGCAACAGCAGAGCCTGCATGGGGAATCCAGTGCCCCAAGCCCCACTGACAAACACTGCTGCTTGCCTCCTGTCAGACCCTCACTGTGCAGTCATTGGGGGAGGAGAAGCCAGAACTGAGGGTTTAGGCCCAGCGCTCTCCCCTCCCAGACCCGGGGCTAAAGTCTTGAGCCCTGGTGCTCCTCCCTGTGGAGTTCTGGGCTTTAGCCCTGTGGTGGGCACCAGTTCACTGGGCTGCAGCCTCATAGGTGGACCCCCTGAAACCACAGACTACCAGGGGGCTGCGGACGTCCTTTGAGAATCACTGCTCTAGAGCCCCGCATCCGATCCATAATACGCAAAGATGAGGAAACAAAGGACCGCATCCATGGATATAAAGCAGATATCCACGGATTTTCAGGGCTCTAGCAATATGAAGATGTTCACACCTCATCAAATGATCTTCATGCAGTTTTATAACAGTTCTTCAGTCACGAAAGATGAGTCTGATAATTCAAGCACAGAACTGAGACCCAGGAGCTCTGGTTCTTTTTCTGACTTTGCCAAAGACTTGCTTTGTGACCCGTGGGAAGTTATTTAACCTAACTGTTTGCCTACCTGTAGAAAAAAATTGGTTTTTTAAGGCTTAGCTCACTTATGTCTGTAAAATGTTTTGAGATACTTAGGGTACATTTACACTACAAGCACTACAGCGGTACAGTGCTGTAGCGTAGACAGTACAATAATGGAATGGGTTTTTAATCGCTGTAGTAAATCCTTCCCAGCGAGAGGCAGTAGTTGACTCAACAGAAGAATTCCTCCATCGACCTCACTGTGTATAGGCTGGGGGTTAGGTAGACCTAACTACTCTGCACAGGGGATGAAGTTTTTCACAGCCCTGAGCGATGTAGTTAGGTAGACCAGGCCTTAGACTGAGACCACTGCAAAAGTGCCAAATATTGCTACACAGTGACTTACTGCTGATGTGTTTGGAACTGCCATCTAATATAAGAGGGAGAAGTGCAAAGGTGGTGATGCACAACTTTTGGTGATAAGTGAGATCTGTGATTAAATTACACAAATGTTTTTCTTTTGTCTTGTGGGTCCTGCCAGTTTTCGTCTCTCTGGTGGAGGGAGCTTGTGGTTATGAGAATGTTCTTGTTTCCTTCATGTCCATGTTTTTTCAAAAGACTTGTCTGGAGGTAGTGAGTCCGATTAAGAACCTTCATGTCACATTTGATGTAACCTTTTAATGGAGAACTAGGGTTGTTATAAATAGGGCTGGTACACCGCTTATTATAAAGGTTGACAGAATTTTCTCCCATAGGTAGAACAACCTGTCCTTGATCTTGGAAATGACTGAACCATTTTGGATGAAATTTCTCCCCCAAAACAATTTAGCCTCAGGCAGACATCCACGTGGGAAATTTCAGTCCAAACAGTTAAAGATGGGCAAAGTTATGAGCAACTGAAAAAGGTCATTGTCTGGAGAGTGAGAGGCTACCTTGATAATAGGTGGCAATGCTAGTCTGTATTTATGTGGTTACACTAACTGTTGTACATATGCAGTCCCTTTTCTTGTGATGACCTCAGAGACGCAACACATACCTTTATTACTTGATTAATATAGTTCACTCTTAGCAGGACTTCCAGCAGGGTTTCTCCAGAGCTTGGAATTAGTTCAGACTGCAGAAGTACATCAGAAGTACATCTGCTCACTGGCTTGATCAGCCATGCTCATATTAAGCCAACTTTGCAGTTTTTACATAGGCTGACTATAAAGTGAGCAGGCTTTTGTTTAGCCCTGTTTTATAAGCCTGTAATGGTGCAGGACCTGGCTCTTTTAAAGCTTCTTCATTGAACCTCATGCTGACTGACACTACCTTCAATTTTAGGTTGGGCTATAATTATGCCTTTCCTGTGATGGGTCCTAGGATGTCATACCTGTTCCATCCTAGACAGCCCTCTCAGTCTGGCCTTCTCCATTTCTATTCTTCGCAATTTTTCTTCCCCAAATTTATTTTTAAATGACCACTGTTGTCCCTTTGTATCCCCCTCCCCTGTACCTCGTCAGACACCCTGATTTTATGTTGCATTTTGAATTATTGCCTAGCAACCTAAAGGAATTGATGGGCCAGGTTCATTTAGAATAAAATTATTATTAGAGATTCAAGTCAGACAACATTTCCATTGACATTAGTAGGAATTTTGCTTGAGTAGACTACAGGATTTGGCAACTAAGTATTAACAGAGGTGGGTGGTTTTCCCCTGATCTCTCTTAACACTTCCACGAGTGTTTTGGCCTGGGAGAGTATAATAGGCATATTTTCAGATTTCAGATTTATCTGAAACAACAAAGTTTATTATGAGGTTTTCTTTGGAACGTCGCATGCAGATTATTGTCCCCTCCCACACACTAAGTGCTAAACACAAGGAAATATTTAAGTATTAAATATGTCTGATAAAATGTAGCTAAAATAGGTTTACTAAATCCTGTCCACATTTTGTGTGTGTGTGTGTTTATATGACAAAACAATGCACAACATGGCTCATCTAGGTTTTTCAAGCTTCATCTGCTTTGGTGATGTCAGATCTGAGTAATACTTAACATAAAAGTGACTGGGGTTAGAAACAGGTTAAACAGAGAACTAAAATAGGAAGAGTGGATGAGTATAGTTCTAATGATATAAAAAACATTTTTAGGACTTCATTGTTATAAATCTGACTTCACCAGGATTTTTTTTTTAGTCACTCCTATTTCAAGATTTGAGTATGTATAAGAAAAGATGCAGGGTCAGATTCTGTTCTTCACCACCTGGAGGGGCACCACAGAAAGTCCAGGCCAGGGGCAGGCTGTGACTTTAAGCCTCCTTTGTGCCCTTCTGATTCTAGGTTGTTCTAGGGCTGTAACAGCCCAAGCATCTCTCTGCTATGGCGCTGCCTCCTATTCCACCTCCAGCAGTCCTCCAACAGCAGGGTTCAGGGGGATGGGGTCCAGCGTAAGTATCTGATCTTTTAGATTTTTACAGGGATTGTTTTCTACTACAGAATGTCATAGGGATCTGGCTGGTGAAGAGACTATCTAGTTCCCTTGTGTGCGGGCAATCACATGAGGCAGACCAACACTTGCCTCATTATGGTGAAATTCTCCCTGGCCTCATGCAGGCTGTTTACAGCCCCGACAGGCTGCCAAATTTGAGATTGTATTGTCTTTTCTTTGTCTCTGAAGCACCATGTACTTTTATAGCACTGAATAAATAATAACATGCAAACATGAATTTAAAAAACCTCAGAGGCAATGGACTAATCAAGCAATGGATTGCTCTTGATCTGTACAGCTCTCATTGATGTCCGGGGAGGTATGTGTATGGATTTAGGGTTCATAGAATATCCACAGAATATAAGGGTTCAAACCTGTAATTAGCTTGGAAAAATCTCTGGTTTTGGCAAATGTTTCTGTGAAGTGCAAGCTGCTGCTATGCTTTGATTTGATCAGAGACATGGATATAAGAATTACCAGACACTGTACAGATGCCAGAACGTAATGTGATTTAGATGAGTGTTCACACTTAACCCTATTGCAATTGATTTTGGTCTGTAGATTCTTGAATTTAATAAAACATTGATATATTCCACCTATTTTTAAGAATATAGGAAATGTTTAAATGGTGTCACTGAGTCTGCTTTTTGAACATGCAAGTCAGGATGAGTAAAAACCAAATTTGGAGTGTCGTTGTAGCTGTAGCCGTGCTGGTACCCAGGGTATTAAAGAGACAAGGTGAATGAAGTAATATCTGTTATTCAACCAACTCTTGTTGGCGAAAGAGACAAGCTTTCTAGCTCCACCTCTCAGCAGATTAGCTAGATCAGTTTATTACTGAGATTGCATTATTTGTACAAAATATGCTATCACACATTTACTGATGCCACTATGCTGTGACGTACCATTATAAATCAAGCTTCAGTTGCAAAAACAAATGAACAAAGTACATTTTGTAAACTTGTGTCATTGGATTTTTTAATAGTATATTTATTTGCTTTCTGAACAATGTGTACAGTTCAAGCATTTATAGTGGGTTTCCTAGTAATTTAGTGCAAATTAGATAGGGTAAGAAATTACCCCCATAAGGAATTACCTTTCATAGAATCATAGACTATCAGGGTTGGAAGGGACCTCAGGAGGTCATCTAGTCCAACCCCCTGCTCAAAGCAGGATCAATCCCCAATTTTTGCCACAGATCCCTAAATGGCCCCCTTAAGGATTGAACTCATAACCCTGGGTTTAGCAGGCCAATGCTCAAACCACTGAGCTATCCCTCCCCCCTCATGTTGCTAGTACTTTCAAAATTGAAAAAATGCTTGCTAATTGTGCCTTGGATTGGTAATTGGATATAGCAAGGATGAGTAACTTCATCTGTTGCGAAATGGTTTATATAATAAGTTGCATTTTCCCCATGAATTTCACACTGATGGTCAGTCCATTGGCATGACTACAGGCCATAGCTATGCCTCCCCACTTATTGCACGTTCAAGCATAGACAGATTATATTTTCCTTACTCAAGCTTTGGACTTGTTAGCAGCAGCTCCTTTAAGAGTTTTAATGTCAGATATGAGCTGATAGAGTTTCTTGTGCAATAAAACCTTAGTGTTTGGTAAAACATTCACAGACCCAGATTGCACCAGGTAAGTTCCCTCTGCCTGTTTTGTATTGCAGAAGGGACAGCAGAGAGAGTACAGGAAAACAGCTCCTTCTTAAAATGTTCCTGTGTCACACTGAGGCAAATTAAAATAGACCTGTCATTTTTCTCTGTGTTCTTTCTCATCATTGCTGCTTTTTGACAACATATCTATGACCAAGCATAAGACTTCTCCTTTCTATTCAGTCTGCTCCTCCTGCCTTGTTTATTTAGTTATGCCACAGCTCAGTATTTTGTTATTGAATCACCACTTCATGCTGGAGAATTCAGATGTCAAAAACAGTGGGTTGTGACATCACTGAAGTGTTTAGTGCTGTTTATTATAAACAAGACACTTATATTTAAGGAAAAATCTTTTTAGTAACTAGAATGCATTACAGTTAAATAGATTCTGGCCAAGCATGATGCAATATTCTTTTACGTTGATGTGCCAGAGGATCTTTTATTACTCACCCATCAGTCAAAAAAAAAAAAAGAAGTATCCAAATTCACGGTGACATTTCTTCAACTATTCACTTACATACTCTTTTGGGAGCAAACCCCCTGAAGGATTTGGTATACTATCAAGTCTTCACAATAATTGGCTAAAATGTTCAAGGGCAGTCAGCACACCATTGGATATTTTTGTAAAGCCAATTGCCATAGTGTCTAGCTTCTGTAATGGTACTTCTGAATGTTTCCTGTCTGTTAAAGGATCACAGAATGCATCAGAAAACAGGTGTTTTTATATTGCAGTTGTAAATGCATATTTAATTTATTTATTAGAAGCCAAAATGTGATAAATTTGTTCTACTCCACTCTGTGATTTTGCAATAGAAGAGCCTTTAAAAAATGTCAGTAACCATTAGCGATGTGTCAATTACTGTATTACAGTTTTGCGAGAGACTGTTTAAGCAGCAGTAGCTATATGGCTCAGAAAAGACAAAATAGAGTGGCAGCAGATTTTTGTTTTGCCAAACTCTCTTTTAAAAAGTGGCACAATTGCTTTAAATCACTGGTGGTGGTTCTCCATATGATATTGAATTATATCACTTAATTATGAACTTTTATTCACTCATTTTATTCTTTATTGTAAAGTTTTCAATACCTTTGCACTGCATGTTGTGTAGTCATCTATAGTTGTGCAAAGTGGGTGTAAAACACCACTTTTCTGAGCTAGTAGCAGTTTATATACCAACTTTTCACAGGTGCAAATGATTATACACAAGGTGCACAGCTATGGCGAATGAGGCCTGCTGAGTGGTTGTCCATCTCACCAGACAGTAATTTGTGCTCTCAGCCATTTTTGTCATTCCTGAAAATACATGATGTGTCTTCTTATACCACACCCTGGTGTCTAAATACCTTGGTCTAGAATAAAAGTTTTGCTCCTGACTCTAATGGTGCAGGACTAGGTTCCAAACTGGTTCTAAAAGTTATATATAGTAAAAGGTTAAAAGTATTCAAATCTCATGAATGCATCAGGTCAGACTTTTTCTTGTAAGCAATTTTTTTCTGCAGAGATCTCTTCCCTGAGTATGGCATTCAGTGATGCATCACTAGTAACCAAGTTTTCTATTTTTTTTTAAACAAAAACTAAACAGAGAGTTGTAAAATTCTCCCAGTACAGTTTTTGGTAATGAAAATTTGAAAGCTTCATTCTTTCCCCTCTGGTAGCGGGGGAGGAGTCCCTTCAAGCTCCCTCCAGACCCCACTTCAAGTCCTTATATGGCCTCTCTCTCTCCACTCTAGCAAACACCTAAAGGGGTTCTTGGAGCAAACAAAAGAAAAGTCCTCTCCCCTCTTTCTTCCCTTATGGCAGAGAGGCGTCTGTGGGAAAATAAAGAAAAGGGTCTACCTCCAGCCCCTCCCCGTGGGGCATACTGCTCTGAGGCTGGGTCATGCAGCTTCCGGAGCAGTGAGGCTTGTTGCTGTCTCCCTATCGGTGAGCCTGTCTCTGCTGTCTGAGGCAGGGCTACCCTCTTCCAGTTCACCACCCCTTTCTGTGTCAGGTTTTCCATTTTTAAGCTCCCCTCTGTCCAAGCATAAAAAGCCTCTCTGTCAGTGTGAGGGCATGCCACTTCATACCCACTCCCTTTGGTCTCTTTGGCACTTTCATGCATTACGGTTGTGTTTTTACTTTTAATTTTCATTTTGAATGGCCTTTCCCACTGATCATAATCAGTCAAACCTACCAATTTGGATTTTTTAATGTAGAAAAGAATGTTAAAATTGACACATTTGAAGAGTAGAGCAATTGTTGCCATCCCATTGATAAAGAGCAAACATACCTTCTGTCTAAAATGCCTCATTTTAGTTTAAGGAGAAACACCATAAGAAAGAACAAAGGAGAGTCTTTGAGGGAGAACAGTGTGTGTGTGTGTGTGTGTCTCTGTCTCTCTCCCCTGTTGCAGGCTGCAGTAACTAGGAGAACAAAATTATTACTTTAAAGGTGAAAAAGACAGAAAACAAAGACATCACAGTTTCATAGCTGCTACACGCCAGAGCAACTCCATGTTTTCAGGAGATACTCTCAGAATTCTCATCTTTGTACAAAGGCCAAGTGTAATAGAATGCTAAATTGTACTATGCTGTTTAGCCACTTGGCGGCATTGTGTAAAATACTTTATTTAAACAAACCTCAGCCATACCTGTCAGAGCATTAAAGGATCTTATGATGAACACAGCTGGTGTGTATAAGCAAGCTCTGTGACTAGTCTGTATATCGTACAGAAGTACATGACACCAAATAAATGGACAGATGAGACCAACACAATGGTAAGGGAAGTATCAATCCAATCAGTAGGGTTCATCCCATTGATTACTAGGAAGTTCCCTGAAATTTGGGAATTGATCAGATATGGTCTTTACAGACAAACAGAGAAATGCCACTGAATTGAATGTTATGCCTCACTTTGCTCAGTCAACAACTGCACAAAAGATTGTTCTTGGCATAATACCAACCAGGTTAAGCAACAACTGTTCTGTAAATATCACAGGACCTGAGGCTTCCATCTGTGCTGGGGTCTCTATTACTAATACATTATGGAAGCTCACCTCGGGCTCCAAGATTTCAACCCTGCTTTCCAAGAGAGTGTTATTTTTATTTGCGCTTTGTTTTGTAAACAAGGTAGACATTATACCATTCACATGTAAGTCTGATTGGATGTAGAAAACCAAACTATTCTCATCCGTGATGTTTATTTTTGTATTCATCTCATCAATTATTCCTTCCAAGCATGTCAAGATAGACTGATTTTTTTCTGTCTAGCCATAATCTCTTCCAATATCCCTCTAGTCATCTGGTTGCCTTCTTCCTCTCCTTCAGCATCACTTTCAGACCAGGGGCTTAGTCCTGGTACAGGTCTGAGTCCCCTCAGCTCTAATGGACTTTGACAGACCTTGAGGACTCTTGGCATCTCATAAAAGGTGCTCAGTGTCTCACAAGACTGGGCCAGAACTAGCCAGCGGTGCCAATGCTGCATCTATTGTTTCAAAGCTCTGGTTTGAAAGTACCAGTATTCTTATGTTTTTACTTTCTTGTTGGTATTGTGAAGTCACCTCACCTCACCTCACCTCATGTGAGCTTTATGCACAAAATCCTAAACTTTACAGTTATTGAAGTATTTGGCTAGAGGATTTGTTCATTTGAAATACAGAGCCAGCACAATCTGTGGCCACTTCATTCCCTGTCACTGTGGTTCTCACCTCCCTCCCTAGTATTTTTTAAATAAAGTAAATGGAGTGAACCTTAAAAGATTCAGTGTAGTCTCAAGTTTAGATTCTTACCTAAATGCATATGAACTTTTTGAATTTTCTTCCCCTTTTGCCAATTTCTACTCAACCAGATGCTGTTCCTTCCTTCCTTCCCTCCCTCTCTCCCTACAGCTCCTGAAGCTTGATCTTCAACTCTGTTCCTCTCAGAGTCAGAGTCAGTCTCTGCTGCGCTTGCCATCTTCAGATGTTGCATGTTTGAGGGGGGAGGGGAAGGGGTTACCATGACAGAGGCAATCCCAAAAGAACGGGAATCCTTTGACTTGGGGAAACTCCAGAATATTCAAGATTTTAATGCAGTTTCCACCTGAGGACGGATTTCCACACTTGCTGAGAATCCAGCAATGGATTTGTCAGAATAATAGCAAAGATCCTCACCAGCTGAATCCATAAATCCAAATAGTTTTGAGTCTGGTTTGGTTTGGGGGGCTAATGTTTGGAATAGTTCTTTCCCCCAATCTCTAGGGTCCATTCACAGATAATTTGCTTTGTTTTTACTTATATAATGGAAGACTTTAAAGGGTACAGAGCACTTCCTGACAGTTGCCAAGTGTCCTCAGATCTCATTGCTAAATAATATGGATGCTTACGTTCAATAGTGTTTCCTAATGACCTAAAATTTCTCTATGAAACAGGTGATGCAGATGTACCTCCCATTTTGTGGAATTGCCATATCTAACGCTCAGCTATTTGCTGCTTCAAGGAAGGAATATGACAGAAGCAGAGTAAGTAGAGAGCAACACGTTGGACAGCTATCAACCACATCTCTCTTTCCTTCAAATTCCAGAACAGACAGTTTTAAGGAACCAATTATGTTTTAGTTCAAAATAATCCCAAGAGAACCTTTTAAGTGGATGGTGAATGTCCTTGAAGCTACAGGCTTAGATGGTGGTAGATAAATTTGCTTTTGACGTTAAATGTTTGTTTCCTGTTGACAATTTCAAGTTTATTGTGCTAAGATATGTGTGTTTAGAACCCATGCTGCAGAGTAGAATGAGTTACATTTCCACAGTTTCAGATCTTTTTAAAATTCCAGAAATATCAACCCTCAAGCATCCTTTATTTGTAATATTTCATTTGCCTACCAGGAGTGAGTTATGCAGGGTACTCCAAAGGAGTACAACCACAACCTTTAAGCCACACCGTTATGCATTCTGTAAATAACACATATTTTGCAGAAAAAAGATCATGGAAATGTTCTAGCGAGCTTTTTTTATTGGTATTGTTTTTCTTAAATCTCTCCTCCTGTGAAGCTAAACTCCCTTTGTTCAGTCCTCTCACTGAGTTCAATGGGACCAAGATTTCACCCTATGTGTCCAACTAGGTATGATTTGTAAGGAGAGGGAAATTATAATGAACAAATATTAAAATCTCCAAACGTTACCTTAGATTTTGTATATATAATTATGTAATCATGAGTATCTTGGTATCTACCAGGACCAGACACCTTTGCTTTATGTCCCATTGGGAAGCTAGGAGTCTCCCCTTTCCAATAGTTTAGAGCTCTAGGTTGTAGATCATGAGGTCTTTACCCCTGTACAGGTCTGAGTATGGACCACTGCAATTTTGGGAGAGAGGGGGAGAAGGAGACATTTTTATGGCAGTTTTTTTAACAATATGGTGACTGAAGCTGCTCAGGGATTTAGCTATTTGCAATTAATTCTTTAATGCTATCTAAACTTACATAGGACAGATTGAGGAGGAATTGCCAAGAGCTGTCTTTTGCTCTGTGGGACTTTATTAGTGGTAAAAAAATCTAGTCTTTAATTTTGAGACTTGAGCTGATGGAAGCCAAATCCTCTGTCGTATAAACCTTATTTTCTCTTGAGACTAAACACTGGTGGTGACGTTTCCCTTTTATAGAAGCATGCTGACATTTCTGATGAAGTTGTGGCACAAAGAAAGAAGTAAACAAATAAAATAAAACATTTGAAATCATCAGATCACTCTGAAGGGAAACCCTTAAAGTGTTGATAATGGACTCTGGAGGAAGTCTCATTTTAATCTCCTTAGCCAGATGGGTAGTTTTAAACAGGAAAATATTATGGTGATTTTTCATGGCTCTTGAATACCTCCTCCCCTCCCCTAAATGTTTCACACTCACTCTTTATTAGAATATGGCAATTTCTGGGGATTGAGCGCAGCTCAGGGAATTGTCCTGGAGAGAATTGTCCTTCCCTTTCTTGATCACTATTTCAACCTCAAGTAAGTATTAACAAAACCCATTGCCATTTGGCAGCTCTGTGGTGACCTGTGTTCAGTGACACTCTAGAGTTGCAGGAAGAGCACAGAACAATGGAATGTTGGTTTGTACAGTTGCTATTTTACACATGCATGAGTTATTATTTTAAAATTTCTTGGTAGATTATGTTTTAGTGCCTATTTTACTTTCCTTGAGGCATTCCTTATTATATCCATTTTAAGTTGGCTCAAATTTGGGGCCTGTCATCCCAGTTGTGGCTGTATGTGTTATCTGAAGAAAAGTTTTGTGGAATTTGCTTGACAAAACGTACATGGACATTCAAGCAAGCTCATTTTGATATCATCTTGGTTGTCAGTTTGAACTGCTTTATTATTTTTTTAGATGGGCTTCAATTAAACTGAATGAATTAAATTGTCTTGTAAATATAGACCTTGATTTGGCAAGACAGCAAACCCTGAATAAGCCAACAGAGAAGCTTGTATGGTTTAGATTGTAATCTGTGTAAATCAAGATTTTTCCCATTTGGACCCTGGTTTGCTTATTAGCAAGACTCAGACTACTAATTTTCTTTTATATATTTAGTGATATGGAGACACTTTAATGCAAATGCTGTACCCAGTGACACAAAATAATGGGTCAAATTCATCTCTAGTGTAACTTCAGTGTCTTCAGTTTACTCACAGGTGCTAGAACTAGGGGTTCTGGGGGTGCTGCAGCACCTCTTGGCTTGAAGTGGTTTCCATTATATATAGGGTTTACCATTTGGTTCTGTGGGTCTCAGAACCCCCACCATAAAAATTGTTCCAACACCCCTGGTTGATTTATATTAAAAAGAATTTGGCCCATTATATTTAAAATAGAAAAGGAAACTACATTTAAAAATATTTTCAACTCATGGTTAAGTTGTAAATTTAAATGTGGGCATTTATGTATCAGATTTACTTTAAGGTGCAGATATAGGTTAAGTAGTAAACGTTGCCTGTGAAGGAAAGAACTATTGTGTTTGTGCCTTTTTTTTTGCTGTCTCATGTAGTATGAGAAAGGCCTAACAGCTTTTTTAAATTAAAAATATATATATATTTTCTTGTTTTGCAAATGGGTCCCAGAGCTCGGGCTCCAGCCCAAGCCCAGCAGTCTACACAGCAATGAAACAGCCCTGGAGCCCAAGCCCTGTGAGACTGAGTTGGCCAGCTGCGGGTTTTTCATTGCAGTGTAGACATACCTATAGAGCAAGATGCTGATAAGATCTTGTCTACACACAATTTGAGCACCAATTTGACTAAATAGCTTTAAAATTGATTTAGCGTAACTAGTGCAGGACTTTTATATTGAGACTCTTATTTCAGATTAGGAGTGCCCTATTTTGATTTACCTTAAATTGGTAAAGAACTGACTTAAGCAAAATTATTATAGGAATACGAATATGAAATAAGTGCCCGCTGAACGGGGTTACACTGATTTCACTAAATTAGTTTCTAAACTGATATAGTGAAATCAGAGCTCAAGTTGTTTGTAGACCAACCTTAAGTGTGATCAGAATCTGCCCCTTTGTGAAAGATTCAACATTCTTGTCCCTTCAAATGAGGGCTGAGAAAGTTCCTGCTGCAGTCCTCTAGTCCCTCCTGCAAAAACGGGTAAGGCAAGTCTTCGTATTCCTGATATTTCTAGAAAAAAGGAGCAAACACAAAACACATTTCAGATCTCCTTTGCACATCATAATGAAGAAAAAGAAAGCAAACACAAGGGGCTCAATCTTCAGCTAGTCTAAATCAGCACTCCACCACTTCAAGGGAGCTATGCCTACCTGCACCAGCTAAGGATCTGGTCCAATGTTTTTTCCCCATTTGCAGATCACCTTCAAATACGTCCCTATCTTGGTGGAAAATGTTCACGTGGAATGTTTTTGCATGTCTGGTACCTTTTCATCAGATCTTAGGTCTATTTTTAATTGAGAAAATGGGATCATTCGGATTTATAAAGGTTTGCGTAAGCTGATTGTAAAGTAAGGATCAGTGTGACTGTCTAATGTAAAAATATTTACACATCTTGTCTCTCCCTAGCCGTGTCTTGTGTTTGAAATGGCAATGAACTTTTTAAAATAAATGAGTAATGCAGGATTATTATTACAGGCATCATCATAATGTTCTAAAACAAATCTTGGCCACCCAACCATAGGTCAGCACATGCGGACGTGTTATTAAAAGACACAGTTTTCCATCCCATCATGAAGCATATAAACCCTGGTAGCTAAATACTCCTATGAAACTTTGAAACTCTCTCTTCTTGGATCCAATCCAAAATCCATTGAAGTAAATGGAAAAAATCCCATGGATTGCAATAGAGTTGGATTGGGCCTATGTAGGGCCAAACTCAGACATCATTATTCAGTTCTTACTCACTCTTTACTCAATAAGAGCTCCCATTGATTCAATTGACACTAAAATCAGTAAGAATTTTGCTTGAATGAAGACATATGGGGAGTTACTCTTAGATTTTCATCTATGTAACGAGATCAGAATCAGACCCAAAGAGTGCACATCTTTACAAGTAAATCATTTAATTGTTGTTTCTGCAACCAAAGTAATAATTTCCTGTCCTCTTATGCAGGCTTTGCTGGAGGTAGTTAATGACCTCTTTGAGGAACAGACAGACTTAGAGAAAATTGTTAAGAAAATCATGCATCGAGCCCAGACTCTGTTGAAGTGTGAACGATGTTCAGTGTTACTCCTGGAAGACATTGAATCACCAGTAAGTGGTCCTTCAAATTTTAGAGAAGGTCTAATACATGAGTGGGATAATGTCTGTTTTTATTGTGGTGAGGCTTTTACATATAAAATGTAAGTACCATATTGCACAGTGAATGTTTTTCAATATATAATTCTTATTTTAAGTTATATAGACTTTATATTTATTTTTCTCAAGGCAAAACCACACCATCTGTTTCTAGTCCCTTTTGCTCACCTAAAGATTTTTACTATCATCACGCCAAGTTTTTTATGGAATTGACTTCAAGAGGAGTGATCCAGTTGTAGTTATATAGTCCTTACTTGCCTGTGTGTTTTTGTTTGTTTGGGGTTTTTTTTGAGACCCTGGTCTCTGTGTGATGGTAGCAGCATTTAACTGAGAAGCAAACTGCTACTCTGGTGTGGTTATAAAAACAATTAAGATGGATTAAAAGCATTTGTCTTCTGTTTTCTTTTTCTCCACAATGCAATTGCTCTAAGGAAAAAAAATCTGTCTTTGTTGTATCATCTTCCTGAAACTCACTGCTAAAATTGTCATTTTTAAAAATATCTTACTGAATTGGTGGTGCTTGAAAGCAGCCGTAATATACACAGCCAGATCCAGAGAACCATAAACCAGTTATTTAATGTGCATCTTTTAGAACCTAGTTCGTTCTGCATGCATGTCAGCAAATAGGCACTAAATGCCTTTGTAACTATTTTTGTAGCTTTTGTAGTTTTGCATCTTTTATTTTTGTTCAAATGTAAATTCACAAATATTTCCCTGAATCCTTCAGTATTTTCTGTTCAAATAGACAACATTTTGGTTTCATGTAAAAATACTTTTTTTCGGGGGAGGGGTGCGTGTGAAAATTTAAAAATTGCTGGTGCCCTGAGACTACAGCATTCTACACCTCTATTGCCTCCCTCCTGTCTGGGGGTGCTCCATCTTGTTTTCTTTTGTCCCATCCACATTTTCCCCTGTGTAGAAAAGTGGGAGAGGGACAGTGGAGCTAGGCTGTGTCCTCTTTGCACACACATCCAGTGGAACAGCACTGGATCTGTTGAATCTGGGGACTTTCATAGCCATGGAGGAGGCAGGAGGACTGGCCTCTACATTCTCTAAACTTTTCATTTGACTTGCAGTTTCTGGAATTGTAAGTGGGGTAAGAGTTAAAGATAACATGTTTCTTTCTGAGCCCATATGTAAGTGTATTATTAATTATTACTGTGATTTTGGAAAATAGCCTGTTCGATGGAATACATGCCATCGTGTTCTTTCAGGGATGCGAGCTGCAGATAAACTCCTGGCAAACATTCAAATTTGTGTCACTGGAGATGGCATTAATTGTAGCTTGAAACAACCCATGGTAATACAATGTGGGTATTACTTATAAAAAAGCCATGTTTATCTGAAGTTCATATACCAAGACAAGATGGTGCAACGGGGAATATTCTGTCCACTTATCAGAGGAATAATTATCTTACTCTAAAGTTATGTTAAAGACCAGGAGGTTAACAATATAAAAAGTTCTTATCAAGAATTTGATTTCATGCACCATTCAGCCTGTGCCTTTACAGAATCTCTGCAACACTGACATTTGCAGACTGTTGAACATTTATTTAAGAATGTACACTGGTTCTTTGTAAGTCTGATAGTCGGGCATCTCTGCAAGGACTGTGAATCATAACTCCAATACACTGGAGGAAATGTAAGTCATTGAGGCACCTGGTGCCAGCTGTTATAAACCAGAAATATTCTCTATAGGCCATAACATGCCATCAACTGTTAAGAATAACTCCCCACTGAAATTAACCAATTAATTTAAATGGGAAGTTGTACTTAAAAGTTGTTGGCTATCTGGCCATATTACATATATTAGAGGAAGTTCAGTTGGAGTTAGTCTGGTCAACTGATGTTGTTGTGTTTCTCCTCTGATTATTTCTGGTTGTTTTTCAGATTATTTAGCTGCTTCATTTATGGACTATGATAGAATGAAGAACTGGTCCTTTTAAGTCATTGTGAGCCTCTCTATGCTGTAGCAAAACATTGTAGGAAAAATACTATTTTGGGAAGGAGCATGAAAAAAAAAATCAATTGAGTATCTTTATAGTTTGCTTATGTTCTATGTTGCAGTATAAATTTTGAACATGAATAGTCCACCTGAGGAATGTGCGATTGAACATTCAGTCTAAGATCCCTGGCTAAAAATATAATTAATATATAAAACATTACATTGCTGTTGAATACATATGTAATTTTTCATGAAAAATCCCAAGTTCAGATAGAATGATTTTTTTTAATACAACAGGTGGTGAAGTTTACAAAATCCTTTGAGTTGCTGTCTCCAAAATGGAGTGCTGATGCTGAGAACAGGTTAGAACTCATCTTCTATGGTAATGGATTGATGGTTATGTCATAGTGAGTTACAGGTGTTTGCTCTATTAAACCTTAGTATATTTACTTATGAAACATTGGACTAAATTTGATTAAAATCTGCCTGATCCTGCACTTTTTACTCAGGCAAAACTCCCATTTATTTCCAAGGGAGTATTGCTTGAATAAGGCTCCACATCTACATACTGCCTTTGTGTCAGTGTACACTGCTGATGAGCCAGGGAAGATCTGAGGTCCCTTTATTGTTCATGAAGAACACTACCCAATTAATAGTGACAGATTTTGCTTTGCTTGGTGAGTATCAAAGTAAAAATAATTTAATACAGTTGTATTTTATTAATGGAATGATTTCAGATTTGTGCTGCATTGATTGAATGTAAAATGTTTTTCTGCAGTAGCGTCAAAGGGTTGGCCACCAGACTGTTTTTATTTCTGACTCCCGCTGAAAGGGAAAAACATACAAACCTCTGGAAATGCATGATAGTGAGATGGTAAATGAGTGTGGCTGAATGCCAGCTGGGAACCCATCTAAATGTATACCAGAATCCATCCTTACTTTATAAAGTCATCTGTGAACCTGATCTTTAATTAATAGATTGGAAACAGTAGTGCAAACAGATATTTTTGCATAACCGGGGCTACCTTCCAAGTGCCCAATCCTGCAAGGTTCTGAGTGTTCATTGCTCCTCTAAAGGCCCCAAGAAACCAACCGATTGCATGGGAATTCAGGGGTATCATTGAAAGCTTTTTCCCTTCCCTTAAGGTTGAATCCTAAAACTGAATCTTATCCCAAAAATTTCACTGAAAGCAGTTAGTATTGATTTTGAAATTTGTATTAGGAATATAATATGAATACTACAAAAAACCCTCAGTTTCTATCCTGCTAACAATAACTTGGCAAGTAGAGTGGAGTATGGTTTATATACATGCACTCAGGACAATACAAAGTTGCTAAATCTAATTTTAAGCCCTACCAGCTTTGACAGTCCCCTTTTAAGAATACAGTAAACTAAAATTCACTTTTCTTAATGCTGTACTACTTCACTTCCAAAATTGTAAGGAGAGATCCCACTCATAGCTACCATGGTGATTAGAAGCATTATAGGTTAGATAATTATAATGGTAGTGCTTAGTACTTTATGAAAATCATTTCATCCATAGATCTCAAAGCGCTTTACAAAAAGTGGGTAGCATTATATCATCCTCATTTTATGGATGGGGAACCTGAGGATCAGAAGGGTTAAGTAACTTGCCCAAGGCTACATGAAGTCAGATGTAGAGCCAGGAATGGAATCCAGGTCTCACAACTCCCATCTGTGTCCTATCCACCAACAGAGAGGGATGGGATAGAGGAAGCAAGGAGTAAAAGGAAAATGAGCAAGAAGAAATGAGAATGCTGGGTGGACGAACAGTTGACTTGCTAGTTCACGTGAGAATTATAAATTATTGCTTTTGATCAGGAGCCTCAGAATAACAATGGCTCTTTCCTAAGACAGTTAATGGGGAGGAAGGGTGTCTGTTTGTTAAAGCATGGGACCAGGACTCAGGACAGAAGATTCTATTCCTCATTGTGCCACAGATTTGTTTTGGCCTAGACAAGTCATTCAGTCCCTTCCACATTTGTGTGTGAAGAGGAGCATGTGCCCATGGAAGGAGGTCCAGCTCTGTGGCAAGCAATCTCATGTCCCATGGAGTTCCTGTTTTGCAAAGGAACTGAGGATGGGATAATGAGCAGGCCAGCCTCCTTTGGCTTCCCACCCCAATTCTTGCACTGCACTCCCCTTCACACTGTGGGACATCCCATTCAGGGTGGGATTTGGAGGAAGCCACAGTAGAGTTCGGCCTAGATGCACACTTTGCAGGCACTGTGCTGGGTTGTAGGATTGGGTCCATAATTTGTTGTGTGTCTGTACCAGTACATATAGGGTAGCAGAGATTCTTACTTCAAACTTTTGATATAAAATTTCAGAAGTTGCTATAGAATATATTGACACATACTGATGCTGTTGCTTTACATATGATTGAGTCAAGAGTAACTTCATTTTAATCAAGCTGTGTGAACACATACATGCATGGTATCAGTTTTTTCAACATACATAGTTGTGTATGCCCATATATCTCAGATTAGCAAGCCCTGTATCTCTCGTATAAAAAAATGACATTACTTTTAATCCCTATTCTGCGTGGAAAGTCAGGCTGGGTTTGCAAAGGTCAGTTCTAGACTGGCAGTTAGCGTGCCACATTTAGATCTGCACGGTCATCCTAGCGTGTGCACACACACACTAATTAGTTGCACTACAATGGGGAAATAAAGGTTATTTGGGATACAAAACAATGCCCAAAGTCCTTGACATTTGAAAATTATTTCCAATGACTTTTGCCCTTTTCACTCGAGAGTCTGCAGTCCTTATTCAGGAAGACTCCTACTGATTTAAAATCACTGGGTGTTATGCCTGAATGAAAACTGCAAAATCAGGTTCTTCATTGTGGCTTTAGTGAAGATATGTACCATTATCTGAAACTGTAGCAGGGAGCAACGCAGACTGTTGAGTGGGGAAAAGTACTAGGCAGAAATTCTACAGTGAAGCAGGGTGGCTCCAGGGATAATATAGCTTTCCAAATTCTAATGCCTTTCCCTTGTCTTTGTTAGAAGAAATGGATTTTGTGTGTGATCCTTTACCTTTCTCAACTGTTACTTCCCTAAATATTGTCATGGTGAAACAACCCTGATTATCAGTAAATATTCTCCTTGCTTCATATCTTTTTTTTCTCTGCAGTTATTTGCAAAGAAATAGCCTTGGAGACCATGTTTTCTTTGTGTTCATCACTTGTTTGATTTGTCAGTTTCTCATACTACATGGTTGGTTTCAATTTATGAATAATCATAATGATAGATTCACATTCTCATTTCTAACAGTCATTTCATTCTTAAAGTGCAAGTTTTGCCAAATGTTTCTAATTTCCCTCCCCCTTTTAAAAAGTATAAAATTTTCTTTTATTCACATTACTAACACCTTTTTAAAAGTCCTGAAGGCTCAATGCTCATCTCTGTGGAGTTTAGGCTTGATGAAGATGAGGTGCAGGGAAGGTGGCTTTAAGACATCTTTTTTCTCCTCCTGTCTGAGGAGCTGAAATGGCTTGTGGCATAATTTAGAGCAGCCAAAGGGCTGCTTAAAGTTACGGTGGCTGTGATAGCACAAAACTGCTATTGGAGTGTGGACTTTCTCCCCGCCCTTGGTACTCCCTCCTCCTACGTGGAGGAAGTGAGGAGTGGATGGCATAGAGTTGCCTAAGACAACCCTGCACTACTCAAGAATTTCCCTATGTCAGGGGATCCTTAGCTGCCCATTTAGGGCAGCTTCCCATTTGCTTTGTGCTGTTGAGTCCGAGGATTGAGCCTCTTGATTTAAATTTACACCAGAAATAAATACTTAGATTCTTCCTCCTAAAATCTCAGTCGCTCTCTCCACAGAGTATCTGTAAAACATTTGCTGGTGATGTAGACAACATGCTTTTAAAACTTCATCCTGAATTATGTCTAGTTTTTTTTAAACTTGAAATTGTTTGCTGCTTCAAATGCTTGACACTCATAATCCAGTATGGATTTTATCAGTCTCACATATAATAATAATGTCTAGATTTTAATCTTTGCTGTAAGTTTTACAATTCTACCGATTTTATGGGGGGGTTTTTTGTTTTGTTTTTAAAGATACACACCAAGTGCTTTGCATCTGTAATTAGAATTTTACCCTTAAAGGTTTTTTTCCTCTCAGGTCTGTGATGCCCCTGGAATAAATCTTAAATTATTTAGCCAAATTTTTGCACTTATCTTTGAAATATTAAAATATCAGTTTAGATTGCTGTCAAAATATTTACTATATAATGTATTTATTAGATTCACTCAAAATTCTTGTCCCAAATTAAAATTGTTAATCTTCTCCTTTTTTCAAAGCATCTTTATTTATAACTTTGCTGAACATTTTTAACATTCCTTTGAAAGAGGCAAATTCTATGAATTAGTCTGCAGAAAATGAGCATAGCCAACTAAATCAATCCTCTCTCATTGACTGAGGCATTCAGCTGTTTTAATACTGTATTGCCTGAAAATTGATAGTTATTTCTCAAGGGAACTCGAGACCCTTTGTTCTTTAAAAATGCTTTTTAACTGTTGAAAATTAGAGAGTTGTCACTTCAAACCTGAGATGACTTGCATTTGTTTTTGCACTTATAAATAGCTGCCCATTACCTAGGTCATTATCCTGCCATCAATGAGTCAGAATGAATTTTGCAATTGACTAGATGAGGAATAGGATGAGATCCTTTTAGACTTCTGCAGAGTGGGTGTAGAAGGGTGGTGAATCAGGCCCATGATTCTGATATCCTGTGCTAGTTTTGCTGCCAGTTTTGCAGCCTTTAGGCTAGCTGTGGCAGAGAGTCAACCTTGAAAAGGAGTAGCATTCTCCTATTATATGTCCATAGGTTCTTATTGCTTCAACACTCGTGTTATCTATTCAGAAGACTACTTCATGATTCCTTATCCACATGCCCCACGCAACTGAGTTCACAACTGCATATCAAAATTACAAAAATGTGACACTCTACAATATTCACCATTTTTGCCACTGCTGAATGCAAGAAATAATGATGTCAACACAGAAAATAATAAAAAATACAAAAAAAATATTTAATTGATTCTTTTTATTTATTAGACTAATGGGGGGGGGATTACAGATAATACATTTCTAGTTACCTCACTAAAAGTGATCATTTACAAGTTGCTCTTTTTTGTAAGCAGACTTCTACACAAAAAGGAGCCTTGAAATAATTCTACTCCCCGATCTGTTTATAATTGCAACTCTTTATTGAGCATCATATATAAAATCACAGGGGGCCAATCACCTCTTCTGCCTGAAAAAAAAAACAGTGAAAGGAAGGGTTGGGAAACTGTTGGGTTTTCATAAAGGCTAAACTTAAAAGAAATACAAGCATATTAAAGTATGGAAATGCACAGCTAAGGCACCAGTCTTAATTCTGATGTAATAAAAAAAATATGAAAAATCATCTGTAGTGTCTTTAACAATATTGCTGGGTGGGTTAAGGGATTTTTAATTTATCCAGCTATACTCTTAGCCCAGCAGAAGAATCTGTCCTATCTTGGGGCCTCTCCTTCTGCCCCTCCACCCCCACGAACATGATACAGTTCTGTGGTGACCTAGAATCCTATTTTCGATGACTCCGACTCAAAGAATATTTCCAACATACCTCTGAACAACATACTAACCCACAGAATCCTTTCTACCAACACTACAAAAAGAAGGATTCTGGGTGGACTCCTTCTGAAGGTCAAAACAACAGACTGGACTTCTAAATAGAGTGCTTCCACCGATGTGCATGGGCTGAAATTGTGGAAAAGCAGCATCACTTGCCCTGTAACCTCAGCCGTGCAGAACACAATGCCATCCACAGCCTCAGAAACAACTCTGACATCATAATCAAAAAGGCTGACAAAGAAGATGCTGTCGTCATCATGAATAGGTCAGAATATGAACGACAGGCTACTAGGCAGCTCTCTAACACCTGTAATAGAGCCAGACTCACCCGACGGTGCCTCCTTCTGGTTGTCCTTGGGAATTAGCTCGTCAGCCTGTGGAGTGCCCTCTGCTGTCTGGTGATCCACCTTACCGCTGGCCCCAGTTCCTCCCAGGGCCCAGTGTCTCCTCCCACTGGGGTGCTGCCCCCTGGCAGTAAACCCCAACAATCCCTGAGGGTCTCCCCTCCCCTGGGAATCCCCACCCACTACCCCCATCTCGCCTCAGTCTTGGCTACTGCCGGTCATTGCTTAGCCCCGCTCCCCAGGGCAGACTGCAGTGTATCAGCCGCTCATCACAGGCAAGGGGGTTTGGACCTGCTGTCTCTGTCTACCCGTGGGCTGCCTCCTTGCAACCCCAGTACCTAATAGGCCCTAATCTAGGCCTTGCAGCCTGGGGGTTTCCAGGCCGGAGCTCCCCTGCTCCCAAGGCCTTTCCCCATCAGCCCTGCTCCAATCTAGGTATTCCCTTGGGTCCCTGCAGCCAGGTCCTTCCCTCTCCGAACGCAGAGAGAGACTCTGGCTAAGCTTCAGCCTAGCAGCCCCTTTATAGGCCCAGCTGCGGCCTGATTGGGGCATAGACCAGCTGTGGCCATTTCCCCAATCAGCCTAGCTTTTCTTGCCCTCGGCCCTGGCTCTCTCCTAGGGTTGGCTTTTAAGCCTGTCAAGGTTCCTTCCCCACTCTGAACTCTAGGGTACAGGTGTGAGGACCTGCATGAAAACCTCCTAAGCTTACTTTTACCAGCTTAGGTTAAAACTTCCCCAAGGTACAAACTATTTTGCCCTTGGACTTCCACTGCCACCACCCAACTTTATCTGGGTTCCTGAAAAAACATAGTTTGGACACATCTTTCACCCCAAAATCCTCCCAACCCTTGCATCCCACTTCCTGGGGAAGGTTTGGTAAAAATCCTCACCAATTTGCACAGGTGACCACAGACCCAAACCCTTGGATCTTAGAACAATGAAAAAGCATTCAGTTTCCTTACAAGAAGACTTTTAATAGAAGTAAAAAAGAATCACCTCTGTAAAATCAGGATGGTGAATACCTTACAGGGTAATTAGATTCAAAACATAGAGAATCCCTCTAGGCAAAACCTTAATTTACAAAAAAGACACAGACAGGAATATTCATTCTATCAGCACAGCTATTTTCTCAGCCATTTAAAGAAATCATAATCTAACACATACCTAGCTAGATTACTTACTAAAAGTTCTAAGACTCCATTCCTGTTCTGTCCCTGGCAAAAGCAGCATACAAACAGACATAGACCCTTTGTTTCTCTCCCTCCTCCCAGCTTTTGAAAGTATCTTGTCTCCTCATTGGTCATTTTGGTCATGTGCCAGCGAGGTTACCTTTAGCTTCTTAACCCTTTACCGGTGAGAGGATTTTTCCTCTGGCCAGGAGGGATTTTAAAGGGGTTTACCCTTCCCTTTATATTTATGACACACCCCCCAAATCTCAGCTAGGGTGAAACGCGGTAAAGGGTTAAGAAGCTAAAGGTAACCTCGCTGGCACCTGATCAAAATGACCAATGAGGAGACAAGATACTTTCAAAAGCTGGGAGGAGGGAGAAAAACAAAGGGTCTGTGTCTGTCTGTGTGATGCTTTTGCTGGAGACAGAACAGGAATGGAGTCTTAGAATTTAGTAAGTAATCTAGCTAGGTATGTGTTAGATTATGATTTCTTTAAATGGCTGAGAAAATAGCTGTGCTGAATAGAATGAATATTCCTGTCTGTGTGTCTTTTTTGTAACTTAAGGTTTTGCCTAGAGGGATTCTCTATGTTTTGAATCTTAACCCTTTACCAGTTAGAGGATTCTTCCTCTGGCCAGGAGGGATTTTAAAGGGGTTTACCCTTCCCTTTATATTTATGACAAAGCTGCACAAGACAGGAGCAGGTAACCACCCCGCTACACGCCACATTCTACAAGCCATTACCCTCTGATCCCACTGAGGGTTACCAAAAGAAACTACACCATCTGCTCAAGAAACTCCCTGAAAAAGCACAAGAACAAATCTGCACAGACACACCCCTAGAACCCCGACCAGGGGTATTCTATCTGCTACCCAAGATCCATAAACCTGGAAATCCTGGAAGCCCCATCATCTCAGGCATTGGCACCCTGACAGCAGGATTGTCTGGCTATGTAGACTCCCTCCTGAGGCCCTCTGCTACCAGCACTCCTAGCTATCTTTGAGACACCACTGACTTCCTGAGGAAACTACAATCCATCGGTGATCTTCCTGAAAACACCATCCTAGCCGCTATGGATGTAGAAGCCCTCTACACCAACATTCCACACAAAGATTATAGAATCATAGAATATCAGGGTTGGAAGGGACCTCAGGAGGTCATCTAGTCCAACCCCCTGCTCAAAGCAGGACCAATCCCCAACTAAATCATCCCAGCCAGGGCTTTGTCAAGCCTGACCTTAAAAACATCTAAGGAAGGAGATTCCAACACCTCCCTAGGTAACGCATTCCAGTGTTTCACCACCCTCCTAGTGAAAAAGTTTTTCCTAAGATCCAACCTAAACCTCCCCCACTGCAAATTGAGACCATTACTCCTTGTTCTGTCATCTGCTACTACTGAGAACAGTCTAGATCCATCCTCTTTGGAAGCCCCTTTCAGGTAATTGAAAGCAGCTATCAAATCTCCCCTCATTCTTCTCTTCCGCAGACTAAACAATCCCAGTTCCCTCAGCCTCTCCTCATAAGTCATATGTTCCAGTCCCCTAATCATTTTTGTTGCCCTCCGCTGGACGTTTTCCAATTTTTCCACATCCTTCTTGTAGTGTGGGGCCCAAAACTGGACACAGTACTCCAGATGAGGCCTCACCAATGTCGAATAGAGGGGAATGATCACGTGCCTCGATCTGCTGGCAATGCCCCTACTAATACATCCCAAAATGCCATTGGCCTCCTTGGCAACAGCGGCACACTGGTGACTCATATCCAGCTTCTCGTCCACTGTGACCCCTAGGTCCTTTTCTGCAGAACTGCTGCCTAGCCATTCGGTCCCTAGTCTGTAGCGGTGCATGGGATTCTTCCGTCCTAAGTGCAGGACTCTGCATTTGTCCTTGTTGAACCTCATCAGATTTCTTTTGGCCCAATCCTTTAATTTGTCTAGGTTCCTCTGTATCCTATCCCTACCTTCCAGCGTATCTACCTCTCTTCCCAGTTTAGTGTCATCTGCAAACTTGCTGAGGGTGCAATCCACACCATCCTCCAGATCATTAATGAAGATATTGAACAAAACCGGCCCAAGGACCGACCCTTGGGGCACTCCACTTGATACCGGCTGCCAACTAGACATGGAGCCATTGATCACTACCCGTTGAGCCTGACAATCTAGCCAGCTTTCTATCCACCTTATCGTCCATTCATCCAGCCCATACTTCTTTAACTTACTGGCAAGAATACTGTGGGAGACGGTGTCAAAAGCTTTGCTAAAGTCAAGGAACAACACGTCCACTGCTTTCCCCTCATCCACAGAACCAGTTATCTCGTCATAGAAGGCAATTAGATTAGTCAGGCATGACTTGCCCTTTGGTGAATCCATGCTGACTGTTCCTGATCACTTTCCTCTCCTCTAAGTGCTTCAGAATTGATTCCTTGAGGACCTGCTCCCTGATTTTTCCAGGGACTGAGGTGAGGCTGACTGGCCTGTAGTTCCTAGGATCCTCCTTCTTCCCTTTTTTAAAGATGGGCACTGCATTAGCCTTTTTCCAGTCATCCGGGACCTCCCCCGATCGCTATGAGTTTTCAAAGATAATGGCCAATGGCTCTGCAATCACATCCGCCAACTCCTTTAGCACTCTCAGATGCAGTGCATCCGGCCCCATGGACTTGTGCTCGTCCAGCTTTTCTAAATAGTCCCGAACCACTTCTTTCTTCACAGAGGGCTGGTCACCTTCTCCCCATGCTGTGCTGCCCAGTGCAGCAGTCTGGGAGCTGACCTTGTTCGTGAAGACAGAGGCAAAAAAAGCATTGAGTACATTAGCTTTTTCCACATCCTCTGTCATTAGGTTGCCTCCCTCATTCAGTAAGGGGCCCACACTTTCCTTGACTTTCTTCTTGTTGCTAACATACCTGTAGAAACCCTTCTTGTTACTCTCAACATCTCTTGCTAGCTGCAACTCCAGGTGTGATTTGGCCTTCCTGATTGCCCGAGCAATATTTTTATACTCTTCCCTGGTCATTTGTCCAATCTTCCACTTCTTGTAAACTTCTTTTTTGTGTTTAAGATCAGCAAGGATTTCACTGTTAAGCCAAGCTGGTCGCCCGCCATATTTACTATTCTTTCTACACATCGGGATGGTTTGTCCCTGTAACCTCAATAAGGATTCTTTAAAATACAGCCAGCTGTCCTGGACTCCTTTCCTCCTCATGTTATTCTCCCAGGGGATCCTGCCCATCAGATCCCTGAGGTTGTCAAAGTCTGCTTTTCTGAAGTCCAGGGTCTGTATTCTGCTGCTCTCCTTTCTTCCCTGTGTCAGGATCCTGAACTCGACCATCTCATGGTCACTGCCTCCCAGGTTCCCATCCACTTTTGCTTCCCCTACTAATTCTTCCTGGCTTGTGAGCAGCAGGTCAAGAAGAGCTCTGCCCCTAGTTGGTTCCTCCAACACTTGCACCAGGAAATTGTCCCCTACCCTTTCCAAAAACTTCCTGGATTGTCTGTGCACCGCTGTATTGCTCTCCCAGCAGATATCAGGGTGATTGAAGTCTCCCATGAGAACCAGGGCCTGCGATCTAGTAACTTCCGTAAGTTGCCGGAAGAAAGCCTCGTCCACCTCATCCCCCTGATCCGGTGCTCTATAGCAGACTCCCACCATGACATCACCCTTGTTGCTCACGCTTCTAAACTTAATCCAGAGACACTCAGGTTTTTCTGCAGTTTCATACCGGAGCTCTGAGCAGTCATACTGCTCTCTTACATACAATGCAACTCCCCCACCTTTTCTGCCCTGCCTGTCCTTCCTGAACAGTTTATATCCATCCATGACAGTACTCCAGTCATGTGAGTTATCCCACCAAGTCTCTGTTATTCCAGTCACATCATAATTCCTTGACTGTGCCAGGACTTCCAGTTCTCCCTGCTTGTTTCCCAGGCTTCTTGCATTTGTGTATGGGCACTTGAGATAACTTGCTGTTTGTCCTGCTTTCTTAGTATGAGGCAGGAGCCCTCCTCTTTTGCATTCTCCTGCTCGTGCTTCCTCCCGGTATCCCACTTCCCCACTTACTTCAGGGCTTTGGTCTCCTTCCCCCGGTGAACCTAGTTTAAAGCCCTCCTCACTAGGTTAGCCAGTCTGCTTGCGAAGATGCTCTTCCCTCTCTTCGTTAGGTGGAGCCGGTCTCTGCCTAGCACTCCTCCTTCTTGGAACACCATCCCATGGTCAAAGAATCCAAAGCCTTCTCTCCGACACCAGTTGCATAGCCATTCGTTGACTTTCACAGTTCGACGGTCTGTACCCAGGCCTTTTCCGTCCACGGGGAGGATGGACGAGAACACCACTTGCGCTCAAACTCCTTTATCCTTCTTCCCAGAGCCACGTAGTCCGCAGTGATCCGCTCAAGGTCATTCTTGGCAGTATGATTGGTGCCCACATGGAGAAGCAGGAATGGGTAGCGATCTGAGGGCTTGATGAGTCTTGGCAGTCTCTCCGTCACATCGTGAATCCTAGCTCCTGGCAAGCAGCAGACTTCTTGGTTTTCCCGGTCGGAGAGATAGATAGATAGATAGATAACTTAGTCCCCCTGAGAAGAGAGTCCCCGACCACCATCACCCGTCTCCTTCTCTTCGGAGCGGTGGTCGTGGAACCCCCATCCCTAGGACAGTGCATCTCATGCCTTCCAATCGGCAGAGTCTCCTTCTGTTCCCTTCCCTCAGATGTATCATCTAGTCCACTCTCTGCATTAGTACCTGTGGAGAGAACATGAAAACGGTTGCTTACCTCTATCTGCGCTGCTGGTACATGGATGCTCCCCTTTCCTCTTCTGGAGGTCACATGCTGCCAAATTTCTTCACCTTCCTCCTGTCCCTGCTGCACAGCCTGCTCTGAATCTACAGAACATTGTGCCCATAGAAGCATATCCTGACGTCTGTCCAGGAAATCTTCAGTTTCTCTTATGCAACGTATGGTCGATACTTGTTTCTCCAGACCTTGGACCTGCTCTTCCAATATGGAGACCAGCTTGCACTTTGTACAGACAAAGTCGCTTCTGTCCTGTGGAAGAAAGACAAACATGGCACATCCAGTGCAGGTCACAACAGCTGAACACTCCCCATCCATATTAACCTTCCTTCTACGAGTTTCCTCAGGAGGTGTAGTAACTACTCAGAGAAGCCGGCAAGATGTAAGCCTCAGTGGGCGAACTCCTGGGCGAACTCCCTCTTTTAGTCTCTCTGCTGTTCGCCGCTCAGCTGGTTCGCAGCTGACTGGCTTTTTATAATAGTCACGCCCACTCAAGGCTAACCTGGAACAAAGCGCTCCCAATTCACACTTTTCAAACAAACAACCAGTCAAGCACACGGTCAAACTGTCCCCACAACAGACACTCAGATACTCACCAACACAGCCTCCCTAATGCAGCCCTTAGCGTACCTCCTCTCAGACAGATCCCAGGCAAACTCCCTCTGTTAGCCTCTCTGCTGTTTGCCGCTCAGCTGGTTCGCACTACAAGCCGTCAGGAACAGTATCCTAGATAATGTCACAGCAAACCTGGTGGCTGAACTTTGTGACTTTGTCCTCACCCATAACTATTTCACATTTGGGGACAATGTATACCTTCAAGTCAGTGGCACTGCTTTGGGTACCTGCATGGCCCCACAGTATGCCAACATTTTTATGGCTGACTTAGAGCAACGCTACCTCAGCTCTCGTCTCCTAATGCCTCTACTGTACCATTTTTCTTAATTTTGTAGAGACCTGATTCTTAAGCAATGTATTCTTTAAGCAATTTATTTATTCTTTTTAATAATACAATATGTATGACATATTCCATAATATTATATAATAACACTTTTGTTCTGGGAAAATATCCATTTAAAAGAGAAAAGAGATACACTTGACACTTCCCAGGATTGAGCCTTTAGTATTTTCCTGGGACTGAGGCTATGCAAATTTCTCCTTTCTCTGAGCTTTGACACATATTTTACAATACTAGGTGAAGTGAAATTAAGTCAATGTTGTAATAATTAAAAAAATCTTTAGTGATAGATTTCTTGTTACTACATTAGCTTGCAATATTTCTCTTGATGGGGGAAAATAGTTGATTAATTTCTTGAAAAAACTGACATTCGCATTCTTCGCTATATATTGTTTTATTTATAATATTGTAGTTGATCCAGATTTCTGTTTCTATTTGGAATCACATTAATAGTTGTCTTCATGGAGTAAAGGGATCCAGAAAACTAAGAAATACGAGGACCAAGATTTTCAGGAGTGACTAGTGATGTTTGGGTGCCTTGAAGGGGCCTGATTTTCAGGGGGCTTTACTCAGCACTTGCTGAAAACCCCTTAAACACATTTAAGATTTTTCAGGTTGGGTAACAAAAAGTGATGCGCCTAAACTACTGGTTGTTTTTTAAAGCCTCATCCAGAGTGTTCAATAAATTCACAATTTCTGATAACCAGCGACTTGATCCTGCAACCCTCTCACTCGCATGAACGGTACTTACATGAGTAATCCTGTTGAAGACACTGGGTGAAATCCTGGCTTTAGGGAAGTCAATGGTAGTTTTGCCATTGACTTCACTGGGGCAAGGATTTTACCCAGTGAGAGTATTCATGCAAGTGATGGTTTCTGGAATTAGAAAAGGGCTTACGGGAGAGGGCCCTGGTATAACAGCTCTTTCACCATGATCAAGACTAGGGGCTTGTCTAAACAAACACTTCAGCTTGTGGCAAGAGGGGATTCAAAGCAGGGTAGATCAAGGTGCATGAGGGAACTTTGAGCGTTTGGCAGCAGAGTGCACATGATCACTTACTGTGGGATAGGCTAATGTGATAGACTCAAACCCAGTTTGGTGTGAACTAAGTGTTAATTTAGATAAGTCCAGAGATTTCTGAGATAGATGTTCTGATAGTTGCCTATTATTCTGTGGCGGATGTCATTTAGCAGTTTGTTATGGCTATAGATAATTCTGATGTTAAAATGACTATACATGGTGGGCTTTCAAGCAACATTGATTGTATTCTTTTCTTCCCTTGCTGTGCCTTTGTGATAGTTTCAAAGACAGTATGGAGAAATCATCATCTTATTCTGACTGGCTAATAAATAATAGCATTGCTGAGCTAGTAGCTTCCACGGGTCTTCCAGTGAACATCAGTGATGCATATCAGGATCCTCGCTTTGACGCTGAAGTAAGATTTCTTAAAAATGTAAATATACTGTCATATTTTTGCAGTTCAGAATAATAAAAGTCAAGCAAGTCCAAATGAATATAAAAACATAAGCACATTTGTTCCACATTATTTTTTTCTGTCCAGTATGTCCTCTATTTGTCCTAGCAGCAGCAGCAGCATGGCTCGAAGCAATAATCACTTGTGACAGAAAGATAGCAAAGGCAGTTTTATCTTGGGATACAGCACTGTTCCTCCTTATACGTATAGGCAATTATTTAACCTATCTGTGCCTCATTTTTCCAATCAGTAAACTGGGGATAATGATGCCTTCCTTTAGGAAGTGCTTTGAGATCTATGAAAGCTAATTATTGTTGAAAATTCTACCACTGATAGTTCTTTATGTTCCCCATTAAGCAGAATCATAGCTGGTAGCTATCGGAGATATTGGGACTATACACTGAATGTAAACAGGAGCTGCAATAATATGATCTCAAAAGACAAACAGGTTTTGTGGTCCTACTTAACAAACCAAAATGTTATTCCAGTATGTTTTTACAAATAAAATATACACACTGGGCTAATTTTTTCCTCTTAGAAACTTGCATGCAACTTCCAGTGAAGCCAATGGGAGTTGTATGCGCATATCCTAGAGCACAGTTTCACCTGCTGGGGTTGGGGAACAGGCAGCAAGCACCACTTTTGACAGATATTGTCATCACTGGGTTACTTTCCTAAGTTTGACAGGACCTAAGAACAAACCTGTCCCCTGAATGGATTATTCCTGCTTACTGGACTGGGAATCCTAGGAGTTTTGGCTCACAGAGTTTCACAATGATCAAACCCTCCTTTCTGGGCAGACAGGTGGTTTTGTCCCACTATGGAATTGATGGGTGTTTGGCCCACAAACTTTCCTGAGAGCCCACAGAGATGAGGGCCATCCAAACAGTGATCTTGGGCTTCTGCACTACTTCCCAGCCCCATTGGCCTAAGCAGAGCAGTGTTTCTACAGGAGCTGTTCTGATGCTCTCAAGCCTCATTCAGTGGTGATGGAACTGACATAAATAGATGCCTGTGGGGTGGGGATTAGTTAATGCTAAGACCCCTAATGAAACTGGTTGTGGGAATAGCAGCTTACCTCCTGGCCTGGTCAAAGGCCAGTCCCTGCAAAACACCCACAGAGGCCAAGAGGGTCAGTGCTTCCCACTTCTGCTCTATCCCACTCAGACTAGCTGCTTTTTGCATGCTTTCACTGGCAGAGAAGAGGGCAGGCATTATGTGTGTGCAGATTGTTTCTGAGGACCAAGTCCTGTCAGTACTGGGGGAGGGGGATAAGCCCCTGCCCATCCCTTGGGAACAATAAGCCATCAATTCCATGGTCCTAATTTTTCCAGAGATGCTGAACACCTACAATTCTAATGGAAGTCAATGGGAGCTGCAAGTGCTGAGTATCTCTGAAAATCAGGCCTCCATTTCCACAACTCACAAATCATAACTCAGTTTCCACTCCACATAGGGAATGCTTCGGCTCGGAGTTTTCTTGTTATTGGTTGAGTTGCAATATAGAAAATCCTTTTCTGGTATATACTCACATAGGGTTCTGACAATGTCAGATTTGGAATATTTCAAGTTATCATTCCAGTCTCAGCTTGAAATTTAAACAACTGGGTCACAGGGAGCTATGGACAGAGGGGCAAATTCCACCCTGAATTGTATCCCTTACAACACCATTACTTTAGTGGACTTGCCTGGGGGCTGGACAATGGGTTTACAGTAAGCCAGTGCACAATTCTAGCCAGTGAGTCTATTAAACTATATTACTACAATGAGCACATTTTCAAAGCACCTTCCATTTTGACGGTTTCCATTGGTTCCAGTGGTACTCCTCATTTTGTGTATAGGGAAGAGCTCTCAAACCAGCAGAATCTGTCAAAACAGAAAAGTACTTAGAGTGTGCACCCACTGCACTCGTTTATGGGGAAATTATGCTATTCAGAATTTCAGAGAGTACAATTAATGCTTGGCAAATATTTCCTGTCAAAGAGAGATGCTGAAGTAAAACATGTCATCATATCATTGACGTGTCTGCAGTCATATTTTTAATATGCCATGTTCTGATTAATAATGCAGCCATCTCATATTTGTTTCAAACTTACTTAAAGTCTATGCCAGTAAGAGATACTGACTAACATATAGGGAAAGAATCATGCAAATTACCAAATATAAAGGGCAATAATTATTTTCTGTTGGTATTGTCATAAAAATTTCATTCACAATGCCAGTTGTTATAAACAATGATTTCTGGAGACTATCAAGTATATTAAAAAAAAAGGACACCATCACTCCTTATTACTAAAATAAAACATGCCCTTGTATTTGTAATCACATTCTATTGTTCTGTCTCTACTACTGTTACAAAAACTCTCTTTCCTCCACACTAATTTTTATTTTTAAATGAAATTCTGATGCTTCATTGTCAAATTACTTTCACTGAACATTTAGTACTGAGGTATTTTCATTAAGCTTATTTTAAGATCTGCATCAAGATCTGCAAAAACTCAGACAGGGTTTTTGAGAGGGTTTGGAAAGGCTGCTGGTGATCTGAGTTCAGTGCGTTGCACATATTCCTTCTTCCGCTTAAATATAATTACCCATTTCTTCACAGAAGAGCCATAAGACTAAAAGGGCTATGTCCTATCATAGATTTTATGTGGGACTCCCCATTGATTTCAGTCAGGAGTTCCATATATGTATCGATGGCAAGATAGGACTCTAATAGTAAACTGAATTGCTTCACACTCTTCCAGGTGGCAGTTCCCTCAAGTCCTCAGTTGGAGGTCATTATAGAATCGGTATACAGCTGCTCACATTGCAGCCTTTGGAACTGCAGCATCTGAGAAGGCATCTGTTCCCAGTACATTGCTTCCTTACAGAATTGTAACCTTTGCTCCTCAAACTCCTCTTATCTGTAGTCTGTCACCATTTTCCCTGTTGTGGGTTTTACAATAGTACCAGCAGCACCTCCTGATCTCTACCTTTGGCTGGGAGCTACAGCCTCTCTCAGCCCACCCTGTTCACCCCCTTCAACCTCTCTTCAGAGTTTGAAGAATCACTTGCCTCCTTTGGGACATCTTGCAGCACTAATGCCAAAGAACAACACAGAAAATGGAGAATCCATGGCATTAAAAGTACATTGCAAAGCTTCATATCACAGTATATTACCTTTAAACAAGCGGGGAGGCGAAAGGTCTTTTCTGAATTATAGGTGACATCTACATAGGAAACCTCACCTCCTAATTTTTGATCACAGCCCTCAGTTCCTCCTGAAACTTGCCTTCTTCTCCTACCCAATTCCCAGCTCACTTCTTGCCTTACCTTTGCAAATCTTAAACTATATGTCCCCTCTCTTGCTTATTGGCTGTTTTTGAAACCCAACATCAGAGTAACCTTTCGGGAAGAGCACCACACCTCTCTTCTGAACCCATTTGGCAAGTGATTCATATTCCCTTTCCTAAGCCACCAATATATTTGACCCATGAGTGATTTCCTCTTGGTATAGCCCTTCCTTGAAACTGTTGTATTCAGCTATTATCCAAATGACTGGGCATTATACTAATCACGTTTAGTCCTTAGTTCAAATCAAGAACCAAACATTGTAAGCTCTCTGAGGCAAGCACTGTGTTTTTATATATGTTAAGACAGTTTCTAGTACAGGCCCTGATTCAGCCAATACTTTGGGCCAAGTCCTGCTTGCTTTACTCATGCAAGTAATCCTACTATAGATTAGGCATCAATAGGAGTTTTGCCTGAATAAGGCCTGCAGGATTTGACCCATGTGGAATTAAACTAATTTGTAACTATGAACTTGTTGAAGTCCTCCTTGATGTTACTATTAGCAGGACATCAGAGGACTATAATTAGCTTACCTGCATACTGTACTGATGGCTAAAGTTCTCATTTTTTACATCCTAGGCTGACCAGTTTTCTGGCTTTCACATAAGGTCTGTTCTTTGTGTTCCTATATGGAATAGCAATCACCAAATAATTGGTAAGATATTTCATATAACTAAGTTCAGCATTATTGTGCTCATATGAATTTACTTCTGTTTTTTTAATTTTGTTCCTTTTTCTTCTGTTTCCCAGCTGAATATGGTTAAGCAGTTACGATACCAAGGAGGCATACTCAGTATCCAAAAAGAAACATTTTTTGACTTGGATACTGCATGGACTGTTTTTCAGCTTTCATATTGGTTCATTGTTATATTACTTGAAATAATAATCCCTTTGTTAACACTTCAAGGTGAAAGAGATGAAAACTGATCGGTTCCTTCAACAATTTTCATGAAAACTTTTGTATCATTATTGCGCTGCTGGCGCTACCCATAAGCAGACTCAGCAATTGCTTAGTGCCCCCAGCAGCTCAAGGGGCTCCCCTATTTGCTGTTTTAGTATTTTTTTGGGGGGGAGAATAGTCCTGCTTAGGGCCCCCAATGGGCTAACACCTCCTCTGCCATATTGAGAAATCATTCAAGGGCCTCCGTTTTGTGTGCACAGTTCGGGCAATTGTTGGTCTGATCCTGAAAGGTGCTCCATGGAGTCTGTAAGGATTAGACAAATAATTACCTGATTTTTTTCACACAAAAAGGGAGGCCCTCTAAAATTATGGGGCTATAAATTGTCACAGCTCAACTGAAGTCAATGCAGCGATGACTGTTTACAGCAGCTGAGGATCTGGCCCATGGCCCCATATGTTATGGCAGGTAATCAAATAGAGTTGAGAGTGGTAAGTACGTTGCAGATGTGATGTGCACTCATCACATCACAGGACCAGGCTTTGTCTGCTTAACTAACCAATACAAACATAGTAATTGTGCCTTTTAAAACCTGTGGTTCATGATGTTTGTTGCATAGAAAGAGGCAAAAGAGAAATTCACTGATACATTTTACAATATTTTGTAAGGGCTATAAGTAAGTAGAAAGAATAGTCTTTCACAAAGGAATTCAATATTGACTCATGTAGAGCCACCAGCTTTGAATAGTTTTTCCCTACAAGTTGCTTGATAGAATTGGGTATTTATTGACTCAGCAAATGGTTGGGCCAGTTTTGGGGGGAAAGAGACTCGTATATATGGGTCATTGTAAATTAGCTAGGAGTTAAGAATGAAGGCACTGATTCAGCAAGTGACATAGGCATGTGCCCTGAAATCTTTGGGACTACTTATGTGCCTAAAGGTTATCAAATACTTAAGTACATTGCTAAATCAGGGTCTTAATCTCTCACACAAAGCATTGAGTAATACGATGTAGACTGCCAATATTATACTTGCACAACAGAAAAAAAACAGCTAACGGTAGTAAACTGAATCACGTCATCAAAACATACAATGAGACTTTCAGACATTACTGTTTGCTTACTATTTTTAATAATAAATGATTTGGAGTTTTGCTTTACAGGTGGAAAAAAATTGTAATTAGTAATGAACAGAATTTCTGCATTATGAATTAATATACATTAAAAGCTTTGTCTTTTAACTTTCTAAAGGGGTAGCTCAAGTGTTGAACAGGCTTGATGGGAAACCTTTTGATGATGCTGATCAGCGATTATTTGAGGTAAGATGTACTTAACTTTGCAACAATTCTGTACTCTGCCAGTATAAAATCTATATTTCCCGGTACTGAGTGTTGTTTAAGCCTAACTTGCAAGGAAAAGGCTTGCATTGTCTATATTCCTTATCAGCAGATTCTTCATTGATACATTTGGATTCTAGCTTATTATAAGTGACAGCTGTTTGAGAGATGTCACCACTCCATGCCCTGTTTCATCTTTCTCACCATTAATTAACAAACAGAAAAAAGATCTTATTCTGACCCTGATCTGGAATGGAATAGGATAAAACTAGAGACAGATTCCGAGCTACAAAGTTGGAATCCTGATATGAATTTCTCCAAAAATTGGGGAGTTCAGACATTAGGTTTGGCACATTTATAAACAAAAAATAAATAAGATGAAGGATTAAAAACCATCGTTACCTGATTGTATTTAAATTGGATAATTATTTAACTATCCTCTTGAGCATTTCTCAGATCTAGTTTCTTTGTTTCCTATAAGTAGCAATTGTAACTTTTCACTATAGGAGTGCCATGCATAAGTGTTTTGGTATGTTTGTGGCCAAATTCGGAGGAGATATAATGTATGTGTGTGTATTGCTGTAGCATTCAGATGCTCCATTCAGGACCAGAGTCCCGTTGCACTTTGACCTATACAAAGACACAGGACAACATGGCTTGTTACATGGATGTAGGTTTTTTGATCACACAATTACTTAAAAATACGAGATTAGCTTTCTGCATTTTTTTTTAATGTGGGATAATATTTTATGGAAATTGCACCCAAAAGTACTTTGTCAGTCTTCCCGTCCCTATTCAATACTGGGAGGGATGACAAACATGGCATATATGGTTTTGCACACCATATATGGTTATATATTGCATATTTGTCAGTGATGGTTCGCTTAACGCCAAATCTTGGTCCAGTTGGCAAGACTCCAAGTAAGAGTGAAATTTGGCCCATATTATGTCAAGAGTTTACTCATTTTAGCTTGAGAAATAGGCCAGGTGTTATATTTGGTGCTCCTCTCGTAAAGCAGGCTGTTTTGAAATTACAATTACCTAAACAGATTCTTCTCATAATTATTTATCTTATAGAACAGCTTTACTGACCTGTATTCTCCAGCTAGTATGCCCTTAACTAAATACAATTATTTCCATAATGTACCTGTTTTCTAGTTTACTCCTCATCCTATTGTTTCAAACATCTAAAACAGCATTCATCTTTGTGTTGGTATTTTAAATGAATTCTTTCTTGTTAGGCTTTTGTTATTTTTTGTGGCCTGGGCATCAACAACACAATAATGTATGACCAAGTGAAGAAATCTTGGGCAAAGCAATCTGTGGCTCTTGATGTAAGTATATGATCAAAGTATTTAAACACTCTCTGTAAATCATTTTTGTCATAAACATATCATACATAAAAGGTCATTCTGCTGCAGAATTTATCACAGTGAACTTTGTAGTTAGCCTCATTTTCTAAATACAGTATACAGTTCTGTCTGCTTAGAATTCTCATTTCAGTAAAATAACATTGAAGAGGAGATTATGTGGGGTACATTTATTATAATGAACCTAATCTTCAGTTTGTTTAAATTAGTGTTGCTCAGGAGGATGTCGCAGTTGCAATGTACATATACTAGCTAAGTATTGAGCTGATAATGGCATACAGTTGTGTTGTGATTCACAGAAGTAAAAAAGGAGCTTACCGTCTAAATCAGACAAACCCAGGAAATGGTGTTAAAGGAAGGGGGAGAGAAAGGAGAAAACATTTTAAAAAATAATAAAAGTAATGAGAGTCATGTTATGTTGTGAATGAAGCCTATATATTCCCATCCAGTGAGGAGAGAAATAAATAGCACCAAAGTAGCAGTCACCTGTAGGAAGTAAGGTGAAAAAAAGTGAGTTTTGAGCAGGGATTTGAAAAAAGAGAGTGAAGATCCTTGGGACACTGGAAAAGGGATGTTAAGTATACACGTGGGGTGGAGGTGGAGGGGAAATGTCAGGATTTCTTTGTTTTACTTCCAGTCCACAGTTGGATCAGAAGAGTGCAGTTACTGAACATTTGTAGAACTTGATATATCACCCAATTGTGGGTGGTTTTTTGTTTTTAAACTTATTGTATGTAATGAAAGAGGCAGAGCAACTAGGGAAAATTCTGAAGGGAACAGCTGAGGTGTCATATATATCATTAGTATTTTTAGCTTCATGAGGCAAAATCTGTAGAAATCTTTCTTTCACAGTTATATCCATTATTGGAATAAAGTGAGGGCCTGCCAGAGCTGAGGTCTGGTACTTCAAGGAAACCGTATTTTCTCTGCTAAAAGTCAAGGCTAACCAATAATGAAAACTCTCTCTAGTTCTGCTACTTGGATTCCAACACTGCATGTTACAGTATCTCATAACACAACTGCCTTTAACGAGTAAGGGGGCCAGAGCGCTATCACAGAACTTTGCAAGTTGCAGAGCAGTCAACCTAAAATTGTGGAAAAGGTGTCTCTTTCTTTTCTTGTCCATTACTTCTCATAAAAAGACACTCTTATGGAAAAGTCCATACCCATGCTAGGCTGAGAGCTCACATGAATAGCATGGGCAGTGGTAAGTGGCGGCACAGTTTAGCCACGCCAAGTACCTACCCTGTTTCCAGGCACGTTTGTTCTCAGCCCACACCCAGCTCATCTGCATTGCCACTGCTTGTGCTACTGTGGCTACATTGTTATTTGCACTTGTACTAGCTCGATGAGAGCTAGTATGAGCATGTGTACGCAAGCTGGGAATCACACCCCTAGTTCACAGTGTAGACATAGCTTTAGAATGATTAAGGATAAAACCATCAAGGTTCTGTAGAAAATAATCTAAAGTCTATAGCATGTCAAAAAGAATTATGTCCTCTCTGTAGTCTTTTTAGAAACATTCTGTGGAATTCTGTAGCAGAATACAATTCTTTATTAAATTCTATATGATGGTTAAATCCTACTCACCACAAAAAAACAAACAAACCACTGTTGAAGACTACCATTCTCTATTAAATTCTGTGGATTTTAAGAGTAGGGCTGTCAATTAATCGCAGTTAACTCACACGATTAATTGCACTGTTAAACAATAGAATATCCGTTGAAATTTATTAAATATTTTTGGATGTTTTTCTACATTTTCAAATATATTGATTTCTATTACAACTCAGAATACAAAGTGTACAGTGCTCACTTTATATTATTATTTTTGTTGACAAATATTTGCACTGTAAAAATGATAAAAGAAATAGTATTTTTCAATTCACCTCATACAAGTACTGTAGTACAATCTCTTTATCGTGAAAGTGTAACTTACAAATGTAGATTTTTTTTGTTACATAACTGCACTCAAAAATAAAAACAATATAAAACTTTAGAGCCTGCAAGTCCACTCTGTCCTACTTCTTGTTCAGCCAATCGCTCAGACAAACAAGTTTGGTTACAATTTGCAGGAGATAATGCTGCCTGCTTCTTGTTTACAATGTCACCTGAAAGTGAGAACAGGCATTCGCATGGCACTTTTGTAGCTGTTGTCACAAGATATTTATATGCCAGATGCGCTAAAGATTCATATGTCCCTTCATGCTTCAACCACCATTTCAGAGGACATACATTCATGCTGATGACCAGTTCTGCTTGATAATGATCCAAAGCAGAGCAGACCAATGCATGTTCGTTTTCATCATCTGAGTCAGATGCCACCAGCAGAAGGTTGATTTTCTTTTTTGGTGTTTCGGGTTTTTTTACAGTGCAAATATTTGTAATCAAAATAAATATAAAGTGAGCACTGTACACTTTGTATTCTGTGTTCTAATTGAAATCAATATATTTGAAAATGTAGAGAACATCCAAAAATATTTAAATAAATGGTATTCTATTATTGTTTAACTGTGTGATTAATTACGTGATTAATTGTGATTAATTTTTTTAATTGCGTGATTAATCGCGATTAATTTTTTTAAATCACTTGACAGCTCTATTTAAGAGTAATTATGTAAAAAGTCTACCACGAACTGCACACATTGGCTTCTTTCACAAAGAAACAAAGCTTTAAAGCTGGTCATATAGACGTCCTCTGCTGCTCCTAAAGCTATGAATGCAGTGTTGGGGTAGCTGTGTGTCTATTTGACATTCAGAATGACAGCACTATAAATGAGGATTACTTTTTAAATGTTCCTGCTGTTTTTAAGACACTTCTTAAAAATTGGATGATATAGTTATGATGTAATCAGAAGCCTATATAGTTTTCTAGCACAATGTAGATCTGATTCAATTACAGCTATGAAATAGAAAGAACTCTTTTTTCATGAGGGTCTGATGAATTTTTGTCCTTTCCATTAAATATAATTTAAAATATACATACCTAATATAGTCTTACAAATTAAAGGCTTTACAGCTTTGCTTTTTACAGATGATGTCATGCTGCGGTTCCTTCCCCCTACATTTCAAAGTGGTGTAAAGAGGTTTTAGGCATGAGACTCACACTAAAGTCAAAATCACACTTCTTTGAAAAAGATAAAGTCTTTTAAAAGGGCTTTAGTTACTATACTGCAAAACAGGGTCTCTAAAATTCCTAGATTTATTGTTTTATTAGAGAAATGGGTGAGACTGAAGATCAAATAAGTCAGTGAAAGTGGTATAAATCATCAAATTAAGTTTGCCGGGGAGGACTATCTTTTTTATGTGTCTTATACATAAGACACATATATGTATATATATTTATACATATATATTTATAAAAATACACCCACATTATACATGAAGATAATATTTTTCTTGGGTTTCAAGAAATCTGTAATCCACTTGAACTTCTCATTCTTGGTTCACACAATTACCAGTAGCCCTTGTTAAAAATACAGTTTATTTATTACCTTTATGGTTTCCTCTCTTTCTTCTTATGTGAATCTATGATAGCTTAGTTCCATATTTTTTAATGGTTACATGCAAACTCCCCCTAGTATTTGAAGGTCATATTTTTTGTCAGGAGAAAAGTAATTTCCCCTAGATTTGCAGTAATGTCTTGGAGTTCCACACATGACCTCAACTTCATGATGATGTGGATTCTCAATGTACTTATCCCTTGAATAGGCAAATCCACTAATTTTATATAAACATAGGTGTTGATCCAAAAAAGTGCTTCAGCATATGCTCAAATGTAGTCATGTAAGTACTCCCATTGGTTTAAAAGGATTTAGCATTAAGCACACACTTAAATGTGGACTAGCTCATTAAGAATAGCAGATGGGAACTTGATCTGAATAAATCATAAACCCCTGAACTCTTATGAAAATAGCACAAGCTATTTTTTGTCCTGGAGATATTATCTGTGTCACTATGGTCTCAGTCCACAGCACAATCCAAAGCATTTAAGTGTGTGCTTAATGCTAAATCCTTTGAAACCAGTGGGAGTACTTACATGATTACATCTGAGCATATGCTGAAGCACTTTTGGATCAACACCTATGTTTGTATAAAGACTTGAGATTTAAGAGGCAAAGTGTAAACCCTCTTTCCTTAGGGCTGTTGTGGGACTCAATAGTCTTTACAATTACAGTAATTATTAACTATTTGCAAGACCTCACAAACCCCAACTTTTTCACATAAAATCACATCTTGGACTGAATTCTCTTCCATGAGAAGAAAATCAAATTATGGCAAATATTAAACTGAGCAGGTACAAAGCAAGCAAAGTTTAGGTGGGAAATGGCTATTCATTATTTTATCTAAGAAAACAGAATTGCTTGGTTATAAAATACAACTACTCTCTTGGACATTCTATAAAGATTAATCACCATGTGGTGTGGATGTTGATTATAGGTATGATGAGTGGCTATCATAATTCAATGAACCCTTATTCTTTCTTTAAATGAGAAACTACCCACGATAGTACCTGGGTGAGATGAATGCAAAAAATACAGAACAAAAAGAAGCTAGTAACTCTCTATTGAAGGACAAAGAATCCTTCTCTCAACAATGGAAATACTTTATTAATATTTATATATGTTTACTGATCTAGCTAGATCTGCAATAACTGAGTGGCATTTCAAATTGACATTAATACCAGATTTAAGAGAAGTCAGTTTGATACAGACTATATTGGGATTCATAGATACTGCTATTTACATGGAGCTCTCATAACACTGGGTAAGAAACGGAAAACAAAAGATGGAATAAATGATTAGTTTTCAATATGGCAGAAGATTAACAATGGAATGCCTTAAGGTTTCCTTCCCAGATACGTGTTGTTGGGGGCTTGACTTGATGACACTGGAGATCCCTTCCAGTCCTATGTGCCTAGTATATTTATTAAAGATATGGGAAAGGGTGTGAACAGCAGGATAGCAAAGTTTGCAGATAAAAAAATTAATTTGGAATAATCAAGACTAGACAAGAGAGAAAATTCAGAAGGACTTAACAAATCTCGCTAAATGAGCAGGACTGTGATAGAAGAAATTCAGTGTTGACCATTACAAGCTAATACACTTCAGAAGGAATAATTTGAACTAATCACTCATATCGCTAGATTTTAAATTAACAGTAACCAGTCAGGAAAGAGACCTGGGCATTGTTGTAGACAACTAAATTAAAAACTCTGCTAAATGTGCTGCAGTAGCCCAAAAAGCTAATAAAATGTTAGGCTGAATAATGAATAGGTTAAAAAGAAAAACCCAAAATATTATGACATTATGTAAATCTTTGTTATGCCCTCACTTAGAATTGTGTGTACAGTTCTGGTCACCTTTTCTGGAAAGAGATATAATGGAAATAAAAGGGATTCAGAGACAGGCAATCCAAGTTATTAGAAATATAGAGAGATTAATAGGATGAGACCCAAAAAATTGATACTGTTTGGAGCTGGGCGTTATAATATAAGCTAAGAACAGGATAAATGGTATACAGCAGGTACTTTGGGTGCTGCTATTTACCTTTTCTCATAAGACAACAGGACATTCAATAATAACTAAAGGGCAAAAAATGTAAAACTGCGATAAAAAATACATTTTACACAACTCACAATTAACGGATGGAACTCAATGTCACAGGCCAAGAGATTAACAGGTTTCAAAAAAGAGAGTAGACATTTATATGGATAATAAAAACACCCACAATTTATATTAAATACATGCAACCATTTTTTAAAATAATGGATATAAATCTGAATGCTTCATAACATAAACCAACCAGCCACCAGTTGTGTGGGTTAGGAAGAAACTTTCTCTATGGGAATACATAGATGCTGCAGAGTTTTCCTGTGTGCCTGCTCCACACTTGCCCGTCCTATGCAGAGTGGAACTTAGGTGGTTCCAGTGCACAGAGAGCCTTCTGCAGCGTCTGGATTGCTTGGTGAATATTTCCCTTAGATAAGGATACATTTTACTCCAGGTACGTACATGCATATTCATATATGTCTCAAAGCTGTGGCCCATCCTTTACATACCAGCATGCTATTTATGGAAGTACTCATTTCTAGAGCACCATATTTAAGGGAATGAGAGCTATAGGTTAGAAATGATAATTAGCTAGCAGTGAGATGCCTTTAGAAAGGACATATAAGCTCAACAGTTTCATGAGTATCATTACTTCAAAATCAAAGTACAAATAACCATGGACTTTTTCTCTTTTAATTGCAGTATTTCAAGAGAACTATAATTATGCCTTTAATATTACACTACTTATTGTGTATGGCTTCCGATAAAATTATCTGGACTGTAAATGCGAGATGTATACCTGAGAACCTGCAATTAGTTATATATGCCATAATTCATAGCTAACTGATGCTGCATAAATATTAATAAAACTTGTTTTTAAAGCAATTTATTAGACAGGTCAAGGAACCCTCTAATTTCTACTTATCTACTGTGAAAAATTGATTTTTTTTCTTTTGTTCTGCATCAGGTGCTGTCCTACCATGCAACATGTTCAAAGGCAGAAGTTGACAAATTTAAGGTAAGGATTTACATTTCCGTTTAGCATACAAAGCAACTGTAAGATAAAATGAATGTAGGTCAGATAAAAAGAAAAACAAAAAGGCCAGTTTTACTTTTATATTCAAAATAGACACAGAGGCCATTTGTACAAACTGCTAATGGATGGATGAGCGTAGCTCCAAAAGGCTCGTGGTTAAGATAAGTAGTCAAAACTTCAGAATCTGCAGTATCCAACAGTACTTCTAAACCTTTTGAGATTCTCGTATTACTTTCTGGGTGATAGAAATAAGGTATTTTCTGTGCCAACTTTCCATTTTCTTTAGTACAGACAACAAATTTAAATAATGGCATATTTAGAGTGAGGAGGCAGCTAATAATTGTGTGTGCATGCTGAATCCTGCAAGATTATCAGGAGTTAATTTTTTTAAGAGGGGACTGTGGCAGGTTCGGTCACAGAGACCCCCTTGGGACTATCACCTGACATGCTGAGATTACCTCTGAGCCCGTTTTCCCTGCCAGCTTGGGACTCCAGAACCCTGTGTTGTTGAGCCAGACATGCTAGCCTGCTGCAACACAGACCCAGGTCTGGTCCACGCCCCCAAAGCTGCAGACTAACTAAAAACTGCTCAATAGGTATCCTGTCTCCAACACCCAGTTCCCAATGGATCCAAACCCCAAATAAATCCGTTTTACTCTGTATAAAGCTTATACAGGGTAAACTCATGAATTGTCTGTCCTCTATAACACTGATAGAGAGATGTGTACAGCTGTTTGCTCCCCCAGATATTAATCACTTATTCTGGGTTCATTAATAAACAAAAGTGATTTTATTAAGTATAAAAAGTAGGATTTAAGTGGTTCCAAGTAATAAGAGACAGAGCAAGTCACAAAACAAAATAAAGCAAAAACACGCAAGTCTAAGCCTAATACATTAAGAAACTGATTACAGGTAAAATCTCACCCTCAGAGATGTTCTGATAAGCTTCTTTCACAGACTAGACTCCTTCCTAGACTGGGTCCAATCCTTTCCCCTGGTACAGTCCTTGTTAGTTCCAGCAGACATCTTAGGTGGAAATTAGGGGTTTTCTCATGACTGGCAGCCTCCTTTGTTCTGTTCCACCCCCTTTTATAGTGGGAATCTTTTGTCTCTCTGGGTCCCCACCCCTCCTTCTACATAGAAAAGTAAAACAGGGCAGGGAACGAGGAACCGCGGCCAATGGGAGCTTTGGGGGAGGTACCCGCAGGTGAGGGCAGCGTGTGGAGCCCTCTGCCCTGCCCTTCCCCAGGGGCCGCAGGGACGTGGTGCCGGCCACTTCCGGGAGTGGTTCAAGGCCAGGGCAGGCAGGCAGCCTGCCTTGAGCCCTGCTGCGCGCCGCTGCCACCCCGGAGCTGCTCCAGGTAAGCAGTGCCAGGCCGGAGCCTGCACCCAGAACCCCTCTTGCACCCCAACTGCCTACCCTGAGCCCCCTGCCGCACCCCTCCGTATCCCAACCCCCTGCCCTGAGCCCCCTGCCGCACCCCTCCCTGCACCCCAGCGCCCTGCCCTGAGCCCCCTGCCGCACCCCTCCCCGCACCCCAACGCCCTGCCCTGAGCCCCCTCCTGCACCCCAACCCCTTGCCCTGAGCCCCTTCCTGCACACCGCACCCTCTCCCTCCCACACCCCAACCCCCTGCCCCAGCCCTGCATTCATAGCCCTGCATGCAATTTCCCCACCCAGATGTGGCCCTCGGGCCAAAAAGTTTGCCCACCCCTGAGATAAAAGATGGATTCCAGTCTCAGGTGCCATGGTCACATGTCACTGTAAGATCTCATTCTTCATTACCCACCCGCTGGCCCACACCTGTACACAGGAAGGATTGCAGGTAAATAAACCCATTCACAACCAATTGGCCTAGTTAATGGGAGCCATCAAGATTCTAAGCCACCATTAATGGCCCACACTTTGCATAATTACAATAGGACCTCAGAGTTATACTTCATATTTCTAGCTTCAGATACAAGAATGATACATACATACAAATAGGAGGAATATATTCAGTGGGTTATAACCTTTGTTATGATACCTTAACAAGAGACCTTAGGCATAAAGCATATTCCAATTACATCATATTCACACTCATAGGTATATTTCCATAAAACATATGACGTGCAACATCACAGGGTCTACTCTTTAGTTTCTGTCAGCACTCCATGTGTGCAAATAGCTGTCTATGACTGACTGTCATTAGTTGTCTTCTGGAGTGCTTTTCAAGTTATAAATGACACTTCTGGGAGAATACATATTGTCTCCTCTCCTATAGAAAGTGAATATCAGGCTGATGGGAAGGTTAGATGTGGGCTGTAACATCCATACATTGCTGACACTCAGCTCTGTCTCCATTGCTTCTGACCTGGCTACAACAATGGAATGAATCACTGTCTATTAATTTGGGGCATGGCTAGCTGGCTGCAACTTAATCTGGACAACAGTGAGATGATCTAGGTTGCTTGGGGAAGCAGCAGAAGAGTTGGAAAAATTGATACCTGTGCCTGCATTGATTGACAATGTCAAACCACCACTTCTAATTCAGTTGTGTATGTTCATTTTGCTATTAAATTCTTAGGCAGCAGTTGTGGCCTACAATGCTGTTTGCATCTATGCCTGATGAAAATAATGCAACGTTTTCTTTCATGTGCGTACCTTGCCACAGTTATCCACACCTTTATCACCTCAAATCTACAGTACTGTAATGTGCTCTACATAAGAATACACCTTAAGGCCACTCACAAACTGAATCTAGTGCAGAATATTTTAACCTGCTTAGTACATTGAATTTCGTCTCAGGAGCCCAGTACGCCAGTTCTCTGGATCTGCTCTGGCTTACATTTCATCTGTAGGTGGAATTCTAGGTGTTGCTCTTAGCCCATAAAGCTCTCAGTGGTTTGGGCCACAGGCTGACATTTTCGATCATCATCATCTTCATCAGCTGTTCCATATTAAGTGGCAGGACAAGTTCACCAATATTTATAGCCAAACCCAGCAACCACCTTCATCAGCACTGGTTTGAATGTTTTCCTTGGTACAGATATATTATTAGGATAGAAGACCAATGAATTATGAAGTATATTTGCCAAGGAATCCTGCTATACAGTCATAATCATATGGTTGCCAAAAGCTTCAGTGGCACGATAAAATTGTCTGTGGTGGCCATAGACTGAACATCCAGCTAGGCTGCCTTATGTACCTACCTAGAGATCGATCAGGCTGGCACTTGAGCTGCCAATAGGCTATGTGCCATTGGGATTTGCCTTGGTGATGACAACAATGACCTGAGAGACCACCTCTGACCCCATGTGATGCTGCTACACTTGCCATAAATGGAAGTGCTCAAGCTGAAGACCCCTTCTATAAATGGTAGGGAGCTGTTGGTGGAGTGTGCTCCATAAGAATTCCTTGACTATGGCTCTCACTCCACAATATGATCCGCCAGAGCCAGATTTAATATTTGCTGGTGGATATTTATTTGTATGTCAAGGGGAGTGAATAATTCTGAAATACATTTTGTATTTGAATTTATATAGGGGCTGTATGTTCAGACAAGGCTGGGCGCATTACAAATTTTTATAAAAATACATGAATAAATTTCCTCTGTCTCAGTCTTGTTTTTCTATCTTTGCCATCTTATTTATCTTTGGCCTTATCTTTTTGTTCTTTATTTTATCTATCCCCAAAATGTTTTTTCCTTTTTATTTTTGGCTGCATAAACTTTTAAGTAATGGCTGTTACCAAGTGATGAAAATGAATAGATATACTTGAGGCTTATTTTTCCTGAGGCTATTGTCTATTATCTTATTTTTGTTGTATCACAATAAATCCAAGAGGTTGTAGTCTAGGCTGTTAAAGAGTTATTGATGAAATTCCAATTAAAATCAACTTTAATTGTTGCAGCTGAGAATAATGCACATTGCTACAGTGGGTGCCCTTTTTAAAGAGTTACAATTCATCAGAGAAATCACATCACAAGAAAATGCCATTTCTAAGTTCCTGAAGTAACAAATGACACTTTGGTTGCCATTGCTGCTATTCCCCTATTGAGAATTCACTTTTTTTTTCTTCTTCTAAAAAAGAAACTTCCTTAATTAAACTTCCTAAGTCTACTTAGGCTTTGTAAAAATCTCTCAGGGAAAGTAGTGGAAGCACCATTGGCTGGGAGGCTGAAATCCATACTGGGCAGTAGAGGAGGAAAGGTACAATACTGAACATTGTAAATGAACATGATGATAGGCCATATAACCTATAGATCTTTTCCATATCTGATATCTATGATTGTATCATTGTCATATCTCCACATTATACTTAGTTTTCTACATTTTTGAAGGAATTCCACTTCCTGAATTATTGGAATGTCCCTCTTAAAAATAGCTCTTCACTGATAATAGGTCTCAAAACTGGGTTGCCTTCTTTTAAAAATGCTTACATTATTAGAAGTTACTCTCTAAATAACCCAGCATTTGGGGTCATACCAAAATGTTGTTATTATTGGAGGTTCCATCTCAATAAGAAATCCAATTACAGTAACTCCTCACTTAAAGTCGTCCCAGTTAACGTTGTTTCGTTGCTGATCAATTAGAGAACGTGGTCATTTAAAGTTGTGCAGTGCTCCCTTATAACGTTGTTTGGCAGCTGCCTGCTTTGTCCACCTCTTGCAGGAAGAGCAGCCCATTGGAGCTAGCTGGTGGGGGCTTGGAACCAGGGTGGACCGACAGCCCCCCTATCAACTCCCCACTCCCCTAAATTCCCTGTGTGGCAGCCGCCCAGCAGGCTATCAGTTCCCAGCAGTTCAGCTGTCCCTACCCCCACTGCCATGTGCTGCTCCTGCCCTCGGCCTTGGATCTGCTCCTGGGAGCCTCCTGCTTGCTGTGCAGGGAGGGCGGAAGAAAAGGGCTAATGTCAGGGTGTCCCCCTCCCCTGCCCCCCTCCATCTCCATAGAGCAGTGGGGGACACGACAGGGCTCAGGACAGAGGGAGCTTGCTGCTAGCAGCTGCTGTCTCAACTTCCTGATCTACTTAAAAACGCAATGTACTTAGAGTGCGGTTAGCATACTTAAAGGGGCAATGCACATCTCTCTCCCCCACGCACAGGGTGCGTGGCTTTGTCTGCCATGCTGTCTCCCCTCCCTCCATTTGTGCTGCCGTGCAGAGCGTGAGGCTACATGAACAACGTGTTAACCCTGGAGGGTTCAGCCGAGTGCTAGTTCATCATTTAGCGCTAAAGCATTCCCTGGGAAATATCCCACCCTCTGACTCCACCACCTCAACCAAGCTTCACAAGCATCATTGCTGTGTACAGTATTAAATTGTTAAAACTTATGTATATATACAGTATAATATAGTCTTCTGTCTGGTGAAAAAAAATTCCCTGGAACCTAACCCCCCCTATTTACATTAATTCTTATGGGGAAATTGGATTCGCTTAACATCATTTCACTTAAAGTTGCATTTTTCAGAAACATAACTACAACGTTAAGTGAGGAGTTCCTGTATATGGATCATTGCTCTTTGAAAATTCATGACACCAGCCCTTTTCACTTTTTATCATTAAAACAACTGAATAAAATAACGTGAAAATACATTTACTCCACTGTTTTTGTCTATAAGCACTTAGTTTCTTAGCATACATTTCTCAAAAGGCCAGTGTGAGAGGGAGAACTCTATGAAATGTAGGCTTGGTGTAAGTGGGTACAACTCTACTGACTTCATGGAAATTTCCTCATGTACTCTGCTGTGGCTATTACCAGCAGGAGAGTGAGTTTGTATGTGGGGGGGGGGGGGGAGAGGAAGGGTGAGAAAACCTGGATTTGTGCTGGAAATGGCTCTACTTGAGGATCCCTTTAGATAAGCTGTTACCAGCAGGAGAGTGGGGTGGGAGGAAGTTTTGTTTCATGGTCTCTGTGTGTATATAATGTCTTCTGCAGTTTCCACGATATGCTATGCATCTGATGAAGTGAGCTGTAGCTCACGAAAGCTCATGCTCAAATAAACTGGTTAGTCTCTAAGGTGCCACAAGTACTCCTTTTCTTTCTGCTGTCAATGACACAGAAGAATGATAAAATGTAATTTATGTAACTCACTTTGTCATATGATGAGAGAGGAAGGTTGGTGTTTTGGCTAGGGCACTGGAGTGGACTCAAGAGATCTAGGTTCAGTAGTCAGTTCTGCCACATACTTCCTATGTAGCCCTTGGACAAAAATTACATAATTTCTCTGGGCGTAATTCAGGCCCCATTGAAGTGAAAGGGAGCTTAGCCAATGTCTTCAGTGGGCCTAGGATTTCATTCTCTTTGCCTCAGATCCCCGATTTGTAAAACTGCATAACAATGCTTTCTTCCCGCAACCTTTGTCTGTGTTGTCTATTCTGATTGTAAGCTCTTAGTGTGGCAGGCTATCTATGCACTGTTAATGTGTATATTGTGCTTACTACAGTGGGGCTGGGATCTCAGTTAACAACAAATGAATCTTTAGGGTCCAAACCTGCATTTGTTGCCAATTTTAAAAAGTCATTGTAATCAATGAGAGTTTGGGGTTGGCATACAATGCAGACTGGGATCCTTTTTCAGTTTCTGTAGTTACAGAATAACAGTGGATTTTAGATGGGGGAGGGAATTAGGGAAATTTACACCACTAGAGCTACTAAAGACAATCAGGACTAACAGTATTAGGTTTCCCACCATTGTTCCCATAATTGGGATGTGTACAGTACTCCTATCTTCCATTTGAAAATGGATGTTGCTCCTGTGAATGATGTACAAAAGTAAAAGTAATAGACATATAAACATAATATTACACTGTGGTCTACAGCTGAAGAAATAGTTTCTAATACATAATGCACTAGACAAATTTAATCTTTTCCTATTCACAGAATGTCCATGAACAGATTCCCTCAAATGTATTTGTTACTCAGAATTATTCAACATTTTTTGTAATGTTCATTTAAATTCTGATGGCTTGCTATTTGGATCTCTGTTGCTTAGTTTGGACTGGTCATACAAATCACATTGTATTATTTCTATTCTCTGACTTGAACAGCATAGTTCTTATAGGCAGACTTTTGCTGCAAGTGCTTTGTTTCCAGGAAGCAAATTTAAAATCAGCCTTCTGTAAACATTTGTGCTCATGAGGTTAAAATGTGCTTTCCAGAAGTATTCTTGCATCTAAAACTCAATCATATGAATGTTCACAGGAATTGAAGACAAGAGTGATGAATACAAAGATGAAGCAAGTTCCTTAAAAATTCAAATGAATATTTCTCCCATTTTTGAAATCACCCAGTTCTACTATGGAGGCAAATCTCCTCTCCTATGTTTCAGGATTATTTTACTGAAGGTCATGGGCCTGATTCACTGCTATATTTCTCCTGATTTACATCTGTGTAATTCCATTACAAACAAAATGAGTTACATCAGCATAAAACTGGAGTCACAGTGGTGGATCATGCCCCCATATCTACATGAATTCATTTTCTTTAATTTATTGGGAAACTAGGACTATTTGTGTCTTTAAAAGCTGTGTGCCAAGTCAGAATGGAAGTTAAAGTACTCTGTTGTCTCTTTGATTTAAAATTAGGCAGACATTTCTAATTTCCATACTCCCATTATTAGTGTTTGGCTAAAATCATTTGTAATATTATTGAACAGAAAAGCCTCCGTTAACCAAACTCTGTTTAGCCTATATTCGGTTATGTCCTATAGAGTTGTATTATACTGCCTGTCTGGCGCCTTCTCATTGGGATCTAGGTTCACCACGCCTGAAACATCATTGTCTTTTTCCCAGTGCTATCCAGATTTAGAAATCCAGCCTTCAAGAGTAAAGAATGCAGGATTGAGCCTCTGAACTGGATATTTTTAGAAAGAAAGAGTCACTGAATCCTGAGATAGGATTAAACAAGTGCTATGTATTAGATCAGTTTTAAAACTCAGATAGCAAATAAACACACCCACAAACACACATCACCTTAAAATTCAACTAATGTATTTTACAGAGAGAATGTGCAAACACTCCTCTCTTGATGTGTAATATACAAGAAGCTATTTTTAAAAAGCTAACCTAATTGTGCAGCTCTGAATGGTATAAGCCAGATCAATATTTAATGGCTATGATGCATTATTTATTGCTTTTTGAGATAGTCCCTTCTGTAGGGTGAACAGTACACAGGAGAGCCACATGACAAAAATAATGGATCACCTACCGTACAAAATCTTTGATTCAGAATGTAGTGATAATAATATATCCCTTCTGTCTCAGCTACTTTGGCTTAACTGTGGCTCAAAAAGGACTAGCCTAATTGTGGAAAACAAAGTTGTGCTTGGATTTTTGTCTCTTAAAAATTACAGATATTTCATAAAATAAAGATTGAGGAAAACTGAGCTAAAAAAGGGAAACAAATTTTACTACTGCTACTCGACCTGACAATCTAAACAGTTGGACACACTGATTAGACAACTTATTTGCATAAATTGAATTCTGTGAAGGCACCAGCTGTAATGGTATAAAATGAGTTTAGTACATCCATTATCTGAGGTTATAATTTTATACACATTCTTAGATACTCTGTGATGGACAGTCCAAATAAAATTAAATTGAAATTAGGTTGAAATTTAAAAAAAGTCACCAGATCTACAGATGTAAAAAAATGTTGGAAAAATTTCATTACAGTGTTTCCTTTTTTAAGTTCAGTTAAAAAAAAAAAACCTCTAGTTATTTCAATTGAATAATATTGAGTTCATGCGGCAAAAACACACTCTCTTTTCTTGCAGGACAGGTGGAATGTTTAGATTCCAGGATGATGTCTGTATATCTGTCTAGTGTATTTATATGGGGTCTGCCACTATAGTATCTAAGTGTTGGTATTTAGCTAGGTTCCCAGCTCTGTCACTGATGGATCACATGAATGAGAAGGGCAAGTCACTTCACCTCTTTATGTTTTGTTTCCCCATCTGTAAAAAGAGGATAATATTCAAACTCCTCTGTAAGGCTCACAGATTCTTGAATTAGTAGGTACTATACCAGTACAAAAGATTATGGTGGATTATCATAAACCTGTCCAAAATGCCTTGAGGTTTAGGCTGAAAATTGAGATGGTTCTGATGTTTTCTGTGATTATTAGTGAGTCCTTTATTTAAAGATCTTAGGACTTTAGTAGAACATCTGTTATAGAACAGTCTTATATAATCTAATAGGAATTAAACAATAGGAGTCTATAGATGTTTATTAAAATTCTGTGGAAATTACCCCACAACATTATGGAATTTAGTAGAATTTTTTTTAATAGGCGTGTTCTATAGAATTTTATAGGGAAATGATGTCTCTATATGATTATATGCTATGTGTTAAAAAACAAGCGTCAAAAAGCAATATTGTTGTTCTGATTGCAGAATGAGGGAATGCCGTAAATAGCTATATTAAATAATAAATGAGTACCTCTAACATAGAAAGTTGACAACATTATAGTCAAACTGGAATATAAATCTGATTGGTTTTAAAGCTCTACCTAGTTGTTTCTATCCATAAACTACAGGAAATTTGTTTTCTATTACTTTTAATAACAGGAAAATGGAACTAGATAATACAAGTAAGCAAGACATTCAGTTACGTTTTTGGAAGAATTCTGCACGAAAAGAAACTGAAAATTATTTACTGATTGTATTTTACTATAAATCTAAATCAAAGCGCCTAACCTGGGCTCCTGGCTCCTTTTACAGAAATTAAAAATACATTCCCAAGGAAAAAATATGCCCAAATCAGCAGTCTAAAAAATATCAGTGACATTTTCCCTTTACTGCTGGCTTTTTTCACTTTATTAGGTAATTGTTTTCACTACAGTAATGATATTTTGACAACAGTCAGGTTGAGAAACCTTAAAAAGGGAACGATGTAAGAAAAGGGATTGATGTTAACTAATTTACCCCATGCTAAAAGACTTCATGTGTTAGAGTGTTGCTGCTATCAGTTATGTTGTTTATATTGGTTACGTTGTTTATATATGTTGTTAAATTTCTCCTTTTGTTGCATTCATTGTGGTGTCCAGAAATGCTGCCTCAGGGCTTAGATGCTGTTTCCAGTTTGCTTGTTTTTCCAAGCAAATGTTAGAGACATTGCATCATTCATAGCAGGAGGTGAAATGATTCATTATCCAGTATAGCTATTGTCTTTCCTTCAATCTGATTGGTCACCCTCCTCTACAGCAATCTCTTCATCTGAAAAGCTCTGTGGAAAAAATGCAGTCCAGCATTATTATATTCAACCAACCACAATGCAAGAAAGATAAGATGTAGTCCATAGAAGATATCATCTGAATGAGAGGAATATCTGCTTTACGATCAAGCATCAACACTTGTCAAATGATAAAGTAGTATGAGTCAGTTATGAACACTTACAAATTTATACTGGAAAAAGACATGCAGATAGCAATAAAGACAGAGTGTCTGTACATTCAAGTCAAGTCAGAACTAGTCCAGAATGACTCCTTGCTCTAGGAATGATCACTCATATTGTGAAGCCCCTCGTTATGGATCTGATTGTGAACCACTTACAATGGTGAGCAATTATTCACAGAAGTACCCTATTGACATTGAGATGACTCGTATGGAATTGCTCACTATTGGGAACACCGGGTTCCCAATCTGGCCTTATTAGGAGCATTGTATTGATATTTGCTCTAAATACTTACAGAACTCTTCAAAGTAATCTAGTACAAAACTGTATAAAATTACATATTTTGTACCGATCTAACCTGACTTTTTTCTATAGCATCCACTGGTCGGAAAACATGAAAAATATTTTCTGTTTTTCATCAAATTTAATTTCACTGGAATTTTTGACCAGCTCTAGTATTGTCTACATACTATTTGAATGCAAAAGGAAAATGTTCATCTTAAAAAATCATATTAAAAAGCAAAATCCTTTGTATTCGTGATGGGGGGAAATTGCTTTTTTCAGTGTGGGTAATGAAAATGGAGTAGGCAGTTTTTCCCTTGTTAAAAGCCCAGTTCACTTTCTGGCTCGTTTGCTCTAGCAAAATGCTGCAACGTTTTGGTTGCAAATGCTACCGGGAAATGCTTGATTATTTTTTCACAATCTTCTACTGTAATTGTTTTTAAAATATTAATGGTAATATTCCTATAATTTTTTTAAATAAAAGTTTATTTTTACAATTTTTTTTGCCAAAGTTAGCTTGGTAACATCCCTTTACATTTTTTAGGTAGAGCCAAATTGTTTACATTTGAGCTAGAACCTCTTTGCAATTAGAAAGTTCAGGAGAGGTCAGAAACTGGAAATCCCTAAGAAATAAATCCACTGTGAGATGAACGTGTTTGGCCACTGGGTGCCATCCTTGCTCCATATTAAGGCTGGTAGTTGAGCACCATTTCTTTAAAAATGTAAAATTCTGAAGAAGGTAATTCTAGTATAATTTCAAACTGTAATAGTGTTTTTGAGTGTGCATGTACTGGAATATGTTAGCAACATAGGCAGTTTATTGCTGTTGCACAGGGGAGTGAGGTGAGAAAGAACCTAAAGAAATACCCTCACTGGTTCAGATCTGTTAGAATCAACCCCCTCCCCCCCCCCCCCCCCCCATCAAAAATTTCATCTCACGAATCTCTGTAAACTAATACTGGAGTGAGGGGAGGCTGCTATATCACTACATGCATGCGAGTAAATTTGTTCCCATGAGTAATTTCCGTTGGACTTCACTGGGACTACTTGATGGAGTAAAGTTACTCAGGTGTGTAAGTGGGCACACAGAGACCATTAGGCATGTGTCATACAGACAGAATCTATTATTTAGTATGTAAAAGTAAGTGATTACAGTTTGGCAAAAGTTATTTATTATATTGTTTCATTACCTGTCAGACTGATGCAGAATTCTGTAGATTAAAAGAGTTCATGCAACTACTTCTTTTTCTCCTAGCGAAAGGCCAGGCAGAGTGAACATATTTTCTAATAGAAGAAATATGTTGGGTAGTCTTTTAAATGATAAACATTTTAAATATGTGAAAATTTTGATTCCAGCACTTCTGTTTCTTGCTGCAACTGCATAGATATTGTACAGATTGCACCTCAGGCGAGAACAGTAAACTGAATATTTTATGAGAAAATTTCTGTGAAGAATTCTGTCATCTTTCACTTTGCAGCAAGCTATATCCAGCACTGTGAACAAGAACAACAACTGGGGACATGGCACATCAGTGTTTCCTAGTGTAGTTATGATCTTGACTGCACATGTGCAGATCTATATATTGCATTTTAATAGTGTAATTGACCCCACTTTGTATCCCCATGAGTGTCATGGCTCTTAATACAATCCCCGGTTTACTACAGACTTGAAGGCAAAAGAAGCAGACGCTTTGTGTCTAGCCCCATATAGGCTCGACCGCTAAATGGGTTCTAGATAACCACTTGCGCATCTTTACTATAGAAGGTAGAAAGGAAAGGCTGTAGTTAGTTAATAAAAGGACTATGCTATGTATAGTCTAATTCAGTCTCCCACAACTAGCCCCCTAGATAGGGGACAGTCTCCTGTAGAAACTGCCTGCCAATTCATACTTCCTCAACTCATGTTACTGCTCGGTGGCCTTCTCCATTTCCATGCATCACGCGCATTCCTTCATGATGTAGGGATCGGAGGTAGTAGCAGTAGTTTAATCTGTCTCCTTCCTTTTCGCCACTAACCAGACTAACCTCACTCCACTGTTCCTGGATTCAGCCTTTTTTATGGCCTTTGTTCCAAATCATCATCATTATTTATTATTTGTATTGTGAAAGCACCTGAAGGCATTGTCGTAGGTCCAGTACAAACCCATAAAAGCGATGGGCCTTGCCCTGAAGAGCTTACAGTTTAAGTCAAACGGCTAATCAACTGGCTTCCTTCAGAAGAGAAGACTATAAACTTACCACAGTTTACCCACACATTTTTGAGCAGGCAGCTGAACTGCTTTTGGTCACCCACTATGTTTGCTTCTCCTGTCCTCCTCAAACCATTCATTACTTGGCATCTCCCCAGCTCCACAAGAGCCACTTCCACCGTGCTGACGAGAGAAGTAATTACTCTTCCTTTGCTACAACTTGGGCATCCTTCTCGTTCCTGACACTCTTCTTGTATCTCCAGGTCCCCAGGTCCTTTGGAATAGGGTCCTCAGGAAAGGCAAGGGAGCTGGCTTAGCTCCTGAGAAACCACCACTCACATAATCCCCTGTGGGTCAGTTCCATTGCTCTGGAGAAGTTTCTGGTATCTGTGGTATCCCAGAAATTGTGACATTCTGTTGTGACAACCTGCTGACATCTTTGGGCGTTTCTTTGAATCGAAAAATAAGTTTTACATGGTACTCTTGTAATAATATATATGCTTGATTGGCCCTCTTCTCCTTGTTACTGAAGGCATTCAGCACTCATTGCAGGTTAACTAGTATTCCAAAAATCTTTGAGCATTTTCCATCACAGCTTTTCCCCTACCTGAATCTGTTTTATATCCATGGAAACAGACTGATATCATAAAACAGAATTATGACTATGCAGGATGAAGTAAATGTAGACGCTGGTTTGGGTGGGAAAAAGCTCTTATTCATCACACACAAATACTTCAATAAATAGCAAAGAGAATACACAAAGGTAAATTGTTTTTTGGGTTTGAAAATCTCTTTTTCCAGTTTGCATCAATACTGAAGTCCTTTTCAGTAGTAAATGTTAACAGCTGGGCTTTAGAGTTACCATCACATTAAAATGAATGGGGAAAATTTCTACCACTGTCTGAGCTTTTGTTTTATTCTACAGACTCATCAAGACAGCCGCACACTGATTTTTGTAGTAAATACAAAATCTTTGCGACTAACAGGGCAAGAAACCATTTTTGAAAGCTTTAGGCCATAGGAAAATATCATGAATTGAAACCCCTGCTTGATTAGAGTACTGTATGATGAGACACTGTATAAAAATCCCAGAAATGGGAAATAAAAATAGTATATTTTGTTGGAAATCTAAAGATGCTTAGTACTACCTATTAACATTTTAACCTACATCTTCAAATGAATAAATGAAGGGAAAGAAGAAAAGGAGAGGAAGAGAGAGAAGGAGAAAGTGGGAGAGGATGAGACGTCTGCATTTGGGCCCAGTCATTACTTAAGATAAGAAATCTTCAAGGTGAACCCTAGAACTGCCAAAGGTTTTGTTAAACAGCTACCACCTTCAACCCTGAAGCATTTTAAAGATGGATGAAAGTGATTCCTGTTTGTACAGATCATTTACAAAGTTTGTAAAACACTTTGGGATCCCTTAGGAAGAAATGTGCTAAATAAATATAAGTAAATAATAAATATTAATCTTAAGAGTTGAAAGGGCAGGTGTCTCCAGAGAGCTTATAAAATGTCCACCTTCTCGCAGAAATCCACTGCCGAGGAGTCTTTTTTTCCTTTCCCTATCTCCTTAAAAAGCTTACTTGGGAGCTCTTACACTCCACGATTAGGTTCAGTCATTGGCATAGAACAGTGTGTGCCCCATGAAGGGGAGGATGTGGGTTTGGAATTTGAACTTGCTCATTTGCTGTCAACTATCAGGGCTGAGCAACGTTGCAGAAGTATCATACTTCACTTCAGGGTTTGGAGGGAAGGTTAGCTTTGTGTCACTGTACAGTTTTACAAATCAGCCTGTCAGGAGCCGCAGGAACTCAAGCTAGCCCTGTTAGCTTTGCAAGAGCCATAGTAAGGCAAGACTTCTTTAGGGGAAAAAAAAAAAAAAAAGCTGACAGTGTTAAGGGAAGCAAGGCCGCCCTGAAGGTGCCTAAGCTGTGATTTAATGATTCAGCATGTTTGGTATATTTTTAAAACCTATACTTGCAACTCAAAGGAAACTAAAAAGAACAAGATAAAGATGAAATTCTGTAGGAGAACTTTGAGGTTTTCTAGATGTAAATGGATGTTATTTATCTGAAGATATTGTTAATTTGATTTTGATTTAAAGTCAATTTTACACAATTGTGCTATAGCTGTCACAGTAGATCTGAAATAAGATTTTATCCATAATGGAACACTAGCCCACTCGTATTTGCATAGCTTCTCCCATCTGTCACTATTCTGCCAGCCTGATATGTCACAAACACTTAGGAAAAAAAAGCTGCACAGGCAAAAGGAAATCTTCATCCTGCTTCAGTAATGTGCATGTTTCCAAGACTGTACCAGCTTGCCATCTGACTGTACATCAGATTGCATAGTTCAACTTTTTCCTCTGGCCAATAGGGTCAATACTTGCAATTGCATCAAGCTGCCGCAGCTGGATCAAATGCAGTGAATGCTGCTGATGTAGAGTGTAGAGTAATTTAATACCTGCACACATCTACTGCAAATGTATTTTTAAAGCCGTCTTCTCCTAGCCCCCCTTCCTCTCTCACACCTTCCTCTTTCCCTCCTTCATAGGAAGGGTTAGAAGACTTGTTTGGAACATTTCCTCTGCCCCCAGATGACCCTGGATTTCTCCCTTGTCCTTTGAGTAGTGTGACTATTTCCTGTCTCCCTTAATGGGCTCTCTCCACTTGCTGTATCTTCTGGGAGGGGCAACTTGACCTCTCCTTTCCCTCCTAAATCTATTGCAGGAACGGAAAAACCTGGCTTCCTTGCCCTCGTGCATTTACATGGGGTGCGTAGCCCATCCTCATTACCCACCCTGCCTCTTCATGGGGGCAGCAAGTTGGCCCTCTCCCCCATAAAAGCAGATTGGGGCCTTGTGGGGATAGGCAGCCTGCAAGTCTGACCCTGTTCTGCAGTATGATTTGGGAAACACTTCCCCTAGTCTTGCTGCTTGTGGCTCTTTAATCTCTGGGGCTGGAACTGCACTAATGGATTAGTATTAGCTCTTCACCTATACTGGTAACCATTAAAAAAAATCAACTGTTACTACATGGTGGTATATGGCCTACTAATTATTTCCAATTCCTCTATAAAAATAGGTCAGAAGCACATTAGCTCTCCATATGTGCACCTTGGGAGATCATTGTTTGGAAAGTTCTTGCCCTGTAGAATGCCTAATCCATAGTTACATACTTTACCCCTAACAATAATAGATGGTTTAGACCATTAATCACTTTTATTTTATGCCTCTGTTCTTTTAAAACAGCCTATAAAGAGAAAAAATGTGTGTCATTCATTTTGTTTCTATGTGCTAGAAAACAATTTTAACACTGAACATTGATTTTAACAACATAAATAATGTATTCTGTGCTCTTTTCTATTATATTTTGTGACAAAATTTTGAAATGTGACATTTTTACTTCAGTACCCTATGACATTTATCTCTGCTCATGAGTCCTAGTTTGGAAAAAAATAGCTGATTCTGAAAGGATCAACTGACTGATCAGAAATATTTGAAAGAATGACTTAAAAAACTGCAACTCTATTTCAGCATTTACTTGTGGAAACACCGAGTCAGTATCTGAAGTGTTGTTCTAACCATTTATCCTACCTGGCCATTATAAGACTAAAATTTAAAAATCCCCAAACCCGTGTTTCATACACAAATAGGTTTCTACACTGAAACACAAGGTAAATATCATACTTTTGTTCTCAGCCCACAGTTCACAATCATAGAAAGATAGGACTGGAAGGGACCTCGAGAGGTCATCTACTCCAGTCCCCTGCACTCATGACAGGAATAAGTATTATCTAGACCATCCCTGACAGGTGTTTGTCTAACTGCTCTTAAAAATCTTTAATGCTGGAGATTCCACAACCTCCCTAGGCAATTTATTCCAGTGCTTAACCACCCTGACAGGAAGTTTTTCATCATGCCCAACATAAACCTCCCTTGCTGCAATTTAAGCTCATTGCTTCTTGTCCTATCCTCAGGAGTTAAGAAGAACAATTCTTCTCCCCCCTCCGTGTAACAACCTTTTATGTACTTGAAAACTGTTATGTCCCCTTTCAGTCTTCTCTTTTCCAGACTAAGTCAGAGTTATCCAAATGTTCTGTTTAGGTGGGTGATGTGTTGCTTAGCAAGTGCTTCTATTATTTAATAGAAAAAGCTGAATAAATAGTTTTATTAACCCAGTGAATTTTGTTAAAGTAAATACTAGTACTAATAATGACCATATGTAATATTTGGTTAGACCATCCAAACATGGCTTTCTGAAACAGTGATGAACACACTTTTCCTGTTCTAACTTTGTATGTAAACTGGATTCAGCACTGGTAACTTGCCAGCTGAGGACAAAGGAATATAATGCTTTTCATCTGCAGATCTCAAAGCACTTTGCAAAGGAAGGTAAGAATGATTATTCCCATTTTATAGATGAGGAAGCCATGACATAAAGAGATGAAGTGACTTCCCTAAGGTCATTCAGTAGGTCAGTAGCAGCAGTAGGGCCAGAACCCAGATGTCTTGACTTCCAGGCCAGTACCATATTTCCTCAAACACACTGCCTCCTTACATAGCTTATTCTCTGAAAGCTTCCTCTGCTGTTGTCGCTTTTATACCCTCTTGAGAAATGGTGCAAGGGCACTTCCTTGATCTTTACTTGACAAAGGGGGAGGCAAAGAAATTTATCTCAATCTATCTGCCCCCAGAAGAACCAATTTTTTTTATTTCAGAGCGGTAGCTGTTTTAGTCTGTATCAGCAAAAACAACGAGGAGTCCTTGTGGCACCTTGGAGACTAACAAATTTATTTGGGCATAAGCTTTCGTTGGCTAGAACCCACTTCATCGGACGCATGGAGTGAAAATACAGGAGCAGGTATAAATACATGAAAGGATGTATTTATTTATTTTGCAATGGGCTCAGCCAATGTGTCTTCTAAGGTGAAAATAAGTTGAATAAAAAATATGCATGTCTGATGTTGCTGGAAAACACTTATATCGACAATACTGGAGCAGTTGCTTAACAACACCTAATTCCTGTGAAAATATGATGCCTGCAATGCTGCCAAGGTCAGCAGAGTCTCCTAGTAGGAGTCAGTGCTAGTGTCACATTTTAAGCTTCATGAGGGCAAGGTTAATTGAGGTACCTTTCTGTGTAGTAGCCCCCTACATGCCCTATCAATAAGCAGAAGCAGCTATAGCTTGGGTGCTTCAAATGCTGCAGCATGCCAGTGATCAGAAGCATTCCAGGCTCTGGTATGCACCAGTGTCCATACAGCTTACCCACAAGTTTCGAGTCAGAGGGCAATAGAGTTAATTTTTGCAGTGGAGAAGGGGACACCCAGACTGGTTATGTTGATACACAAAGTGGAACTCTTTGTGTCAGAAATGAGATGTGGAAATCTGGAATGTAAGGGAGCAGGGAGACTGATAGACCTGTGGATGGTTAAGTGAGGGGTGTGTGTATAAGGTGTCCATAAAGCACCCTCAAAAACCCTAGATTCCTCCTACTGTCTCCACTTCATTACTCACTCTGCTTCCAGTTACTTCAGTATTCCCATGTAGTGTGACCCATTTTGGGGACCAAACTTTGCGGGTAGTTGAAGTGGGAGGAGGAGTTGTTGAAGGGCAAATAAGAGCCGTACCAATATTTACAGTGGTAATTTTGACCGTGGCGCAAAAAAAATCAACGTTACTGTGCTAGGCACATCAGAACTCAAATCCAGACAGAACACTTGCAAACTCTCCTTGATTCTATTCCCCATTCACTCCTTTTACTATAAATAATCAAAAATTCTCTTTAGAGGCCACTGTCCTCTTTCTGCCGCTGCAGATCACTTGGGAGGAGATGCTGATTCAGCATCATGAAGGGCAGAGACATACCATCAGCAGGATGCAATGGCAGATGGAGACCCTTAAAACCACCTTTGCTCTGGGCATTAAAATATCCCTGATCTGAAACAATTAGCTCCATTCTCTTTAGAGGGAGAGGCAGAAAGGTATTTCAGATGCGCCACACCCTGGAGACACTGGGTTTGGCCTTGTGCAGTTGTAAATGGAAGCAAAGTTTGGCCCATTACAGTTAATAACAATGTCTGCTTATAAAGAAATGTCACTTAAGTGTCTTTACATTTCTTTGCACATATAAAATAGTTTTTATGGGGATTTCTGTGTAAAGAAATAAAGGTATTTGAGGCACAGAGATTAAGCTCACACAGCAGGCCATTGGCAGAGCTGGGAACAGCATCCATGTCTCTCAAGTGCCAATCCACTCTGTCCACTTGGTAAGATGGCCACCATGGGAGTGAATATTTTATAAGCAGGATACTGTAGAATCTGCTGCAAATTTGAATGTCAAATATGGAATAGAGGGACACTAAGGATGCTCCATTGTCAAAGATCAACCTAAAATGTTTTACAATTTCCAGATTTCACTGCAAGATATAGTGTGGTCCCCTGCACTGTGTTCTTATTATCAAATGGGAAGCCCAAAATTTAGATCTATGTAAATAAACAATTCTAATTATTCAAATGACTACAGTTAGGATTTGATGTGTCGGAAGTGTGTGAAAGAAATTCCTAATGTTGCTTACCAGCGTGCACTAGCTTTTGTGAATCATGACTAGACAAGGAGCAATTCAAGAGACTGGAGAGATTACAATCACTGCCCCTTTAAATTTCCCACCTCCTGTCTCTAAGAGCTACAAAACTGAATCACACCACTTAATGTTCCTGGTAACTGTTTTACATGTTTCCACTATGTTATAATTTCTCCCTATGTAAGAGTTCTCCTTCCTAGAATTATCTCTATCGACAGATCATGTCTTGACCCTTTTCTCTTGTCTGTTATATCAGGCTAGCGAAGAAGAGTAGACTAGTGTTATGTTAATTAAGAGTTTGATATAGCTTTGGTGCTGGAAAACAGGAGTTCCCTCTTATCTAAAAGAGCTATGGTTTCTGAGACCATTTGGGAAACCTGTAAAGTCACACAATTTTGAGACAGTGGTAACACATTTCCAAGTCTCAAAATAGAAAGGCACTTGCCATGACCTTTTGACCGGTGGTCATCCACAAATTAGTAGGGAAAATATTTTTCTCAAAAGTGTTTTAAAGACATCTGTTTTTGTTGATGAATTTGAGGGTATTTAATATTTAGTAATACATTTTGCAAATCTTTTCAAGGGCAAAATTGCAGTTTTGGCCAGTGTGCCAGTTTTAATGCAATATTTTATTCAAATTGAAAATAAGATTAAAAGTAAACTTGTTTGCAGGAACATTCACCAGGCTGAATGTGACACTAGGTTTATTTCCAGTATGGGAAACATACTTAGTGAGACCAGCAGAAGTCTCCCATTTTGGTTCGCTTGCTTGCTTGCTCTTTCCCTGCATGTGATTGCTTTTTTCAGCCCTGACAGTATGAACACTTTAAAACGCTGTGTGGCTTTTTACTTCAGAAGCTGATTATATAATATAATATATACACATACATACAGTCTGTAAGAACACAAGTGAATAAGTATTTATCTATCTTTTTTCATTGAGTTATATGCTAACAACATAAAGAAACAAAATCTATGCAGCCAATATGTTCCAAAGATGGAGAACACGATAAAATGCTTGTCTCCAGCATTGCTGAGGTATAAGCACCAGAGTTTACCTTTCGGCTGAAGTAATAAACTCTCAGTGCTTCCCAAATCTTGATTTGCTCAAAAGTTTTTTTGTTTAGGTTCTGCCCCCACCTTATATAGCCATAGAAGCCTAGGATCAGACCAGTGATCCATCTATTCCACTGTGCTGTCTCTGACAATAGCCAAAACCAGAGGCTAAATTTTGTATAACCTTAGCATGTCTCCTCTTGTTCCATTTAATTTCTGATGCGGGGGTCCGAACAAAACTACTGGCCTTCAGTGAGCCTCCCTGACCATTATTCCAGCTTTTATACATTGATTCATCAGGGCTCAGTCATTCATTTCCTAGCAGTTCACCTTGTCATATGTATGTTATAAAATCATTTGATAATATTTGTACATTAAAATAAAAGCAGCAAGGAAATGAGGAGGAAAAAGGGCCTGACTGTATCTGACTCTAAATGGGTGCCACAAGGGGAGAAGTCAGCACATGGAGCTCTTGCCAGCACCACCCACCTTACACTTCGGGGTAAAGGCAGCCACAGCTCTGATCCATGTGCTCCAATCTTGGGTGATCCCTGGGAAGGATCTGGGAGTTGTGGTGGATTATATCCTCAACGTGACTCAGCAATGCAATGCTGTTGCAAAAACAAATGCAATTTTAAGTTCCATTAATAGAGGCATAGCATGAAAGTCATGAGAGGTGATAGTATCACTCTACTCTGCTCTGGTGAGGCCTCAGCTGGATACGGTGTCCAATTATGAGCAAAGGCTGAAGCAATGGGGTTTGTTTAGTTTGGAAAAGAGGAGATTGAAGGGGGACATGACAGTGGTCTTCAAATACTTGAAAGGCTGCCATAAAAAAGATGGAGAAAAGTGGTTCTCTCTTGCCACAGAAGGCAATGGGTTCAAACTACGACATAGCAGATTTAGATTAAATCTCAGGAAAAGCTTCCTAACTGTAAGAACAGACTGCATAGGGAGGCGGTAAAAGCTCCTTTACCAGAGGTTTTCAAAAGAAGGCTGGATGCCCATCTGTTTTGGATAGTTTAGACACAACAAATCGTGCATCTTGGCAGGGGGTTAGACTAGATGACCCTTGCGCTCCCTTCTAACCCTATGATTTTATGGTCCGCAGCTTCCACCATAGGCTGCCGAGTCCCACCCACAGGAGTGAATGCTACACTGGAAGTTCTTTGGTCTGAAGGTGACAGGAAATTTTGGCCCTCCGGTAGCTTTTTAAAGAGAAGAATAATCGGGCCTTGTGTGTTAAGAGGGGTCATGAAAACAATTTGTGTTTAAATCAAATCTTTGTTTTGAGCCCAATTTGGCTACAACCAATGAGGGCATGTACATTTCTGATTACAGTAGGGCTATGTGACTCGTCCCTGAATAAGGATGAAATGAAGGTATTTGTAATAATCCTGCCTATACTAGGGGAAAGAGACTTCAGTGCATAATGATGTTCTCAGTCATTCTGAGAAAGATACAAATATCTACTCATCAGGTGTAAAATTTTCAAAGGTGTCCAAGTGACTAGGAGCCTAAATCCCATTGAAAGCCTATTGGACTTAAATCTCTCAAGTTGACTTTCAGTGGCTTCTAAATCATGAGGCACCCTTGAAAATTTTACCTCTCTAATCCAGTCCCTGGAGCCTTAATCCCACCTGTCCTCCAAGAAGAGAACTTTTTTAGGTGTTTTTGTTTGTTGGAAAAGAAATTCAGTGAAATTCACTCCACTGTACAGGAAGTCTCCTGGGAATTCTGAGGATTCAGGGCTGTATGTTTAACATTCTGTATAGTGAATATTTTTATACCTTTGTAATTTAAAAAAAAAAGAAGTTTAATGACCCCTCTCCTATAAACCTTAGGCTGCTGCAGCTCAGATATAAGAAAGTGAGGACAGACAATGCCAGGTGCAGCCAGCACACTCCTGCAGCCACACAACATCATGTCATTTTTATAAACATTATTCAAATTAGCTTCAGTACTCGTAATTCTGTTGTTTCCTTTATTGCTGTTGTAAAGCAAATGGTTCTTTTATACAAATGTTTTCTCCCACCTATTAATCCAGTTATAGATTATGGCACTCCTGTTAAATTTAGGGATGTAAAGCCTCTTAAATATTTAGAAGTTTAAGACTGATATGGGAAGAAATTTCCTTTGATTTACTTTATTAATATCCTGAGGGTCAATTTGTTATAGATTTGGAATATATTATTGCTACTCTGTTCTTTGACAAAGAGAGAAGAAAATGATGGTAGTGTATTTGAGCTACAGCATCAAATATCTCCCTTTGAATTAGAGTTGGCTGGACAATGCATCTTTCCTGTGAAAGATTGCAACTCCCCCCCACCCCCCAATTATCTTTGAAATTTTTCCACAGATTGTTTTGGCTTTTCAGCATAAACCCAAAAATCTAAGACAAAAAGTGAAAAATTTTCCAGCAACGTTTTTTGTTTTTTCACATTTTTTGGTGAAAAAATTTCAGCCAGCTCTACTTCAAAAGTGCTGGCAACAAAAGAGCTACGTTAGACGTTCATGCCAATAAACTTCCTTATAACATTTAGCTCAAAAAACCCCCAGATATATTGCTTCCAGCAGCATTTTGCAAAGAGTGCATTTATCACAAATAATGCATGTATCAGTGGAGGAATGAAACTCCACATAGATCGCAAACAGCCTGATGAAGCTTTGAAGAGCGAGTGAACCATAAGAAACTTTGACATTGGCTATTAGCTCCCTTAAATTCAGCATAGCAGAGACTTAGCAGTTATGACCCAATTTCACATCTACAGAGACAAGGTGGGTGAGGTAATATCTTTTATTGGACCAATATTTATTGGTGAGAGAGACAAGCTTTCAAGCTTACACAGCTTGTCTCTGTCACCAATGGAAGTTGGTCCAATAAAATATATTACCTCACCCACCTTGTTTCTCCAGTATCCTGGGACTGACATGGCTACAACAACACTGCATATTTTACATCTACAGCATTTTATAATGTCATTTTCTCTACCTTAAAAATTATTTTAGTGCTTATTAGCCAAATCATGAGAGATGTCAAGCATCTGTAACTCTCATTGATGTAAAATGGGAGAGGTTCAGAAGATTTCAGGATTTGCTCCTATGGAAGATGCTAAACTGATGAAAACTGAAGTCCCGAGTTTCCAGAGCAGAGATAGCTGAGGCAATAGCAAAGCTAGCTTCCCCACATGTATCCTGCAAAAGTTCAACCATGTCCTGGAAAGACTCTAGGATTTAGATGGTTGTTCAGTTTTCTTTGCCAATTCAGTTCTAGATTGGTGAACCCCTTTCAGCTAGCACAGGTCATGGTGATTTTTTATGCTACTGGCGCCCCTCCGTTAGATACGGAATTAAAAATAACTTTTTATTTTAGTTGGCCATTAACCAGCCACTTTAACGTTCCAACATTTGTACTGTATTGTGGCAAGTTCACACCATCTCGTATTATATGGTGTGGTTGAATAGCTTGAGCCAAGTGTAAAGTCATTAGCAGGCACTTGTGTTTAAGAAAAGGTTTTGTGTGTTGCTATCACTCCAGGTTTATGACCAATGAGTTTTCAAAAATGGAGATGTAAGATTGAAACATACACTTTTTTTTAAATCATCACCAAAAAAATGTGACTGCGTGGGCAATTCTGGTACTTGTGTGCAAATGGCTAGTTAGCTGCCACACAGCTACATGTATCCATATACATTTAACTGATTTGGGTGCACAAATGCAATAATTGCACAGAGAATAGTATGCACTGTTGTACTATTTTGCATTTAAAAAACCCTCACTCGTCATCTTTTTTTTAAAAAAAGATGAATTTATAGTGTTATATTTACAAAAAGCAAAATGTAAGGCTGTTATTGTTATGTATTTAGAAAATGAACCGAATGCTCCAAACAACTTTGTTTAAATTTGAAAAATATTTACACTAGAAATATCTTGCATTACCCTTTTTGTCTCTCTGAACATACAGTAAAACTGTATATAACAGCGGACAATTGTACAACTACAGTCTGTAAGGAAATTTGGCGAGAGAAACTCTTCAGGATGGTGTATTTATTTCTCTGTTTCTGAAAGGTAGCCGTTAAAATTCACAGGTGCTGGCTGTCCAGATGTTTGTTGCATTTGACCATTGTAATTTGCAGTAGAATATACTGTGTTGCTACAATATCTGTAAAGAGGAAAGCTATTATAGTCTATATTCTATATATGGGCTCCAGCATTGATAGTAAGCATATTCCCTACTCAGATTAGCTTTTTCCCCCTTATTTGCTTAGGGCAACAAAAGTTCAAGTTGAAGTTTAGATCTAGTAGAGTGTATTTACAGGTCAGCGATGACTTATAATAAATTTGTTCTAAGAATCAGACAAAGGAAAAAACCTTGAATTTTGAACAAGGAGTTTCCCTTTCTCTTTGTCATTTCTAGGGAGCGAACATACCACTGGTGTCAGAGCTTGGCATTGACAATATCCATTTTGATGACTTTTCACTCGATGTGGATGCCATGATTACTGCAGCCCTCCGGATGTTCATGGAGCTTGGAATGGTTCAGAAATTTAAAATTGACTATGAGGTAACCATCTGCTCTGTAGAGATATCTGCCACTTTGTCTTGGCAGTGCTATGCCCATTTGTACACATTTAGTAGCCCTGATACAATTTGTACTTTTCATTTCAGACACTGTGTAGGTGGCTTTTGACAGTGAGGAAGAATTATCGAATGGTTCTGTATCACAACTGGAGGCATGCTTTCAATGTGTGCCAGTTAATGTTTGCAATGTTAACTGTAAGTATTCCACGAAAGGGACAGCCCTCATAAGAGCTTTTATCATCACAGTGTCTTATGTGGCTAAACATCTTTTCCAATGTTTATTTTTTAGTTATTATATTCATTTATGTTATAGCAATGTACAATAAATAAGGGTATCCTAATTGTGGGAGCACAATTTTGGCACCGTTTTATAGAGTTTTAGCAACAGTGATCTCACAGGCACATTAAAATGACTAATAATTAACAGATGACAATCTTGGAGTAGGGAGCTTATTAGAGATTTTGATCTTACCATGTCTTCCTTTTTTGAAATCTTTGATTTTGCATTTATTTCCGCATGTGAACATGGAGGTCATAAAAACCTGAGTGTGTAGAATCCTATCAGCAGGGTTATTTGGTGAGATGATACTTATTCAGCTACTTCCCTAGCTTCATCTAAATAGATATAGGAGATATTGCCTTATAAACCATTTAAAAATGGGTTTCCTTAGAGAGGATCCGAATAGGTCCTGCAGCCTCCGCATATTGTTTTCTGCTATTCATCAAAGATATCCATCAAAGGGTCTAACCTTCTCTCTGCATATAAAGTATTCCTATTGATGCCAAGAGTCCACAACCATGTTGGCCTGGGGGCTGCTCAGGCCCCCCTCCCTGGGCAAGTAGAGGGTCTGCCATGGCTTCCCACAGCTGCCCACCGGATAAGAACCTGTAAGAACCAGGCAGGCAGCTGTGGGAAGCCGCAGCAGACCCATTACCTGCCCTGGGTGGGGGGCCCAAGCAGCCCCCAGGCCAACATGGAGCCCAGCCAGGGAGCTATGGGGAGCCACAGCGGACCCTCCACCTGCCTGTGGTGGTGGGGGGGGGGCTGAGAGCAGCCCCCAGCCGTGTGCCCGACCCCGAGGCTCCCCGCCCGGCTGAGGGCAGGTAGAGGGTCCGTGACTCTGCACAGGCTCCCCACACGGCTCTCCCTGACTGGTGTCTGGCAGGGGGATGCCTCGGAGCCTCAGCCCGGCCCCCAGTGTACAGCCCTGCAAATCCACAGATATCTGCGGATATCCGCAGATAATTTTTGTGGATCGTGGATCGGATGCGGATACACATTTGTGTATCTGCGCAGGGCTCTAGAGAGAAGGATTGTAGCTCTAGTTATTTTTCTGTATTGCTCTCCTTTTAAACTACAGATGGCCTAAAGTCAAAATTGCAAATCCAAATCCCTTCATTTCAGGAGAATACAGTTTGAATTCCTGGATCCAAACTTGCTCTTAAGATTTGTGGTTAGAACCAAAACTAGAAGGGGCTTACTTTCTGGTTGAAATGCATCTGAAACCTTGGTAAGAACAGCTGTTTGAAAGATTTCAGGCCTTGATAATGGAAAGTTTTGAGAACAGATGCAAGATCCCTACTGTTCAAGGCAATAGAAACAGATCCACCATGAGATTTGCACTGTTTTGAGCTAAAATTTAACAGGTTGTGGGATTTAACTCCCAAAACTGAACATGAACCCTGATTCAGCCTCAAACTGCAGTGTAAATCTAATCTGGATCCAAACACAGCCTCATTGGTTTATCTCGAGCCTGAAGAGAAGGTCCTGCAGTATAGTGTTTGTGCAAACGTTTCCTCATATGTAGTCTGAAAGACGACTATGAAAAGTTGGTCATGTTTAAACCTTTTAACCCTTTAAGTGCCTTGGGGTATAAAGGGTGAATAGCTTTAAAGATTTGCCTTAGGAACATGGCATGACTCATATTATAAGCTATACCAATAGCTAGAAAGTTGTCCTAGTAACTAGTTTCATTCATCATTTTCCAAAGGTTTGCCTGTCCGTAGCATACATCTATCCAAACCAACAAACATGTGAGATGCTGCACATGTCTTGGCAAAACAACCTGTGTTCACTCCATGAATATTTGCATTTGAAATTGTATATCTTCACATTTACAAACCTGTTCTGGGGCAAAATTGTTGTTTGTGGCAACAAACACATCTCTCTGCAGAAAAAAAGTGATAAATGTCTGTCTTCTGGGCAAAACTGATTTTTCCACAGTGAATGACAATTTTACTGCTTCTTTTCTTATCAAAAATGTAAAGAAACTGAAATTTTTTAAGTTTTCTCCCCACAAAATTGGGAACTTTTTTTTCTTGTTCTGCTGTTTTTCAATTTGTTTTTTAACAAAGCCATAATTTTGGAAGCAATACTCAAATATTATTAAGCAGATAATACAATAACTGGGGTGACAGAGTGACTTGCTTTAACCAACTGGATTCAGATTAATCACTGAAAAATCAAACCCAAAGTGTCTTTGTTGGATACCCACAAATTCGTGCATCTAAAAGCCCAGGCCACTGTTGAAAATGTTGGCCTGTTTACTTTCCCAGGGTCATAACAGGAAGCCTGTCACTGACGTAGGCAGAAAGAGAACCCAAGAGTTCTGAATCACTGGCCTGTGGCTTAGCTACAACAGCATTCATCCCTTCGAATCAAGGGCCACGCATAGAAGTTTAATCTGTATCTTTTCTACTTGAATTTTTTTTTTATGGCAAATGTGAGCTACCATAAATTGATGGTGGGCTACCATAAGTTTCTTTATATAGCTATGCCATACGCTGATTTAGTCACTTTTGTGTTAATGAGATCTCTGTTGGACAATATTAAAATGCTTACATCTCCTCAAGACACTGTACGAGGCACTTCTATAAATCAGTTGGGAGTTGACAGGCTCCCTCCATCCAAATATTTGCAGAAGAATAAGTAAAAGAACTGGATGGAACGTGTCACATACTGGGATGAGAGAATTCTAAGTGGTGAAATCTGACATGAAATTCATGGTATGTAAAAGTAGATTAGTAAGGCACCAGACAGAAACCTGCAAATCCAAGAATTAAACTGATTCATTGCATTTTGTTGACAATAATATATATAAAAAAATCAAACCACACAAGTTTCATGGTACATTCCAACACATCTCCATTTGGGAGAATCCTGGGCTTATTTGTGGAAATTAGCAAGCAAGGGCTTTGCTGGAAACAAGGTGCATCTCAAAGATTGTGTACTTGTTTTCTAAAGGGAGTGGGAGGGCATGTGAGCATTACTGCTTTTCAAGACTCCTACCACCTGCCAGTCTATAAAACACCATTTGCATCAATGATGTTGCGGCTGGCAGTGTTGTCAGAGGAGGCTGCATAACTTGTCCTGTAAATGGATTAGATTGGGCCTGATCCAGTGCCCACTGAAGTCTTTCCATTGACTTCAATGGACATTGGATCAGGTCCTTAGCACTTTACATGTTCATACACATGCTGCACAAACATGATCTAAAATGGATCCCTACAATACTCCTTTGAGATAGGTAAGTATTAATATCCCTGTTACACAGATGTGCAAAGTGAGGCAGAAAAATAAAGAGAGAGTCACTAATACAGCCAGAATTAGAACTCTGTCTCCTGGCTCACAGCCATGTATCAGACCACCAAACAACGCAGCATTCCATAAGAGAGAGGCTGTTTCAGTACTCACCATGAGAGGAAGTAAATAGAGAGGTTCAGTGGGGAGAAAGGCCTATGGAAGACAGAGAATGGCAGTCACTCTTAGTATTCTTATAGCTGGAAATAAGTTGTTCAGATAAATAGAATTAAAATGGTTTCTACAGGCAAATGTACAAGGGCACTTTTCTGTATCTGAAATGTTGTGGCATTAGACACAGTGTATGAACCTTATGCTAAACTTCACAGCCAAGTTGATAATATGCAGGGAAGCAGTAGTTTTTCAAATTTCATTTTTCATGGTGAGAAAGGACAACAAGATGCCAGACAAGCCACTGATACATGCCTGAGAAGTAAAACCAAAGCCAGGGCTAACTGCTTTATCATTTGAAATTGGACTGAATTAAATTCTGTGTATTTCTAGCAAATGCTACCAGTTTTTGTGCCCCTTTTCTCAGCAAGTACCACAAATGTCATATAAACTGTCCTCTGAGTGGTGCTCTAATGCCAAGTTTCCGATATGCTGCTTTTTTGTGTGGGGAAAAAAATATTCCACCCTATCAGGTAGCTTCTTTTCATCTAGAGATGATTAAATGGGCACGAGGAGAGGGTGGGTGGGTGGCGAATATAGATCTTGCTTTCTTTAAAGACTTGACATCAGGTCTCAGAATCCTCTCAAACATTGTCTAAGAAAAATATATGAACCCAACCCATCTAAATTTTTCAAACCATACTCATCATGGTCAATCAGAAAAGTACAAAAATGACTGTGCAACTGATTGTAAGCAAACTGCTAAACAAGTGGTGCAATGGGATTGTGTTTACAGTGAGTTTGTGCCAACTTTGATGTTGATTTCACTGAGAACAGGTGGGTGCCTCAATTTGGCTAGGGAGGAAGGTTAGTCTTGTGTATAAGGTACCAGACTGGGATGAGTTTCTGGTTCTGGCAGAGGCTCTCTGTGTAACCATAGGCAAGTCACTTAATTTCTCTGTGCCTCTGTTTCCCCATTTCTAAAATGGGAAAAATAATTCCCTACCTCTCAAGGGTGCTGAGAGGATAAATTCATGATTATATGCAAGATGCTGAGGGACTATACAAGCAGATGTATAGGAAAGCTTTAAAAATATTTTGTACTTAAAAAACTAGTATGTTGTCTTCCAAAAAACTTTCAGGGTTGTCTGTGCCAATATGCCAGAAACGTTGTTGATTGATGCATAAATGTTTTAACTAAATTTAAAAAAAAACCCACTAATATCAGTACCTATCAGGCCCAAGTCAATGTAGCTAATTTTCTATATTACAAAAAAGGGTCAAAAGGAAGATCATGCCAGACTTAGAAGACAGTGACTTCGAAATGATCTTGAAGGCTTGCTTGACTTTTAAAGATATTTATATTTTCAAAAATAAGGTCAGATTCAAAGGGACAAAGGTCAAACAATACTTTAGTAGTATGTCAATTATGATTAGTTTCTGTTATCCTGTTTCTCAAGACTAAGGGTAGTTTTCCTCTTGAAATCAGTATTCATGCATTGAATGGTTGTCTCATTAACTTGCTCTTTAGCTATGGTAATTTTTAGGTAATTATGTTGCCTGCTGTCCAGCACAGTTTTATTATATACACACACCTTCATATAACTGTATCTGAGCTGACCAGAAGAAATTGCATTATTTCCCCTCTACCTCAAAGCTTACATAGCACCTTATGGAATCTTAGAATTTTACAAAACTCACTGGTAGCAGAGTGTAAAAGCACATGCGTGTGCACACACACATAAATAAAATTTATGATGGTGCTTCCAGTGGCACTGAACTAGGGAAATGCTGTTCAACACTAATGACAAAATACCACAGCACACACATTTAGACACACTGCTGTATGTCTGTTTAAATGCAGATGTGATGCAGATTTAAAATCCATATTTATGATGTCAGCAATCTGATTTTCTGACATAGGCTGAACAGTTTATTATTAATTCAAACTGGGGACAATAAGGAGGGTTTAACAGACTGCAGATTGTGCACATCATATTTCAATGGGATTTGGGCACCTAACTCTTAGGTGCCTTTGAAAATCCAAGCCTTAATTGTTTATAGAGATCCTACCTTTAGTCTGAAGTTGTTCCTAATTATGAACTGGTATTCGAACAGAATACATAAAAATTACATGTTAAATATCCAAAGGCACTTCCAAGTAAATTCGTAGTTCTAAATTTCTGTTGCAAAAAGTTCTCTAATGTCTTTTGCCCCCACTGCTTCCAGAACTTTACTCCTCTGATGGTTAGAAACCTTCATCTAATTTCAAGTCTAAATTTCCTGATGGCGAGTTTATATCCATTTGTTCTTGTGTCCACATTGGTACTGAGCTTAAATAATTCTTCTCCCTCCATGGTATGTATCCCTCTGATATATTTATAGAGAGCAATCATATCTCCTCTCAGCCTTCTTTTGGTTAGGCTAAACAAGCCAAGCTCTTTGAGTCTCCTTTCATAAGACAGGTTTTCCATTCCTCGGATCATCCTAGTAGCTCTTCTCTGTACCTGTTCCAGTTTGAATTCATCCTTCTTACACATGGGAGACCAGAACTGTACACAATATTCCAGATGAGGTCTCACCAATGCCTTGTATAACGGTACTAACACCTCCTTATCTCTACTGGAAATACTTTGCCTGATGCATCCCAAGACTGTATACCTCCCTTACTCTTCTCAGGAAGCTGGAGTACCGTGGTTGACTGGAGAGCGCTCTGCCGTCGATTTAGCAGGTTTTCACTAGACCCGCTAAATCGACGCCGGCTGCATTGCAGCAGCATTGATCTCCCCCTAGTGAAGACCAGCCCTTAGACTCCTCACTGCCTCCTGGGACTTCTTTCTACCTTAGTCTTTCTTCAAGCCCTTTTCCACAGTTTCTCGCAGGGCTTACTGCACACCTACCTCTCCATGCCCTTCCTTCACTCTCTAGCAACTCAAGAGGTAGTGCAGAGTTCTGGGCCCCTCTCCCCCGGCAGCCGCTCTCTGACCTGGGCTTCATCCCTTTATGCCAGTGGTTGGGCAACCTGCCACACGCGGCCCATCAGGGTAATCCACTGGCGGGCTGCAAGACAGTGTTTACATTGACTATCCACAGGCACGGCCTCCTGCAGCTCTCAGTGGCTGTGGTTCGCCGTTCCCAGCCAGTGAGAGGTGTGAGAAGCACGGCCACACTTTATGCTCACCATCCAGCTCCTTCCCCCACTTAGCTCCATCTTCATTCAGGCCAGGCCCAGGTGCAGCCAGGTGCCTTAGCTTGCTACTTCCAGTTAGCCAGTGCGGGGTGCATACCAGTCATACCACACTGTTGTATTTCTAACTCACGAATACTCCCATTGACATCAGTGAGACTACTCATGAATATGGCATGAGAACAGGTCACAGGATCAGGCCCTAACTTTGTAAGCTTCATCGGACACACCCTTCATCACTATTTATTTTAAAAAGTAAAAAGGAAAGAAAAGTAAAGCAACAGATAATTAAAGTCGCATCCAGTGTGCTAATAACAAAAACACATAAAAGTGGGGCAAGGCGTAATGCGATTCATTTCCTCACATGAAAGAATGACCTCCATTACTCACTTTAAGCTCTGCCACTCATGAGTTATGAGTCATTCCTGTTCTGGTGAAAATAAATTCTATTACACCATCATCCATAGCTATGTATTTTTCCTGTCTACACGTAAATTTAAAAAGTGGGGGACACTCTCTGTCTTCCTGCATTATGTGCAAAGCAGACATCCTCCTATCATAATACTGTTTTTAAATTAAATGTTTTTATTAAGTGAAATATCCTATTTATGTATTCCATGACAAGATTTTTGATTAAATAAAAAGTTGAATTTATTCTTGAGCTATTGCTACTATTAGTAAATTGCTTAATCTGTACTCCTGCATTTATGATGCAGGCTGAATCCTTGAATTCAATCAAACCTTGTGTTAAGCCGAGGACCATTTATTATGACATCAGTTTTCCATTATAAAACTCCAATTTTCAGTAGTTTATAACTCAGCCATGGACATTTTCTTTGGACTGAAACTTGGCACATCGTATTGCCAGGTCACTAGCTATTTTATTTATACTTTTTTTAAAGGGACCTTTGTTATTCTTTGTTGTATGAGAGCAATCTTAAAAAAAAGACAGTATTTTTCAGATGCTTCCTCTGCTCTTGTAACTATGTTATTGAAACTGACATTTTAAAGGCGATTTATCTACAATTCAGGAGCAGCCATTTAATAATAGTCAAGTTATTCTATTCTTATGGATGCTTCATGTTTAGAATCTTCTTTGGCGTTTAGACCAGCCTTTTTGAAATGTAGACAGAGTCCAATCCTGCAGGGTGCAGAGCACCCACTGGAAGGTTCTGGGCATCTGCAACTCCCACTGAAATGGATGGGAGTTGAAAGCACTTAGTACCCTGAAGGATAAGACTCTTCATGTGACATTGGCACAGCAGGCCAAGAAAGCTGATGGCTTCTTAAATCACATAACACTGATATGATATTTACTAAAGTAGGCTTTACGGTCTATAGAGTCAATACTCTGCAAAGTAAAGTTCTCAACAGGTCTTACTACAATGTGCTAGTGTCTAAACATAGATATACATAAGAACATAAGAATGGCCCTACTGGGTCAGACCAAAGGTCCATCTAGCCCAGTATCCTGTCTTCCAGCGGTAGCCAGTGCCAGGTGCCCCAGAGGGAATGAACAGAACAGGTAATCATCAAGTGATCCATCCCCTGTTGCTCATTCCCAGCTCCTGGCAAACAGAGGCTAGGGATACCATTCCTGCCCATCTGGGCTAATAGCCATTGATGGACCTATCCTCCACGAATTTATCTGTTCTTTTTTGAACCCTGTTATGGTCTTGGCCTTCACAACATCCTCTGGCAAGGAGTTCCACAGGTTGACTGTGCATTGTGTGAAGAAATACTTCCTTTTATTTGTTTAAATCTGCTGCCTATTAATTTCATTTGGTGACCCCAAGTTCTTGTGTTATGAGAAGTAGTAAACAACACTTCCTTATCTACTTTCTCTACAGCAGTCATGATTTTATAGACCTCAATCGTATCTCCCCTTAGTCATCTCTTTTCCAAGCTGAAAAGTCCCAGTCTTATCAATCTCTCCTCATACAGAATCCGTTTCATATCCCTAATCGTTTTTGTTGCTGTTTTCTGAACCTTTTCCAATTCCAATATTTCTTTTTTGAGATGGGGGCAACCACATCTGCACACAGTATTCAAGATGTGGGTATACCATGGATTTATACAGAGCAACATGATAGTTTCTGTCCTATTATCTATCCCTTTCTTAATTATTCCCAGCAGTCTGTTTGCTTTTTTGACTGCCACTGCACATTGAGTGGATGTTTTCAGATAACTATCCACAGTGACTCCAAGATCTCTTTCTTGAGTGGGAACAGCTAATTTAGACCCCATCATTTTATATGTATAGTTGGGATTATGCTTTCCAATGAGCATTACTTTGCATTTATCAACATTAATTCAGCACATGGGTGAAGGTGTTTAGGGGCACTAGAGACCCAAATGGCACTGAAATGTTATGTGTGGGGAAACTGAACTCTCTTGGGCTCCTTTGAATCCTCTCAGAGACATGGGTTGACTTCCCTTATTGTAGCTGTGAAGCAGATGCTATCGCATAGCCACCTTTTCCCTCCACACTACCTCTTACTGCACTTTCCGTTGGCTTTGCGCCTCTCCTCACTTAGCAGCACTGAAACCCACTCAGACACATTTTGTCACTCATGCATTCTCTCTTATGATGGGATGAGCTATACCTTCCCTTGCCTCTTCTCTTTCCAGTCGATCCCAGTTCATATGCATACTTCCTTTGTGGCTCTGACTCCCCACGCTGCTTGCAGATATTCTTCAGCCACCATTAGTCTCCCCCTCCATGGTCAGTATGTGAATTTTTCTTACTTCACTGGTTTGAGAGGAAAGCATGCCAAGCTGACTTGCTGCTCCCCTCATTACTAGCTGCCACTGAACTAGTCACAATTTGCTATTTCTGTTGTGTGATTGGTCATTTCAGTCACATACTATTTTTTGTTTGTCCTCCAATTGGCTGATTCTCGTGCTCATGGATCTTTCAAGATCTGTATATGAAATTTTCCAGTACAAATCCCCCTACATATAAATACCACCCTCCCACCTCCTGTGGATAAAGGATATTTTGAACAGGTTTAAAAAAAATAAAAATGTTTTAAAGTAAGATATTAAAGTGTCTTTTAAAGAACATGTACCATTTTTAACTACCATTGCTTAAAAACAATCTGCCTCTTTCTTGAATTTCCCAAATATACAGGTTATCTGGCTATGGAAAAGACCCATCCCGCCTACTCTCACTAGTGCAGTATTTTATGCTGTACAGTGTGGCATGCTAAAATACGCAAGTGTTCTGTTTAACATGTCAAGAGCAGAAGTCAAAAGTGACTAAAACATGTTATTTAATAAAAGATGTTGGGCAAGAGAACTGGCAGTATCTGTATTGGATGCAGGAGGAGGAAACGTGAGAGTACATGTAACACCATGGAAGAGTGTGGGCGTGACCGTGGTCTGCTAGAGCACATTCAAAGCTGTTGTGACTAATTTTACAAAGTGCAAGGGGTGGTGTAACTTAAGTTGAGTATGTCTGTTTAAAAACATGATCCAATGCCCATTGAAATCAATAGGAGTCTTTTCATTGACTTCAGCGGGATTTGAATCAGGTCCAAAGGGAGCATAAGGAACAGCAAAACTGATTCATGGCAGGTGGCAGAAAGCACATGGAGCTTCTGCATTGTAACACCACCATGAAGGTATTTTTTCCCAAAGACAAATGAGAAAAGTAGAAAAGATGTTTTCTGGATAGCATCCATGAACATCTTTGTTATAATATTAAAGGTGCACGTAAGATATTTGCAGACACAAACTATTTCAGTTTTGCCTTCACAGAAGGCCTCCCCTTGGTATTTTTGCTGGTATCACTGGGATGTAGACAAACAACATAGCATTTAGATTGCAATTCATACCTTACTTGATACACTGATGTAACAGAGCGCTCCACCTGTCATGAAAATGTAGGTTTCTCCTAGATTCCACTGGTTGATTGTGCCACTCAAATGTGTAACTTACAAAGGTCTCATATGGCCCCTACTGCCTCACACCACTGATTCTGATCTAGCCATTTATGTTTAGTTACTCCAGAGCATCATCAGAGATTAAGTAATGGTTACATATTTCTGTCTGATGAAAAGCTGTGCACTTTGCCCTCCTGCTTTCTTGGTTTGTGCTTGTTTCCTGTTCCTCCATTAAAACTTCTTTCCATCATTTACACACTTTGCTGCCATATTTACCAATTATTCCATAAATGTAGTCCTCTAAGTCAAATACCATGTAAAATAGATAAAAAGTATCCCTTACTTTTCAACAATTGTAAACAGTTGATTTAATTCCTTCATTAAATGAGCCACCCTAGTTTGTCAGAGATTTCTTTTCTTGAATAAACAAAGCCTCCTTAAGTGTTTCCTTATAATAACCAAAATCACCTTGAGTTTTTGAGGTTCTGTGCTCTAGGGCTATTGAAATCCGAACTGAACACAGAATTCTAGATAAGCTCTACCCGGTGTTTTGATTTGTACTCTGTCCCTTTGCTGACGCATCCCAGTATCCTGCTTGCCTTTATTACTGCAGTGATACACTGGGTCGATGGCTCCAAGGATTTTTTTTTATAGTAACCAATAAATCCTTATCCTGGGTCAGTACACTCGGTCTAAAACATACTCTATATTTTGTTATTCCTCCTCACACCCCTTGACTTTTTTTAAATAGTTGCCTGTATTAAACTGCATTTTCCATTTACTGACCCTGTCAACTAAAAGCTCAAAATCTCTCTGAATCTGGTTGTCTTGTTCCTCCTTAGTGGACACAACTCTGCTTTTGGCCTTATTAGCAAACTTTTCTATTTTACATACCATATTCTCAATAAAATCATTTGCATAATGCATCTTCCTGACAAAGGTCAACTGATGAAATCAATATCTGGTCTTCTCCACTGCTAACCTCTTTCGACTGGAGAAATTCGCAGTGAGAATTGCTTATGTCCCTTCTCTGAGATACTCTGCTATCCATCAAACTATTTTGCATTCTATGGAGATGATTGTGCAGAAGTGCTGAGCATCTGTCTCTCCCATGGACTTCAGTTAAATTTCTTGGTGCTCAGCATTGCTGAAAGTCAGGCCCCATATCATGACTTCCTAGCTTAGCCTGTCATTTTTGGCATCAATATTACCTTGTGCTTTTTCAAAATCTGAGGACCAAATTATTCCTGTTAGGGACACAGGCTCTGAGGGAATGGGGTAGTACAGAATGCAACGAGTGTGATTTGAGGTATCTGAAAACATTATGCTGGCGCAGGGCAGAAGCAGGCATAATATCTCCAAGAGTGCTGTGTGGGAGCAAATTCATCAGTGAGTTCTGCTGTATCTTTAGAAAAAGTATATCATGCAGTCCTTCTAGCGTAGCTCTTCAAAGCACAGTGGTCTGCCAATGGCACACCCAACAACGCAGGCATACCCTTAGGGGAAATTTTGCAGGGTCAGCAATGCTAGTACCTCCTCTGCTTGTCTCAGGCTGCTCAGGCAGACAAACTACTGTATTGCTACCTCCCTGCAGGGGAATTCTAGTGTCAGGAGGGGTTTCCTGCATCACCTCCTCTTCTCTTCACACCAGCATATTTGGGACAGGACCTAACTGGGGCCAATGGTGCATTATAACTGAGGAATCTAAGCATTGTCCCAGACACTCAGAGTTCAAATCCAACCCAAGGCAGAAATCTGAAGTTTAAAAAAAACAAAAACAAACAAACAAAACCCAGCACATGTGAGCTAAGGTGGCCATGATTTTGTCTTGAGTACATTCTGTATTTCTCATATCTACCATATCAGTTTTATCACTGAAGAATTCCTGTGCTTTATTTAAGAAAAATCTCCTCTCAAACTCATGCAGGGTATTTCTAGTAGAATTATGCTATTCAAGGTGTTTCCACCTAAAATCATGGAATGTTGTTTCTAATCTCCTTTGTTGCAGTGAACAAAACAGTCTCTGACTGCTTTAGTATTTGCATAGCTGATATTTAGCTTCTCTCTTTTAAGCCTCCTTTGATTTAGCTTGTAAGTTGTCTCCAACAATGTACAACAAATACAGCACCTCAGGATCTAAGAAGTCTCTGTCTACTTAACAGTAATTTTAAAATGAAACAGATTTTGTTTTATGTTTTTCACATATGTAATTTCAGCTTCTCATCTTAGTATGTAAGGATTGTTTTTATTTTCAGCTCTTTTCCCACTGCACCTTCTGGGTACTGGGGAAGAGAGTATTAAAAATGTGACAGAGATAATAATAGATCACTACAAGGACATTATCTATTCCACCAACCATCTAGCATACAGCAGTGAACATAATATGACAATAAAGCATTTATCTTGTCCTTATTTAAAGGATGGTGGTTTCAAAACAGAGATGACTGTTACTCGATGGACTAACATTATCTATCCTTCTTGCTTCTGATAGTTATTTTTTCTGTTCTCAGACAGCAGGATTTCAGGAGATTCTGACTGAAATTGAAATTTTAGCGTTGATTGTGGGATGTTTATGTCATGACCTTGACCACAGGGGAACCAACAATGCCTTCCAAGCCAAGTAAGTTTTCTAATTCTTATTACTTTAATTTGTTTCCCTTCCACATCAGAGCAAAAGGTGACAGGGGATAAAGAATGAAGCATTAATTTCAGGGCTTCTAGGCCAAGGCCAAGTATTCCTGTGCTTACATGTAATGAGGGACTATCCATCTTTATAATTCCCTATTCTTTTTGGTAATTGCTGACTTGCCCTTTGTGTCATGCTGTTGATTTGGGTTGCCCCTTGTGAACTAACACCTAATATAGAAATGTGATGCCAAACATTGATGATCCCTCCAGTCAAAATATCTGCCAGCTAGAAACCTGCCGACACTGATCATGAGAAGCATTGCAAATGCCCCAATCTCTCTTTGGCTGGTATGTTGGAATCATTGTGAAACCTTTTCCAGTTATTTAATATATTTAAATAAAAGCAGGTAAAACTGAAGCCCTGTGTCCAAAAAGGGTGACATTCACTCCACCTGCATAAAGCCCAAGTTTTCAATCTTTGGCACGTGGAATGGTTGCCACCAACCTAAAACTATGGTGCGGGGATCTGTACAATCTGATGTGGCGGTCATTCCAGCCTAACTCTGCCACACCAGCTGTGCAGAGTACTGGGGCCACTGGTTCCATATAAACACAGGTATGTGGCTTCTCTTCTGGCCTAGCCTCAGTGAAACTATGGGGCTGGCTTGGAGACTTCTGGCATGGTAACAGAGTGTGAGAAGGCACCTCTGTTAGGCCAGCTGATTGATGGATACGCTGTAGAGCTTGTGTGTTAGACTTTCTATTCAGATTCTTATCTGTTAAGTGGAGTCTTGCACCTGCTGTACAGATCCCAGTGAATTTCACTCTAAAAGGAAATCTAGTTTAGGGGTCCAGGGCCTGATCCTGCAACCCTTCCTTACACGGTTATGCTCTACTGCCTCAAGCAGTCCCCTCCTCCACGCGATTGCTGGTAGAGGCAGTTTAGTGTAGTGGGGGGAGAGAGGGTTTATTCCCTTTCTTTTTACCTGTGGGATAAGGAGGTTCCTTTGATCAAAGGGCATATCTCTCCTTTCCCACCCGCACCCCTGCCATCCAGGTTTGGAAGGGGGCAGGAAATCTCCCATTACAACATCCCAGCTGAGCTCTGCAATGGAGCTGTCAGATAGATGTCTAATCCAGGACCTCTATTGTTTCATTGGCTCACTGACAAAGGAAACATGACCATCTGCTGATAACCAAAATCCAAAAAGATCGGCGTTTTGTAGTCCCTGGGCCGCAGCATGGTTTTGTGGCTCTGCCCTACTGCTAGTCCTGTGGACCGAAGGGAGAGGTGGCCAACTCCACAGCTATTCGAAAGCCAGAGAGCTGTTGTGCTAACTTATTCCCCTCGACACATTTTTGTGCAAAAAAGGAGCACGTGTGGCACAGTGAGTAGTGTACATTGACTGTTTTGTTTCTTAGGGCAAACTGCCTCATTACGCTCCACCCGGGTTAACGTTTCTGATGCACCGAGTTAGCATTTCCTTAAGCTGCTGTTTCCTCAGCTGCTGGTGCTGCTGTTCACTCTCAATGAAACAATGACATTGTCTGGATTGTCACTCACCAAGGCAAGAAAAATCAATTGCAGTGCTCAAGAGACAGGACTACTGGTGCAAAGGTTACAAAGTATCACCAGTTGCTTTATGCTGCTGGAGTCTTGATGAGAAGCAGAAAAAATGGAAAACTGTGTAAGACAAATGGGAAAATTTTGCTGATTGATGTTCATGTTCCTAATTCACAAAGATAAGACTTATGTAGGATTTAAATCCCTATAGACTCAGGCTCTGATTAACCTAACCATTTCTCCATTGGAATGTAATGTTTCTCTTGGGAAGTTTGAAATAGAGGATTTTAGCACTTGAATGCTGTCACTTCCAGTACAACTGACAACTGAGTACAAAGAGGATACTGTGTTTTTCTAATGCCATAAAGAAATTATTGAAGACATGACACACAGATAAAATATCCCTGAAAACAGAATCTGTACCTCTCATAACAGCAGCTATGATTTATTCTTCCAAAGCTTACTTATAAAGTTAAGCATCACATTTTCCTGTTTTATCTTACTGCTGAGTATCAGTGTTTTGTGTGATGAAAGATCAAGAGGTATATGTTGGAAGCAACATCAGAGTTCTCTGAAATTGCTCTGTTAGTACACCTCAGCACTGTTTTCTCTAGGGATGATGTTTCCCACTTATCCCCCTCTCTATTACAGCTGCCCCTGATGATTAAATATCAGTACGGTACAGCTTTGTAGTATATGCTCCTAGGAGACGCCTGCTATTCGTTTCTAGCATAATCTCTTATACTCATTTCTTTGGAAAGAAAACCCATCTTGTCGCTTTAGGCTGGGTCCCAGAAGTGAAATACTGGTGAACATTAATCTACTCTGACAGTCCAATCCCACTCCCCTCCACCTTCCAACAATTCTCAATTTCATAATTACATTTCATAGTTTTTCTTCCTTTAAAGTTTCATCTTAGAACTTTTAAACTGTATGCTACATATTTTGCAACTAGCTTTTATAAAAAATAACCATGATTAGAAATATATTCTAAGAATGTTAGACTTTTATGGTTTCTGCTTCTGTTTTTACTTCCTCTCTTTCTTCTTAGTATTTTTAAAATCACTCTGGTGTTGCCCACTGCAGGGACAGCATTTTAACTACCCTTGAGGCCCTTTTACAGCAGAGTTTTGCAAATGCCTGCTATATACCATTGTTATTACATGTATTAGGGACTGGCTTGGTACAAAGGTAGAGGAAAAGGCAATCCCTGCCCCACTACATATATTACATGTCTGTGACTGTGTATATGAGATACACCCCTGCAATATATGTAACATATATAAAACATCACCTAATTTGGAATGAAACTAGTCTTACTCTTGTTATTACAGACAGTGATAAGGCACCATCACAGGTGCTTTTGAAAAGGTCACCCAAAATTTCTGTATTGCTCAGGAGGAATCCTTAGCTGCTCAAAGCAGACTTAACAGGGTCCAGAACCTGCAGGTCTATAATTTTAATTGGGTGTAGCCATAAATTAGTTTATTGAGCTATGGAATTTCATCTCTGCATTTCCATACACTGTATTGGAGAGTGTTTGGGTGAAGACATCGCTTCAAATGTGTTTGGTAAGAGGGCAGATGCTAATTGCTAATGTCCCTTGTTCTGTTTCAGGAGCGGATCAGCTTTGGCTCAACTTTATGGAACTTCTGCTACTTTGGAGCACCATCATTTTAATCATGCTGTCATGATTCTTCAAAGTGAGGTACCAGACTAGTTGGATTATTACTTTCACTGTAGGGTGGGGGGCTGTTTCACTCACAGGGAAACACACCCCATGCCCAAACTCCTTTAATGGCCCTTTCCTCCAGGCAGCGTTTATTGACTACCACAAAGCTCTCACACAATACAATATAAAACAATTTAACTGCAACTGTTGACTATTTTCCCCTGAGACTCTCCCTGCCTCATTCAGCCTGGGGAAAAGGACACACACTTCCCCTGTATCCCCCTTGGATCATTCATCTTCCTTATGTATACCCTTCTCAGCCATTTGAGAGCCAAGGAACTCTTAATCCTTTCCCAGCTAATGTGTTTACCTTGTCACACTCACCTTCTATTGTAAAAATAAAAAATGTAAAGCATCAAATTTGCTTTCCTTTCTGGGCAACCACAATATGTACAGTATCTTTGGAGTGTATAGTTTTGTATTTTCAGTAACTGTTGTTGGGTTTATTACATATACTGCAGTTACACCCAAAGTGTGCTGGGAGCTTCCACCTATATAGGCAGGTATAGTCCCTGCCACGAAGAGCTTACTTTTTAATTGTATGCACGATGTGACAAACTAGCAGTGTAACAATAAGTGGGGGAAATAGGCAGACACTGGTTACAAAAATAAATCATATAGTTACTAAGTTGTTCACTTGACTTTTTACAAAATACCTTCATCACTATATAGAAAAGAAAAATACAAGCCATATCTTCAGAATGGGGGACTGTATCTTGAAAAGCAGGGACTCTGAAAATGATTTAGGGGTTATAATAGCCAAACATGAGCTCCCAGAGCAATGCTGGAGCAACAAGGCTAATCTAACCCGAGGATGTATAAACAGGGGAGGAATGAATAGGAATGGGAAGGTGATTTTACCTCTGTACATGGCACTGGTGAGACCAATACCAGAATACTGCTGACAGTTCTGGTGTCTACATTTTTTAAATGATGTTGAAAAAACTGGAGAGGGTGCAGAGAAGAGCCACAAAAATGAATTGAGGGCTGGAAAAAAATGCCTCATATTGAGAGACTTAGGGCTTGTCTATACTTAAAATGCTGCAGCTGCGCCACTGTAGCACTTCAGCGAAGACGCTACCTACGCTGCTGGGAAGGCTTCTCCCAAGAGGCAGTAGCTATGTTGACGGTAGAAGCCCTCCTTTCAATGTAGCACTGTCTACACTGGGAGTTAGGGCAGCATAACTGACCAGCCCTGAGCAACATAATTCTACCAAAATAAAGTTGCTAGAGTAGACAAAGCCTAAGAGTTCAATCTGTTTAGTTTATCAAAAAGGAGATTGGGGGAGACTTGATAAGTGCCTTGACAAGGAAAAATACCAGGTACTAATGGGCTCTTTCACTTAGAGGAGAAAGGGATAACAAGAACCAATGGCTGGAAGCTAAAGCCAGACAAAAAGCAAATTAGAAACAAGCCACAGTTTTTTTCCCCCAAGGATGATTAATCATTGGAACATACTACTGAGGGAAGGGGTGGATTCTCCATCTCTTGATATCTTCAGATCAAGACTGGGTGCCTTTCTGGAACAAAAGTTATTGGGCTCAGAACAGGAGGGCTTGTGTTATACAGGAGGCCAGATGAAATGATTTAATGATCCTTGCTGGCCTCAAAAAAAATCACCAGAAATCTACGAAAAACTTCTTCCCTCCCTGGGCAAAGTGTTCCCTTACCCAATTTACTCCTTCTCTTTCATCATTCAAACATCTTCTGTCCTGGCAACTCCACCCAATTCACCCTGCTATGATTTTAAGCCCTACATTCTGTGTGTTGTTACTTGTCTGGATAAAAAATTCACAGATGGGACCAAACACTCCAACTGTTTTTGCAAGTAGATGTATCTCCATTGAGGTCAATGGAGTATCTGGACCTCTCATTCTAGTGGGCTGAAATTAGATTACACCCTATATGTTAGTGTTTAATATTTCAGTCTGTCTGTGTTTTCTAGAGGGAAATGTCACAGCATAGTGTATTATTTCTTTAGATTTGTATCAGCATGAACAAAAAAAGGTGGCTGTATTTGGTCTAGGCACATTTGACACACACAATCCTGGGTTTTGTGCTGTGGTGATGTTGCCTTATACATTATGAAATAATTCATCAAGCATTAAAGCCTTGAATATAGTGGGAAAGCCCTTTGTTAGCTGTTTGTTATATAATAATTCAGATCTACTAGTGAGTAATTCTATGCTGTGACTATCTGCTGTTTTTTGAACACATGTGGGTTTGGGCTTTTCTTTGTACACCATACCTAAATTGTAGTCTGTAACTAAATGTCTTCTAGAATTCCCCCACCTTCCCAACACATAGGTGAAAGGAAATCTTTTACAAGATTAAGGGGTCACTAGAGAAAGAAAAGATGCCCCTTATCTATGGAAAGCTCTTGTTTTCTGTATAGTGTTCTAATCTTCTTCCTAAACACTAGATGGCAGTGCACATTGGATATGAAAATTATACTGCAGTCAACTATCAAAATTAGATTCAGTTACCAAAAACATCATTATATCGAAGGGTAGGAAGCAATGCCTAAGTGGGACGTTAATATGTGAATGTAATCATATGTGACTGACATTACAAAGCCCAGTATTAGCTTAAAGTTCAACCAAATTCAACTGCAAATGTCATATAAACTGAATGATAAATGATAAATCTCTGGATAAATGATGGGCTCTGTGTTCCCCCTTATTTGACACGTCTCTAACTATAAAATTGTTAATATTATCTTCCTTTTCCAAAACAGCAACATTAAATAATTTGTTCCCTTTCATTCTGGCTGTAAAACATTTTCCAGAATCATAAGCCTTCACAGTCCTTTAAAAAGTGCCTTCTTACACGGCCCACAAGGTCTAGGGCTCTACAAACTTAGCTTTTCCTCAGTCTGAGTGACTAAAGCCCGTATGTATAGTGAGATAGTGGAAAATAGTCATGGTGAGTGGAGAGACTGTATTGCGAATGAAAAACTGATTTAGTGTCTTTGACTGCTCTAACAGCAGCTTGCATGCCTTTGAGCAGCAGCATAGATAAATCTGTTGGCAGCACAACTGAAAAGCCACAAAGCACTGCTCCAAAAATATTTGCTAAAAGGGAAAGATTGAGATGTACAATGTCCATAGTTTTTCCTCCATAAACTGAGTCTGTGCAGAGTCAGACCAAAGAATAAATCTTTTTGCAAGAAGCTATAATATTAGCACAGTTAAGAAACACAGCCCAGCTTCTTGATTACAGTGGCCAGCGCTTCCTGTCCTAATGTAATCTCAGTAGCATTAACATTATTTTATCATGGTTTTACCAGGATTCGGAAAAAACTTCTGTGTAGCAAAACGGGGCAGATTAGTGTGTTAGAAATCTTAGTCCTTTAGCATCTCTATCTCTTTCATTACAGGGTCACAACATCTTTGCTAACTTGTCCTCCAAGGAGTACAGTGACCTGATGCAGCTTCTGAAGCAGTCAATATTGGCAACAGATCTCACTCTGTATTTTGAGTAGGTATTGGCATTGTTTATATTTGACAAATGAAAATCCAAAGAACATTGTCTAATGATCCATGAAGCACCAATGGGGGTATGTAATATGTGAAGTTAGTGGTTAATTATAGTTGGAAATATTTAGTCTAACACTTATTTTAGCTTAGGCTAATGGAAGTTTCTCATATGCCTAAATGAGTTTCATTTTGATATTCAGCAAAAGCCAAGACATATCCTGTCCTCAAACTTGAAGCAACTGCAGAAGAAAGGCATAGCCCAATCTTGTATTTCCTCTACACAGGATTCCCAAAGGAGACTTTCATGTGCAAAGAGTGCAGGATTGTTTCTGTGGGCCAAAACTACAAAGAGATTGTACATTTTTTAGCCTTTTTGAATTTCTAGTCGATCCCCAGTGGTGTTATCATTTGTGCCAAAAAAAAAAAAAAAAAAAGGAGGCAGCTGTATTTAGTTACACCACCTGAGCATCTGGCCCTGTAAATCAAAGTAGCTCCATTGAAGACAAAATGTGATGATTTATATCAAATGAGGATCCATCCTGCAAAGTTTAACTGAGTCAAGTATGACTGGAGGTATCCCACAAATGCAGTTACTTCATTTTCTTAGTTTTCCTATCACACCTCCAAGTAGTGAAAGTAACACAAGTTCTTCCATTTTCCTGTTACTGTAATTAGTTTAAAAAAAAACCAAAAACAGGAGATTCAAACTGAGTACACCAATGTGTAACAGGCATATGAAGTCATAGGTGCAACTGTTGGCATCTCAGTTTTACATTTCCTGAGCATCACACCTCCTCCAACAAAGTGTGTCAGTCAGAATCCCACTTGCTGGCATGCACTTGGGGAATTTACTGGGAGAAGTACGATAGCGTGTGCAATTGTAGCTTATCTTCTGCCTGGGCACAACACTGTTCCATCCTAAGGAATTTCAGTGCATTAGAAAATACCTTGTCCATTAGCACCCTACTTGCACTCCACTAGGTGGCATTTACATATTGATTTTTGAGTTTGTATGGAAGGGGATATGGATTTTTCCTTCCTCCATCCTGAGTGCTGATGGCTTGATGCCAAACCAAGTTTCCAAAGAACTTCAGGCAAAATCTTTTCCTCGTATGGGTCTGTTAATCTATATTAAAAATATGCCATACCGCTGGGCACTGATTGGAATGGGGCAAACAAAATCTTGCTCTGACTGCTTGTTGTGTTATTTTAATACTGCATTAAAAACTCACCCGCTGCTAATACTGGCCATCTCTCAGAGTTCATGGCTTTCTTTTCTCCCCCATGGTAGCCTCTATCACTTAAAGACTTTTCATATACAAATTGAGGCATCTTCCTCTCAAAACAAAATTAAACATTTTTACTAAAATAGCTTCAAACAAGAATTACTTCAAGATGTTCCTTTAGCAAATGTAACATACACAGTGAGCCCGGACCAGGAGAAAGCTGCCTTCACAGCTACTACCTCATACTTTGTGGCCCTTCCAATCTAGTAAGTTGTCTGTGCAGACTGCTCCTGATTTTGATGAATAATATGACAATGGAAATTGCCAGTGACTTAGGACAGTGATGTTTGGGACCATAATGAGCACTCCATATGCCCACTCTCGCCCCCCCGCCAATGTCCTAACGCAAGTAGCTAGTGCTCCAAAGATTGTTGGTATTCACTGGTAAGGGGGTGTGGTCAGGTTGGTTGAGGGGGGATGATGATGATGATAAATTTTTTCACAGTTCCTGAGCAGACTCCACCAGCAGGAGCCTGGGGAGCTCCTGGAAGAGCGTGAGGCTCTCTCTCAGCAAGAATACCCAGGAGAGGGCAGGCAGTTGCTGCTCTTCTCTGGGGGGATAAATCCCCATCTGGGCACAGCAGCCCTTTCCACCTCCTGACACCAGAAAGGGTGAATCTGAGTCTGACTGTGAGATCAAGTTTCCTTTTGTATATCAACTGTACTGATGTCAAACAACATGCAGTAACTGAGGTTCAAGAGTATTCATTCCTGGGTTTTATTATTTACATTGATGTGCTGAATAAGTCAGAACATTTTCAAAAAACTAAGGCCTTGACTTGAATTTCTGCAAATAAAAGAAGACCTCTTTTTTCCTCAGTACTATCACATATTAAGACAAATCCAGCTTCTATTGTGCTGTTTGTGCTAATAGAACTACTCATACTATTCTATGCTAATTGTACAATTTACTCTAAGTGTGTTTGAAAACCACTACCACGTAAGCTTTCTGACTGTATATGCATTTAAAATCCAAATTATGCAAACTAATTCTTTTGGGCAAGCACATTCTTGCTGCATTGACATCATTTCTCAGTTTTCTGCCTCTTACATGGGTTGGGGGGGAAAATATCAGCATTGCAGTATTCTTGGATCTCCACTATATTGCTGTTCAAAAAGTTCACCTAGCACTCAGGGTTTTGGTTTGTGAAGCAATAAAAGAATAGATGGAGGAAGACCCTTCGGACTTGCTCAAGGTATTGTATGTTTATAGGACTTTAACTAATGAACAAACAGATTACCTGCAAGTGAAAGATCAGACCTGGCATTTGTTAGATGTGTAGATATGTTGATGATAAATTATCTCAAAGTTTTAGCAGATAATTTAAGGAATTTTAGCAGATACCTGTTCCATAAAAGTCCTGGTGTAAACAGTTGTTCTTGAGCAATCCTTTCTGGCCAACAATTAGAAAGCTCCTTACAAACTGACAGTGACATTTGGAAATAACACTGATGGATTCCAGAGAGGACTGGATACAGTCCTCCTAGGTTGAAGTGAGAGCTGCTATGATGGGTGAGAGAAAAATAGCCATCCCTCACATGCATACACTCACATAATTGCTCTCAAAGTTATTCTAGAAAAGTTTTCTTTCTGTAATTCTGGCCAAAATATATATCCGCTTCCTCTTTTAGATCTAGCTGATTATTGTGGTAGTTGTTTTTTAACTGGACTCTCAGCTGTAAAGGAGCCAGACAATTCTCCCTTGTACAAGATTGGTCTCAATCCATTCCATTATCTCAATCACTAACATTACTATTAATAAACTCAGTGCCAGACTATTATGTACTTGTCTCTCCTGTGAACTCCAGGTAATATATGGAACCCAGTCTAATGAAAACATCCTCTGGATACCACACTGCCTTTTTTTTTTTTTTTTTTTTTTTAAAGCAAATGGTTTGGGTTTTTTTTAAACTGTGATACTTGCTAGTACAGTATATGTTACCAACCTGCCAATGAAAATATTGCTTATTGTGGACTCTTGTATTGTTTCAAATTTACCCACTTATGGCAAAGTCCTATGGTTCTTACTCAGGCAGAACTCTCCTACCACTTAGGATTTTAAGTGAAACCAGAGGTTCTATTCTTCCTACCAGTGCATGTTAAAGTGAACAATTGACATTTGTTTAATATTGTAGTTTTACATGTATCCAGAGTTAATTTTGTGCATGAAAAGAATCCGTACTTTTTGTCATTCAAAGAATAATTGGCTAGTGTCAGGCAACAGTCAACTACCAGAGTTTTCTTAAGTACACTATGGCTGGGAATAAAAGAAATGCATTTATTTCAGAGCCCCAAAAATGACTTTCAGTTTTTATTTATGAAAAGAGAAGGGAAAAAGACCATCTGCTTCTCTTCATCCCCCTGGTATCCTAGCCCATTTTTTTCATATTTTTTTTTAACTTAAGTGTCTTGAAGTCTCCACTAAACATGAAATAAATTAGAAAAGTTTCAAAGGTGTTTTCTGTATTATCACTGGTAGATGAGATTTTGAATGCAAACTCCTGTTTAAGCCCTAGTCCTGCACAGGGGACTACTATGATAATCTATTCTGACCTCCTATGCACTGTAAGTATCTAGATAGGTAGTCTTAAGGATACACTTAGGGCTTGGCTACACTTGTGAGTTAGAGCACATTAAAGCAGCCCTGGGCGCCCTAGCCCACTACCCGTCCACACTGGCAAGGCACGTAGAGCGCTCAGACTCCGCGGTTCGAGTGCTCCTGTTACTCCACCTCGGTGAGTGGAATAACGTTTGCTGCGCCTTGGCTACAACGCCCGGGTGTCAGTGTGAACAAGGTGTTGCATTACCACGCTCTGATCGGCCTCTGGAAATGTCCCATAATCCCCTTAAGTCAAGTGGCCACTCTTGTCATTGTTTTTGAATCACTGTAGAAATGCAGATATGCCCTTTAAAGCTCTGTTTCTGACAGCCAGCTGCTTATCTGCTCCGAGACAAAGCAACCATTAGTGTGGAATGCTGTGCGTGAGAGAGAGAGGCGGGACAGGGAGGGGGGTCTGTTGCTGTCTGAATTTACAAGATAGCATGCTGACATGCTCTCCCCCCACATACACACAACACACTCCCTGTCATACTCCACCCCACCCCACCCCACTTGAAAAGCACGTTGCAGTCACTTGCATGCTGGGATAGCTGCCCATAATGCACATGCCCAATGCCACTGCAAGTGCCGCAAATGTGGCCACGCCAGTGCACTTGAAGCAGTCAGTGTGGACAGACTGCAGCGCTTTCCCTACTGTGCTCTCCGAAGGCTGGTTTAACTCAAAGCATTCTACATCTGCAAGGGTAGCCATGCCCTTATAATTGTACATAGCAAGAATACAAGGCTGTTCCCAAACAGAACAGATTACAGGATTGAGCCCATATTTCAGGAGCTTCTCAAGGGTGTGAATTGTTATTGTTTGTCTGTTTAGTGCAATGTATACCCAGACACTGTATAAATAACAAACAATGAGATTAGGTGAGAATTAGGTCTGATTACTTGGTCTGGCAATGAGTCTCACAACAGGCAACAGAATAGAATTGAAAAAAAAAATTTAGCTATGAGTTCTCATACTTACAACTCATGATAGTAGTGTCATATATGTACCAAAAAGATACAGGTGACCCAATGGCTAAGTAACAACATTTCATCCCTTATACTTTTCCTTAGAATTTCTGAGATCCACTGAAATGATGTCTTGAGTCACTGGACTGTAGACCTTTATTATATATTAAGCCAGCTTTGTCTTTGAGCATGAATAGAATCATAGAATATCAGGGTTGGAAGGGATCTCAGGAGGTCATCTAGTTCAACCTCCTGCTCAAAGCAGGACCAAACTCCAACTAAATCATCCCAGCCAGGGCTTTGTCAAACCTGACCTTAAAAACCTCTAAGGAAGGAGATTCCACCACCTCTCTAGGTAACCCATTCCAGTGCTTCACCACCCTCCCAGTGAAAAAGTTTTTCCAAATATCCAACCTAAACCTCCCCCACTGCAACTTGAGACCATTACTCCTTGTTCTGTCATCTGGTACCACTGAGAACGGTCTAGATCCTTCCTCTTTGGAACCCCCTTTCAGGTAGTTGAATACATCAATAAATGTTTCTCTTCAGCCCCTCAAGTGGATTACAAAATAACTGAACATTATGTTTATTTCAGACACTCTTGAATGTCACTTGCGTAGCTTTATTTACAGAAGTTACACTGGTCCATGTTTAAGCACCCACTAAGGCAGTGTTGTTTCCTCACACATGGCTGCTTTTCACAGACTGAGCCTTTCTGATGCTTAAATCTCAGTGGGGATTTAGTATGTTCCTTCTGCATCTGTTCCAGTGGAGCTTAAAGCAGCTCTGTTACTCAGAAGTGTGTGGCTCACCAAAATGCCTTGAATCACCTATATTTTATGTTACTGCTTTATGCATCTCTCTGCTTTTTATTTGTGATGTCTCACAATGTTCAGGGTGGGCATGAGAGGTCACTTTTTCTTCTGAACTGTCAGTTTGTTGCCCAGATATTATATGCATTGCCTAGGAACCACAAATAACTGGAAATCGAAGAATTATCTTTATATAGTGTTGTGAAGGCCAAGACTATAACAGGGTTCAAAAAAGAACTAGATAAATTTGTGGAGGATAGGTCCATCAATGGCTATTAGCCAGGTTGGGCAGGGATGGTGTCCCTAGTCTCTGTTTGCCAGAAGCTGGGAATGGGCAACTGGGAATGGTTCACTCAATGATTACCTGCTATGTTCATTCCTGCTGGGACACCTGGCATTGGTCATTGTTGGAAGACAGGATTACTGGGCTAGATGGACCTTTGGCCAGACCCAGTATGGCCATTATCATCAAATTTTGCTCTACTGATATTTTTCTGGTAAGACTTTGGCAAGGAAATGTGTATTAAATAGAAAAATGTAAAAGCCTGCCACTTCTGGCTGTGCTAACAACAAATGTATCGCTGCCAATGACCAGTTTACGATTAGGCTGATTTAAGGTCTATGCGCCAGCTACTTTAGGCCATTAAAATTTTCATCATAGCAGTATTTATTCCCACAGGGATGGTTATGCCATCATGCCATGAATCTACGTGAAATAATTAATTTTGTTTTCTGCTTGTGTGACTTTGCATTGTATTAGCAACTTTTGTAAAATCCAGCTACTTTATATCATATTTCATGTAACACAGTGAGTGTATAATGTCATCATATCAGCCGCTTCATTAGTGTGCTAGCAACCTCCACATTAAATAGGGAGTTGGGTGGAAATCATACAATGTCATTAGAAAAATTCTGTGATTTACCATATGTTAGTGAGAAGTCTTTGGATTACAATGCAATAACAATCAACAGAAAGAGTTTAATTATTTCTGTATTTAATTCTGTTCTTATAGATTCAGAGATTCCAAGGCCAGAAAGGACCATTCTGATCTAGTCTGACGTCCTGTATAACACAGGCCATAGAATTGCCCCAAAATAATTCCTAGAGCATAGCTTTTTAAATCTATTGGATGTTTTTTCTAAAATTGTCAGTGATGAAGAATCTACCATAACCCTTGATAAGTTGTTGCGATAGTTAATTACCCTCACAGTTAAAAAATTATGCCTTATTTCCAGTCTAAATGTGTCTTTCTTCAACTTCCAGCCATTGTATCGTATTTTATCTCCGCTGGGTTGAAGAGCCATTATTAAAACTTTGTTCCCTCTGTAGGTACTTATAGACTGTAATCAACTCACTCCTTAACCATCTCTTTGTTAAGAAATAAATTGAGCTTATATCCCAGTCATATGTTATTAGAGAACCACCCATTGTGCCTTAGAATTCTAGTTGCGTTATAAAATTCATAACAGAAGGACCTTTTAATAGTGATGACTTTATCAACATAATACATGCTACCTAGGGCTTGCAGCATTTCTGCTAGGCCCCTACATGCCCCATTTTAAATTCTATCCATTTCTAGTAAGCAATGTATTCTAGGGTGGGCAGCACCAAGTGTATGAAATTTGAATTGAATGTAAAATTGTATGATCACATATTCTGATTGCACTTTCATACTGATGCATTTATTTGCATGTGCAATTAGTGCAGAAGTGGGTGGATTTCAGTGGTGGATGAAGTGGTCAATGTCTATAATTTCAATCTATCTAGGGCTAGGCCTTCATTTAACAGGCTATACTGACCTAGAAGACTCACTAAGCTCCATCATGCTAGGAATCTAACTATACTTTTGGTTGATCCAGAGGCAGCAGGGTCCACTGTACGCTAGGCCACAGAGCTGGCATTCAGGACAGTTGGGGTAGCAGAGATACATTTACACAGCATTTTGGAGTTAGCCTCAGGCTAGAAGGCTCACACTAGCACTCTAAAAGTAGCTGTATAGAAAGGGCTGTGAAGTTGCGACTGGGGCTAGAGCTTGGACTGTGAAGCATATGGAGAGGAGTGGGCTTCAGAGCCTGAACTGCAACTCACCATGCTTTCTATACAGCTATTTTTAGAGTGCTAGTGTGAGCCTTCTAGCCTGAGACTCACTCCAAAATGCTGTGTAGATGTACCTCTGGAATCTTCCTAGCTCTGACACTAATCTACTGTGTGACCTTGGAGAAGGTCTGTGCTTCTGTTTCCCCTGCTGCCCTGTCTCTCTGATATTTAGACAGAAAATTCTCAGGGGGCAAGGACTCTCTCTATGTTTGTACAGCGCCTGGCACAACGGGGCCCTCATTACAGTAGCACCTTGTGCACCCAGTTGAAACTCTTGACTTATGACAGTCTATTTGTAGGTTAGTGAGAAGGCTCCAAGCCATCCTTATCATGTTCAGACCCATTTTACTGTGGGTCAGTTTTCCCCTGTGAATGATCCTTGTGCTTTAATTTTAAAATGTAAGAACGTGAATTCATAAAAAAAAATTTTCCGTAACAGGAAAACTGTAAGTCAATAGACAAAACCAAAAACACTGAAAATTAAGGCCAAAAATTCCATCCTTAACGGATGTTATCTTTCCTATGCTTGTCAGGGGAGTTGTAAACATAATGAGTAATGTTCTTTCTTGCACCAGAGGTGGCAATATTGGTAAACTTCACTGAGAAGTTAGCACATGCAGGTGAGGGCGGGAGTAGTCATAAACCCTGGGCTGTCCACATACGAGTTAACTAGTAACTACAGGGCCATTAGCTGGAGGGAGGACAGCTGTTTGGAGGTTTCTAACAGTGAATGAATCTTGACCTGGCACCAACAGTTGCTGCCTTTATCCTCAGGCTAGTTTATCACGCAGTGAGCATGTCTACACTGCAATAAAACACCTGTGGCTATCCTGCATCAGGCTCTGGGACTCCAGCCCAATACAATTTTATAGCTACAAGCCCAAGTCAGCTGACACAGACCAGCTGCAGGTGTTTTATTGCAGCGTAGATGTGATCCATGTTTACTTTGCACTTGTTTTTTGATGGACAGACTGTAGCATCTCTTAAGTTAACAAGCAACTATAAGATCAAGATGGAACATCAATTTAGATCAGGGGTCGGCAACCTTTGAGAAGTGGTGTGCCAAGTCTTCATTAATTTAAGGTTTCAGGTGCCAGTAATATATTTTACATTTACAGGGGCCCCCCAATGGAACCCCAGACTGGCAGCGGGCTGAGCGGTGCCTGCAGCCAGGACCCTGGCTAGCAGCATGGGCGGCAGATGGAACCCCAGACCAGCAGCCTCCTGAGCCACTCAGCCCACTGCCAGTCTGGGGTTCTGTCTGCCGCCTGCGCTACCAGTCTGGGGTCCCGGCTGCCAGCCCCGCTCATCCCGCTGCCAGCCTGAATGGACAGAACCCCGGGCTGGCAGTGGGGTCAGTGGCTGGGACCCTTGCTGGCAGCAGAGTGCCACTAAAAATCAGCTCGTGTGCCGCCTTTAGCATGCGTGCCGCAGGTTGCCAGGCCCTGATTTAGATGGTCTTCCTTTCAAAATTTTTCCCACTCCGTCTTGTGGAAGGAAGCAGGGTGCTCTAATGATTAGAGCATGAAAAAGTCAGTCATTCTTGCTTCTATTCATCACTCTACCACCAACTCAATACGTGACCTTGGACAAGTCATTAAACCTTTCTGTGCCTCAGCTGGAAATAATATTTACCCATCTTTGGGAAGCCCTTTGATATCCTCAGAAGAAAGGCAAAGTGTCACCATCATTTAATATACATTTTATGTGCATATGGCCCTATTGGCTATATGTTGTTACAGGCAAAACATTTCATCCTTCCATAAAACACTGAGAATTGAGGTGCGATTTAGTGATGTGTGTATGTACATCTATTATCAGAAACCTCTGATGGTGCTAGGCAGTTATAAGGCATATTTCAAAATTAAAATGGTTCATTTAAATAGCTTGTCAACTTAACATTTTCTAACATTAATGCAGGAGGTACAGTGATCTTGTGTCCTCACAGAAACTGTGTTTATATCACAACAGCTCCAGAAGTTTCTGCTTGTTCCTCTTGATTATGTGTTTTGTTGCAGGAGGAGGACTGAGTTTTTTGAACTTGTTAGTAAAGGCAATTACAATTGGAATGTCAAAAGCCATCGAGAAATATTTCGGTAAGTGAGTCATCCCTTTGCTTTCCTATTACTTTGGGATATAACCACAATTTGTTTAAGGAGGTCAATGTCAGGAATACAGATAGTTATTTTAAAACAAGGCTTTCTATATTACTGCAAACTAAGTGTTTTGTAATCAATACCAAATATGGGGCCACATGGTGACTATAAAGCACAGCCCTGGGTAGGGGAGCAAGGGCTCCTGGAGCAGTTTCTGTTTGAATCTACTTCTATCAAACCCCAGTTCCAAAAGCCAGCAGGAGAGGAGGAGCCATGAGTCCATCCTACCTTGCTCCTCCCTCACCCATCTTTCTTCTCACTTCTCCAAACCCAATCAGATATTTTCCTTTTCTTTTGCCCACTGATAAAAGAGCAAAAGGGTTGAAGAGTTCTCAAACAAAATAACGCTTCACATTTTGGTTGATCTTTCACCTCAGTCTGGACCCTGTGGCCCCTCTTCCCCTCTCTCTTTGATGCCTCTTTCCCTGGCTGAATTTCCCTTTCCCCCACCTGCTCCTCAGTTTGGGACTTGCAAATGCAATGCACTCCATTAGCCTCGAAGAGTTGCCAACTGGTGAAAGGTTTGAGGATAGCAGTGCCACCTAGCAGGTTGGCCACATTCTGAGTGCCCACCTCAGCCAAGATCTTAGCAAAGACTGAGGAAGGAGGGCAGAGGCGGCTTGGGTACAAGGGAGACAGATGTCATCTGTGCATGTACTTGCACCCATATGTGTTGACTTAACCTTTCTGAAATTTCAGCTGTTTCATTTTGGTGTTTGAGGACTGAGGTATGGGCCATTTCACCCATCCCTAATTTTAGATTTGGGCAATATATTAGATGCTTCATTTTCAGTGTCCTTGTTCTTCATGTAAGCATTATACTTTTATCTGCATCATGTACTGTACATAAATGCTTTCTACAGCTGAATAGTTCCTTCTAATGTGTATCAAACAGTTGTAGCCAGATATTAAACTACAGTGAAGCAGGGTAGCCCTTATAAATCTTAATTTTTTATAGAAGATGAGCAGTAGAAACTGCTGAAACAGTGTCTGGAATGCCTCTCATGATTATAGGTTCTCTTGCTACAGCAACCACTTATAAGTAGACAGAGTAATCCAGTCTGTATGATTATATAACAACTCCCTTACTTACATCCTGGTAAAGAACATGCTGCATTATACAGTATAATTATCACCAGTTAGAAGTACAAATAGTAACAAAATTAGTGATTTGTCTGTAGTGAAACACATTTCTTTTCTAGCACACAATACATTTTCAATCTTATGCATTATCTATATTATGTTAGACTTCGTAGATATAATGTGGATATAAAAATATGTTGATGGTTGAAATTTCAAACAGTGCTGCTGTTTCTTCCAGAGGAAAAAGGTGCTAATTCTGACTTTTTATTATGCATTCAGGGCAGATTTGTTTAGAAATACAACAAAGGTTTACTCAGTCTGTATTGTTCATTTCTGTTTTTCAGATCAATGCTAATGACAGCCTGTGACCTCGGAGCTGTGACCAAACCGTGGGAGATTTCAAGACAGGCAAGTCATGATTAATAGCAGGGCTGGGAAGAGGCGATATTAGTAGGACAATATTCCCAGGGCCCTGACTGACAAGGGAGCAAAACAGCAGTCAATTTACAGCAGTATTAATGCAGTTTAAAAAAAATGGAGCAAAGGGTTTCTGCAAGGCAGGGCTTATTGCACAATCTTTTCCTTTGCTTGTTGCTGCTGAGCAATATTTAGGTACCCGAAGAGATCTTATTTTATATCCTCTCATCTATTAACCTTTTAACTCCATACAAAAAATGGACCTTTTCAAAAAAAAAAAAGAAAAAAAAAAACCACACCACAACATCACCACCCACCACACCACCCTCCACATTGCAAACATTTTTTCCTTTAGGTAAACCCAAATTACCTTTTACAATGTACAAAATTCTATAACCAATTGACAATAGCAGAATTTGTCCTAAATATGGAACACCAACAGGGACTGCCAATTGACGCACGTATCTTAATGGACATAGGATATGCATTTTTTAGTCTAATTAGCAGATTTCTTTATCTCAGCCGCGGCTTAACATTACAAGATGCAGTTTTAAAGCCCTATTCAGCATTCCTTACTCAGAAAAAAAACTGCAGTGCTGAGTGTGGTCCTGAAAAATGTATAGAATACCTAGGCACTCATTGACATTTAGGGTTGGTGGGACAAGTCACTATAGGATGAGAAAGTCCTGTAGCTGGAAGGCTGGCTAGGTCAAGACTGGCCTCTTCCAAGAGCCCTGACCTTAGCCATCCATTCACCACTGCCAGAAATTTTCCTTGCCCTCACCCCCAGCCTCAATCACTGGCATGACCCATCTCCCCTACTATCAGTTCCCAACCGTACCTCAGTGAGTAAAATGTAGGTAGAAGGCAGTACATGTTGGGAGATGAAGCTTGGGAGGAATATCCAGCAGCAGAAGGCATCTAGGAGATGGGCCACTGACAATGTAAAGTGGGTAAGTGGCATGAGTGAGTTTGATGGGACTAGTGATCTCCACAAGTTAAAAGACAGTGAACTGGAAGATAGAGGCTAGGTGAGAGGAAGCAAAATGGAAAGAAGCCAGTTTTCTTGGGGATGGACAAAGAGGGACTCTGGTTGGAAGGTGATGAGGTACTATTGATGCATTACCTCAATTGCAAAACATCCATCCTGTGTGTGATAAGGGTTTAATCAGCACAGATGCCGTTCATGGTCTAGGGTGTTAGTATAATTATTGAATAAGTTTTGGGTTTTTTTTTAAAAGCAAAGTTGCACAGCTATTTGGTATTTTGAATTCTGCTCGTGCTGTGTTTAACATATGGGAATATCTGGTGTATATAATTTTAATGTTTCTCTCATATTTTAAAAAGCATTTTGGTATCCATCTCCTTCCAGAGCTTCTATTCCCCCGATGCAATTTACAAGTAACTCATGGAAATCAGTGGAAGTTTCTCCCACTGCAGGACAAAAGTTTCAGGTCCCAAGACTCTTCAATCCCACCTCAGCTATGGCTGCAGCTTGTGGCATTCCTCAGTTTCAAATTAGCTTTTCTATTTCCTATGGTATCAAGAGTCAGGATCTGCTTAGCGCTTCTTGAATGAGTTTTGGGCTATGGGAGATCAATACTGAAATCCAGGGTCATCCACTGAAGTGTAAAACCAACTATTTTTTCTTATGACTTCCAAATGCTGCAGCTGAACCTTCCCTTGTGACCTAACATGTATTTTATATTAAAAATCCAGTCTAGGAGCATTAAAGGCATCATCTGGTTGAGTTTTTCAAGATAAAAGTAAATACACACACTAATGAGGCCACAGAATGGGGAACTCTGTTGACCCTAAACCTCACCTGGAGGAGTCGTCGTCCTGAGAAGGGAGAGAGGTGGACAAAAATACATAAGTGGAAGGGATTTACAGAATAAGTGCAAAGGACAAACACTCCAAAAGATTAGGAGAGGGACAAGACATACAAAAGGAGACAGAGATAGAATGTTGAAAAGAGCAGGAGGAAAGGAGACAAGTACATATTGATTATTCATATAGAAGATACTTGGAAAGCCCTTAATTGTTGTTTGGAATAATTTAACAGCCTATGCACTGTGTATAAATCCATGATTTTATTCACACGATGGGGCTCCATATAGAAAAAGTCATTCCAAACTGTGCAATAAGATTCTGCAGGTAATTATTCTTAACTTAGCTGAAGATTTTAAATCATTTTATAATTTCAGTTCACATGCTTTCAATTGTGACTCATTTTTAAGTTGTAGCAAATTTAAGATCTGATGATTGTTGATAGCCTGTACAAGTGACTGCATAGCAATCTTGCATTTCAATGTTAGACCAGGAAATTTAGAGTTATTCTGAGGTGCAAATTCTATCCTTAGTTCACCCTTTTGTGCCTTGGTATTGCATATGAAATGGTTTCTTATCAGTGTACCTCAGAAAAAAAAAGTAAGTAGCACAACAGGAGAAGTTAAGAACAGAATGTCAGCCTGAGTTTCTATGCTTTTTGTTATTTAGAAACATACCTTTATCTCAGTAGCTACATATTTTTGGCTGTGCATGACAGCAAGTGCATTTAGTTAAAGCTGCTGTTTATACTAAAGTCACTTGCTGTCTGGGCTTTACTGGTTTCTTTAGGCTTCCAGTGTTTTCAAAAATAATCTTGTTTTGAATACTGTAACACATACCATTGTCAGAAATGAAGGCAGCTTCATGGAGTCTGGCAAAAAGAGTATAATACAGTTCCAAAAGTCAATGCCACCATTCTTACATTTAATCAAATGACAATTTTAATCTGTGTTCATATTTAGATGCTTAAGAGCTACAGTAATTAGAGTGGCATAGGATACGTATAGTACAGAAAAACAAAACTGGGTGAAGAAAGTCTTAGGGTTTCACATTAAGTTTAGCTAACACAGAATTTACCGATGAGCTTTGTTTCTCTAACAACTCAAGAGTTTTCAGAGGCAGTAGTGCCAGCACCCAGAGTGCTCATGTACACTTCACAAAGTCTTTCTACAAAGATAGTTCCACGTGGGCATATAAAATTTATAAGCATCTATTCTATTCTCAAATGCATAAGTTACATGCTGTTCCAGTTTGACTGATCATTGACAGGCATCAAAAAGGAAATCAGAATGTGTTTTTGGAACATGACTACAGAGATATAGATATGAGTATACCTGCAGTGTCCCATGCCTGAGACCTAACCTCAACAACATAGTTAAACATTGCCTTACTGTAAACACATAAATGGGACTACCGAGGAATTTATAATTAGGGGCTATAAGCAATAAATCTGTGATTCTTACAAATAGCTAACATGAACCTTAATCTTTAGTGTGATTATATTTTAGGCAGCTGAATTGGTAACCAGCGAGTTCTTTGAACAAGGAGACAGAGAGAGATCTGAACTCAAACTCACTCCTTCAGTAAGTTTATCATTACTTTTAAACTAGCTACCGGTGTGTGGAGGAGGAAAATTGTTTTCTGGTAACTGCTTTAATTCAGAGAAGCAAGTGGGTTTCATGAGAAGAAATACATAAGAGATATGGACAGACTACCACTGGAATCTGGCAGTGATATTTAGGACCTGATCCAAAGTCCATTGAAATTAATGGAAGGATACCTCCCAATTACTTCAATAGGCTTTGAATCAAGCCCTTACTCACTATGTGCTGTACATATCCCAAGGTTTAGATGGTCAACTCATTTTACAACAGCACTGAGTACAATATTCAAGATGCAATATTCACACCAGAAGTCACATTACTAGAAAGCATAATTACTTCATTTGCGTTACAGTGTGACATTTCTGACATCAGTTTTGTGTGATGTATCCCTGTACCCTTTGAGGAATCGTTTCTGTATGCCTACAAGTAACGTTACCACCATCATTGTAGGGTTATTTGGGATGGTCTCTACATCATAAACAAATCTAGATAAGACACATGAAAAGGTATAAAGTGCCAAAGGAAACTGCAAAGAGGAAGAGTGACCAAAAAACCCACCCTATTAAATATTTGCAGTGGGAGATGCAAAGAGAGGACCTTCCCACTTAAGTATCTTGAAAGCAGACTCATGCTGGGGGGGAGGCAGAGAAAGAGACAGACAGACAGGAGTTCTAAGCTCTAAGGAGTTCAAGTTGAAGCCATTCAAAAATATAAAAACAGAGATTGGACATCTTAATCTGCATATAATTCTGCATACAGCTGATACTTCAAGAAAACGGTCCAACCTACTCATATGAGTTGTCACTTTGATACTGCTGTGTGGTAAGTACTCACTGGGCTAGATCCTCAGCTTGTATAAATCAGCATAGCTCTACTGAGGTCAATAGAGTTGCAGCAATTTACACCAGTTGAGGATCTGACTCAGTGACTTTTGGTTACTGTGAGCTGATTCAGCATGGTTTACAACTTTGTACATTAAGCTAGAGGATCCGGAGAAGATAATGAATTTCTCTCCTGTAGTAGTTCTCTGTGTACACCTTCCCAAGTACATAAGTAAAAAGGTAGCTATGGTACAGTGGATTATCAGTTAATCAGCCATAGCAATAACAATGCTGGTGCCTTGGACCAAATCTAGCCTGAAATAACAAAGTACCATTCTATATCATACGTATTTAGTGCATTTCACAGAATGCATACAGAAGTGAAAGCGTGCTCCTCACACTAATGAAGTCCCACTGTAACAGAAAATAAATTTTACTTTTAAAACACATTTTACTATCTTCAAATAGCAGGGAATTCTAATGCCTTGGAGCATTTCATGCAAATACCCTAGCATCAGCAATATTAAAAATGAATCCAGGCCATATCAGGAAATGTGCATTTTGGTCATAAAATGGACATGGAGACTACTTAATATAGTAGAACCCACCTCACTGAAGTAGCAGGCGGGGTGTATGAACAGGGTGCTGGGACCATGTGCACGTATGTATACCTCAGCAGAGCTCCTGAGGGCTCTGGGAAAGCTGTATGTAGCAGCTTTACAAAGAGGGGAAGGGGGATATGCTATTGTGCATGTCCTCAGGGCTTTCTTCCCAACACAGAGAAGGCACTGAGGCTGTGGTGCCTACTCCAGCCAGTAAGATGGGGTAGTGCCTACAATATGGGTCCACTCTGCTCTAAGGCCTGGAAGAAAAATTCTACCCCTCCTCTTTCCCCCATGGCATTCTTAGTGTCAAGACAAGTTACTTGGGCTGGCGATGGGTTGAGGTTTGAGCCAATGTGAACTAATCAGAGTTGATTAAAAACAAAATGAAAATGAAAAAAAAATAATGTAGTTAAATAAAACCCTGATGTTAAATAAAAGTACAGGCTTATTTTTAAAAATAAACCTATTTAAAACAGTCTATATTAAAGGCCAAACTTACTGCATCTATTAAAGAAACCAGGTGGGGGAGGTAATATCTAGCTACGTATGCTAAACTATGTGTTCAATCTTGTATTTAGCTTTGACACTCTTAGTGCCTTTCCTAGAGCTGAAGAGCTCTGTGTAGCTTGAAAGCTTCTCTCTCACCAATAGAAGTTGGTCTAATAAAATCTATTACCTCACCCACAGTACGTCTCTGATATCTTGGGACCAACATGGCTACAACTCTGCAAATATCTATTAAAATCATTTAAATTAAATACAAACAATATTAAGTAGTACATGCATGCTGCCAACTTTCTTTAAAAATCAAACCATTCGACTGGTGGAAATCACTGGCTAGGGACCTAAAACCAAAGTCTGCTGAATTGCTAAACCAACTTTTGATAGCAGTACCCTCTTCTGCGGGTGCAGAGAGAGCAGATACTTTCTTCAGTTCAGTTTGTTCAACAAATTCAGTCCCATAACTAGTTCATTCAAAGTTAAGAAATCAACTGGGAGTTGAAGGGGGCGGGGGAGGGAAGCTTGTTTTACTCTTCCAATTTATTAATAAAAACTAGGTGTGAGGATAGAGGAGTTCTAAAGTCTTAAACCATACGGTGACCAGAAATAATCACATCAATTCATTAACTACACACAATACATCCTTTGTTTAAGGAAACAGTTTTAAATGCAAAACATGTTTTGATCATTTTTTTCTTTTCTTGTGTATCGAGCACTTAAGGTAGGTTTGTTCAATTAAAAAACAAACTGCTGGTTTTGTGGATTTTTAATTGCATTTGAATTTCCATCCAAGTAGAGCTTGACACAAATCACAAGTAAAATTTTAATCTGGTAAATGAGAAATGCATCATTCACCATTTTCTAATATAATAAAAATGTAGAAATTAAGCAATGAATAAGTTTAAATTAACCTATATAATTGCTTTAATAAGTATATATACTGTATCTTCCTCATGAGCAAAAAGATGCACCAAATTTAGTGTGAAGGCTATATTTAGCTGTAAATCAATGAGCTTTAATTATCAACTAATATCAACCAACCTCTCTTTAGGAAAAAAGAGCTAAAAAGTACAAATGCAGGACAATTAAAATCAATGATTTAAATCAAGGTTACCTCCTTGCTGATTTAAATCATGATTAAAAATTTGTGTTTTAATCAGGTTTGATTTAAATCAATCCTCCTTGGAACTAATTATGGAGTATACAAAGCGTAAAGTCTGAGGGATAAAGGCCAAAATCAGAGTGTTACAATTTGAATAATGGGAGTTCCTAAAAAGCTACAGTAGCAGTAACCGAAATGTTTAATGATTCAGCCATAACACAGGTCACCTAAAAGAAATAAACATGTGGATACTGCTAATGAATCTAGAGAAGTTGGTTGATCAGGAAGACAAAGTGGTATCCTGTGACTGTCCACACAAGGTAATTTTCTTGCAGTAAGCTTACAAAACAGACTACATGGAAAAAAGAATGGGATTTTCAGAAATACCTACATTACTTAAGAGTCCAGGTTAAAATTTTCAAAATCCCACAAAAAATTCTACTCTCTCTCTTCTTTAAGTGAGCTCTTGGGATCCCATCTTCGGTTTCCACTAGGATACTATTAGATAAACAGTCAAATTCAACTTACAAATTTCATAAACAGAGCTGAAAATAAAAACAGTTGATTTTTCATCCTAGACAACGGCTAGGAAGACTGTAAACACTGATTTTTGTCATGAATTGTTCAGTTTGTAACAGTTTGACCATAGTTCCAAAGTGCTGGATAAAGCATCTGTAAAATATGCTAGCGTAATAAAGAAAAACACTTTTCCCCCCCATCTCCATTCAGGCTATTTTTGATCGGAACAGGAAAGATGAACTACCCAGGTTGCAGTTGGAATGGATTGATAGCATCTGCATGCCTCTATATCAGGTACTTTTTTACTTCTGCAATTGTAGAGTCAGAACACTGGTCCTGCATCTCCGAGAGGGAGAGGTAGATTATATAACAGCCTTAGAGGCGGTCTGAATCTTTAAATCACTGCACTTATTCATGAAACGCCTTTAACTTGCTTCCTTCAACTTTACTCAAAATTCTCAGCTGAAAACAAAAAACTTTAAATTTACTGAAGAAAAGATTAGATGATTGTTGTAAATATAATTTCTCTTTAAATTCAAAAGCTTCAAGGGCAAGGATCTTCTTCATCGTTCTGCCTGACATATATGAGAACATCAACATTGTAACAGGGCTATACTGTGCAAAATGGTTTATTCAATGGATAATTCTGGCTCGGCATTGCATATAAGCCCAGACCTGAACAGCTGTGGCTCAAGGGAAAGCACACGGCTCTAGTTCTGGCTGTTCTCCAAGCTCAGAGTGTGTGACGGAAGCTTTGGAGGGGCATTCCAGGCCAGGGCCTCTGAAGTCACTGGAGATGCGGTCCTTATTTCAGCAAGTATGTTGTCTGACCCACAATGTGCTCCTACAGTCAGGCACCCAGAGATTACTTGAGTTCCTGGTACAAATCAGGTGCTTATAAAATGTCTATGTTAGGGGCTGCACAGGAGCAGAATCTTCCAGTTTAATCCAGACATTTAAAGCCAGTACGTTATCTCTACTTGCACGCAGAGGTACAAGCAAGCCTTGCCTATACACGACACTTCATAAACAGTAAATGGGCTAGAACCGATCCAGAATTTGGCCCACATGGAACATGCAGTTCACTATTTTAGTTCTGTTTTTAATACAAGGCACAGCTATGCAACAATGGCTAAAGATGGACAGTAATGCTTTACAATCTCAACCACAAGTCACCGAGTCAACACCTTTGACACCTCCTTGTCAGCCAAACTCAGCACCAAACCCTTCACTCGGTCTCAGGCTAGCCTCCCATGGAAGTCAGAGGGGATTTTGCCTGAATAGTTTTCTGGATTTGGCCATCAGTGCACAAAATATGGGATTTGGCCATCAGTGCACAAAATATGGGGAACAGATACATTCAAAAATTAATATCCAATGAGGCATTAAAGAGGACGTACTGTATGTTACCAGAATGACCAACTATTCACTTTGAAATCTGTGCGAGAGTTGTGATCTCCTCCTGCACAACCTTGTGCTCCCAGAATTCCCTGTGACTTCAACAGGCACTTGAGTGTACACAGAATGAAGGGTGGGCGTTTAATAGCAGTTCCAGTCTGTTTACACAAACTCCATTGCTCGGACATGTAATTGTGCGATTTAGCTCTTATATGTAAGAGAAATACTGTTTTAGGAATTTGTCTTCTTTTTACGGGCCACATGTCACTAGTAGCTGCTAAAGCAGAGGGGAAAAGTGGAGGCACATGAGCAGGCAGCTTCCAAATAAGTGAAAAATGGGCATTAACAAAACAGCCTTTACAGTTAGTAATCCAGCCTTCATATAAAGATAAGTAAGGGGGGAAAACAGACATTGAAAGAAAACTTATTTTTTGCTAGTCTTATTTTCCCAAACATGACAACCTCATTAGGAATCCAAGTTCTTATGCCAGAAGTCATGATTTATTTGTGACAGTGTCTTTAATCAGAAAGAGTACAATAAGGCAGGGTGGGCAGAGAATCAAAGCAGCCTCTGTGTGAGTAGACCAGATCTGAACACTAAAGCACTGGTTAGTTAGCTCCCTCCTAGCAGGAGATCTGTGGGGAATATATTCACATCTGATTCCCCTGTTTTCTGCTGTCTTTGCATCATGCTGTGCAGCTATTAGCCTGCTGCTCAACAACTTAAAAAAAGAGACACCATCAAACCTTGAAGTCATTGCAGCACCAGCCTTAGGGGTAAACAGAAAACTGGATGTCACAGGATCACACTGTGTGAGCTACCCTCTTGAATATAAAGCCAAGTTTTAATTTCCATATCCAACTTAATCAAACCTCAGTATACTCACTGCATCAATGATGCGCAGAGGCACTGTAAATTCTCTGTTTACAGATAGTAAGAAACCTTTTTTAGGGCTGGCACTATATGCACTACAAATATTTCAAGTTCAAGGGTTTTACCTCTTCCGTATAAATTTCTCTTTTAATTTTAACCTTTGTAACAAATTGTACGTATCATGGGATACAATGGCCCCAGTTATAGATAGACTTGTGAATGGAGCATGAAGAGATGGAGTATTGGTGGACAATCAGAATTAGCAAAACCTGAGCAATGTTTATATAATGCACTGGCATATAGTTTAGAAGTTAATGGTTTGAATAAGTGTAGAATTTTATATCTAGTATTGCCATTTTTGTACATTAATCCAAACAATAATCAAGGATATGTGCATGTAGCCATTTCCCCACTGAAGTCAGGGGGGAGTCTGCCTTTAATAAGACCTGCAGTAAAAGTCCTGCAAGTCATGCAGATAAATTTCAGATAAATGTAATAATGCTACTGTACATTCCTCCAAAGCTTCAGTTAAAGGAAACCAAGATGAGAAAGAAAAAGCAGAAACAGACACTTTCAAAGTCTAAATCTGAAGTTTTTTTGTATCAATTATTAAAAATGTAAACAGACAAACCCACTCACCAGGTCTAGCTCCTGCTAATGTAGCCCTCCTCCTTGATCCTTAGGCTGCTCTAAACTATTATGGTGGCTAGGGCCATCCCTAATGGATCAATTCACTAGTCAAGGGTTGCTGGAGTGCAGTGCATTTTCAGCTCTGTTCTCTCATGTTCCCAGCCTGCCCAGTAATGCCCCCTATACTGTTGCACTGCAGAGGCCAGTTTCAGTCACCTATAAGTGTTTTTCTTGTGAGGGTGTTGTTTGCTGCCTTTGACTTTCCCATGATCCAAGAGATCAAAGACCAGGAGTAATCCACCTAAATGAGCTACTGCAAAAGTGTGTAAAACTGCAGTTAGCTATGACCTCTCAGAGTAGGCCCCATAGAGATTAATTACTTTTCTGCCCTAAATACATTGGTTGTTTCCGGGGAAGGGAAATTACTGGAGCCAGTGGGTGGGGAAGCTAAAATTGAAATAATACCTTGAACTTCATTTAGCAAGGCCTTAACCCATATGAATCAATTTCTCCTGCAGTGAACTCGATTTCAATCAAATATCTGTTGTTTGATAAGAATTTATAACATGTGTGGTTATATAATGACAGAACATAAATCCGAAGTGTTTTGGTATATCATTTTCCAAAACTTTAAATGAGAAACTAGAAGTCTACCATATAGGTGTTCTCAATTTAGATGCTTAAGAGTATTATATTAATTACTCAGGCTGTTTGGACCTGTCATTAGTTAAATATCTCCATTCAGTGGAAAAGACTGATGGCTGTTTTTATTGAGGATAGGGACTGTTTTTTAGGACTTTCAGAAATAGTGTGCAATTTTGCATTCTTAATTTGTGATTGTGGAACAAGTGAGGTGTATGTGTACCCATATTGGCACTGAGATACATAACTGAATATGCAAACATCAAAGTTGTTTATGCCAATAAGGCACACAAGCACACTAACATTTTTGCACATGCAGTTGTGCATGTACATTTTTTAAAATTAAGACCTTAGTGTTATATCCTACCAGGCACCTAGTTTAATAATACAAAGAAAAACTAACAAGTTCAAATTTGCCTTTAGAAAGCATAAAAAAAATCAAAATATTTCAAAGTTGGTTATATGGGCATTTTTAAAAATTTTTGGTTATTTGGTTTAATTGTTAGCCAGTGTTGTTTTAAGTTCTAAAACATACACAAGATTTGAAACTTTCCAATTCCAATACTTGTAGTGATCAGACGTTTATTATGCTTTAATGCCCAATGTTTGTCCTTCATTAAGAATTACCATGGGAAGCACTCAAATAGAAAAATAGGTGATCAAACTTAGTAGCTTAATTTGTTAGTCTCTAAGGTGCCACAAGTACTCCTTTTCTTTTAGCTTAATTTAGTAATTCCAAAAACTTGGCTTGAAATAGTCTACAAGGAAAAAGCTTCCTGATACAGGCTCAGTATCAAGTATAAATAAAGTAGTATTACCTCCACTGTTTTGGCTAGGACATACTCTTCAGAAGAGGAGAGAAACAGATCTGTCTAAAGCAGAAAAATCTGGGGCATCACACTGAACATAAAGTCACTGGGTATGCTAACTGTTAGATGCACTTGGGGTGCAGTTTTACAATTCCAGTAGATATTGGGCACACATGTACACAGTTTTCCCTGTAACAAGAATTATTCAGCATTTGTGAAGCATTTAAGACAGATTAATTTGCATTTCACAGATCTTGAGGCATTCAAAGCCTCCATGCAAGTGGTGTTCATGTTTCAACAGCACAAGGATCCTCTTCTAGATGGCAGTTGCATTGTGGATGCACCTAGGGCAGGGTTGACCTTAAAGCTTTGATTTCCCTAACTAAGACTAGATTACAGTCCTCTATATGAGGCTCAGATATAGAAAAATATAAATCTGATCAGATATCTTCACAAACATTAAAGATTTGGCTTCAAACAAAAGATGCTAACAGAAATACCCCTGCTTCTGACTGCACTGTTGGACTGAGACAGTAACATCATGAATAGCAAGGCCTAAGGTCAAAGTCTGCTTCTGTGTGTATAAATACTTAGTCAGGTAGTTGGTGACAAAGTGACAGCAGCTATTTTACATTTAAGGGAGATGTCTTTGTGGCAGATGAAGTCCACATCTGCGTGCTTCTCCTTCGGCACCGTGGATGGCTGCTTAATTCAGTTTTAGTCAAGACTCTTTTGGGTGCCAGAAGCTGCAAAGTTTAATGCTCAGAAGAAATTAATTTCTACATCTCCATGGAAAAAGTTTGTGTGTGTTGGGGGTGGGGGGGAATCTGTCTGTTCCATCAAACATTTTCAGAGTTTTAGACTTCATGTTGAGGGACAATAGGAGTCCCTGCTTCTTTATTAGACGGTATTCTTCACACACCAAGGAAGAAATCAGTTTGCTTCCTCCATATACTTTGATATCCCTATATTGCTAATCCTCCTTAAACAGCAGATCATATCTGACCCTGTAATTACATGGTCTATGGAGTAATATCTATAAAATTATGTCACTGCTACAATCCTCTAACTTATTCAATTCATATCAAAAGTGGATCAAAGGCAAAGGCTTCTAGCAGTAGTAATGCTTCGATGACCCACAGGGAGAACAGACAGAAATCTCAAAAGATCACAGCACTGTAGAAGGGAGGACTCACCGCTACAGCACCCCCTCACAGCTGGGTCCGGCATAGCAGGTCTGTCCTGTGTTGCACCATCTGGTCTGCTGCTTCTTTTGATGTGGCTCTCCAGTCAAGTCACTTTAAAAATCTCTCTCCTTTTAGGATAATAGAAACAAGTGTCCAATCTCTCCATCTGAGCCTAGTGGCCCAGTCATCCTTTTACTCAGGGCTCTCACAAGTCTGTATCCCTTTTTGTCAGGATATTTATGCCATCTTCCACGGTGGCTGGTAAGGGAACACAGACCCACGCTCTACATGGGATTCCAGTCCAGAGACCCTCAGACAGGCAGTCAAGGTTCACTCCACCGGACTTCTTCCTACCCAGCCTTGCCACTTATCCCGCAAAAGCTTTCCTTTTCCCTATAGGTCTCTTTACACCCTCCTAAAGTGACTACAGAGGTTCTCCCTGTAGCCCCCTTCTGGTCTAACCTTCCTCTGTCTATCCCGCCCCCTCCCCAGCTGGATTTCATCATTAATTAGGCCAACCACAGCCTCCAGATGCAAGCAGCATTGGCCTCCCTATCCCATGTTCACCTTTTCATCACCTCTGTGGGGATAGGCATTCCATCGTAGGCAAACACTTTGTTAAATGACTTGGACCAAAAGTTTAAGTCACTATTATAAATATAAGGGGGTGCAGAGTGACGTTTCACTATTCCATTAGCACGAGACAAAATAAAGGGAGTTTAGCTCATATCCACAAAAGGTACTTAGACACTTAAATCCCAGTTTTAGGTATGCTAAGTGGCTGCTGCATTGGGTCCCATTGAAGCAGCAGCACTTACAACTTTTAGCCCCGTGGTCAGAACACTCACCTGTGATGAAGGAGCCCTGGGTTTGTTTCACCCCTTCTGCCTGAGGGGAACAAAGGATTTGAACAGGGGTCTCCCACCTCTCAGGAGAGTGCTCTCACCACTGGGTAAAGTTATAATGTTGGCATAGGTACTTGCACACCCCCATATATGCTGCACTGGGGGGATATGTGGGGTCAGAGAGCCTGCTGGCTGGGGAGGTGGGAGCAGCCAGGCCTGGGCGGGGAGGGGCCAGGCTGCTGGGAACAGGGGCTGAGCAAGGCAGAGGGCCCCCGCTCCCCAGCACCTGTCCAGCTTCCTCAGACCCTGTCCACAGCAGCTGGGCCCAGGTGGGGAGCAGAGGGGACGGGCCACCTTCACCTTCCCAGCTAGGCCCTTTCTCAGGCAGCTACCAAACCGCAGAGGCACCCACCCATAGCAGACGTGAGAAACAGCTGCTTCCCATCCCCTCTGCTCCCTGCCTGGGCTCAGCTGCCAGGGAAAGCAGCCGAGCGAGCCAGAATCGTGTCAGGGAAGACGAAGTGGGAGAAAGACAGAGCCCTTCCTCGCCGCAGATAACTCTGCTGGGGTGAGGAGAGCACGGTGGTCCCCGGGCTGGGTGCAGGGCCGGGGGTCATTGGAGAAGGCACCAGGAGCAGGTTCCCTGGCCTCTGCTCAGCTGGAAGTAGAGGCATTGCCCATATCCCATGCCTCCCCTGCTGAGGTGTCCACAAGCTTGGAGACACTGGTGCTGTGAGTCGCCCCGGGGCTGGGCTGGCCCTGGCTGGGCCCAGAGGCACATGCTCCCCACTCCTGTGCCCCAGCTCCCTATGAGCCGGCGGGATTGGCTGCCCTGGCCCAAGGAGGTGGGGCTGGAAGTTCCTCCCACAGGCAACACTGTGGGGCTGTCATGTGCTCTCCCCTTTTACATTGTGTGTCCCCAGTATTAGCAGGCAGGAGTTATCTATGCCCATCCCATTAACTCCTCTGGCAGTTGTGTGTGGATTGAGGCAGGCACCTGACACCTTCTCACAAGAAATGACTTAGGCACCTAAGTCGCCTGGCTCCCAGAGAGGGGTTCCTAGCTTTGGATTGCTAGCAGAGATAAGCACCTCCCTGCAGCCCACACTCAGCACCTATATATGAGAAGAGCGGGGCTTATGGCGCACACACACTCACCCTTATCAGCGTCACTCATGGGCTCGTTTAGGTGGCTCCTTGCCTAGCACGTGGGCTTCTATCGATCACATTCTGAGCTGCCGATCTGTCCCCGCACATTGTACAGGGAGCCTCGACACCTAACTCAGGCTTTGTGGATTGCATTGTTGTTCCTGTGATTTTTCTAGGTACCCAGAAATTAGGCATTGCAACACATACTATTGCAACTCACGAGTCCCTTTGTAGATCCAGGCCTTTGTGCCCTTCACAGGAAGGGAAGCTTAAGGATCACAGACATGGTGCTAAGTCCTTTACTCAGCTACAATGCCCATTGAATTCAGTGAAAGTTTTGACGGGGGAAAAAATTGAGTTCAGGATTTGGATATCTCCTTCCAAAGTGTGCTTCTGTCTAGAATTTATTGTATGGGATGGTTTAAAAGAAGCTTACAAACATAGGGCCCAGCCTTGAATTCCTTACTAAGGTAAAATCTAAAAGCTGGTTGTATGCAGCCAAAACTGTGTTCATGAACATACATTTAAATTCCAACCAGCTTTTTGGTTGAAATCATGTTTCTCTCTCTTATATTCATGTCTCATGAACATGTGTGTGTGTGTGAAGGGTTTTTTGTTTGTATGAATGTTTCTTTGTACCCCTACCCACATTTGCTAGTGACCAAGGCTATTTGTACATAAAGAAGAGTGCTCACCATTTTTGTTGGGGTTTTTTTCCCTACTTAAAAAGGTTCAATCATCCAATTAGTGAGGAAAAACACTCCCATGTGACTTAGTCAGCCAGGTAAACCTCACAAATAATGATAGTGAATAGGCTACAGTCACAGTTTGGGAATAATCCATTACCTCAAATGTGCTCACAAATTTTTTAAAAGCAAATGAATGAATGAAAATCAAAATCTGTTTGTAAACAGAAAAAGGGCTAGATCCTTCAGAAAATGTATTCAAATGAATCATTTGATCAACGCTGGCCAATTTTCATTGAACTCAGTTTTGCCTAAGTACAGGCTTCTGAACTGGATTATTCACTAGTGAAGGCTGAAAAGGATATCTTTCTAAAACTTCTGATAGGTGCTACAGAATACCACAGAAAACCAGGTATTTGGAAACATTCATTTGTGACAGTTAAGTTGAGGACTGACGTTGAATGATAATGTCTGTGCTTTCTGAGAGAGCCTGACTGACACAGATGATTAAGGCATATAGTCTCAGTATGCAGTATGTGACACACTATAGACAAGGTCTGGCATAGATGGTGGCAGATTAAGTGACGGTTTCATTTTCTGCTGCAAAAGTTAACATCCATGGGGCACGACTGCTAAAACCTTTCAAGGCAGAGCAGCAGCTGCAGCAATATCTGCTATGCTCACAGAAAAGTCCGCCTTAGGAAAAACTAGATCTGGCTAATTACACTATGTGGCTGTGCCAGAGGGTTTAGTAGCTAGGGATCCAGTTGTGGGTAGGGGCTTCCACAGGGAAAGGGGCAACTGGAAAGGGGGCTTCTGTGGTCCTTAAACAGAAGCAGAAGTACATGGTCAGACTCAGAGTGTTTTTGTTGGAGAAGGTGCTTAAGATTATTTCTACCAGCGACAAACTCAAACCAGAGCAGCCAGTCCAATATCTCTTGAATTTTCAGGACGCACATCTGATTTTTAAGCTTGTCCATTTTCCAAGTTCTAGTAGTGGAATGGACATTGTTGGAGTATCTTCCCAACCTCATTCTCCTAAGCTAAGAATAAGATGTTTATTTCTACTGTTTCAATTCTGGTGGATAGAAAAGAGGTGAAGGAGTGCAGTTCAGGTTCAACATGGAGCACTACAGACGGGAAACCAGAAAAAAAAATCAAAGGAATAAGTTGACTGTGAACAATGACTATGGGAAGTATGGTGCCAGAGGCACAATTTTTGAAAGGTCTGGTGAAGAAGAGTTGCCTGCCCAACACTGTATCCATCTACACTGTCATGCATCAATTGTGGTGTCTAAGAATCCACAAATGTTTTTTACAACTGACACAAAAAGATTTCAGTATCTCCTTCTGACTTTCCTTCCCCCAGTCTCTTAGGTAGTATTTTGTTGTAAATATGTGATTTTAGTGGGGTTATTGAAGGACAACTAGATCAAAGAAGTGGCATGTTACACTATCAGTGGCAGTGTAAGAATACGCAAGCTTTCCCAGAGTATCTGGAGGAGGGAGAGACAGTACACTCAGCCCTTTGAGGGACGGAGTGCTTCATGTTGCTCCTTAAGCAACCATATAGCCAACAGAGCAGTATTATTGACAGGCCACAAAGGAACCCTATCCAGTCCTCTGCTGGAATGACAAGTCAACAGCTGCTTTTGAGAGAAGGACTGAATAGGTGAAAGAGTATTGGGTGAAATGCTAGTCCCAATGAAGTCACTGGGAGATCTGCCATTGACTTCAGTGGAGCCAGATTTCACACATTGAGTTCAGAGGTGTTTCAACATCACCTAAAAAAAAGGTGGTGAACTATTTGTGCAATTACACAATTTTCAAATAAAAAGACGACAGAATTAGCTGGCCACTACAAGGAAAAGGAATGAGTGGTGAACGAAGATGCATATTCAGAGCAGGGGAAATGGATTGAAAAGTTGGCAAATAAGGTAGAAAAGACAACCAACACAGTGAGTACAGCAGATCTGAAAGAAGATAAATGGATAATTTAACAGCCATTCAGTTTTCAAGAAAGACAAAGAACAAACTATATTGCATCAGAAAAGGACTCGAAATGATGATGGATGAAACACTTTTAAGCGTTGAACACAACAGAATCACAGTTACCTGCAGAATTCCCAGCTGAGGATAAATGTAAAGACCTAAATAAGGATATGACACTGATATGGATTAACGAGTTTTTCAAAATCTATTTAACGGCAAGGCAGAAGGCATTGATCACTCCTCAAAACAAATGTTGAAAGGAAAGGGGTAGAATCATCTCATACTTTGCACAAACTGTTAAAATATGTGGGATCAAGAGCAAAACCAGGAATTGCAGAACCAAATAAAACATTACATTGGCATTTATGAAACAGTAAGTCACCCTCTCATGGAAAAAGGAATATACTGATTCCTTGGTTTTATTAAGTTATTATGAACAGATGGACTATCAGTTTGCCTAGAAACTGTAGCAGCACATCAGTTGAGCTATTTCAATAGATTTCCAATCTCTCAGTCACATTTCTTCCCTTTGACAAGAAGAACAATTTTAACTCTGATCAGAGCACACTTTGCTACAAAGCACTTACATGTATAATATACTTTTTCTTTATTATAGCATATGGGTCATTTTTATCAATAAAAAGAAGTTTGTTTTATGAATCCACTCAGCCATAACTTTATTAGAAACAGATATTGCCGCATTATTTTTGGTAATGTACAGAATGTTTTGCTATCACCCGAAGGAAACTTTAATAACTGTTCAGTTCAAAGGATGTTGAATATATTTTGTGTGCCAGATCACTACTCCTCAGTTTGCTCTTCCTGCATCATTGGGGGTCACTACATCCAGGTGGATTCATTCCCTAGCGAGGGCAGGCACTGTTTTCTTCACCACGCTCCTTTGGAAATTTCTTTGGAGAGCAGCTGTAAATGATATTCGTAGGCTTCAGAAAACTGCACTGGCAGAAGTCTCAAAGGAACACAATGATTAAGTACATCTTCTAGCTGCCCTAGCCACACACCTTCCCAGCCAGGACTTTGGGGGCCGTGCTTCTCCCTTGTGGGCTACCCATCATGGGGAGAGCGCAGTCTTTTTCTACACCTGTAGCCTCCTCTTGTGGTGCACTTAACTGTTTTGGATCTGACAACAGAAGGTGAAACAAAGCAAAGTTCTCACACAACTCCATAAAGAGGCTTCTGGAAGCTACTCAAGCTGTTGTCCTTCATCTTCTGTAGCAAGGCTCCAGAAAACAGACTTCTTTTAGCAAGAGAGTTTTGTTTATCAGTACTAGCCTGTATGCAGAGATAGCAAACCAAAGGATGATTTTGGTTTTGCAGAACATCTTCTGTCAGACTAAAGCTGTGGGTGGCTCAGCTGTAGGTCCCATTTTCCTCTGACCTCAGAATAGTCAGAGTTTCAGATAAATGGTTCACCTTTGGCCCATGTATTCTTCTCTTATGAAAGCCACATCAGCAAAACTCAGGGTTCAGTTCAGCTCTGTTGTGACACCATCGACTTTAGTGGAGCATCACATACTTATACCTCATCTGAATTTCTCTCTATGGCTTCCTGGTCGCTAACTCTCCCTTCCAAAATCAGGAAGTTCCTACACAATAAAAATGAGTAATTAGAAATCAGTGGATTCCAAAGCAGAGTAAACACTGAGACCTATAAAATTCTGACATGCTCAAAATAAAACAATTTTTGTGATCTTATTGCATAGCTTGCTTTATAAATATTAGACCTGCAGTCATACTTCCTTGGGCTGCAATCTTGTCAAAGCTGACACATTAAACAAGGTCGGAACTGGTCAATATTTGGATAGGAGCCTCCAATGAAAATCCTAGGACCTGCAGAAAATGGTATTTATATTCAGTAGGTGCCATTCTTTCCCTGACTCAATTTGGCTTTGGGTGAGATGCTGAGTTTGATTTACACAGCATATTGGACTACCCGAGATAGGTCTTCTCTCCCAAGCCACACTGCTCTGGGGACCCTTAAGGAAACAGTCCTCCTGAGATTTAAACTGTCTGGGAGCTGTTAGCTAAGTGCTCTTAGCAGAGGCTCCTCAACTCTGGAACTTACCTCACTGGTCTGACAGAGCTAATTTATTAACTGTTGGAGTGTAGGGCAAGGGCAAGACTAGCTTTAATTAAACTAGTACGGCAAAAATAGCAGTGAAAACGGAATGGCGCTTGCTTGCCACAGACCCTGGCTACACGCTCGCATTGCCAGCCCGCACTGAAGCCCATCATCCATGTCTTCACTGCTAGCATGGGATAGCTTACTCAAGCTGCACTCACACCTCCACTTGCAGTGCAGGCATACCCTAATCTTTACTCCACCTCTGTAAGGTAGGCAAGATTTACTATCCACATTGTACAGATGGGGGAAATGGGGCAGCACAGTTAATTAACTTGTCCTAGGCTGCAGAATGAGTCAGTGTCAGCCAGGATAAAAAGTCAAGAAATCCTGGCCCTCAGTTCTCTGCTCAGACTACTTGACCATATGCACCAGTTAGTAACAGGCAAAGTTTGTAACAGCTGCAGCACAGTCTGTTAAAGCCAGTGGTATGCCAGTCAAAAACGTATCTAATCTTACCCTCTTTGATCCCAGGCATGCAGCTCTGTTTGCCATCCTCCCATTGATATCTTCCTGTTTGCCTTCATAGCCTTAACTCTGCCCTCTTGTGCATATGCATTATCACAAAGCATTATGACAGCTTCCATGATACAGTCACACACTATTTTTCACGTAATACAAGTCTTTGTCAGACTTTTTTTCTTACACCTTTGTCAGCTGCATCCTATAAAATTCACAGTAAATATATAGCGCTCCTGCCTCATTCACTATGCATCTTTTACACAAACTTTCCTTCTCTCTTGTGTGGTCTATGCAGAGTAACAAAAAGATACAACAACTGAGTTTGTAGAAAAAAATTGTGTGATACAGTACCATTTGAGAAACAGTGTTTAATCATATATTTAAAATCTGCAATATATAGACACAGAGGGGAAGAGGTGTATTTATATGTGCCAACTTCACTGGTATTGCCTAACTTTTGAGTGCCTCCTAGATAGCCAACAAGAATGTTTTCTTAACATTTTTATAATGGAAGATGGAGACAAACAGCATTTACGCTGGCTAGGATAACTTTATAAAAAATACCAATCTTGTGGCCTGATCCTGCACCTGTTATTCATGTGACTAGACCACCCCATTGACATCAGTATGCTTACTTGTGTACCTACAGGTTTCAGGTTGAAAGTTAGAGGTGCCAGTGTTGGATTCTCCTTATGTTTCAGAGCATCAGCTGATCACCAGCTGGGGGTCATAGAGAAATTTTCCTAGGGCACAAAGACGAACACAACAACAGGTGCATTATTGGGGGGTTTGTGACTTTTTCTGAAGCATCCAATTTCATGCAGCTGTTGGTGACCAATCCTTTGCCCACTGAAGTCAATGGGAAATTTGCATCAGTAGGAGATGGACTGGATTTTATTAACATGGACACCAAATTAACTGGATCGCTGGCATGACAGTTCCTATGAGCAATAAATGAAAGAAAAGGGTTGCATGAAGAAACAGTACTTCAAGGGATTTTCAATCAGTAAAATAGAAAGTAAATTGTAGAACAAAGAGCCAGAGGTGTATAACCCTGATTGGGCTAGAGCCAAATAAACTTAAATAGCTTTAAGAATAAATTGGTGAATTAACTCAGATCATGGACAAGTGCTATGAATGTAATGCAGTAAATGTTCAAGAACCTGCCAGGGAGGAGAGAAATGTGTTGCTTTTGAGATAATTTCCCAGAAGCTTCATAAAAGAAAATTGATTAGAGGAATTTAATAAGTAAAACAGGACCAGAAATATAGTAATCAAATGAGTTTTTAATTACATCTCAGGCAAAAATAAAATCCGGTTTGTATCAGAAAAGTCCTAGTGAAATGCTTTGGTCACTGGGGGAAAAAAAAAAAAAAAAAGAAAAAGCAAAGCTAATTTCCATTGGAATTATAGTAGTAGGTTTAATTAAGAGTAGGATCAAAATAAAGGGGTCTCAAAGCCAGAAGCAGTGTTTTAAACATCAAGTCAATGTCTCAATAAAAACATTTTTATATTCTGTGCAAAATCAGCACTGTGGAGCATTTCTAACAAAGGGTTGCTTGATAAATGTGTAACACAACCTAATGTTTTTTAAGAGTCCACTCCGTATTCTGTAACTATTTAACAGAATTAATTGCCTGTGATGTAATAAGACTAAAAATCAAAGATCTGGTTTATTCTTTGTGAAATACTGCTTTTAATTTATTTTACCCAATTTTAATATCCTTAGGTAATGTTACAGAGTACATGAAGTATCCTAAAAGTGTCCTCATCCCTGTTACTTAGTCTGTAAATCCCTGAGTTGCTAGCCCTTTTTAATATATACTTAAATCCAAATTTACGAGCAATCTATATATCCACAGAGGGAATCAAAAGGATGTTCACAGCTCATAAAATATGTTGATTAACGTGGGGTTCAAAAAGTATGGTTGGATCCATTCTTAGTACAGCTAGGGCCAATACTGTTTTCCCTTTTAGGAGCCAGGAGCAGGATTTCGTCCTTTAGGCTTAACTTGGTCCACGTTAATGTACCCATGGGGACAGTGGAAACCCCAAGCAGAGGTACTGCACAGTACTTGTGGCAGAAGAATATCTTGGCCATGTATAATGCCAGCAACTCCACCTTCATCAACCAGTATGAAGCCACCACTGCACCACGTTTGGTTTGCTACAGATAATGATATCAACTGTACAGCAGGGTGGGAAATGCACAGGGCCACAGAACGCAAAGAACAGACCTGCCTTGGTTCTAGGACCCCCTTATCACCCATACTGTACAAGCTACAGGCATTCAGCGCTGATGTGCTGGCATAGAAGTGTTATTCTGACCAGGAGCAATAGACCTTGCATAACAGCAGGCCAGTACAGAGTCTGCCAGGAACTGAAGAACCACTATGAGGCAGTGCCAGGTGTGCCCTAGTTCCCAGGCTCCTACATCTCCTTTCAATTCACTGTAGGCAGCTATACATTATCAGTGCAAATATCTACGGCATGGGCAATGTGTAGATCATTCTGTGCTTTCAGGTCACGGGGTCAGGAAGATCTGAGTGCAGAATGCTATGTTTCTGCCTAAAGACAGTTCAAAAGTGGTGATTTGTAAAAAAAAAATATTTTATCAAAAATGTGCATCTTTTTCATCAAAATTTTGAAAATTGAAGACATTTCTGCCAGTTCTAGCCTTGTCTGTTGATGTACATCTGTGCAAGTATTGCCATCGCCGTGACAAGATGACTGCTTTGCACAGGAAGTTCCCGGTGAACTGCCATCAGGGCCTGTATGCCTCTGACTTCTGGAGGGGGTTGGCTGTCCACACCAGCAATGAGTTTCTACCACAGATATTAAAGTTTATATTGAGCTGTATCACACAGGTTTGCAAAAATACATAGTGCTCTGAAATAAAGGGCTAAAACTGCAGAGAGCTCAGAGGTGGGCTAGTTGCCACCAATAGAAACATTATTCATTTAAACAAGCTAAGTCCTAAAATGTTGTTACAAAATAATGAAATGCCACTGTCAGGCAATAACATCTCTGGACCTTATTGGGAGACAACGTTAAGCCCGGTCTCTAACCCCTCCCACTGGGCTTCATGTCTTCACTCCATGGTAACTGCATAGTTGAAGCACTTCACGGTAGATTTACTCCATGCTCTAGACAAATCAATTAGTTACTTATGGTCTGATTTTCAAAGATACTGATCACTTGCATTTCCTACCAAATCAACTGACATTGCCGATGCTCAGCACATCTTAAAAATCAGGCCATTGAACTTTAACTATCATGCAGGAACTCAATTAAAAAATCTACCAACATTTACTTCCGTAGCTAACCAAGTCCCCATGCCTTACAGGGTACCCATATTAACTTACATTTCTAAACAGTCTTCTGGGCTCCTGGGGCCATTTAAGCTGATCGCAGGTGAAAATCTTGGTGATTTGGTTTAAATGACAGGATTAACAGCAAAAAATCCATTCCTACTCACCCCTATATTTTTAAACATTCTGCAAGTCTATAAAATTAATATTTTGTTGTCTGCTCCTTCATTCTCCCTTCTCACCCCATTCCTCCAGCTTTTGCTTCAGACTGCAAACATGCCCTTTACATTCCATCACAGAAAGCAGCCTATTCAACCTGCTCGTAGAGGCCTCATATTGTGAATGAAAAGGGCTGCACAAAGAGTGATACAGCAATTACGTTTCCTTTATCTGAAATCTAGCATATCTGACCAACACAGGGCTCCATACACTTCAGACTTAGGAGGCATACTGCTTTGCCCATTGCTGCCTGGAATCTCCATAGCAGGCATACTGCTTTGCCCATTCTTCTCTGAGGCCCCAGCTTTGGAAAAACAGTGTCAGAGCCAGGGTGCAAATCGTGACTTCTCAAGCATACATACATAGTTCCAAAGTAAAGGTTTTAAGTTAAAAGGAAAATATACATCTCTAGTAATCTTCCTATGAAAGTCTACCATGGCTATGTCATTTGGGGCCTGGTCCAAAATCCACTGGAAAAATTCCCATTGACTTCAGGTCAAGCCCCCTGTAAGGCTGTTGGCTTCAATGAGACTAGAAAAAGAACCTACTTCTGTGCTTTATTAAAGTTGCTACACACATTCTTTATTTGACTATGTGCAGCTTACGTGAGTGTTATCTGAACTTCAAAACTGAACTGAGCGGTGATGCGGCTCCAGCCTTGGAAAGCACATGGAGGTGCTGACAGTTGCTGACTGCAATGGGTTGCTTACACACATAAGGTGAAATCTAAGCTCCGCCATCATCAAGGGGATCAGAGGCTCGTTCATGTGAAACCCATGAACTCTTTTTAACTTTGTGCATCTTGTCATTTAACTAGTAGGCCTCCTGTTCATAGATACCAGTGACCAAGGGACTAATCCTGCAACCCTTACCCTTCTGAGTAGCCCCAGCGATATCAATGGCATGACTCACAGGAGTAAAGGAAGACTAAACTATTTGTGTTGCCAACTTAGCATGAGAAACAGAGTAATATCATGCATCTGGGGTTTTACTTAGAGCCCCAGCTGCTGGAGACAAGTGATTATGTGAGACTCTTGGCTTTCATTTCAAACAAAAAGTCAGGGTGAGATTCTATGCTGAGCTTCTAAGGGTATGGCTCTAGCCCAGGAGTAGGCAAACTTTTTGGCCAGAAGGCCACATCTAGATATGGAAATTGTATGGCGGGCCATGAATGGTCACAACATTGGGGGTTGGGATGCAGGAGGGGGTGAGGGCTCCGGCTGGGGGTGCAGGCTCTGGGGTGGGGCCAGAAATGAGTTCAGGGTGCAGGAGGGGGCTCCCAGCTGGGGCAGGATGTTGGGGTGTGGGGGGGATGACGGCTCTGTCTGGGGGCTTTGGGGTAGAGCTGGGGATGAGGAGTTTGGGGTGTGGAAGGATGCTCTGGGCTGGGACCGAGGGGTTCAGAGGGCAGGAGGGAATCAGGGCTGGGCAGAAGGTTGGGGCACGTGAGGAGGTCAGAGGTGCAGGCTCCAGGTGGTGCTTACCTCAAGCAGCTCCCGGAATCAGCAACATTCCCCCCTCCGTCTCCTATGTGAAAGCGCAGCCAAGCTACTCAGAGCACTTCCCTGTCCACAGGCGCCGCCCCTGCAGCTCCCATTGGCCACGGCTCCCAGCCAGTGGGAGCTGTGGGGGCAGCGCTTGGGGCAGGGGAGTGTGCAGAACCCCCTGACTCTCCCTACGCATAGGAGCCAGAGGGGAAATATGCCACTGCTTCTGGGAGCCCCGTGGAGCGGGGCAAGCTCCCGACCCTGCTCCCCAGCTGGAGCAGGGCAAGCCCCAGACCCCACTCCCTGGTGGGAGCTCGAAGGCCGAATTAAAATGTCTGATGGGCTGAATGTGGCCCGTAGTTTGCCCACCCCTCCTCTAGCCCCTGGAGCACCCCAGGATCAATAGGGTGCACACAAACCATTCCTTTGATCTGTGAGCCACTTAGGGTATGACTAACCAGCAAAAAAGGTGTGTTCTTACCCCAGGGTAGCTAACCCACATTCTCTAACCGAGGTTTAAATAGCAGGAAAGGCACAGGAACTTGACTTTTTTACTCCGGTTAGCAATTTGAGTTCAACCCCAGGCTCTCCTACAGGCTTTAACTAGAGCTGCTAAACCCAGTTAAAAGCCAAGTGGCCATGTCTTCACTGCTATTTTAACCAGAGTTAGCTAACCCAAGTTAAGAACATACCCTAAGTGACTCAGCACAGAACTCACAGCTCCAGGAACTGCAGATGCCCCCTTCTGATCCTGGGCTGCCCCAGGGGCTGGAGAGGCCTTTAGCAGCCTTCCCAAGTTACTCTACAGGTCACATTGCTGTCTGGCATCCCCACAGCACTGCATGCTGCGGCCCTGCTCCCAACACATACCCCTACATACACCTGGGAATTGTGAAAGGGTCCTTGAGAGAAAGTCTTACGCCTGTCTGCCCCAGTGCCTACACTGGAAGCCATTTTCCTTGTCTGCATACAGGGCTTTTCGAGCCTTTGTACTGGGTAAAGTAGCAGTATAAAGAGGCTGGAGTTGGGGTGAGGATGTCACCCTAAGTCTCTAGCCCTCATGACTGTGGAGAGAAGATTGAAAATGTAACCTGACTACACCCTGAAAGCTCAAACCCAGAAGACAAATAAAAAGAACCTAAAATGTATTGTTTTAAAATGTCTTGATTTTTAAGCCAATCTCATGATTTTTGAATGTTTGGGGTTATCAATACTGGTGCAGCCAGGTGGTTCCCTTCATCCAATTGTTCCCTGTGTGTTGGATCAGAAATATTGTCAGTATTTATTTTTTTTTCTCTCTTCCTTTTTTAATCTTTCTCCAGTCTCTAGTGAAGGTGAATGTGAAACTGAAGCCCATGTTGGACTCTGTGGCAGTAAACAGGGGTAAATGGGAGGAGCTGGACCAGAAAACACTTCTCTCCCAGACAGCACCCTCCTCCTCATCTTCCAGCTTTACTTTGTCTCTTGAAGACATACATTAAGCCTGCGAATGTCAGCTGCTGTTGTGATAACAGCTGTCTGAAAGGCAGAGTTGTAAGCTTAGTTGCATCATTTTAAAAAAATGCTTCTACAGACCTGATTAATTGATTGGATATAATTTTGCTGGCCATGGCTTTTATTGAGGAGTTCAGTTGGTCTGAAAAGAAGGCCTGTAATAAGATGATGCTGATATCTGGAGTCACATGGAAGATACAGCACAAGAAGCAGTCATTCAGCTCCACCACATTTCAACTGCTGCTGTAATAAAAACCAAAACACACAGACACACACACACCAGACTACAGACTGAAATACAAGAACTTCAGCTTAATAAAATAAATTAATACAGAGCAGACTTGGAATGCGCATTTATCAATGCATATGCAAGGAGCTGCAGGAAAACAGAATAGTGTGCATTTCCTTTTTGTTTTGGATCTTTTCAGTATTTGTTATGAACCAGTTATGCCTGCTTTTGTAATGTCTCTCTCATTCTTCCTTCCTCTTTTATGCTTGAGTGTTCTGAAAAGCCTGCTTTGTATTCTACAGAAGTATTTTTTTACAACAAAGCTTCTTAGTGATTGATCAGGGCCTTCAGAATTGCCCATCTTCGCTACATTTAAAAACAAACTTTATTATCTTTAAAAATATCAACCTGTCCCAGCTCCCCTAAGATATTCATATTAACAGTGCAGTGAATTACTTTACAGGTGGAAATTTGTATAAAGGCAAAAATTATTGCATGGTAATTTGGGTTCATTTTTTTTAGAAATACTATTTTAAAGCATTCATTTTTTAAGCTGCACTGTCCCCTAAGGAAAGGGCTAATGGCCTTTAATGAAAATAGGATAAAAAGGAAATGTATTGCCTTGTACTAGAGAATCTGCATTGAAGGGTTTACTATGGATGTGTCTTTCTGATACAATTTCCAACAGAGATGAATATTTTGACTGTTACCCATAAGAAATGGGGGGTGGGGGGGAAATAGAGTACCATCACACTGGATATCGACTACTTCCTATTTCTCTTACCATCTCTTTTACCCTATGACAGCTAGCAGAAAGCAAATCCAAGGTCACATATCTGATAAACAGTTGTACATAAAACTTTAATCAATTGTGATAGATCAAGAATTCAAACATGTCTAGTTCTCAGTGACCACACTAGCACAAGAAAGTTGGCCTCTTCAAATTAGTGCAGAGATCCTTGGCAAAACAGCTCTGTACTCTGAGACTGCTTGCTCTATTCCAAGCACCTGAATACAAGAGGATGCATGATAGAATGCTTCCCACCTTTACGGCTTCTTAAGCACCAAACTGCCCCATTCAGGAAAAAGAAAGTTACTATGGTCATCAGTTATTGGAGCCCATGACAATGTCATTTTGAAACTAGGAATGGCTACCACTAGGTAAAAACAGCATAAGAAATTAAAAAGCCAAATTCTGATCTCTTTTACACTGGTGTCAAACCAGAATAACTCCTCCAACTTCAGTGGAGATACTCTGGATTGTCATTGGTGTAACAAAAATCAGAATTACCCATAGGGCCAAATTTTCAAAAGAGCCAAGTACCATCCTCTCCCACCTGGGCACCTAAATCAGGTGGGCACTGAGCACTTTTGAAAATCTGACCATTACTATCTAATTGACGATTTTTAAAAAGATGTCCATTTACTAAAATGCTTTGTACTACTTATAATTTTTGTAGACATTAGAATGCCTGAAGATTCCAGAACCACTGCAAGAAAATCTAGTTATCTAAACCACTGAACCATATCATGTTTGCTACCAAAGAGAAATGGGGGGTGGGAGAAAATCTATGCTATACAGAGATGAAAATCTGCACTGTATGAACTTGTTTCTGTTACCTCTCCACCTCCTCACTCCTTCCCCATTAATGAAAGAGCTGGGATAGTCTGCTGCAAACCTGTATAAAACTTATTTATATAATACGTGCTTTATGGGAAAAGCAGAGACCGTGACTGACTTGGTACTGCTGGCAGCTATACAGTACATAGCTTTCCTGAATTTTGATATTGCATATTGGTAAGTGTACCATAATTTAAAGTACATATCCTATAGCTTCCTCCAAGGTTGAGTTTTCCCTCATTTCCTTTCCTTTTTACTGGCTTCAATGCACTGTTGCCCATAGCAACACCCACTGGCAGTGATGGGAATTCAACACTGCTGCAACCTGACATACAGTTAAGGCCTTAACAATGTCAACCATCAATCAAATGGCTATTTGTAATTGCCTCCATCTATTTCTCCTGTCTTGTAGTATCTTTTCTATTGTGGGTCAAAATTCAGGAACTGCTGACTAATGCAACGGTTCTATTCCGCCACAACAAGAAAGCAAATGAAAAAGTGTAACAAGATCCTCATCAAATTCTGCTTTCAAACACATTGATGCAATTCGGTTGAAATCAGTAGGGTTGTACTTACTGGTGGAAGTGAGAAGAGAATTTGACACTAGTGTTTTTAAGACTGAAATACTAAAGTCTTGAGCAAAAAAAAAAAAACAACAACTTAACACTAAAGTTTTCACACTTTTAGCTCAAAATCCTGGCAACACATTTGCATTTTTTCAGAAAAGGGGGAGATTCTGTACAGAAAAACATACAATACTGCTTCTCAAGACTTAAGATGGTGTCAGGGACCTTTTTCACTGTGTGTCAGCTTCATTTATAAAGGTTTTGGTGTTTGTTCATTGGTGCAAAAACAGCTTTTCTAGAGAAACTGAAACTTTGCCTGAACTTAAATCTGTTTTGTAAGCTTATTCTAGGAAAGATGTGCAAGAGAGATCACTGAAAAGTGTAGAATAAGGGCCAAATCCTTCAGTCCTGGTTCAGTTCCCTGCCCTTCACAGGTGCAGAGATCCAGCTGGGTTCCACTGCAAACGTGGGAGGAGCAGATGGGGGAGGGAAGGCTTGTAGGGAGTGTATATCCCTTACCTGTTTGCAATGACACAGGGAATCTATGGGGGTCAACAGGGGTTTAGCGGGACACAGGTGGGGCAGAGGATGATGGATTGGTACCCAGAAAGGGGGGCTACTATCAGTGTTCCCTCTAATTTTTCCCCACACATGTGCAGAATGAATTTTATTATGTACACATCACCTTCATATTGGTGCACATAAAATTCATGTGGTGGGCTGAGAGGTTCAAAGCGGGCTCAGGGCTGTGCCAGAGGGTTGGGGTATGGGGGGGGGAGCAAGGGCTCAAGGTGGAGGGTGGGGCCGGGGATGAAAGGTTTGGGGTGCAGGAGGGTGCTCTGGGGCTATGGCGGGGAAAGAGGACTCCCCCCAGTTCTCTCTCCCTGAAGCAGCACCTGAACTGGGGGGGGAGGGGTACCTCCAGGGTTGGGACTGCAGGACAGGCACCCCGGCCACGGCCTGTTTGGGCTGGGTTCGGGCTGTGGCAAGTCCTGGCTGGGGCTGTGTTTGGGCCGGGGCACCCCTCCCCCGGCTGCAGAAGGTCCGGGGCTGGGGGAGGGGTGTCTCAGCCACAGCAGGTCTGGGCCAGGGCTGGGTTTGGGCTGCCCATCACCCGGCAGGTTAGGGGCCAGGCTAGGTTGGGGCCAGGGGAGGAGCGCTTCTCCCCTGGCCACCGCAGGTCCTGGCTGGGCAGGTTCCCTGAGTGGCACTAAACAGGCTGCTGCACGGCCGCACAGCTTACAGGGAACTTAGGCTACTATAGCCTTGCTCAGCCCTTTCCCCAACCTTCCTGTGGAGACCCCACACACACAGCTCAGTATCCACGCTGGGCAGTGAGAGTTCTCAGTCATTTGTCCCCATCTTCAATGGCAGTTTTGCCAGAGTAAAGACTATGATTTGCCTGTAAAATATTTGTGGCTCATAACAACAAGGTGCTGAACACCCTTACTTCACGTTCAAGTCAGTGGGAGCTGTGGATGCTTAATTCCTCTCAGGAGGTGCTTAGTCCTTACCAGGATCTGGACTCTGGCCCAGGGTTATTTACAAAGTTTGAATGTGTTGATTAGTAGGATTTGTGCCCATCAAGTAAAGAAATTATAAGTTATAGTATAGATGAGTATATTCCATTTTAGCACAGGTATTCATTGTCACTGGAAAAGCAGCTGCATTTTCTGGCCTGGTGACCTTCTTAATCTACTTCTAGGGCACTGTTTATGAACAGGCCTAATTATCAACAAAACCAATACCAGTATTCACAAAACACTTTTGAAAACTGCAGCCAGCAGTGCCTGATATAAAAAATAATTAGATTTAGACAGTTCACGGTAATATAAATAAGAATGTCTCAGTATACATACCAAATGTGTTAGTTGGCCTTTACTAAAATTAAGGAATTTCTAGGTATATCTAGATATTTTGTGTGTTTATTAATATTTTAGAACTAGCTTTAAGGTTTCTTGATTACGTAAAACATCTGTCAGAACAAAATTAACAGAAGGCACTTCCAGTGCTCAGAGTGTCAGGAAATGTGACGTGAGAAAATGATACTGGCTTTGCTCAAAAAGTATATTAAAATTATCTGGATTAGTTCTACCAAACAATGAACAGAACGAAATGTAAATTAGGTAAAATAAAAGGGTCTGGAAATTATCAGTGATGTCCTATTGAATTTGACAATTCTGGGATATATTCTGTATAATACCTGTTACCTTTTCCTTCTCCGTTTTGGATTATGAACCTTTTGGATTTAATTTTTAGTTTATGAGCATGTTGGACATTGCATCTTTCAACTCTATGGGAAATACTGTTGTAAACAATCTATCAGTCTGTGTGTGTTTGTGAGAGAGACCTTATACACATGAACAGACATATAAAATGTATTTTTTTCTACAGTAAATGGAGCCTATGTACTGTAAAAATGCATAACTTGGGACTGAAATAGTTTCCTTTCTGTTTCCTATTGTAATTCCATTTCCCTCATTGGTTTGCTTTAGTTTTTGCCAAACAATTCTGATTCAACTTTTTAAAAAAGCATGTTTTTGAAATGGACAAATTGATTTTGTTTTTTGTCTGTTAATTAATAAATCACTTTAATGGTACCCTGTAATTTCATTCTTTTTCAGTGAGGCCTATCTAATTATCAGGGCCTCATCTACTAATTACTCATTTACACAGAAAGAGTAGAAGCACTGAACATCTTTGAGGGGTTCACATTTCATTTTTTGAAACACAAAGCTGAAGACCTTATTCATGGTAGTAATCCTTAATTTCAGTGAGTTGCACCAAATTTACACTGTTGTGACTGAATGCAGAATACGGCCCCTGACTTCAATGGGACCGTTTAAGGGTGGAAGGATTACTCACACTAGTAAGGGTCTTTGGTTTGCAATTCTTGGGATGATGTGCCATTATCCAGAAGAAATGGTACATCTACTTAGCCATTTCTATAACCCATGTTTAAGTGAATGACTGTCAAAAAGTTCTAAAAATGTTTGTTTTGCTCAATAGGGGCTTTGGAAATTACCATCAAATTCTTATATGACACACAAATATCTTGCTTTATCTCAAGCCTTGCTATTTCTAGGCTCTGTTCTGTTGAAAAGGGTATGTGTCAGGCCCAAAAAGGGACAAGATATTAATAAAACCCTGATTTATTGTTACATTAAACATTTACATGTGGTCTGGGGTTTTGTATCATGTTATGCTCGCTCACTCTTATTGTAACAACCACCACCAGAAATCTTTAACATTTTATTCAAGATACAGAAAAGGGAGGAAAGAGTTAAAGCATTTGAAATATTAAGTAAAGCTTTTAACAACATCTCTTAATCCCTGTAGCTGCAGAGTCTTTATCGGGGGAAAAACCGAAAAACCCATTTGACGGTCTTTTGGATTGTATTAACTGCCCTTTTTGGGGAAAAGAGAAGTTAGCGGAGATAGTCTGAAGCAATTGTAGAAGTCTGATCCTATTTCCATGAAGACAAAACACACATTAAAAGGGACAGAAACGAACTGCAAAGATAGAAGATGCAGCTTCTGTCTTTGGTGCCAACTCTCACTTGAACCTTGCTGCTGGAGAAACATGGGCACAACAAACGGTTTTATGAGCTACTCTGAGACCTGACCAACTTGTACCAGGCTTGTACCAGGCTTAACTTGATTAAAGAACTGCTTTTATCTTCCTCACTGATCGCAGCCTCAACACAGCACTGCAAAAGCTGCAGTCTTGGTCAGCTAAGCCAGACTGTTATTAAACAGAAGGCAAAAGGAGAAAGATAGGAAAGAGAAAAATAAGGTAGGAAAGGAAAAAAGACGACACACGAGAAAGGGAGTCAGGAAACCAAGTCTCACATTCTAAGTGTTGTTTACTTTAGACTTAGCCGAAGCCACTGTAGCAATGTCATTGGTTCCCTCTATCTGGCCCAATCTGATCAGGGCACCTTTCAGCATCAGAACAATGAAGGCCCAACAGTATTGTTATGGTGGATCCTGGGGTCTTAGGAGACAGTGGGGATGGCAGCCATGATAGTAAAGTTTGCTCCTTCTATTCTAATATAGGAGTCAACAGTGTAATACTGTTGCAAAAAAAGCAAACATCATTCTGGGATGTATCAGGAATGTTGTAAGCAAGACATGAGAAGTAATTCTTCCACTCTACTCCGTGCTGATATAGCCTCAACTGGAATTGTGTCCAATTCTGGTAGGCACATTTCAAGAAAGATGTGGAGAAAGTCCAGAGGAGAGCAACAAAACTGATTAAAGGTCTAGAAAACACAACATATGAGGAAAGATTGAAAAACTTGGATTTGTTTAGTCTGGAGAAGAGAAGACTGAAGGGGGAACATGATAACAGTTTTAGAGTACATAAAAAGTTGTTACAAGGAGGAGGAAGAAAAAATTTTCTTGTTAACCTCTGAGATTAGCACAAGAAGCAAGCGGCTTAAATTGCAGCAAGGGAGGTTTAGGTTGGACATTAGGAAAAACATCCTATCAAGGTAGTTAAGCACTGGAATAAACTGCCTAGGGAGGTTGTGGAATCTCCATCAGTGGAGGTTCTTAAGAGCAGGCTGGACAAACAGGTTTCAGGGATGGTCAATATAATACTTAGTCCCCTGCAGTCATGGCAGGACTGGATTAGAAGACCTCTTGAGGTCTCTTCCAGTCCTATGATTCCTGCCATATTTGCTCCAAAGTCTCTTTTTCAAGGACCTCAAGGAGCTGATGAATGGAATGACAACCCTTCATTATTTTGTCTACCAATTAGGTAGAATCTCTGACACACTAATTTTGGTCCATTAATTTCTGATTCTATTCTCCTTTTGTTTACCAGTTATGATCTTAGGAAAATCCTTGGGTGATATCAGCATACCCACTTCTTTGGATTAATTCAGTCTTCTCATCTCCCTTTTGTATCTTTTTCTATCAGTATTTATTGTTATAGAAGATTTTAACATTTGATGAATTTTCACACACTTTCCTACAACTATGCTCACAATTGGGGTAGGGCTGCTAAACCCAATTACTAGAATAGACCCATTTCCCTTTCTATATCTGTGGGGGCTCTAAAAAGCACTGGGAGCAAAAAAACTATTCAAGTGCTTCTTGGCTTCATCTTCTCAACACACCAAAAAAATCCCACAGGGATTGCCCTGCTGCGTTGTTTTAGATTGTACCACTTCTTATTCCATGTGCAAAACACTCCAGGCTCACCTTTAAATTTACGTGCAGCCACAACTTGAGGAGCTGGAAGAACCAGGCCAGCAGCAGCATCAGGCAGCAGAGCAGAGGTGAAGACCATCTGTGAAGATGCCCCTTGCATCATGTGGTTCTGCTGAAGTCTGTGCGTTCAAGTAGTAGAACCCCAGGCTTTTTCAAGAAGTGGGTGAGGGAAAGAGTCAGGGTGGACTAATTTAAATCAAGGCAATTTAAACCACCAAGTGGAAAGCTTCGATTTAAATCATCGATTTAAATGAACTTTTCCATTGGTACTTCAGTTATTTTCTAAAGAAAAGTGCATTCTTACTGGTTGATACAACTATTAAAACATGTTGATTTACAACTAAATAGCCTTAACACTAGATTCAGTACATCTTTTTGCTCCCTAGGAGGATACACTATAATTATATAGTGTAATATTTTCATCTTCTTAATTGTACACTTTTAGTATGTCAGAAAATGGTGAATAATATGTGGCTTATTACCTAGATAATTAACTTTTTGCTCATGATTTGTGCAGATAAAAATTTATTTTTATCAAACAAAACTACCTTCAATGTTTGGTGTACATAAACTTCTCTTATCAAGATGTTCCACATTTCCAACTAAATGATTTATTAAACAGAGGGATTAAGTGTAGTCAGTGAATTAAACTGATAATTTCAGGTCAGCCTGGAAAAATTTTCAATATGCCTAAGTAAAAGTGCCTGGAGCTTACGGTTATACTCACCTAAGTCTCTTGAAAATGAGAGAGTCTCCTAAATTACTTAGGCTCCAATGGTGCCATATGTATAAAGCTAGATCTCAAAGTTAGATATTTTCCCCCCCGATTCTTTCTTTATAAAGAAAAGCAGTCTTTAACACTAACTCAAACTATTTATAGTGATTCATGGGCTCAGCATGTTTATATTTTATTTAAATCTATTGCGAAATTATAAGTAATTTAACGTATTGTGGTTTGAGCATTGGCCTGCTAAACCCAGGGTTGTGAGTTCAATCCTTGAGGGGGCCATTTAGGGATCTGGGGCAAAAATTGGCGATTGGTCCTGCTTTGAGCAGGGGGTTGGACTAGATGATCTCTTGAGGTCCCTTCCTACCCTAATATTCTATGAACATGTATCTCCAAGGTATTTTGTATTAAACTCAGATTGCATTTTAATCAGAAATTTATTTAAACAGACTTTATTTTTTAAAAAGAAAAAAATTTAATCAAAAAATCCAATTTAAATTTTAAACAAAAAAACAAACAAACATTGATCTTTATCCAGCCTGAAGTCATGACATTTACTTTTCCACCTACTAGAGAAAAGGCTCCAGTATTTATAATTGCACAAATTTAGCCAGGCTGTCGGGCATTAGTTTACTGGCCGAATTCTGCTATGTAGGTGCGTGCAACTCCTGTTGAAGTCAGTAGTAGTTGCAGCTGTGTAGCAGAGAATTCAACCCATGGGACTAAATCCACAAAGGGACATGAGTGCCTAACTCCAAAAATATGACTTGCACCCGACGAAGTGGGTATTCACCCACGAAAGCTTATACTCCAGTAAGTCTGTTAGTCTACAAGGTGCCACAGGACTCTCTGCCGCTTTTACAGATCCAGACTAACACGGCTACCCCTCTGATACTTACTCCAAAAACACAGATCCTCAAAACCTCTGCTCAGCTACTGTCTAACCCTATAGGCATCTAGAGTCACTAGGCACCTAAATCTCCATCGGTGGGCACGCACAAAGTTCCCTAAGGCACCGGAGAGCTCCTCAGACTAGGCATTCCCTGCGCTGATCCAGTAGACGTTGCCAGAGGACGCCTAAGAGCACACCTACCGAACTGGAGGGTGCCCAGATCATAGCGATGGTGGTCATATACCTTATATCCACTGCCCTAACCACTGGGCTCTAAGGTATTCTGGGAATGGGAATCTCTCCTGTTGAAAGTTGTTCTGCTTTGTATGGACTACTTAAATATTCACTGGAGTAGGGACTGGAAACAGGATCTCCCAGGAGAGTGCACTAATCACTGGTCCATAGTCATTCTCACTCTCTCTCTGGCCCAATGAATACTATTTTATAGAAGTGGAACACCTTCAGTAGAAGAGAGACTGACCTCACAATACCCCATAGCCTCCGCACCGCTCCAAATGAGAGAGAGAGAGAACATGTGTGTATTTGACCCAGAGTCTCCCACATGTGGGGAATGAGTCTCCTCCTCAGTTTTTGTTTTCTGGAGAAAGGGTTGACCTTTCTTAGGCACTTAACCTCAGGAGACAGTTCACAGCTGTGAATCCTGAGCAGAGATCATCATCTCCCTCAGCCCAGAGTAAAGCACCTAGGTCCTTATGTGGGAGAGGGAAGCCTCGGCCCTGCACCTCTCCTTGGCATTTTCTACTGGCTATCTTGAGCAGCTTCCTGCCCAGTTTGCTGGCTTCTGTGAATCCCATTCTGAGATGTCTAACGCTCCCTATGCATTGCATAGGGAGCCTGGGCACCTAACCTGTGGCTGAGCAGTCCACTGGGCAGCAAGGCACTCACAATAGGTGCTGCAATACTCAGCTAAGTCTCCTTTGTGGATCTAGAAAGACCCTAGTGTTCACACATTCTCTCTTTAGCAATAAATTGTGCCTATTTTACAAGAGCAAACTGGTCAAACTACCAACAGTATTTGTTAGATGGGTCCTTAGATTTCTTTTTTATTCCACCAGTTGTGAGAGCTGGAAACCTGAACTTTACCAAGATCATACTTTTGTACTTAATATTTTTTAAATTACATTTCTATCACTTAGAGCATACTTCAAAGACCATGAAAGGGTAATCCTTTGGCATTTTACAGCACTTCACTATATTGACTGCTCTATAAAGATTACAGCATTGATGAAAAGCCCCCTTCCTTCCCCAAAAAAAGAAAACCACAAATCTCTATTCCCCAAGTACACATCAAAGGCTGAATTAAGTTGGGCATTCAGTACTTGGATGTCCATGCCAATTTTGGTCTGTGATTTGTGTATTCATTTCATTTGAAAATGACGGTGCCTTCCATCTGTCAATGGAAAATGTGTGCTTCTCTTTCCCCCTGCCTCCAGCCAGTTCTCTGGAACAGTATTATATTAAAAAAAATATACAAAAAAGTGTTGGACAGACACCCTTCCTATACCCATCAATGCCTATATTCAGAACTATGCTGTAACAAAAATATACTGTTGATAATAGCAGAGGGACATAATTAAACTTTTTTTTCCAACAAAAACTTTGATATATCACAAAATAAGACCTAACATCATAGATTATTTATGTCTCTAAATAGCTCATATAATGGGTTTCCCCCCCAAAAAATATCATAAGTGATAAAGGTTAATTGTGTGGAAAGTTTAATTTTAAAAATCTTAAATCTGTTAAAAAAATTTGTTTACATACCAATGTCTGCAAGGAAGTGGAACTCATTTTAAAATATTTTATAACATGGCTTAGTACTTGCACATAAACCCTATATATTCCATACTGTGTCTCATTTAGCCTACTGTATGAAACTGTAAATTGTAGATGCCAGAAAATAAAGATGTTACAATTTAACTATGAAACCCAAGAAAACCACATACTTTTGGGTATGACAGTCTCTTAATTCAGAGGTTAATTAACAGTATAGTGTAATAATAAATACAAATCTATTCTTCCACTGAAAAGTCATACTTCAGTCAAATCATGAAAGTCTTTGGTTGAGGAATTTACTATTTCTAGTCCATAAAAGGCAACATTGCTAAAGCATTAGGAATGAGTCAACAGGGGCTTTATTCCTGGATCACAATTGACCTACCCTATCACCCTGCATGAGTCACATTTGGCCAGTCTTGCAGAAATCAAAACTGCTAGAAGTCAGGATATTAATCTCGATGTACCACAAAAACAAAAGGAGTAGTACTTGTGGCACCTTAGAGACTAACCAATTTATTTGAGCATAAGCTTTTGTGAGCTACAGCTCACTTCATCTTTTCTTTTTGCGAAGAGAGACTAACACGGCTGCTACTCCGAAACCTGCCTCGATGTACCTCAGTCTCTCCTTCTATAAAACGGGGATAACCCCCCGCCCCTTGAGCAAAGCGCACCAAGGTCTGGGTTACAAGTGGTAGCGTGTTGCCCTCTAGTGGCAGCCCTCGGCAACAATAACAGCCTCCTACTTCTCACAGCCGAAGGAAGGGGAGCTAAGCAGTCCATCAGCAGGGCCTGCGGTGTCAGCGCTGAGAGTCCCAGGCTGGAGCCCTGCTGGTCGGCCCGTAGGCAGTTTCCCGCCTACCATAATAGGTACCAGGCAGCACCAGACTAAGGCAGTATCGGTACCAAGCGAGCCTGGCCCGGTCCCGCCCCGCCCCGCCCCGCCCGCCAGAGGCTGGAGACAGGACAGGCAGCAGCTGCTGTCCTTTGTTAGGGGGCGCCGGTGCCGCCCACTGCCCCCCGCGGGGCGGCTCACCCTGTGGGGCAGGCGGGAGAAGCGCCACCCCCTTCATGAGAGGGGCGGTCCGCCAGGCACAGGCCCTACCGGCGGCACGTTGGTCCCCTCACCCCACGAACGTGCCGCGGCAGGGGCTGGGCTCCGAGTCTGGACCGCGGGCCAAGCGTCTCAACTTACAAGTGACGCGCCATTCTGCTAGCGGAGCGGCCACCCATAGAAACTACGATTCCCAGCATGCATTGCGGCCCGCCGGGAAAGGCAGGCGGGAAGCCTCGCCCCCTGGAAGCTGTAGTATCCGCTGGCTCCCCTGCTCGCGGCCCGGCCCTCGCTCACAGAACAATTTGAACGTGGGCGTAAAGCGACACACTCACCAGCCGGGAGACGCGTCATTTCCGCTTGCGACGGAACAGCCGCCGTGATAGGTCTAGCGCAGGGTAGCACCACCCCGGTAGTTCCAAGCTCCGAGCATTTCCGTTTCCGCCTGGCTTGTTGCCGTGGCAGCGAGGGTGGGGGAGGAGACGCTGTCTGGCCGGCAGTGGCAGGTACTTCCGTTTCCGGCGGGGCGGTTGCCTTGGTAGCGGTGGCAGAGCGAGGCGCTGGGCCTGGTAGCCGCGGGCATGGCCGGGACAGCTCCGATCCCGGACGGGGAATTCACGGCGGCCATTTACGGGCTGATCCGGGCCGGACGGTTCGCGGAGGCGGTGGGGATCCTGGGCAGCGAGCTGCAGAATAGTTGCCGCTCCCGGGCCGGCCTCTCGCTGCTCGGCTACTGCTACTACCAGCTGCAGGACTTCGCGGCGGCGGCCGAGTGCTACGAGCAGATGGGGGCGCTGCACCCCGAGCTCGACGAGTACCGGCTCTACCAGGCCCAGTCCCTCTACAAGGCCGGGCTCTACGCCGAGGCCCTGCGGGTCGCCAGCCCCCTGCTCGATGTGCCCGCTTACCAGGGACGCGCCCTTCGCCTGCAGGCTGCTGCCCACTATGCACAGGGTGACCTCTCCGCAGCCAAGAGCTTGGTGGAGCAGGTGCTGGCCTCTGCTGCAGAGAGCAGCCCTGGAGCTGCTGAAGACCCTTCAGAGCTACCAGATGCTGAGGTCAACCTAGGCTGCCTGTTGTTCCGGGAAGGGCGGCATGAGGAGGCCTGCGGCAAATTTGCGGGTGCCATGCAAGTGCTGGGCTACTGCCCCGAGCTGTCATACAACATGGCGCTATGCTGCTACGCGGCCAAGCAATACGCACCTGCCCTCAAACACATCTCTGACATCATCGAGCGCGGAATCCACCAGCACCCCGAGCTCAGTGTGGGCATGACCACCGAGGGCATCGACGTCCGCAGCGTGGGCAACACACTGCTCCTGCACCGCACTGCCCTGGTGGAGGCCTTCAATCTCAAAGCTGCCATCGAGTACCAGCTACGCAACTTGGAAGCAGCCCAGGAGGCACTCACAGACATGCCACCAAGGGCCGAGGAAGAGCTGGACCCTGTCACCCTGCACAACCAAGCGTTGATGAACATGGACAGCCGGCCCACTGAAGGGTTTGAGAAACTGCAGTTCCTTCTGCAACAGAACCCCTGCCCACCAGAGACCTTTGGGAACTTGCTGCTGCTGTACTGTAAACATCAATACTATGACCTTGCTGCGGATGTGTTGGCAGAGAATGCCCATCTGACCTACAAGCTGCTCTCACCTTACCTTTACAACTTCCTGGATGCCATGATTACATGTCAAACTGCTCCTGAGGAGGCCTTCCACAAGTTAGATGAGCTGGCAGGGACAATGACTGAGCAGCTGAGAAAGCTCACTAAGCAGGTGCAGGAAGCAAGGCAAAACCGGGATGATGAGGCTGTCAAGAAGGCAGTTAATGAATATGATGAGACTCTGGAGAAATATGTGCCCGTCTTGATGGCCCAGGCCAAGATATATTGGGACATGGAGAATTACACTATGGTGGAGAAGATCTTTCGCAAGTCAGTGGAGTTCTGCAATGAACACGAGGTGTGGAAGCTGAATGTGGCTCATGTGCTCTTCATGCAGGAGAATAAATACAAAGAGGCCATCGGCTTCTATGAGCCCATTGTCAAGAAGCACTATGATAACATCCTTCAAGTCAGTGCCATTGTGCTGGCCAACCTTTGTGTCTCCTACATCATGACCAGTCAGAATGAAGAGGCAGAGGAGCTGATGAGGAAGATTGAGAAGGAAGAAGAGCAGCTCTCCTATGATGACCCTGATAAAAAGATCTACCACCTTTGCATTGTTAACCTAGTGATCGGCACACTGTATTGTGCCAAAGGAAACTATGACTTTGGCATCTCGAGGGTAATTAAAAGTTTGGAGCCTTATAACAAAAAGTTAGGCACAGATACTTGGTATTATGCTAAAAGGTGCTTCCTGTCCTTGCTGGAGAACATGTCCAAGCACATGATCATGCTGCGTGACAGTGTTATTCAAGAGTGTGTGCATTTTCTAGAGCAGTGTGAACTATATGGCAGAAACATCCCCGCTGTTATTGAGCAACCACTTGAAGAAGAGAGGATGCACAGTGGGAAGAACACAGTTACATATGAAGCCAGACAGTTGAGGGCACTGATATATGAGGTCATTGGGTGGAATATGTAAATGATGTGGCATTCCCATACAAGATGGAGATGGACTATAATTCTTGTTTTATTTTCACTTTTGTTGATCCTGGCTATCCAAAGTAGTGTATTTTCTCTTTGATGTATTGTATTTAAATATTTGTTCTACTGTTTTGGAGTATTTAATGGAAGATGTTATGCTAGCACAAAATTAACATGTTTAATGACTAACAATATCCTCATACATCAGTGGTATTTTATGGTTTGTTTTTTTTAAGATATGACTACCACCAGAAACCTTATTACAGAAATGTTGTGGAGGTTCTTCTGTGTATATGGTTTTATTAATATGAAGCTACATTAACTAGCTTTTATAATCTGTATATTGACACTGAAATAATTTCTCTTCCGTCTCCTATCAGTTTTGTGGCTAGACTTTAATGGAAATCTGGCATAAAGCCATTTCTTTAATTTATAGTCATTTCCCTCTTTTGGGAAATGCTTTCTTTGTTTGATTTTTCTACTGCATTTTCATATATTTTATATTATAGTGGTTGTAATTTTTATAATAAAAAACAAGGCTACAAAAATTTAGCAGGGTTTTCCATTATTTTTACCCTTGTGCTTAGGAAAGTGACAGGTCTAATTCAGGAGCTGAGAAGGTAGTGAGGTACATGTAGTAGAGTAGAGAAATGGGAGCCAAGTTTGTTCTGCTTCTCTTCCTTCAATTAGTGTCAACGATGAATGGGTTCCTGGTTCTGTGATTAATATTACACTGGCAGGATGGGTATTTCTGCACATTCTGATATAAATTGGGCCATGATAAATAGGAGTTTGTTCAGACATTGGTCACCTCATTCCTAATACTTACGGCCTACTTTTATAGCTAGTTCTCCATATGTTATGTTACTAGCATTGCTCCCTTTCAGTATAATGTGTTATGTATTGCATATAACTTCATGTGTTGGTCTTAGGAGCACCTTCTTTTCTATTACCTCCCCATATACCTTCATCAGTAGAGGTTACTCACTAGCTTGTTCAAAGTAGCACCTGTGGAAATAACCCATCATTCAGGGTCTGTCCTGGTGTGTTTAGATATCTGTTGTCTCTCCCTCCGATGGCAATAGTATTCCCAGCATTTGTCAGCCTCTAGTAAGCACTGCATGGATTGGTAATTGTATCAGAATCCCCAGTGTTCAAAAGCGTGTAATACCAATTTCATGTGAGATTTACTGCTCCTAGCCTTGGGGGTGGAAAAAATCTAATCCTCAATCAGTTTTCTCCTCCTACACCTCTCAGAAAAGCTGTTCATTTACCTACTCACACTCCTTCCTTTAGCAGCTTCATTACCACTGGCTCCAGGCAGCTCATCTCCTCTATATACCTCTTACGCCTTTTGAAACATACGTTCCTACCTTAGTATCTTTGTGCAGTCCAGCCCCTTACTGGCCCTTGTTCAATTGTCTTCCTGAAGGCAGTTCTCTCCTTTGCGCTATGTGGCAATTAACCTTAAAAGATCTAGATTTGTACCTTTAACCCACTCCCTTACCTTAGATAGCTTCCCCCTGCATTGCCTATGCAGTAGGGTTTCAAGAATGCTTGGCTCGAAAAGTCCAGTTTCTAAGCAGTGGTTTACCTGGTAAGAGAAAGGAGCTGAGCATTTTTTGACCAGAGTGTTTATTGGTTTTACAGAGTGTGTGGTGAAGAATCCAGATGCAGTATCTACTCCCCCTTATGTATACCAACTTTTCTACCTCTCCATCTTGTTCTGCTGTGTCCATTAGTCCTTTTTTTTTTTTTTGTCATCTAGGGACCTGATTGTTATCACCCAAAAATGTATAATTTTTATAAGGTTGATCAGGAATGACAGGTCTTTGACTAGTAACATCGAACAGGAGGCTTACAACGGTTTCAGCATTGGTGAACTAAATGTGTTCACGCATTGGGAGGAAAACCTCTGGTGCTGGGTACAGTTGCTCATCAGGTTTTCAGACAAGGGAAATGGGTGTGTTTTAGGTAATATTAAGGCTTAACCAGTTTCTAAAATGATGTTGTACATCACCCATTGTCAGCAGCAGACAAATTTCCTAGTGTAGACAAGTCTAGAGAGTGCTATTTGGCACAGAGTCCTAGAAGTAAGGCCTCCATAGTTCATTACTAGTCCATGGAGCCATCCAGCCCCCCACTTCCATATTAAATATTTTCCACTACTCTTTCCATATGAGGCAGAGACCTGCGATTTCAAATTTTGTTCACATTCATGGAGCACAGCAGCAGGCTGTAAAGCATGTTTCTGATTTACAGTGGAATTGTACTATATATTATGCAACATAAACAGCATGACCTTTAAAAAAATGGTTTTTAAACGTCACTCCACATACCAGAGAATGAAGTGCAGGCTGTGGGCAGGGACACAGGGAACATCAGGGCGTTGTTTAATATTCATCATGCATGTTCTGCAAAACTCAGTGAACATTTAAAAAAAATCACTTTGCATAGGTATGTGTGCCAGTGCAAACGCTGAATTCCCTCCCAGCAGTTTAATGCAGAATGAAGACCACTTTACAGTTTTATTCATGGCTGACCTATTCTGTAATGTTTCCATGTTCTGTTTTCACATAACCAGTATTTAACATTCATCACTGTCCACAAGTATCTAATAACAGACAGGGACTCCCCCTCTCTTTCCATGAGCACAGCAGGGCCCCAAAGCATAGGTCTGGTCATTGAAAGCATGGAAGGAGGACAAGTGGCTCTGGGGAATGTTTCTCATTCATTTCAATGGCAGCCCCTTAACTCCCAGGGTGGGGAGGGACCAATACAGGGAAGCTGGCCTGACTCTGCCAGAGACTCCTCTCCACTCCCAACCAAAGCTGAGTAGTTACAGCATCTGGAAACTTGAGTAAGTTCTGTCTCTGTAATGCAGGCTGTGCCCAAAGGAGGTAGGTCTGAAAACATACATGGCAACACATTTGTTGAAGTCACACTGTCCAGGGGCCAGATAGAGAGGTCACAGTAGAAATGTGGACACAAGGATCCTCTGCATTAGAAGCCCTTGCTTCTCACAGATCTCTGGTGATCCATGAAGATCATAATGGATCTGCTGCTGTAAAGAGTTTGCACTCTCCTACTTGGGAATAACTAGCACAGAAGGGAATGAGGTTCTTAGACTAGCATTTCTCAAATGCAGCCATCAGGAGCTTTTCTTGCAGCCACAACCTCCTGGGTAGACTTAGGGGGTGGGAGAGGAAGTAGACCCTCCCCCAGGACCACCAGCAGGGTTTGGACCCTGACCCTTCATGGAGCCACAAACACCAGAAGAGCAGGTAGCCAGCAAGTCCCCACCTTCCTAGGGGCAGTGGGGCTCCAGCTTCGGGCTTCACCCTGGGTGGCAGGCAGAAGGCTTTAATCAAGAGGCTTTACCCCAGCCACGGGGCAGCAGGTACTGGCCCTTGGCTCACCATCACCCCTGGCCCCCACTGTCTCCCTACCCACCTCCCCATCCAGGGTTTAATTTGTCCCCTAGCTTGCCAGGGTTGAGTAAGTCTGCTGTGAAAATTGATATTCGTATGCTTGTAAATATCACTTTTCACAGCCTCCCAGCTAGCTAGTAAGTCTTCTGTGAAAAGTGATATTAACAAATATTACTTTTCACAGCAGCAGACTTACTAGCTAGCAAGTCTTTTTTAAAAAAGCAGCCAAAAAGGCAAAAGAAAACAAAAAAAACAAGAATGTGCAAAGCGCCTTATTTGTGTTTCTTTTCTGTTTAGATCCAGTAACGAATAGAGACAACTGTACATTGTTTATTATTGAGTCTGCAAAAAGAAACTCTACATAAATAAATTTGGACATGTATATTTGCATATTTGTTTTTCCCAAAGTTAATTATTTTAGGAAAAATTATCAGAGCAGCCACCAAAAAAATTGTTTGAGAACCCCTGTCCTAGACCTGGTCTACACTAAAGAGAAAAGTCGATCTAAGCTACCGTAACTCATATCGACGTAGCTTAGATCTACTTACCGCTGGGTCCACATGACGCAATGTCGACTCCCCTCACTATTCTCTACCCAGTGGAGTACAGAGGTTGACTGGAGAGCGACCTGCGGTCAATTTAGCGGGTCTTCACTAGACCCACTAAATCGACTGCTGATGCATCGATCACCGCGCGTCCATCCCCCGGTAAGTGTAGACAAGCCCTTAGACTGTGTAAAATGGTAGAGACATTAGCAAATATTGCTGTATTACCTAATACAAATCACTAGGAGGGTGGAAGTTCTTGCTGCGTGTTTGCAATGTGTTTCTTTCTCCCTTGACAAACCCTGGAAAACAATGTGAGTAGTAAAGTGCTTTCTGCATTTCCTTACAACCCTCTTGCCTACCTCCCACTCCCACCCCCACCCCTAAATCCTATGCACTAAGGCAGGGCCAACCTGAGCCTGAGAAGGAGCCAGAATTTACCAGTGTACATTGCCAAAGAGCCACAGTAATACGTCAGCAGCCCCCCATTAGCTCCCCCCCTGCTCCCAGCACCTCCCACCCACCAGCAGCCCCGCCAATCAGTGCCTCCCCCTCCCTCCCCATCAGCTGTTTCGTGGCATGCAGAAGGCTCTGGGAAGGAGTGGGAGGAGTGAGGGCATGGTAGGCTCAAGGGAGGGGGCAGGAAGGGGTGGAGTGGGGACAGGGCCTGTGGCAGAGCCAGGGGTTGAACAGTGAGCACCCCCCAGCACATTGGAAAGTTGGCACCTGTAGCTCTAGCTCCAGAGTCGGTGCCTATACAAGGAGCCGCATATTAACTTCTGAAGAGCCACATGTGCCTACGGAGCCACAGGTTGGCCACCCCTGCACTAAGAACTACACCATTGCTGTGTTTTTCTGGGTAAGTACCTACTGCTGTCTTTGAAAAGCTTGTTTTAAGGCATCTTCAACGGCAAAGCATTTGATCATGAAACATGTTATAAATGTTACAGCCAGTCTTATAACCATCTTCACACTGCATCTAATGTTGCCACTATCTGGTTTTCACACAAGTACAGTTTTGGACGAAGGCACATTTATTTGGAAGAGGGGAAGGATACCAAAAACGGGTTATGCTGCTTAGAAAATAACAATCTGTCCAAATCCATGCCACGTGCCTGCTTTGTCCATAGTCAAGATTGTTGTTTTAATTAAAACAAAAAACAAACAAAGAAACAGCCACACTACTCAGAAATAGCTGATTGTCTTACTGTGGAGTTCACTGAAGACAAACATCGCTTCTTCAGCAGGAGCATCTAGTTTTTGGGGTGCATGGCGAGAGGGAAGTTAGCAATTCCCTTATATCACATCGTTATATGAAAGTTCAGCAGCATGAAATCCCACTCCACCCCCCCACCCCTCTCTCTCACACACACACACACAAATATCCTGATCTGGTAATGAGTTTATTCAGAATGATAGTTTCATGGTAAAGAAAACCTGTGAAAATGAATCTAGTGTCATATTACTGACCTCAAATCTTAAAAGGAATGCTACTTATAGATTCTAAGGCCACAAGGGACCACTATGATCATCTGATCTGAGCCCATATAGAACACACACCATAGAACTTCCCTAAAATAATTCCTAGAGAATGAACTTCTTCACTGGCCTGTTCCTTTGGGTGACAAAGTTGTACTGTGCTACAGTGTGCAGGGTTGGTTTGTTTTTTTCCTTCCTTCAATTACTCTTGTAATAATTACAACAGAAATCACATGGGGTGAAGGCCTCAAAACTGCTGCTCTTCCACTAGTTCAAAATGGGATATCAGGTGAAGCCAGGATGGAATGAAGAGTCAGTTACATGACTGACCTCATATCCCATCTTGAATGCCCTTGATATTTAAATCTTAGTAATTAATCAAATGGCTGCTGACAACAACAGAGCGGAGGCAATGGATGCTAGGGCCATGTCTATAGCTCTGCTGAACTTCTTTGATCTCTTTTGATTGCAGTCAAGGGAGAGTTGACTTCAGAATAAGGCAAGGCACAAAAGACACAAGAGATACACAGAATTGTTTGTTTTACCAAAAAAGGAAGAAATCTCATTAAAGGTTTCTACTGATGGGTTGAGATGTATTTCTACAAGGTGAAGGAGTCCCCTTTACAGATAGAGGGTAAGAGTATTCTAGCGTAACCGTATTTCTCTACAATCAGTGATGTTACTTACAGGAGTAATGATCATTCACTGAAGACCTGGTTTTGGATTCTTGATGTCCCCCAATACCTCACTGTAAGTAGAGCCATTGAAATGAATGGGATACTTTTGAAGTAAGGTCCTACTGAATGTGAGCAAGGGTGGCAGAGTGAGTCTCTGAATGAAGGTTTGCAGGCTTGGGACCCTAATGTGTGTACAGTGTGTGCTGAAAGATAAGAATTGAATGATCTATCATCTCTTCTCCTCTCTGCCCTTTTCTTCTTTTTCTCCTCTTGTCCCTTCAATCACTTATAATGCTACTGATTCCTGGCTAAATACAACTGTATCTGCTGCCAGGAGCTGGAGCAGCAGATCAGATTTTCACTAGTAGCACTTAGGGCTTGTTCCTACAAGGTGCTGAGTGCTCTCAACTCCCACTTACTTTAGTAACAGCTGAGGAGTTCATTGGGAGTTGAGGTCTGTCAGAACATTGCAGGATTAGTCCTTAGCGCTATATTAGGGCCTAGTAATAGTTGTAACCATTCAATATAGTAAAGCTCTATTGTTAACACTTCTGAACCTGTTTCTATCTCTGTGTACACATAAGGAAAAGAAAGAGGATATTTAAAGGATGCCACGGCAGGTTCTGAACCCAGCAACACTTTTATATAAATCTAGAGAAACCCTGTTGACTTCATTGTGGAAAGAAGAACTGCCACAACAGGGGGGCATCTTTACAAAGCTGATGAAACAAGGTAGAAAAATAGTAAATAGAGAGAGACATTAACGGTGTGTCTACGGCAAACTGAATTGAGCAAGAATGAGCAAATGGAATAAATATACACTTGAGAACAAAACATGTTTTATGAAAAGTTGAAATATTAGAAAAAATCAAGCTTACTCTAATGATGTGTACTTCACTGGGGCTAATGATCATACCAGCGTCCAGACACTGAGATTTTGACAACATTACTGGATGTCAGTAGTAAAGCTAACCCAGTGTACATCCACAAATGGATCCTAACCCCCCCCCCCCCCCCCAAAAAAAAAGCATGGTTCTCTGTTCCTCATTATGGCAGACTTGTCAGAACCTGAGAAGTATTTTTCTGTTATGCTATGAGACCTTAGTGATACTGGGAGAGTGAAGTGGGTAATCAGGAATCTGTGATGGGTTTTGTTTTCTGCAAATTGCACATTTATATTTCTCAGTGCTCTCCTTGCACTGAATTCATAAGCCATTTTGTTCTCGGAGTTTATTGCAGACTGTCAGAGGAGACACTCACTGTCCTCTCTCAGAAAGATTTACTTTTCTTCTTATTTCAACAATTGAAAATTTAAGAAATTCATATTAAATTATAGATTTTGCAAATCCTTTTTAAAAAAACAAACCAAAGATCCTCTAAATGTTGGGCCTTCATTGACTGATGCTGTCGCCTCAAAATAAAGAGTGGGAATGCCCTGCACGGTGCATGTCTCCTTCAGATTCTGGATCATGCAAGAAAAGACATGTATGTACTGACATCAGCTGTTCTGCAGCACATTTCTGGGTGCGCCGCTTTCCAGCAAAAGCATCTCTTTTACAACAAAGAACATGGATCATCATAGGTGCCGTACCACACATATTTCTTTCTTTTTAGTTCCACTTAAAATAGTCTTTTGTTTGGATTTCCACGTTCCCCAGACTTCGCAGTATTAAACTAGTGCATGAGAACCAGAAAAGGAAAATGACTCGCAGCAAAAATACAGCTAGCTAGTTTAGAGTCAGTGTCCAAGCTGGACAAAAGTTACATAAACAGCATGAATGGTGAAAGTGAATTAGATTTTTAAAACTTTCCGTTTGAATTATCTCAATTATTAGTCACAGCGATAAGACAGCTGAAGTGTTCCTTTAAAGTGACTGATACCGTTATTCTGAAAGACTGCGGAGAATACTTGCAATTGAAGCTCTCAGCCTACATGATAAACAGCTACTTTTCAGTCATAGAATATCAGGGTTGAAAGGGACCTCAGGAGGTCATCTAGTCCAACCTCCTGCTCAAAGCAGGACCAATCCCCAACTAAATCATCCCAGCCAGGGCTTTGTCAAGCCTGACCTTAAAAGTATCTAAGGAAGGAGATTCCACCACCTCCCTAGGTAACACATTCCAGTGTTTCACCACCCTCCTAGTGAAAAAGTTTTTCGTAAGATCCAACCTAAAACTCCCCCACTGCAACTTGAGACCATTACTCCTTGTTCTGTCATAAGCTACCACTGAGAACAGTCTAGATCCATCCTCTTTGGAACCCCCTTTCAGGTAGTTGAAAGCAGCTACCAAATCCCCCCTCATTCTTCTCTTCTGCAGACTAAACAATCCCAGTTCCCTCAGCCTCTCCTCATAAGTCATATGTTCCAGTCCCCTAATCATTTTTGTTGCCCTCCACTGGACTCTTTCCGATTTTTCCACATCCTTCTTGTAGCGTGAGGCCCAAAACTGGACACAGTACTCCAGATGAGGCCTCACCAATGTTGAATAGAGGGGAACGATCACGTCCCTCGATCTGCTGGCAATGCCCCTGCTTATACATCCCAAAATGCCATTGGCCTTCTTGGCAACAAGGGCACACTGTTGACTCATATCCAGCTTCTCATCCACTGTAACTCCTAGGTCCTTTTCTGCAGAACTGCTGCCGAGCCATTCGGTCCCTAGTCTGTAGCGGTGCATGGAATTCTTCCGTCCTAAGTGCAGGACTCTGCACTTGTCCTTGTTGAACCTCATCAGATTTCTTTTGGCCCAATCCTCTAATTTGTCTAGGGCCCTCTGTATCCTACTCCTACCCTCCAGCGTATCTACCTTTCCTCCCACTTTAGTGTCATCTGCAAACTTGCTGAGGGTGCAATCCACACCGTCCTCCAGATCGTTTATGAAGATATTGAACAAAACCGGCCCGAGGACTGACTCTTGGGGCACTCCACTTGATACCGGCTGCCAACTAGACATGGAGCCATTGATCACTGCCCGTTGAGCCCGACAATCTAGCCAGCTTTCTATCCACCTTATAGTCCATTCATCCAGCCCATACTTCTTTAACTTGCTGGCAAGAATCCTGTGGGAGACGGTGTCAAAAGCTTTGCTAAAGTCAAGGAACAACACATCCACTGCTTTTCCCTCAACCACAGAGCCAGTTATCTCGTCATAGAAGGCAATTAGATTAGTCAGGCATGACTAGCCCTTGGTGAATCCATGCTGACTGTTCCTGATCACTTTCCTCTCCTCTAAGTGCTTCAGAATTGATTCCTTGAGGACCTGCTCCATGATTTTTCCAGGGACTGAGGTGAGGCTGACTGGCCTGTAGTTCCCAGGATCCTCCTTCTTCCCTTTTTTAAAGATGGGCACTACATTAGCCTTTTTCTAGTCATCCGGGACTTCCCCCGATCTCCATGAGTTTTCAAAGATAATGGCCAATGGCCTAGCACCTTATTTGGTCTGTGTAGCTCAGCCATGACCCAGCCTCAGGGACAGTTTCCTAGTAAAATAAAAGAGGTTTTCAGTCTTGACAAATATTTAGGGTTTGTCTTTAGTAAAACAACTCTTGGTTAGCTGAATGTCATCCACTGGGAGAAAAAATGGAGACCATCAGGCTCATTTTACAAAGGGCCTCTTGATTAGTGTGATTTTACTAAACCCTGGTTGAATTTAGACTAAGAGCCTAATAAAGCTCTGAAATATACTGCACCTGGCAAACCCAGCAACGTAGGCCCAGGATGTTTCCATTTTGGGTACTCTTCCCTCAGCTTCAGTAGTTTTAGGGCCCGATTCAAAGCCCATTGAAGTCAATGGAAGAATTGACTTCAGTGGACTTTGAACCAGCCCCATAGAAAATATCCACTTTCACAGGCTGCTTTTTCAAGTCAGACAGCAGCTCCCTGTAAATACTGAAATACAAGAGGCCTACTGTGATTCAACATCAAAACTACTTATATTTGTAACCATATGAAACACCACTTATAAAATAGCTCACCCATCATTTTTCACAACATAACCGCTGCATGTACAAAATGAAATCAGAAAATATCACTGTTGCAAACTCACAGGTCTAATCATAAGGGCTCCGATCCTGTGAGTAGATCCATGTAGGCCGACCGTTAATGGGACTCTGTGCGGGCCCAGGTGGATCTGATTGCAGGATCAGGGCTTATAAGCAGATGTACTGTACAGTACAATAAAAAAGAATTTGGACATTGGAATTTATTCTCATTTCAATGTGCAAAGCAGTGGCACGAGGAGAGAATTGGCTACTTTGTCCATCAAACATACTGCGTACTAACGATGGTATGATTCAAACACAGTTCAATGAGTATAGATACACTCAGTAAGGGTCTCTCCTTTTTCATCAATATGTTTTCAAATTTATGTTTCAGAATAAAGGGGCTATGATAGGAAAATTAATGCCTGTTTAAAAAACAACACAGCGCAACAACATTCCAGCTGCAAACACTGTATAGGAATGTTTATCTCCAAACAATAAAGCTGTTTTTATTTTATAAAAGTAAAATAAAAATGTATTAAACTGTATTAAAGATTTGTAATGCTTTTTAAAAAGCAATAATGCTAAATTCTGGGTCATGGAGATGACCCCAACTGCCAAAAACAAAGATATGCACTTAAGGCCACACAGATTAAATTATACACATTTAGGGGCATAGATGATATTTCTTAAGGAGGAAATTTTCATAGGTCATCCTAGACCTAGTCACAGTGGAGAAAATGATTAATGTGGCACTCTAAAATGCTTTAGTATAAGAAGATATCAGGCATGTCACTCCAAAAGTTACTGCAGGCCAACTTGAAAACTTTGCTACAAGCTCAGTTTTTTTTGTTTGTTTTTGTTTTTGTTTTTTTTTTGTTTTTTTAACAGAGATACCCACAAGCATCTGTGTGTTTTTACTATAGATTTCTATGATTCTGTTCCACCGAATTTTGCAATAAATAAAACCATTTTCTCTTATTTTATGAGAGGACTGTTTCCCTCTCAATAGTCTAACAAAATAATCCCTTTCTAGTCAGATATGCACAAAGCTGCATCTTTCTGTCACCTGCTTAGCCAACCTCAGTCTTTTAGAACTGATGGAGACCGAATGCCAGCATTGCTTAAAAAATACAAACAGCATTCACATATTTTTATATGTTCTATCCTAATTTGACACTGGAGACAATTTGACTCATCCCAGTTCCTTTCAGAGGAGAAAAGCAAACTCGCATTTACATTAGAAGGGTATTAGCAATTCAGATTTTTTGAGATGTGGGAATTACTACATAATACCGTAATCTATCCTTAATAACTCATTGCAGTCAATCTACACACTGGCCCAGCTCAAACCTGCACTTCCTTGACACTTTCTTCTCTATTCAACATAATCATACCTCACTTGCCTCTCCCCAGGCCCTCACCCAGACTCTCTTCCTCTATTTCTATTGCTGCTTATGTCTCTTTCTTTCCCAGCAGTATCTCTGCAGGAGTTTTACTCCCTCTCTTAGGTCCATCGAATCATAGAAACACAGGGCTGGAAGACACCTTGAGAGATCATCTAGTCCAGTGCTACTCAAAGTGATGGTCCACGGACTGGTGCCAGTCCGCGAGCCATCGGCTGCCAGTCTGCGCACACATTGGGAAAAAAAATTGCCGGTCCCCCACATCAGATAGCTTGAGAAGCACTGATCTAGTCCATCACCTGAGCTGAGGCAAGGCATGTCATGCACAAACAGAAGACATTTTGACTGAGTTTTATCTAGGGTGACCAGATGTCCTGATTTTATAGGGACAGTCCCAATTTTTGGGTCTTTTTCTTATATAGGCTCTTATTACCCCCCCTCCCCCCGTCCTGATTTTTCACATTTGCTGTCTGGTCACCCTAGTTTTATCAGTTTTATTTTACTGCACTTTGTGTCTGCTGGCCAGGAGAACAGAATTGGATAACATTCAAACACTGCTGTGGGGGGAACACCTTTCACAAAACATCCTTCCTCCCTAATGTAAAAATAACATCTTTAATTTTTCAGAAATCAATTTTGTTTATCCGCCATGAAGCTATTTATTTCATTGTCCTCTGATTCATTGCAGTTCAAACAGGCTAGACAAGCCGACATGTAAAAGCTCACACATACTGTGTCTGATTTTACTGATATGGTGATAGTATTTATCACTGTAGCTCCTACTTGGATTCAAGGGATCTGCTTTTCCATCAAAGTCCTGGGATAAGGTTTTTTCAGAGGGCAAATAAATCCTCACTATACCCACTGCAGAAAAGACCACTGCACTTTATGTTGAAACAAAAAGCCATATCTTCATGTTGACTATTATCTAATGAGGATAATAAAGAAGTAACCAGTATCTTCAGTGTGTTCCATAGAATTACAACTGACTCAGCCACAGACAAAACAGTTGTAGAGAGAGCTTCATTAGAAAATATTACCTGATTTCTGTGTGTGACTTTATCCTTATCCAGGCAGCACATGTCTTTGTGTAACCTTCAGAGATAGCTACATTTAGACAGATGCATGCCATTCTCAGGAGTTGCTACAGAGGGTGCTGTTAAGCCACAGTTTGCCATATAAACCACCACCCTGTTCTACCACAGGAGGTCAGCACTCTGACATTGGATCCGAATGCTGCAGTCTGCTAGGAAACCACTTCATGTGTGAAAGATGAGAGGTGCAGAGTGGAAGGAACAGCAGCTGCATTCACTAATGAAACACCGAAACAGAAAATTCCAGCCACAAAATCATGAATAAGGGAGGAATGGGTCGGGCATATAAAATGTACATGATTCTGCAAGATGCTGCATTCCATCAACTGCCATTGGACCACAGTAGTTGAAAGCACACAACATTGCTCAGGGGAAGCTCAGCGCCTCCCAGGACTGGGCCCAAGCAGTGGATCTGTGAAATACAGTATTAACAATGAGATCAACAGGAACAAGAGAGAAACAAATGAATGGCTAATATTCAAACCAGACAGCCAGAGTGAAAGGGAGCTCAGCTCTCACGCTGCCAGCACAGAGCCTTTCCTCCAGATCCAGGCAAGAGTCACTCCCTCTCTCAACATTTGCCAGTCAGTTTATATGAGGAGAAAAAACAATGAAGCCCAAAATGTTTGCATAAATGTAAAAAATAATGACACTGTCCCGCACAGGAGGGCTGTTCTCCTTCAGGACCAGGTTCTGCTCGCCTTTCTAGGGTGCAGAGCAGAGGAAGGGGACAAGGAGTCTCAGATAAATTGGTTAGTCTCTAAGGTGCCACAAGTACTCCTTTTCTTCTTGCAGTGTGAGGCCCACATAAGGGCCTGACAGAATTGCAGACCCTGCATTTCAGGGAGCACAGTGGCCACCTCCTGGTTCTCTCTCAGGGTGATGCTGCTCTGCACTGCCTCTAAAGCGTATGCCTCTATGGCATGAGCTATATTCATGGTTAGATCAGGACTTTTCTGCCACATCAGTGCAAATTTGGAGTGACATCACTGATTTCATTGGTGTTACTCTGGATTTGCACAGATTTAACTGTAATCTGCATTGAGTTAGAGGCGTTGGTATGACACTCACTACCACAGTATCTGAGCACCTCGCAAACATTAATGAATTAAAGTCTTACAACACCCCTGTAAAATAAGGAAGTACCTCTTATTTATACATGGGGAAATTGAGGCAGGGAGACAAGGTAAGAAGTTAGTGATAAAACTGAGAAGAGAATCCAGAGCTCCTATCTCAGTCCTGTGCTTTACCTACAAGAATATTGGCATGCTCCTGAGAGAGAATCACATGAATACTTTGGAGGATCTAACATGCAAATAACAAGAGTTAATAACTACAACACACAGAATGGAAAATTAAGTTGTTATAGAAGCATTGGGCCTCTGAAAATGAAGCAGGAAGAGTTTTTGGCCTTTATGCTTAGTCTTAGTCATGCTTAGTCCTGGACATGAAATACGGAGGTGCATGTTTGACCTTGTAAAAATGCATGCAAGTTAGCATGAGTACTGTACTGTATGGTTTTGTGAATTGCTGGTATAAAGCTGGTTATAGAAGGATTAAATAAAAAAGGAAAACAGTTTATTTCTTTTTGATAATTTCTCTGAGGCTTCAGTTTCTCATTCTGGTCTCTTCTGCATGCCTAGAGAGGTGATCCTAATATTCAGTGTAAAATGTAAGAGATTTCCTAAAGAAAGCTCAAAAGAAATTCTCTGCTTCAAATTCAAACCTGATGGTACATATCACATCAGGGGATCCTTTTTATCAGCAGGATACTCAGAAGGTATGAATGATTTACTCACATAATCTCTTAAACCTTCTACTTGCAGATTCTAGGATAGAATTTATGGCATTTTTATCTTTTGGTCCTAACCCCTCCCCAGCAAAATTCTTCTATGAAATCTGAAACACTAGTCATCGATTTTCTAGCTGATGAAATTTCAAAGGCGTGTGTTCTTCTGTGATAGAGTCACAGCAGGCCTCTGTCTTAGCTTTGGTGTTCCCTCCTGTTAGAAATCAGAGAAAGACTCCCTAGGGACGCATGTTAGATGGATACCTCCCATCTTTTGCATTTGGAAACACTAAGGATTTGTATTAACCTCCCATAATTTAAGACTGCATCAAGTTCTAGGGGATTTATTTCTCTAATATTCTTTTTTGTTTTTTCCAAATAGAGATAAATTTACATGGAAAGCCTAAACACCTAATGGCTTCATTTTGAGTTTTAACCTAAGTAACCAACTCTGAGTCAAGGATGAGGAGGATAGGAATTTATGTAGACAACATTTGCCTTGTAAAATTATTCTGTGTACTGCAGGCAAACAGTATTATAATGAAACCAAAACTGAGCTATCCGTGTTTTTATTTTCCTGTTTAAAGTCTTTAAATCCATCTGTGTTCTCTCTTACTTGATAAAATATATATTAGGGCCTGATTCTAAATTTTGCTTATGCTGGTTTTACACTGGTGAAACACTTTTTACTCTGGTGTAATTAATCCTGATTGATACTGGTGTAAATAAAAGCAGAATGAGGCCTGTTGAGTTGAAACAAACTTTTTTTTTTACTCTCTCCTTCTAATTAGTTTCCTATCACTGTTTTTTGTTCTGTGTTTGTATAGCACCAAGCACGACAGGGTCCAGGTCAGTGACTGGGACTCCTACAAGCTGAAGCAATACAAATAAATACTACTGATATCCTGTTTCATTGTTTGATCTTAAACTGTTAAATCCAGGAACAAATGTGCACAGCTAGAATGCTGATGAGCACAGTGTAATACCTAGAAAGACAAATCTGATTTTAGAAGACTTAGGATTCAGTTCTGATCTCATTGAACATGACGATAGTGGTGCCCTTAAAACAGGCATATAGTGTGACCTGCACTACAGTATGTCATTTCTAAAGAAAGCAGAGAATCAACTTTGGACTGTACAGTGTCCGATTGCCCCCTCACACCATTTTTACACAAGTATAATTCCACTTATCTCATGGCACAAATCCCGATTTACATGTAACATGACAGTAGAACCAGGCCTTTAGGGTTCTAAAAAAGACATGGGAAGATCATCAGTTTATACAATCACAATAGCTCCATTTACATCAAGGGAGCTAAGCTGATTTCTGTCAGCTGAGGGTCTAGAACCCAGGGCCATATCAAGAAAATATTTAATTGGCTCAATTACTCCCAAGAAATTCAGAGTACTTTGGATTTGTTCACCAGAGTATTTCCCTTTACTTAAAAAGTGGTCATTAATTTACTAAGACTGGGGAAAAAATACTGAACTAAAAGAACACAGCTCTAGGGGGAAATGTTTGACTCCTGTTTCTTAATCCCTGATAGTAAATACAGTCCTGAGTGTCTCTGGGCACTACCAGACAGCCAATAATAACTAGAAAGGGACAGATCCTTGTTTGGTCTAAATTAGTGCTTATTTACACCAGCTGGGGATCTGGCCCATGCACATCAAATAATTCTGACAACTTTATATTAATAGTAGTTGGCGCTTTGATTTCCTCTTATAATGTCACTACTTTCAATAGATATAGAGAAGGGTTGGGGACCTTGCATGTGGGTAATCTAGTCCAATGATTTTCAACCTGTGGTCCGCAGACCCCTGGGACTCCACAGACTATTATCTAAGATTTCTAAAGGGGTCTGCATCTCCATTCAAAATTTGTTAGGGGTCTGCAAATTAAAAAGATTGAAAACCACTGATCTAGTTCATCCCTCTGCACTGATACAGGACAGTACAGGAAAGCTTATGCTATGCTGTCCAGTGAGCTATTATATATACACATTGTGACTTGCTTAATGACCGTTCTTCCACCTTCTTTAAAAAGGCAATTTGTCCATAGCAAAAACTCACGCAAAACTACTGTCTTTTCTAATGTTACCCACACTCTCACCAAGGAGAGTAGGGAACAGAACAAACGTCTTCTTAGTAATCACATCAAACACCATTGCTGGTAGACTTAGACTGAGTCCAACAGACAATATGTGTCTGACCTGCACAGTGAAAAATAGTCTATCCCTTGAACCACAAACAATGAAATGTGACCTGAGAGTGCATCAGGATAGATGGAGCTGTCAATGTGGGCGCCTCAATGGACATAAGGCAGGATCAGCCTGTGGAGTGTCATTCTGGAAGGAATGGTCTCAATGGGAGCAGAGGATCTCTTTGCTATCAAGTTGGCCCTCTTTGGAGCAGGGGGTATCTGTGCCAGCAATGGCCTCAGCAGGTGCATGGGAGGATTAGAAAAGGACTGAGGAATCTCTCCAAGGATGGTGGGGTTCAGTTGGACTGGAAAAGATGTTCTGTAAGGCATCCAGCTGAACACTGAACTGGGAGCTGTGAGAGAGCCAAATTACCGATGTTCCCTCCATTGCTATTTACATACAGAAGCTGATTTCATTCCATGACAAGGGACTGATGTGGGGTGAATTAATTGTGGCTTCATTGGATTTCTTCAAAAAGTCTGAGAAAATAATCCTTGATTTCTTAATTCAAAACTATCTGCTTCCCACTCTCCACTCCTTCTTTTACTCTCTCTTGGTATTTGTTTTTTTCCTGTTTCATTCACTCTGCTCCAGCTTTCACCCTATTTTTTGCTACTGATTTTTTTACTCTCCCCTTTTATTCACATTTTTATCAAAATGAAATCTGAACCCAGTGATAAAGATGAGTTACTGTCAAAATTTCAAACCCATGATACCTGAGTCAAAATGAGGTGACATGAGTTCATCGCATTACTGATAAAACAATAAAAAGCAATGTAACATCCAGTTCTATACAACTGTGCACAACAAATGTCACAATGCCTGGGCAGGAATGGAAATCCACACACACTAACACCCTTGCCCCGCACTTCCCCTGTGAACATACTGCTGGTCTTCAGTAATTCTTTCCATTTCTCAGGATATTAAGTTTGAGCACAAGAAAACCCAGATAGCATGTAATCTCACTGTGACATTATAGTGAAGTTAATAAAAGTCCACAAAACTTGCCAAAGCCTGAGAATTTTAAGAGGCATGTGTTTATGTTTGGGACCAGAGTGAGATCCAGAGGCAGGGAGAGAGAGATCAGACCAAGAACCTGATTAGGGCAGGACCTTTTTGAGGAAATCCAAGTACTTTTAAGAAGTGGTGGCCAAAGTTAGACTCTAGGCAGAATGTAACTCAGATTTCTATTGCACATCTTTAATATGGAGGCTCAGTTATACGAATGCCCCTGAGCAGAGGGTCTCCTTGGCTGGTGTACAACTTGGAGGAGGGCACTGCAATGGTTAGGGAATGCACTGGAGGTTTGTTGAGGTATGTCTGGTCTGTGGCCAGAAAGCACTGCATTATAGCTCTCCTCTATGTTCCAGGAGCCATAGGGAACCATGGGAAGCAGAGTGAGAGTTAGAGTGGATGCTGAAGGTTAGGCATGTGCCTGCATTGTCCCAGAATACAGGGAGCAAAACAATGGCTTAAAACCATTTCAATGCCCTCCAAATCATCTCAATCCCTGACCCAAACACAAGAATGGAGTAACTGAGAATTAAGCCCCTAGTCTCCAACGAGTATGTATTTTAGAATGCAGTGTAGATGCTCAGATTAAGATAGAACAGCTCATTGCATGCTGGAATTTATAGCCTCTCTAGGCTAAACCTCCTTATTAAGAATGCAGGAGTTTACAGGCTACTCCATTTAATGAAGCTCCCATACACCTGGCAAGCTACCTCACTTTGGCAAAGATTGGATATTACTGTTTTAAATAGCTTCAATCTGCTATCTTCCCTTTAGTGTAGTGACTCTTCCTGTTTACATGGGTTGTAGATTTCAGAAATGATGTGTGAACAAGACAAGTTTTCCTTTCTAAAAGGTTTCAGCAATTCATTATTATTTTTCAGTATACCCTGTATAAGTCTAGGGAGCACATGCTAGTGGTGGGGCACCATGCTGCGGGATGAGGAGTTTTAGTCAAGGTTCTAATCCCGGCCATTCCAAAAAACTCACTATGTGACATGGGGCAGAGTACAATCTCTTGTTGCCTCAGTTTCCTCATTCTTAAAATGGGAATAATTATACCTACTCTCCTTTGTAAAGGGCTTTGCAATCTCTGGATGGAAGGCACTAGATACAGTAAGTGCAAAGCACTATCATTATATGAAAGGGGACACACAAATTTTTGTTGGCTTTAATGGGAGGTCTAAAAGCCTGTGCAGTGATTTGAAATGTAGGGGAAAGATTCTACTCTGCTGTTAGGATTTTTTTGTCCTTTGACCAGAAATTTTCTTCCTTCTTTGTGACACTTCTATTACACTGGAGGGGTATTTGGCTAACTGGACCATATGAAAAACACAACTCTATATCAACCAGGGCAATATTGGCAGAGTGTCTACTTAAATGCAAGGACAAGAATAGAGACTTTGGTTTCACTCATATAGAAGGGAAGCCCATGAAGTCATGATGGAACATACAATAGGTGTTTGCCTTAGAGTTATTGCCCAACATTTCCCCTCCCTTACTTCTATGTATTGGATGATTGCTGTCCTCTTCCCCAGAAATAGCTGCATTTCAGTAGTTTTAGCTATAGTGTTGTAAATAAAATAACCAGGAACTCCAGTTCTAATCCCATCCCTGCTATTGACTCACTGCTCCTATATATCATTGTTCCCCAGGCCAACAATTCTAATCTCTAAACCACCCCACTCAATTCCCAAAAATACACAAAATGCAAGACTAGCACCTAAAATGTCAATATACTGGTCAGCAGGAAGAACCAATCAGAAACAGCAAGCAGCTAGATCACTACAGATCTGTGCATAGAATTAGCAGACTAACTTATCACAGGGAAATGTGCAAAACTAAGACAGACGCTTAATAAATACAGACCCACCAATGATCACACACTAGAGGAGAAAAAGTGCAAGTACAATCTAAACCCAGAGAGGAATGACTATGCACCCAGTGCACCAGAGGTGAGACTTAGCCAGAGATGCACTTGCTACACAAAAATGTCCCAAATATGAGGAAACCTAAGAACATTTCCTTAAATGATCAGGAATCATAAGAGACATCACATCAAATTGTTATGAGGGTAAGTTGTGTTTGACTGAGATAAAGGAAGGAGATGGTGTATCCATTGGACCAGGACTGGACAGTAATTTCAAATGGACAGATCAAACCACACAACACAGAGTCAGACCCTATCTGGGATGTGTCATACCTGCTCCTGATAGATACCTGAGGGGTTGTCCTTTTCTTAGACTTTGGCAACACATGTATAGCTTGTCATATCAATCAAGACTCACTGAAGTTAACTGAATCGTGTAGCCTTGGGAACATTTTGTGCCTTGTTTCTTTATCTGCTTAACGGGAATAGCTTTCATCACCAAGGTACAGGTCCTGCCCTAATTTATACCCCCATGTAAGCTTGTTGATTACTATCAGGTTATGTGAGGTGTTTGGGCAGAATTTGAACCAAGGGCGTTGGGGATATTAATGTTTTAACAGCAAATGTAACATCCCACAGAGGTGCTATGTATAATCATTCCTTGCTCATTTACAATAAATAAATAAGCTTTTTCTATACTCTCTATACAGTGAAACTGCAACTGCTGCAACCCATCAAAATAGCAAAGTGTGTGCATGGACACACATGCGTCCATCCATCCATCCTTGCAGAGTGAAAATTCCCTGTTTGGAGACAAACACTAATTTGCTATGTTTGATGGGAGAATTTGGCATGATGTGTATATTTCACCTCGGAATCATGACATCCTAAGATTTTAACAAGGAAACCTATTGACACACGCAAGCGTTCAGGAGTTAAAAATGTTGTGGGGCATTTGACGATTTTACAGGGCTGTTGGCAGGGCTTGGAGTAAGGGGAATCCCACTGGTGATTTGTATTTTTGAAACAGGAGGACCTGAGCTGCCTCATTGCCAGGAATTTGATTTCTGGCAGCAGCTGTTTATTCCATCTTGGCACTGCTCCCCAAGCAATGCAAACCCAAGCCTTCTGCAGAGGCTGTACAGGCGCTGCTTATTTTTATCACAGCACGGACACTCCTCATGCTGCTTTGCTCTTTTTACATTTTTTTTATACTTGCCAATTCTCACACCTAGGAAATAAGACTTTCATCTCACTCTGCACTCAGCTTTCTCTTTTTAATTTGATTTCTCCCCTAGCAACTGGACTTACCCAAAAGTATTTCTCTGAGAAAAACTCCTCTTGTCTCAACAAACTAGAAAACCTTGGCTCTGCTTGATATACACCCTAGTTAAAACAAACAATAACATTCATATTTTCCTTCAGGCTGCACCAGAGCACTGGTCAACCATTCAGTAACTGGCTCATATTTCTTCTTTCAATTTATGGCCTCATAGATGGACATTCGCTAATGTAATGTCCTAAGGTTTTGTGAGGGATGGTGCAGGGTGTATAATGGCTTTCTAGCTACCTACATTGAACCTCTTCATTGCAGATACACAGTTCAGTGATCTGTTAAGCACTTTTGAGATGATGCAGTGTGTAAAAAATACTACATGCTTGTAAATGTCAAGAGGAGTTACTGGTATTTATAGAAAAGTAACTGTTTTACTATTTCCAGTTCTGCAGAACAAATATGCTGTATACTTTAGGGTTCAGCTCTAGTAGCTCAGTGGTTCTGTGTGGTTACGATTTTTAAGGTCATAAATAGATTAAGATGACCCAGGCAATCCAGCATTGTCTCTGGCCCTTTTAAAATACTAAAACCCCAGAAAAAAGCAAATGACTTTTGGGAGAAAATACAAAGAAATAGGAATGAGTAGCTTTGGAATATGAAATTTGAAGCCTTGTAATACTTTAGGTTGCATCTCACAAAGGGACTAATATTGCTCTGATTTGCAGTGAATGACTGGGCGCAAGAAGAATTCATCTTTAGAGCATGTTGTGGTCTGTAACTCAAAATAATTTGCTAGCTGAGTTTGCTAAACTCAGATTTGAGTCAAGGTTGTTGTTTTTTTAAAAAAAAAAGACCACATAGGCCACATCTGACAATAAACACAGAGTCTGCAAAGCAAGATTCCATAATTTAATGCACCATACAAAAGGCTTTGCATTTTAATCTATCCATTTATTTTTAATTGACCCAATTAATTATTCCCAGCTTGCCCTTTGGCAGGTAGATCACTGTTCCTTTTCACAGTATTAATGAACTAATTCAGATTTTCCCCTTGTAATTAAGAGAGTGAGCTACAGAGACCACATTTATAAAATCAGTTTAGCGTGCAGTTAAATTCACTCTTTAATAAAGAAAATATACAACAGTTATTTCTCATTTCAAAAGGAATTTAGTTTCTATTGCATTATCCCCATCTTTTTAGGCTGGCAATAAATAGGGATACAATTTAATTACAGACCAAATCCTAAATAGTGCCCAATGCCCACAAAATGTGGAATGCTCATTCATTCCTACACCAAGCTTCCTAGTTGCTGCCATTTAGTTGATCCTAGTCTGCAAATTTAAAGGCAGCTGATAGATTCAAGTTGATTTAATTACATATTTTAACCAATGTTCTAAATTCTCCTCAAGGTCTTTCATGATTAGTTAAAAAAAAATTTAGAGCACACTACTGTGGTAGTTTAAGGAAGATAAAGCTAATGGGACAATTGAAATGTATTTTTGTTTTCTTTTAGAGGAACATTAAAACTTTTGTGACTGTGTCTGTCCCAGGATATTAGAGAGCTTGTCTCTTTCACCAACAGAAGTTGATCCAATAAAAGATATTACCTCACCAACCTTGTTTCTTTAGTGTAACCAACCCAGTAATTTAACTCTCTGGGGTAGACTAGTTTGTGGGTCTATAACACATTCAAAAGCTTGTTTGAATTCTTGTCTTGTCCTTCACATCACTGTATTTAAATGAGAGTTTTTATGTCTTTATGTACAATGCCAGTTGTTTTCCCAGAGAACGTGTGTGTGCCATCTGAGCTCTCCCTCTGGTTGCAATGATTGGAGATACAGGGGGCAGGGAGACAGGAATGGAATTGTTGGGGAGGAGAAGGAAGAGACTAGGGAGATTTGTGCGGGAATAGAACTGGACAAATAATAAACAATTATCCATGGACATTCTTTTGCATTTTTTAATTAATTCATTTCAGCCAGGTTGAAGGCCCTTTTGTGTTTGCTTTCAATGAACCTCTAGGTGATGAATTTTGCTGTCAAAAATGTTCATGGAAAACAAATTTCAGACTTACATGCATTTGTATTCATGGAATCCCGTGGACTCTGGATTTTAAATTCACACATGCAAGTGCTGATGCTGGACATGCTTATGCATGCGTCCAATCAGGGAACTGAAACAATCCCTTTTGACTTATCTGACCATTCATAACTAACCAATGCAACTCACATGTAAAGTGTTTAAGATCAAAATGCAGAGTAAAGCATTCCAGATGATATTCATCAAATGTATTTGAATAATGAAACAATAGCAGTAAGAAGGAATCTGCCCATGGGTGTTCCAGAAACTGAAAAACAGGCTAAATGCATTGAAAACAAATGTCATGTTGAATTATTTGCCTTACTTTAGTGGGAGAGATTGGATACCAGAGTGCTTAGACAGGAGGTGGTGGGCATAATAAAAAGGCCAAAGCAGATAGAGAAAAGGTAAGGTAACAGAGTTTAAAGGGATTTATGAGATTCAGGGGAGACAGAGATTAACACAGTCGAACTGGGGACCCCTGAATCCTAATATTGACCCTGGAAAATAGGGATCCTGTTGAGTAAATAGTTAGAGATTTCCCCCCTCCTTCCCCAAGTCTTAATGTGCCATATGCATTTGAGGCAAGGCTGTGGGGAACATTCCTGGGTTGGTCTCTGTGGGTCCCACTTTCCACAAAGAAAGAATGGACAAACGCTGTATAAAAAGACGTTTGGAATGGCTCTCAGAGCATGAGAGTGATCTTAATTCAACAGGACTGTGAATAAAAACACAGCAATTGGTATTTCTAATTCCATTTCTCAGTGGAAAGCTTCCAGTAACAGCTAATAACTAAGTCATACTAATCAACTCAGTGACAAAACCACTAAACTATGTAATATCACATAGTTTCTGGTTTTTTTTTTGTTTTTTTTTTTTAAAAGGAACCTACATGTTACAATCTCCTACGCCACAGCTGTAAAATTTTATATTGTGCTCTTTTGTCTACTGAGAGTTCAGGTGTTTAACCACTGCTTTCTATCCAAAAAAATCCAAAGCAACAATAATGCTATCCATGTGCTATAATAAATGAATATTTCAACTTGGCTAGCAGTTATCGTTTTTAGACACACACCAGTCTAACTTCTGCTTTGAGTAACGGTGATGTAAATCCACAGTAACTTCACTAAAGTCAGTTGAGTCACTCCTGATTTACATCAATGTAGCTGATAACAGAATTTGGCTCAGTTTGTATATGTGCAAGACTAAAAGGGCAGCTTTCTGTTCTTGTTTAATGTGTAGCAGGCACAACAGTGTTGGTGAGGAAAAGCATACATGCCTTGATTATGGCTGACAGTGGTGTTGTTACAGTATTCCATAGTCATATGGTTCTTAAAAGGGGTTGGAAGTTTGGTACCTTGCCCACTGTCTGTAGGACTAAGACATTTTACAGGATTTACATGTAAGTGACTTTTCAATTCAACCTTAGCCCACAGATAACTCTGGAGGGACAGCGGTGGAGGTGAAGAGGGACAGTGTATGTGAATTTGAAGGAATTAAAACTGTTGTGGGCCCTCCTAGTCAGAATGGCTTTGTCTATATGCTGTCTTGTGTTATGCTGGAACCTGGGTCTCTGGAAAGGGCAGTAATAAAAGACACAGCAGTTCAATGAAATAAGTTCTCCAGTCTTAAAAATCTAATGAAACTAGGGAGCCGCCTAAATTCATTACCAACCCTGACAGGCCTTAGTTCCCTGCAATGATAGAGATTCATTACAAATGACTGCAATTGAGTTTTCATATCTTACCCAATAAAAACAGTCCAGGGACCATTCCAGTAAGTTCAATCCCATTGGCCATAGGGAAATCATCACTTACAAAAGTTCTCTGCTTTCCCTTCAGTCTGGTTTTCCTTTTGGGCAGTAATAAAATGCAGCAGCAGCAGCAACAGCATTCATGGAGCTGTTCTGTATTATTGTGGTGCCTGCTAGTGCTGCTACAGTTAAAGATCTAGCAGTATTTTCAATAAAATAACCTATTTTCAGGGGTTTATTACTTGGTTATAAAAATTCATTCCGGGCTGAAACTTGGCACTCAAGGGTTCTGCCTGGAGCAAATCGGGCAAATCATTATCATAAAAAAAAAAAATCAGTTTGGCAATTTTGAGATTAGAGTGGGAGAGTGAAGAGGAAGAAAGCAGAGACAAGAGCAAGTTGCAAAGTGCAGATCCAATTTTGCAAGGTTCAGGGATCTGTTTTCTTGGTTCAATCGATGGCAAGGGTAAAAGCCAGCTGTGGAGCTGGACTTCCCTCCAAAGCTGGGGGAATTTATATCTGTTGTAATTGTTTGGACCGATCTTACAGAAATGCAAGTTTCTACAAGCAGTAGTTTCATGGTGGTGAGGTGGGGTGGTTAATTACCCTAATTAAAAAATGATTCTTTTAAACAAAAACATTCTGGTTATTCCAACACAGGGACAGCCTGTGACCTCTTGCTGATATATATATTTTAGATTTTTATTTCAAATTATTAGTATTATTTATTTGCTAAGCACCAGCAATGTATAACATGAAGGCAGTCTCTGTACCATCAAGTTTACAGTCAAATAGACAAAATCCAGAGAAGGAAGAGAAGCCCTGGGAACTGGGGCGTGTACAAGGGAGGACAAGCAGGGGCATGGGTCCCCCCAAAGTTGGTGGGGACACAGAACTCCTCTGGCTCCGGGACAGCGGTAGGAGCTGACAGCTCCTCCGGCCCAGGGCTGCAGTGGGGGGCATGGATCATGAGCCTCCGAAAGCCATTACATTTTTATTCCTGAATTTGCCCCTGCCTGGGAAGCCCAGAGGAAACTTTATATTTGAGTTTTAACACACACACACACTCACACACCCCTCTTCTTGTGGGCATCACCACAGAGTTAATGTTTCAGAGGGGCTTGAACACAGTGTCTTGGCAAACTGGTCTACTAATTGATATTTGAAAACAGAGCTCTATGTCGACATAACAACTCCCCCTTGTGCACACACATGCTCCATAGTGGTTTTCACCATCTGTTAGTGACTCTTAGCTGCTTCTGACACCAATGAAGATGTGAACAGCCAAAGTCTCTCTACCCCACTCTCAACAAAGAACACATGCAAGTGCACATGTACGTATATATGTACATACACCCTCTCCTGGGGTTTGCCTTTACTGTTAACTTGGACAACAACCACCCTTACCTAAAGTTTCCCCCAAACTTTCAAAGGAAATTTTGTTCCTTCTCCCTGGATCGAGTTCCTTTGCTTAAATGGTATTTTTCATTTGCAGATTTAATTGCACTTTACAAATGTGTTTTTAAACTGATTTAAATTAATTACACTGGTGCAAACTCCTGAGAGGACAGTCTTATTTTGGTTTAAGAGTGGCATATTTCAATTTAAACATATTCCTAATTGGCTTAAGCTAAATCAAAATAGATTTAAACCAGAATAAGAGAGCGTCCACAGAAGGGCTTGACCAGTTTAACTAAATCAGTTCAAATTCACACCTTTAGTTAAATCAATGCAACTTTTCAAATAGATAAGACTTGAGACAAAACTGAGCCAGTAATAAAACCTGGGCTCCTGGAAGGGAAAGGAGTTCTTCATTCCTAGTAGAAAACAAAACAAAACCCTGTGTGGGCTGCCCTGCAAAGTCATATCAACAGGCAGAAAGTGAGGATGAGTGAATTGCCAGTTAAAGGATAATTAAACAGTCTAAGACAGGGATTCTCAAACTGGGGGTCACAAGGTTATTATGTGGGAGTTGCAAGCTGTCAGCCTCCACCCCCAAACCCCGATTCACTTCCAGCATTTATAATAGTGTTAAATATAAAAAATGTGTTTTAATGTATAAATGAGGTCACACTCAGAGGCTTCCTGTATGAAAGGGGTCACCAGTATAAAAGTTTGAGAACCGCTGGTCTAAGATTTAACAAGAAAATATTCACATGTGCTCTGATTACAGGGTTTCATAGAAAAACAAATGTTAGGCCACAAGATTAATAAGAAAAAAAACAGGAGGTGTGTTGAGCTCCTTCAACTCCTGCAAAAGTCAACCTGAAAACACCATACAGGGCTGGGATCTTTAAACTGAGTGCTCCTGGGCTGATGGTTGGATGGCATTTTAACAGTACCACAGTGCACTGCTGTACAGAGAATCCGTGTTAGTTACATTTCCTCCTTAATAGCCACTACTTGGAATAGCTACTTTTAGAGCACACAAAAGGAGGGCCTACACTCTAGGTAGTCCAAAATAACTCAGTTAAAAGGTGGTCCAAGGAGAAACTATAGTTGATACTCTAAGTAATAGTGACCATAGTATAATAAAGTTCAACATCCATGGGAAGGAGATAATACCACTGTGACATTAAACTACTGAAAGGAAATTTTTTTTAAAAAAATGTGGAAACCAGAAAAACAGACCCTAAATTCAAAAGCAAGAAAATTAATATTTTTAGACTCGGCATGGAAGCTATTTAAGCAACTTTAATGTAGTCAAAGACGACACACATAACCCTAACCAACAAAGGGGGCGGGAAGGCCAGAGGGAAGCCAATATGGTTAAATGGGAAGATGCTATTCAAGCCAAACAGGTGTTCTTAAAAAAATGAAAATCCAGACCAACTGAAGCCAATAGAAAAAGAAAATATGCTATACCAAATAAAATGTCAGCTGATGCAAGTAAGGATGGCTCAGAGGGATTCTGAAAAGCCATTAATGGAAAATATAAAAACAAATAAGAAATTCTTTAGGAATATCAGAAGCAGGCCTGGAGGGAATTGGTAGCTCACCTGATTTGCCAGAGGGTAACAAGCAATTAAGAAGAAGAATTGGGGCATTGAATAGGAGCACATGATTTCTTTGTATCAGAGGGGTAGGGTGATCAGATGTCCCGTTTTTGGGGGCTTTTTCTTATATAGGCACCTATTACCCCTCACCCCCATCCCATTTTTTCACAGCTGCTATCTGGTAACCCTACAGAAGGGGGTTAGGGGATACCTATAGGGGATAGGGGATACCTATCGCACCTCGATTCTTTTCAGGTATTAATGTTGAGAAGCAGTCAGTGATTGAGGTGTCAGAAGAATATGTAATGGGACAAAGTGAAAAATTAAACAGAAGGGGACAATTCCCTCTAAGGGAAGGCAAATTATTGATAAAGCTTGTCTAACACATGCAGAGCCAAATTCACCTCTGCTGCACCAAAAATGAATATACGTTTGGTGGCTTGAACTAGAAGGGTCCCAGCGATGGCTTGTAGGTGAAATGATTCACACCACCACACTCATGGCAGCACTAAGTGCCCAGGCAAGAAGAATAATTTCTGTCAAATGCTGATCCATCATATATACCCAAAAGTACACATCTCTCTTCTCATGCCCCATCTACTAGAGCTTCAGCAGGCAGCCCCTTGCACCCCTTAAAATGTGACCAGAATAGTTTAAATGTTGTATCCCACCAATCACTACACTTAGTGCCAACTCAAAAAACAAATAAGCACAAGATCTCAGTTTCCAGTATAGACAACAAAGCTGGGTACTAGACATCTTACATTATAGTTTCATTTAATTGTCTACATACGTCTGGCAACATTTAGTTCATCTATGAATTCCGACCATGGTGAGTTCAGCCACCAAGTTGACTGCATTGTATAAGTTTTAATGTGCCTCATGTTTCCTTTAAAGGGTCCAGTTATCAATTATATTAAGCAAAGCAATATGAATTCATAGATGAACTAAATATTGCCAGACACATGCAGACAGACATGCTTTATATCCACTGTCACACTGATTTAAAACAAGATGAAATGAGAGTAAAGGTGAAACAGACAGAACATTTGGTCGGTGTATTCGGAGCAAATAAGGCTTTCTGCATAATAACTTAAGTTCCTCAGACTTTCAGAGTTTGGAATGAGTTGTGGTGCCACAAGGTGTGATTCAATTTGTTTTTAAATTCAGTTTTGCTACACTGTAAATGCAGGCTCTATAAAAATCAAGAGTGAGTGAGTAGGTGGACAAGGGGGTAAAATATTCCCCTTGGAGCTGTTAACGCAGGGATTGGATCCAAAAAGCATTACAGGAGAAAGCCATCTAAATAGAGACACCCCATGAAACTGCATGTAATATTTAAGAGTAGACAGCTCCTATGACCTAACTGTATCAACCTTAAGGCTAGCACAGAAAACACAGGTCCAGAACCTCTCATCTCTACTGGTAAAATTGTACAGCCTGATCCACAAATGTTCATCTTTGAAAACGGACTGAAGTGATGTCAGCTGTGGACTGAAATGCTTAGCTGAGGCATTTTGTGATTCTTCCACATGCTCAGCTAAGCTGAGCTCCTGGCCCATATGCCTGCCACGTTTCAGATGGTAGTGTAGAGAAAAGAGGTGGGTCAAAAAGAGGTTAGGCCAAAAAAGAGAGTGTTCATAGCTCATGTGTCACATGTTAAATTCCAGAGATCACTTAACTGAAGTCCATTTCAGAAAGGCAAATTTATTCCATTCATTAGATGAAATTATCCTTTGCATCTTTTGCTGATGGGAGCTGGCTGGTCACTAGTATTTGCAGGAACAGATCATCAAATGTAAATATCCTACTGAAAAACCCTGCCATTAAAATCCTCATTTGTATCCTGGGGGAAGTAAAGAAACCAAAGGCCAAATTCTCTAATAGCAAAGGGTCCTGAATCTACCAGAATATAAATCCAAAATACTTATATGCCAGTACGTGCATGCTTTCATCTTTAGTATGAGAATTTTAACCCTTGTGTCTGTGGTCTCCCCATATTCTTTTAATGTGCTCATTAGTTTAAAACATACCTTAAACTACTCAAAAATAAATTTTAAACAGAAAGTACATTACTAAGAAACATCCATTTTTAAAGCAAGTGTTATTGGGACTTAATCATTTCTTACTCCTGTGGAAACTGTTTTCTGATTATAATATGCATTCACCAATGTATACAGAATGGGCCAAATTCTGCCCTCAGTTAAAACCATGTAGTTCCATTCAAGTCAAGTGAGGGCAGAATTTAATGTGTGTGTATATATCAAAGCAAACAAGAACGACACCCTTATTCTGAGATTGCTAAATTTTCTGTGCTAATGTGGTAACAGAAGAACAGTAACGCTACATTAATGGAAAAGGATTCTCCAAAGACACATTCCTCCAGGAAAATAAATAAAGCATCATTCTGATGTACTTTAGAAGTTCTTTGTGAACGTGAAGTGTGTTATAAAATAGAGCCCTATTTCCCTCACTGCAGAATATCAGTAATCCAAATCAGTGGGATTATCAGTATTTTGCAGGGGAAAAACAGGCTCAAACATTTTTGTTGCTATAAATTCAAGGTTTTGTGGTTTATTCTGACTGGCCAATGCCTAGTTACCTCTAAGGGTATCTGGAAGCTACAAGTACTGAACGATTCAAGTGCAGTGGAGATAATTTTAAGGGATCACCAAGCATGCAAGTAAATACACAAGACAAAGGAGTAGGTTTGGTCACTTAAATCCTTTCTGTCTGTTTTCCATCCAAAGGGCTTGATCTTGAAACACTTATTCAGGCAAAACTCACATTGCCATCAGTGGGAATTTTGTCTGGGTGAGGAGTTCAAGAGTGGACCTCTAGGATATTAGTGAGAAATCCATCATCTTCATGCACTGACCAGACTATGAGCAAACTAGTATTTGCCATCCTCTGTGGCAAGAGGTGTTAGCAGATGTGATTTAATTAAATATGTAATTAGGGTGCGTACAGATTCTTGTGATGCACCTGACTATACTATTGTGAGGTCTTTCTCCTTTTCAAATAGTAGTTCAAGGCCTCACTTAACTAGGTGAGGGACCAACAATGACAGGATTCTGAGGGGCTAGGTCTCTTGTTGAAGTAGTTCTGGCTCAAAGGCTCTTGACATGGCTCACACACACTAATCAAAGTAGGGGAGCATTATCAACCCCATTTTACAGAAGGGTATAATTTGCTCCTCTAAAATATGAACATCTGCAAAACCCAGAATGAATTAAGTGTACAGGGTTTATTTGGAGTATATGCTAATATGGGCCCACACATACACTCTGGATCTGCACAGCCCAAACTGTTCAATATGGGAAGGTCAAACATCACAGTTGTTCCCATATTTACTATACTCCTGTACACAGGATGTAATTTAGCAGTTAGCTCCATGCAATCTGTTGTCTTAAGCAGCAGTGTTTGCAGAGGTGACACTGGCTCCTGAGAAACCATTCAGGCTCTGATTGCATGAAGTGTACCTGGAAAGCAGATTAAGCTTGGATTGACAGTACATTTTCTTTTTAAGTAGCTCAGAAAAACCTTTCAGCTATTTTAAAAGTATCACACATATACTGCAAGACTTAATGGAAAAGAATCTTATAAAGGAGATCTTGCCAAGCCTGTGAACTCCAAGCATTGCCCAGGCACTCAAAGAGAAATCTGAGACAGCAGCATCTGTAAAATATGTGCATATAACTAGAAAATTCCTGAGATAAAGTGTCAGACATGTCTTCAGGCTAACACATTGCCACTGGCACATCTGCATCTCAAGGAAACCAGTCAACTCATGCTGAGTGAGAGAGATCCGTTATAAAGTGTGTGCAAAGATGCTCAAGAAAGAACTCGGTCGTTGTAGAGCAGTTGACCAGCATTACAAGCTGCTAGTGGCAGACAGTGATTCAAACGGTACCAAAAGACTGGTGGAAAACTTATGTAACTGACTGGTCTCTCCAGTCCATAATGCACCATGACTGCCACGAGTGGCAGATTAGCCACTGGGCTGATGGGGCTTGTGCCTAGGGACCCCGGCCAACTGGAGGGCCCTGAAAAAAATCCACTGCTGGGCACAGAAGCCCGGAGACCCATTCGCCGGACAGGAGAAGCCCCCATGCCCCAACCCTGCTCCACTCCACTCAGACAGAAGTGCTGGGTGGGCAGAAGATGGCCCAGTGCCCAGACCCTAGCTGCAGCCCTGGGCCTGGAGGAGCTCTTGTTCCCTGCCATGGCCTCAGGGCTGGGGGAGCTCTCACTCCACGCTGTGGCCACGGTGGGGGGTGGGAAAGAGAGCTTTTCTGGTCTTTGGATGGCAGAAAGGAGCAAACGGGTTGTGGGGCTGCAGTGGGGGGGGGGGGGGAAGTGGGGCGGGGCCTGCAGGTGTAAGGGGTGGAACAGGGGCAGAACCGTAGGCAGAAGGGGTGGGGTGCCCCCCCTCACTTGCTCTGGTCCAGGGCCCCATGAAACCTTAATATGCCTCAGACTGCCACTCCCAGTCTGAAACATATAAAAATGACATTTCCAATCCATCTAGCTCCCATTCCAATATTTTTGAGCATGGCATTCTCAATAGAAGCTGCTCTTATGCTAGATAGCTGTACTTTAGGAGATTCCATGCACAGTGTTAATGATAAGCCCTTGCTGATTTGTTAACTAATGCTGTACTTCCATCAGTCAATCTAGTTATGCAAAACCTTCTGGATTGGAACCTGCCAAATCACTACTACGTTCACATTGCAGATGCACATGATGCATTTATACCACTCATGAGACATGCTCTCCACTCCATTAATAACAACATTTGTAGTTATGCTAAAGTAGGGGTAATCAAATCTCATGCTTCGTGGTGTAAAATGATCACTAAGTGTAAGGAAGGAATTATTTCCCTTACTGCAGCATTGCAAAACATGTTCGTTCTTGACAGAGGCAGATTTGGTTTGAAAGATTAGCGGTCTGCTTCATTACAGCAAATTCTATACTCCTAACCTGCAAATCACTCAGCCCAGGGTAACCAAAATATAATCTCTCTTGTCTGGGTAATACCCGGCTCCAAACCTTGGAGGAATTGGGGATCTAAATCTGGGTCCAGATCCAATTTCTGCATCTGTATCTACTGCTAGAATGGGCTGAATCAACCTCCCCCCCCATCCCTAATACTCCTCAGGTTTGAGAGTTTCCCAAATCTCAGTATGAGTTTTGCTATTTGGGCTCATCTGAAACACTATTATATTGAATCTAGAATCCTTTAATGCTCTCCATGACTGGTCCAAAAAAAAAAAAAAAAAAGCTGTGAAACCAACTGCCTTTGGGCAATTTGAATTTGTATCGCTGAGTTCATTTTCTTTGGTCCATTGCTGCTACGATCACTTCCAGTGCAATTAATGCTGCAGAATGACCACCCCAGGAAACAGGCTAACACTACGATAATCTGGAGCTGTGGTGGCAGCAGACTGCTGACCCAAGGACACATTGTACACCTCACATAACCCTTGTTTAGTAATGATGGGTTTTTCTATATACATACACACACACACACACACACACACACACACAGACAAGAGGGTTCAAAGATTCTTTCCCAGTTGATGGAGATAGAAATTGTGTCGCTTCATTATTGCTGTCTCCGTAGTGTAGATGCTAGTTTTTGACTCCATTCCTGGATTAATGCTAGAGAGAGGCTGGCATTTTAAATGACTTGAGGAATATTATTGGTCTGACAGAATTTGAGTGTGCTGTGTGGTCTCCCAATAGACTGGCATTTTTTGCAAACCTGCCACTCCAGGCCGGAGCCTGAGGAATTGCCTGACGACACTGTCATAATTATAAAAATTAAAATATATTGCTAATGCTTGAAAACGCTATCAGAGATGGCATTTTAAATTATCCTGGCTCTTCTTGCCTCAGTTGGCTGGTATTTCAAATCACCTTGGCCCCCAAACTCTGGCCTGGCTGGTGTTTCAAATCACTCTGGCATCAATAGGCTGGAAATGGCACTTTTAAATAAATGACCCCAGCACCAATAGTGGCATAAAATTGGACACTAAAATGTTTTCTTTTCAAGAAACAACTCAGCCTCGTGCTCTCGGTTTCAGTGTCTCTCCCTTTCCTCCCTTGTCCCTGCTTTCTCGCTTCAGTGCCTTTCAGACTCTACTCAGAATTTTATTCACCACTTAATTTCTCCCTCCCACTTTGAGGTCCCATGTTGAGGAAGGCTGGCCAAGACTCCACAGAATCCATCATCGCTCCGTACTCAACTGGAGAGGTAGTTGTCAAGCAACTTGAAGTCCTCCTTCCTCTCCTGAAGCAAGAATCTCAGACTGGGAAATGAACCCAGATGTCTGATATGCCAGCACAGAGCAATTTGAAATGGTCTAGATCCCCAGACTAGTGTCATGAGCTCTCTTCAGAGAGGTCTTGTAAAGAACACCCGGTCAGAGACTCATGGAAGACAGACAAGGCCCATGCCCTGATTCTCAGAGGTACTGAGCACCCTAGCACTACAAGTCCTCCAACCCAGCACCAAAGCCTCATTCAGCTACTAGCACGCCACCGGTCCCAGTAATCCAACCAGTCCGACCCAGATTCCCAGCATCCCCTCACCATCCTCATTTTTCAAGCACTGAAAATCCTACCTTTGTTTCTTCCTGTGACTCAACGGGGTGGATTATGCCTGAAAACAGCATCCTTCTTTTTATAGACCACCTGTGACTGCAGATGATGACAGCGCTCCTTCTTTCTGTATCTTTCCTCCTCTAATGAGGCCCTGCTGGTAGCCCTCATTGCTGTGGATCCAGGATGCCTGGACTAAGTCAGCTTCAGACCATATAGGTGTAGCACAAACATGGTGAAATGCTATGTGAGTTCTGTATGGAAGTTGCAGTGGTACTGGAGCCCAGAACCATGCTGTCTTCCAAAGGGACACACCTTCCAGCTTCTATTACTCCAGCCCAGTGCTGACTCACTTTTCTGGCATCCCGAAGAAATTGCTGGTGTGGGAAGGCCAAAAACTACTGCAGCTTCAGCTGACCATTGTTCAACTCCTTAGAGAACAAAGTAAAAGAGAACTGAAGAAAAGGCCCCCATCCAGACACAGTCAACAACAAAGGACACTTTGATTTGTGATTTAAATGAGTCTGACACACAAACTGATAAGGTTGGATTATTTTTTTGTGCTGGTGCTTCACTGTAATGCAAAACCTGAGCCCCTCCTGGCACATGTATAATATATATCAAACTATAATAAAAAAACTACATTCAGGCATAATTATTTGCATGTTTCTTGCTTCTACTGGAAAGAAAATGGAGAATGGCATACCAGCTTTGTTGGTTCTCCTTCCAGCCCTGATTAAGACCCTTTCAACTGCTGGATGGCGGAAAAGTTTTTAACTTTGGGCCAGTTCCTCAGCTGGTGTGAATCTGTGTAACTTCACTGAAATACCTGGAACTATGGCTGATTTACACCAGCTAAGGATCTAGCTCTTTGGGTCTATAACAGAAGTTCTATAACAAACTAGCATTCGGGATCAGCTTTGAGGACTAGAACACGCTTAGCTTTAAAAGGACAAAGGAAAATATCAAAAAGGAACTGAGATCCCAGGAAGGCAAAGAAGCACAATGCAATGGTGCATGTTCAATTAGCAGACAGGGTCTGATGTCAAGAGTGTTCAAAGCCAACATAATTCATTAGCCAACACATTCCAATAGTCAACGCGATACACTGCTGACACAAACCAATAACTGATTGGAGGCAGTAGTTTTTAGTTTATGGACTATGTAAACCATTGGTGTTATGATTGCTACAATCTGTGGTGCATTTTAAACAAAGAAATATGATGAGCAGAAGCTCTGGGCTTTGGGAGCCTTTGAGGACCTGGTTTTGTCAGAAAGTTCCTGGGCTTCTGGGGTCTGGCTGGTTCTATCCTGCAGAAGCATCTGTTTAATAAGTTGCAGATTTAGCAAATCTTTTTGTCCTTAATCTAAGAATGTCTTTTATTAAAAGCTGTTTGTTAGCTCTGTGTTTCTGCAGAGCAGGTAGCTGAACACTCAGTCTTCAGAGGTCTGCCAAAAAAGGACATCACTGCCACCCCAAAACCAACATTTTCTCCTCCTCACTTTTATTGCTTCATCTCAAAAGAATAAATTCTGCAAACTGAAACTATAGCTGGCATTTAAATTGCAAGTTTATCCTGAAAGATAAATATTAAATGTCAAGGGATAAGACGCTTTGAGCTTTTAATTCTAGTTTTGTAATACAATGAATAAAGGCACTGAAAATGCTGAGTTTTAAAAGATTTTCTATTAATTTTAATCTATAAGTACTTGCAAATATTCCTTAATCCATCTGCAAATAATTTAATCAATTTCTTCTTTCCCAAAACACTCACTTCTGACTAGGACACCAAGAATCATCAGTATTTCCCAGCCCAATTTGAAAATAAGCTAGTCAATAATAATTCTTAGCAACTTACAGTAGATAGTGCTTTTCAACCATAGGCTCAAAGACTTTTACAGGGTAGATTCAGTAAGTACCATTCTCCCCATTTTACAGATGGGGTAACTGAGGCACAGTGAAGTTAAGGGGCAGACACACTACAATGATAAAGACCTCGTAAGCATATGAACAAACAGAAGCTAGACAAAGGCCAACATTTTCAGATTGGGGTACCTCATGTAAGACACCTAATTCAATAGGTTTTCAGGGATGGTGAGTGCTTACATCTCCCATTGTCCTGCACGGAAACTGCAGGTGCTATGAAAATCCAGCCACTTATTTAGCTGCATACATATGGATTTAGGTATATAATTTCAGTCACCCAAGTGACTGAGAGAACTAGAATTAGAACCCAGGTCTCCTGACTCTGTAGCTATTGCTTAGCCCAAGACCATAGCAGCATTACTGCATGTTATGCGCTGTGGTACAATAGGTAAGTCTTACACAGCAGTACAGTCTATCTACACTTTTAAAACTGCAACACTATCCTGTCAGCCCACCCATACTGGTCAGAGTCAGTAAGTAAAGTGTTTACACAAAATACCATTTGATTAATAGTTAAAGGAGTGAAAAATATAACATGTTGTTCAACATATAAAACCATAATTCTGTGAGATTTACAACGTATCTGGCCAGGATGGGAGGCAAAAGTTTATTTCTTCTGTTGGGGGTACACCCTCCATTTTTAATTTTCCCTGTCTTTTCACCCCAATATGCTCTCAGCTAGTTCACAGGGAGCGAATTAAGCACAATCTCCATAGCAAACATTGCTAGAATGTCTGGAAATATTAAGACAAAGTTGGAGTATGTGCACACTTGACAGAACAAACACTGTAAATCTTTAATAAAATAGAGCCCTCTCTGGCACAGGCACCACTGGGACGGCTACAGGAAGTTTAGTAGATTAGAATGCCAGATGAGACGCTTGTTTCTCTTGTTGTTCTTAGGGAATTTAGCGAACAATTTCATTTCTTGGCGAGGGTTAGCAAAAAGGGTGGTTTCTGTTCACACAGATTCTGATCAACCTTAGTTGGAGGGATAGCTGTCACTGCACAGAGAGAATGTTTCATTCTAGTTGCGAGTTCACCAAAACCTGAAAACTCAAATTGAACATTTGTGCTCAAAGGTGTTAAGTGAGTTTTGTTTGTTTGGTTGTGAAACAGACAAAACTGGCTATATTCTCTTCCACACATGCCACTGCTCCTCAGCAGGTTTTCTCCTGCCTGAAGCCTTTAGTGTTCATACAGTTAACAGTGTCTAGGGCAACCAGACAGAAAATGTGAAAAATCGGGACGGGAGTGGGGGGTAATAGGAGCCTATATAAGAAAAAGACCCAAAAATCAGGACTGTCCCTATAAAATCAGGACATCTGGTCACCCCAACAGCCTCTCTCATTGCTACTTAGTTCAGGCCAGGATTCAACCCTATAGGCTCAGAAACCAAAAGGCAAATAAAAAGATTCCAAAACGTATTATTTTAAAAAAGTGTCATGATTTTGGGGGGCCTGACTCAATGTCTGAAAGCTTGGGTCTGGCAATATTGCAGACCTGAAAGTAGCAGTACAGGCTGTGGCACTCGGCGTGGGAGCTAGAGAGCCAGGATGAAATATCAGGTCTCAGCCTGGATACAACCACCTAACTAAAGCGACACCCCTCTTTTCTATATGGCACATGTACACTTCATTGCTTTTAAGGGCATGAGGGGCACCACTCTCCACTCCCAGAGGGTAACTACCAATAAAAATACTTACCTGAGGGTGAAACAGGATTGCTGGTAACCACATCACTCCCCCACAGCCAGACAAAAGTTCAGTGGCCACCTCCTAATGGTCCTGAGGGGTTGTAGGTCAGAGAATATGAAGAGCCAGCTTTCCCTTGGAAAAAAAACCAAACAGACGTGGGAGTAGAAGGCTTCCTTCCTCAGAAGGCAGCTAAAGAGAAGGAGGGAAAGTTCAGAGCTTTTCAAAGAGAGTGGGGCCCAAGAAGGTCCTGGCTTGGCCAGCCCAGCTGGAAAACAGATGGAACTTTACTAGTTTGGCGCCTAGTCTAAAACTTTCTTACATTTGCTAAAAAGTTATTGAAGGTCAGTGAATGATGGGTTAATGACTACTCCACTTACTTGACTTCCCCCTTCACATATAGACTTTAGCCATGAAACAGCTTGACACAACATTTAACCTAACAAGTGAGCTTATATATACACTCACACTTGATTCATTAGGAGTAGGAGTTCGTTATTCTTCAGCTATTCCCAGTCTCCCTAGCTATGTTTCCAATGTCCGGGATTTCTCTTTATAACTATTACCTGGCAGCAGGAACAGGAGCAGAAGGCTTATTGATAGTCACATCTTTTTCATGTGCATTCTCTCTGGAATTCATTTTTTCTGTGGGTTTGTGGTTACTGCTCTAATGTCTGGGACAAAACTCGTGTGGCATTCTCAGAGAGCTGAAAGACATTTTCCCATTCATTTATATACAACACATTGAGCCAGAACCTCAGCTGGTATAAATTAGAATACTGTAGCTCCCATTCAGCCAATGGAGCTACACCAATTTACACTAGAAGATGACAACCTGGCCCATTGTCCGCAATAGAGACAAACAGGGGGACATAATACTACACAGAATACGTGGTGAAAGCCAAAACAGAACTTCAAGCACTTTCTAGTCAGTTCCTAGTGCCTGGGGCCACAGACAGTAGTAGAAAAAAGGAAAGCTACATGTGTGACCAGCCTAAACTTTCTAAATATCAAAGCAAACCCTTATGGAGAATGGAAAGAGCAGAAGCCAACATTCCTTAAAAGGTTTCAGAGTAGCAGCCGTGTTAGTCTGTATTCGCAAAAAGAAAAGGAGTACTTGTGGCACCTTAGAAACTAACCAATTTATTTGAGCATAAGCTTTCGTGAGCTACAGCTCACTTCATCGGATGCATAAAGTGGAAAATACAGTGAGAAGATTTATATATACACAGACCATGAAAAAATGGGTGTTTATCATACATATTATAAGGACAGTGATCACTTAAGATGAGCTATTACCAGCAGGAGAGTGGGGTTGGCGGAGAGAAAACCTTTTGAAGTGATAATCAAGGTGGGCCATTTCCAGCACATTTCCAGGAGTTAACAAGACTCAGGCTGAGTCATTATACAAAGTAAAACTATTTCCCCTTGTTTATTCCTCTCTCCCCACCCCCACCCCACTGTTCCTCAGACGTTCTTGTTAACTCCTGGAAATGTGCTGGAAATGACCCACCTTGATTATCACTTCAAAAGGTTTTCTCTCCGCCCACCCCACTCTCCTGCTGGTAATAGCTCATCTTAAGTGATCACTGTCCGTACAATATGTATGATAGACACCCATTTTTTCATGGTCTCTGTGTATATAAATCTCCTCACTGTATTTTCCACTTTATGCATCCGATGAAGTGAGCTGTAGCTCACGAAAGCTTATGCTCAAATAAATTGGTTAGTCTCTAATATTCCTTAACAGGAATTAATGGCAAGAAATCTGCTGATATTAATAAACCTAAATAAGCAACAAAGTTACAATCAAAATGGTTCAGCCTTTAACATGGGGGAAAAACAACATTTATAATCAGAAATCAAACTAACAAACTCCATTCCAAAATTCCACAAGGCAAAATCTGTAATACTTATCAGCCTGGCAGGATAGAGAAGGAAGCCAGCAAAAGGGATGGAACAGAAATAAAGCCAAATAGCAAACAAGCACACATTCAAGTGGTCAGGAAACAAAGCCACTGATCAAACCCTAACACCTTCCAGCCCATGAGTGCTCTGCTAGATGCCCATTAACACTTCATAGCAGTAAATCTGCATGCAGAGAAGGAATTAGTATTCTATAAAAAACACCAAAACGTAATCAAAATAATCAGTGGAAATCAAACTCCATTCTTCTCCAAAAGGATGTGATCTGAAGTGGGAAAGCAAGCCTCAAGCATCTGAGTGGCCACTATGATGTCAATGTATGGCTTCTCAAAGGTGTTCTAGATCTTCTGTAGCACAGGGCCAACCATGAGCACAACTGCTTCCCTGGGGTTCCCACTCTCAGGGGAATGTGGCGGGGGCAAGTTGTGTGGACTCTGCAGTTCACTGACTGGCATTATATCCATTTCTGGCAGTGGAACCAAAGTTTGTGGGAGAGAACAGAAAACAAATCAAAACCTGACCAGAGGCAAATGAAGAACTCAACATAAGATATCACTTCCCTCTGGCAGAGTTACCAGAAAGAGAGAAGCAACTCATGGCATGGCCTCATTCCTTCTTCCAGCAGCCTTGAGCCCAAGCTTGCATGTGTACATTCTTTGGCTGAACAAACTTCTCTATTTGTGAGAGGGTCCCTGCAGTCTCCAGGGTCCTCAATCTAGAACCTTGCAAGGCATTCAGTGCTTCCTGTCTTTTGCTAGAAAGCCAAGCCAAGCTTATTTTCAACATGTCTTATGGAAAGAGCGTTTATGACAGTTCTTATTAAAATATCTAAGAACGATTTTCTCACCCTCCCCACCTTGTAAAATTTAAAGAGATCCACACAAGAACCCAACACAAGGTTTGTGCTTTCTGCAGGGAATTGCTAATGGTATGTGAAGTTTTGCACCTCCATGCTGTCTGAATCTGGTCTAGGTCATTAGTGATTAGAGCTATACTTTAGCTGCAAAATTTGGATCTGGATTTTGAATGCCTGGTATTTGGAGCTGAGGTTTTGATTCAATCCACCATTGGAGATAAAGATCTGCAAGGTTGAGGATCAGACTGAATCTCCCTGCCTATCTCAGTGAGCGACCAAACTCTTTGCCAATATGATGGCTAGGCACGGTTGCTAGTGGACAAGTGTCCACCTGACCTCTGAGACACTAACACCACTAATGAGCATCTTGCTGTCAGTGTCCACAGAGAGAGCAAAGGTTGCATGAACAAAATAGTTATTCTCTCTTCTTACCTGTAGAAGTGGTTTCTCCAGGTCAAAATCAAGGCATCGTGCACAATTGATCAAAACATTTTACTAACACAGACAGACCTTTCTAAGATACACTCTGTATTTAACACAAACATATGATGCAATCAACTTGTTTAGTTTCACATATGCTATAACTATTGCTGTGCTCCTCAATACCAGAGGATGTATCATAAGGATTGTATTATATGCATACAGTAAGAAAACAGGCAAAAGACTTTTTAAAGCTTTACCTTTTTAAAAAGAGTAGTCTTTAAATTGTTGCAAATAAAGATCAGAAATTTATCAACCTTAACTTATTTGTGAACAGCGAAAGCTTTTAACACTCCTAATGCTCACATGGCTCCATGGTGGTGACAATATGTGGGAACAAATACTTCAAGGAGAACCCAAGCAAGTGTAAGTAAATACACTATCATGCTGGCTACTCTAATTAGTTTCTAAATACTTATCTTCTTAGCATTCAAGTCTACACCATCTGGCTCCGAAGTGCAAGTTAACTTTCTTCACAGTCATACGATAATCTTTTATCTAGAGTTATAATTGAGATTTACTGTATTTCCAGACAATTCTTGACTTGTTAAAAAGAATGGAGGTGACAGATCCACTTGTCCGATGTGTCATTTTAAACATTGGAGGTAAGGAGAAAGCAGCAGCTTTATTTATCACTGAGCGTTTTGCTTGAATGCTAGTAAATGGGATTTCTTACTCTGCCAATAAGCACTTTAAGTTTATATTCTACAAAACTTGGAGCTTTACATGGCGACTCAGGATGGAGACAGACCAAATTTCAGGCTTGTGAAGTGCTTACAACAATGGTCACATTTAGAAAAGTGACCAGAAACATCAGCTTAGTCCATTGTGCCAATCAGAAAATAACTATACATATGCACAATGAGGAGGGAGCAGAGTTTAGGATGACACGGGAAATTTAACACTGACTGCATTGGCTTATGGATCTGATCCCCAGTTCCTTAGACAGATGGTGTGCGTTGATCACTTCTGATCATGCTGATTAGATTGTCCCATAGTTATGTTATACATGTTCCTTTTCCTCTTAAAAAAAGGGCAGTGAAATGGAGAGAGATCAAAAAGAAAGATGAGACCATAAGGTTTCTTAACCACTCTACAATAGATGTATACGTTACCTAGCTAGCAGAGCTCACACCTTTTACTCTTGCTGAGCTCTGATCACCTCCCTTGTCTGAAAACACCTGCTCTGTTTAACAGTACATGTTTATCAACAGCACAGCCGTGTAGACATTTGTCAGCATGATTTAAACAAACAACAACAACAAAATTAACACAAATAGCAGATGTGATTACTGGCAAGAATACATTAGGTGAATTTACTTAGGTTATGAGTTGGGGTTTGCAGGTCAGAATTAAGGGATAAACAAGTACGTGAATGTCAAGTGAAAAGATTGTTCCCATTAGATACTTATTCACTTGTTAAGAACCCATCCCAGATGGTACTTGAATGGGGACTCTTCTAAATACAAAACCATAGTGCTAACTGTAGCACTAAGAGAGTCTCCTTAGTGAGTAGTAGAGCTGACCTGAGCTCATTTGAGATCCAAGTTCAGCTGTAGATATTTAGATCAGTTTTCCCCCCAAAGGTCATAAGGTCAAGGGGTTCTCAAATTATTTCACAGTATGGACCATGTCTTAATAGAGATTCTCTTTTGATTCACCTATCTTATTCATGATTGCCTGGGCCACATCTTCTCAGTCAATTACCTGGGCCAGTTCTCCTCCCATTCACATTTGCCTGAACCATGTCCTTCCCTACGTGTGACTGAGTAACATCTCTGCAACAGTATCACAACTTGCATGGAGGAGAGTATTTCATGTATTTTTAACTTCTTTTAATGCATAATTAATTTACCAATGGGAAACAAGTAAGAGACCCAGCATCACATGGCCAGCAACTCTACAAGCCACCAGCATGTACTCTTTGGAGTGCCAGTGGTCCACCCCTCTTGAGAACTGCCACTGTAGGGAATTTGTGAATTACTCTGCTGAATCCATTAAAAATGGGATAATATTATTGAGAAATTGCAGTGAGATATACATGCCTGTTTGGTAGGGCCAATGCTACAAATGTAACCAAGTAATGAACTCTGCTATGGGGTTGGTTTATTAAGTAGACCCCTTTAGATTATATAGTTCAGATATCTCCATTGTCTCATAATCATAACTGATTATTGAAACAACCCTGCACACCCACCCTTCTTTCTGCATCCTGCACCATACGTTAGAAATTACCATTTCCAGTCTTAGATTTATTACATATTTTGGAATAACTTTGGCACATAGAACCAAATTCTGCCCAGCCTTGCCCACCTTGCAACTCCACTGGCTTCAGTACTACATTAACTTTGTAGCTGTAATTTACTATCAATGCAGCTCGAGTGATACTAGCAACAGTGCAGATAAAACTCAGGCATTTTTACCACTGTGTTTCCAAACCCTTGGAGCTACACCTACAGTGAATTATGTCTATAAAGCTAGCCTAGGTTACATGAGGTCATTATTTTTGGGTAACACTTTATTTCCTTGAAATATGCAAAGCACATATTGAATATTAGCAGCCATCACTCCATCATGCACCTTAGCAAAACTTCAGTAGCTCATTTAATCTGGACAAGTAATTTGTTTTTCATGGGCAAATGAAACAGTTTTCTCATCATGGCAGTTTGGACAACTGTGGTGCCTGTATATCTTCATGATGATGATTTTACTATGTATTTTGATGTAGACTAAACGAAAAATAATGCCGAGCCCAAAGTTCTGGGCTCCCTTGACAATCGTTAAGTATACAGTAATAAAGTTAATTTAACGACTCCCTCACTGACACCCAGATGGCATTTTGCTGGCAACAGCAAAAATGTAAACAAAGTTTACCCTCCTTCCCACATAGTATCCCACACATCTTACAGCCCTCCTCCATTCTAAGATCTGACCGGGGGTGGTGAAATGGTCTTGCATATACAGGGCCTAGGATTGCAAGGGATGTGAAACAGGCCAGAATTTCATCCTGTGTGTCAAAGTAAATCTAGAAGATGGACTCTCCCTCTTTCCATATAGCCAGAGGGGAAAATGGACCTTGCAAGGCTATGCTAGACAGCACAATTTCTGAGTAATGTTCATGTTAGTTACACACATAATAAAGATTCAGGACTTGTTTTTCCCGCCCCCCCCCTCCTTTAATTAGTCCAATGGATATAAGCGAAACCATTCCCCCCATTAATTTTTCAAATTTTGCCAAATCACTGAAATCCCTCTTTGAATGAAATTAGGTGTGACAATAATCAGCCTGAGAATTTTTGTCCCACCTGAAAAATCAGTGTTTTGTGGAGCTGTGCCAGTTCAAGTCCAACTTTAGTGGCACTAACTTCAAACTGCAGTAATGCTACCCAGACATCCTACACCATGTCTAGAACCAAAGGACCTGGCTCTGTCAGTGTATAGGATGCATTGGAACCCCAGGCAGGAGAGCTCTATATTACGACTTTACTCAGATTGGGGGTGCCACTTCTGATGGCCTAACATCTTCTGTGATGCCCCACATTCCCTGCTAGTGACTGCATTATAGGAATAGGGCCAGTCTGGATATTCATTTACCAAGAAGTGGAAAATAAATTAATGTGCACAAAAGCAGCTCTAGTACCCATGCAGGTGACTAACATTACCAGCTGCTAGCAGTTTAAAAAACACACATGGTTTTGGAACAGTATCTTGGACTGAATTGCTCCCCAGGGATACTGCCATGAGAAGGGCAGAGGGAGTTTCTGTTCTATTGCTTGCAACATGTGGGCCTGATCCTGTAAGATTAAGTCATCTTTGAAGGCAATGGGAAGGTGCTCAGCAGGTTGCAGGATTGGGCCCTCTGCTTCAAAAACAAAAGATGGAAAGCAGAAAACCAATCTCCTTTTTGTTAAAGTGTGTGAATGGGACTACATGGTTTTGCTAAATTCAGATTTCTGGTCTGTGTAGGTTCTTATACTGCTCATCACAGTGTTATCTGAGCAGCTCCTTCTATTCATATTCATGACTAAAACGAGTTCCTTTTGGGCACAGGCAGAGGTGAAAGTGGGCCGGTATGGGCTGGTACTGGCCTGTACACAGCCGACATTAACGTCACTGCCCCCGTGGAGGGAGGGGCACCTGCCCCAGGACCCAGCGATTTAAAAGGATCCAGCAGCGGCTGGAGGCCCGAGCCCTTTAAATTGCCACCAGAGCCCTGGGCGGCGCAGGCCAGGCAGCGTGGAAAGGCTGGCTTGGGAGGCTGACCCCCCCCCTTCTGCCCGAGGCCCCACCCCTTCCAGGAGCCCGGAGCCAGGCCCCTATACCAATAAGTCTTTTATCTTACTTTCACCCCTGGGCTTAGACACATTCAGCGCCCACTTAAACAAACCTCCTCCCCCTCTCTCTCCTACGGCCTTCTTCTTTCACTACTCATTCAGTAGTCCAGAGAAATGTTATTTTACAGGACTTATCCATTACTTCATCATACAAAGAACATACAATATAGAAGGGTCTAGGCAGAAAAGGTCTCTCCCCTCCCTCCACAAAAGAAATAAAATTAATAACCAGACAAGCAACTTAGAATTGCAACTAAAAACAGTAACATGCCGGATCCTCAGCTGGTGTAAACTGGATTAGATCCACTGATTTATAAAGAGGCACTATTGCCTCGTGGAGAGAGCACTAAACTAGGACTCAGTAGACCCAGGTTCTAGCCCCGACTCTGCTACTGGCTGGCTGGATGACCTTGGGCAAACCACTTCATTCCTCAGCTCCCCCATCTGTAAAACGGGGAAGATAATGATACTGACCCCACTTTGAGATACACTGATTAAAAGCCCTACATAAAAGAGTAAGGTGTTATTATTGTATAATGACATCATACAGTAGATCAAACAACTCCTCTGAGCCCTCACCAGAACAACCCTGCACCTTTGGCAGGTTTTAATCTATGAATATGCGGTGCATGCTGATTGCCACCAGCGTCCACAAATAATATCCTCACCCTCCTACATATATTCTATTGATGGTATGTGCGCACTCACAGCTGGTAGATTTTTTTTTTATAGATGTATACAAGATCTGTAAAAATCTATTTATAACTGGGGTGGAAGGCAGTTACTTGCTATCGTGGTCATCTCTCACTTATGCAGGGAAAATGCAATGGGCTTGATTCTCTGGTTGCCTAAGACCACTTTGTATTACGTAAGCATAAGAAACGCAAAATAGTCTGAAAGGGAGCGGATAATTTTCCCTGAGCCAAAGAACTCTCCCCTGGCATAAATTTGATAGCAGTGGCTATGCTGCCTTCTGATCCAAGCAGCCTCTTATCCCTATAATATAATATAGGGAAGAAGGGGGCATGCTGGGAGGTGGGAGTGGGGCATAGACAGGAGAGGGAAGGGAGGAGACATGGTTGAATAGAGTTTTGGGACTTTCTGCTGTAGTATAAGTTAGGACTGCACAGAGACATATTCCTAACTTGGGGTGGTGTTGGGCAGCTCTGAATTAGGGTGCTGCAACCAACACCCTGCACTGCCTCTTTCCACTATGGCTCATGTACCTCCCCCATGCCAACCCAAAAGCCAGTGGCATCACAAATACACAAACCACACTATTAGGAGAACACAGAAATGCTATTTCAGGAAATAGAACACAGTTAAACACACACAACTAACAAACAGCATAAAAACGTATAACATTATTAAATTGCAATTTTTATAAGTTCATTTATATTATCTCACTCTTTAAAATAAATCCAGGGGCCTAATTTACTATTAAAGTTTAATTTCATGTCTTGATTTCTGTTCTCTACTCTTAATTTATTCTACAGCCAGCCTTCCAAAAGGAAAAGAGCTAGAACAGCTGGAAAGTTTTACAGCAAGGCTATGTCTAAAAAATAAATTCAGTTGTAACCTCTACTTTCAGGGAACTGCTTTATTCATTTTTAAAATATATTTACTGTTCTATGAAAAGCACAACATAACCATAGCAGAATCCAGTGATCATAATATTGGTCTAATATTTTAAACAGGTCTTAACACAGATTTCCACCAGTCGGGGGTTTCGCAGGACTGTCCTACTTTGACCCCCACAAACCTCCTATCCCACTCAAAGCAGATTTCCTGCGTTCAGGGCTGCCCAGAAGTCTGGCCTGACCACCCCTCCCGTCTCCATCTAGGGAGGGACAGACAGGTCAAACCTGAGTGGCGCCACATCTCGCTTTAGCTACTCAAAATGTAGGGAGATATAGTAACATGTCGAGCAAAATTGGAAATCACAATTCTTTCGCTTACAGCTCCTTTTATCCATGGATCTAGACGTCTCTTAGAGCAGAAAAGTGGATAAATATTACTACCCTGGCTTTTCAGATGAGGAAACTGAGGCTTAGAGTGGATAAGTAATATAGCAAGTTGGTAGCAGAACTAGGAGTAGAATTTAGGTCTCCTAAATTAGCCCCATATGCTAAACACTAGATGGTGCTGCCTCCCGTGAACTTTATAGCAACCACCTAATAGGAATCTCCACACTGCTCCAGGTCCTTCATTACTTCAGAGTCATTAACATTTTGGTAGGTATGATCATATTGGACTGTTAAGGCCTCAGCCTGAAGAAAACAGCCCCGTGGCTGTCAGTCATCAAAGCTCCTTGGGCTTCCTTGGCCATCCAGTTGTATAAGCTGCTCCATATTTACAGAAGGTATTTCCTACTCAGAAGTACAGTAACTACATAACAGCCTTACAATGGACATGTCTACACTACCACTTATATCAGCAAAACTTGTCTTTCAGGGGTGTGAAAAAAACCACACCCCTGAGCAACATAAAAGTTTCACCAGCATAAGTGGAGTGTGTACAGCACTATGTTGGTGGGAGAGTCTTTCCCATGGGCATAGAGCAGCTACATGAGCCATCTTACAGCCACGCAGCTGCTGCATCGGTACAGCTGTGCCACTGTAAACTCACTAGTGTAGACATGGCCACAATCCCCTAATCCTGCCACTTTTCCAGCGGCAGAGTCACAGACTTAACCCAGCTGTGCTATCATGTAATTATGGGAAGGAGGCTGGGAATGTTCAGTGTTGCCTACTGGGCCAGCACGTGGAAGGCTTGAATTCTTGTCTGGCTGATGGAAGAGTCTTTCCCACTCATCTATGCAGCTGAGGTGTGAGAGGCTCTTTCAGTCCCCACACCAGGAGTGAGATCCCGATCCTATGGAAGTCAAGGGACCTTTTTTCCATTAACTTCAGTAGGGACAGGAGTTCAACCCACGTACTTACCTCCTCCCACCAAGCAAACCAGTCCATCACCCCCCACTTCCCATCCCAGTAGAGCTGCAAATAGATAAGTATCCAGTAATTCCCACAGAGTATATAGTGTCACCAAGAGAAGGGGAGACACATGGGGAAAAGACCAAGAGAAAACAGAGTTGCAGAGCATACCAGGCGGGATATTTCCCAGAGGTTCTCCTCCCAACTGCTCTGCCACTGTCGGGCACAAAGAAAGTTTTGATGGGGGTGACTGTTGATCTGGAGAACTCTAACCATTCCCTTGAGTATGCTGCCAATATCCTTAGCCTGTCCAGGTCAGAATGCTGCAGAAACTGTGTTTTATAAGGCTCCGAGTTTAAAGTGTGGTTTTAATCAGAAAAGTAAGTAAAAAAAGCAGCTTCTTACTCAATAAATCTCTTCTCCTTGTGTGTTCAGTCACATCTGCTCACTAGTGCCCAAACCAAGATTTTCGTTTAATATCACACAGCCCAGACAACTAAAAACAAGGAAGTGGAGATCTACTCCTTGTTTATGAATCCTGCTTACTTCTACTCCTATCAATAACTTCACGTGTTCCCATCAGTTACATGTTTCAAACTCACTGAAGCCAGAGGGTTGGCACAGATGTTATGGAAGGCAGTGAAATGGGGGCAGAATGAGTCTTGCAGAACCTTTTATTTCTGGTTAATATTATTGTTTGTAGTGCCTAGGAATTGGGTACTGTAAACTTTCAGCCTGGTGTTGTCAGCAGGAAAAAGGGCCATGTTCAATTTTCTAGGAAGTCCCTCTGAAAAATTAAGTTACACGGACTCAACAGAAACATAGGAAACTATATGTATGACCCTGGGTGCCCCTGACAGGGAATGCTTTCCACTCACAAGCAGTGACTCCAGGGGTTTAAAACAAAGAATTTTATCATGGGGGTAAAAAAGGGGACAACAGAATAAACTTGGTAAAGCCACCAATTAACATATTAGCAATCTCTATTAGATAAGACTCCACTCCCTGACCTCACCCCCCAATCCCACTCCTACTCCCCAGCATGCCTTAACAATAATCCCACCTTCAGTTCTCCTCTGGCAGCTGAGAGTGACTGACGGGTTCTGGCCACTTCCCACCTCCCCACTCACAGTTAGGTATCCTGAGTCAGTGGAGTCCAAGGATGCTGGCAGGTCAGTGCTGCCTGGAAGGCTCTGGGGCCTCTACCACCTGGTCTAGCTGAGATGGATTCAGCTTTGATTGCTGGGTAGGGAGGAGAGCACCAGAGTACCTCAGGTGAGCTGTCATTATCTGAGACTTCAGCTCAAGCCACCTCACCGCCAACATCAGTGTCAGTGCCACGTCTGTGCTGTCTGCCGCCTCAAAAGCGCCTCCGACCTGCACCATCCACAGTCTGAGCTCCACCGCTGTCTGACACGTGAGCTCTGTGCCATCTGCTATTTTGTAGCTGCCTCAGCTCAGCATTTTCAAGAGGGGTCAGTGGTCTACAGGACTCTTAACAGAGACCCAGCAGAAGGTAGGAGTCTCACTCTTTTTTTTAAACCATCCAGCTTCCCCTACCAACTGTGCCTGACCATGGTCTTGGCTAGGGTGACCCCATGCATATTTTGTGTAGATCTCCTATCCATTAGGGTCAATAGGATTTTATTGCCCTCAAGCTCAAAAAACTGTAGTTTAGTCCAGATGTCCCCAACTGTCACCTGAAGAAGAGCTCTGTGAAAGCTCAAAAGCTTGTCTCTCACTACAACAGATGTTGGTCCAATAAAAGGTATTACCTCACCCGCTTTATCCCACACATACTGTAAGTGAAATGCAAATAAGGCCTGGCTTATTCAGTCATTTCCTCTTGTCACCAACATATGCCAACAGAGAGCCTCATCCCCAGTGGAGTCTCTATCCACTTGGAGTTCTGTCAGTCAGTCAATTGGTCACTCTTCTTTCTTTTCACCAATAGGTGTCAGTAGTGAATTCCCTACTCTTTAGGGCTTCAGGCCACAGGGCTTAGGGTAGTATTCCTTTAAATAGTTTGGGAGCCCATGGGCATTCCTGTCCTCGATTGCAGAAGCCACCAGGACCCGTTAAGAGCAAGGTATATGTATGTAATGAGGCCTTGTATGTTTGCATATAGTTAGTCAACAGTTATCTGGAACCCAACCAGGTCCCTGTGTTTGCCTCACATTATTAATGGTGGGTAGAGAGCAAAGACACAGCACCCTTTATACTGTGGTAGTTCATGAAGACAGAGGAAGATACTCCCTTATCCTGAAGGGCATAGAGAAGAAGGGAAGATCCCTTCATTGGTGTATTTCAGATTAAGTTAGCAGGTCTGGAAATATTGGTTGTGGGGTAGGATCTCTTTTCTTATAACGAGAGCATTTTTTTGTGGAGATTGCGACACAATCATGGAGCTTCACAATGCCATTTTTACAGAGTAGAACTGCACTTTAGAAAGCAGGACATGATGCTTGATGCCATAAACAGAAGTTGTGAATACTATTTGACTATCAATGTAACAGGCTATTTCTCTTCTGTTGAAAGCTCTTATTCAGGGCCTCTTCTAACCTGCCAAGTTTTTGAGAAGTTGGACTACAAGTATTTACTTTGCACCATATGGCAACCTCAGTGCACTGAATTTGGAGAGGGGGTGGAATAGAAAAGAGAGCAGTTTTACCATTCCAAAGCAATAAAATGGAAAAATAAGCAAGCAAATATGAACCGTGCAACAATGACAATTGGGTTTGGCCCCTGTTATAGACTTCCCTTTCGGAGCTGAGAACAGTAGGTAAACTCAGTGACAGAACAGCTTCTTCAATATTTATTCATAGGAACATAGTAACAGAACCCTTCAAAGAGAAAAGGGTTAATATAACAAAAGGTCTACCAACATACGGGCTTAGCTAATGCTTTATACCCCCTCAAGACCTAGGTAGGTCCAACTTATCCTTGGTGCTCCTGCTGTTCTGGGGACTAAGGCTTTGTCTACACTAGCACTTTCTCAGTACAACTTTTGTCAGTCAGTGCTGTGAAAAAAAACACACCCCCTTGACCAACGTAAGTTTTACCAACAAAAGCACCGGTGCGGACAGCGCTATGTCAGGGGCAAATGCTCCGACTAACATAGCTATGGCCGCTTGTTGGGGGTGCTTTAATATGCCGGCGGGAGAGCTTTCTCCCATCTGCATAGAATGGCTACAAAGGAGGTCTTACAGCGGTGCAGCTGCAGCCATACAGCTGTGCTGCTGTAAGGTCTGTAGTGTAGAGACAGTCCATTTCCTGCAGACTCTGCCTCTGTCTCAGCTTCAGGGTTGAAGCGTTTAATCCCTCCCAAAACCTTTGTTTCATTTTCTCTGCTAGGATTTCCCACGTCCAGGGTCACCAGACAGCCTATAGATCAGAGCATTGTGGTGATAAGAATTGACACCTGTATTGTTTCTTAAGCATCAACAGCCATTGACTTTGCAGACCTGAAGAAGGCAGCCAGGATTGAGTTAATGCATTGCACCCATGTACCCAACAGTAATCAGACAGACAGACAGAGGGACAATATTCATAAAAACACGGTACAGATCTCATTCCTTGCAGCTCCAAAAGTATCTGAGCACCTCACAATCTGGAATTTATTTACCCTCATAACCCCCCCGGTGAGTTAGAGCACTGCTATCATTCCCATTTTACAAATGAGGCCCTGGAGACTAAGGGTATGTCTAACTACTGCAGTGGTGCATGTCCATACCACCCTGCTTGGGTCGGGTTGGGGGGGGGGGTGCATCCTCACCAGGAGCACTTCCACTGACCTAAAAGGAGCAATGTGGGGAGCTGAGCTCCCAGTGGGCTGCCGCCCCTCCCCCCTCGGCTCCCCATTCCCTGGTGGTGGGGGGGGAAGCTGCCTGAGGCTTCTTGCCCTCAGGGAACAGGGCCCAGCCATCCAGGCTCCTCATCCCAGCTGGGAGGGAGGTCCATTCTTACCCCAGATCCCACCCAGGGGGTGGGGTCCAGCCACCCAGCTCTCCAGTGGAGTGGGGGGCAGCTGGGCTCTAGCTGCGCAGCTTTCTTACCAATTTCACAAAGAGAGCTAACAACTGATTTAAGTCAGGCAGTGTCTACACAGACCCTGCGTCACCCTAACTACCCTGACAAACCTTATGCCTCTCGTCAGTTATGTCAGTGTAGAAGGGCACTTACATCAGCAGGACAAGGCTGTAGTGTAGACACTGACAAATTAGGTCGACCTGTGTAGTGTGTACACAGTACTCCAACTGAGGCCTTACCCATGCAGTTTAAAGCGGGACAATTACCTCCCATGTTTTACACAACACTGGTATTAATACATCCCAAAAGAGTAGCCTTTTTTGAAACAATGTTACATTGTTGACTCATTCAATTTGTGATCCACTATGACCCCCAGATCCTTTTTACAAGTACTAACTTCTAGTCAGTTATTCCCCATTTTGTAGTTGTGCAGTTGATTTTTTCCTTCCTAAATGAAGCACTTTGCACTTATCTTTAGATGTATGCTTGTTGAAGTCAGACTAATTCTCCAATTTGTCAAGACTGTTTTAAATTCCAACCCCTCCCAGGCTGGTGTCATTATGCAAATTTTATAAGCACACTCTCCATTCTATTATCCATGTCATTAATGAAAACATTGAACTGGAATATTGTCCAGTACTGACTTCTGCAGGAGTCCACTAGATACACCCCACCCGTTTGACAGCAAACCATTGATAACTATTCTTTGAGTATGGTTTTTCAACCAGTTGTGGACCAACCTTATAGTAATTTCATCTAGACCACATTTCCCTACTGTGCCCATGAGAATGTCATGTGGAACTCTGTCAAAAGCTTTCCTAAAATCAAAATATATTACATCTACTGCTTCCTCTCATCCACTAGGCCAGTAACCCTGTCAAAGAAATCGGGTTGGTTTGGCACGAGTTGTTCTTGACAAATCCATGCTGACTATTTCTTTCAACCCTATTATCCTCTAGAAGCTTACAAATTGATTGATTAATAATTAGCCCCCGTATTTTTCATTGTTGATGACTGCAATGTGCGTGGTATGAATGTAGCCATGATTGCTTACACAAGAATCACACATACCACTTTGTTCACAGCCCCCAGCTTCAGCTAAAAATTGTGAAAATGGGTTAACTTTGCTGTGCATTATTCTGTGTGGGTAGCCCTTACACTGTGTAATACTATACAGCTTCAAAGCATTAGTAAATATTTACTAACATTCTGTTTAACCCCAATGAATGCAATTCTGGCTTTAATATTGTAAACAACATTGGAGAAAGGAGGAAAGCGTGATAGGTGTTGCATGGAAGATCCTTGAGCTTGGCAGGATGGTTCAGAAGGCTAGGATATAAATGTGTTCAGCAGTTGTCATCACTTAGCAGTTTAAAGCTCAGGTGTGTAGCACATCCTTCCAAAATATACTGCAAAGGGCAAGAAATCACAGCAAATGATTAACCACCATGTCCAGGTAGCAGCATATTGTTCTACCCCTGAGGAGACATTCTGAGGCTTTAAAATAAGTACTAAATTTAAGGTAAGGCTGCAGACTTGTTGCCATCTTAAAAAGATTTCTCCATAGCAACCAAATTCCTACTGCCTGATGTTAGTTTCAGTGTAATTTAGCTGTAGTGTCAGGCATTATACCCTCCTGGCTTAAACTGGCCTTGCTCTGCTTCCTGGTCATTGGTTCACAAACAGTAACTGACGAAACAGAGCCAGGCATAGTTGTAGGATAGAAATCTCAAGCAATGCTCAGGCTCTAGAGTTTGAATGCCAGCAGCCTGTGCCCCTGTTTGCATTCCTGCCCCCTGGTGCCAATTCAATCTCTGCTGGAACCTGGCCTCCTTTTTCTAATGCCACTCAACATAGTAAGTTACTGTCACTCATCTGCTAGGCTTACCCATACTTTCAGGATACCTCCTGGCTTTTTTAAATATATCTATCTCTATCGATCAGGCTAGCTGGGCATACATTCTTGGGGCAGTAGTACAGAGCTGGACATGTTAGTTGGGCCTCTGCATAACACTCAAAGCATTAAGTCTCTGTTCTTCCATGTTCTTGTGCAAGGGCTTGATGAAACTCCAGAACAGCACCTGAAGCTAGGGAAGCCCCACTGTCATTACAACCAAGTCAGGGAGTTAGTCATAAGCTTAAAAACAGTAGTGTTGACAGGACCTAAACTGTCCCCATAAGTATTATGTGGAGAATAAAGTAGTTTGATTTAAAAAAAAAAACAACTAAACATTCACCTCGGTTTGCCTGTTTGATGTTACTCTGCCTGACTGCTTAGAGTTAATCAAAGGAAGCAAATATATGAAATAATCAGAGATAAGGCTCCTTAAATGAACAATAGGGGGAGATATGAGTTGGGGAGTGCTTCTGCCTGATTCCATTCAGGCTAGCAAGGTTTACTATTCCCAGGTCTGAGCTTAGGATCAAAGGGGATACTAAACCTTAAGGGACCTGGCCCAGGGAAAAGAAGGGGTTGAGTGGGTTATCTGCAGCAGCTGGAAAGGAGTCAGACAAGCTGCAGCAAGCAAATGGTCATACCAGCTCAGAGAAGGAAGCAAGCAGGGTGACAGTTGCAAGGAAAGATGAAAGTTTAGGTAAGGGGAAATGTGCATATAGGCCATTATTGTTTTATCCCTTTACTCAGGGATAAGTAATGCTATGTACCTTCAAGTGAAAGAACACTGCTTTGTTTTGAAGAAACTGTTTTTGCAGTTTTAATCGGCTACTGGTCATAGGCCCCTAGAGGAAAAGGTTTACAGATGCCTAACAGCTGGGCAACAGGGGAGCTGCCACCAAGAGATTCAGTTCTAGAGTGATGGAACCAGGCATTTCAACCTTTGAGAGAGATGAAATCCAGGCCTATCACCTGAGGAATGGACTTACAAAAGACAGAAAGGGAAATAAAGCACAGCTCACACTGTAACAGTGACGTATTCTGTATTATTGCCCAAGGCCTGACAGCAAGTGGCATTCTAAAGCCATGATTTTAATGTTTTTTCTTTTAAATAAGAAAGGCTGGAGTGAAGTGAATGTTAACTCTATTTCCTAACATTAGCCAGATTTGCTTTTTTAAATGAATGGCATTTATTCCCTGACCCTAATATTTATTTACCCAGCTGCTGTGTATTTTGACTTTCAGAACAGCCTTTAAAACCTTTGCCTGCAGGCAGTCAGTGGATTTCCTGGCCAGCAACTCTAATAGACTTTACGTCAGGAAATGGTGATGGCTTCTACCATTTGATAAAGGAATAAAGGTCAATCACTGTATTCGTCCCTTCTCGTTATTCCTATGTCCCTAGGGTTGCATCTATTCAGATTGATGACTTACTGGACAGCAAGGGTATTGTCCTATGTACACACACTAAGCTTTTGCATTTTCTTCAGCATTTACTAGGACAGTCAATCGAGTCCATTACATCAGTATTACCATTACTATTGTTTTAGGTTTCCTATTTCTCTATTGCCACTGCCTTTATCCAGCATTCAGCAGTAGTTTTAAAAACAGCTGACATTACCCATATCATTCAACAGTTTCATACGTTATCAGGCCAGAAGGGAGTACTGTGATCATCTAAACTAACCTCTTACATAACAGACCATAGGACTTCCCTGAATTAACTCCTGTTGAACTACAGCATATCTTTTAGAAAAATATCCAGTCTTGATTTAAAAGTTAGTGACTGAGAATCCACCACAACCTTTATGATGTTCCAAAGTTAATTACTGTCTCTGTTAAAAAAACAAAACCAAAAAATCACCTTATTTCTAGTCTGAATTCATCCAAGTTCATCTTCCAGCCCTTGGCTCTTGCAGTACTGTTTGTTGTCTGCTAGACTGAAGAGCCCTCATCACATTTTTGTTCCTCATGCGAGTACTTACTGGCTCTGATCAAGTCACTCCTTAACCTTCTCTTTGTTAAACTAAAACCAGATTAAGCTCCTTAAATCTATCACTATAAGATAGGTTTTCCAATCCTTGATTTATTCCTGTGGCTCCTCTCCTATACCTCTTCAAGAATGATGTTGATAAACTGGATTTTTGACACCAGAACTGCACACAGTATTCCAGCAGCAGTCACACAAGTGCCAAATAGAGAGGTAATATAACCTCACTACTTCTACTCACGAATCTCCTGTTTACACATCTCAGGATCACATTTGCCTTTTTGGCCACAGCATCACAGCTCATGGTCAGCTGATTATCCACCATGACCCTCACTTCCTTTCCAGGGTGTCTGCTTCTCAGTACAGAGGTTCCCATCCTGTAAGTATGTCCTACATTCTTTGTTCCTAGATCACTTTACTTTAGCAGTATTAAAATACAGTTTGCTTCAGGCTAAGTTATTAGTAATCAAGATCAATTTGTATCAGTTACCTGTCATTATTTACCACTCCTCCAATCTGTGTTTTATCAGCAAGCTTTCAGTATAAATTTTCTTTTGTATTATTTATTCAAATTTTAAATAGTAGGACTCCACTAGAAAGACACACAGTCAATGATTCCCCATTTACAATTACTTTAAGACCTACCAGTTAGCCAGTTTTTAATCCATCTACTGTGTTCCATCTTGATTTTGTATCATTCTAGTTTCTAATAAAAATGTCATGCAGTGTCACGTAAAATGCCTTACAGGAATCTATTACATTAACACTTACCTTTATCAACCAAACTTGTAATCGCATCAAAAAATACACTATGGCAGGATTTATTTTCCATGAACACATGTTGATTGGCATTAATTATTATGTATAAATTGTCCATGCAGCTAATGCTGCATAACCCTTCTCCCAACAAAACTCTAGTGTCAGATGTATGGCAGAGAAGTCCAGGCTCTTCAGGTCTCTTCGTTTTATCATTGGTATTGCAGTAGCACGTAGGGCCCAGCCTCATTGTGGTAAGCAGTGTAAAACTGAACTGCAAAGCTTTAAAAAAATTGTTTAATATCCTTGATCATTGAAGATGTAAGCTTCAAATACACATTTAAGTGTTAAAACAAGGGCAGTCATTTGTTAATCTGTGGTTTCATCTGAAGTGCTGGAAGAGTCAGATTATACTTTACAATCACAGTCTCAGGAGACAGCTTGTTTGAGTTGGTCTGATTTTTGTAGATATAAGTCTCGTTACTTGAATTAACAAATACTTTTATACAGTATCCTTAAAAGGGATGCCATGGGATGCTTTATGGCATTATGAAAAAAAGTTATTAAAAAGCAGTGGCATATCCACATACCCTTAGTGTTGAAGTAGTAGACTGGGTACTCCAAAATAGAATGAAGTCTACAGTTATGGAACATATCTCTTAAAGGCCCATCTCAAAGGTCCCTATGGTGTTAAGGTGTAACTTGAACAAACCAATGATTTGCCAATTCTGAGCTCAACAGAAGGTCTAGGATATTACACATTAATACATGTAATTATTAATTAAAATTTTAAATAGTGGGACTCTATTAGAAAAGATGGGTTAGATATAAAAGACTGTAACCATTAATTCTCTTAAAATCAAGTAACAATTTCAAGTCCACATAGAATTTGATGGGAGCCAACATGGGAAGTAAAACATGGGTCATATTCTATCAACTGGGAACCTGTAAGGCATTTATCAGGCCCTCTGCCCATGGGCTAGACTATTTAATGTGTTTATCCAGCTGCTAAGATGGATTCAACTACTATAGAATGTATGCTTTCATTTAAAGTAAAATGAATGATGTTGGCTTTGATGGGAGTTGGATCAGGTCTTAGGAGAGCTATGAAGTGTCTTCTGGTATTTGCTTAATGTGGTATGTATTTAGATTTCAATTTAATGAAAACATTAATTTTTTCCAAGTAACTTAGAAGAATGGTATGCTTAATTTGCAGATTCAGTTTCCCCTCCCCAGGAGCAATCCTGGATGCAACTAAAGTTACTAATTAAAAGTGTACAGTGTTTAGATAACAGTTTAAACAAATTAAACCATGTAATTTAGAAGCCTTTTCCACCTTTCCCACTAAAATTTTGTAGTTTTAAAGTAATTTTTAACATGCACTCATAAAATTACATTAAAAATAGATCTTTCCTAAGCATCTTCCCAGCAAAGAATTTTTTGTATGATGTGTAAATCAGATTTTAATCTACTAAAGGGCACACACCAAAACTTTACATGAGTGATGCAAAGATCCTTTAGAAAATGAATTTGCTCAGGTGCACATATGGTTCATAACTGCATGTGCATGCCTACAAATATAGGGGCACAAACAGTTTTGAGAATATATCTCATCCGCACAAAGTAGCAAGGGACTGAACAGTACTCAGAACCTGTAAACAAAGGGAATACAGTTGGCGTTTTGGAGTGACAAGGGACAGCTAGGAGAGAAAAGACTAGAGAAACAGAAGAATCCTTGTACCTTATTTTCCAGCAATGACTTTCAAGGGACTAATACTACAGTCAGTGAAAATGGTTCTCCATCATCTACAAGAGGTGATGAAAACACCAGATAGTTTCCTGAAGAGCTTAAGCTGTTCACAGGAGCTGGCTGTTGCTTTGCCTATCTTCACAAAACAGTGATTACAGAAGTGCTCTTCTGGTTCCTGGAATCCTACCTTATTTGAAATTGCAAGGTACAAGTGCAAAGCCTTCATTACTATATTTTCTTATTTTTCTGATTCAGCCTTAGAAATTTGCATCAGACGGAGTTCATTCTCGATAAATGTCTAAAGCATCTCAGCAAATTTGTGTCTCTAGAAAAAGGACAAAAGTTTAAAGAAGTGTTAATTTGAACAGCCTCATGAGAAAGAAAAAGCAGGATAGTTTAGGCCATTTTCTTTTTATTAATAATATAAGTTCTATAATCTCTTAACATTACAACTGGAGTTTTACAGTTAATTTCACACTAAATGACACACACTGTTTGGCTTAATTAGCAGAAAGTTGAACCTTGAAAGATACTAATTTCAAAGACTGAGAAACAGTGTACGTTTTCTGGATTTCAGTATTTATGCATCCTTGCTCTTTTGGTTAGGTTGGTTTCAGTTAATTAGCATTATTATGGAAGAACTATTTAACTTGGTCTCTGTTCACAGCTGTAAGGAAAAGGGGACATCTTTATATGTATCCTATCAAAATAAGCAACGTGCACAGTACTGACAAAGCCATGAAGAGATCTGATGTTCCTTCTGGCCTTCCAAGCCGTAAACCTGTACATGTTACTTCTTAAAAGAAGTTCCCTGTAATGACATTACACCCAAACTTCTGTAAGAGTGACTGAATGGTATATCCTACTTGTAAAGAGATATAACAGTCAACACCCTCATTCTACAGCTTTGAATTTTACTGAAAACCAGAGAAAACTAGCAGTTTCTTTTAAATACAAGTGGTGACAAAGTTAGCTAAAACTGCTTGTTTTGTACTGGAAACATGGCCAAGGTACCTCACACAATGAAAAGTAATGCGCATTGCCAAGACTACACAGACGATCTGCATAGACCAAGCTCCATCTTTGAACAGACTGCAGCTACACTAAGTGAAGCCTGTGTGAAAGAAGAGAGAATAGGGGAGGAAAAATGTTGGAAGACTTAATTTAACATTAAAAATAGTCTTTTTTTACAATTGGTTGTGCTTCCTTTTTGTACTTTTGTCTCCAGTAGATGTGTTACAAGAATATAACCAACACTTTTTATCTGGTATGTTGATTTTCAAAAAGTACTGAAACGCTGAATCTCTCACTTTTTGAACTACTAGAGTTATGTATATTTTACAGATGCAGGGTTTTAAATTAGGCTTTGAACAATCCATAAGACACTGTTTAAAAAAAGAAAATTAAGAAGAAACTAAGCAAAATGGCTGTAAGAAGTGTACTAATTAGAATTTGTTCATATTAATTTGCAATTTACCATTTTCTCAGGCCTGTCCACTGCTATTACTGCATGTAGGAGCTCCAAGTTATTTCACTTTATTACACAAGACAAGACTAACTGATGTAAATTTTTACTTTGTGATATCAACTTCACATCCGGTTATAATCACAGATTTCTGGGTGCACAGACGACTGCATGAGAAGAGATTTACCTGTACAACTTCCATTAACATATAAAGGATGGGGAAACATGGTTAGGAAGGTAACACCGGGAGGGGAAACCGTAGCATTTGTAGTGCCAGATAGTACTTTAAATCAAATGAGCCAACAAGACTTTGGAGACAGCACAACTTGTTCATATTGAGTAAAACTGCCATAAGGAAACCAAGTCCTTCTTACTGTAATTCTACTTGTGTTGTCATATTCCAAAAAGAAAATGGTTTTCACGTATCCATTCATTCATAAATCTGATTCTTCAGAGTTAGACATGCTGTGTATATTGAGGCACATATTTACTGACTTCTAGCAGAGTGATACTAGTAGTCAGCAGGATTCCAGCAGCAGACATGTAACCACCATTTGCACAGTATGCAAAATTGAGAAATCCTCAGCATAAAAAAGAAAGATTACAGATTCACCTTGTTGAAAAGTACATGCTGTACATGTTGAATAAGGAACACTTACCCATATAGTGCTGGAAGTCAGAGCTTCCTAAAACTAACTATGATTGCAAATTTTTCGGTGCTGCTGAAACATGAACTCCATGGGCCAAAACTTTAAAAGTAAAATACAGGAAGGCTGGATTCACTTTTTAAACTAAAATGTCATGAAACAGATTAAAAAAATTCTAGCTGCATTAAAAATACCACAGTAACTTCCTATTTTATGACTCAGACTATAATGAATTGTTTTAATTTGTTATCTTTTGAATTCATATATTTGAAAGTGCTATTTGGGTAGTCATGGTCTTTTAGGTGATTTTTAATCAGCTATTAAGAACATAAGAATGGCCACACTGGATCAGACCAAAGGTCCATCCAGCCCAGTATCCTGTCTGCCGACAGTGGCCAATGCCAGGTGCCCCAGAGGGAGTGAACCTAACAGGTAAGGATCAAGTGATCTTTCTCCTGCCATCCATCTCGAGCTTCTGACAAACTGAGGCTAGGGACACCATTCCTTACCACCCTGGCTAATAGCCATTAATGGACTTAACCTCCATGAATTAATCAAGTTCTCTTTTAAACCCTATTGTTGTCCTAGCCTTCACAACCTCCTCAGGCAAGGAGTTCCACAGGCTGACTGTGCGCTGAGTGAAGAACTTCCTTTTCTTTGTTTTAAACCTGCTACCCATTAATTTCATTTGGTGGCCCCTAGTTCTTATATTATGGGAACAAGTAAATAACTTTTCCTTATTCACTTTCTCCACACCACTCATGATTTTATATACCTCTATCATATCCCCCTTTAGTCTCCTCTTTTCCAAGCTGAAAAGTCCTAACCTCTCTAATCTCTCCTCATTTGGGAACCGTTCCAAACCCCTAATCATTTTAGTTGCCCTTTTCTGAACCTTTTCTAATGCCAGTATATCTTTTTTGAGATGACATCTGTAAGCAGTATTCAAGATGTGGGCGTACCATGGATTTATATAAGGGCAACAAGATATTCTCCGTCTTATTCTCTATCCGTTTTTTAAGGATTCCTAACATCCCGTTTTCCTTTTTGACTGCTGCTGCACACTGCGTGGACGTCTTCAGAAAAGTATCCACGATGACTCCATGATCTTTCTCCTGATTAGTTGTAGCTAAATTAGCCCCCAGCATATTGTATGTATAGTTGGGATTATTTTTGCCCAATGTGCATTACTTTATATTTATCCACATTAAATTTCATTTGCCATTTTGTTGCCCAGTCACTTAGTTTTGTGAGATCTTTTTGAAGTTCTTCACAGTCTGCTTTGGTCTTAACTATCTTGAGCAGTTTAGTATCTGCAAACTTTGCCACCTCACTGTTTACCCCTTTCTCCAGATCATTTATGAATAGGTTGAATAGGATTGGTCCTAGGACTGACCCTTGGGGAACACCACTAGTTACCCCTTTCCATTCTGAAAATTTACCATTTATTCCGACCCTTTGTTCCCTGTCTTTTAACTAGGTCTCAATCCATGAAAGGATCTTCCCTCTTATCCCATGAGAGCTTAATTTACATAAGAGCCTTTGGTGAGGAACCTTGTCAAAAGGCTTTCCGGAAATCTAAGTACACTATGTCCACTGGATCCCCCTTATCCACATGTTTGTTGACCCCCGCAAAGAACTCTATTAGATTAGTAAGACATGATCTCCCTTTACAGAAACCATGTTGACTTTTGCACAACAATTTATGTTCTATGTGTCTGACAATTTTATTCTTTACTATTATTTCAACTAGTTTGCCCGGTACTGACGTTAGACTTACCGGTCTGTAATTGCCAGAATCACCTCTAGAGCCCTTCTTAAACAATGGCGTTACATTAGATATCTTCCAGTCACTGGGTACAGTAGCTGATATAAAGGAGAGCTTACAAACTATAGTTAACAATTCCGCATTTTCACATTTGAGTTCTTTCAGAATTCTTGGGTGAATGCCATCTGGTCCCAGTTACTTGTTACTGTTAAGTTTCTTAATTCCAAAACCTCCGCTAGTGACACTTCAATCTGTGACAATTCCTCAGATATTCTAAATTAGTTATAAAATAGCTTCCAAGTTTTGGTTAGATATGCAGTATTTTTCAAGCAATAGGACGATAGAGTATGGTCAATTTAAAATAAAATGAGTATTAAATTATGTTGTCAGACTATGGTGTTATAATCTGTTAATTTATAGATTATAAAATTATAATCTTTAATGTTTTATTACTAAAATTGACAGCTAATTATTTTAGAATAGTTTAAAAACACAAATGCCTCGATTTTAAATTTAGGTTTTTCATGTGAAGGTTACTTCTATAAAGGTGTCCAAACTGCCCACATAGAGTTGTATAGCAGTTAGCTAATTAGACAGTATGTCCTCATAAAGATAGTTTACATTTTGAGTTACTACCCAATATGATTAAATACTTTAAATATCAAAAGTTGGATTATTTGCTTTAAGAAAAGAATCCATGTCAAAATATGAATCATGAATATTGACAAACAGTTTTAAATTTTAATTTCACTTGTTTTAAGATCCTGGTTTTAATGTAAAATTGTTTCAGGACTGATATTGTTTTACAGATTGTTTAAGAAAATAAATTCCATATTTTTGATAATATGGAGGACTACATTTGCAGCTCCTAGTTACGTAAACCAGTAATTCAGAAAGGCCAATAAAGAAATTAAAATTGGAAACTTCATTTTCAGACAGTATATTCTCCATTTTAGATTAATAAAACTGTTTCAACCTTGAAACTGTTGAGACCTGTTTCAAGATACAGTGCTGGACAAAGTTTTATTTTAAAATAGCCAAAACATTTGCTATTGGGGAAAAAAGGATTATTTTGCATCTACACAAAAATAAAGTGAAACTAGACACATTAGGAATGCAGTGTTCATGAAGGCAATAATTTTATGTAACAAACCTGTTAATATACAATGAGAAATGTCTGCTGTTCTGTACAAAACTTATGACTGACTGACTAGCATATTAAAGAAGATTATCCCAGCAATGCAAATACAACTCAGGCTACACTGTAGTTAAGTATTCTTCTCAAAGATTTTAAATTTTTCAATGCTGAAAGGGAGACTGACAAGCCAAACTTCCTACAGAACTATGTTGCATCTTTTAAACAGAAAGCCTACATTTATACTGCTACTTGCTTAACCCTTCAGCACACAGAAGTATTCCCTTAGTGTAATCCACCTCTCATGTGCTTCCCAGCAACTTTCCTCTAGCAAGAGGCTGAGTGAGCAGCTGTTTATGTAGACAACACCAACGTCAGTCTTTGTTCTTCTTGCAGGGGATGCTTTAATAAAGAACAGCTGGCTTCATCCAGCATGGAAACAACAATCGTTGGCAGTACTGCCTAACCAAACTTGGAATGCTATATCTGCATTTGCAAGCTGGTATATACCTTGATGTGCCTCTGCCAGGTTGTGTTTTAAGAGAGGTTTAGGAGTAGAGTCAGTAAATCTGTGAATGTTAATAGTGAATGTTTACATTTTATTGGAGGAAAACCAATATAAGAAAGATATTAGCTTTTGAAGTTCAGTCCATGTTATATTTGATTACTGGGATAACAGTACAATGAGGCTAAAAATCGTAATTTTGAAATTTTCAGATAGTAAGGGTTTTATAAAAGGTTCCTGTTTCCAAAGATGTTATTGGGGTCCACATATTCTTTGACAGACTTAAGCATCCCCAAGCCAACGTCAGAGATACTCTCCTTCATCCACTGCTTTCGCAACTTGCCCACTGGAAAAACAAAAACAAAAATGCTTCAATATGTGGCATGATACTAGGAGCCAATCAATCTTACGACCATGAATGAATAAACACTGTGTGATAAATGCTTTTATTCAAAAATGAGAAATGTTTTGCTTTATTTGATTTATTGAGCCTACCAGACTATCAAGCTCATTAAGCTCAGTGTACTCCCAGAGGAAGCTTGTGTTCTACACTGTCTACTTTCTTTGCAAACTATGAAATTTAGATGAAGTTTAGGTTGAAATCATGTGTCAGATTACAAATAGTGAAATGGTAATTGCATACATTTTTAAAAGAGCCCCATACCCTCATCTTATTAAGAAATTTAAAAATGTTAGGAGGAAATAAATAAAAATAAGACGTATCAAGAATTGTTCTGCTTAGCCTGTGCAGGAAACAGTAAGTTTTAACCACTAAGTAAATATGTTAAAAGTGACCTTCAGTTTAAAATAGGATCAGCCTAAAAACCCATGGAAATCTCTAACGGAGAAATTAAAACTGGTAAAGTATAAAATGTAATATTCACTCACCTAAAAGTGGCGTGTTTCAGTTTAGACAAATCTCTACATAAAATACATTCTCGGTAGTTGTGAATATAAATTCACACTGTGGAAGCCTAATTTTCAGAGGTTTTTTTACATAGAGTTTTTTCTAAATTATATATGACAGAAATTTACATTTGTTGGCTAAAACAGCAATTTATCTCAACTTCTGTCACATAAACAAACAAGTTATTTTAATGGTTAACTTAAATGGACACTTTATGGGAATGTTATTTATTAATTAACCAAGTAATCAACCCTGATTTAATAGGTCAATCAAAATAGGGGACATTCTTTCATTACAGGATAGCATTTAGCTTGCCGGCCTAAGATACAATCCATTTGTCAGGAGGAGGTGATATACTACACTATCTGCCTCTCGGAAATCTTTAAGAGTATCTGAAGCTAAATTCCAACCATCTTTTGTGTCCCATTCTCAGGGTAGCCATCAAACTGTCATCAGAAAAATGAATGATGGGGACATCACTGGAGAACAGAATATTTTTGTTTATACTTTAAGGAATATAAACTAGCTACAGTGCTGACTGAAAGAAAGCAGTGTAAAATATTGCAAAAAATGCTGAAAAAACAATCCTGAAATGTAGTAAAAATGACTATTTGTACATGTGTATTAAGTGTGTAGTAGAGATATTAAAATTCATATGCAATAAGAGTAACTGTCAGTCTTATTTCATAGTCTTCCCATAAGAAATCCCCCTCTGTAATATCTTGTCATTACAATCTATTGTCTCCTAAGCAAAGTGATATTTTTGCCTAGTTAAATTAATAAACTATAAAGATGGTGGATATGGCTTGACCATCACTTCAAGCAATCCACACTTTGGCAGTTAGAGACAAGGAGTTGAAGAACGCTCATTGCCATTTTCAACCGTTATCTGTAATATAGTTTCAGTGAATGTGTCCTGTGGTTACGAATGTAATTGTCCTGAAAAGACTGCAAACAACTGCTCCAACAAGATGGAGCACATTAGAACCACAGCAGGATGCCCAACAGCTAGCATGCCTGCCTCTTTTTACACCTCTAGTAATAATGCAATTCCATGAGGAACTGAACTACCGTCTGAGCAGACACCAAACAGCCATTGCATATTTAATGAAGTCACTCACCAAGTGCTGGAAAACAGAAGGTGCTTGGAGTGCATCATTAGTTCTGTCAGAGTGATAATTTACACATCTATCTTGTCAAATTTTCTATGGTTTATACTTTTACAATAATAAATCTAACATACATTTGATTAGTGAACTGGAAAGTAAAAAAGCTGTACAGAAGATATATCAGTGGTCCTCCATGAACATATTTGATAAAAGAATTTTAACCCCTTGGTAGCACTGGGCTGTGAGCTCCTGCTGTCCAGGGCTAATGAGTTTTACATAGTCTTGTCAGCTATTGCAATTAATTTTTTTATCTAGAGGTTAAAAACAGAAAGTTAAAGCAATTGTTTTCCTTAGCAAATTTAAATTGTTCTATTTACCATCTTACATGTAACTACAAGGGCATATAATTCAAGAAAAACGCTACACAAAATAATAGGACTTGTGTAGAAAATTCTGGTGTCATTCATACAGAAAGGCAGTGCTAATTTTAGTATCTCACTAAGTTTGCTTCCACCTTGTGAATATTCCATTTGTTTTATCTACACAGGATACCCCATTACATATTAAAGAAATTAACCATCTTCATATATATTAAATATTGAAGGGCCTGGATCTCAGAAGTTTTTAGAGTCTGTGTAGATATATATTCATTCTTTCAAGGGCAGGAAAAAGGAACAAGATTCCTTGAGATGTTTTACTGAAAAAAGTAATTAAGCTTCTTAAAATTACTGGAGCAGCTTAGAGAGACACACAGAGTTGTGAAAAAACTAACTACAAGACAACATCCATCTGAAAGAAAGACTACCTTCCAAAACAAAAAACAGATCTAATTTTGAGCCTAAACGATTAAGAATTACAATAGCTTACTTCTGAATAGAGGAAAATCTCCGGATATCAGGTTTCTGTATTTTAAAAGTTATATTTAAAAGCCACTAAAATTGAACCGACATGCGCATCTTTAACTACACAGCAGCTGTTTATCTATGCTTTTATATCTCACCACAATAGTCGTACTTTGGGGCTGCTACTCTTTTTCCTATTAGTCCTATCAGAATAAACTCTATTCGTGGGATCACGTTGCCTCACCACAATGCAACATCATAATATCCTTCGTAAGACATTTGAGACTAATTATCCAAGGTGAAAAATATGGGACTGACTTTAAGATTTTAAGACAAATGGCAAATGCCCAATCCCAACAAATGTGCTAACAATTGATTATACTGGTGCATAAATAAGTAATCAAAACCAGTCATGTAATTTCAAGCACCATTAGAAACAGGAAAAAGAGATCCACTGTTTGCAAAATGGAACAGGACAAATTCAGCGAGAAAACAAATGTTATTTTTAAGATCCCTATACATTATAGAAGAGATGAAAGCTGCCGTGCAGCTCATTTAGGTCTATACATCTATGTGCAATCTTTATACTGCATTTTCCTCATAAATATGGTTAAGATCTATAAACTATGTGTATAAAATTTTAAAAGTGTATCCTAGGATTCTAACCCTTTAACTAGGTTATAAATAACCAAAGTACAATGAACTTCCAAGCAAATATGCACTTATTCTCTTCCTAAAATGGACAGTGTACTGAAACATTTGGATATTTCACTGATTTCAACTGAAATAGGATGAAAACAGAAGGATTTCTTAATAAATGAACTAGTGACTGGGAGGGGGCAAGGTGTGTCTTTTCCTGTTCAGTGATGCATGAAGAAAATGATGTAAATTTTTTCATGAATTGGATTTTTTTTTTTAAAATATGGGAAGGGAGATGTGCATACATCAATTGGAAGTGCATGTCCAACTTTTGCCAATATGATTCACATTCTCATCACATCAGATCCATTGCTAGAATGCCTCAAGCAACAGTACTTTTTCAGCTGTGATTGTTCATGCATCTTGACATAGTAATCCAGGTTCTTGAAACCTGAAGGCTAGATCACCACAATGCGCTCTATTTGGAACTCTGCCTCAAAAATACCTAGAAGCTTCAGCTAATGCAGTAGTCCAATTTCCAATGAGGCAAGCAGTTACCACATAATGCATACATGGTATGCACTGACAACTCTTTTGGTCAAGAGAGTAGCTGAAAGTGTTGGTTATGGTCTATGGCAGGGGTCAGCAACCTTTCAGAGTGGTGTGCCGAGTCTTCATTTATTCACTCTAATTTAAGGTTTCGCATGCCAGTAATACATTTTAATATTTTTTGAAGGTCTCCTTTTATAAGTCTATAATATATAACTAAACTATTGTTGTATGTAAAGTAAATAAGATTTTTAAAATGTTTAAGCAGCTTCATTTAAAATTAAATTAAAATGCAGAGCCCTCTGGACTGGTGGCCAGGACCCAGGCAGTGTGAGTGCCACTGAAAATCAGCTTGCATGCCGCCTTTGGCACGCGTCCCATAGGTTGCCTACCCCTGTTCTATGGGTATCCTAAATAGTTTGGAACCCACTTTTGTGTGACATTATCTCATGTTTTATCATGACAGTTGTGATTTTATGGATCATTTTACTTTGTGCTTGGGGTGAAGCACTCCAGGACAGATGGGCAGGACACTCTCAATGGAGTGTCCATGCCTAGGGAACCTGCTCTCTGGTGATTCACCAAAGCTAAGGTTAGGCAAACTTCAGGTCACAAAGACCTGTTTATTCAGGACCTTTGACTGACTTACTAATACCTACAATTCTGTTATTAAATGTATTCTGAAGAACTTTTGTTAATAGCCATTTTTGATGATGTAAGATGCCAGGTGTTACGCAGCAGATAGAATGACAAATTTCTGACTGCAAAGATAATGGGAAATGCTCACAATTTAGCATTTTTAATACAATGTAAATGATAAAGCTGGTGTTGCAGAACAATGAAAGTAAAAAATAATGAGTAGTTTAAAGAAGTGTGAGTCCTGAACAGTAAGTTTCTTAGACCAGAGATTCTCAAACTGCGGACTGTGGACCAAGCTCCATTCAGGTGGTTCGCAGATAGTTCCCTCTAAGGAGTGCGTCTGGGTGGCCGCACATGAGAGAATGAAGGGCCACCCTAAGACTTAGACACTTCTGCCAAATCTCCACAGTTTCCATTATCTTTGGCATTGCTGAATCTTACAAGCTAAGCAGGCTTGAGCCTGGCCACTACTCAAAATGGAGACCTCCAAGTTAAAACCCAGCGTACTGCATGAATTGGGGCTGGTGATGCAGCACTGTATTAACTCTATAGCATGGCAAAAGGCAGCATGCTGTTATAGGACAATATTTCAACTGAGATACAGAACAGAGGCCTGACCACTGGTGGCTTTCAGAGGTGGCCTGACATTTAGCAGGAGTAGGGATCCTTGTTCCTGTGGCCATCATGACATTTGATCTTCAGCAATTTCACTCTACCTACTTAAGAATAAACTCCCCTGTTGCATCAACTGGATGAATAGATGGGTCTGTTCCTGTCCTGAAAACACTAGTGTGACACTCGTGATGTAGAATAACTGCTGCATCCAAACCCAGAAGAGACTGATTTTCAAAGCTGTGTGAAATGATCCCTGTATTGTATACAGTACCCCACGTATTCTGCATTTCTGCATGTATAGAATTTTGCCAAACTGCCAAAAAATGCCGTATTTCGACTGTGAAATCTGCCATTTTGTTGTAACCAGGCACCTAACATTGTGCTCCTTGCGCTACCAGCACTCGGCTGTAGCTTCTCCTTTGTGCTGCTTTCAGCAGAAGGAGGGGTGCATTACATAGGCAGCACAAGCCCTGTTGCCCAGTGGAACCAGACAGAGGGACAACAGCTCTCCTGGCCCATCAGGACCATCTTTAATACCTCTGAAGATATGTGACTGGGGGAGGAGCAGGTGTTGGTGAAATGTGGCAGCTGGAGTATAGTGAATGAGCCACATGCACTGGGCAGAGCTTTGTCTCACTGGGGATGCAAAATGTGTGACTGGAGGGGTGAGGAAGGGGACTGAGTGGGACTTCAGAGAAAAGGCTATGGTAGAGAGGCTAGGTGGTTGAGCAGTGGGTGCCAGGCATAAATCCATCCCACTGGACTGCTTTAAATTAATCTAGGGACCCCAATGCCACTGCACTGTAGCCCTACTGTAGCCACACCTCTTCACTTGCGTGGTGTTGGATCTCCTACTCATTCAGAAAGCAAGGACAGCAATATGGGACCCACGAAGAAAGGAGCTTTATCCAACTGTCACATACTCCTCCTAGCAGCTGGATGCTGTTTCTATAGGGACCTAAATATCTAGCCTTACTGGGAGTAATTTTTCCCATGAAACATATATCCTAGAGAAACAGGACACTGAACACTAAGATAAAAAGTAGGCCACTGGATAAAGTAAAAAGGACAGAGTGAAGTATACCATACATCTGCTAGGAACAGTCCAATATTTGTAGGTTACTTATGTGACTTTTTCTGTACCTTTACTGGAATGCCTTACAGTACCCAACAATAAGATAATCAGAGTCCAAAGCATGATATTCTACAACAGAGAAAATGAGGCACTCTTTGCAACAGCCTCCCTACCTCAAATTCCTACTTCAGTCTCTAATAATGTTCAGCAGTGTGGTGTGTCACACTTAGTCCATTAAGAATTTCTCTCCACTTGGAGATATTTCTTATTCTAGAGATAGGCATATTTTAAGTAAAATAAAAATGATTTTGTTTTGTTTTGCTCACACTGGTTGCAGAAGGAAACACTGTCTTGGGCTTTGTTTTAAACTCAAATTAAAATATTTGAAACATTACTTTTTATAACTTGAGTTTATCAAGATTTGAATTTTCACTGCAAGTGGTTGACTGTGTGATTTGGGTCCATACACAAGTTATAGTTTTAAAGATTTTTAGTATAAACTTTGTTTTATAACCTGACCAGTTCTTCCATTACAACAAGCACTGTGAGGATTGAGTTAAGCAGGCTTTATATTTCCTATAGCCTCAAGTCCCAGACTACATCTGTTTTCTTTGATACACAAAACCAGAGTTAAAATAGCTCCATTTATCACAACATGATTGTAGGCAGACAAACCAGCCTGTCTGTTTCCAGATAGGGAAAGCAACTGTTATTAATCACAATTACAGGACAAACACTAAGAGAAATTGCATCAATATTCTCCCTTTCCCCACACAAGAACTCAAAAGCAGTGCTGAGAATGTCAAGACAAGGCCTGAAGGTCAGTAAATAAAATGGATACTGTTAGGCTAATTCTCAACAGTAAGTCTGTGTAGCACAAGAGACAAAAATCCCACCTTGCATATTATATAAAACACAATATTACATATATTACGTAATACACCCCCCTCTAACAAGACAAAAATACTTAAAATTGAGTTGAGGTAGAGAAATATATATCAGTAATTCAGGAATTAATAAAACATTTCAGAGATGTTGTAATGAACCCAAAACTAAGCATTAGAAACCCAAGAAATTCAGAGTCAGTGTTAAAGTTAAAAGAAATACAAACAGACAAGGGTATGGAAATACAATTGAAGCACCCACTCACACAACCTTACTCTGCTCAATAGTGATGCCATGCAATATTCGTACAATTATGATTAAGGCATTTCAGTATTTGTTGTCCCAGATTAATGACACTTTTTTTTTTTTAAAATAAAAAAAGGTGGTTTTTTTTCATACTTTGTTTCCCCTCATTCTATAGCAGCCATGCTTCCCACATCCAAGGGCTCCTGTGTCCAGACTGTGGAAAGCGCCCTTTGGAGCAGTGGGCAATCAGCTACAACTTAGAGCAGCCCTGGAGTTAGCCCGGGAATTTGGAGTGACTCCCAAAGATCAGGGAGCCATCAAGGTGGTGTAAACCCAACTTTGCACTCCCCCACACCTTATATCTTTCCATTTTCACAAAGAGCTCAATTTCAACTTCAAAATTAAGAGTTTTCTTTTAGGTTATATTTCCCCTTTTCTTCATTCTGACTCAGTGTCTTGACAATCCCCCAAGAGAGTGGAGCTAGGGGAAGGGAAAGATAATGCAATTAAACAATTCATTTCAAAATCTGAACTCAAATCAAGAGCTAGAAACTTTAAAACAACTGCATTTCTATTCTAGGTGGTCTTGGAATTTAAAAAGAGCGGACACAGGGGAGAAACACACTTCTATCAAGTTTACATAGCTAAATTAACTTTACTCTACACACATGAAAGGTTTGTCAGCAGGTTACACATATACATGATGGATCTTTGCTTCGACATGCATCTTCATTCACAAGGAGACTAAAAACTCATTAAAAGACTGAGAATCCATAACAAATTATTCCCCATTTCCTTGTTCAGGATGTGAAGTGTCAAAATCAGCATACTGAGTGAGACAGACATGTATACATAAAGTATACACAAAGATTTTATATGGATGTTTCTCATGTAGCAAATAAAGGATTTGTCCATTCCCAATGTCCATTGAATTCAGTTTTTCATCTTTACCAGAAATATATAAAATTCCACAAAAAAAGACTATGTTAAAAGAACATTAAGATTGCAAAGTCAAGCACTCAAAAGTTTAGGAGATGCCAGAATTAAGGTTTCCTGTGAAGTGACTTACCTAAGATCACTTAAGAACTCAGTGGCAAAGGCAGAGAGAGAATCCATTTCTCTAGGGCAGCATTCAACTACCTTAACCATGAAACGGTCCTCTTCCTGCTATCCCGTGCCTCATTTTCTACACATCTTCCAGCTTCTGAAGAGATGAGGTAGGGGGTCCTTTAGACAACAGCCTCCTAATTCACAACCCTAATTCATCCCCAGAGCAGGTCCATCCTGTGCAGTGAATGAGGCAGGGATCTTGTGGAAAAAATAATGGGATCATGTAATTTTAAGGACTACATCATAATCTACAGAACTACAGAAAATCTAAAGAACTATCGCCTGATCTGCATGCTTTCGCATATCTGTTAAGTTGTTCAGTAAAATAATAACAAATCGACTGTTGCAAAACCTGGATGAACAGCAACTTAGAGAGCAGGCCGGCTTCCGAAGGAATTACAGCACGATAGACCACATCTTCATTCTAAACCAACTATTAGAGCGTTCAAGGGAATACAAGTTCCCTTTGTGCATTGCCTTCGTGGACTACGAGAAGGCGTTCAACAGTTTAGAGACTAACGCCGTGATTGAAGCTCAAGAAAGGAGCGAAACAAGGAGATACAGTTTCACCAAAATTATTTGCAGCCTGTCTTGAATTGGTTTTTCGACAAGCAGACTTGAAAGGAGGGATTAATATCAATGGCGAGCGGCTAAACCATCTCAGGTTTCCAAATGATATAGTGCTGATAGCCGAAAATACAGCCCAGCTTGAGAGAACGCTTAAAGAACTGAACGCGAAAAGTAATCAAGTCGGATTAAAAATGAACAAGTCGAAAACGAAATACATGAGATCAGATGTTCTGCCAAGAACCCAAATAACTCTTGGAGGAGAGCAGATCCAAGAGGTTGATAAATACGTTTATTTGGGCCAGGAAGTCAACATGTGCCACGATCAGAAAGGCAAACTGTCACACAGAAAAAAAAAGTGGGATGGTGCGCATTCAATGACATCAAGGACATCCTCCAAGGAAAGATCAGAAAAACAACTTGTGCGAATCTTTTTAACTCTACCGTGCTTCCAGGATGTTATATGGCAGCGAAACTTGGTCGCTGACAAAGATTGAACATCAACTGTCTGTTACACAGAGAGCGATGGAACGAACATTTTTGGGCATTTCGCTCCGCGATCACATCCCCAATGAAATAATTAGGCAGCAGTCTGGAGTGCGAGACGTTGTTGTTGAAAGTAAGCTCAGCAAAATGCGGTGGGCGGGACATGTGGCCCAACTCAGCGACAACAGATGGACCGCAGCTATATCCGAGTGGTATCTGCAAGAACAAAAATGGCCACGCAGTTGGCCTCCAAAGAGGTGGGATGATTTCCTAACAAGGAGACATGGACAAGCATGGCAAAAGATGGCCAGAGTCAGAGAAGACTGGAAGACTTGTTGTTATAGGCTCAGTTTCAACTGATGAAGGACCGACAGTCTACATAGTCTACGCACATCATAATGCATAAGCATATGGGGGCCAAATTAAAGTTGTACAGGTGATCTTAATTCTGGCATTTCCAAACTTTTCAGTGCTTGACTTTGCAACCTTAATAATGTTCTTTCAACATTGTTTGTGTGTAATCTCCTAGAAGTTTAAAAAAGTAAATTGTAAAAACAAAATTCCATCATGTGGCATCATATTGACACACATATGGTTCATCAGCAGGACCACAGAACAGACCTCTGACACTTGAGCTAACGGAGCAACTGATACCAGTAGTGAGTTGTCATCCTCTGTTGGACCAGCACTAGAGGGAGATGAGACACACTTTGTCAGTGGTTTCAGTGATTTTTGCTGACAGCAGAGGAATGGCAAGACTCAATTTTGGGTTCCATTCCAAGCTCTTGGGACACTGGGAGATTGTGCACTTATGTGCAGACTTGTGTTTCCCCACAGGCTTGACCCCTTCTGCCCTGTCCCTCTTCCCCAAGCTTGGCTCCTTGCCCCAGTCCCATTCTCCTTGCTACCCCAGCTTGCTTACCCAATCAGTCTGTCTCCCTCCAGCGCCTCACTGTCGAAGTCCCAATCCTCCCCAATTCTCAGTTTCATTCTTCCCACATCCACTCCCCTTGCCCAGGCAGTCCCACTTCCCCTCTTTCAGCTCCTCATCTGATCAGTCTCTTCTTCCAGTACTTGTCTCCTTCCCTGGGCTCTTCATCCAGTCTCAATCTTCCCTTCCCCATGGTTCTTTGTTCTAGTCATTTTGCCCAGCCAATCTCTGATTCTCTCCCTGCACCCCTGCTCCTTCTCAGGTGTCTCCCCTCTCTCCCCATGCTGCTTCTCAGCCCAGCCTCCTGGTCCAGCCAGACCCAGTTTTGCTCTCTCCCCTTAGCTCCTCATTCAATCTCACTGTCGACCCCAATCCCATGCTTCTATTGTTTCCTTCACAGGCTCCCAGTCTGAGTTTTCCTCCTCCCCGTCCCAGCTCTCAGTTCCAGCCTCAGTCCTTTCCCCGATGTCCAGTTCCAGTCTACTCTTTTCCCTCCCACCGGCCAGGCTCTTGTCCCCCTGCATTCAAAATCAGATTGCTTTCTCCTCCACACTGCCTGGGCACCAGCAGGGGAAGGTCACTGAGAACACAGGAGAGACTCCCTGCTCTAAGATCTGGTGACCAGCCTCATCCCAGCCTGGAGCAGTTGAGAGTAGTCATTACAGACAAAAATCCAGCTTTGCTCTTGTAGTCCTGGGCTGGAGCATGCCAGGTTGCACTATGGGAATGGCACGTGCACAGTCCAGTCACAGGCAGCAGGTGGGAGGGAATAAAACATGCTCAGTCGCTCCATGGGGATAGTGCATATGCAGTCTGGTCAGCATTAAGAGCTGTGAGAGGCTCAAAAATGCTCACCAAGGATAGAATCTTTGGAGACTTTAGCAAATAAAATCAAAGAAATCTCTACTAAACATCCACAAACTGAGATTTCTAAGGCTTGTAACTTCAGCAAATTTGGGAGGTATTTTATGAAGATACCAAAAGGCACATCTATGACACAAAGGACAACCCCCTGCCAAGTTTCAAATCCCTGTACCAAAGTATGTGGGCATTAGAGAATTTCAAAGTAAAAGTCTCCAGAATTTAACACTGGCAAAATATTTTTCCTCTACCCTTGTTTTTAAGTGTCTTAACCATTTGGTTGAATTATTAAAAAAAGAAAAAACCTCAGAAGCCTTTAGCTTGAAGAAGATGCCAGCCCCGAAAATTTCAACCCAAATGGTTAAAATTTGGCAAAATTATAACCAACTGAATACAGGGTCTATTAGGTTGGGAAATATTGGGCAATCTTAATAATAGGGGGCACTATTAGCTCCACCAATAAGTAGAATGCCAAACAACATTAAATGTTTGAAACAGTTTAAGTGCTCTTAATAAATAAGAGTCCTGTTAAGCAGAAGAATTATTATATAAAGATACAAGTTGAGCAGGTTTTAAGATCTTATTATACCTAGAAAAAATGATTACTAGCCTTCCATAACTGCTGTTCTTTGAGATATATTGCACATGCCCATTCCAATATAGCTGTGTTTGTGCCCTGAGCATAGTCAGAGAATTTTCCCTCAGTGGTATCTGTTGAGTCAGCTCTGGTGCCCCCTCGTGCCACAAACTGGTAACGCCGGTATAAAGGGGCTGGCCAACCCCAGGCCCCTTCAGTTCCTTCTTTTTGGCCAACTCCGATAAGAGGGGTAACAAGGGCAGGTCTTGGAATGGACATGTGCAACACATCTTGAAGAACAGTTACGGAAGGTTAGTAACCATTTTTTCTTCAAGTGATTGGACGTGTCCATTCCAATGTAGGTGACTCCCAACCAGTTAAATAGGTGGTGGGCTCAGTTCACAGACATGCTTGACTGCAACACAGCTCGACTAAATCTGGCATCATCCCTGGCCTGCTGGGCGATGGCATAATGAGAAGAGACTGCGTGCACCTTTGATCAAGTTGCAGCTTTGCAAGTGTCCTGAGTAGGAATCTCTGCCAGAAATGTCATTGAGGATGCCTGTACCCTCGTGGAGTGAGCAGCTGGGCTAGGTGAGGGTGGAACACCCGCTAGTTCACAACATGTGAGGATACTTGATGTGATCTATGAGGAAATTCTTTGAACAGACACGGGAAAACCTTTCATCCTGTCTGCTACTGCTACAAATAGCTGGATGGACTTCCAGAACAGTTTGGTCCTTTCTATGTAGAATGCTAGCACATATTTAACATCCAATGAGTGAGGCTTTTACTCTTTCCTGTTTGCATGTGGCTTCTTGCAGAAAACGGACAAGATGATAGCTTGATCGCTATGGAACTGAGAAACCACTTTCAGGAGGAATGTGGGGTGAGGACGCAACTGTACCTTATCTTTAAGGAAAAGAGTGTATGGCGGTTCTGAAGTGAGAGCCCAGATCTCTGGAATCTCTCCTAGTGGAAGTGATGGCCACAGTGATTTCCAGCAGAGATATAGCAAGAAACATGATGCTATCAGCTCAAATGGTGGGCCCATAAGCTTTAATAAGGCCAGATTGAGGTCCCAAGGACGGATGGGCTCTCTTACTTGGGGGTACATCCTCTCTAGGCCCTTAAGGAAACACAGACATCTCATGTGAGAACACAAAGGGTGAAACATGAGGGTGAAAAGCCAATTTTGCTGTCAGGTGAACCTATTAGTCTCTAAGGTGTCACAAGCACTCCTTTTCTTTTTGCGGATACAGACTAACACGACTGCTACTCTGAAACCTTGATTGAGGAGATATTCAAACCAAGCTGTTTCAGGTATAGTAGGTAGTCCAGAATAAGCTGCAGTGACGAAACTGTTGGCAAGACCACCCGGCTGGGAAGACCAGAGGGAGAATCACTTCCATTTAGTGCAGTAAGCAGCCCTGGTACAGGGTTTCCTACTACCTAACAGGATCTGTTGAATCTGCTCTGACCAGGCCCACGCTCCTGGTTTCAGCCATGAAGCTTTCAGGCCACCAGGTCAAGGGAGGCAAGGTTTAGGTGGAGATCACCATAGTCCTGAGAGATCAGGTGCAGAGGAAGTGGGTTGCCATAGAAAGATCTAGCAGGGTGGCAAACCAGTGCTGGTTGGGCCATGCTGGGCTATCAGGCTGACCCATACTCAGTCTCATTTGATCTTTAGCAGGACCTTATATATGACCGGAATAGGACAGAACACATAGTACAGGTGACCCTTCCACAAAAGAAGGAAGGCGGCTGTAAGCAACCCCAGGCTGTTACCCTGCAGCAAGCATAACTGATGATACTTCCTGTTGTACCAGGTCAAACAGTCTACCAGGCAAGTTCCCCACTACTAGAAAGTGTCCTTCATGATATCCAGCAGAAGTGACCACTTGTGATGATCGAAGACCTGCTGAGGCGCTCCACCAGCTTGTTCTGTGCTCCTGGTAGGAAGGAAGCCTCAAAATGAAATAGGCTATGCAAAATTCCCACAGCCAAACTACCTCTTGACTTGGTGTGCGGGGAAACAAGCCCCTCCCTGTTTGTTGATATAGAACATGGCTGTCCTGTTGTCTGTGAGATGGACACAAATCAGACGTCAAGAATTATAACATTCAAAAATCAGTCGGAGAACACTTCAATCTCTTTGGTCACTTGATTACAGACCTAAAAGTGGCAATTCTTCAACCAAAAAACTTCAAAAACAGACTCCAATGAGAGACCGCTGAATTGGAATTAATTTGCAAACTGGATACATTAACTTAGGCTTGAATAAAGTCTGGGAGTGGATGGGTCATTACACAAAGTAAAATTATTTCCCCATGTTTATTCCCACCCCACCGTTCCTCATACGTTCTTGTCCACTGCTGGAAATGGCCCACCTTGATTATCACTACAAAAGGTTTTTCCCACCTCCGCTCTCCTGCTGGTAATAGCTCACCTTACCTGATCACCCTCCTTACAGTGTGTATAGTAACACCCATTGTTTCATGTTCTCTGTGTATATAAATCTCCCCACTGTATTTTCCACTGAATGCATCTGATGAAGTGAGCTGTAGCTCACGAAAGCTTATGCTCAAATAAATTTGTTAGTCTCTAAGGTGCCACAAGTATTCCTTTTCTTTTTGGGGATACAGACTAACACGGCTGCTACTCTGAAACCTGTGAGAACCAAGACATACTTGCCCACAAGATGAGGTAGGAACATCTGACATGCCAGATGGACTGTCCTGAGCTCTGATGTTGATATGCAGAGCGAGCTCTTCCTGAGATCAAAGGCCACAGGTGAGCTCCCCAGCCTAGCGCTGACACATTAGAGACCACAGAAAGTTATAGTTGGGGCCAAGAAAACAGGATGCCTGCACAGAGCAAGGGGAACAGTTCCATCAACCATCACAGGCAGTAAGAAGGAACTGAAGCAATGTGGGGTCAGCTGGCCCCTTTATAGTGTCGCTGAGCACTAGAGAGCACCAGACCTGACGGATACCACTGAGGGAAAAACTTCCGGTGATTGTACTCTAGGTCTGCACGCACCTACATTGGAATGGACATGTGCAATCACTTGAACCTATAACCTAAGCCTCATTTTCTTTTACTGTTACAATGTACTATATACCCAAAGCAGAAAATATTTTCTACACTATAATCATAACTAGCCATAAAAAGGTCTGCCAGTAGATTTGCCACCATCAACAAATATTCTAGGGGGATTTAGGACTCAACAGCATTAATGTAGATAACAAAAGCAAGAGGTTTTGTAATAGCTTTCAAGAAAAACAAATTATAATCTTACTACTTTATTTTGAGATTCTATGTACATGAACATAAAAATCTTTACGTGTGCTTGATCAGCATAAGCCACTTACAAAAATACGGGCCAGTCAAATATGAATGTTATTCTCAATCATATGGGAAATCTCTTATCAAATGTTCTGGGTTCCCAAGAATGTACTACATGTAAAATGTGTAGCATCATGGTCCAGCAGCAAGGCAGCCAAGACCAGCCAGGTTTCCCGTGCAATTCTCATAAAGGAGCAAGGTATGGCCTACAAGGAGGATTTTGTGGGATAATTTCAAGTAATGTCTCTGAAAAATTCTTCCAAGTTAAAAAATAAAAAACTATCCAGAAAATATTTTGTATGGTTTATAATAAAATAAACATTGAGAACTAGAAACAATACCTCCATGGTGATGTGACAGACTTCCTCCATTGGCAAGGATTTCCTCTCTAGCAGCTGTCTAAATTGAAGAAAACATTAAAAACGTTAGTTAAATGCAAAGTTTGGTACATTATATGATTCTGACAAGTACTGTATACTAATTATTAATATACAGTACACATAAGAGTGTCTCTTCCTGATTAAACTTAATCCACTTTTCCCCTAATTGGAAAAAGGCACTCGTATTCCAGACTAAGAATATCCAAATGGGGTTTATACAGTATAGTTATTCTGGAATTTATTTTACATATTCTGGAATAGCTATTCTGGAGAAAAAAACTGAGCTATATTATGATAAATTTCCAAGTCTAGACAAGATTTTAGAGTCTTTGTATTATTCTCTACAGCTCAGCAACTGGAATGCAATTTTACTGATAGAGCAGGCAGATATATTATCTGGTAGTAGGGAACAGGAATACTAATAGATGGGAAGAAAACTCCAAGGCTAGGAAGGTGCCTTGCAAACAGTGCGAAGTAAGATCATACTGCCTCCCTGCATGAGAAGCCAAGGAGCCAATTATCAGAGCCATAATACACTCTGCTAATCCTCTTATTCATATTGGATTTAACACTTAAGATAAAAAATGAAGTTATTCATATGTACATTACCTCAATTTGTTCATAGACATGTATAGGGTCACTAATTCCCCTGTAGTTAAAGGCAAAATAGAAATAGACACATGCACCTGCGTCGTAAGTCTGTGTCACCCTGTTGAAGAAAAAATGCGTTGTAAGTAGTACTACGCTGTCGTATAAGCTACCCAGCGTTTAACACTAGCTGATTCACAATATTACTCTAGATCTCACTAATTCCTATGCTAATTATTGAACAATGCTTTGTCTCATTTTTATATTTTTATTGTGAAGAATCTGGATTAAACTACCTTTGCCACCTCTGCCAAACAGATGGATGAGAAGGCATAAGGGAAAAGCTTACACTGTACAGTTTTAACCACTATTTCTAATTACATTCAATTTCCTCCCCCCTCCCTTTTTTTTAAAACCAAAACTACCAAAAATTTCTGTTGAGAAATAAATCCTTTAGAATGCTTAATTTTGGCATTTTCACAGCACTTGCAGCAGTTCTTATATAACAATAAGACGACTTATTAGGTTCCTAGTTGGTGATGGCATTATGTTGGTACACAAGCATCAAATATGGCATGCCAATTTTTATTGTAAGCAGAAGACACTAATAAAAATCCATGTGCTAGAAACAAGTTTGTAGCCTCAAGAGTAAGGTTTCATTTCTTTTTCTTCAGGACAGATAACTCTATGCATCAACTAGCAAGTGAAGTTCATCTAGTGACATTAGGGTTTATGCACTTAGGAAAAACATAGTAAGTGGACACTGCCAGATCCAAAATGGACAAAATCTATAGACTCAAGAAGAGCACATACTTTCCACAAAATTGAATGAAGGGCATAATTGAAATATCACATTCTCGGTAATGAATGAATGGTCAAGAAACATGTAGTTTATACTGCATCTCCACCTAACTCATGGGTATTCATCTAATGTACAAATTAGGAAAGCACTTAACTGACAAGTATGTCAAAGATCAAGGATATGGCTCTGGTTAAGGAGCATTTAATGTCCCCCTAAGTCAAGAATCTTTAATTGAAAAGAAAAGACTCTTAATTAATCAAATATGTAAGCCAGATAAAGTTCCAACAAACTATATTATAGCAAACATGACACTAATGCAGAGGAAATACTTCTTAAACCATAAGACATAAATCAAGTCTAATCTAGAACAAATATTTTTCAAGCCAAATGGAAGGAATCTTGCAACAGAAGAGACAGACTATTTAAGTGTTTCATTTGGTCTTGTAACCACTTCTCAGCCATTCATTTCAAATATTAATTCATGCCCATTTTTAAAAAACGCAGAAGCACTATGATGGTGTGTCTACAATTGCAAGTGTACATGGTTACACGTGTGTTGTTGTGCCATTACCCACCCTACCGTCCTGAAGCAGTTCCTGAGGGACAGTCTAATGTGAGAAAGCTAGCATTCATGAGGGGCGTGGGTATGTACATGCCTCCACTGTGGCATGGCTTTGTTCCTGTTGTACAGTGCAGCACAGACGGGGGCAAGGAGCGCACAGCAGGTCACAGGTATTGATAGCCCTCCAGGCCCATTTCCACAATGCATTGATCGCTTGGCTGCCTGACCCTTACCCAAAATTATAAAAGGTCTCTGACTCGCTGTTGCCAGAGGTACTAGCAACGTGCATTGAGCGCTTTCAATTCTCCTTTGAACTGTACTGATTAGCACCAGTGATCATGGAGCTCGTTCCAAAAGCTGCCACCTGGTCTTTAGAGCACATCTGGGTGCTGAACACTGCATGTTCAGTGTACACTGTCCTCTATGACTTCACAAGTACCAGCTGAAACATTCCCCCCTACTGGGAGATTTCATGGAGGCTGGAGAAGGCAGACGTTCACTGGACTATGTCCCAGGAGTGCATGAAGGATCTCAGGCTCCTGTATCAGAGTGACGGACAGTTGCTCAGGGAGAGGGCCTAGCATATGCTCTTGCTTTGAGGAACTGGACCAACTGCTCTCCAGGGCTGCAAGTACTGAGCCAGAATTCAATCATGAACACTGCCAACCACATTATACAATGGGACCCCGATGAGGGGCAGGGCATGGAAGCAGCAGGAACCTCAGAGGAAGCTCCGGGAGACCTGGATCAGTGGTTCTCAAACTTTTGTACTGGTGAGTACATAGCAAGCCTCTGAGTGCGACCCCCCCCCCGTTATAAATTAAAAACACTTTTTTATATATTTAACACCATTAGAAATGCTGGAGACAAAGCAAGGTTTGGGTTGGAGGCTGACAGCTCGTGACCCCCCATGTAATAACCTCGCGACCCCCTGAGGGGTCTCGACCCCCAGTTTGAGAACTCCTGACCTAGAGGAAGAGGAGCAAGTCACTCTGCACCTCTACTCAGCAGACTCAGCTACAGAAGCCTCCCTTGAAGAGGACCCAGGCAACAGCAGGAACCATAAACCAAGACTGATGAGTTACAATACACCCTCACACTGTCCAAAAATATTCCCCTCTTGCTTCAGAAATACATTCCTGAAGCCACAACCCTCACCACATTCCACCTACGCTCCATTCCAACATGGTCCCTGAGCAAGACACGGCTGTAAATGATTTATTGAGATCCCAAGAACCACCGTAAAGCATTTAGCGTAAACTATAACAGAATATTAACGAGCAATCATTGTGCTTGTGTCTCTGCACACCTTGGCCAGCTCTGACAGACAGTCCCTGAGCTGTGATGGGGAGGGAGGAGGGGAACAGGTTATAAAAGGGCCTGGGTGGGGAAAGAACAGTTTAATGACACTTGTTAGCTTTCTTGCACAAGGTGCACACACACCATCCCCGCAACCCATTCTTCCTTCTCCTTACAAATGGGAGCCACATGGAAGGGGGTTGGTGGGCCCACTTAAGTCCCGGAATGGAAAGGGAAAAATTTGTCTGAAGAAAGTCAGAGCAGTCTATTTACCCTGTGACCATTTCAAATGTTTTGTACCATTCCCAGTACTTGGCATCTGTCCTGTTCCCATGCTGAGCCATTCTGCAGAAGCCGGGAGAAGTAGGGGTGGATGAACCATCCACTCCTAGGGCTCCACAAACAACATTCTGTGTCCCTTAGTAGTGGAGAGGCAACTAGCTTGTGGTGTTAATCCAAAAGGTCACGGAAGAAAATAAAATTTGTGGTGCTACTCTGTTTTCATCCCTTTCCATGCTGTTTGCTGGACATGAGGGCCACAGTTTCTGGCAATGCAGGAGAGGGTTGGGAGCATTTGTGATTCTCTGATCCTCTTCCATGGAAATTGTGTCTTAGAATAGTTTAGTTAATTTCCTTTCAAATTGCCATCCAGTCGCGTAAGCAAAATTTAGCAAATCTTTTGTATAGCAGAAATTCAAGCTGATTCTTTAACCAGCAGGGCAAATGTGGTTGGTCCGTCTTCAAAGTTAACCAAACCCCTCCACTCAGCAATATGTAGCAGGGTCACCATTAGCAGAAACATTTTTCTGGCATAGGTGGCTGGGTGTCCTCCACAGTGCTGGAAAGCCACTTCTCTTTTCCATTCATAGCAAAACTGCTACACTCTCCAAACGATGGCCAGCCTTTAAAGAAGAAAAAGATGACTGGTAATGTTACTTTAAAGGAATCGAACCCTACCCCAGGTGGTCCACTGAGGCATTGCACACATTAAACCATTTTTAATAAAAGTAATGCAAGTATCTTACCATTTGTATCCTCAGCTCCCTCCTCATGGGCAGCAAAAGCAGTCTGAAGGAAGGAGTCTAAGCATTCCCGGATGCTAAAAAGTATCAGTATTGGGGTGTTCAGCAGCATAGTTATGTTGTGCATGGGAATTTCTTAGGTTTCTTCAAAGAAGAAATGAAATATTATGCCAGCCTTGTGTTTGACTTGGCAAGACATTCCGATGCTGCCAGAGAACCCATTCAGCCAGGAGAGGCACCACAGAGACAACAGAAGATGACACTGAAGGACTCTGGAGGACCTGCTTGTTGGCACAGACAGAAGGAATCAAGAGCAGTTGGATTTCCTTAGGACAAGGGAGGACTGGGCTCTGAGGAAGGATGAGCCATTCCTGCAAACGGACAGACAACACAGGCAATGGAAGCATGCAAAAAGGGAAGGGGATCATGCACTCACTTAGTCCAACTGGTGGCAGAATGCTCTCTGCTATTCCTCTTCCAGAGCAGGCACCACCACCACCTCCCACTTCTCTTCCTCCAGCAGCTGACCAAGTTGCTGCTGAGGCCCTGGATCCCCTTCACTCCTCCCCACTGCCAGGGAGGAGCATGCTCAACACCAGGCACAATATGCTCTGCCCCTCCACTTGCAGGGGAACCCCTCCCTTCTCCATGCTCTGGGGAAGAGCCTCATCCTGTCCCTGTAGCTCAGCTTGAGCTCAACTCCCAAACCCCATGCAGAAGACATTCCGTTTGTCCCCCTGCACAATAATCCGCAGCCATTCCCTCTCTCAGGGCAAGGGAATGGAGAGGAGACATTTCCACAGACTTTAATGTTTGCCCATTTCCCTGGTGGGAATTTTTTTTGTTCAGTTTTTCCTGTTAAAGTTTTAGATCCTAGGTTCAATATATGTAAATAAAAGTTACTGTGCATTTCACTTGTGTGCACGTTGTTTCCTGAGTATGATCAATGTGATACTCCCAGAGGTTTGGGATGGAATAGGAAAAGTCTGGTTCCATGGAAATGCAAACAATTTTATCTGTTCCATAAACCCATTCCTCCCCCTACCTATGAATTTGCTGATTTTAAAAAAAAAAAGGGGTTCTTGACAATGAAGTAAGCCGTGAAATAACTGCTGCCGTCCAAAGAAAAACAGAGGCTAATTTAACTGAAATATCTTTATGACTTTGTTAATAAGTGACAATACAGAGGAAGGAAACAAAAGTAAAACAACACTGAAGATATCTGACACTGACGGTGCTTTTACGACCCCCACTCCACCCGACCATTACCATTGGCAACCATGGGAGTGCTAATGCATAGCACTTGATAAGTGCTGTGAGCAACACTGCCAGAAAACATTGTGAGGAAGGAATGTGTAAATTCCCTCCCAAAACTTTAGATTTTTAAAAAATTACTTTAACAATATCTAAACGGAATCAAGTTGCATGTACAAGCTTGGGGAAGTAGTTCTGTCCTGCGCACACTTGCTGTGGAAGTATTCCCCTTTAACCTCACATGAACTATACAAAGCACTGCACAACATTTTAATCTGATTTGCATTAGCCACACTGGCATCCAGATGGGAAGGTGGCATCGTCAATGGGATTTCAGACACCAAATGCAGTCAACCACCATTCTGTAGTTGAATTCCCTTTTACCTGGGTTGGCAATGTTGGGGTAAGGCTTCACAAACTCTGGCAGGAGAGAACATGCAGGGTCCCCGCCACAGTTATGTCATCTTGGGGGAATAAAGTCCTTTCCTCCACCCGCCAACCTCCAACCTCTTGAGCACCCTGGCATCATGAACCAAACCCTGTGGTCCACTAAGCCCTGAAGAACAAGTGAATGGTAACCGTTGCAGTTCATGTATTCATTGGCCCCTTTCAGTGGCTTAAGTATAGGGATGTGTGTTCCGTTGATGGCTCCGGCATCCTCTGAAATTCTGCTATCATTTCAGGGACTTCGGTTATGGCAACCACCTGTTGGTAGATCTCAGTATTGATATCCTCACAAATCTGTACAACCACCGCCCTGACAGTTGGCTTTCCAACCCTGAGCTGGATTGCAACTGACTGGCAGCTGTTGGGTGTTGGCAGCTTCCAAAGGGTAATAACCACCCACTTCTGTACCGGTATGGGTTTCTGAAAATGAGTGGTCTAGCACTGGAGGGTTGGTGCAAGCTCTTTACAGAACTTGATTAACGTCTGCTTCCTCATTCCAAAATTCTGCAACTATGGTTGTCATGCCAGGTTTCCAAGATGATTTTCCAGGACAAGAAGCAGCAGTCCACCCTGGGCATACTGTTGTGGTCCTGGCATCCAAAACACCTGTTCCAAGAGATCCAAGTGGATTTTCATTCCCCCTTTGGGCCAGCGATTTGCACCATGTGAAATCTCTCCACACCAATTCCATCCGGTATCTGGTACTGTGCTGCATGAATATTTGTCCAGGAAGCGATAGCATGAGCAGATCATCCTCATTATGGACGCGCTCCATGTCTCCAATGCAGTTTGGCAGAAGGGAGAGATGACAGGGAGCTGACATCATCAAACGTGTGATGGCAGCATACAGTTCCAGCAACATGCAGAAAGGCACTTTCTAGAGAGTGTTTCTTGTGATGCACAAGATTCTGGGATACTGCCCCAAAATGTTGTGTACCACTAACGTCATGTACTGAAAAGGTGCAGTGTGGATGAAGGACTATGCCAGTGCACAGCATATATCCATGCTCAGCTCAGCAAACGTGAACACTCAGTGCAGGTATGGGGTACACACTCTAACAGTTCATGGACAAGTAACTGTGTTCACTCGCAAGTGTTGACATAGACTAAGTGTTTAATGTTGGACAAAGGTGGTCATGGTCTCAGCCCCAAGGAGGTCATAGTCTAAACTGGACAATATAATTAAGAGTCATTAATGACAGGAAATGGAAGGCTCACTCTCCAAGTGATGCAGATGTATAACTAAGTTTCTCTGATGGGTTATCGCTGTAGATGCCTTGTAAAAGGATTGTATTATGGAGGGATCGGCATGAAGAGATACTGAATGGTATCCTAGAAGAGGCATACTGCTCCAAGCATAAGGGCAGCAGTGGAAAAGTAGGATAATGATGCTTGGAGGAACGTTTGGCCAGGTCAGGAAGAAGTGAGAAAGATTTGGGGGGAACTGAGCACACATCAATAAAGCTTCTCTCTATCTAGGTTATTATGCCCAGTTTATCACCTTGGCTTAATCTGAATGCCTTGAATGTAAGGCAAAAGGAAGTCAGTAAAAGGATTTGAATAAGAGACTGACAGGAGCTCAACAGCAGTAGATAAAGATTACTGCAGCATCACAACTCTGGATGGACTCTAGGATAATAAAAAAATACATTCTAAAACTTATAAATCATATAGGACAAGTTATGATGAACAGAATCAGAACTGAGGATCTTTGTTAATATGGAACCACCAGATGTGGAGCAGCTTTGGGTGGTTAAAATGAAAGTAAAGGCAAGGGGACAAGCTAAGCTGGTTTTTAAGATGTAGCTAGAATACCCAATACAGGCAATAATTATTACTACTGTTTACAAAGGATATACCAAGTTAACAAGGATGCACTGGTGACAAGAAAATGTGAAGGGTGTAGGGTTAAAGCATAAAGTTTGTTGTCTGCTCTACATGAAGACATTACTAGGTCTCATTATTTTAGGAAAAGTCTAGAATGCAAGTCAGAAATGGGATAAGGCCATTTTCTACTAAATTAACTAACTGATAAATTTGATGTTTTGCTACCAGTTGTCCAGATTCAAGCTATATTCAAGCTATATTCAAGCTAACTTGGTCAACCTCTTCCATCCTTTTTTCAAAATTTAAGACCTAGTGTGTTTACTATAAAACTGAGTGCAATGTGGTTAATTACATCTTTACTTTACATGACCACAAAAAATGCGTAAGTTTTGAGACTTTCAGCACAGAAGCTAAATTAAATTCAAGGAGTGGTGAGGAACCCTCACAAATCCTCTTGGCTCTTTCTAGTTTGCTGAACATTTTGCAGGATGCAATGCGCGACATCAAGACAATGGGTTACAATGACACTTCTGGTATCACAGAACAATCAACTCTGCAATATTTTCAGCAAAATTGGGAAGTGACAAGAAGACTGTAATGATTCCCCCCTTCAATTGTACTTGCTTCTGCACTAACTATCCCCCTTAACCTGGCTACTGGGGCAGTAAGCACAATCTGTGCTTAAGTCAATTTTCATTTCAGCTTTTCAATTCATGATTGTAGATTCCCACTTGGCATACCTAGGAAAAGATGCAAAGACAATTAACTAGTTTCTCAACTTATTTTCCCAAAAGCCATCATATCTCATGAACACTGGGCCCAGCCCATGATTGATGGAATGTAATTAACTTATTATCTAGTTACTGAAATCAGGGCTGTAAGAATACGGTAAAAACACAGATTCCTGTATATGTAAGTCACAAGGTGCAAAAGAGGGGCTATATAAAAACTGAGAAACAATCTTGCTTTTTAAACATCCACTTACAGGTAAATACTGGAGGCTGTCTGAACTGAGAACATTTACAAAAAAATCACCTGTGCTAACAGAAGGTCAGTGGAATCAACATTAGTACCTCTGGGTACTGAAGTACTGAAGACAATACTCCCACAGACAAACCCATCTTAATTAGCTCAGTTGAAAGTTTAATAAAAATGGTTGAAAAAAAACAGGCCTAACCACGGGAGCATTGCATTCCTTTGTCATATTCCATGGGGAACTAACAGTTCTGAATTGTCCATGGTAACTATAGAGAGATGGTTGATATGGCTATCAGAGCGCTACACAACATAGCTCTTTATTTCAGTCCCTTGATATTCTCAGGTTGCTAGCATTTTAGAGAGGATAGAACACTAACAATCTGCATATAATATGCTAACACTAAGCGTAGGCTGTATCACTTGCAGTTATTCACTCTAAAAATATAATCTGCTTTACATCACTTCATTAAAAGCAGTTGAGACAAATGATTTAACAGAACAGTTCAAGTTAACATTTCCCTTTAGAAAAAATGTTTATCAGTTTTAAATACCTATTTTCATAGCTTGTTATCATTTTGAATTTTAAATTCAATGAACAAGAAGTTAATTTACATTTGTTTTCTCACATGATTTACATTCATTTCTTACAACTAGTCTTAAACATTTTGACCTGTCTTCTACTCATTCTTCATGTCAATCAATCTTACGACTATTAGAGAGTTTAAGGGCTCAAGTCTATCTGGTTATACCTAGCTGCCTGGTGGATATACAGAAAATAAATGTCAGAAGACTAACCAAGTGCCACTATAAACTCTTGAAGTGATAACTCTAGTGAATAGGTTAGAGAGCAAGAGCAAGATCATTAGTGGACGCACTTTAAACTGCGCCACTTGGATAAACTAGTAGTAGGTTAAGTTATCTATTGTGTATGGAAGTATAGGTAAAAATATAGTACTAGTAAAATTTACTTCAGCTGCTAAAAAAAATCCCAGAATTATGAAAACAAAGTTGATGTGTGTCTCACCTGCAGGTGGAAAACGGAGCAAACTGGACACCTTTTTCTTTGCATTCTCTCACTATTCTTTCCTTTACATTCCTGCAGAGGTCTATAACCCTGTAACAGAATATATAGTTAAAAAAAATAAAACAAATTTAAAACATTTCCTATGCAGCACTCTATGCACTAATTTGCCTTCAATTAGCAATATTCCCTTTTTATTACATTTATGCCTCTAGTTTAAAACTCACATACAACTACAACAATCTTCCTCACTAGTCCAAAACAATACACTTTAATAATCAGTTTAGGTTTGGTTTCATTTAAAAAAAAAAAAGCATAAGAAAAAATAATGCCCATCAGACCTCTATAAAAATAGAGCTATTCCTCTTCTGGGCATCTATTGGGTGACAAGTTTATAATTTTGATTGTACATGTTAGCTCCTGAGACTCTACTGTTTTTTCAGAGGACATAAGAGAGCACTGTACTATCAGTGAAGAGGAATGTGTTGGATATTTTCTTCTGAGCTGAAGTGGGGCAAAGGTGTTTGGCACAGTAGCTTAGAAAACAATTCAAAATAGAAGCATGTACATGTACACTATGCAATACAACATCCTTTTGATATGTTGCAAGGTTGAGATAGAAGAAATTCCTCCAGATGTTGAAGGTGTGTATTAATTTACCAGCTAGAATCTTATTAAAATTATAATTTGGCACTAAACTATTAAAATAAGTCATAAAACCAGTGATATTTATTTAATTTTATTACTGCATTTCTCTGGGACTGATCCAGGTGCATTCAAAACTTTGAAACACAGTTTGAAAGGTGGGTTTTTTCATTTAATTTAAACCACTCCAGGTAGGCTCTCACACAGAACTAGAGAAATGCTATTTAACAATTGTTTAAGTTTAGAAGTTTTATACAGATCTGTATTTGGAAAAAAACATTTGGATTTGGAGGGAGGAACGTTTGAAATTAAAATAATTTTCCTCAAAATGTCTATCAGCTAATCTACAGTGACACGCTGGTAGAGACTCTGAAGGAAGGTACAGGCCCCAAAGCAAAATCCGGAAATGAGTTAGTAAGTGAGCAGAACGAGTGAAAAATAGGTTTGAATCAACAGATGTAAAAACCTGTTCACTCTGCTCTGCTCACCAAACTGTAAAGGGGAAAACGAGAAAAGTCTAACTCAAGTGACTGGATACTTTGACACTAGCTGAAAATTAAATTTCTATAAGGAAGATAATAATTAACTAAATTTCAGTTGTTTTAAAATCCTTCATGCCACCGACACATTTTAGAGAAGGAAACAGCAACCTCTAAAACAAGGACTGAAACAGTGTTATAGTAGCTGCTAAATCCAAGAACCAGGATGCTGGGTTTGTTGGGATTCTGAACACACGCAAGTCATTTCAAACTTAATTTCCTATCAACTCTATAATCATAAGCTATCAGGGGACCAAAACTGATAAGAATCTGTTTAACGTGTGGGGTAAACAGGAATTTTAAAAAAAGAAAATGTACAGAGCAAATAGGTTACATAGCACTTGAGATCTCCAGAATTTGACCTATTTAAATATGTTTAGGACTTGATTCTCAGTTGTGGCGGAGAGCTGAGGTGAAGCTTAGAATAGAGAGATAATAATACTGGGGGCATCTGCACTGAGCTAAATGTAAATGTAATTTGAATCAGCTGCCCAAGGGGATATCTGGCAGCCAAGGATCAGCAGAGTCTAAGGACATCCTAGCCATGCTCCCTGGTTGGGCTGTAGGAAGGGGTGGTCTCCCCTGTGCAGGGGAACTCCAGCTAGCCAAACTGGCTTCAAGGCCATTTTGCGCTGCCCCATTGCAGGGGAAGAGCTGGTATATAAACCTTAAACCACATGATTGTTTAAGATTAGGTAATACAAAATGAAGCCTACTTCCTTCCCCTGCTGGCTAGCTCATTCTCTGCAAGCATCTTACTCACAATTCTATCCCTGCTTAGCCAAGTACAACTTTAGAAAAGCAGCAAGCAAGAAGGGGAGATGCTGAGCATCTGCCTGCCACCAAGTGACTGAGATAGCAGTTTTTCATGCTGGTTTTAAAATACGGGACATGTCCTCTCCAAATCTGGACTACCACCAGATATGCTGGCACTTTTCCACCACTCCCAACAAAGGGATCCATGCAGAGAGCAAGGTTTCATGATGCCTTAGATCAAGATATCTCGTGTGCTCCTGTGGGAGCAGAGAAGAGGCATATACCTGGATGGCTATTCAAAGAGAACAAGTAGAGAAGTCAGGCAGCTAAAAAGAGTAAGCTGCTACTGTGCTCATCAACTTCAACCTCTGCTAAGAATTGCTTCTGCAGTAAAGGCAGATGCACAGCTGGTACTGTTGTACTGTACCATACCACAACCCCAAAAGAGATCTTACATCCACAGGAAGGGAGCTCACCCAACAAGTTGGGAAACATTTAGCTCCTTCAGGAATTCTTCACAACACTACATAGTTTTAATAATTTAAACTGTAAAATCATCAAGTGTCATCAGCTCATTCACTCAACCTCTTAAGAATGATTTTTCAAAGAGCAGTTTAAAGACCAGAATTGTCACATTGCAAACCCACAATAAAAAAAAAAAGTTACAATCCTAAGCAAGCAACATAAGCATATTGTAAAGTATTTATTCTGCATGGAATGGTTATGTATATGAAGTTTGAAACAGAATATGGCTCTGATTCTACATTTTACTTTTAACATTTCATTAATTTTTCCAGCCCAGTGCCACTTCTAATTCAACAGTACCAAAAGGGACTACACTTCTGACCACAGAATTCATATAATTCATGCTTCACAATGGCTCAGAAGTACACATTAACATAGCTTGGCATGTTTTCGTGCTTAAGTAAATATAACTGTTTATTCTTTATGTTTTATGTATACACACTTTCAAATTCCTATCAATGTCTCAAACCAAAGAAAAAAATGCTCAAACACAAACTGAATAGATATTCATTACAAGATAACTAAGTTTTAATAGAAGTTTTGAACAAAAGACTACTACAATTATTTTACCTATCCCAGGGAACAGAAGTCTCAAACGATTCTCCTATTACATAGTAATCCAGGCCCAGGTCCTATTAAAGAACAAAAAGAAAGGAAAGGACCAGTGAATTAGTGTCCTAATTAATGTACATCTTTAGCTTCAGGATTCCAATTTACTTTAGGCAGCTGCTAGACTGAGAATCACTGTTTTGTGTGATTTTTACCTCGAAGACAGATTTGGCAATCTACACTTATAAGATTTACATATCTCAAAAATCAAAGAATATATATACTGGGACCAAACCTAAGTTTTAAATATTAGGAACAATGCTGAAAGGGACTGGTAGTGGGATGCAAAGCTTTTCATTTTTCGGCAAATAGTACAAATCTGACCCTAACGGATAGCTACCAAACATTGTTACCACAGACGCATGTTTAATAATCTATGTTAAACACCTGGGGGATTGTTCCTGCCTCTTAGTGAAGAAGTATTTATATCACAAAAACCGCCACTATTCACAAAAGCATACTTCTTGTCTGTCTCAACAGTGGCTGACTGAATGGGTATGGAAACAATCAGCCACCTTCCCCATGCTTAGAAATGGTTCCTTCAGTTTATAACTTCACAAAGTTGCCAGTACCTGTGCTGTATCTGTTTAGTGGTTAGAAGACTTCAATTTTCCCAGACTATCAATCCAGCAGCTTTTACAGCATCATATTAAGTAAAACAGATTTTTAAAATAGTCATATGTATATCTGTCTACAATCATAACTTTCAAATGGATTACTTGCAGTGTTATCAGGTAACATTGTTTTTGTAAACATTACATTTCAGCAACACTATTCAGATATGTTAGCAAACTTAAGTGATTACTCAATAACTCAAGGAGACTATTAACATGTTTAAAGTTAAGCACCAGCATAAATCTTTGGAGGATTGAGGCATAACATAGTTTCACTATCAAAACCAATCACACAAGTATATGTATCAGTTTCCTAAAGATGACACCATTCAGAAAAACAGGTTACAAACTACAATTTTGCAATGAACCTGAAATACCAAAAAAGCCACCAAAATTATATGCTAAGTAAAAAGATAGGCTTTTATGTACTCTTCGGAGAATAAAATAATGAATTCTGAGATAAAACACCACTGCAAACAAACAAGAAACTTTTCACAGTAATAAATCTAATGGCAAAATAACTGAGAAACAAGTAAAATACTTGAGTAATTTTAAAAGAATTTGAATCTTTAAGTGTGTTGAAAGCCATTAGGATATCTGAAAATAAGTGCACTGGTTCTTCAAATCAGATGTACTATACAATTTTGAACAGCCTGCATCTGAGACTTTAAGAGACCACAGGATGTAAAGAAAAAATGTGACTAGAGTATAAAAACATAATAAAAAAAATCACAAATACATAGCACTCACTCACGGAATACAAAAATAAATCTGAATCAAGATTCAATGGAAGAAATATGATTTTATTAGATACCACCTTCCCTTTTTGCCCAAGACAAGAAAGTTAGCAACGAAGTGAACATAATGATAAAACTAAGTGATGCTACCATAGAATCAGACTAACAGTTGGACAACAATTGGCAAGGAAACAGTATTCCTTTGGTAGACTCAAATCAATAAAAAAGTTTAGAGAGAGAAATCAAGTGGGCCAACTCCATGAGAGAAGGGCCTAGAAGGGAAATTGCCATAAAAATGAGAAAATACTACAGGAGTCGAGAAAAAGGGATAGAAATGCCTAAGAGATAAACAGTCAAGACTACTTAGAGGTCATAATTTAACGTGGTCTAATGAAGTCCAAAAAAGCAAAAAACAAAACAAAAACCCACCAAACAAATAAGACAACCCCCAACCTGCCAGTTAGTAAAAAGAAATGATTACCTTCAAAAATTAAATGTGAAAAGTGGGATCAGGACTGAAAGTGATTGAAAGTATTACTGGAGAGATATAAAGAAAGCCAAGAGAAATATTCTCCAATTAGGTCTTTGAAAAAGGAAGACAGACTAGAAGCAAGAACAACTAGATAAAGAAGTGGGGAAGACAGAAGCAGCCCATCTGTGACTATTCTAAAAGCTTCAGAACGTTTACCACCAGAAAGATATTCACAATAGATGTCCTATGAAGTTTAAGAGTTGTTATTGACTGGACAACAATGTGAGAATAGGGCTGATTAAGTGTCATTATTCACCACATTATAAACAGAAGAAAGGACAAATGAAAGGATGAACTAAAATGCTGATAAAGTAAAAGTGGACTAAATTCATGTTGATTCAAGTATATATTATAGTATATATTTTTTGATATAAAGATTGCACATTTTATATTATGCACACCGAAACCAACATTATAAAATGTTAAGTCTACCATAAAGATTATGGGATACAATATCACAAATGGGAAACAATGTTACACGGTACAAGTGTGTTTGCAATTTTGAAACCATGGAATCATAATGTAGAGGAAAACTATTCCCAAAATGCTGGTGCAATTTACTAGCCATTTTGTGAAGAAGGCTCAGAGACTGCTCATAATTCTGAATGGGAAACTTGAGACACACGTATTTGAAACTTATTTTTTTAAATCTCTGAATCATTGTATTTTAGGCATTTCTACTAGAACCATGGCTGAGTATTTGAACACCCACAATATTTAGTATTTTGTCCAGCTGTATACCTTCAAACATATGCACAGCTCTGAGTAACAACAGCAGCTATACATGTGTATCCAAGGCCAGATACTGGCTCATCATATTGAATTATTGGCAATGTGAATAGAAAAAGAGGATTATAAAATATCCTAATCTTTAAACATGGAGTATATCTTGTCTAAGGAGTTCTCTTGTGGCTTACAAAGAAGTTTCCTGCACTTGTGTCACATGAACACACTGATTCCTGGTCTTATTCCCCAGCCCAGAGTTCTATCGAAGATAGGAACTTAACTGCTCGGAAGAGCGCCATGCACTGTTTAAGTGACTCCTTTGGAGAAACAAGGAGTGGCAGCAATAAGCCATGGAGAAAGTCCATCTTGTCATCCCAGCTGAAAGAATGCTGGCTATAACATGGGACCTTAGTCAAGTAGTTTATAGTGGAGGTAATGAGATAGATCCTCCAGGAAGCAGATGACCTCCTTGAGAAATGCAAACAAAAAAGTGCATTTCTATGGTGGAAAGACCTGCCAAATTACTGGTGTGCATATGCATCAAATAATTATTGCTGACTGGTTAGTATTACAGCAGCTCCCGGAGGCTCCAACCAAGATTCGGGCCCCATTGTGTTAGACACCATAGAAACAGCCCCTGCCTCTAAGAGCTTACCATTTAAACAAACAAGACAAAGGGTAGTAGAAAGGATGCATTCATCCCCATTTTATAGATGGAGAACTGAAGCACAGAGAAATTAAGTGACTTGCCCAAAGTCATACAGAAAGTCAGAAGCTTGAAACTGAACGTAGATCTCTCTAGTCCCAATCCAGAGACTTAACCACACAAAGTCTTCCTTCCTTGCTGAATAATTGCCTTTTAAACACGCTTAAGTCCTACAATTAAAAACAGCATTGAGTACTGAGTTTGTAGATTGGAGCCAGGAACTCCTGGGTGCTAATCCTGATTCTGTCACTTACTCAGTTTGTAGCCTGAGGAAAGTCACTTATGGCCTAATTTTCAGAGGTAAAGGGCAACTGCATCTCCCAAAAGGTCAGTGGGACACCTGGATGTTTAGCACCTCTAAAGATCAGTCCATTAGGATTTACAATTCAATTTCTTTATCTGTCTGGAAAAAAACTTGCCATAAAAGGGGGTGCAAATTAATGTTTGTACAGTTTATTAAAAGTGAAAACCACAAATAAATGCCAAATTTATGTACATGCAGTATTGTTGTAGCTGTGCTGGTCCTAGAATATTAGGAAGAGAGAGAAGGTGGGTGAGGTAATATCTTTTATGGGACCAACTTCTGTTGGTGAGAGAAGCTTTTGAGCTTACACAGGACTCTTCTTCAGGTCTTGGAAACTAACTGAAAGGGCCCTACCAAATTCATGGCCATGAAAAACACGTCATGGACCATGAAATCTGGTCTCCCCCTGTGAAATCTGGTCTTGTGTGTGTTTTTACCTATACTATACAGATTTCACAGGGGAAACCAGCATTTCTCAAACTGGGGGTCCTGACCCAAAAGGGAGTTGCAGGGGAGGTTGCAGTATTGCCACCCTTACTTTTGCGCTGCTGCATTCAGAGCTGGGTGGCCGGAGAGTGGCAGCTGCTGACTGAGGGCCCAGCTCTGCAAGCAGCAGCACAGAAGTAAGGGTGTCAATACCATACCACGCCATCCTTACTTCTGTGCTGCTGCTGGCAGCGAGACTGCCTTCAGAGCTGGACTCCCAGCCAGCAGCTGCTGCTCTCCAGCTGCCAAGCTCTGAAGGCAGAGCTGCTGCCAGCAGCAGCGCAGAAGTAAGGGTAGCAGTACCACAACCCCCTACAATAACCATGCAACCCCCTCAACACCGTTTTTTGGGTCAGGACCCCTACAATTACAACACCGTGAAATTTTAGATTTAAATAGCTGAAATAATGAAATTTACGATTTTAAAAATCCTACGACTGTTAAATTGACCAAAATGGACCGTGAATTTGGTAGGACCCTGGTCATTGCTAAATACAAGGTGGAACACATTTCAAGTAGTTAGCACATTTCAAGGGACCATTTAGAGTGAAGTTTCCCATGAACACACAGAGTCATAAGGAGGAAAGGAAGGGGGTGGGGAACCAACTTGAGGGTGGGGGGTTGTTCATGGGTTACAGATTGTTGTAATAAGCCCTAAATCCAGTGTCTCTATTCATTCCATGATTTAAAAAGATAGGCCTGTGAGCTTAAATTCATTAAACTTTGGCAGCCATTAAAAAAGTATTGTGCAGGTTTCCTTTGAGGAAGGGGACTGAGAGGTCAGATACGGAGTGATTGCTTTGTGAAAAAAAAAAAAAAAGTGTTCACTTACACATGATCTGATGTTTTTATCTTTTATCATGCTCCTGTGTGAATTCATTTGAGAGCGCAGTGATTGTCTGGTTTCACCCACATAGTTCCTCTTGGGACATTTAGTGCACTGGATGAGGTCCACTGCATGTTGTGATAGGCATGTGTCTAGCAAAACTTTGCCAGACACTAAAAATCATGGATTTTTACCTTATTTAGTTAGCAGTGACATACTGAGTTAGTTTCCCAGAAGCTGAAGAAGAGCTCTGTATAAGCTCGAAAGCTTGTCTCTCTCATTAACAGAAGCTTGTCCAATAAAAGACAACTTCTAAATTTAAGTACATGTAAAAAAAGGCACAGCCCCAACAGAGAGTTTTGATTAATCTTTTCAAGTCTAAAGAAAGTTTGCATAAAGAATTTGAAAAAAAATCTTTATGGTTTCTATATGATTCGTAGGGTACGGAAATAGTCATACCAGAGCAGCAGAGAATAAAAGAGTGACCTACCCGAAGATAAGCGATGACAAATGTCAGCATGTAACCTCTCTGTCCATTATCTTCTCCAGCTGCCAGACCACTGCAATTGATGACAGTTGTTTATTAACATGGATCTCAAGTGAACTGTTTTTCACAGCTTTCCAATAAAAATAATAAAATACTTTGGGTCAAGAAATTTATATACAAATAGATCAGCAACAACTTCAACTTGAAACGGTTTCCAGTTTAAACCAGAGTTAAAATTTGTTTCAGGTCACCACACCTAGCAGAAATCCTCCTATTTTTTAAAAACAGTGTTTTATCCCTGGTTGTTGAAAGGCCCACACGAAGAAGAGGAACTGATCATACAGACCGGGTAAACAGTGAAACTCGCTATACATGGAATAGTTATGTACAAAATTAACAACCTGGGGCGGGGGGGAGTATTTCTCAGTGATGCTAAGCATAGACATTACTTGTAAAAATCGTAGGTAAAAAATTCTATCAGAAGTGTGATTTTTTTTTAATGTGACTGAATCTTTTAGAAGAGAGTAAACTGCTAGTGTTAAAAATGTGTCCACTACACACTTTTAAATCTATTTTATTTGTAAAACTCGAAATTTCGTCTTATTTTAAGTTGGATACAGAATTTGGGTAATCAAGATGATAGTCTAAAAAGTTTAATATTAAAAATTATATATGTAAATCTAAAACTATCAAAAGGTATGTATTCTTACTAGATGTTTGTACAGGGTCTAGAACAATGGGGCCCAAACCATCATTGGGGCCTTTGGCTGCCACTATAATACAAGTTATTACTACTAATCATGCAATTGTCATGACTTCCAGGTAAGGAGGTTTCAACCTGGAATTAAGGTTGAAAGACCCGATGATTAATTCAGGATAACGTATTACAGAGATTGTACAATTATCCCGAAGTCGAGCACTATAATCCCAGGAAATTCAGAGTTAAGATTCAACAAAAGAAATGCAAACATATAGGGAAGTGCACAGTTAGCACACCAGAACTCTGTCTCATAACAATAACAATACCATGTAATAAAACATAATTATGATTAGCGTGTACAATAGACTATATTAAGCAGATTTTAAAAGACAATAGGTTTTTTTTTTTCTCATTTTTTCCTCTCCATGTCACGAAGGCAGCACTAAAGTTGTTGGATGCCTTCATTGTGCATTTCCACATCTTGACATGTTTGTCTTTCAAATTAAGCTTAAACTCTGGATTTCCTGCATTTTCATAGATTTTTTCAGGGCAGAAGGAACCATTATATCATATAGTCTGGCCCCCAAATTGTGTTTGACTGAAGTGCATCATCCAGAAAGCCTTCTAATCTTGATTTGAAGATATCATGAGATGAAGAATCCATCATTGCATTTAGTAGTTTGTTCCAAGTGTCATTCAACCTCACCATTAAAAATCTGTGCCTTATTTCTAATTGGAATTTATCTGGCTTTAGCTTCCAGCCATTGATTCTGGTTATGCCTTTCTCTGCTAGACTAAAGAGACCTTGGGCACCTAGTATGTTCTCCCCACAAAATTAATGATACATTGTAATCAAGTAATCTCTCAATCTTCTATCTGACAAGATTAACAGACAGACCTCTACGTTTCTCACTGTAAGGCATTTTCTCCAACCTTCAAATAGTTTTTGTGGTTCTTTTCCGCACTCATTCCAATATTTCGATATCCTTTTAAAAATGTGGGAACCAGAACTGGACACAGCATTCTAGTGTATGTATCATCAGTGTAATATACAAAGGTAAAAACCACTTTCCTACTCCCCTGATTATACATCCAACTATTTCATTAGCCCTTTTAACCACAGCATTGCTCTGGGAGCTCTCGTCCATTATGTCCCCTAAATCCTTTTCAAAATCAGTGCTATCCAGGATGCATTACCCAATTATGTAAGCATGACCTTCCTTCTTTGTTCCTAGATGTAAGACTTCAAAATTTGGTTATTTTAAAATACATTTTGTTTGACTGGACCTAGCTTAACTAAGCAATCCAGATCACACTGTATGACTACCTTGTCCGCAGTTATAATGCTTGTTGGGTTTTTTTGAATAATTACACCATTAACTTACAAAATTATATTAAATTGAAGGTATCGAGGAATTTCTTTCTTCCTTTTTTTTTTTTAAGATTAAAAACTACATACATGAGCAGTTAACAAAAAATGAAGAGAGAGCGTTACTATGTGATATTTATAATTATCTGAACACATGTAATATCAGTTTGAAATCTTTTTGGGCCAGATTCACCAGTGTGCTCTGCCTGCTTTACTCCAGTCTGGAGCAGCATAAAAGTCAGTTTCTACCAGCTCCTGTTCTCCCCCTCCCTCCATACAAACACAGTTTATCCCTCGATAAAATGCCATCCAAACTCTCCCAGTTTCCTCAGTTTGTGCCTGTCCTTCCCTTCCTTCCTGTTCTCCCTCTTGAATAGGTCTGGTGCAATGGACAGATTTGGAAAATAAACATTTAGGATTAATGGTTTTGCCATTCTTCGTAACTAAAAGTTTCTTCTCCAACAGGGGATTATGAACAACAATCTTCTACAAAGAATTCCAGTAAGAACTGTTTTCTTGAAAAATGGCTGCCCTCTCCTTTTATCATCAACTTAAATGGACCTAATTTTCAGAAAGTATTGAGCATTTGCCCTCTGAAAATCAAGCTCCCTTATGGTGTCTCAAAGTGAGCACACAAAAATGGAAGCACCCCATATTATTTGTATTACCATAGTGCCTAGGACTAGAACCTCATTGTGTTAAGACTCTGCACAAACAGAACAAAAAAAACCCACTGCCCTGCCCCACTTGTTAGTTTTGAAAACGTAGGCCTGAGTGTAAGATGTTCCTGATTCCTTTTCAATATTTTCTCACCAGAGGTTTATTAACCCCAACTTCTTTTCTGTATCAGTGCTACAACCACCAGCTTTAAGAACTGAACAAGAAAACCTAGAACGAAACAAGTCATAACACTGAGCTGGAGATGAAACAGCTTAAATCTTCATGATTCCATTTAAAAAAAAAAACTTCTACTTATCTATATTGTTCTTTGATAGACTCCACATGTGTCAAGAGAATATAAAAGGTTGACCATAGTTCCAAAGTTAAGAGGATTGCCATAAGAAGAGGTAAAAATTAAATGAAGTTAAGCTTTTCTTAGTAGATTCCACACAGTTCCTAGATAAAAAAATCCTCTAAATCAATCACCGGTGTTTCTAAAATAATTCACATTGAAAATGGAGAGTTCAAAGAACATTTTCCTCAAAACCAAAGGAATGCAGCCGGAAAATCTCAGAACAGCTTGTAAAACTTTAGCCTACTCTCCATATGTTTGACTAGATTAAACTACTAAATTTGGCTTTGCCTCTCCCCTACAGTCAATGGGATAATGTCCTCCTGAACACTCGCCTTGCTCTTCTCTCAATACACAAAAGGCATTCCATACAAACAGGAATATAAGGTAAGAGTTTTGGACAGGTGAACTTTGCTTTTCTGTTAATTTTAAGTTATTTTCCATAAGATTTATACTTCATTATATACTTTCTGCAGTCATGTAGTAAAAAGCTCACCAGTGTAAAGTAATGTGAAAAGCAAACAATCTCTCTAAACAGCATCAGTTAAAATAAAGATCTCTGCCTATTTGTTGTTGTTCACTTGGAGATTTAATAAAAAGTTAGGAATGTGAGTCTCAGTGATCAAATATGATAAAAAAAAGTTAGCAGCTTAACATCAATATTTCTTTAAGTGATCAATGACTTGACTAGCCCATTGCTGAACAGACTATGAAGCGAAAATGAGATTTAAATTTTAAGCCCTGAATGTAAAAAGATGCTTGAATCAGGTGCTTGAATCAAACTGCATTTACAACAAAACCTGACTCATTACCATCACTGCAATGTCCTTGATGCTACGTACTTTTGCTTCCTTAGATGTGAATGGGACTCAATTCCTGGTTGTTTTTTCCTAGACAAAAACGGACAAGATTTAACTGATCTCTTCTATGTTAATATTGAAATTTTAAGTGGTCATAGTTCTACGGGTTTTTTTTTTTTACATAATACTTCATTCAGCTCTGCTAGATCAATCAGTTTTTCATGATCAATCTTTCTATTAGATTTAGTTCAGACTGTTGCATAACTCCCTAGTTTCAGTTTTGTATGAGCCAAAAAACCTCAAATTCTGATTGGCTAAAAATTACTGGGTTTGACCATTACAAAACTGCTGAATCTTGGTGCTTCTGTAGCTAAATAGCTTAAGGTTGCTAGCGTAACAAAACAACACTGATTGCTAGTTTCAGGAAAACTTCTCTCTGATACCGAGAAAACAAAGATTCAGCAACAGGTTTATAGGAACCTTTTGACATATCAAACCTGAGAGTCAGAATAAAAATCTGGCAACATTTGAGGTTTCTCACGTTCTAGTTTTAGACTGAAGATTTCCTCTCGGAGAAAGACCATATCTGTGTGTGTTTTGGATAACACCGAATACTGTTTGTGTTTAACAAATTATTATAACATTCTTGAATCAGATCATGTTTGTTCTAGGGCTGTCAAGTGATTAAAAAAATGAATCACGATTAATCGCACTGTTAAATAGAATATCATTTATTTAAATATTTTTGGGTATTTTCTACATTTTCAAATATATTGATTTAAATTACAACAGAATACAAAGTGTACAGTGCTCACTTTTGCTTTTTACAGTGCAAATATTTGTAATAAAAAAATATAAAGAAATAGTATTTTTCAATTAACCTAATAAAAAGGTTGCACTACAGTACTTGTATCATGAAAGTTGAGCTTTTAAAAATAGAATTGTGTACCAAAAAAACTGCATTCAAAAATAAAACAATGTAAAACTTTAGAGCTTACAAGTCAGTCCTACTCAGTCCTATTTCAGCCAATCACTCGGACAAACAAGTTTGGTTACAATTTGCAGGAGATAATGCTGCCTGCTTCTTGTTTACAATGTCACCTGAAAGTGAGAACAAACATTCACATGGCACTATTGTAGCCGGTGTTGCAAGATATTTATGTGCCAGATGTGCTAAAGAGCCATATGTCCCTTCATGCTTCAACCACCATTCCAAAGGACATTCATCCATGCTGACGATGGGTTCTGCCTGATAATGATCCAAAGCAGAACAGACCGACGCATGTTCATTTTCATCATCTGAGTCAGATGTCATCAGCAGAAGGTTGATTTTCTTTTTTGATGGTTCGGGTTCTGTAGTTTCTGCATCTGAGTGTTGCTCTTTTAAGACTTCTGAAAGCATGCTCCACACCTCATCCCTCTTAGATTTTGGATGGTGCTTCAGATTCTTAAAGCTTGTGTGAGTGCTGTAGCTATTTTTAGAAATCTTGTATGGTACCTTCTTTGCGTTTTACCTTCAAATTTTCTGTGAAAGTGTTCTTAAAACAAACATGTGCAGGGTCATCATCCAAGACTGCTATAACATGAAATATATGGCAGAATGCGGGTAAAACAGAAAAGGAGACATACAATTCTCCCCCAAGGAGTTCAGTCACAAATTTAAACTAATACATTTTGTTAACAGGTTTCAGAGTAGCAGCCGTGTTAGTCAGTATCCACAAAAAGAACAGGAGTACTTGTGCCACCTTAGAGACTAACAAATTTATTTGAGCATAAGCTTTCATGGGCTACAGCCCACTTCATCAGATGTATAGAATGGAACATATGGTAAGATTATTATATATATTACACACACACACACACACACACTAGGAAAAGGTGGAAGTAGCCATACCAACTGTAAGAGGCTAATTAATTAAGATGAGCTATTATCAGCAGGAGAAAAAAAACTCTTGTAGTGATAATCAAGATGGCCCATTTAGACACTTAACAAGGTGTGAGGATACTTAACATGGGAAAATAGATTTAATATGTGTAATGACCCAGCCATTCCCAGTCTCTATTCAAACCCAAGTTAATGGTATCTAGTTTGCATAGTAATTCAAGCTCAGCAGTTTCTCACTGGAGTCTAAAAAGAAAAGAAAAGGAGTACTTGTGGCACCTTAGAGACTAACCAATTTATTTGAGCATAAGCTTTCGTGAGCTACAGCTCACTTCATCGAATGCATACTGTGGAAAGTGTAGAAGATCTTTTTATACACACAAAGCATGAAAAAATACCTCCCCCCACCCCACTCTCCTGCTGGTAATAGCTTATCTAAAGTGATCACTCTCCTTACAATGTGTATGATAATCAAGTTGGGCCATTTCCAGCACAAATCCAGGTTTTCTCCTCCACACAAACCCACTCTCCTGCTGGTAATAGCTTATCTAAAGTGATCACTCTCCTTACAATGTGTATGATCATCAAGGTGGGATTATCTTATTAAACTGGAGTCTGTTTCTGAAGCTTTTCTGTTGCAAAATTGCCACCTTTAAGTCTGTTACTCAGTGACCAGAGAGGTTGAAGTGTTCTCCTACCGGTTTTTTGAATGTTATGATTCCTGAGATCAGATTTGTGTTCATTTATTCTTTTGCATAGAGACTGTCCGGTTTGACCAATGTACATGGCATTGTACAGGGGCACTGCTGGCACATGATGGCATATATCACATTGGTAGATGTGCAGCATGTCATCTGGAATGCTGGCCAAAGCATGAAGGGGCATATGAATGTTTAGCATATCTGGCTTGTAAATACCTTGCAATGCCAGCCACAAAAGTATCATGCGAACGCCTTTTCTCACTTTCAGGTGACACTGTAAATAAGAAGCAGGCAGCAGCATTTCCCGTAAACGTAAACAACTCTTTTGTCTTAGTGATTGGCTGAACAAGTAGCAGCACTGAGTGGACTTGTAGGCTCTAAAGTTTTACACTGTTTTGTTTCTGAGTGCAGTTATGTAACAAAAAAAGATCTACATTTGTAAGTTACACTTTCACGCTAAAGAGATTGCATAACATTACTTGTCTGAGGTGAACTGAAAAATACTATTTCTTTTGTCATTTTTACAGTGCAAATATTTGTCATAAAATATAAAGTGAGCACTGTACACTTTGTATTCTGTGTTGTAATAGAAATCTATATTTGAATATTTAGAAAAACCAAAAATATTTAATAAATTTCAATTGGTATTCTATTGTTTAACAGTGCTATTAATCGCAATTAATTTTTTAAAGTTAATCACATGAGTTAACTGTGATTAATTGAGAGCCTTAAAAAAAAAAAAAAAAAAAAAAAACCTAAGTCTTTTTACAAATAATCTCTACCATCAAATTACTACTATGGAAAAATAACTGAAAAGACCTGGACTGATTAACCACTGGTCTTAATGTTTTTGTTTTTTTTTTAATTATCTAAATATTTCCTAATTCTGAACTAATTGACTCACTCTCTCTCCACAGTTCTATTTTCATTTTAAAAATGAAAGTAAACTTCTAAGGAGTATTATTTAAACAAATATTTCAGCCCATATGTTTTTATGCGATGTGATATGATCCAAAATTATGAGAATTCCATCTTAGCTCTTCCACAAAGTTCTGAGAAAATAAGTAGTATGTGCAGGACATCTCAGCAGAATACAGATGTGTTCAAATATATGAAATTACACCATTCCACAGATATCTTAATAGTGGCTCCTTGAATTCATAACTAAGAGATATAGGTTGGATTTACATAGTCTTGTACTCATCAGGTGAGCAAAACTGGAATGGCTAAAATAGTAGACTATTAAGTCGCAAAGGTGCTTTGGGCATGAGCGAGCAAAGACATTGGGGCCAGAGAGAAGGCAAGAGATGTTGCTCAGCAGCAACACAAACCCACCAATAGAGGAACAGTGCTGAAAGAGGTGTCTTATTTTTCGTTGGCTTGAATCTTATGGCTGCAACGAAGGGCATCATAATTGTTTTAGTGACATGAGTCCTGAGGACTCTGGTCTAGAAAAGAAACCCCCCAATGAAGAGGGATAAAAATGAAAGTAATTTACAAATAAAAATAGAGCTAGAAGCTTAAACTGATCAAAATTATGCCTCACTTTTATTACTATATGCAGAACTGGTAGCTCCACCTATAGGTAAGATTGCCTAATACTTTCCATTTATAAGACCCTGTTTTCAATGCAGTGAATGAAACAGGGATCCTGTGGAAAAAGTAGTATGTGATCATGTAATTAAAAAATTATAATATATACACACAGGGGGATGATTTATGGTTGCACTAGCAGCTTTAATTCTGGCATTTGTTAACATCTGAGTGCTTGTCTTTGCAACCTTATGTCCTTGTGTATTTTTATATGTAATAGAAAAAAGCTAATGAAGTGCACTAAAAAAAAAAAAAATCATGGGAATTTTATATATTCAAGAGTGACCAAAGGATATCATATTGTTTGTTAAACATGCTTTTCCGAACCACCTATGGAAAATTTGGTTTACAGTGTGAGTTCAAAAAGATGGTCTAGAAACACAGAAAAACTTAATATGAATTTATAAAGTACAGCACTGACTGCTTAATTCAAAACGTATGAAAAGTGAAACTGAGAAGTAGAATTAAAAGTGTTAGTAAGCAGAGTAAATAATAGCAAAGAGTTTGTTTAAAAAGGAAATAAAAATGCAGTTCTGACAAATGAGATTTTCACCATGATTTTCATCAATCAGTCTTATAATCAATCAAGCCAGATGGACAGAAACCACCCTATCATTACTCAGCCTGTTACTGAAGTGAAATGTTTTCTGTCTCTTTGTAACAGCACAACACAATCAGTGACAAGGGGTGGGATGCAGCTAATTCATCAAATTCCTTTGATTAAACACAATTTCCCCTTAAAACAAGCTTCTTTTTTTATATGCTCTAGTCAATATTTCCAAATATTAACCTTACAATTTTGTCTCCCTCTGTGCTTTAGGAAGGACGCTACTCTAGTGTCACAAAATAGCAGCCAGTTTCCAGGTCTACAAGTCTGAACACTATGACTAGCATGAAAGAAAGCTTTAACAACATTTCAGATTCTATATTTAGTCAGATACTGTAGTAAACTGTATATCTATCCTGCAGTTTCTCAAATTAAAATGTTAATCAGAAAATTAAATGGCTCTTAACTGTAAAGGGAACATTATATATTTAATTCTACAGATTTTCATTTTAACTTTATAAAATGGTTTAAGGACATAAGACACATAAAATTTCCATTTTGTTTTCGTCTTAAAAATGCAGTAGCTTAATTTTAATTAGGAAATTTAACAGACACACTCCATATCAGAAATAAAATTCCTTGAAAAATCATACCCAAATTTGGCAGCAATATCATAAACTTGCTTTTCATGCTGAAGAACCTTCTCTCTGTCACCCTCAAAGAGTAATGTAGCTACACACAGTTCGTTGGGATCAAATCCTTTAAACTGTGAAAAGAAAATATCTGTATCATGTTATAGTCCACATGGCAGAATCCAGGCTTAAGTAAATCTACTTTTTCCTTTTCCTTCAACTACACATAGGTACAATGTACTCAAAGTCACTTTGGGTTAGCAAATATTCTTGTGGGATAGGAATAGAACAGTAACTAAAGAAAACAAGTTGCACAGAATGTTTCAGATATTTCCTCGTCTATTTTCAAGCACTCTTGACATCATTCATAGAAATTTTTGTGCACTATACTAAACAACTGAAGAAGAATACAGACATTTGATATGTTATATGACAAATTACTAAGTGGAGGTGTTTTACACAGCACAGGAACAAGGGAATTTTATGTTCCTCTTAGAAATTCTTCCATATGAAAATTATGCCTTTAATGTTACTGCTTTCACCTCAACACCACTGGGAGGTGGCAGTGACGTGATCCCAGACAGTTTCATTCTACTGGACTTGCAGAGGGAAAGCTTCTGCACTGCTAAAGGCACTTTGAATAGAAGGGCAGAGAGGAAAGATGAACCCATCTGTTTGGAGTCTTGATTCTCCAAGCTGTTCGAAGGAAACGTGTGCACCCTTCTGTTCCCACTTAATATTACTCTACAAAAATGATAAAGAAAAGCAACCAGAAGCATGAGTCACTATGCTGGTCAAGCACTGTTGCCAGAAGCATTATCATTCATGCAATCCTGGACCAGGGAGTGCACTATAAGGAAAGGAGGAAAATAAACAAGGAAGAAGAATTTAAAAAGTAGGGGAGGAGTATACCACAAGTGCAAGAGTGGAAGGGGAAGAAACTTCATCAAGTGGTTTGATATTATCTTGGTCTGGAAGTGCATTTAGTCTCTTGTTCCAAGAATGGGAGTTTGGAGCTTTGGTAGGCGCAGCGTCAAAGATCAATGAAGATATTCCAAGAGAGGGACAGGCTTGTCTATTGCTCTTTAATAGTCACTGAAAGAGTATTCATTGGCTCCAGAAAGCTTTCACCAAGTAGAGAATTTTAGGAAAGGAGTGGGGAAGAATATAAAGTAGGAGGAGGTTGCAGAAGGCCCTTCCTATTGTCCAAGTGGAAAGGGTCAAAGAAATGGGTATCGACTAAGAAGTGTGTTGTATAAGGGGAGAGAGCTAAGCACACGAATAGAAATAAAAGGGGAACAAAAAGAGGTACATGAAAAGAGAATAACTTTACTGTCAGGGCAGAACTGATAAAAACAATCAAATTAATAATGGACACTAGCTTAGGTATGCATATAAGAGATACATAAAAATACACATTATTACATACAAACATACATTAATATGTTACCTAGGCGGTAAAGAAAGGCATCCAAAAGTTTGCAAATGCCAGAACTAAAGTTACCTGTGAAGTCTTAATTAAGCTCTCAAGTGCTTGCATTAGGATACACTAATTACGTGATCATTACTATTTTTTCCCACAGCACACTGCCTCGTTTACTGCATGGAATAAACAATTTCACTGAATAAGCAGCTATTCAATATTTTGTTTTATGCTGATCGTTCAATGTGTGGCCCTAGGCCTTATATACTTCACACTGATCAAACCCTTATTTGGATACAAGATTACTAATTTCCTTATGGACTTTTCTATGGTGCTCACTGTAGCATCTGAATGTGTCACAAACATGAATTTATTTTCACAACATAGCTATGATGCAAGTTATTATTCCAGTTACATAGATGGGAAACTAAGACAGACATTTGTGATAGATGTATACTAATGCAAGAAGTATGGGGAATAAGCAAGAAGAACTCGAAATGGTAGTAAACAAAACACAACTATGACATACTTGGCATCACAGAGACTTGGTGGGATAATATGCATGACTGGAATATTGCTATAGAAGGGTATAGCTTGCTCACAAAGGACAAGAGGGAAAAAAGGAGGCGGTGGTGTCATACATATAAAAATGTATACACTTGGACTGAGGTTCAGATGGAAATAGGAGACAGCCTTGTTGAAGGTCTCTGGGTAAGGATAAAAGGGTAAAAAACAAAGGTGATGTCATGGTAGGGGGTCTACTACAGACCACCTAACCAGGAGGAAGAGGTGGATGAGGCTTTTTTAAAGCAACTAACAAAATCATCCAAAGCACAAGACTTGGTAGTAATGGGGGACTTCAACTACCTAGACATCTGTTGAGAAAATAACACAGCAAAGCACAACAAATCCAACAAATTCTTAGAATATATTGGAGACAATTTTTTATTTCAAAAGGTGGAGAAAGCTACTGGGGACAGGCTGTTCTAGATTTGATTTTAACAAATAGGGAGGAACTGGTTGAGATTTTGAAAGTGGAAGACACCCACTTTTTGGGTGAAAGTGATCATGAAATGGTAGAGTTCATGGTTTTAAGGAACAATAGGAGAGAGAATAGCAAAATAAAGACAATGGATTTCAAGAAGGCAGACTTTAGCAAACTCAGGGAGCTGGTAGGTAAGATCACATGGGAAGGAAGTCTAAGGGGCAAAAGAATTGAAGACAGTTGGCAATTTTTCAAAGAGACATTATTAACGGCACAAGAGCAAACTATCCCACTGCGGAGGAAAGATAGGAAGTACGGCAAGAGACCACCTTGGCTTACCCAGGAGATCGTCAATGATCTGAAACAAACAAACAAACATCCCACAAAAAGTGGAAACTAGGTCAAATTACAAAGGATGAACATAAACAACACAAGTATGTAGGGACAAAATTAGAAAAGCCAAGGCACAAAATGAGATCAAGAGACATAAAAGAGTAACAAGAAAACATTCTACAAATACATTAGAAGGAAGAGGAAGACCAAGGAAAGGGTAGGCCTGTTACTCATGGCTGCTTGGGGGTGGGGGAGGTAAACAATAACAAAAAATGTGGAAATGGCAGAGGTGCTTAATTACTTCTTTGTTTCGGTTTTCACCAAGAAGGTTAGCGGTGATTGGATGTCTAACATAGTGAACGCCAGTGAAAATGAGGTAGGATCAGAGGCTAAAATAGGGAAACAAGTTAAAAATTACTTAGAAAAGTTAGATGTATTCAAGTCACCAGGGCCTGATTAAATGTACCCTAGAATACTCAAGGAGCTGATTGAGGAGATATCTGAGCCATTAACAATTATGTTTGAAAAGTCACAGGAGATGGGAGAGATTCCAGAAGACTGGAAAAGGGCAAATATAGTGCCAATCTACAAAAAGGGAAATAAGGACAATCCAGGGAATTATAGACCAGCCAGCTTAACTTTTATACCTGGAAAGATAATGGAGAAAATAATTATGCAATCAATTTGCAAAATCTAGAAGATAAAAAGGTGGTAAGTAAGTCAGCATGGATTTGTCAAGAACAAATCATGTCAAACCAACCTGATAGCTTTCTTTGACAGAGTAACAGGCCTTGTGGAAAGAGGGGGAAGCGGTAGACGTGGTATATCTTGACTTTAGTAAAGCTTTTGATACTGTCTCGCACAACCTTCTCATAAACTAGGGAAATGCAACCTAGATGGAGCTCCTATAAGGTGGGTGCATAACTGGTTGGAAAACCATTCCCAGAGAGTAGTTATTAGTGGTTCACAGTCATGCTGGAAGGGCAAAACGAATGGGGTCCCGCAAGGATCAGTTCTGGGTCCGGTTCTTTTCAATATCTTCATCAATGATTTAGATAATGGCATACAGAGTACACTTACAAAGTTTGCAGACGATAGCAACCTGGGAGGGGTTGCAAGTGTTTTGGAGGATAGGATTATAATTCTAAATGATCTGGACAAACTGGAGAAATGGTCTGAAGTAAATAGGGTGAAATTCAATAAGGACAAATGCAAAGTACTCCACTTTGGAAGGAACAATCAGTTGCACATGTACAAAATGGGATATGACTGCCTTGGAAGGAGTGCTGCGGAAAGGGATCTGGGGGGTCATAGTGGACCAAATTTGGGATTTCTAAGCCAAGAAATTCAGACTGCTGATAAGAGCAAAACATTGTTAAAAAGTGCCGAGGGGGGAGGGGGGAGAGACACAATAAGAAGGCATTTTCAGAACATAAACAGCCATACTGGGACAGACTAATGATCCATCTAGCCCAGTATCCTGTCTTCTGACAGTGGCCAATGCCAGATGCTTCAGAGGGAATGAACAAAACAGGGCAATTATTGAGTGATCCATCCCCCCATCATCCAACCGCAGCTTCTGGCAGTCAGAGGTTTAGAGACACCCAAAGCATGGGGTTGCATCCCTGACCATCCTAGCTAATAGCCATTGATGGAACTATCCTCCACGAATTTATCTAATCCTTTTTTGAATCCAGTTATATTTTTGGCCTTCTCAACCTTCCCTGGCAAAGAGTTCCAAAGGTTGACTGGGAGAATGAAGTAATACTTATTTTTGTTTTAAATCTGCTGCCTGTTAACTTCATTTTGTGACCTTTGTTCTTGTATTATGGGAATGGGTAAATGGCATTTCATTATTGACTCTCTCCACACCATTCATGATTTTATAGATGTCTATCGTATCTGTCTCTTTTATTAACTGAACAGTCCGTCTTTTTAATCTCTCCTTATATGGAACTGTTCTGCACCCTTAATCATTTTTGTTGCCCTTCTCTGTACCTTTTCCAATTTGAATGTATATTTTTTTTGAGTTGGGGCAACTGAACTGCATGAAGTATTCAAGGTGTGGGCATATCACAGATTTATATAGTGGCTTTATGATATTTTCTGTCAGTATCTATCCCTTTCCTAATGGTTCCTAACATTGTTAGCTTTTTTCACTGCTGCACATTGAGCAGATGTTTTCAGAGAACTACCCAAGATCCTTCTCAAGTGGTAACAGCCAGTTTAGATCCCATCAGTTTGTATGTATAGTTGGGATTATGTTTTCCAATGCGCATGATGTTGCATTTATCGCTATAGAATTTCATCTGCCATTTTGTTGCCAAATCCCTCTGTTTTGTAAGTTCTCTTTTTAACTCTTTGCAGTCAGCTTTGGTCTTAACTATCCTAAGTAATTTTATATTGTCTGCCAATTTTGCCATTTCAGTGTTCACTCTTTTTTCCAGATCATTTATGAATATGTTGGAGAACAGGTCCCAGTACAGACCCTAGCAGGATCCTGCTATTTACCTCTCTCCATTCTGAAAACTGACCATTTATTCCTACCCTTTGTTTCTCATCTTTTAACCAGTTACTGATCCATGAGAGGACATTCATACTTATGACTAGGGCCCTACCAAATTCACGGTCCATTTTGGTCAATTTCACGGTCATAGGATTTAAAAATAATAAAATTACATTATTTCAGCTATTTAAATCTGAAATTTCATGGTATGGTAATTGTAGGCGTCCTGACTCAAAAAGAAGTTGTGGAGGATTTGCAAGGTTGTTGTGTGGGGGGGGGGGGTGTTGCAGTACTGCTACCCTTGTGCGCTGCTGCTCGTGGTGGCACTGCATTCAGAGCTGGGCAGCTGGAGAGCAGCGGCTGCTGGCCAAGAGCCCAGCTCTGAAGGCAGAGCTGCCACCAGCACAGTGCAGAAGTAAGGAGGGCATGGTATGGGATTGCTACCCTTACTTCTGCGCTGCTGCTGGAGGAGTGCTGCCTTCAGAGCTGGGCGCTCAGCCAACAGCCGCCACTCTCCGGCTACCCAGCTCTGAAGTCAAAGCAGAAGTAAAGGTGCCAATACCATAACCCCCCTAAAATAACCTTGTGACCCCCCCCCCCCCCGCAACTCCCTTTTGGGTCAAGATCCCCATTTTGAGAAACACTAGTCTCCCCTGTAAAATCTGTATAGTATAGGATAAAAGCACACAAAAGACCAGATTTCACGGTGGGAGATCAGATTTCAAGGTCCATGATGCGTTTTTCACGGTCATGAATATGGTAGAGCCCTACTTCAGACTCCTGACTTTTTTTAAGGGCCTTTGGTGAGAGACCTTGTCAAAGACTTTCAGAAAATCAATTACATTGACTAAGTCATCCTTGTCCACACGCTTGTTCAGACTCTCACATAACATGGTGAGGCATGATTTCCCTTTACAAAACCATGTTGACTCTTCCCCAACATATTGTGTTCATCTAGGTGTCTGATAATTCTGTTTTTTACTACAGTTTCAACCAATTTGCCTTAAGTATATTAAAAGCAAATATAATCTTAACGGTATTGGTCCATTAGTGGATGGAAATGGTAGAATTCTCAATAATGCAGAAGCATAAGTGTTCAATAAACATTTCTGTTCTGTTTTTGGGAAAAAACAGATGTAGTCTTATATGATAACATTCTTTCCATTCCACTGGTATCTCTGGAATTACTAAAAGTTAGGCATTTTAAAATTAGTATGTCTGGATAACTTGCATCCAAGAGTTTTAAAAGAGCTGGAAAAGGATCTTGCTGGACTGTTAATGTTGATTTTCATTAAGTCTTGCAACACTGGGTAAGTCCCAGAAGACTGAAAAAAAGCTTATATTGTGCCAGTATTAAAAATGGTAAACGGGATGACCTGGCTAATTATAGGCCTCTCGCTCTGACAGATTCCAGGTAAGATAATGGAGCAGCTGATACATGACTCAATTAATCAAGAATAAAAGGGGGTAATAGAATTAATGCCAATCACACGGGTTTATGGAAAACAGATCCTGTCTAGCTTGGTATCTTTTTTTTTTTTTTTTTTTTTTTTTTTTTTGAGATTACAAGTTTGGCTGATAAAAGGTAACAATGTTGATGTAATAGACTTCCATAAAACATATGACTTGATACTCTGAAACCTGTCATTTTGATGAAAAAACTAGAAAGATATAAAATTAACATGGCACATATAAAATGGATTAAAAGATGACTGATAGGTCTCAAAAGATAATTGTAAACAGGGAATCATCGTCGAACAAGAGCGTTTCTAGTGAGGTCCCACATAGTTCGGTTTTTGGTCCTACATTAACATTTTTATTCATGACTTGGAAGAAAACAAAATCACTGATAAGTTTGCAAATGACACAAAAAATTGAGAAATTGGTAAGTGAAGAGGACAGGTCATTGATACAGAGCAATCTCGATCACTTTGTAAGCTGGGTGCAAGCAAACAATATGTGTTTTAATACGGCTAAATATAAACATATACCTCTAGGAACAAAGAACGTATGTCACACTTACAGAATGAGGGACTCTATCCATCACAGCTCCCACATCTGTTTCAGTCACTGCTTCCCAGAATAATCTGCTGAACATGAGTTCCCAAGGTGACAATGTGGTCAAAAGGACTCATGTGACTCTTGGATGCATGAACAGGGGAATCTTGAGTAGAAATACAGAGGTTATTTTACCTCTGTATTTGGCACTGGCGTGACTGTTGCTGGAACACTGTGTCCAGTACTGGTGTCCACAGTTCAAGAAGGATGTTGATTAATTGGAGGGGGTTCAGACCAAAGCCATGAGAATGGCTAAAGGATTAGAAAATATGCCCTATAATGATTGAGCTCCTGGAGTCTATCTATTGAGGTTAACAAAGGGAAGATTAAAGGGTGACTTGATTACAACCTACAATTATCCACAGAGAACAAATATTTAATAACAAGCTCTTCAATCTATCAGGAAAAGGTACAGCATGATCAAAGGCCTGAAAGTTGAAGCTAGACTAATTCAGACAGGAAATAAAGCATACATTTTTAACAATGAGAGTAATTACTCACTGAGGGGAAAACAATAACAAAACACCCAGCAATGGCTGAAGTGCTAAATGCCTTTTTTGTTTCAGTTTTCACCAAAAAAGTTAGCAGTGACTGGACAACCAACTTAGTGAACATCAATGTAATGGGATAGAAGCTGAGGCTAATATAGGAAAAGAATAAGTTAATTACTTAGACAATCTAGATGTCTTCAAGTCAGCAGGGCCTAATGAAATAAATCGTAGAACACTTAAAGAACCGGCAGAAGAGATCTCAGAGCCATTATCTTTGCAAACTTGTGGAGAACAAGAACGGTCCCCATGGACTGGAAAAGGGCAAATACAGTACCTATCTATAAAATGGGAATAAGGACAACCAAGGAACTATAGTCTAGTCAGCTTAATTTTGGTACCTGGAAAGATAATGAAGCAAACAAACAATTTGGAAGCACCTAGAGCAGGGATTGGCAACCTTTGGCACACGGCCCATCAGGGTTATCCACTGGTGGGCTGCGAGACATTTTGTTTACATTGACCATCTGCAGGCACAGCCCCCCGCAGCTCCCAGTGGCCGCAGTTCGCCATTCCCGGCCAATGGGAGCAACTTCAGGTTTTTGAGATAGCCGTTGAGAAGGCACAGGTCTAAAATGAGTCAGAGACCCCTATTGGCCTTTGGAATTAGGAAATATCAGTAGTAAACCCCCTTCCCTCTTAAATCCCAAGGAACCTGCTCCACGGTTAGGAAGGGAGCTTGCACCTGCTGGGCGAGAAGTTGCTTGAGAGAAGAGTTTCTGAAGAAGGATGGGGAAGGGAGATGTGGAAATTAACTGGAGCGTATAACCCCTTTTCACAGCCTTCAGCAACCAGTGGTCTGGTGGTGATAAGAGACCAGGCCGAGCTGAAGTGAGATAGGCGGTCCGAAGACAAAGGAGGGACAGGAACCAGTGGCACGGGAATTGCTATAATGCTTTTGGGCATCCCATCAAAAATTTCTGTTTGGCTACCTCCAAATATCTGTCTGGGCCAACCAGGAACTGAGGCAGATGGGGGCAGTTGCCTGTGTCTAAACCCCTTCAAGGGGCCTCGATACCGCATGGGAATTTGGAACATGTTCCCTTTCTGCTCACCAGCACAGACACGACCAACTCTTGTATTCCCGGCAGCTGCGGTACCAAAAGCGCCAGCAAGTCAATGGCAGCAACAAATGCCTCTCGGGTAGACGCTACCGTGATCCTGCTGGTGCCACACTGTCCCTCCGGTCCTGAAGGTTGTCTGGGACCGGACTCAGAGCCTGCACACTGGATGGAGTCCGATGGTATTGCCGTCGGAGCGAGGGCAGAAGAGTGGCCAGACTCAGGTCGCACTCTGCTGTGCTCCCAGTGCTTGGTTTTCTTTAGAGTTGGGGAACGCCCCCTCTCATCCAGCAGCTTCTTATGGTTTTTTCCTTGACACAGGTGAAGGGGAACAGGTCTGAGAGACTCTCCGAGCAGGAGGAGCACCCCGCACCAACGCGAAGGTACTCAGTGCGGAGTCCGACTAGTTTGGCTCTGACACGGGTCAAGCACTGACTCCATCAGGAAAGATTTCAACCTGGCCTCCTGGTCTTTCTTAGTATGGGACTTCAAGTCCCGGCAGATCTGGCAGAGATCCCAGATATGAGTCTCTCCCAGCATGTCAGACAACTGGAGTGCAGGTTACGCTTGAAACCCAGAGACCGAGGCATTCCCCGGCACCAGGAGTGGATGAAGGCTGATAACACAGTGAAACATGCCAGCTAACAAATGTACATCAAATTGACAACAGTCCAAATGAGAAATAAAGAACGGGGGTGAAAGAAAGTAAACCAAGACCACTAAGAAGAGTTTGCCACAGCAAGAGGAGCAGTTCCAGCGACCGTCACAGGTAGTAAGAAGGAACAGAGGGTGGGGGTTTTGCTGGACCCCTTGTGCCAGCGTGTGGCACCGGGGTGGTGGTGCTGGGGCCAACCCAATGGATGCTACTGGGAGAAAAATTTCTGGTGACTGCAAGCAGTTTGTGCACACTTAACGTAAAATGGACACATAATAGCATTCAAAGAAGAAATATAGCCTACATGAACCTATTATAAGGTGGGTGCACAACTGGTTGGAAAAGTATACTCAGTAGTTATCAATGGTTCAAAATCAAGCTAGAAGGGCAAACCATGTAGGGTGCCACAGGGTTGTGTCCTAGGTCCGGTTCTATTCACTATCTTCATAAATGATTTGGATAATGGTATAGAAAATACACTTAAAGTTTGTGGACAATACAAAGCTGGGAGGGGCTGCAAGTACTTTGGAGACCAGGATTAGAATTCAAAATGATCTTGACAAATTGGAGACACGGTCTGAAATAAATAGGATGAAATTCAATAAGAACAAAATGTAAAGTACTACACTTAAGAAGGAATAATCAATTGCAAAATAGAAAATGGGAAATGACTGCCAACGAAGGAGTAGCACAGAAAAGGATAGGGGTTTTATAGTAGATCACAAACTAAATTCGAGTCAACAATGTAATACTGTTGCAAATAAAGCAAACATCATTCTGGGATGTATTAGCTAAGTGTTGTGAGCAAGACATGAGAAGCACTACTCAGCATTGATAAGGCCTCAACTAGAGTCTGCATCTCAGCTGCATTTGAAGAATTGGTGTTTTACCCATGAAAGCTTATGCCCAAATAAATCTGTTAGTCTTTAAGGTGCCATCAGACTCCTTGTTGTTTTTGTGGATACAGACTAACACGGCTACCCCTGATACTTGACACCAACTGGATTATTGTGTCTAGTTCTGGACATCACACTTCAAGAACAATGTGGACAAACTGGAGAAAGTCCAGAGGAGAGCAACAAAAATTATTATGGTCTAGAGAAAACACGACCTACAAGGAAAGATTGAAAAAAATTGCCTGTTTATTCCAAAAGAGAAAAGAAGATTGAGTGGGGACATGATGATAATCTTCAAGTTCCTGAAAGATTGGTATAAAAAGGGGGGGCATGATAAATTGATCTAAACTACTGAGGACAGGATAAGAATTAAAGGGCTTAAATTGCACCAAGGGATATTTAGGTTAGGCATTAGGAAAAACTTCCTAACTGTAAGAGTAGTTAAGCACTGGAAAATTGCCTAGGGAGGCTGTGGAATCTCCGTCACTGGAAGTTTTAAAGAATACGGTAGACAAAAGACCTGTCATACTTAGTTCTGCCTCAGTGCAGGGGACTGGACTAGATGGCCTATAGAGGTTCCTTCTAGTCCTACATTTCTATGATTAACCATTGTGACAACTTATAAAAGGGTCATGGTGGATTCCCCATCACTGACCATTTCTAAATCAAGCCTGGATGTTTTTCTAAAAGATATGCTCTGGGAATTATTTTGGGGGAAGTTCTATGGACCATGTGATAAAGTAGGTAAGACTAGATGATCACAATGGTCCCTTCTGGCCTTGGAAACCATGAATCTATGCATCTTATCCCACATTACACTGTGAGTAGTAGAAAGACAATACCTATTTCATATGGGAGTTATGAGGACTAGTTAATGTTTGTGCAAAACTGAACATAAAGTAGTGCAAGTATTTAGTTTTTATACTTTAAAATGAATATTATTGCACAGAAAAAGTCAATTTAATTTGCTGCAGTGTAGCATTCAGAATGGGAATCCTGATAGCAAAACAAGCTATCCCCACACCCTTTCCTTGAGATCCTTGAACCATTATGTGAAATTTCTGCACTGTTACACTTGTTACATTTCGAGAGCACCTCAATTCATGAGACAATGTACTAGAAACTTTCTGAATCCTTAAACTGCTAAATAGCATTAAATTAAATATTAAATACCTTTGTGATGTAGAATTTTTTCAGCCCATCCAAAAATGATGTAAAAATTGAAGCAACCTGTGGTTTAAGAGCATGCCCTTTGGGGGATGGGAAAAAGAGGAAACAGTAAGTTAACAAGTCAATAATAGCAGCAAGATTTTCAGAATTCTGATCTTATTTCATCATGTAATGAACTCTGATAAGGGAATTTATAGGTAAAGCTCTGAGAAAGGACTTTGAACATTTTAGTTTTTGTAACCTAAAATTTAATAATGAAGAAATCTCCTTTATGAGATTTTAGGGAAATGTTTCTCATTAATTGTTATTCAAAAGGAATATGTGGCGAATAGCGTGTTAAATGTATCCCATTACCATATCTTCATTCAGACATGTAATTCTGATTAATCTTTGTTCAGGTCATCACAAGTATATGGCACATAGAAAGTTTAAACCACATTCCATTTTTTAGTGGAACAGAAATTAGTCGTTGCTGGTTTTATTTCTTTTTTAAGTTATGCCAAACCATTGAAACAGATATCCAAAAATGAAGTAAAGTGTATAGAGTTTTTCCCCTTCTTGGTTATATCACTTGTGCAGATTTCTCTACATAAAACTAGTAATTGCTTCCTTAATCACATACACAGAATTAAAATTACCAGAATACATAAATGGCATTTTGGAGTCTGTTAAATTAACATCTATGCCTCAGGACTGGGTTGAATTGAGATGAAAGCCTTTTACTGTGTTTTCCATTGTTTTCAGTTACTAGCAATGTCTGAACTCCCACAACTGCTTCATTTTAATAGCCTTACATCTGGCTTACATGCTGTGAGCCCAATTCATAAAAAAGTTATGCACTATTACATGGTATTTCCAAATACTTCCTTGTAAAATACTTCAAAGTATTTTCTCCTGAATAAAGCATGAACTTCAGTAATTCATTAGCCTTTTTTCCTCTTCACTATAAAGAACAACTCTCCTTCGCATACTAAGATAAGAACAAGTTGCAAAAAGTACACCTCTATATACATTTGATGAATGACAAATGTGCATGGAAAACTGACAAACACAAAAAGGCTGCATCAGTTAAGGCAATAAAGGACAATAATTTACTCAACCACAACCTTTAAAAGAAACTGGAAGATGTTTTGCATGCTTAAGAAATAGGTTCAGGGTTTATGTTTTTCCGGCAGCCATTAACTATTTCACAAACACTTAAAACAATGGAGAGAGCTGTTTAAAGTACTTTAAGTTAATTAGAATAAGTGAAACAACCCTAAACTCAGGTCTAAGCCTGAGTGGAGGACCAGTTTTCAAAATCATTTCAACTATGTTAGTAAATTTTAAATCTAAACTTGCAATTTCAAATTTTAAAAATGCATCTGTCCTTTGCTACAGGTACACATTCACTGTAACAGAATACAGAAGATATCAAAGATCTAAGTCCTTAAGAACTATGTATTTCCCCTCCCCCCCATTCCTGTTATTGGGACTAGTCCATAGGTGGGCAAACTATGGCCCGTGGGCCACATTCTGCCCACGGGACCTTCCTGCCTGGCCCCTGAGCTCCTGGTCGGGGAGACTACCCCCGGCCCCTTCCCCACTGTCCCCCATCCCCCGCAGCAATGCTGCTGCACCGCCAGCACTCTGGCCAGCCACTCCTGCCGGGCAGCGTGGGTGGCGTGACTGACTCTGGTGGGGCTGCGAGCTCCTGCTGCTCTTAGCAGCATGGTAACAGGGTGGGAAGGTTGAATAAGAGGCAGAGGGTCCCGGGGGTGGACAGGGAGCAGTTGGATGGGGTGAGGTCCTGGGAGGGGGCGGGAAGTGGGAGGGGGCGGAAGCCAGGCTGTTTGGGGAGGTGATTCTTCGCAACCCCGATGTGGCCCTGGAGCCAAAAAGTTTGCCCACCCCTGGACTAGTCATTACTACTCCCCCACTTCATTTACCCCTCAAAGCACTCTTCCTCAAAAACCTGGGAGGGACCGGCAGACCTTGCTACATACCCTAAAGTTCCACACACCCTGAGTTTGTTGGACTCAAGGATAAGTGACTTCCAGGACTTAAGTCCCTCACTGAAAGCATGTTGCCATCAGCATCCTCCTATTTAAATCAAGAGACTGATACCTTCATGATAGGTCTCAAGCTAACTGTCATGCTATCACTTCAATGAAAAATCTCAGGTAGTCAGCATCTAAACTAAGTCTTCATATGTCAATCACATTGCATTGATTCACATCCATAAACAAATAGTATCAAATGTAATGTGCTCTCTGCAAGATACCCTAGTACGCAAGGGGGCTGGTTTATTCTGTAACTGTTTAATTTTCTGTATTGTGTTCAGGTATAGCCTCAGTCAGAATTCATTACAGAACTTCCATTTTGAAAAGGTAAAAATATGGGTTAGCTACAAAAAAAGACAGTAACTGAAGACTATTAAAAACTGAAGTCTAGTACGCAAGTCACAATGCATTCACTCATTTTCATTTCCTCACTACACAATGCATACACAACTCCACAAGGAATGCATATGCTTTTACTTTAACTGGAAATAGCTTTCTAGAGTAGATTTGCATACCAATGCCCATTGTCAAGGTTCCTTCCCCACTCTGAACTCTAGGGTACAGATGTGGGGACCTGCATGAAAAACCCCCTAAGCTTATTTTTACCAGCTTAAGTTAAAACTTCCCCAAGGTACAAACTATTTTACCTTTTGCCCTGGGACTTTATTGCTGCAACCACCAAGTGTCTAACAAAAATAACAGGGAAAGAGCCCACTTGGAAATGTCTTTCCCCACAAAATCCCCCCAAGCCCTACACCCCCTTTCCTGGGGAAGGCTTGATAAAAATCCTCACCAATTTGCATAGGTGAACACAGACCCAAACCCTTGGATCTTAAGAACAATGAAAAAGCAATCAGGTTCTTAAAAGAAGAATTTTAATTGAAGAAAAAGTAAAAAAATCACCTCTGTAAAATCAGGATGGTAAATACCTTACAGAGTAATCAGATTCAAAACAGAGAATCCCTTTAGGCAAAACCTTAAGTTACGAAAAGAGACAAAAACAGGAATATACATTCCATTCAGCACAACTTATTTTATCAGCCGTTTAAACAAAACAGAATCAAACGCATATCTAGCTAGATTACTTACTAAGTTCTAAGACTCCATTCCTTTTCTGTTCCCGGCAAAAGCACCACACAGACCGAGAGAACCTTTGCTTTTCCCACCTCCAGCTTTGAAAGTATCTTGTCTCCTCATTGGTCATTTTGGTCAGGTGCCAGCAAGTTTATCTTAGCTTCTTAACCCTTTACAGGTGAAAGGGTTTTTCTTCTGGCCAGGAGGGATTTTAAAGGTGTTTACCCTTCCCTTTATATTTATGACACGCCCCCCAAATCACAGATGGGGTGAAACGCTGGCTGTGATTTCTTCCTGGAGCTCTAGGAGAAAACAGAGTAAATGCACCTCTAAATATACTACCAAGTATATAAAGACTAACAATATTTTCTACATCTCAAGGACGATTTTAACCAGTTGATTCTGGGAAACTTTCACGGGAGAGTGCATCAGCCACTTTGTTAGAGGCTCCCAAGATGTGTTGGATGTCGAAATCAAAATCTTGGAGAGCTAAACTCCACCGAATAAATTTTTTGTTATTTCCCGTGGCGGTATGAAGCCACTGTAGTGCAGCATGGCCGGTTTGCAGGTGGGAACACCGTCCCCAAACATATGGGCATAGCTTTTCCAGAGCATAGACAATGGCGTAACATTCTTTTTCACCGACTGACCAGTTGCTTTCTCTCTCAGACAGCTTCTTGCTGAGAAACACTACAGGGTGGAATTCTTGATCCAGTCCTTCCTGTATTAAAACTGCTCCCACACCACACTCGGACGCATCTGTGGTTACTAGGAACGGTTTGTCAAAGTCCGGGGCCCTTAGCACAGGGTCAGACATGAGTGTCGCTTTCAGCTGGTTAAAGGCCTTCTGACACTCTTTGGTCCACTGAACGGCATTTGGCTGTTTCTTTTTGGTTAGGTCTGTCAGTGGGGCGGCGATTTGGCTGTATTGCGGTACAAATTGCCTGTAATAACCGGCCAAGCCTAAGGAGGATTGGACCTGTTTCTTTGACTTTGGGACAGGCCACTTTTGGATAGCATCCACTTTGGCCTGTAGGGGGTTGATAGTTCCTTGACCCACCTGGTGTCCAAGGTAAGTCACTCTGTTTAGGCCTATTTGACACTTCTTAGCCTTAACAGTTAGTCCTGCTTCCCTTATGCGCTCGAAGACTTTTTGTAGATGTTCCAGGTGTTCTGCCCAAGAATCTGAAAATATGGCCACATCGTCAAGGTAGGCAACTGCATATTCTCCAAATCCTGCTCGGAGACCATCTACAAGGCTTTGGAAGGTGGCGGGTTCATTCCGCAGCCCGAAAGGGAGTACATTAAATTCATACAGCCCGACATGTGTGGTGAAGGCTGACCTTTCCTTGGCGGATTCATCTAGCGGTACCTGCCAGAAACCCTTGGTTAAGTCCACGGTAGAGATGAACTGGGCCCGTCCCAGTTTCTCTAATAGTTCATCTGTGCGTGGCATTGGATAGTTGTCTGGGCAAGATACAGCATTTAGCTTACGGTAGTCCATGCAAAAACCTATCTCCCCATCTGGTTTGGGAACTAGAACCACTGGAGATGCCCATGCACTGCCAGAGGGGTGGATTACCCCCATCTGTAGCATATCCTGGATCTCCCGTTCTATAGCAGTTTTAGCTTGAGGAGACACCCAGTAAGGTTGGACTTTAATTGGGTGAGCATTACCTGTGTCAATGGAGTGGTATGCCCGTTCAGTCAGTCCTGGGGTGGCTGAGAACATCGGCGCATAGCTAGTGCACAGCTCCTTGATCTGCTGTCGCTGCATAGGCCCAAGGGTCATGGAGAGGTTCACCTCTTCCACACCACCAGCACTTTTCCCTTCATAGTAGACACCTTCAGGCCACTCAGCGTCCTCTCCTTCCTGGGCTGTAAACTGACAAACCTTTAATTCTCTGGAATAAAAGGGCTTTAGAGAATTAATATGGTACACCTTAGGCTTTTGGTTGGAGGTGGGGAATGCTATGAGATAATTAACAGCTCCCAGGAGCTCCTGGACTGTGAATGGCCCTTCCCACGATGCTTCCATTTTATGGGCCTGGAGCACCTTTAAGACCATGACCTGGTCCCCTACTTTGAAGGAATGCTCTCTGGCATGTTTATCATACCAGGCTTTTTGCTCTTTTTGAGCATCCTTTAGGTTTTCTTTAGCAAGGGCTAAAGAGATTCAGAGGGTGTTCTGTAGGTTGGTTACAAAGTCCAGAATGTTAGTTCCTGGAGAAGGTGTAAACCCCTCCCATTGCTGCTTCACCAACTGTAATGGCCCCTTAACCTCGCAGCCATATACAAGTTCAAATGGTGAAAACCCTAAACTGGGATGTGGTATGGCTCTGTAGGCAAAGAGCAACTGCTGCAACACTAGGTCCCAATCATTGGAGTGCTCATTTACAAATTTAGGTACCATGGCCCCCAAAGTCCCATTAAATTTCTCCCCCAGGCCATTTGTTTGATGATGGTAAGGGGTGCCAACCAAGTGATTCACCCCATGAGCTTCCCAAAGGCTTTCCATAGTTCCTGCCAGGAAATTAGTTCCTGCATCTGTGAGGATGTCGGAGGGCCAACCTACCCTGGCAAAAATGTCTGCTAGTGCCTGGCACACACTTTTAGCCCTGGTGTTGCTTCGAGCTACTGCTTCTGGCCATCGGGTGGCAAAATCCATGAAAGTCAGTATGTACTGTTTTCCTCTGGGTGTCTTTTTCGGAAAAGGACCCAGAATATCCACAGCTACTTGCTGAAATGGATCTTCAATGATGGGGAGTGGCTGGAGAGGGGCTTTGACCTGGTCTTGGGGTTTTCCCACTCTTTGGCATACCTCACAAGACCGGACATAGGTAGAAACATCCTTGCCCATTCCCTCCCAGGGGAATGACCTCCCCAAACGGTCTTTGGTCCTGTTCACCCCAGCATGGCCACTAGGATGATCGTGGGCCAAGCTCAAGAGCTTTATCTGGTACTTAGTGGGAACTACCAACTGTCTCTGAGGATGCCAGTCTTCCTGGTGTCCACCAGAAAGACTTTCCTTGTATAAAAGTCCTCTTTCTACAACGAACCTGGATCAATTAGAAGAGCTGAGAGGCGGTGGGTTGCTCCGTGCCGCCGTCCAAGCTCTCTGGAGGCTTTCATCTGCTTCCTGTTTGGTCTGGAACTGTTCCCTTGATGCTGGAGACATCAGTTCCTCATTGGATTGTGGACCTAGGCTTGGTCCCTCTGGAAGCAATGTAGGGGATGGGGCTGTTTCCATTGACTGTGAACCGCTCTCCGCTGGTGCACTATGTTGGGGTTCAGGCTCCGGCTGAGCCTCTTGTGTAGGGTTATCGGCTGCTGCCGGTTCCGGTTCTGGGACTGGCTCTGTCTGGGTCTCTGGGACTGGATCCACTACTGCTGTTGTAGATGTTGGCATGGGGTCCGGATCCATCACCTCTGACCGGGTCCTGGTAGAAGTTTCTGGAACAGAGCTAGGCGGGACGGCTTGTTTAGCCGGGCTGAGGGTGACCATTCCCAGCCTCTTGGCTAGCTTCACATGATTGGCCAAGTCTTCCCCCAACAGCATGGGGATGGGACAATCATCATATACTGCAAAAGTCCACGTTCCTGACCAGCCCTTGTACTGGACAAGCAACTTGGCTGTAGGCAAATTGAAAGAGTTGGACTTGAAGGGTTGAATTGTCACTTGCATCTCTGGGTCGATTAAACTGGGGTCCACTAAGGAAGCATGGATAGCCGACACCTGTGCTCCGGTGTCCCTCCACGCGGTGACCTTCTTCCCGCCCACACTCACAGTTTCCCTCCACTCTGAGGGTGTCTGGGAGGTATCTGGGCCTGAGGACCTCTGGTATGATTCCAGTGCAATGAACTGTAATCTGTTGGGGTTCTTGGGGCAGTTGGCATTCACATGCCCCGACTTGTTACATTTAAAACATTGTCCAGCTGACGGGTCACTGCGGCGAGGTGGGTTGCTGGAGAACAGTGTGGCAGGACGATAAGGTGTCTGGAGCATTCCTTGGTGTGTAGTTGGGGCCTTGGGCTGCCCCCGGTAGTAGGGGGTGGTCTGAGGGTGTCCCTTCTGGTAGCCGCTCCAACTGCGACCAGGGTTGTTCCTCTCTCCTCCCTCCACCCGTTTTGTTCCGGCTTGCCCCGCCTCTCTGGCGGTCTGGGACTGCTCGTATCGATCAGCATAAGCAGCAAGACTTTCTGCTGAGTCCATTTCCTTATCCCATAAACACTGTTTTATTTTCTCCATGGACATATTCAGGAATTGCTCCTGAGCTATCAATTCACACATTCCGTCAAAACTAGTGACACCACTTCCTTGGACCCATTTATTTAACAGATCCTTCATCTGGTTTAGATGAGCCACATTACTTAGTCCAGGGCCTCTCTTAAGGGTTTGAAATTTTACTGTGTACGTTTCAGATGTAATTTGAAATTGCTTTAAAACCAAATCCTTGAACTGATTATAGTCAGAAGCCTCATCAATAGGCATCTTATTGAATATGTCCAGAGCTCTTCCAGTTAATTTTGCAACCAATGTGGTCATCTTGTGAGCTTCAGGAATTTTATGGAGAGTGCACAGTCTCTCAAAGGTGAGAAAATATTCAGCAATATCACTGGATTTATCATACTGTGGACACAGTCGCTCCCATTTGTGGATTGTTGGGGAAGGATGGTTAGGGTTATCCAGTAGATTCCGCTCAGCCTTTGCCTTCTCCATCTCCAGTGCATGCTTCCTCTCTTTTTCCTTCTCCGCCTCAGCATGCTTCCTCTCTTTTTCCTTTTCCTCCATTTCTTTTTCCTTTGCCTCCATAGCTCTCCTGTGAGCAGCCTCTTGGTGTTTTTCTGTCTCTCTCGCTGCCTCCAGTTCTCTCCTGTGGGCAGCCTCTTTGGCTGTTTCTGCCTTGGGCTCTGTCATGTTTGCCTCTGTTTTTAACTAACTTTACACCCGAGAGTTAGAACTAAAACAAACAAACAAAAAAACTTGGCTTCTCAAAACAAAAATAGGTTGTGCTGTAACCGGATATATATGTTCTCTGATAGTGATTGTCAGCCTACAGAAAAATCCTTAAAAAAAAACAAAAAACCAAAAACCTAACACCTTTGTCTCCAGGCAAATAGACAGAAAACCCCTCTAGTTGCTCTTAGGTAAAAAACAACTTCCAGTCTGTGAAGACTTGTGAATTTCCCTGCAGGAGGTTAACTACCCTGCCTTTAGATAGAGAAAACTCCAGCTCACAAAAGACAATTACCTTTTGTCTCTGCTCTGGCCCCCAAGCAGAGACAAAAAAACCTCTAACTGCTTTCAGCTTAAAACCTGCTTTCCAGAGCCCAAAGGAAAAAAAATATTTCCTTTTAAAAAAAATCTGTGCTTCTGGTTCAAAAAAATCTCAAAATGATTTCAAGTTAATCCCACCGCTCTGACACCATGTCAAGGTTCCTTCCCCACTCTGAACTCTAGGGTGCAGATATAGGGACCTGCATGAAAACCCCCTAAGCTTATTTTTACCAGCTTAGGTTAAAACTTCCCCAAGGTACAAACTATTTTACCTTTTGCCCTGGGACTTTATTGCTGCAACCACCAAGTGTCTAACAAATATATAACAGGGAAAGAGCCCGCTTGGAAATGTCTTTCCCCACAAAATCCTCCCAAACCCTACACCCCTTTCCTGGGGAAGGCTTGATAAAAATCCTCACCAATTTGCATAGACCCAAACCCTTGGATCTTAAGAACAATGAAAAAGCAATCAGGTTCTTAAAAGAAGAATTTTAATTGAAGAAAAAGTAAAAGAATCACCTCTGTAAAATCAGGATGGTAAATACCTTACAGGGTAATCAGATTCAAAACATAGAGAATCCCTCTAGGCAAAACCTTAAGTTACAAAAAGACACAAAAACAGGTATACACATTCCATTCAGCACAACTTATTTTATCAGCCATTTAAACAAAACAGAATTTAATGCATATCTAGCTAGATTACTTACTAAGTTCTAAGACTCCATTCCTTTTCTGTTCCCAGCAAAAGCATCACACAGACCGAGAGAACCTTTGTTTTTCCCCCCTCCAGCTTTGAAAGTATCTAGTCTCCTCATTGGTCATTTTGGTCAGGTACCATCAAGTTTATCCTAGCTTCTTAACCCTTTACAGGTGAAAGGGTTTTTCCTCTGGCCATGAGGGATTTTAAAGGTGTTTATCCTTCCCTTTATATTTATGACACCCATAGATTTATATACGATTAAAACTGACTGTAGTTATGTGCACATGTCCCTATACACTGAATTACGACTATATTCCTTAGCGCATAACTTACTAGGAAAGTGCTGTTGACAGCTTTGTGGACCAAGCAACAGTAATGATGATCTTTTCCTTATTCTTAAACTAATGCTGCCTATCATTTAATTACACCCCAAATTTAAATTTACATTAATAGTATGGGGCAGCAGGACCAATCCTATACTAACACTTTAACGTTTCTTGCCTGTGGAGAATAACATTGTTAGCTTATGTAGCTTCTGGGCACCACATTTCAGGAAAGATGCAGACAAATTGGAGAAAGTCCAGAGAAGAGCAACAAAAATGATTAGAGGTGTAGAAAACATGACCTATGATGGAAGATTGAAAAAATTGGGTTTGTTTAGTCTGGAAAAGAGAAGACAGAGGGGACACGATAACAGTTTTCAAGTACATAAAAGGTTGTGTGGTAAACACAGGACTAACAGCTACAAAGGGGGGGGGGGGGTAGTAATTAGTCCCAGGGGATTAAAAGGCCCCTCCCTATCCATTGTGGAGTGATAACCACTGGGCAATAAGGTTCAGCTGGAAAAGGGGTTGCTAGGGAACCAATTAGGTTCAGCTGACTCCAACTATGTGGGAACTTTTTAAATCCTCCCCTGGGTGGAAGGAGGGAGAGAGTGAGGGAGTGAGAGGAGAAGGGAAGCTGCCAGTAGGCTGTTTGCAGCAAGACACCAAGCCTTCCCAGTAGGGAAGCTGCACTCGCTCCTCAGAAGGGAAGGAAAACAAGCACAAGGGACTGACTGAGGAGAGGAGTAGCAGGACCCTGTGCCACCTATAAGGATTCGTCTTGCCCCAAACCTGAGTCTCCAAGGCTAAAAAGGACTGAGCCTACTGAGGTGAACAAGGTATTTTGCCACAGTTGTTACAAGAAGGAGGGAGAATTGTTGTTAACCTCAACCTCCGAGGATAGGACAAGAAGCAATGGGCTTAAATTGCAGCAAGGGAGGTTTAGGTTGGACATTAGGAAAAACTATCAGGGTGGTTAAGCACCAGAATGAATTGCCTGGGGAGGCTGTGGAATCTCCAACATTGGAGATTTTTCAGAGCAGGTTAGACAAATACCAGACAGGGATGGTCTACTCTAGATAATACTTAGTCCTGCCATGAATGCAGGGGACTGGACTAGATGACCTCTCGAGGTCCCTTCGAGTCTTATGATTCTATGATATATTCAAAAGGGGAGTCCACATCAGTTTTGAAGATTTTTTTAAAATCAAAATGTGTTAAAATAAAGCCAAAGTTTTACCCTAAGATTCACACACGCAACTCCCATTACACAATGCATACCAGAGGGAAGAACTGGACCCCAAATCATTTGAATATATAATCCCAATAGCATGTTTTACCTATCAGACACCCACAAAATACCATTAAGTATCCCTTTAATACTGAGGGCACGTCTACACTTACTGTGAATCAATGCTGAGGTGATCGATCCACCATTGGGGTCGATTTAGCGGGTCTATTGAAGACCTGCTAAAGAAACCGCAGATCGCTCTCCTGTCAACTCTAGTACTCCACCGGAACAAAAAGCTTAAGGTAAGTCGGCGGGAGAAACTCGTAGACATCGCAAAAAGTCAACCTAAGCTAAGTCGACTCCAGCTACGTTACTCACGTAGCAGGAGTTGCATAACTTAGGTCAACTTAACCCTGTAGTGTAGACCTGCCCTGAGTGCATTACACAATCAGGACTGAGATGCAGTGGCAGAAGTTCATGGAGCATGCGGCTTCCCTGCACTATAGCCAGCTCTAGACATCATCATCAATCTCACTTTCATACACATTGCCCCTTTACTTCCAAAGGGTATCAGTCACCATAAAATAAAACCACATGTTGATATACTGCATAGAATATGCAACTTGTTCATTTCATTAGTCAATAAGCTTTATGAACTGTTACTGTTACAAGCACTGTACTCTAAAGTTGTCCACTAGCTACAGTAGCTATATGAAATTTTGTAGGAATTATTTTCAGAACACACACTGATGCATTTCTATAAGGACTCCCAGAAGAAGTCCATCAAAAAGATTTGAACCTAGACTTTTAGCACCAAAGCATAAACTTCTACTGCTTAAGACAAAGGATAAACTCCATTATTTGATAGCAATAGTATGCTACTCTTCCTACTCCAAACAGAGTTTCCAAAAAGGCAAAACGATTCAAACTAGAAATAAGACACAGACAAGCAGTCTGGATTTTAAGCCTGGATATGTCACTTCAAACAAGGCACTCTAAAAATAGAATATAAATACTATTTTTGGACACAATATTTGTGAACTTACCAAACTGAAATTGTGCATTGTCCACAAGGCGAATTGATGCAGGAGCACACCTCTAAAAAAGAAAAAAAAAATCAATTTGTAAATAAAATTGTGCTGAAGTGGTTTAAACTATGAGAGTCATGTTTTCATATAAAAAACCCAGCATATATAAAAGGCGTTAGTACCCTATTTCTATTTCCTTTATCTTCAGCATATATTCACTGCAAGGATAGATATTAATGTGTACATTTGACAAATTCATAAATCTCAGTTTTAATGTACATCAACTCTTCAGCATCAGGCCAAAATCTGGCTTTAGGCTTAATTGTGTTTATAAACAAACACGCATACATTAACATAGCTCAAAGAAATCCAGCATTATTTTAAGGTAATGTCCTGTGCTATAAACCAAGAGCCCTCTGCAGAGAATTCCAAATGGAACTAATCTGCACTGGCAAGGACATATACAGGGCTGAGCTTTTCTAGTCTTAAAAATATGGTTATACTTCTTATGCTTGAGCTTTGCTCTGGAATGTTTTTCAATAGCTGTGGCTATAGAGGGCACGTGAAGACACACTGTATACTAGTTTAAAAGGGAAATTCAGGGTGAATAGTTTCTGCCCTATCCTCCTTCTCCTGAACAGTGTTTTGTGAATTCTTAGAGGATCAACTCAAGCTAGTATCTGGCTCAACATATTTATTACACGTTTTAAGGGGAAAACGTATTTACCTGTATAGTAACTGTTGTTCAAGAGGCGATGCAGACATATATTCCACATAGGTGCGTGTGCACCCAGCACACCAAAGCCAAAGAACTTTGTCTAGCAGTACCCATAGGGGCAGCGTTCATGCCCTATGGCCCTAACCCCTCCCCGGCTATATAAGGGCAACACCGCTCTGATCCCCCTCACTTTCTTTGCATTAAACGTCAAGAGCTACGGACTCTGAGGCAAAGGGAATGGAGGGTGGGTTGTGGAATACATATCTGCATTGCATCTTGAAGACCAATAGATGGAATAAGGGTAAGTAACTGTTTTTAATTTGAGTAGATTCAGCCCTGTATTCCATGTAGGTGACTCAAGCTGTACTCTCAGGAGGTGGAATTCAGAGAGTGTATTTAAACAAGGACTGCAGGATTGCCTTCCCAAAGTTTGCATCTGATCTGGATGCAGTAGTAATGGCATAGTGGTTGAAAACAAATGTACACAGGACCAAGTGGCAGCCCTGCAAATGTCCAATATAGGAAGATCTTTTAGAAATGTGATCAACACTGCCAGGGCCTTCGCAGAATGAGCTTGCGCCCACTGATTAGGTTCAGTCTGGATGCTACTTTGTATGCGGTCATGATATTGGAAGTTATCCACCTCGAGATTGTCTGAAGAGGCTGCTTGCCCTTTCGTTTTTTCTGCATATGAAACAGATGCGATGAAGAACAGGAAGATTGAGCCCCATCTAGGTAAAAAGCCAAACATCGCTTGACATCCAACACGTGAGGATGCTACTCATCTGGGGTTGAACGTGGGTTAAGAACAAACACCAACAGATACATAACTTGGTTCAAATGAAACTGAGATGCCACTTTAGATAAAAACTTAGGGTGAGACTGCAGGGTTACTTTGTCTTTGGAAGAGTGGTGTAAGGAGGCTTTGCCATCAAAGCCTGCAACTTACACACACACTCCTTGCATATTATTGCCACAAGGAGAGCAATTTTCTGACACAGAAGGTAGAAAAGTTGCCAGAGGCTCAAATGGATGTCCGATAAGAACTGTTCAGACCATATTAAGAACCCACAAGGGAACCAGTTCTTCCACCAGTGGTAGAGAAGAGTGACTCCTTTCCAGAGCCTCACTACCATGGAGCTCGGAAACACGGATGGACGGACGGATGGAATGCCAAAATTACCGCCAGGTGCACTCTCAACTGAGTGCAGGACCAGAAGACTGTAGGTGTAACAGACAACCCATGACGTCCTGGATACAAGCGATCGCTGGTTGAATTCTTTGGCCTAAAGACCACATTGAGAACCACTTCCATTTGGTCAAATAGGCTGCTCTAGTGGAGGGCTTTCTACTATTAAGAAAGATTTGCCAGACCACCTCCAAACATTGTTCTTCCTCCTCGCCCTCCAACCATGCAGCATCCACTTTATGAGATGCAGGGGAGCTGAGCACTGGATGCAAAATCTGACCATGATGCACAGTCACGAGCTTGGGATGAAGAAGGAGAGATATGGGAGGACAAATCAACAATGCAAGAAGGTCAAAGGACCAACACGGTCTTGGCCACATTGGAGCAAAGAGAATGAGTGTGGCACAATCCCATTTCAGCTTGAGAATGACATGTCAGATGATTGCAATTGGAACAAACGCATGCAAGAGTGCTGATTCGCAGCTCAGGTGAGAAGCATTGTCAGGGAGCCCAGATTGAGAAACCTTCGAGAGCAAAACAGACAGCACCTCTTTTGTCTCTTGTGGCAAACAGGTCTATCATTAAAATGCTCCACACCACAAAGATGGACCAAATGATGCCGGGCTTCAGAGACCATTCATGATTTGGGGAGAAATTTCTGCTGAGGTGATCCACCAGATGATTCTGGATCCCTGGTAGGAGATTGGCCAGAGGGGTAACGCTTTCCCCGATGCAAACTTTCCAAAGTCGGATTACCTCCTGACATATTGGAGTATGCGCCCTATCTGTTCCCATAATAAATCAGTGGTATTTTCATTAAGGATGTGCACTGCTGAGTCCCTGATAAGATATGGAAAGGCCTTACTGGCATTGTAGATGGCATGGAGCTCCAGGATACTGATATGCAAAAAAGCTTCCAATTCCAACCACAGGTCTTGAACTTTTAGTGAGCTCAGGTGTGCTCTGTAACCTATTAAAGAGGCATTGGTGACAATAGTCCTGGTTGGTGGGGACTAAGCAAAGCGAACACCCTGGCACACATTGCCCTGAAACCGTCCACCACCGTAAGTAGTCCAGGACTGGCAGAGGAAAGAGGACCAGTCTGTCCAAGGGATAACGATCTGAGACCAACTTCAGCCACTTGGGAAGAGGACAAAGGCACAATCTGGCAAACTAGAGTACCTTTGTGCATGCAGCCATGTGGCCTATCAACCTCAGGCATACTCAGGCTGTGGTTGAGGGCTGAGACTGTAGTTCCAAACATAGGTGGCAAATTGCGTGCAATTGGTCAGTCAGCAGAAACACTCTCAAACTTGTACAGTCTATTAGAGCCCCATTTAACTCAGTTCTTTGAGTTGGGACCAATGCTGACTTTCCACTGTTTAGGATAAGACGTAGGCAGTCAAATAAGCATAGTGTGAACTGAACATGAAAGAAGACTGCTTCTCTGGACTTCCCCTCAGTAACCACTCATGAGAAGATATGAATTCCCCTCTTCCTGAGGTACGCTGTCACTACAATCATGCAGATGTTAAAAACTCAGGGAGCAGAAGACTAAGAGGAAGCATGGTGTATTGATAGTGCCAGTCCATCACAACAAACTGGAGAAAATGTCTGTGGCTTGGGAGAATTGCGATGTAGAAATAAGTGCCCTGAAGGTCCAGGGCAGCAAACCAGTCTGCAAACCTCTGACATCTGGTGCTGGCCATTGTTGGAAGCCTGAATACTGGACTAGATGGACCATTGGTCTGACCCAGTATGGCCATTCTTATGTGATTTCATGAGGGGAGGACAGTTCAAAGGGTGACCATCTGGAATCCCCTGAATCTGGTGTATTTGTTGAGGTTGTGCCCGCCCTTCGATTTGGGAACCAAGAAATACTGGGAATAGAATCCCTGTCCCCAATGCTGCAGGAAAACTTCCTCTACAGCCCCCAGAGCCATTAGAGACTGAACTTGCTAGAGGAGCAGTGTCTAGTTAGAGGAGTCCCTGAAGAGGGACAGGGTACAGGAGTGGGGAGGAGGGATGGAGAGAACTGTATGACATAACCCAATCTGACGGTGCTTAGGATCCAGCTGTCCATGGTAATTGAGTCCCAAACACTGTAAAAATGAGCCAATCTGTAGCCAAACAGGGATGGAGAGGTCACCACCAGTTCACTACCCTGGACACACAAGTCAAGATGGATACTTGCTGGATGGTGAGGGAGGATGAGCTGGCTGGCTAAAATCTGGAACCAGAGGTCCTTCGTCTCTGGGATCTATGCCCCTTTCTGGGGTAGTGCCGCTGCCTTACAAGAGACTGCCTGAAGAAATGCTGCGAGTGGTATCGCTATTGTTACAGCTGACTGCTATAGCACTGTCTCTAAAGCCAGAGTATAAACTCCCAAGGAACACAAAATAGCTTGGGAATTATTAAAAAAAAATCCAAGGTTTCATTTGTCTTCCCCCAAAACAATACCCAACCACAAGGTAAGTCCTCAATAGTCCGCTGCACACATTCAGGGTGTAATGCCTGAATTCTGCAGCAATGAGGCCCTCAATCACCGCTGATGCCATAATTCTGGCCAAAGCAACCACCACAGCCGGAGGTGACTGTAATGTAGTCTTGGTTACCAAACAGCCTTCTGCAATGAACACCTTAAATTCTTCCCTGGAGGCTTCTGGAAATTTGTCTGCAAACTTAGACATGGCTGCCCAATTAAAGTTGTATTTACAGAGCAATGCCTGCTGGTTTGCAATGTAAATCTGCAGGGAAGAGGAGGTATAAATATTCCTCACCATCAAGTCCTCTTTTTGGGCTCTCTGTCCTTAGGTATAGGTTTTTAAATTCTCTGTCATGCATTGTCACTTGCTGCAGTTACCACAAGACAGTTAGTGTCCAGGTGGGAGTAGAAACTCTCAAAACCCTGGATGGAGACAAAGTACCACTTCCCCACACACTTAGCCATGGGAGGTAATGAAGTGTGAGTATTCCAGGGGGTAAGGCCTTTCCAGGCTCCAAGAGAAACTCATTTATTGGGAAGGCTACTCTCCCTGGATCTGGTGGTCAGAGAATATCAAGCAGTTTATCCATATTCTCCTGCAGAAATTCAGTCTGGATGTCTAAGTAACAGCCACATGCCTCAGGAGGTCCTGATATGCCTTAAAGTCCTCAGACATTGAGGGAGAGAAGGAGCCTGGCATGGCAGCGTCATCGGGAGAGGATGAAGAGGCAGTTTGTAGTGCCAACAATGGAGCCTGTTCTTGAACCACAGGATCCAGAGATTTTCCTTAGATCATCATTGCTATGGACATCAGCATCATTCCCACAGTAGGGATTCCCACCAATGCCATATCCTTTTGCCCAGTGGCCTCCTTGGGGTGCTCCTCAATTTTTGAGTTCCTGCTTTTCAACCTGCTCCAGAGCGAGATCATCGGTCCTGTAATTGGCTCTCATTCCCAAACCACCACAGCTATAAGCACCCGCTGAGCCTGTAGCCTCTGACCACTGGGAGCTGAGGAGCCGTCATCACAGTTAGATCTCTGGCAGCAACAGAAGTATTCGGGGTGGAGTGTAGCTAACTCCTCCACCTGGCACACCTGCCCAGGGGAGTCGCTGAGCGGCAGACTCGACAGTCCCCTCATGGGAACTGAAGTCAATGGCGCCGACTCTTACTTTCTGGGCGCTGAGTGCTCCTTCATAGGACGCACTGCTGTTGCACCTACTGGCTCAGCTGTCTTCAAGACCGGGGAATGATCCCTGTCAGTCTTCCTGTGCCGCTTGTGCGGCACTGGTGAATGAGAGCGGTGCAGGCTGCCTCTGCAATTTGTAGTGCTGGGGAGCACTGGTGCAGAGGGTCTCTTAGGTCAGAGTCCTTCCTTGGCACCGTGTTGCATACCGAGGCTGGGATACTCCATACGGATGCGCTCAGTGCTGGATCCTGACTGTCCGCGGCAGGCTGAGGACAAAGACAGGATTCCATCAGGAGTGGTTTCAGACAGAAATCTCTCTCCTTTCTGGTCCTAGGTTGGAAAGCTCTGCAGATCTTGCACCTCTCTGCTTGGTGCATTTCCCCCAGACACTTCAGACACATGTTGTAGGGGGTCGCCAGTTGGCATAGGCCGGCTGTAGGTTCCGCAGGGTTTAAACCTGTTGCTCAGAGGCATGCCCTGGAACCCAAGGGGAAGGTAAGGAGATTGGGGGAAAAACCCTGCTCCCTAAACCTTATCAGCTATATACACAATATACACTAAACTAACTAACTACTAAGACTTAAACTACAAATACAAATAGAAAGAATGCTAAAGGAAGCATTTGCTAGGCAACGACCACAGTTCCAATGACAGTCACTGGCAGTAAGAAGGAACTGAGGAGGTGAAGTGTCAGCAGGGGCATACATCCAGTGCCATGAAGGTGCCGCTCCAGGGGGCTCCACAGCCAACCTGACGGGAGCTGCTACAGAACATTGATGACTGTGCATATGGCGTGCACACACCTAATCGGAATCGATATGAGCAACCACGCGAAGAAGAAACAGTTTATTATTTTTCAAGTGCACAGAAGCGTGCTAGGTACCTAAAAAAACATTTTAAAAGTGACACACAGGGACTTGCAGTTTCACTGTAGATTAGAGATTTTACTTTGTACATGGAAAGTCAATCAGTTTACTCACAGTCAGATCCAAATAGATCTATAATTGTATTTCACTCACAATACAGTACAACCTATGTAAAGCACTTAGTAGATTCCAAGGCCAGAAAGAACCATTGTGGTAATCTAGTTTGACTTTCTGTATAATGTAGGTCATAGACGTTCCCCCAAAATAATTCCTAAAGTGATTCTTTTAGATAAACATCTATCCTTGCTTAAACAAGTCAGTGATGGAGAATTCATCATTGCCCTTGGTAAATTGTTCTTATAGTTAATTACCCTCCCTCTTAAAAATTTGTGTCTTTATTTCCAGTCTGATTTTTTGTAGTTTCAACTGCCAGGCATTGGATTGTGTTTTTCTTTTCCATGCTAGACTGAAGAGCCAAATATAAAATATTTGTTCCCCATGTAAGTACAGACTAATCAAGTCACCCCTTAACCTTCTGTTTGTCAAGCTAAATATATTGAGCTCTTTCAGTCAATCTCTAAGGCATGTTTTCAATTCTTTAATCATTCTCATGACATCTCTGAACCTTCTCCAATTTTTTTTGTATTTATTATTTAATTTTTCCCAAATACAACAAATATACCAAAATACCAGATACACCAAACACACTACATAAACAAACAGTGAAGATAAAAGGAGTGGAGTGGAAGTGACATATATATCTTCAGGGTCTACATTAATCATAGACATCTAAGAAGTCAGCACAAACTGCTTTGCATTTTTTGGGCATTCCCTTTCTGCGACATGCCAGTCATTCGTTAGCTGTGAGGTCAGCTTTATATCACTGACCCAGACATCAATATTTGGTGAGGACTGACTTTTCCATTTTTGCAGGTTTAATTTTTTAGTGACCAAAGCTGCTCATAGGAGCCACGCTGCCTTGTTACGAGGTAATCTCCAGGTATCAGGAATATATCCAAAAATGAAACTTAAGCAGGGGCCGGGGGGGGGCTCCAACTTAGCATTCAATATCAAATTGGTCCTTTGACTTCCCTCATACCAGAAATTCTTGATACATAAGCACTACCCAAACATGAGCTAATGTAACTCCTTTGGTGATACATTTCCAATAGCAGTCAGCATTTATGAGGACCATTACCATTAGCCTATGTGGGGACCAGTATACTTGAAGTGTATTTTGGTGAATAAGCCGTAGTCTCAGGACTATAGTTGTTTAACATTACATACATTATATTCCATCGGGTCAGAGATAGTTATGTATCCAAATCTCTATTTCAAGCAACTCTCAAATTATCAATCTTTGGCAGAGTTTTTTGGGCCAGAAAATTGTAAAAGGATACTGCTGGCCAAGTAAATCCAGGAAATTGCCTCCAAAATAATAAAAGTTCTGGAAGTTCTGGAGCTCCCAAAGAATCCGGGCCAAATACGTTCATAAGGAAACACTTTAATGTGAGATATTTCCATGCAGGGCAAACCAAATTGTTGCTGAAGATGTACAAATGGTTTAAATTTATCATTGTCAATTCGCTTCAACAGTCATAATTCCTCTGTCCATCCAATCCCTCCACATCAAGGTTTTGCCATCAAATTTAAGGATAGAATTGCTCCATAGGACTGCCTCTGCATGGAAGAATGGATGAAGAAGAAGTTAACTAAGTTTGACCAAGCTTGCCTCACAGCTGTTATGTGGGAGCTTTGGAGCCACCAAATCTACAATAATTTGATCCTACAATGCCTGAAAGTGGGAGTGGGTATACCAATTCTTGTTCAATCTGAACCCAAGGTGGGGGTCTGTGTGGTCATATGGAATAGCCAGAAAGATGCCTGGTTTAACAAAAAGGAGATACGATAATTTTCCAAGTTGGAAAAAACGAAATCCACCCCAGAGATACGGGGGATCTGTAATTTGCTCAGAGCCAGTCTAGGTTTCTTGCCAGCACCCCAAAGGAATATTTTAAAATGACTGAATTTCTAAAAATATATTTGAGGAACAGAAATAGGCAGACCTGCCAGGACATACAAAATTCTGGGAAGGACATTCATTTTCAGTATATTAATTTTACCCCACAAACTGAGGGTTAAACTCTGTCTCCCCAAATTGTTACCCACTTGAGAAATAAGTGGTTCTGTATTTATCTTAGGCATGTTCTGAAAATTTTTGGGAATCAGTGTTCCTAAATATTTCATACAAGAGGATTGCCACTGAAAGTTCCAATTTGAGAAGAAGCTTTCCTGTGCATATTTTTTTAATGCCTAAGATTTCTGATTTACCCCCAATGAATTATATATCCTGAGATGAGTCCGAACTTAATTAATTAATAGTGGCTAAAAGGTCAAGAACGGTATCCCCGTGCTTAGATACAAATACAAGAGCATCACCACAAACAGCATAATTTTGTGCTCTGTTTGGCCCATCCTGATACCATGAATATGTTGATTTGCTCATCTGACAATGGCTGAATCTAAAAGAAAAGGAGAAAGGGGGCAGCCCTCCCACATATTTCTACCCCATTTTCATTAGAGAGAGGTAATACCCTTGGTAATTACTCTGTAAATTGGGTTAGAGTATAAAGGATTAATCCAAGCAATACATTTTTATCAAACCCAAATTTTGCTATGATATGAAAAAGATAGTCCCAGGCTATGCAGGCAAAGGCCTTTTTGGCATCTAAAGAAATGTCAGCTAAGGATTTTTTAGAAGCTCTTGATCTGGCAATAATATCAATCAGTTGACACATTATCTGAGTCATGTCTGTTAAGAGGAACGCTTACCTGCTGTGAGTATAATGTCATAGAACTTTGTCTAGTATCACTGCAAGAGCTTTAGCTACAATTAGGGTGACCAGGTGTCTGTTTTTCAGGGGGGGTGGGGGAGGCGGTGCCCATGGGTGAGAGCAGCACGCAAAGCCGCCTGTCTGCACCTCCGCCTAGGAGCCGGACCTGCTGTTGACCGCTTTCTGGGCGCAGCGCAGAGTCAGGACAGGCAGGAACCCTGCTTTAGCCTCCTTGCTGTGCCGCAGACGGAGGTAAGCCTGTGCCCCAACCCCCTACCCAGAGTCCCCTCCCGCACCCCAACCTCCTGCCCCAGCACAGTGAAAGTGAGTGAGGGTTGGAGGAAAGCGAGCCACCAAGGGAGGGGGAAATGTAGTGAGTAAGGCCTCAGGGAAGGGACAAGGCTAGGGCATTCAGTTTTGTGCAATTAGAAAGTTGCCAACCCTAGCTACAATCTTAGCATTATACCTGATTAAAGAAATTGGCCTGTAATTACCACAGTTCAAGTTTTTTCCCAGATTTAGAAATAACTGAAATTACAGCTTCTTGGAGTAGGTGGGAGAGTTTGCTCATTCTTGGCCTCACTGAACATGTTCAATAATCTAGGTGTTAAAGTTTGAGAACTTTTTGTAAAATTCAATTGAGAACTCATCTGAGACAGAAGTCTTTCAGACCTTCATTTCTTTTATAGTCTGAGTCAGGTCCATGATTTTAGAGAGGCACCTAAAAGTTCCTTTGGAGAGTCAGGGATCTGAGGCAGTTTAGAGACCATTCACTAAAAAAAGTTATCTAGGCATCTTTACAGATTTCCTTTTCAGCAAAATATAGTTTTGAATAAAACTGATGAAGTTGTTTATTAATATCTGTGTTGTGTATAATTTATTGCTTCTATTGCAAATCACAGCAATCTTGTTTGTTAGCCTTTTGGTTAAATCTATATGCCAACAGCCTGCGAGCTCTCTTGCCGGATTCCTGGTAGTTTCGTTTCAAAGTGAATAAAGCAATCTCAACCATTTGTGACAGAAGTTTGTTGATTTCATGTCTTAGATTGATAAGTGTTCTCAGTTTCTCTGGGTAGGGGGCAGAAGCAGAGTCTACATCCAAGGCTTTACTTTCCTTCAAAAGGAGGTCAATTCTATGTTCTCTCAATTTCTTTTTAAAGGTGGCATATGAGATGATACAGCTTCTGTTGAAGGCTTAACAGACTTACCAAAGCATGGAAGCAGATGAACCGGTGGGGGTATTTGTTTTTTAAAAAAAAAAAAAAAAAAAAAAAAGTCCTAACTCCTGCTGCACAGAGTTAACAAATGATGTATCCCCACATTTTCTGAAGGCCTAAGAGATATATGTAGAGGAGCATGGTCAGATATAACAATAGTACCAATGCCACAACAAGTGGTAGAATTGATCATATCTAGAGACACTAAAAGAAATAATCCAATCTTGAATATGTTGAATGAGCTCCGGAGGGCGAGGGGGGGGAGGAGTTGCAGGGGAGGTTCCTGCGGATGGGGCAGACACCTGGCAGCACCTCCATGTAGGAGCCGGAGGGGGGCATGCCGCTTGTTCCGGGAGCTGCTTGAGGTAAGCATCTGCCTGGCTAAAAGCTACCCTCATTGCAACCGCAACACGTGCATAATCTTGACAAAGCTGTATTTTAATTGCTGGTTCTTGCCGTAACAGCTCCTTTTCCTCCCCCTCTGGATTTCTGCAATATAAGCTCCTTAGTGGTAAACTTCAGGAACTTGACACTAATGCTCTAAGCTGACCTTCTGGAGCTGGTTTAGGGACAAGGGCCCAATCTGCCTGTTCTGTATCAAAACAAAAAAAAAAAAAACAAAAAAAAAATCTACCAGCAGATTCACCAATTCAGTAGTTTAGGGACAAATTCAGAGGATTTACCTTTCTCTATTCCCTCAGGAACACCTACAATCCTGATGTTACATTGTTATGAGTGGCCTTTTAGATGAATTAGCATGGTCTTAGAGTCTTGATATGTAACTAGAGTTCTTCATAAACTAATTTGTTCTCGTTGAAATCCCACTTCAGAAATTCTGTGTTCTGCTTCACTCACTCATCTGGATTTTGCTTGTAGTGCACTCTGAATTTCAGTCATGGTGGTCTGTAGGGTGGAAACTGTAGATTTAATTTCAACAGTATCTGTGGCCACCTGCTGCAGTACAGCCATCTGCTGCGCTCCATAATGTGCAGGAACCATTCTGTTGAAGGCAGATCTCCACTGTTTTTTCAGTGCTTTCAGATTTGGAAAGGAAGAAGCAGTGCTAGAGGGCATCTAGGGGGTTTCAGTAGTTGGGTGCAATATTCCTCGACATTGGATGGTGAGGTTTAGGAGACTATGTTTGGGGCTTCCCTGTGGGCTGCTTCAGAGCTCAAGCAACCTGCATCCATTTTGGTCATAGCGCTCTCGGATGGCTCTCAACATCCTTCCCAAACGGAGGACACCAGAACTGGACACTGTATTCCAGCAGCAGTTCCACCAGTGCCAAATATAGAAGTAAAATAACTTCTCCACTTCTATGGGAAATTCCCCGTTTATACATCCCAGGATCATAATAGCTTTTTTTGGCCATAGCATCACAGTGGGAGCTTACATTCAGCTGATTATCCACCATGACTCCCAAATCTTTTTTAGACTCACCGCTTCCCAAGATACAGTCCTCCATCCTGTAAGTATGGCCTACATTCTTTGTTGCCAAATGTATACATTAAAATAATCTGCACTGTTTATCAAGCAATCCAGACTATTCTGAATCAGTGACTTGTCCTCTATGTTATTTACCACCACCACCCCCCAATTTTGGGTCATCTGCAAACCTTATCAGTGATTATTTTGTTTTCTTCTGGGTCATTGAGTAAAATGTTAAATAGCATAGGATCCAGGACTGATCTCTGTGGAACCCCACTGGAAACACACTTGCTTGATGATGATTCCCCGTTTACAATTATATTTTGAGACCTATCACTTAGCCAGCTTTTAATCCATTTAGTGTGTGCCATGTTAATTTTATATCATTTTAGTTTTTCAATCCAAATGTCATGTGGTACCAAGCCAAATGCCTTACAGAGGTCTAAGTATAGTATGGCAACATTATTCCTTTTATCAACCAAACTTGTGATCTCATCAGAAAATATCACATTAGTATGACAAGATCTATTTTCCATAAACCCATGTTGATTGGCCATTGCCCTTCTTGAATTCTTTATAAAAATCAGGTCTCCTATCAGCCATTCCATTATCTTTCCTGGGATCATTGTCAGGCTGTCAAGCTAATAGCTTTCTTCCAGTTTTCTGGAACTTCTCCAGTTCTCCAAGACTTATTAAAAAAAAAAACAACCAACATTTATGTGCAGCAAGCTGCTCAGCAGCTATTTTAAAACTCCCGGATGCAAGTTATCTGGATCTGCTGATTTAAAAATTCCTAACATTACTACCTTCTGTTTAACATCCTCCAGAGATACTAGTGGAATGCAAAGAGTTATCACCACCATAAGATGAGAGTCATCTGTTTTTTCCTCCAAATGCGGCACAAAAATATTAACTGAACTTCATTGCCTTTTCTGCATGTTCATTGATAATTCTACAATTTCCATCTAGTAATGGCCCAATACCATTGTCACTAATCTTTTTTTATTCCTAATATATTAAAAATGTATTGTCTTTATCTGTGCTGGTGATAGATTTCTCCTTATTTCCCTTTGCTTCCCTTATCCATTTTCTACAATTCCTAGCTTCTGATTCATTGCTATTAACTTCCCCTTTCTTCCATTTGTATGTGTGTGGTGCTTCAATAGGGCCAGTTTCACAAAGCTGAAAACAACTGACCCAAGTCAGCTGGGAGGAAGCAATTATATCTACATCTACCTGGTCTGACTTTATTCTGCTTGTACATTATAAATGTGATCAACTCATGATCAGTACTTGTACCTAAGCTACCATTAAAGAGAAACTGATCACAGAACTAAAAATTATCTGTTAGGACAAATCTAACTGTGATGGCAGCAACACTTTGAGTTAGGAAACTCATCTCTAACATTTAGAAATTTCAAACATGTTTCAGTACGGAAAGCATGAGACCTCCAGCATGTCACTCAAATTTAAGTACCCCATGATCTTGCTGGGCTTTTTTCCCAACACATTATAGATAGATGCATAAGAAGGTGGCCATCCTGTTCCCTATTGTGACTGGATGGTCAGTAGCAGACAACTTATACCATATCTTGTGATTCATCTATTAGGACATTGATCCATAAGCATTCAAGATCATTTTCTTCCAAGTTATCAGTGACTTGAAAACAGGTAATGCCATTTTTGAGAGTGTACCAGGAAACCACAGATCCACACTATAATACTTTTGATCCACTATTATCCATCCATGCTACTTTTCTCACTGCAGATTTATTCTGACATTAAATTGTGCATAAAACAAGATGTAATTGACAGTTCAACACAAGAGAAGAGAAAGTATATCACAAGAAAAAGTTAAAACGGCTATTTCAGAGCTTCACCAAAAATAGTCTGTCATATGTATCTTATGCTATATTTACTGTGCAGCAGTAAGCTAGCTTTAGTGCAGGTTACAGTGAAGGTGATATCAACTCATTTACTATTTTTAAACAGTACTATAATACTTTTTTCTTATATAGTGCTTTTTCTTCGTAATGTATATTTAGAATCCACCCCATGAGAATTATCCATTATTAAGGGGTTTTTTGGACGATTTTTTTTTTTTTGCTGTTCCGATAAACATCCTAGGATTGTGAAGACCTTTGTGAAAACTAGCCTAGGAATGTGCATGCTGAACACTACCTTGAGAACTCTCCAGGCCGATACTACCAGCTACAGAACTTTCCAAGGAAAACTGGAACAGTCCCAGGGTAGCTATGGAGGATAAAGATCACTTCAACCTGTAGCACCCCAAATACTGCTAGGTACTGCCCCGCACTTTCTGGTAGACACATCTCTAGCAGATAGAAGAAAACAATTGATCCAGTTACTAAAAAGTGAACTAAGGAGAGTTCACGTATCTTCCAAAACAGCACATGAGCGTATCACCATGCTGGCGCATATGAATAGCAAGTGCCACAAATGTGTGCAACTCCCTTAGTCTACATAGGAACAACACAAAAATAAGTTTTATAAACTTTGCTAAAATCTGATTTGTAAATTACACTGAGGTTTCTAAGATGTTAAAATTGATACTGTCCCTTTAAGCCCACTTACCAACTACAAAAATATCCAGAGGCAAACCAGAGCATTACTGTGACACCTAATGTTAGAATACAGATACTACATGCATGAAACAAACAAGTGTAATAGAATTCAAAAACAAATTTTCTCCTTACCTGCTTTGCTATTTCTCTTAAACAGGCCACTCCTCGTTCAAAGTTAGGAAATACTACAGAGCCATACTTCTGGTATTCAGGGATTGGTCGGATTTTTATTGTAACTTCTGTAACCACTCCAAGGGTCCCTTTAAAAAGGAAAATGATCATCATTTCAATGTCACAAAAATCTCTCTTGCTTTCTGACTTAACATATATGATTTTGGAGTATTTTCATACTATCCCATAAGTGAGATACCTTAAGAAAATTAAGTCACATTTGTTAAATGTATTTTAAAGCCTGGAGTAGCATTTTTATTGGGTATCATTTCACTAGAAATTTATTTTTTCTTTCTACATAAACCTCCAATTAGAAGTTGACAGTTAAGGCAACATTTCTCAAACCGTGGATCAGATTTTTTTCAGAAAATGATCAAAGCTCAAGATGTCTAAAAACTAATAGTTTTAATGCAGTATTCTGCAAAAGCTCAGCTGGTTTAGTGCATTTACACCAAGCTTTGCAGCTGTTTTTGACAGGCTCTAAATAGAACTGTCAAGTAAGGAAAACAGGTTGCCATATCCAGCTGTGCAAGACAATGAGGTTTAAAAATGAATATTTTCCCCATTCTACGCAGTGATTTGTAGTGGGGGAGATCAGGGTGGGTTTTTTATTTATTATTAAAAGATTTGGATTAGGAAAGATAGGTTAAGACAGTTTGAAAATCCTTTAACATTAGGACTCCAAACAATTTAGGACAGAAAAGATTTCTTCAGGTAACAAGTTAACTAGTTCAAATTACTGAAGTTAACCTGAAGATCATACAAGAGATATTGGAGGTCTGGTAGACTAGTAATGACATAACTTTTCAAGTCTTTAAACTGGTTATGGGGAAGCCATCACAGAGTTTGACTAACTGTTAATGGGGGGTTATTCAATGTTAGAATGCCATGATGGCAAAATGGCAATATGTGGTGCTAAAACCAACTCAAACTAGTGTTGTAAGTATGGTTTTAGTGTCTTCAAACAAATTGAAAAAAAGTTTAAAAACATGTAAGTGTATCTGCATCCAATGCACTTGAGTCAGAAACTTGTCAGCACATGTGCCTCAACTATCTTTGTTCCTGGAGGCAAAGCCGTAAAAGCCACCGCCCCTCTCTCTCCATTTTTTTACACCATCTAATACCTCAAATAGTGGGGGAAGGTGGAATAGTCATGGAATGTATCTGCATACAATACATCACAAAGAACAAAAAAGTTACTGTACAGGTAAGTAACAGTTTTTCCCCTTTGAGTGATTGTGCACATATACATTCCACTGTGACTCACCAACAGTTTCCTTACAGGGGATGGGACTTTTGATTATTTGAAGAGAGACTGCAGTCAGAAGCACTGCTATACTGACTTGCTGAAGTTGGCACTGTCCCAGGAAGCTTGAGTGAGTGCAGAGTGTCTGGAAAAGGTATGTACTGGCAACTGCATTGTTGGTTTGCAAATGTCAACTATTGGTATGTTACTGATGAAACGTAATAGGTCCTAGTGGGCTGTTATTCTCACAGGAGGGGAAAATTTAGCTAGATTATAGCAGAGCTTAATGCACTCAAATACAGTGAGATATATATTGGGTTTAATGGATTGCTCTTTAATCTTTTTAGCAAAGGCCATAAAAATTCTAGGAAAGGATCTGAAAGACTTTGTGAAGTCCAGGTAAACGGACAGAGCCCTCTCAACATCCAAAGTATGAAGCTCCTCTTCAGCTCTGCTAAAATGAGGTTTTGGAAAAATACACCAGAAGGTGAGTTGTCTGAGGTGGAAACAGATACATAAACTTCAAGTGTGGCCTCAGAGAAACCTTGTCTTTGTGAAACATTGAGAAGGGGGGGGTTGGCTTACAGTGCCTGGAGCTCCAGTACCCTTCTTGCATAACTAATTGCTAGCAGAAATGCAGTTTTCATTCTTCTCGTCAGATATGGACCTTGCCATGCCAATTTGCTGCAGCCTCATCAGCGAAGGGCAGAGCCCTCAGACAACCACCAAATCTGGTCAGAGGGCAGTCATTAGTGATGTGAGACATTGTCTTTGGCCACAGCTGAATGTGGGATCCTCTCATTGGCCCCAACGGTTGGAAGGCTGCCTGCACATTGACCCTGTTCTGGACTGGTCTGTTCAAAATCCCTTCAGAACAGCCCATAAATGGGGGAAATCAAAGCTGGGTACACACATGGTTGGGTCAATTATAAACGACTGGTTTCTGATGTCAGCTGCAGATCATTCTTCACACCACATCAATACCTCAGAGAAATCTGGGTAGGGCAAGTGGGCCCACAACAGCATGCTTTTGGGTCGTTGAAGAGGTCTGTGTATAGTGATAGTGGTAGACTTGGGTTTGCCCTGATCTTTTCAACAATTCTGGCTGTAGCAACCAGAGGGCTGTGTGGAAGAGTGATGTGGCTTAACACAGGGAGCAACGTGTGTAATCGCCCCAGTTATGATGTGCATGGTTGAGTGCAGTTGTGTGTCAACCACCTTTACATGAGACAGATGGAGTCAGACCAGAGCACAGCATTCTGCTGCAGAGTAAGAGAGCGCTAAACCAGATGATTGGCGATTTTGAGAATTTGCTCCCTATAAAGTGCTGGCCAATTTGCCTAAAAGGTTGTTACATGTCTTCACCTTAGCCACAGTTTTCCTCGGGTAGATAAGATATGTGAGAAATCTATCAAGGGTTACTCCAAGGTAATCAGCAAACCACATTCAAAGTGCTTTCTAGAGCTGAATCCTGGGTTGCCTGAAAACTGGCAATGCCAAACAGTAAGCTGATGGTGCCAATGCAGACTGCAGTGAAGATACAGGAAGAACTGATCACGTTTTGGTGGCAGGTGATGCAGACAATGCCGATGTAGCTGAGGCGGCTACAATTAGAATCAGACAACGTAGAGTCCAGCAAAGGGAGACAAATCCTTTGCTGCATGAAAGGCTTGTGACAGTGATGGCACTAACAATGGAGGTAAGTGTACAGCCACTGGAGATGGAACCAGATCCAATAATGCTAGGGTTGACGATCTCTCCAGTAAAGCAGAAGGCACGAGTCTCGACAACCCTGGCGGATGTGGAGCCTGAGTGTTGGTGCTTATGACCAGACCTCACAGAATTAGATGACTTTTTAAGTGTCTTTTTGTGGGATGAGGAGCACGCTGTATCAATCTCAAACAGTTCTGAACAGTGCAAGGAGGCCACACGACAGCAAGATTTCTCACCCAAAATTGTCTTTGGCGCCTTGGCAGCTGGACATGAACTTCTCATGGAGACTTTCAGTCATGGTCAGGCTCTGAGGAGGGAGATGTTGCCATTTCGAGAAGATAAATTTTAAGACAAAACTTCTTATATTTCTTTGTCCTAGTGGGGAACAATCTACAGCTAGGACATATGTCCCTCACCTAAACAAATTAAGCAACTTTTATGCTTATCAGTGACAGGGATAACAGCCCTGCACATATCAAATTGTTTAAATCCAGGGGATTCTGCATGGCAAAAAACCTACTAAAACAGTTCTTAAACTAAACTAGAATTGCAGTAAAGTGAACTATAACTATACAAAGAAGAAAATCTCTTTTCTGAGCTGGCTAACTGAAGCTCAAAGGCAACGGGGAGATCCAACTCTTGCTACAGGTGGTAAGAACAAACAGAGGGAGGCCACAGCCACTCCCATTTTATGCCTTCTGCTCCACACACAAGGATGGCAGAGGCCATGCCCTACCGAATGGTACTGATGTCAAAAGTCTCTGACTTGAGTACACTAGCCGCACACACCTGTATAGTGTGAAATATATATGTGCACAGTTACTTGAAGGAGAAGTGGCTTTTAACCTGCAGTTTCAACAAATTTAGTAATTAATTAGATTGCAAACTCTTCAGGACAGCAACTATGTGTCTCTATATATAATTTGTGCAGTGCCTGGCACAGTAGGGATATAATTCTGATTGGGGCCTTTTGGAGCAACTGCATGACAAATAATGAACAAACTGGAAAACATGGAGCATGCAGTAACAAGTCTATGGTGTAAGCAGATGGCAAGTTTAGCAAAATCCCACAAAAAGGCTAATAACTAGACTAAGTTGGAATGTTTTTGGAACTTCTCTCCACCTGATATGAGTAGCTTCCATTCATCCTAATTAAGAGTTATAACAGACAAAGGGGATGATAGTGCACTTCTTATGACTTAAAAAGTAGTCAGTATGAACTTACATGAAGATGGAAACAGAAGTGATAGACTTTGGGAACTTTTAGATCACGTATAGAATTTGAAGAAAATGTGTTTTGTTCTAAGAACTTAAACCCTTCAGTTCTCAGAAATCCAAGGAGTTCTAAAGACTATTATTTGAAACAGTCACCTCCTCTGTATAACATCTGAAAAAGATTCTCTTTCACTGTAACTTATGGCAATTTTTTTCTGTGCAAAAATTTAACAACATTTGCAATACGTGTTCTTCAGGAACTTTTAATTTAAAAAGCTTTTCAGAGTTTTTGGTTACCTACGGGACTAGTATGGACACCACCTCATGGAGGATATCCTGCAGGAGTAATTAATATGTACCAACTTTACCTTATATTAGGCTGTTTAAAAGATTACTTTTTGAAAAACAAAAACAAGGAGAATAAATAAAAGGATACCGAACAGGAAAAGAATGCACTACTGGACAATTTTATTCATCTGCCCATGCGAACACTTCATTTTAAGTTAAATTTTTGAGTACAAATTTTTCTCGATGCACATGTGTAATATATTACTTACTTCCACTTATGCATGAAAATGGAAATATTCAACACAGCAACCTGCCTGAACAAAGCCAACTAGAATGATTTAAATAATTATAAAGAGATACAAACCCAAAGGACACAACATATTAAGAACTTTTTGAAATGTATTGCATCAATTTGGCACCATGTTTCACCTAAATGGGTAAGCCAAAATTTAACTATGAACATTTGATTACTCCCAAGCAATTTTAAATATGAATAGAGTCAGTTACATCAAATATCTTTAAAAAAACAATATGTCCTGCATTAAGTAACATGGTAACAGCAGGTTAAAATAGAGATTTCATTACTGCATGACAAACACAAACAAGAAGATAAGCTCAGTATTGTAATGATTAACATTTTTTCAGATGTGTATCTGGCAATGATTTGTAAACCTATTAGAATTTCCTAAAAGCTTGAGTTCAAAAATAAATTGATTATAGTTAGAGACACGAGGCTTGTTTTGAGCATGCTTTTTTGTGTGTTTGTGCAACACAACAATAAGGCTGTGACGAGAGCCACAAAGTGGTACCAAAATAAAGAAAGGTTCTTGCACTGTAGTACTTACTACCCATTAAGTGAAAAACAATGTTTTGAATAAATAAATCCCAAAGGCTTTCAAACCATTACAGAAACTGATGTAATCTCACAAACTGCATCTTAATATTACTTTTGTTTATACCTTCAGATCCCATAATGAAATGATGGATGTCAGGTCCTGTTGACATGCGAGGTACTTGACAGCTTTTTTCTATTATTCCTCTTGGGGTTACCATTTTTATATGAACCACCTGTTTAACACATTATACAGTGATGACTATACATTCATTCAGTATTTAACACTCTAGTAATTAACATATATGGATTAATATATTCATATTAGAATTTCCATTTACCACAAAATACAACTTAACTTGATGTAATTATACTATAAAATTTGGAAATCCTATAAATTACCCCCTAGAAATTTTGTGGCGTAACCTGCTAGCAACTAATAAATCCAATACAATTCAGTTAGCCAGTGAAAGCACAGATTCTTCTCATTTTTTGCCAAATCAAACTTTTCTCTTTTGTCCCTTGTGTATGCCACAGTAAATCTACAATTAAACATTTTGTTGGGTTTCTCATGATATCCTAGCCTATATCTTCCTTTTGTTTATGTCTCATGACTGCGTTGGTTAACTCTCACATATAGATATTTACTATATCACAGGAAAATAGTAGAGAGAATGAATTTTTAAATTTAGAATCCCAAAATCATTCTCTATCAGATATAGCAATTTTAACATAGTTAACTTTGGCTTACAGAGGAGAGTATCACCATAAAAAATTATTTCCAGTGGAAATGGAAAAAAATCCACATTTATTGCAAATGCATTTTTACATAGCAGCTTGACTACAAAGCAGAAGAACTCCACTACCTGTAAACATTTGAACACTTATTTTAAGTCTACCATGATAGCAGGAGATTGACAATCCAGATACAGTGCTAAAAATCCTCCTTAACCTCACTATATTTGTTTTTACTCTAATGTGTCCAGATTGCTTACTGTACACCTGTATTTTTTATATAAAATTTTTATTTCTTGCTATATCAGAATTAAATAAAATAATGGAGATAAATTTTTACTGTAAGAGTTTTCAAAGCCAATAAAATAGGAAATTTGAAAGCATCTTAAATTCAACAAACTGCATTGAAGCCTCAATGCAAATTTAAGACTCTTGAAATGTACGTGTCGCTTAACAATATAACCCGATGGCTTCTCCTGAGCTCTTCATAAGACCACGAAGACAGTTTCATAGCATGCATATTTACATAGTAAAGTGCACTTTTATTTAAGCAGTTTGTATAACACAACAAAAACATTTAGATATTTAGATAGCTCAGAAACAGAAAATAGACTCAAAATGAAATTTATCTGAAGATTTCACTACATGCAAATACATCATTATTAAATATTTATTATGCAAAGTACCAAAAAAGTGATTAAGCCACATCAGCCAACTGGCTATTAGTAAACATACCACATTCACCAATGTTTTAATGGACTACCAACCCAGCAGGTAGGTTGCAGGACCATCATCAAAAAAAGTTAAGAGCTAATTGTTCACCATTTTTAAAGATAAGTACATAATTCAAATATCAAGTAAATATACATCTGGTGCTGAACTATATTTACATTTTAACGGATTAAAATGGATTTGAAAGTTATTCTTCCTCCAATGAAAGACTGTTTCACGTGCCAAAGTTTAGCTTGATGCAAATTAAGGTCTAGAGATACCCAACCATTTGGCATAACCCTTCCCTGCACACGTAAGTTAAATAGAAGGACGCCTCAGTTACCAGGGCACAATCAGATGTCATATCTTGATAAAAATTCATCTTTGTTCGGATACCGTAGATGTTTCAGTCCTGTAAGGCACTACTAGACAAAAAATTCTGGCAGCTACAGACGATGTACGCCATCAAAATATTTAACCTCATCTTGTACAAAACGTTTTTCCACCTCCACTCTCCCTGCCCCCATGCCTACCAAAATCCCAGTTAGTTACATATTGGCCCATTGGTATGAAAGATATTCTGTTCTAAAAGTGATTTTTTTAAAAAATAGGGCAAGGACTCTGGCCAGCTGAGATTGACAGGAACATCTTCTTTTAAAAAAAAAAAAAAAAAGATAAGACAACCCCCTCTCCCCAAGAAAGCTCTTTCTTTTACAACACATAACACAGCAGCAATGACAAAGAAATTCAATGAAGCTTCAAAACAGAAGGTGACAATACTTTATATAAACAGTTTAGTCTGCCTAATTTTTCTCTCCCTCACACACACACACCCCCATATATATAGCAGAGAGAGAGTGGGAGATGCATAGTAGTTTTTAAATTACCCTTATATTAAGGCTGCTTCAAATTTGGAATAAGGCACTTCCCTTTAGTAAGCAATGAAGCTATAATATGATTCTGGTGTCACTACTGTAAATGTTTACTAACATTATTTATGAGAAAATTTACAGCAATGACGACAGAATGATATTATAGTTCCACTGTTTGCTAAAAGGGAATGCTTTATTCCAAATGTTAAGCAGCCTTAATATAAAGGTAATTTAAAAGAACTGCTATACACACACCCCACTTTCTCTGTCCCAATTAGGACTAATTTACAGAAGCCTGAACCGAAAGTTTCAAATTGGAGGGGAAATACTAGATAAAAGGAAATATTTATAAAAAATTACCAGATCTTCAATGTTTCCGTAGATGTTCTTTTTCATCCCTGATGCGCGTGTGGCCACCCATCCTCCAAGGGAGCTAAATTCCATAGAATCTGGTTCATGGCCTGTACAGTAACCACTCTCACCAAGCTAAAGATAGAAAGCAATAATCCACTGGTGTAAGATAATATGTTGATTACTAAACAAAAAACAGACTAATTTTTTAAAACATTTTAGATTAAAAACCTACTAACGATAGGAAGAAAAAAAAAATAAGTACCTTGAACCAATATTATTCAGGTACAGAGAGCCAACTCTTTTGAGATTTAAATATAAATTTGATACAACGAAGTGGTTCTGTTTCTACTGTGCATATGCTAAGCAGTATATTATACTATGAGGCCAGTTTTCTCATCATCCCCCCCCCCCCCCCCCCCCCCCCCCACATTTTAAAACAAAGACCGCTATTGTTTCCAAAGATGTGATTCAAATATATGTGTAGAAAGATAACTAAGTAACTTCCAACTTCACTTAAACATTTCCAATAAATAAAGCACTTAATCTTTTGTTCTTTCTATCCTAATGTGATGTGCAGTAGAGGTCTGCAGAAATTCTGAGCAAATTGCTTGTATTTAATTCTCTCACGAAGGAATGTGTTTTAATGCACAACCATCTGGTTGGGCTTCCTGTATGCAACACCAATGACAAATCTGTAATGCAGATCACGCATTCCTGTACATTAAATAGTTACTTGTTTCTCATTTTTCTATATTAGCTTGGCTCTGCCATCTGTACAACACGTGAGTGTGATTGAATCCCCTTAAAAATGCAACACCAAAGCTGTCCCACTGAAATAATGTAAAAAGCCAAGCAATCTTGTGTTGAATGGTACAGACCCCACCAACTGCATTTACTATAGAATCATAGAATCATAGAATATCAGGGTTGGAAGGGACCTCAGGAGGTCATCTAGTCCAACCCCCTGCTCAAAGCAGGACCAATCCCCAATTTTTGCCCCAGATCCCTAAATGGCACCCTCAAGGATTGAACTCACAACCCTGGGTTTAGCAGGCCAATGCTCAAACCACTGAGCTATCCCTCCCCCCCATACTTGAGACCATCTATTTGTGTTGACCAATTTGATAATGATCCAGTTAAACGTTTGACATTTTCAAGTATGCTATCTAGGCAACAGACAGCAGCTATATTTGTACACACATATATGTGTGCATGTGCACACGCACATGCTTGTGTGCACACACACTATTCTGTCTGAAAACACTTTAAAAACATTAAGGTTGCAAAGTTAACCACTCAAAAGTGGCACTCAATGCCAGAATTTATTTTGTCTGCACAACCTTAATTTGACCTCCCCCTTGTGTGTATGCTTTATTTTAGTCTTTAATTGCATGAACAAACTGTTTTTTCCCCCACAGGACTGCTGTCTCAGTGCACAGCTGTTTGGACAGTGCTCAGTGAATGAGCAGCTATTCAATGGATGATATAGAAACTGAGGCAGAGAGAGATTAGGGTCAACACTTAACACTAATTTTGGATGCCCTATTTGAGATGCCAATGGCCTGATTTTTCAGAGAAATTAGCATTTTATAGCACATCATTTGTTCAGAGCACAGCTTTCAATGACTTTAGATGTGGTGCTGAGCACTCGGCACTGCAAGCCAGAACCTGTGTCAAGCTGGGAATTCCCAGAAGATGAGGAACACACTATTAGTGGTCATTAGTGAAAATTCTGGTTTAAGTGACTTGAGTACCGTCACACAGGAATTCTGTGGTGGAAGCAGAAGGCAGTTTTCCAAGGTGGCATTCAACTACCTTAACCACAGGACCATCCTCTCTCTTCCTCATTTCTCCCCTGCCTCATTTCACTGCATACTTTCCAACTACTCCAACTAATAAGGTGAGGGTCCTTCAGACAAATAGCTTCCATCAACTGTACAACTAAATAAGGCAGAAGACTTGGGAAAAAATGTGATTATTCATTACGATGGCCTTTAATTACATATACGTGGAGTGGGTGGGGGAAGGGGCAAGTTAAGGTCAAAAGGCAACTTTAATTCTGGTATTTCCTAATTTTTGTTTACTTGAGTTTGCAATCTCAACGTTTTTTAATGTAGTTTCTTGCATGTAGTCCAAGTTGTTTTTCAAAACCATAGTGAAAAAACAAAATCTATGTTTGTTCAACAAAGTTGGAACCTTTAAATCCATGAGCTCTGCCACTTGAGCCAACAGAGCAAGTAATAGCAGTAGTAGGTTGTCACCCACTAGAGGAAGGTAAGGCGTGTTTTGCACTAGGCTTCACAGCTATTTGTATACCCCTGTGGAATTTTTTTTTAATAAATATAATGGTTTTATTTTTCTGGAATTTCATTTGATCCAGCAAAGAGTGAGGGATGTGGCGGGGGGGGGAGGGGAAGATGGTTCCTACACCCAGGGGAGAGTGGCGTGGCAGGCCCGGGGGGGTGAGGGGACTGCAAACCAAATCCACCTCACATGATGGGGGTATGGGCAGGTCAAACCTGAGTGATGCTGCAACCCTGCTGTCTGGTCCTATTATCTCCTGAGGACAGGAATAATAGGACCAGATAGCAGGGTTGCAGCACCACATAGGTTTGACCTGCCCACACCCCCATCATGATGATGGGAAGGTGGCCAGGCCAAACCTGAGCAGTGCTGCAACTTCATGTGCCAGGTCACAACATCCGGTACAGGGAGCCAGGCCCAGCACCAAGCCACAGGAGCCACTGCTGAGGGGTGAATTTTTTCAATTAATTTTGTTTTATATTCTTCTTTTCCTTTTATTGAGTGTTGTTTTGTATTTGCTATAAAACCCGGGGCTCTAGCTATTGGCAGAGAAGCACTGAGACTCCAGAATCTTGGGTTCTATTCCAGGTTCTAAAGGGATCATAGGCTAATTGCTAAACCTTCTCTCTGACCCCCTTCAGCATGTCTTCCTCCCGATACCATCCTTCCCTCCTCCCAGTAACACTTCTCCACGCCTGGCTCCTCACCCCCCTCTTTATTTTGTTCAAGCTGTTCCAATCCTCCTTCTCCTCTCTGGGTGCCAGCAGGGGGTACTTTAAGCACAAGAAAGTCTCCCTGCGCTCCGCTCCAGTGCCACAGGGCTCCTGGGTACCTGGAGGTGCAACTCGTAACTTGGTCACATTTGACCAACTCTGATGCAAGGAAAAACCCCTCACCAAATTTCAAGTCCCTGCTCCAAAGCATGGAAGCTCCACAGCTTCTCAACAAAATGGTTAAGATTTTTTTTTTAAATGGGCACAACAATGCCTTTTCCCCTAACTTGTTCTGAGAAACAGATGAATCCTTTTTGCTGACATTTTCCAGAATAATTAAATTTCAGCCCAAACAGTTAAAAGTTTGGCAGAGTAATAAGCAACTGAGAACAGGGTCTTGTAATAGAAAGTGTTAGGCAACTTAATATTTTAAAAAATCTGCCTTGCTCATTAACAGATCTGCAAAAGTCATTTTAATGGATTATATAAAAGTCATTTTAAAAAACCCTATAAAGTCACATCTTTCTATTCAGCATTTGAGTTTCAATATTTTCATAGTTTCAATATAGGTTTGACTTGGCACACAGGTTTTCAGCTCCATTCAGGTTTCCTCTGCCCTTATCTAGACAAGCATTGCCACATCTGTCAGCCTGTTCATTTTGTTTCTAAAGATTTTAGTTCTAAGCTAAAAATAATTAATTTAGGAATTAAGTTTGAAAAGTAGTTTCCTTTAAGAATGAAGCCATTCTAATATTCAAAATTGTTATTCTGAAATGGCAGCTATTTAAGCCACACAACATTATGAATGCAAGTTAGCTACCTTTTTTTTTTTTTTTTTTTTTTTTTTTTTTAAAAGTATGACATCTTCCAACTCCTCATTAATTAAAATCACGACCATGAAAAACTGCATTATTAGACTCCAAAAAAGTATCTAACTTTCTCTTTTTATAGAGCCAAAAGGTAGCACTATTTCTAATACTTTTGCATAGAACTTTCAGGCAATTACGCATACAATCAAAAGGGGAAATTAAACTCAAAATTCTGATACTGTGGGTTTGGTGTACCCATTGCCACTCTTTGAGTGCACATCTGTGTATCAGACTCCTCTACCCTGATCATTTTTGAATATGCAGACCCTGTGGAAATTTTTCAAATGTGTTTAAGTTACTTAAGCATGTTAGAAAAATGTACCTCATATCAAGCCATGGAAGACTCCAGACAAGATTGAAAAAAAGGAGAGATGGTGCCGCACTACATTGTCCCTTCCACCCCCTCCAAGTCCAGCAGCCACGAAGTGTAGATGGAAAGTGTGGAGTGTGGATCTGTACTAAAACTCTATTTGAAGAGCTACAGTTCCCAGGTGAGTAACTCTGCTCCTTCAAATACAGATCTGCACTCTTGGGAGATTCCCATCTAGGTGTGGACTGAGCTGCAGGCAGAGCATTTCCATAAACTGGGACATTCTGAAGGCACGCCTTGGATCTAGCCAAGTATGCCATGTTTCTACCCAGGATTCTAAGCACTTGGACAAGCATTAGGAGGAAACAGCATGGCCCTCTGCCCACCACAACCATAAATAATCCAGGGGATTTATAGAATGTTTTGTCCTATTACGGCCCCTTTCAGCATCTAGCTTGTGTAACCTGACTTCCCTAGCTGCCAATGCATCTTTAAGGAAGACTATTATAGATAATCCGATTCAGACAAAAGTCAGTGACCGCACTAGGGATTAATTTGGTGTCAGGTTGTACAGAACTAACGTACACTTAAAGAGGACTGTATAAGAAAGGTCAGCAAAGAAAGGATGGAGCTTGCTGGCTCTCCTAACTGAAGTTATTGTTTCAAGGAACAGTCTACAGACACAGATGACAGAACAGTTTCCTAATGATCCAAGAGTCCCATCATTTGCCAATATCTCACCTGCTCTGCACCTCCAATCCCTCCATCTGTCCCCTTGCCCCATTCCCTCTCAAGATCCTCTTTCACTCTTCTTCGGTCTCTGCTCTCGCTTCTTCCTTTCAAACTACAAGCAAGATCTAGTAGATACATCCTGAGAAAGGCCCTTGATTCCATCTTCAAGTATTGTCCCACATATCTGCTTTCATTCACTTTAAAATAATCAAACAGGCCATTTACAACTTCCAAGTTTCCCCTCCTCTAACTCAGTTTTGGATACACTCTAATCAAGCTTCTGTTCTCTCCACTCTACTGAAAATTCTCTCCAAGGTCTTCAATGGCTTCTACCTAGCTAAATCTTAAGGCTTTACCCCACATTTGATCTTTTTGCTGTTTTTGATAACTGAACACTCCCTCCCTGCTAATTCTGTTGTTCTTTGGCACTATTTCTTTTACCCTCCTCTCACCACTTTCTCTTTCACCATCCATCTCCTTCTACAGTTCCTCTTTAGGAGTCCCTCAAGGCTATCTCATCTGCTCACAAGGATTCAAGTTTCAGAGTGGTAGCTGTGTTAGTCTATCAGCAAAAACGAGTCCTTGTGGCACCTTAGAGAGACTAATAAATTTATTTGGGCATAAGCTTTCGTGGGCTAGAACCCACTTCATCAGATGCATGGAGTGGAAAATACAGTAGCAGGTGTCTCTCTCTCACACACACACACACACACACACACACACACACACACACACGAAAAGATGGGAGTTGCCTTACCAAATGGGGAGGGGGGTCAGTGCTAATGAGAATACAATGAACAGTAGAATATCACGGGAGGGGGAAAAAAAAAATCACTTTTGTAGTCATTCATACTGTTAATTGAATTTTTTTCCTGGGATGGCTCACTGGCATCTAAAGCATAACAAGAAATTATCTCCACTTTCCCCCATTCCTCTATTGCTGTTTACTCAACCCAGCCCTATAAATTGAGAGTCAAACTCCTCTCTCCCTTTCTCCCCACATATCTCAGCCATGACCACATATGCTGTTTTGCCTCCTCAAGAATCCAACCCTTCCTCTCTGGCTTGATAGCTAAGATGTTGATTGGTTCTCTGGCCACCTCCTATATTGATTACTGCATCTTTTTTCCTCTCCATCCTCCTAAACCCCGATCAGTCGCCCTCCAATTCATCCAAACTACAGCCAACTGTATTTTCCACTGCATGCATCCGATGAAGTGAACTGTAGCTCACGAAAGCTTATGCTCAAATAAATTTGTTAGTCTCTACAGTGCCACAAGTACTCCTTTTCTTTTTGCGGATACAGACTAACACGGCTGCTACTCTGAAACCTAAAATTATATAGTCTTCACCCACTGTTCTAACACTCACCACCCCATGCTAAACTTGATTTCACCCACTGGTTCCACCTTGCACACTGCATTACATCTGATCTTGTCTTTACTTTCCAGGCCTTCACTGCAGCCTACATTTTCAGAACTTTTCACCAACTCTCATATCTGCTCCAGTAGAGATACCAGCTTTAACACCTTGTTCATTTCCATCTCCCATCATTTTTTCATGCTGCCCTTTTCATGTGGTTGCCATCCTACCATTTCCTAAAACTTCTGCCAAAGACTTACTTTCTGCAATGCTGAGAAGTAGTGAATAAAAACTCTGTTATTCCCTCCTCTGTGTTGCTCAGTGCTTCTTCCCCCACCCCACATCTGCCCTTCAGAGTGTAAGCTCTTGTGGGCATGGACTATTTATATATCGGGTACAATGCTGAGCACATTGTGCTTAAATTAAAAATAATCAAAACCAGAACACCTTGGTTTTAGCGGTCTCCCCCTTTAGTATTTTCTGTTATTAACTTAATCACTGATATTTTAATAAGCTTGTAATAAACATATTTTTATTAAACAACTTAATTGCAAGTTTAACACATTGCCTAATTCTGTATTCCTTCATACCCAGGAAATCATAGTGAAGTCCCTAACATATATTTAATGTGCCCAAATATATTTAATGTGCTAAAACCTTACCATGAATACAAATTTATATTCAGCACTGACCAGATTGTCAGCCAGAGCCTTATATTACTGTGAGGAAAATTTCCACTGAAAGGTCAATTCAAAATTCCATTTCCTAGTCAAGAAGCAGCTCTGAAGGAAAAACTGCAAGAATTTTAAGTTTAATGTACTATTTCAATTTGCAAGTTATGAAAGGCAGCTGCAGCAGGAAAGGGATTATGATGCCATACTCTAGAAGGAGGAAAAATTGTATGGCATTTAAAGGATGGAATAGTTGGTGAAATATCAGAAGTTACTAGCCTAGAAAAATGTCATTTAAATTAAGGGAATATGCTCTGTGCATTTTAATTCTAACCTTTAAAAAAAACCAGAGATTTGAAAAGGTTAAAATATTACGTCAAGTGATAAAAGAGGATATAAAAATAAGAGGCATGAAAGGCCATCCCTCTCACCAGCAACAGTTCTGTTGGTAAAGTCTCTGACACACACATCTCTTTGGTAAAAGCTATAGTACCCCTTACCCCTTAATAAAAAGATGCTCTTCAATTAAATTATTAAATTCCTTTATCAGAAGTCTTATTGTTTCAGAATCTTTTCTTACAGGTGTACTAAAGAATGCATTTATGCCTTAAAAGGGTGGGTTTCTTAAGTCAGCAATTAGTCCATTCCATGGCATACCTGTAGTTCATTGCTCTCTTCCATGTTAAGGAGGTTCGGCAGCTAGCTTTGGACTCCCACTTGCTTTATCATTGGAAGTCAGTGTACCCCCAGAAGGTGTTAAGCAAACATCTGCCATCAGCTGTACACAGTTGAACACAGACCCTGAAGGGTGCTGGGGCTTCTCAGAAAACATTGCTACAGTTACATCTTTATTAAGATTAAGACCAACTTTCTGTTTAAACAGACTGTTAAATGCTCTAAAATCCACATGATTACTTGGATTGCCTTGAAATATGGTGTGCCTCGTGGCAGAATGGGGCTTGACGACTGAGCAAATTTTGGAGCCATTTGACCTCCAGGTTCCCAAGATACACACACCGCCCTAGTTTTTTTTAAGTTGATACGTTTTGGCAACTTTTTTCATGTATAGATAGAGATGAAGCCAGGACTGAGATTATTGCACCAGGGCAATATTGGAACATTATTTTTTGAAAAGAAAATAAATTACACCCGCAAATCCTCAGGGAGAGGGGTGGGTGATATGGGCGGAGGGCGCATCCGGTGATGGACAGGACACCAGGAAGGGAGACATGGGGGTGCGTGATAGGGGGTACAGGGAAGGACAGGGGCCACTGTAAACCCCACATTCTCCCCTCTGGTGTGTGCCACAATATGGGAGCCTTCTGAGCCCTTCTCCCTGTGTGCACACACCAGAATCTCAGTGACCCCTGCCCATCTACTGGAGCCTGACCAGGTGTGGGCTAGAGCAGGGATTGCCTTTCAGCAGGTCCAAGAGTCTCTTCCTACCCTTCCCTGTGATCTGGGAGCTGTGGATCCCTGCCCGTGGGGATGCCTGAATCCCTCCCCATACCCGCGTCATGTGAGCGGAGATCTGTGGACCTTATCTAGGGAGATCAGAACCCCACTTCCTTTGTGTACCAGGATCCAGATGGCCCCAGCCCATCTATTAGGGTCTACTGATCTACTTGAGATATACTGAAGAAAAGCTGTATGTAAGAACTAGGTAGTATCGCTACTTGTCCAAAGGAGCATCTGAACTGAGAGAAATGAGTTAACTTATAAAGCGAGGCCAAAACTCCACCCAGGAACAATATTACAATCTACCCCTGGAAAGAGTTCTCCACTTGCCCTATGACTACTTCAGAATCATTTCCAGACATTAGAATGAGGAAAACTTCTCTCCATTACAAGAGAGTGCAAAGACAACTAATTCCCAGACCCAGGATTTCATTAATCTCACCTTAAATTTGAGAGCACATATCAGTAGCTTAAAGTTAAACATTCTTACAAGAACACTTAATTAGTAAGATCACCATTAAAAAGCCAAGAAGGGTAGAGTTTAGGTTAACTTTACAAGAAACTCAAATATCTGAAAATGTGTTTATCTTAACTATGTATTTCCAAACTACCTTAATTTTCTCCCTCAAAGTCACCAAATCTCCCATCTACCTGGCTGGATATCAAATGTGTAATGCAGATTTATATATTTACTTTCATACTTACATGTATTTGATACTAAGTGTGATGCCTTGCAGCCACACTTTCGCTCAAATGGAAGCACATATTGCATGCTAAAAATTGACAGCTCACTTTTGGGATATTTCACATGGGATTTGCATCTAAGGTTAGCAAGGATTTTTCCAATTAAAATTTAACAAATATCCAGGGTTAGACACAGTCCATAACTTCGGATATAATTCTTACAAATTTGGTAAGCATAAATGGTAAGCAAAAGTGGGCATGAAAATTTGTGTAAGAATTAGAATACAATTCAATAACTTAGATCAGACACCTAAAACAACTTTAACTAGGTAGGAATAATCAACCTGAAACAAGAAATATTGCAAATTTAATAAGAAATTGACAATACCTGTCTTTCCAAATCTTGTCCAATAATGCCAGCCTCTATATGAGCAGTTAAGTTCTTCTCATCTATCCAGAGAATTCGATTCTGTTGGTAAAAAAAAAAAAAAAAAAAAAAAATCAGACGTTAGACCACTACAGTTCTGCAATTTACTTATAAGTGACCTTGCTTCGCAAAGGATGTTTATACATTAGCAAACTTGTAAGTTGTAATTTCCCAACAGTGTAGCTCCACCTATGGTGGCAGCAGCAGAAGCTGAGTAGACAAGACTCTGGCATTTTTACCTTCATGTCATGTAGTCTTGTCTACAATACTGTTTTCATGGTTGCTACTGTAAATGAAGATGCATCAGTGGTAAATTATGGCTGAAAAGTTTGCTTGTGTAGGCACAGCAATGTGAAGCAGAAAAACCAGAGAGAATGAGGTGTCACAAAATTCTGGAAGAAGAGGAGTGTCCAGGAGTTTCATATCTGGCATACAAGGATTTAATTATCTTGAACGATCTAAATTTCAGTACCTAAATAAAAAAAATTCTGGTGCAGCCCAGGATTAAAAAGCTAATTCAATTTGGAAGCTCAAATTCCATTCCTTCATGCCCCTGCCCTCTTGTATTTTACATCAGGATGACAAAACTATAAGTGAGGTATTTATCAAGGTAAGTTCAAGCCTAGCTCAGTTTAACTTAAATTTAAATATTTAAGTCACTGAGCACTATAGTTATTACTTCAACTGGTGGACCATGCTCTACATTCACTCCAGAATGCACAAATGAACGTGAGAAGGAGAAGAGAGAACGCCTCAGTACAAATTCATCAAACTCTAAACTAGCTAGTCTGACAAAAGAAAGGATTGGGAAAAAATAACCAGAGATAAGAATCAGAAGTCTAAGCCAAGCCAGAAGAGTTGGTGGAGAAAAAACTGGATCAGCAAATTCAGTCAGACAGCCCCCGTTACAGGAGGAATGGTATCACAAGAGCTTTGCCCCCCGCCCCCCTTCACCTAACAATAAGAAATGTAAGCCCATTGTCCAGGATGGCAGAGAAAAACATATGAGGAGTAACATCATGAAGATGATTTGAAGACACAGAAAATGGTAATTTTTTTTTAATCATTTGCTTCAAGATGTCAAATATACCCGTCTCTAGTATATTACAATAAATGTAGATGACTTAATAGTTCACTAATAATAAAAATCTAAGTAGTAATTGTACTAAGTGTGTGTCTGTTGATCACCTGAATGAAATTAGATTGTTTTTGTAACTGAATATTATAAGGATAGTAACATTGCATCTTTGCCATACACACAGGGAATATCTACCAGGACTCTGTACCAGTACCACACAGTGTCAATGTGTCATGGCCCGAAGCTTTATTTTTTATTTTTTTTTAATTTTTTTAGTTTTATGTAAAAATTAGTTCTGATGACCAAAAAATCACAGATGTAGCCCAGAGGTTAAATCTATAGGCTTTCTTGAAGGTGTGGGGATCTCAGCACTGCTGAGCCCCAGGAATCCTCTGAAAACCAGTGCCTGTTTGAGCCAGCAAACCTTTGTAACAGAGGTAAAGGGGGCTGAACTGCCCCAGCCACCTCAAGCTCCTTCAACGAAACCCATACTTTCTATTGGAGTCAAACTCTAAGGAAAAGGTGATCAGACAGTGTGACTATGCATAGAACACTCTTGAAGAACCAGTTGCTTACCATAGTAACTTTTCCCTCCCCAAGCTGGCTCTATGTAGTCACACTTGTGGAAGTCTAGAGAGAATGACAGGCCTTAAGAAAGGTGGGCTGAGGAGTTCTCATTAAACAAGGACTGGGGAACTGCTCTCTCAAAAAAAGCATCAGATCCACCCAACTGTGTTGATTTGCAGCTTTCTATGGTAGAAACATTACTGAGGCAGGTCTTCAACATTGCTTTAGCTTTAAGACCATGAGGTACTTTGGCACTACAAGAAATTGCCGTTTTTTAGACAGATACCCAAAGGCTACAAATATCTTGCTGACTTCTTGATTTCCTAAGTGCTTTGGTTTTATCCAGATAACTCAAAGCCTTTTTGACGTATGCAATAAGGAACGTGGCACCCCAGGCCAGTAAGTTTTCTTCCAAAATCTGTGATTGTGAACAAAGGGTTCGATTCACATGGGTCTCTCACCACTTTGAGAAAGACATTAAGCATGACAGGATAAGGACACAGTACTGCACCAGAATGTAGTTGCCCTGTATGTGGCTTTGGAACCTTCGAAGGGCTTCACCACTCTGATCTGCAAGAGGTTGATGCTGATTCCTTTCTATGCAGTTCTATGTGAACTGCACTGTTCGCTATTTCAGATATGCTCCCCACCTCATCAGGCTGGCTGAGTATGTCGGTCTGGAAGAGATATAGGAAGACCCTTGTGGACATTCTCTGGGATCATCCACCATCCAAGGGAGTCCAGGACCTGGTTTGGGATCAGCATCTATCTTGCATACATTCCTGTTGTGGTTCTTCACCATGAGGAGAACCTTCTGGAGACGCTTGATATGGGATTTTGCCAGGGGGTCATTTCTATATATTAAACTAGGAAGCCCAGTGGCTGGAGATACTAAGCTGTGGATAGCTGTGTATTCCTTAACAGATATCAGGTTCTGGATTTTCTCTCATCTGTCCAGCGATGGGTAAACTTTGGCCATGTATGCCTATATCCATCCCGGCTGAGCTATCTCTGTGGAAGGGATCAATGAGCTTTTCTTGGTGTTTATCACAAAGCAATGCAGTTGAAGCAGCTCCATTATCCATGTTGTGGCACTGTATGCTGCTTCTTTGGTGGGAGCTCTGTTCAAAATGTCATCCAGGAAAAGACTGAGGAGAGTGCTCAGAGATGCGAGTCTGGTCCTGACCAGACGAAAGGCCGAATGGCAGTATTTTATACAGGTAGTGGGCCATCCAATACGCAAATCTTCATGGACATTGGTGACATGGATGTATGAGGATATGTAGATCTGCTATATCCACTGAGACAAGGAATCACCTTGGATGGGGTGCTACTTGTTGAGGCTAGGATCTCCATCCTGAATCTGATCATTTTCATCCATTTGTTCAGTCATTAGACATTTAGGAGGGCTCTGACTCCCCCATCCCCGTGTATGTTTCTAGATGATGAATATGGAGTATAGCCCTAAAAACCTTTCTTCTGAGGATATCAATTCTGTTGCTCCTGTGTTTGCAAGTTGTGAGATCTTGTTTAGCATTAGCTTGCATTTGGTAGGGTTGCTCGAAATAGGTGATTGGATAAGGTGAGGTTCTTTACACATGCAGCTTAGTTAACTGATCTGTGGAGCTTAAGTTAATTGAATCATTCAGTGCCTCAGAAAACAGATCTTTATGCATGTTATATCATTGTTCCTCTACAGTGGTACTCTTTGAAACAAACAGTGTTTAAGTTCTCTTTAAATGGTGTTTATTGCAATGTGTCCTTACCAGGATAACAGGCACCTATTACATGTTCAGAGTAGGGCTGTCAAGCCATTAAAAAAATTAATCACGATTAATTGCACTGTTAAACAATAGAATACCATTTAAATATTTTTGGATGTTTTCTACATTTTCAAATATATGGATTTCAATTACAACACAGAATACTAAGTATACAGTGCTCACTTTATATTTTTGATTACAAGTATTTGCACTGTAAAAAAACAATATTTTTCAATTCACCTCATGCCAGTACTGTAGTGCAATCTCTTTATCATGAAAGATAATCTCACAAACGTAGAATTATGTACAAAAAATAACTGAATTCAAAAATAAAACAATGTAAAACTTTAGAGCCTACAAGTCCACTCAGTTCTACTTCTTGTTCAGACACTCAGACAAACAAGTTTGTTTACATTTCCAGGAGATAATGCTGCCCGCTTGTTATTTACAAGGTCACCTGAAAGCGAGAACGGATGGTCACATGGCACTGTTGTAGCTGGCATTACATGCCAGATGCATTAAAGATTCATATGTCCCTTCGTCTTCAACCACCATTCCAGAGGACATGCGTCCATGCTAATGACTGGTTCTGCTCGATAACTGTCCAAAGCAGTGCAGACTGATGCATGTTCACTTTCATCATCTGAGTCACATGCCACCAGCAGAAGGTTGATTTTCTTTTTTGATGGTTCGGGTTCTGTAGTTTCCGCATCGGAGTGTTGCTCTTTTAAGACTTCTGAAAGCATGCTCCACACCTCATCCCTCTCAGATTTTGGAAGGCACTTCAGATTCTTAAACCTTGGGTTGAGTGCTGTTGCTATCTTTAGAAATCTCACATTGGTACCTTCTTTGTGTTTTGTCAAATCTGCAGTGAAAGTGGTCTTAAAATGAACAACATGTGCTGGGTCATCACCCGAGACTGCTATAAAATGAAATACATGGCAGAACGCAGGTAAAACAGAGAGGGAACATACTATTCGCCCCTAGCGAGTTCAATCAAAATGTAATTAACGCATTATTTTTTTTAACAAAGGTCATCAACATGGAATCATGTCCTCCAGAATGGTCGCCAAAGCATAAAAGGGGCATATGAATGTTTAGCATATCTGGCATGTAAATACCTTGCAATGCCCGCTACAAAAGTGCCATGCAAACACCTATTCTCACTTTCAGGTGACACTGTAAATAAGAAGCCGGCAGCATTATCTCCTGTAAATGTAAATAAACTTGTTTGTCCTACCAATTGGCTGAATAAGAAGTAGGACTGAGTGGACTTGTAGGTTCTAAAGTTTTACATTGTTTTGTTTTTGAGTGCAGTTAAGTAACAAAAAAATCTACATTTGTCAGTTGCACTTACGCAATAAAGAGATTTCATTATGGTACATGTATGAGGTGAACTGAAAAATACTACTCATTTCGTTTATCGTTTTATAGTGCAAATATTTGCAATAAAAATAAAGTGAGCACTGTACACTTTGTATTCTGTGTTGTAATTTAAATCAATATATTTGAAAATGTAGAAAACCATCCAAATAGTTAAATTTCAATTGGTATTCTACTGTTTAACAGTGCAACTAATTGTGATTAATGTTTTTAACCGTGATTAATTTTTGAGTTAATCGTGAGTTAACTGCGATTAATCAACAGCCCTAGTTCAGAGGGATGTCCAGTTTGTAGTTCAGACAACAATATTTTTCACCTTACTCTCCTGTTTCACTGATGATATCCGAGGTCCATATCAGATTTTCTATATTTTAAACAGATATGTTAACTAATCAAGTCACAGTAAATTCGTTTACAACCTGTAGTTCTCATTTACTGTTAATGCAACTGGATGACTGAGAAGAGCATCATAGCACAATTAATGACTTAAAGTTGCTTTTTTTTCCTTGACCAGAGGTTCCCAAACTGTGGGCCACAGATCACTTCTGGTCCGCGTACGTGAGCACTGCTGTCTCTGCTCCTCAATTCCACTCCATTCAGGATGCCTGTGAAAGCAAGGAGCAGCTGCCACTAGGAGCAGCTCTTTTATAAGAGAAATTCTCTGAGCCAGGTTGAAAGAGAAAGCTGCAAGCTTCCCTGCCACCCGAAGTGTCATAGAAAAGGAGTCAAAACCCAGTCTTTGCTCCCAGGCCAATGAAGTGCTCTGAGGAGTGATGGAGAATGGAGAAGCAAGCCAACACAGCTTTGCAAAATGTTACAGAACACAAAACTAGATTAAAAATAGGATGTCTTTTCTGAAAGGTAGCATTTGATTATTGCACAGCCACAAAACTGTTTTTACAAGTGTACAATCCCTCCTACCAATGGAAAAGTAGTAAATACAGAAAACAAAGTTTCAATAGCACTAAGCATGTGACAAACTTGAAGTCTCCTTGTAATTCTGCAACATAGCATATAATACATCCACTCACTGATTTAAAGGGACACTGTCAACTTGAAATCTAGTCAATTTAAAGAAAGTTTAGTTCAAAGTACTACCACGGACCATGCCTGAGTCCTCCCCTGCCAACCTGTGTTTTGTAAATGTTACTGTGCAAAAAACACTGCAGTGAAACTGACTCTACGCAAAGTGCACTCAAATGCAGGTAGTAAACAATGAATATCTCCCTCTAATATTTCACTTACAATAATCTTGGGTTTCAGAGTAGCAGCCGTGTTAGTCTGTATTCGCAAAAAGAAAAGGAGTACTTGTGGCACCTTAGAGACTAACCAATTTATTTGAGCATAAGCTTTCGTGAGCTACAGCTCACTTCATCGGATGCATAAAAGTGGAAAATGCAGTGAGGATATTTTTATACACACAGACCATGAAAAAATGGGTGTTTATCACTTCAAAAGGTTTTCTCTCCCCCCACCCCACTCTCCTGCTGGTAATAGCTTATCTAAAGTGATCACTCTCCTTACAATGTGTATGATAATCAAGGTGGGCCATTTCCCAATAATCTTGGGTGTTGTTACTGTAGCAAGCAAAAATTTCCAAAGTACAATTTGCAAACTGTTGTCCCTTTAAGACCCCTGTAACTATGCTAAGAGTCTTAACACTATTTTTTTGGCATTTGTCTATTTGTAACAAATTTATGTATACTGCTATTTTAAACAGTAACCTGCACATTCACATGTCATTAGCAAGAATACAAGGGGCATTCAATAGAAAAGAAAATGTACTGCTATTTTGTTAGGTTCCTTCACAATGGTCATCATGAAGTATACACTAACAACACCAGCAACAGAACAATACTGGACCTCTCTCTCTGAACAGGGTGTGCTTCCAGTGACCAGTAGTTTACATCTATGATACAGCTTTTCAAAGTTGCATTCCACTTGCTTTTGGATATATAATAAAATATTGAAGCTATTTAAAAAAAATTGTGGGCAAACTTCTTTTCCCCCTTTTTCACTCTTGCAGCATCAGGTAATGACCAAATACTACAGCAATTTGTTAACTTTTAAAACATTCAGTACATTTAAATGTTGCATCCTCTGAGGTTTCCCTTAAAATTTGTATTACATACCATTTGTGACGTATCCAATGAAACAATAGTTCTTCTCTCATCTGCAGGACATTCAAGAGCACTAGAAACACTTGTTCCTCCTGCAAATGTTGGAGATATCAAAGAGATTGAAATAGTTTCCCTTGATCTTTGTTATCCACATTTAACTAAGACATACATTTTAGGTATGAGGTATGTGTCACTTAGAAAGGTTGCGTAACACTAACTGTTTCTTTGAGAGTGCATTACATTTGCACATTCACATTTGCGGGATGTTTCCCTGGCGTTTCAGAATTTCTTGAAAGTTCACAAAAGGAGTACCTGTTCAATTGCACAAATTTCACTTTGTCATGCCAAACATTCAGAGCACAGGCTAAAGGAGGACATCAATTTCCACAACCATTTCATTCCCTTCTTTTAAACCCCAGAATAGAAGTTTAAAGAGGGAAAAGGTGGGTGTGGTGCAAATATAGAGAAGCACCACCCTCAAAGAACCACAGTTACTGGTAAGTAAGCTTTCTTCCTTCAAGTGGCCTCTACATGTTCCCCCTCATGAGAGTCTTACTAGTAGTACAATGCCCCAGGAAAGTGGGCTGAGGAGTTTAGTTAAACAAGAATCGCAAAGCTGTCATCCTAAAGCAAGCATCAAATCTAGATGCCTAGTTGAGAAAGCAGAACTGCATGAGTGTGTGAATAAAACCAAAGGTCACACCCCTTTTGACCAAAATATCAATCTAAGGCACTTTTGTCATATAATGCATAGCAGCCAGCTCGAGACCTCAGACTTCTCAAAGGCTAGAGAGAGCACATAAGAACCTAGAGATGAGTATATGAAATACCTGTTGCGGAATCCAACCAGAGGTGGGGTAAAAGACAGGTTCTACAAATGGATGTAGCAAAGGAAGTTGAATTTGAAATTAAACCCTTTTGGAAGAGGCAGATATCTCAGCTACCCTTTTAATGGTTCTCTGATCCTCACGACGTTGAGGAAGGTCTCTAATAATATGGCTACATTATTCACAGATTAAGTGAGGATAAGAAAAACGAGTCTGCATAAAGTTACCCCAGGGAATTGAGAGCAAGCTCTTCATGTAATGTTCACTCTTGGTAGGTGAAGTTGCCTTGTTCCTTGAGCTGTCCAGGTAAACCTGGAAGACCATGTCAGACCGCACACAAGCCAACCCAAATAGCACCAAAAAAAAAAATTTTTCAAATCAAGAGACTCTGGAATATCCTCTAGATCAGGGGTTCTCAAACTAGGGCCGCCACTTGTTCAGGAAAAGCCCCCGATGGGCCGGGCCAGTTTGTTTACCTGCTGAGTCTGCAGGTTCGGCCTATCACAGCTCCCACTGGCCACGGTTCACCGCTTCAGGCCAATGGGGGCTGTGGGAAGTGGCATAGGCCGAGGGATGTGCTGGCCGCCCTTCCTGCAGCCCCCATTGGCCTGGAGCAGCGAACCGCGGCCAGTAGGAGCTGTGATCGGCCGAACCTGCGGACGCGGCAGGTAAACAAACCGGCCCGGCCTGCCAGGGGCTTTCCCTGAACAAGCAGTGGCCCTAGTTTGAGAACCACTGCTCTAGATCAGGGGTGGCTAACCTGTGGCTCCGGAGCCACATGCGGCTCTTCAGAAGTTAATACGCGGCTCCTTGTATAGACACTGGCTCCAGGGCTGGAGCTACAGGTGCCAACTTTCCAACATGCCGGGGGGTGCTCACTGCTCAACCCCTGGCTCTGCCATAGGCCCTGCCCCCACTCCACCCCTTCCCGAGCCTGCTGTGCCCTCGCTCCTCCCCCACCCCCAGAGCCTCTTGCACGCCACGAAACAGCTGATCAGGAGGTGCGGGGAGGGAGGGGGAGGTGCTGATCCACAGGGCTGCCAGTGGGTGGGAGGCTCTGGGAGCTGGCGGGGGGGAGGGGGAGGAGGGAAGAGGTGCTGCTGGCCCTTTGGAAATGTACACTGGTAAATTCTGGCTCCTTCTCAGGCTCAGGTTGGCCACTCCTGCTCTAGATCTATATATGGATCTCCACTAGATCATTCTGGCACAGAATGAGTCCTATGTTGAAAGACACAGGCTCACTGACAGTTGTCACCTACATGGTCACCAAAGAAGGGTGAAGTCTGATTGAATCCTCGAGTTCTGCAATAATTAAAGAGAGGCACCCTTGGAATTAAGAGAGGCAGAAAAGGGGCTTCCAATCTGCCTACTGCACTCCCTGGATATGGGATAACTTTTCTCTTTTGTAATGGCACAGAATGCTCCAAGGCAGAGATTCTCTCCTAGCCCCATTTTCTTACCCTTATATGCTTAAGGGCAAAGAAGAGCACAACTGAGGTCTCCAAAAATGTCAAGCCCAACCAAGACCCTGTTTCTCGGTTCTGTTTGGCATGAATAGAAGCAAGCTCAGCTAGAGGCTTCCATAGAGCTGAAAGACTTCAGAAATGGGGAGTCCGTACAAACACACTGTTCCCTTGAAGACAGAGGCACTTTTGAAGTCTCCAGCACTGACAAACCTAGGCACCAGACAGATGATGATGGAAGTGGTTTCCTCAATGCCAGAACTGCCCTCTGGATACTGACACTGCTCTGACTTGGAGCTTACAAAAGGTATCAGTTCCAGGACTGGAAAGTCTTCTGTTTCCCCACATAGGACCTGAAAGGCCTCTCCATCTCTGTACTGAGGACAAATCTGAGGGGGTCGGGCCACAAGACCTTCCTTCATGAGAAATGTCAGGATCTGAATGTGCCTGTCCTTTTGAGCCTATTGTGTAAAAGGCCCAATGTGTAAAACGCTATACCAAGGAATGTTTTTCTCTGAGGCACATCAAATGCTTGGGCTCAGACATCAGGAATCTGAACTGACTTGATGCTTCAGAAATGAGCCAAGAATATAACTGAGCAATGAACTATCTAAAGTTCACTGTCTAAAAAGCCTCAACAAGATTGATGAAATTACCAAGAGAAAAATATATGCCCACAGCTAACTGCCAAAAAAGGAGGAACTGCCTGCATGTCTTCTTGTAACTTCTGCTCCCAATGTTTGGTGCTGCATGCTCATTCAGGCCCAAATGGAAACTGCTCTTCTAGAAGGTACCCAAAGTGCAGCAGTGCTAGTGGGAATATGCAGATGCCACCTCAAAGAATAAATTGCTCCTCTTATATAGTGAAACACTCAAGTGCTGACTGATGTAAAAGACTTCCACTAGATTTCAGTGAACCAAGCACAGCAAATAAGATTATAAATTCTATGCGATCTATTTGTCTTCAAAATTAAATTAATTATTAACCTTGCCAAAGTCTTGACATATGACTACTTCTTTAAACAGTACTTTATAAATATATACTCAACACCTCTAAACGCTCAAGATACACCTGTGTAGAGTTGGCAGATTTATTGGCATGACCTCATGCCACTAGCACTAGTCACTTCAATTGAACTTAAAGTAATATGTAACTTTATAGTTTAAATTTACCCTGCCAAAATTTTTAAAGGTACAATACTCACCACCAAATGGTATTATGCAAAGATTATGTTTGCAGGCCAGTTCCACAATTTTAACTACGTCATCATGGCAACCTAATTAAGAATAAATAGATTCCAGTTAAAACAGGCTTTTGAACAGTTAGCTTCAATTTAAGCACACCTACTAGTCGCCTGCTAATTCTTTAGGGCTTGATTGGTACTTTCAGGCATTCTAGTAGTGCAGTAGCCCATTTTCAAAGTGAGGGCAGAGACATCCAAGAAGAATAAATGGGCTCAAATAGACAAAATTGAAGTGAAACAATACCACAAATATACTGAGGCTGTGGAGTTATTCCAGGCTGAAAACAATGTCAGGTTTAAATTACACAGAAAGCACAAGACTCCTGGCCTACTCAGGGGTCATCAACAGCTGGGGAACTTCCAGAGCAAAAGAGACGGACAGACAATTCAAATTATTCATTGTGTAAACTTTACAGGTATATTTTTCAATTTAATTTTTAAATAGGTATCTAAACTACATCGAGCTGAAAACTAGATCCCATTTAACTGAGATGAAAAATAGCTGCAGTTTTGAAAGAGGGCAGTTCTTAGTGGATTTCTCTGAAGGAAAGGCTTTTTTTCTGCCTCAGGCTCTGGAAAAAAGTTTTCAATTATTATAAGCCCAACTACTTCTTTTCAGAAGCTACCCTTTGTACCATGCCTCTGCAACAGAAAAGACAGGAGGGTGAAATTAGGGGCCATGTGTGCATGTGCAAGAGAATAGAAGGAATGCCAGAAAAAGGGTGAAACTAGGGTGGGTACACACAGTGTGGAGGACAAGGAGGGATTTGAGCGTGCATATGGAGGGGAACGCAGGGAGGTGCAAAAGGCAGGAGGAATTTGGAGAGCAGAAGACAGAGAAACAGGGGTATGATCTCTGGCTGCTTTGCATTGCAAAGCAACTGTAAACCTAGTTAACTGGTCAGTAAGCTCTGGCTGCTTTCATGCTGCTCCAGAACAATAAAGCAGCCACAGCATACTTGTGAATACGACCATAAAAAGTTAAAATGAAAGATTTAAATTCATACTTGGCATCTTCAAATTAGAAATATTACATGGCAACATCCTCTTTTGGTTTCGTGTATATGGTTCATGCATGAAACTTTTAATTAAAAAAACACCTAGGAAATTCCCAGATAAACGGTGTTAAAATGGCATTAAGGTTGAGAGTACAGATCAGTAATTCAGGGATGTACTTAATGAATTAAGATGCACATGCACACGCTGTGCACGTGCATCTTCAAAACCTGCAAAAATGCTAGCAAAGACAAGCTAGCCAGGATTTGTTTTCCAGGAGTTATTTCTTTCCATCTTTAGATTCTAAGTTTTGCCAAAAATTAAAAAGATACAAGCTCTATTTTCTTTTCTATTTTCTTTAATTCTTCCTTTTAGCTTTTTCTGTTTGTCACTTTCATAAGCATGCTTAGGGCTCTTATTACCTCTATGACATTATAATGGGAACCTACTAATTCTCACTACAATTAGTTTCCAAGCCCTGTCCTCAATTTTCACATGCTCATCTTCTAGAAAATTTAGTGTATGGGCTGAAATTTTCCATGCTTGTTCCCCATGAAGATTAATTTTATTTTTGAGCAAAAGCTCCTTCAGCTGTTTTTGAGTACAGTGAGTGAAAAGTACAGTTGTTACAAGCATTTTGACAATACTGTTTTAGACATAGTAAAATAAAAATGACTGAAGCTTGAACTTTCGCCTGGATATAGTCTTTAAGGACTAGCACCTTTGCTTGGTTTGCAAGAGAAACAATTGGCTTTGATTAACCAGAAGTTCTGAGCATTTCAAAACGATGTGCTGAAGAGGTGTGTTAGATTTTTTCCATTAAGCCTGTATATGTGCACATGCATGCATAGCTAAATAGTAATACTTAGTGGTGTGTGACATAAAACATTCCTAGCTTTTAAAATGACTGAATTGGTTTCCTTCAAACTGGGCTGGAATTCTGGATTTGTGAGATCTGCAAAACTATCCAAGTTTGACCAAGCCAAGACTATAACAGGGTTCAAAAAAGAACTAGATAAATTCATGGAGGATAGGTCCATCAATGGCTAATAGCCAGGATAGGCAGGGATGGTATCCCTAGCCTCTGTTTGGGAATGGGTGACGGGGGATAGATCACTTGATGATTACCTGTTCATTCCCTCTGAACCACCTGGCACTGGTCAGTGTCAGAAGACAGGATACTGGGCTAGATGGACCTTTAGTCTGACCCAGTATGGCCATTCTTATGAATTACAGGAATGTTGTAATTATCCCCAAGCAAGTGCTGAAACCCCAGAAAATTCAGGAGTTACAGTATGCGTGATGTGGGCTGGTCATCAGTACAAAAAGGCACACACACCAAGACAATGTTTAATCATTTATTAAAAATTGAGAAGTTGTATATAATCAGTTGATTATAACTATGAGCATTAACCTTACAATGAAAGACCATTACTTAGAACTATTAACTGAAATTAAAGTCCTTAGGATAAATCTAACACTGCATTGAATACCCCATGGTAACATATAGAGATGAGAACATCTAGATTGCAAAGTAAAAAAGTAAAAATGACTACTCTTAAAAGGCGAGACTGAAGCCATTTTTGATTCCTTGGTACTAACAATTTCAGTTTATTTATTGCAAACAAATGACAAAGTGAGAGATATCCAACTAGTGTGACAGGACTGCTTCCCAAACTACTACCCTTCATCAGTTGTCACGGGAAGCTACAGCCTCCAGAGAAAAGAAAAAAATAAATTTAAAAGTTTTTACCTGGCCATACAACTATATCAGGAATTCGTTTAAACATTCCTTCCCTTAGCACAAATATCTCGTGTAGGCAGTGACCTGAAGTACAAAAAAATATTAAGTTACAAGGATTTTTTAAAATCTTATATACTTCTAAAAGTGTAAAATTACACATTGGACTTGATCTTACCATGAGCTCTGAACACCCTATCTTCTGCTTCCCGTGAATATGAAATTGTAGTGGCTCTAAGATCCTGAAGAAATTCTTCATTTACAGTTGATGGGGGTACATCACTAGTATTTAAGAAAGCCTACAATAAAAGAAAAAAAAAAATCACTACTACTAGGGAGTCCCCTAAATCGTGCTGGTCTCTCATGACAACCCCAACTACCCAGATTAGAGTTAGCAGTTGATAAACTCAACAAAATATGGGTATTTGAATTTAACCCAATTAAAGTTGTCTTCATTATCATCCCTGGCCTCAATTCTAACTACACTACCTACGAGTCCCTTTTGATTCCTCCACTCAGTTGCATTCTCTTCTGTGGACTGGACCCCTCACTGATCCCTCTAACCCTTATTTTTCAGATAAATTGTTCAGTATGTCACGGTCAAAGCCAATGATCTGTTCAGTACAATAGTCCAGTGCTTCACAAAAACCATGCCAAGTCCTTTCCCATTTTGTATTTGTGCAACTGATTGTTCCTTCCTTAGTGGAGTACTTTGCTTTCCTCTTTACTGAATTTCATCCTATTTACTTCAGACCATCTCTCCAGTTTTTCCAGATCATTTTGAATTTTAATCCTATCATTCAAAGCACCTGCAACCCTCCCAGTTCGGTAAAGTCCGCAAACTTTATTTGTGTACTCTCTATGTCATTAGTTAAATCACTAATGAAGATATTGAAGAAAACCAGAACCAGGACCAATCCCTGCGGGACCCCACTTGATATGCCCTTCTAGCTTGACCGTGAACCACTGATAAACTATTCTCTGGGAACGGTTTTCCAACCAGTTATGCACCCACCTAAACATAGTCTTACTCCCTAGCACTGTGAGAATAAGGAAAGATCACAAAGCAGATAGCTGAAACAGGGCGAACTACAGGATTTAGCCCTTCACCAAAGACAAGACACAAAGAAAGATCTTTACAGACTAAGTGCAGTTCTACTCTGAAAAGAAACTAAAAATGGCAGTGGGGGTTCCATCTTCTGTTTTTCAATGATTGCTGAGCAATTTTGCTATGTTACAAGTAAAAAGTTACTTTCCAATAAACTGGGCTTTTCCCATTTTACACAAGTTTTAATAATTCTCCAAGCAAAACTATAACTTCACTTACAGATGTATCCTAAAGAGGATCAATTTGATTGAATACGCAAAATTTCAGTCTTTAAACTTTTCTGAGCTATGATTGGCTGAAATTTCTAATCCTGATACTCCACAATTGACTGCCATTAAAAAAAAAAAAATCAAATGAGAAAGGAGGAAAACAGGAGGAAAAAAGATTTCCAATTGGAAGGATTTTTAGAAATATTAAAAAATTAAGGATTGCTTGCATTTAAAAAAAATAAGGGAAAACTGTCAGTTTAAGACCCACATATATGTTTTGCTTTAAGAACTTTCACAAAACTTAACAGAACAATTTCCACATGATTATTCCAAATTAAGTTAGTTTGGGTGTTAGTTTTCCCTGCTAGGTCTGCAACCCAAGTGCAGGTACATTCTTACACTTATTTTAAGCTCTTCAGGGAAGGGACCATCTTTTTGTTACCTATCTGTATGGCGCCTAGCATATTCAGGCCTTTATCTGGCTCCCCAGGCACTCCTATCATACAAATAATAAATAATTGTGCATGTGAACTAAAGAGAAACACTTAGTAGCTCCTTTGACTAGTCTATGCTCATTGTCCAAGTCACGTTCAAAAGTAAATAAAAAAGTGTAAATGGTGAAAGGTGAATTTGATTTTAAAAACGGATTTAAAATTATCAAAGTTGAATTTTTGTTAAGTGTTATAACACCAAATGATTTTAAACATTAATGTTCCATGAACTGAACGCAATTATTAGGTATGCTTTAGAACTGTAAAGATCTATTAAAGCTTTTGCTGCAACTTTCAAGAAAACATCAGTTTAATATCCTAGTTACCCTGGAAAGCCAAAATCTTCAATGCATAGAGACGCATGCAAATATTATACAATCTCAAACAGATTATATACATTGGCAATTTATCAAGTAGGTTCAATAGACACTGTCATTCTGCAGAAATTATTTAAAACTGTATGTTACAGTTTAACTATTATATTTTCTGTATATTGCTTCTCATTGCAAATAGTAATTAAAATATTTACTCCGATATGAAAGTTCTCTCCTTTCTGGGTAGGCTCCTGCATTCAGCAGTCTGTTTGAGACAATATATCACCATGCAAAAAGTAACCCCAATATTCCCTGTACAAGTAGCTAATCTTTTGATTAAAGTAGTGTGACATTACAGCAATTTGGACTTTCAGTAATTTTAAGTCACCCAGCTTTTGATATACAACATAGTCTATAAGGAGGCATGACATTTCAAAATAAATATATTGTATTAATACTAAGGCACTCAACCATATGCAAGGGCATACTGAGGGTAACAGCTTGAGTCATGTCTAATAGATGAATGGTTATGTCATCATGAGTGTAATATGTTTGAAGGAACTGCCTTTTCAGCTATTTACTTACTCTAGAGGTAATTTTGTGCTCCAGACTTGCTCCTAAGGTTTTTTCCATCCATTCCTTCAAAACAGGTAACACCATACCACTCAACCTGTACCTGAAACAAAGTCTATATTACATAGGTTCTTCTTAATATGAAATATTATGTAAATCAGATAAATGTCTTAGTTATTTGTACTTATGCAGAACAAGGGAAAAATTTATTAGATTTAAATTCATATCCAGGTCTGCAAAATTATGCATATTTAGTGCTAAATATAAAACAATTATACAGAAATGTTAAGACTGTGCATCTTAAAAAAGGATTAAATTGTATGTAATGGAAATGTCAATATTTCCACCTACACACGTGTAATTTTTGAATCCTACTAGTTTTTGACCTTAATGATATTTTGTGCCAATGAGTTCCATGTGGTAACTATGCAATGTGCAAAAATGTATTTCCTTTGACCAATTTAAAATTTATCTTTCATTTCTCTTGAATGTTCTCTTTTGTATTATGGGAAATAGCAAAAATAGGAGCACTCAATTACCTTCTGCATACCATTCATTCTTTTTCACTCCATCCGCCTCCCCACCCCATTGCTTGCTCTTCCCCACCCTCACTCATTTTCACTGGGCTGGGGCAGGGAGTTGGAGCGTGGGAGGGGGTGGCACTTACCTCAGGCAGCTCCCAAAAACGACCAGCATGTCCCTGTGCCCCCTAGGCAGAGATGCAGCCAGGTGACTCTGAGCACTGCCACGCTGGACGCGGGCGCCGCCCTTGCAACTCCCATTGGCCATGGTTCCCAGCCAATGGGAGCTGCAGAGCCAGCACTCGGGGCAGGGGCAGCGCACAGAGCCTCCTTGGCCGCCCTTGTGCCTAGAGGCTGCAGGGACATACCAGTCACTTCTGGGAGCCGGGCAGAGCCAGAGCAGGGAGCCTGCCTTAGCCCCGCTGTGCCACTAACCAGACTTTTAATGGCCCGGTTAGTGGTGCTGACTGGAGTCACCACAGTCCCTTTTCAAGCAGGCATTCCAGTCGAAAAACGGACGCCTGACAACCCTAATTGGGTACTTATATTGCCCCCTCCCTCTCGTTACAGTATCTTGGCATCTCACAATCTAATGTATTTATCCTCACCACAACCCTGATCCAAGAAATGTTTTATGATCACCAATGGAAGTTCTATACATGAATACAGGTTTCCTCATAAAAAAACAAACTGGCATTTAACTAATCAGTAAAATGACATGCTTGTTCTCGCATGAGATTCTTAGAACCGAAGAATACTCAAGAATGCTGCATACTGACCAAACCTTAGATAAATGAGTGTTATAATGGAGACTCAAGATCAAGTTAAATCGTGAGCAGGGTGACTACTTGGAATTATGGGGAAGACTAATTTTGCTTAAGTTGTCCTCTATCATTAAGCTTTTAATAAGGCATGCAATGAATTAACCCTCAGTGAAGGTTTATTTTACTATACACACTAGTAAAGTACTATTTTATAACTCAGTAAAGTTGTTAAAAATGCAGACAGAACATTTTAAGCTTATTCTAGACGATGTGACAAAAAAGCAATCATCTTTCATATAGACTGTGTAGTGTTTTAAATCAAATACAGATTCTCAAAAATAAAATACTTAAAAACAAGAAACTTCATAATATTAGCTACACAGTGATGCCAGAAATTTCATTTACCTTTTTCCTGTGAATTCTGCTTGTCCCTTCTTATTAAATATAAATTTGGAGTCATTGTATCCCCATCCATTCCACTTCAGAATTTCTTGCCTAAAAGGGAAAAAAGATTTTAATACAAGTTAGCAGATTGTTGACATCCATTGTTTTGGCTTTTGCAACAATTTAAGATTAACTCTACTCTCTCCCTCCACTAGTTCAGAATTTGAAGAGTCAAATGCATATCATAAAGATATATTTCTAGTTGTGTAGAATTCTATTTAGCTTCACAAATGTTATACCTTCCATATAAAAGAAAATAGTACAACAAAGCTAGTATATGAAAGATAATTATGTGAACAAAAACCAGCCTACAGCAGACAGATCTTTTTATGCATATAGTATATGGTGCCAGCAATCAAGAAAAATGTAAATTTTGTAAGATTTTCTGTGTTAAATTTAAGATAGTTTGTTATTTAACAATTTAGCATCAGTATTTGAATCTGTGAACTTAATTTTCCAAAGTAAAGATTTTCACCAAAGAAAGTGAAAAACCAATGATTGTTTAATCATTAGTCCCAGACAAAAATAAACTTAACTCCAGTATAAATATAGTTAACAGCACATACAGTAATTTAAGAGTAAAATGGGATGACAACCTTCTTCTAACGCTGTAGCCCAAATCAGTCCAAAGAAAGAAAATTCAGAATAAAGGTTAAATGTAAAGAAAATCAAACAGGCTCAGGCATGGAAATTCAGTTAAGGTGCCCAAAGAACCTGAACTCTGCCTTGTAGTACTGACACTATGTAGCTGAGGGGTAGCAGGGGGGAAGAGAAAACACCCCTCATGTTTCCTCTAAAATGGAACCACAAAACTATAATACCTCAATTGTAACTGAAGGGTATCCCCACAGGGCAAAATTTCTTTTGATGCCTTAATGATACATTAAATGTATTAAAAATGAAACACAATACACAAGAATGTCTCAGAAATCTACCTAGTGATACTACATATCTTCAACTAATTACAAGTAATCAACCTTAACTATTTTTCAATTTTAAAGGGCAAATTTACTGGTATGCTCTGGCTGCTCTGCACCATTCAGCTAGTACTAGCTCACGTGTGCACCATGCACTAAACAGCCATCCGCCAGACCAAACAGCCACAATGCAGCACACTAAGATGGTGTCCCTGTACAATATGTTGTAGCCTAGTGAACAAAGATCCGCAAACCCAAAGACCAAGAGTGCAAGCCTCCTCCCTTTGCTATCTCTTGTTAATATTCATGTACACCTGACAGGTCCTAAAAGTTTGTAGCTAAGTAACTGCGGTTGCACAAAGTCAAATCAGGCAGATCTGGAACTGGAATCCAGGTTTCTGGTAAGGCAGGCTCTCGCATTCACTGAGCCATGCTGCCTTTTGAGCAACAAGCCCTTCTTTCGAAAGGCATGTGCCAAATGAAATCAGGCACAACATCTGTGTAGTGATTAGAGCAGGACAGGAATTTTCCAGTTAAATTATTTTTGGCAGAAAATCCAATTACCCCAAACCAAAAGTTTTCATGAGAACATCTCCGTTTCACAACTTTCATCAAGAAGGTTTCTCAGATTCAGGATGGACTTTTTAGCCAAAGCCAGAAAGGAACCCACTGACTGTGTGTAGGGCAAAAGATAACTACTATGCTAATGAGATGGACTAGGGATGCAGAAGATCTGGGTTCTGTTCAAGGTTCAGACTGCAGATGGATGGTCTTATGGTTAATGGAATGGCCTGTGTCTCAGACACTGGTTCTATTGCTGACTGTGTGACCTCCCAAATTGCTTAATTGTTTTAAAAAAAATGCCTCTGTCTCCCCAGATGTAGGGTATTTGGCCTCTACAAGGGCCTAACGAATCTATTTTGGTTTGCAAAGAACTTGGGCAAATTCTGGCTGATTTGGTGCTGAGAAGCTTTGAGACTTAGGGAAAGGGGGCAGGTGGAAAAAATCAACATCCAATCACACCTTCCTGGAAGGGGAAAAGGGAGCCAAAAGGAGGAGATGTAAGAGGGATGTTTGGGGAAGTAGCAGGCCTGGGGCCAGTGTTATGCTTGCTGTAAAATATTTATAGATTGTACCCGAACTTCTTATGGCAGGACCAGGCACTAAGGAACCTCACAATCCCATGCCACCCACCCTAATTGAGGACTTCCTGTGGCACACACATTACTCAGACCAAGGTGAGCTAAGCACAGGAAAACTTACCGCATGCCACAAGCACAGAGAGAGTGGAGGAGTTGATCAGGAAGAAACTCATCGATTACTCTTCAGTTTCTGGGGATCCCCCATTCTGTATTACCGTATCTTGCTTACGGGGGACATCAGGAGACAGAACTGATGTTTTGGAAGGCTACAAAAGCCCAGGGGCCAGTTTTTATAATGCAGTTGTGATCCTCCTCAGCAGTAGGAAAGTGGGAGCCTGCAATCCCACCCTCCTGCCCTCCCTCCTCAAATAGGAAACTCCCCAAGCTTGTACTTAGTGCTTGATGGGAGAATCAGAGAGCTCTGCATGCCACAGACAGAGCTGAGAACAGAGCACATGAAAATTCTGCATATCACAAGCATGACTTCCTGAGTTGGCCCTCAACCTGGTCCCTCTGCTACCCCAACCTTCTCAAACAAGAGAAGCTCACAAGCAAAATCTTTAAGGTGAAGTTAAGATTGTAGGCTTTCAGAACCGCCCTTTGCTTCTTCCAGAACATAAGAATTTAATTTCTGGAACTGAAAATTGAAAAGCCGGGAAATAGAGAGTTGACATTTCCCAGTCATCAAATCTACACTACCTAACTCTGCCCTTCTTTCCCCTCCCATATGTGGATGGCAATAGAAATTGGGAATATGACAATATTTTTTCTTTCCCCTAACCAAATCTCTCATGTTCTCTATGCCAACCTAAACGCCAATTCAGCACTTCTATTAATACAGATCTTCAGATCCTCGCTGGCCTCTATACAGCACCACTGATCTATTTACTACTGGTTGGCAGACACAGGGGCATATGGTACTGTAATCTCCCCAAAGGAATTCTTAGGGCAGGAATCACAGGGGACAGAATTAAGATTATGTGGAAAGCTTCTCCTTAAAATTCTGTGCATTTCCTGATTTACCAAAGTTTAACTTTTGGGAATTAAACTCATTTTCTGAAAGGGTACGAATAGCACAAGGTCATGCTGATCACCAATCATTTTAAATTCAGGTTAAAGTTTTTTGGACACAAATATGTAAAGCAGATATTAAGCCTCTTTAAGAGGAAAAAGAGATCTCAATGCAGCCTTAACTTGAGCTGCAACTACAATCTTCATAATACCCAGGTACTGTAGTACAAGTTATATACAGGTAGGGTGACCAGATATCCTGTTTTTAATGGGACAGTCCCGTATTTAAGGCCTCCAACAGGTGTCCTGACTTTTTCTTAAAAATGGGTAAATTGTCCCATATTTTCTGCTTTCCCTCCCCCCAGTCTGTACCAGCAGGTCCTGCTGCTGGCTGGATCCCTGCTCGCCAACCGCCCACCCACCAGTGGTGAGTGGGGGATCCAGTGGCAGAAAATGAGGGTGGGGGTGCAAGACTGGTGGCAGGGCGAAGTTGCAGCGTGCGGGGCCAGCTGCTCCTCTTGCCAGTCCATCAGCGCAGCCCCTACTGAGTACTGGCTTGCGGGGGGGGGGAGAGCAAGCTCCACAGCAGCCCCCCCCCCCCCCCCCGCAGGGGCTTAAGCACCCTCTTCACCCACCCCATCCTCCACAGCTCTGGGTCCTGCTCCCAGGGAGTGCAGAGCTGCTCCGCCCCTAGGCACCCTCTCCTGCTGAGCCACCTCACTGGCCAGGCTCTGTGGCCGCTGAAGCCCCTGCAGTCAGGTTCCCTGGGCCATGGTACACAATGTGTCCTTAGAGCTTAACCCCTTCCTGCCCGCGCAGTAGCCGGGGACAGGAGGCAGACGGGTTATGTCAGTGGCCAGCTGCCTTTCCACATGGTGTGGGCAGGAAGGGATGAGCTCTGCAAAGACATAGGCCAGGTCATCCCTTCCCCCATTTCTCCTCCCCCGCAGCTGGAAGCAGTTCCCATCCCTTCCCTCCCACACAGTGCCAAAAGGGTAATGCTGGCCATGTTCTGGTGTGACTCTTGTGTATTTTTTAAAAAGCATTCTGCTCTTCAGTGCAGATGAAATTCTGAATACAAGAGATAGCATGCTCTTGGATATGTATAAGAATATTGCCTGAAGAGAAAACATCTGGAAAGAAACCAAGTTACTATGGCAACACTGACAACAGGAACTAGAGTTCTGAAAATAGCATGGTAAATAGGGTCTTAAGTAATTTTAAATATTTTACTTTCATTGACATGATATAAAATTCAAGTTTTTAAAAGCTATACTGCAGTCAGAGATGCCAAACTTATTCTGAGACTTTTAGGAATGTTTATGAAAAAAAATCCTGAAGAATTAAAGAGTGTGCTTGGACCTCCTGTATCTTCCCCTAGAAACCAGAGTCTTTTCTTCCCTCCCCTCTCTTGTCTATGGCGAAGAGGAGAGTGCTTGGGCTCTCCCCTGCCCATTATGCCCCTGAACCCCACCCCCAAACTGGGAGATGGAAAAGACTGGCCCTAGGAAAGCTGCCCTCCTAGGCCCAAGGTGGCATTTAATTACCTTGGCCAGTCCGAGGCCTGGACATCATTCCCAGGATGATCCTCCTCTTCTCCCACCTGTGTTGCATTTCCCCCCCACTTCCTCCATCACCACAGTCTCCTCCTCCACCGATTGCCCAGTGAAAGTCTAGTGGAGTCAAGCCATGGCAATTGTTAGTGGGCTTTGGAGTGCTGCTGGATTCAGTGCCCAAGTTACAGGCTGCGCGTTGTGCTCTAAATACAACATGCAGCCTGTGGCTTGGGCACTGATTCCAGCAGCGTTGCACAACCAATTCAAAATTGCTGTGGCTTACCTCCTACCAGGCCCTCACTGTGCAGTCTGGGCATGTCCCATAGAAGTGATGGAGAAGAACGCCCCCATGGCTGTGCCATTATTTGCTGTATTCATCGGACCCGAGTGGTGGAGAGACAAACCGTATGTGTGTGCATGCACACACTTGCAAAATTAGTAGATTTAAGCCTGAATTAGTAATTTTGTAATTATGTGTAAAAACCAGAATTATGGAAAATTAGGGAGGGTTGGCATCTCTGTTGGAACTAGCATTTCTTTCAAAGTCAAAGACTGTATTTTTATATCTTGCTGAAAAACAAACAAACAAAAACCCCCAAAGAAATAGGTTCTCTCCTCTCCCCATGGAGCTACTTGCTATCGAATGATGGCAGCCATTCAGATTATAGCACAAAATGCAGTAGAGTCCCCTAGAAATGTTACAGGAGAAAATGGTGTCTCAAAACTGCAAAAGACATGCCCACAAGGTGGCAGTAGTCCACCATCACAGTAAAACAACTTCATAGCCCTTTATTAAGAAATGTGAGCTTTGTGTGCCATGTATATTAGAGTAAAACAGAAGTGACTTATGCTTCTGGTTCATTTGCTTGGTACAGTAAATTTAAAAAAAAAATCTTATTATAATCCACAAATAAAACTGACCTCAAAATGTATTCTTAAATAGCAGTTATCAAAGCAAAGTACACTTTTACTGCTGGAGTAACAAGATTGTTTCTAGGTGTAGTTACAGTGCATCAGTCTTAAAATCTCATACTCAGGTATTAGGGTAATGGGCAACAGTATAAAACCTTAAGAAATTGACTTCCACAGTTTCATGGAGAACAGATTTACCAGTTTTCATCGCAAGAACTATAGCTTTCTGAATTATGATTTTCAATTCTCTAAGGTTAAAGATTTAAAGGTACAGCTCATGAAACCAGATACAAAATATTCCTAAGCAAGAAAAATTAAGTTCTTATTTTCCCAGAGAAACAATACTATTCCACCCCACCAGCATGCACAACTTTCTTATAGTAATTGGTGTTACATGCTTCCAATATAAATGGTTATACAGCACTTTACATTTTCCATACTGTACAAATTGATTAAACCTCAACACCTGAAGTACTAACTTTTTCCACCTGTAAAATGTGGTAAGTAACTTCCAAAAAGGACTACGCTCAGTGAAGAAGCTGAAACATGACTGGAATTCCTTCACTACTTATTCCGCTATCACCAAGCTGCATATCAAGAGGAGAAGAATGTCAGTGTTAAGTCAGCTAACTTTCTTCATTATAAATTTATCCACGGCTTAATCTAAGCAAGTGTATTACAACATCAAAAAGGTTTTCAAAGTATCTTGTATCCTGAAGAGACACTGCACACAAGACTAAAGCAAAAACAGTTCTCTCCAAAGCATAAATGTGTAATGTATTGGTTATTAAACACACATTAACAAGTATACTTTCAAAGGGATTCTTTGCACATCAGCAAAATTTACTTAATTTCCCATATTTAAAGAATTTAAGACTGATTTTCTAACACCTAACTAGTCCTCAAAACGTTAGCATTTATACCCAAAAACTAGCAAACCCCAGAATGAACACTGATTAAACGCATCTTTAAAATACAATTAAAGAGAGACCCATGAGATTTTTTTTTTTTTAAACCCACAAGTTTTCACTTTATTTTTCAATAATTTGGGGGTATTGCATTTTATCTGGCCCCAGAGGGGTGGGGAAGATTCTTCCCCCAGGGTAGTCGGGTTGCAGAGCAAGTGTGGCCTGCACTCACCCATCAGTAGAGGGACAGGAACTATCACTCGGGACACTGACCTGCAACACAAGGTTTGCACTCTAAGCCCTGGTCTACACTGAGGTTAGGTCGAATTTAGCAGCGTTAGGTCGATTTTATAAGCAATGCGCCTAGATAACCAACCCCGTTCCGTCGACCTAAAGGGCTCTTAAAAATCGACTGCTGTACTCCTCCCCAACGAGCGGAGTAGCCCTAAAATCGACCTTCTGGGGTCGAATTTGGGGTAGTGCAGGCACAGCATTGTGCAATTCAACGGTATTGGCCTCGCGGTGCTAATCCAGAGTGCTCCAATGTGACCACTCTGGACAGCGCTTTCAACTCTGATACACTAGCCAGGTACAGAGGAAAAGCCCTGGGAACTTTTTAATTTCATTTCCTGTTTGGTCAGTGTGGTGAGCTCAGCAGCACAGATGACCATGCAGTCCCAGAATCGCAAACAAGCTCCAGCATGGAGCGAACGGGAGACATTGGATCTGATTGCTGTATGGGGAGAAGAATCTGTGCAGGCAGAACTATCAAAAAGAAGAAATGCTAATATATATGCCAAAAATCGCACAGGGCTTGGTGGAGAGAGGCTACACCAGGGACACACAGCAGTGCCACGTGAAAGTTAAGGAGCTCAGGCAAGCCTATTACAGACAAAGGAGGCAAACGCTCGCTCCGGGTCAGAGCCTCAGACATGCCGCTTCTATGATCAGCTGCATGCAATTTTGCGGGGGGACCCTACCGGAACCCCACTGCTGTCCAAGGACACCTGCAAGGGGGGAGTCTCAGGCAACATGGAGGAGGATTTTGTGGATGAGGAGGAGGAGAATGCGCAGCAGGCAAGCGGAAAATTCATTCTCCCCGGAAGCCAGGACCTTATCACCCTGGAGCCAATATCCTCCCAAGGCGGGATCCCTGACCCTGAAGCCAAAGAAGGCAGCTCTGGTGAGTACACATTTGTAACTACACTACTGGGGTTAAAAGCAATTGTGTTTAATGTTTGATTTGTCCTGAAGCATTGGGATGCATTTGAGGCCAGTACAGCTACTGGAAAAGTCTGCTAACGTGTCTGGGGATGGAGCGGGAATCCTCCAGGGACATCTCCATGAAGCTCTCCTGGAGGTACTCTGAAAGCCTTTGCAGAAGGCTTCTGGGGAGGGCTGCCTTATTTCGTCCTCCACGGTAGGACACTTTACCACGCCAAGCCAGTAGCAAGTAGTTGGGAATCATTGCAGCACAAAGCATGGCAGCGAATGGTCCTGGGTTTTGGTTGCATTCATGCAACATTCAGTCTTTATCTTTTTGTGTCAGTCTCAGGAGAGTGATATCAGTCAGGGTCACCTGGTTGAAATAGGGGAATTTTTGTAAGGTAACGGTAAAAGGACCCCGTGCATGCTGGGCTGTTTGCGCTTGGCTAAAAGGGATCATCCCAGAGAATAGCCACACGGTGTGGGGAAGGGTGTGCTGGTGTCTCCTAGCCAGGTTCTGCACACACTGCAGGATAATGTGCGAGGTGTTTACAGTGCTCACAACTGCAGCGCTGAGCTGAGCGGGCTCCATGCTTGCCATGCTATGGCGTTTGCACAGTAACCCAGGAAAAAAGGCGTGAAACAATTGTTTCCCATTGCTTTCAAGGAGGGACAGGAGACAAAAGACATGTACCCAAAACCACCCGCGACAATGTTTTTGCCCCATCAGGCATTGGGAACTTAACCCAGAATTCCAATGGGCAGCGAGGACTGTGGGATAGCTACCCACAGTGCACCACTCTATGAGTCGATGCTCGCCACGGTATTGAGGATGCACTCTGCCGACCTACTGCGCTTAGTGGGCACATACACAATCAACTGCATTAAATCACTTTCTAAAGATAGACTTCTATAAAATCGACCTAATTTCGTAGCGTAGACATACCCTAAGAGTGTATAAGCAACTGGAGAGTTAGGGGAGCTGGCATCGGTCTAGGTAGTTGTGCCACTGGGTCTCAGCTCTTAAAAAGGAGTGTTAGAAAGAGAAACTAAACCTAGAGAGTGTTTCTCTAGAGACTGAGAGCCAGAGACTGGACTTGGCTCAGACTCTGGAAGCTTAAGAGCACATGAGTCCAGCATGTGGGACCCAGATACAGCAGCCTGATGAATATCTAGAAGGAGGACCTCAATCAGGGCTGTGGCAATATCCTTTCCAGAACAAAAAAAAGAGCCATATTACTTGTTACACTCCTTATATCATACAGTAATCAGACATGGATACAAAAGGTGACTTTGTTCACACAACTTTACTGTTCTCTTTAAGGGTGAGCTAGTATAGATTACGCATGTGCAAAGAGAAGCCAGTAAAGAAAAAGAAAAAGAAAAGAAAATCCACTTGTGAATAGCAAATACACATCACAAAAAACCTGATCATTCTAAACCCATGTTACAGACAAAAATCACCTAGCAAACCAGTTATTTCAGAACACAAGGAACAACCCTTTAAAAAATCCTCCAACATGTCACTAGTGAAAATATTTGTCTTACTCAAAAAACATCAGTGCACCGGTTAGCGAACGGGGATGGAAGGAGCCAACTATGAAACTCCTGACTGGCTCCCCTTATTCTGCAGAGCTCAGCTCCACAGCAAAAACTCTGCAAACCCTCCAGCGGCAGAGCTTCTGCAGAACTTACAAGCAACACAAGGGAATAGCTGAGCTCCTGCAGTGCTTCTAAGCACCACTCTACCACAGCAGTTACTTGCCATTGTTTTCAATTCAGTTATGGGGAGTACATATCAATTTGTCAACAGTCGCCTAACATGGACATTATGTGCACCACACACTCCAATGTCTACAACATCGTCAAGAAGACAGTTTAATACAGTGATTGCAAGGACTAGGCAACAATGCATCATTCTGGTAAGGTGAGTAAAGCACATGAGAAGAATTTTGATGAATCACAAAGTGTTGAACAAATCTTGTGTAGCAAGATTTAAGCAGATTTTAGACACAAGCAGTAAATCAATAGAGAGACATAACCTGAATATTTCAGCCCCTAGACACCAGCAATATCAGAGCCTAGACCTCAGAACTTGACCTGGGCACTGGACTATAATGCATACTCAGACTCTCATAGCACTCACTTCCTGGTCAGTAGCATTGGGAAGACACCCCAGGACAAGAGTCCCCATTTGAAACATGCATCCGCTGCAGAGGCCTCTGAGGAAGCGAACCAGCTTCTGGAAGAAGAGACTGAGGCTGGTGATGACTCAACAAGCATTTGGAATTTGAGGAAGAACAGCCTTCCTAGGAACCTTTAACAAGACTGATTTGTTAAAGCCTCATTTGCAGAGGAAAGGGTGGTGTCCTGAGGACAGAGAATGATATTTGCATGTGTATGGTTTCTCTCCTTCTTCCCTTCCTTCTGTAGGTCCTCTGCCTGCAGCAACCAGACTTTAAAGAAAAAAAATTTACCTCCTAAGCCAGTTATGTCAAATACTGGACCCAACTGATGTATTTATGCTGCCTGTAGGCATATTCAGATTCTGCAGAATAAAATATTCATTGTAAAAAGTTACTAGCCCTTACATTTGCAAAGATACACTCCGTTAAGGGATATTGTGACATACTCTCTCAAAATGACATCCTGTACCCACATTCACTGCTGTTGTAGGATTATGATATGTTTTGTACAAAGTATGCCTTGTGAGGTATTATTTGAGAAGTCATGTTCTGTTGACCTTTACTATCGTGTTGAATTATATGTATTACTGTTGTATTTGAAGATAAGCTGTGAGTTACTGAAATATGTTGAGAGTCTGGGAGACATCCATTGCTAGCCTTTCAGTGACAAAGGAGCAACTAACACCTCCAAAACAGATTTACATCAGTAGTAGTCAGACATGTGTTGACGGCTCACTAAGGAGAATCCGATGAAGTGAGCTGTAGCTCACGAAAGCTTATGCTCAAATAAATTGGTTAGTCTCTAAGGTGCCACAAGTACTCCTTTTCTTTTTGCATATACAGAATGGGAGCTGTCTAACCCCCGTGACAGAGCAAGGATCTTTCCAGCACCTGGAAGAGAGTATAAAATGGGGGGCAATGACATCAGCACTTAGCCTCTCTTCTCCTCCATCTCAACACCTAGAAGAAAGATCACTTGGAAGACAAAGGGAAGCCTCCTTAAACTGGGAAGAAGGGATGGTCCTAACTAGATTTTCTAGTTAGTGTGAACTGAATTCTGCATGCAACGTCCAGCAGGATGAGAAAAACTGTTTGATTCAAATCTTGCTTAGCCTGCTAAAGTTTAGGATTTAGAATGCGTGTTTACTTTTTATTTCTTATGTAACCAACTCTGACCTTTACACCTACTACTTAAAAATTAACTAAAATAAGTTATTTCTGTAATGTTTTATCTTTACCAGTGAGTTTGTATAAAGTGCTTGGGGAATCTGCTCAGATTAAAAAGGTTGGGGCATGTCCACGATCTTTTGAAGGAGTAGCAAACTGACAAATGAGCTTACATTAATCAAAGTCTTGATCAGTGTAAGACGGTACATTTCTGGGGTACAAGGCTTGGTTTAGGGGAGGGATTTGCTGGTGTCTCCGTGTGCAGGCTCATGAGTGACTTAGAGAGCATTCATGCAAATTACCTGGGCATGTCCCTGCACGTTATTGGCTGAGTGATCACAGCACCTGGAGGGGGTTGCTGTTTGTCACTAGCACAGCACTGTAAGAAACAGGCCAGGCTGGAGAGTTAAGGGGGCCCAGCAGCCCCACAGTTCCAAGTTGTGCCCTGGGTATCTGTCACAGACACACATTTGGAAGGTAAATGGATGCAGTGTTGTCTTCCTCAGTCTGCAGACAGCCTAAAACAATGAGAATCTGAACTCCTCAACTCTCAGTAATTCCATAGCAGTGTTAAAATGTTGTAATTGGGCTTTTAAATTAAGTGTCAGTTTTACCTATTTAATTGCTAATCATTTTAGCAAATGGCATGGGGTGGAGTGACACCCACAGGAGAAGGAAATGTTACTCTACTAGTCTGTTCTACAATATATTAAATTTAAGTCAATTAAGAAGAGTTATATATATGAAATTTTAAATCTGAATCACAATACTATGTTTCCCAAGACACAATACACGTTATCACAACAGCAATGTATTCTATGCAACAGAGTACTCAATCTACTGCAAAAAGAAACTGGACAGTAATTTCTATTACACTTTCTACTGCAGGGGATGGCAGTTTTGTTATTTTCCTTGAGGGTACTGCTATACTACTAAATTTACATAATGACTCCCAACACTAGGCAAACGGGTGCATTAGACACAACGTTTTAATTTGTGGAAAGTAGAGTCCAATTCTGTAAATACGTTTTGCAAACCTGAAAGAAAATTAAAAAATCTGATGTGATCATTAAATTAGTGTCAGGAGTCAGGCAGCAGACCTGTTTGCTTTACTATCCATTGGTTTGGATTCAAGAAGTTCAGAACACAAATGTAAAGTTTCAGCTCTGCTGACAGAAGTATTCTGTGAAACAGTATCCAGGAACAGCTCTGCAGCAGAAAGCCACCCAATCCCCTCATATTTCACAGTGCCTTGGCAGCATATGAAAGTCATATCACTAAACCATTAAACAGCATTACTTCCTATTACATGGAGAACGGGAAAGTAGTTGTACATATAGCAAGCCTTCTTGGTTTCTCATTGGGCACTTAATTGTTCATCTAAGGGCATGTCTAAACTGCAATTAAAAACCCATAGCTGGCCCATGACGGCTGAGTCAGGCTCAGGGGCTCTTTAATTGCAGTGTAAACACTTGAGCTCAGGCTGGAACCCAAGCTCTGGGACCCTCTCCCCTCATGGGGTCATAGGGCTCAGGCTCCAGCCCGAACCTGAGCATCTACACTGCAATTAGACAGCCCCTGAGCCCGAGTCAGCTGACACAGGCCAGTGCAAGTGTTTAACTGCAGTATAGCTGTATCAGATGTACCCTAACAAGTTTCAAATTAAGTGAAGTAAGCTCTTTAAAAAGAGTTACTTATTTAAATTGAGGTATTCAAAAATTATGAAAGACGTTTCCACAAATAATCATGAACAAACACATTTTGCGGAAACATTAAGCAATAGCTGGCCTCCGTGGTTTAGTTACTCTGGCGTACCATTGCTTGAGACCTGGGTTCTAAGCCTTAAAATGATCTTATGATCATATGCTGAGAAGGGAGCCTCTTGGCCCTACAAAGCAACCTCTGAAGCAGTTAAATGAACCCCAAATGGAGTCCCAACCAGCACTCCTGGGCCCAAAAGTTGCTATATGGGTAGGGTTGGGAGCAGGGTGACCAGACAGAAAGTGTGAAAAATCAGGACCGGGGGAGGAGAGGAAATAGGAGCCTATATAAGAAAAAGCCCCAAATATTGGGACTCTCCCTATAAAAATCGGGACATCTGGTCACCCTAGTTGGGAGATACCTCCACTAAGAGTAGGAAGGAGTTTGCGGCTTTGGGGTACAAGGAAGAAAGGGTATGAAAGTTTTGCTAGATGTGGAATCTTATTTTATGGGGGAAATGTATGGAAAATAGGACGACTATTTCCTCCACTACAACTTCTCTTTCCTGGCAGAGACTTTAGCACTCTGTGATGAATTTATGATTCAGCTGCTTCAAAGCAGCAACTTCCAGTTTTTCAATTGTACTGTTCGCAACATATTCCCAAAGCATGCATCACCAAGATTTGGAGCACCTCATCTACTGGCCGTGTAAGCCAAATGATAGCGAGATATTCTGAGAGGCAAAAATGGGCATCTCTGTCTCCATCTCAAGAAATAATCAACAGGCAGAGGCATATTATATTGTGTTTTTTCCATCAGACTCATTCATTTTCTGAAAGTTCCCTGTGAGAAGGGAAAAACAGAATCTCTGTGTTAGAAAAAAATGTTTCTATTGCATATTAAACATATCTGCACATTTAAAACCCATAGTCTTCTCCTTTTAGAACAGTCTTTCCATTTAAGAACATCTAGTTATTCTAGATCAACAGTTTAGCTGAATACTTCTGATATAATCAGCAGTGAAATTCTACACTAACATTTAAAGTTGCCCTAATGGGTTTTTTGGAGTAATAATGAAATGAATGGACAGCTCACATTTCTCACTGCACTAGTGTGGTGCCCATCTACATCAGTAAATTCAGCACAGGTTACCGCAATGGCTGTGCATAAACTAGCACTGAAAACAGTTAAGTGCTAGTGTGGCCAGATTAAACCATTTTAAACATCCTTCTATGAAGGCTTGCTCTGAGAAAACGGCAGTGTTAAATGATTTAGTCCTGCCCACATTACCACTTGTTTAATATCATTTTAATAGCTTAGTGTGGAAAATAAAGTGTTTTTAATCTAAAATTTCACAAGTAGGGAGTTAAGGATAACATTCAACCATAACAAACATTTTATCAACTTTTTATAAACTTAAAACTGAATAACTGTTACCAAGTTGCATGGCTCCTATTGGCAAATACTTGTGTACAGGCACCCATACAGGAACATGTTCTCACGTTTTGGAGATATACCTGAACCTTGCTTTCTCCTCACAACGAATGTATTTAGTATAGTTCATAGCTCTATAGTATTGAGAAGAAAAATGCTAACAATCTAAGTGTTCAAGTCGTTAATAAAAAAGTTCTCTTCTAGTTTACACCTAACTTCCCCTGGCAGCAAATGTCTTCCTTCACCCCATGCAAAACACCAATAACCCAGTTCTGGCCCACCACCAATCTTGCAGGACTTTGCCACATCCCTACAATGGCTTGGAGACCTCAATTTCAGCAAACTCCCAGTAACAGTCACCGTACTTCACACTTCTGCAATTCTTCCCCCCTCCCACACCCCCACTTACCACCCTCCAACTTCCAAATAATAGGCAATACTGAAACGTAAATAGTGATCCTGGGGGACTCAGCCTACCCCTGCTTATTAAGCAGTACACTGACCACCTCAACAGCACTAAGGAAAGTTTCATTTATTGGCTCTGAAAGTGCATGACAACTGTTGAATGTGCTTTTGGCAGACTGGGATGTTTACTCACTAGATTGAATTGGTGAGAAAAATATCCCAGTGGTTATAGCTGCCTGATGTGTCCTACATAATATCTGTGAGGCAGAGGGGGAGCGGCTGTCTGCTGATTTTGACCAGCCAGACACAAGAGGTATTACAAGAGCCCAACATTGATCTGTGGGGTTGAGGGACGCTTTGAAAAACCACTTTAACAATCATCCACAGTTGAACTGAGCACTGCATGTTGAATGTTTTAATATAGGACTGGGTGTTTTTCTGAACTTATAAATTATGTTGCACTTGCATTAACAAGTATTGTTTGCTTTGACTAGCGCTATGCATTCTCCAGTAGTTGTTGTGAACTAATAAAGAGGATGATTTGTTCCTCCAGAAATAGAACTTTATTGACTGGGGGTGGGGGGTGGGGAAAACAGTGCAGAAAAATCAATTTCATACAAATTTTTAACATAACTTAACAGGGGTAAAGCTTTAAAATTAGAAAGGAAACATATTTATGCCCATTTGAGAACAAAAATGTAGTTCATTGTGGCTACACATACGCCAGCCATGGTTCTCACAGCTCAGTGTGTGAAAAGCTGTGGTTTTTCTTGCTATCCCCTGGCACAGATTGGTAGAGGTAATGAAGCATCCTGTGATGCTACACATGGTATGTTGGGGGTGTAGGAAGAAGCAACCGTGTAATTCTCCAAGAACTGCGAAGGTTGAAGAGTCTGGGATTTTTGGACCTGTAGGTCAACCAGAGTCTGCAGCATTTGGGTTTGCTGCTTGAGAAGACCCATTATATCCTGGTGTATTTCCTTCTCTTGTCCTGCTGAGATTCTTGGGCCTTTTTTCTGTCCTCTGTCTTTCTCCATGCTGTCATATAGGCCCTTCAAGCCCTTTGTTCATGGTCCAATGCAGCACTCACTTGTAGGATCTCACAGAAGTAGTCCCCCCTAGTCCTCGTCTTCCTCATCAGGGTCAGGCATTCTGAGGGCATGGAGACAACATCCTCAAGGCTGGAATGCCAGAAGCTGCTGTTAAAAACACACAGATGTATCATTGGACTTATAGTCACAGGGGAAAGGGAAAAATTTCAAAATTCCCTCCCCTTATTCCCATAGACACTTAAAGGCTTATTGACATTTCAGCTTCATAGCACTTCAGGCTGGAGAGTGGTGTTGTGCTGTCATGGTGAGTACAGCCCACCATGAGCAAGCAGGGAAACAATTTTCTGTTGCACAAGGCTTTAAAATTTCAATCCCTATTTGCTGCTACTGGCATCCTGAAGCTGCCCCCCATATGTTGATAGCCTGTTTATTGCATGGTGCCAACCAAACTCATTGGAAAGTGGCATGGGAAAGTGTCCCACCGTGGAGGAAGTAATAAGGCAGCCATCCCTAAAAGCCTTTGGGAGAGGATTGCGGAATATCTCAAAGAAAGTTTCATCAAGATCTCAGGAGGAAAATAGGGCCATACCTATGCACGTGAAGCACTCAGCATCCCCTCCATCCCCCAACACTTCTAACTCAACAGCGAACCAAAAGCAGATGCCAACTCTGCCTCCGTTTGTTGTACCTCTACCTCTCCCCATATGACTAAAAAAAATGAAGATACTTGTATCTTGTTAACTTGGGATGGGCTGGGTTCCATCTTTAAATTTAAAAACTGTAAGCAAAAAATGCATGCACACACTTACCCAAGGTCCCTTCCCTTTCATCAGGCTCATCGGCGTTTGCCTGGCAGGATGGGCTAGACTGTGGAGGAGTCTCAAACAGGTCCTGGCCTGCTGAGTCCCTTGATGCCTCTTCCCTTCCCCCCTCCTCGCTGTTCATGGCAGGGGTCTCGGTCTAATGCTCCTCCGAGGTATCGAAAGTGGTCTGCAGGGTCCTGGTGCAGTCTCTGCCAAGTATGGCATTCAGTTCCTTGCAGAAGCAGCAGGAATCAGATTCAGTACCAGATCTATTGTTGCACCCCCGGCCTTGTGGTATCCCTGGTGAAGTTCCTTCGCTTTCATGCGGCACTTTTGCTGATGCCTATCATACCACTTTGCCTGCATCCCCCTTGCAATCTGCTCTTAGATGTCCATGCTTCTATGACTTGTTCATAGCTGTGCTTGCAGCCTCTTCTCCCCATAGGCTCAGGAGATCAAATGCAGCTCTGCCTGAAGCAGGCAGGAAGTATGTAATACCTCTGTATGTAGAGCCTGGGCAGTTGTACACAACAAGGGTGAACTAGTGGGCGTGCTTGCCAAGTGGGCGTGCTTGCCAAGTGGGCAATCAGGAAAAGGCATTTCAAAAACATGTGGGAGGGTTTTAAAGGCGAGGGTGGCTTCTGGTCTCTGTGACCCCTGGGCCATGGAGTTTAAAATTGTGACCAGAGCAGGCACTGTCACCAGGAATAGGGTACTGTGCAATAGCTGCTGGAGGACTGTTATGGTCGACACTGGCCGTCCAGTGTCTCCACTCATACTGAGTCTGCAGACATGTCACTGCACCAGTTAACCTTCAAAATGTGAATCCAGTTTAAGTTGGCAACTACAAGGGATAATGAATAGTTTTTAATTAAATGTTAGATTCTGAAATACAAGATGGGAAGTTCTGGCTTGCTGAATACTGGCCTATCACAAGCTGGCCCAATTCAATCCCTGCCCTTTTCTGCCTGAAAATTCCAGCATTTCTCTTAACTAAAGGCAACTGACTATATCCTGGGGGCAGGGAGGGAAGAACACAAAAAAATCAGTCTACAGAATTCATAAGTTCTACACTTTCAGACTGCAAACTCCATTTTGGATGTGGACTTTTTTTATCTTCTCTGTTGTCCAGTTGCTCCATGTTGGACTGAAATTTTAAAATCTGGTGGCAAAGGGCCAACAATAGGAGGGTCATTGACTTAAGTGCTCTCCCACTGAGGGCTGGTCTACACTATGGGGCGTGGAGGGGGTGGATATTGATCTAAGTTACACAACTTCAGCTACATGAACAACATAGCTGAAGTCAACACACTTAGATCTACTTACTGCAGTGTCTTAACTGCAGGGTGTTGATGGGACACGTTCTCCCACAGATTCCCCTTGCGCTTCTCGTTGAGGTGAAATATCGGAGTCGATGCTAGAGCGATCAGCAGTCAATTTATTGTGTCTATACTAGACACGATAATCGACCCCGCTGGATTGATCGCTGCCCATCAATCTGGCCAGTAGTGTAGACAAGCCCTGAGTCAGCTCTAAACAAAAGGCTGTCTCCTACTCAGGAGAACTGGCTTATCAGGGGAGAGGTTGCCTAGCAATGAAGTCATGTAGTAGGGGTCTGGGATCACTTGAAAAAATTGATCTAGGAGTCACCAGGCAGAGAAACTGGAAGGTTTTAAGATGACTCTTGGGGGAGACAGAGGATATATCTGTACTGCATTTTAAAAACACGTGGTAGCGAGTCTGAGCCTGGCTGCTGTGGGTTTTAAAATCCAGTGTAGACATACCTAGAAACACACAGAGGGGAGAGGAGACCAGACTGGACTGATTTAAATCAAGGCAATTTAAAACAGATTTTAATAATTTAAATGAGCAAGCAGAAAACCTTGATTTAAAATCAACTTTCATCTTATTTTGCATTTGTACTTTAGTTATTTTCCTAAAGAAAGGTTCATTCTCATTGGTTGGTTACCATTAAAATGTGTTGATTTTCAATTAAATATAGCTTTTACAATATATTTGGTGCTTCTTTCTTCCAACCAAGAGGATACAGTGTATCTATACATGTTTATTTAAGCAATTATATAGGTTAACATACATCTAAATCAGATTTTTAATTTTTACATTTTAAATACATTCCACCCTGCTACTAACATTACTACATTGTATAGGCTATGAAGTTAGGTACACTGGATCTCCCAAGGTAAATGTGCACTTCATTTCTTTCACTACATACACAAGGATCAGAGAGAAAGGCGCGCGCACATACACACACACAGAAAGTTGTAGATTATAGTTTTATAACAAGTATTATTGCACCCACCATGAGGTAACTACTTTGTACCTCTTTATGATGGATAAAGATGAAGAAAGAATTGGACTGGACAACTATGGTTGTTCAGGGAACAATGACCATGAAGTGATTACACTGAATATGGGGAAAGAGAAGACAGTTCTAACAGTAATATGTACACTTGGTGCTTCAAAAGAAGCATTTTCCCAAAGTTAAAGAAAATTATGAGCTAAACTGATTGAGGGGAAAAAACATACAGGAAAAAAACTGGGAGAGTTAATAAAAAGAAGAATTTATTAGGTGGCCTACAAGCCACGTGTCCACAATCAAGAATTAAGACAACTCTGGCTAAAAGTAAAGGCAGCAATTAAAAATAAAAAAGCAACATATGGAAAATAGGGGAAATAGATAGTCAACAAATTAGAAGTTATGAAGTGTAGAAAATTCATAAGGGAATCTAAAGATATGGAAAAATCCATGACTAGCAGGGCTAAGGACAATCAGATGTAGTTTTAATGTCTATTAGGAACAAAAGGAACCCTAGCAAGAATATAAACACATTGATAAATTAATATGGTAATAGCATTAATGATGCAGGAAAGCAAGAGTGTTAAATATTTCTGTTCTGTATCTGGAAAGAAGGATGGTGTATTTGTCAAGCTGCCTGGAGTGTCGGCCAACCTCAGGACAGACTGTTAGGAAACAGGACATGAACCCCAAACTTGTGTTTTATAATTAAATTTCACCAAGTAACAAGTGTGAACTCGTAAAGCACTATAAACAGCCTTAAATTGGAGTCAAGAACTGTACTATTTGGCACTCTAGTCTCTCTTGCCACCCAGGCAAGCCTGCCTTTGAGAGAGATGGTCCCTTACACCGGAATTCTCAGTCTTTTTCTCTCCAAGCCGACTCTCCCCCACAACAGGCTATAAAAACCTGTGCCACAACAACTGTTTTTCTTCATATACAAGTCAGGGTGAGCATTAGTGAGTAGCAAGCAGGGCAACTGCCTGTGGCCCCACGAAGCACCCAGGACCCCTGCTGGTGCTGGGGGAGGGAGGGTTGGTGGGGCTGGCAGGGGCTTTCTACCAGCTCCACGTCCCTGCAGGTCCTAGGGAACAGACGCAGGGGCCAGGGCAGAGGCTCCACTGCTCCCACCACAAGCCACAGCTTCTATTGGCCGGGAACCACAGCCAACGGGAGCTGCAGGGGTGAGACCTGCTAGAACAGGCAGCGCAGAGACCCCAGCCTCTCCGCTGCCTAGAAGCTGCAGGGGGGCCATGCCAGTAGGAGACCCCCATCCAAGGTAAGCACCCCCACTCACACTCCCCAACCTCCTGCCCTTAAGCCCCCTCCCACATGGCCAAACTTCTGCTGCTCAGAAAGGGCACCCTCTGAGCCAGCATCAGCCACTGTAGAAGTCATGGTGGTCATGGAATCCATGACTTCCTTGACAGACTCGCAGCCTTACTTATAACTAATATCTATGTTAACAATACTAACAGAAGTGAGCCAGACTGGTTTCCAGCTAAGCATTGTCAATGGTCAGTGAGGGCCACGGGCCTTGGCATGGACTGGCATCTGGTCTGCCAGGATCACAGTATTCATATCACATTAGGACGACGAAGTATTTCAGAACCCATTAGCAGGCCCAGATAAAACTTGCAGCAAGATTTCTGGCCTACCAATGTTAATTTGACACAAGCACAAATAGATATCAACTAGCCATCAACAAGTGTAGGCTTGAAATTAGATAGTTTCTAACCATCAGAGAAGTGAATTTCTGGAATAACCTTCCTACGGGAGCAGTGGGAGCAAAAAACCTAACTTGTATCAAGCTCAGTCTTGGTACGTTTATGGAGGAGATAGTATGATGAGATGGGCCTTTTATCACTGTAGGCAATCTGCCAATAGCAAAAATCCCCAATAGTCAGAGATGGGGGGGGGGCTTTGAGTTACTACAGAGAATTCTTTTGCAGAGGCCTGGCTGGTGGATTTGCCAACACACTCAGGGTTCAACTGATCACCATATTTGGAGTCAGGAAGGAATTTTCCTCCAGGTCAGATTGGCAGAGACCCTGGGGGGTTTGCCTTCCTCTGCAGCATGGGACATGGGTCACTTGCTCATTTAAACTAGAGTAAATGATGAATTCTCTGTAACTTGAAGTCTTTAGATCATGGTTTGAGGACTTCAATAACTCAGCCAAAAGTTACAGGTCTATTACAGGAAGGGGTGGGTGAAGCTTATGGCCGGAAACCTGCAGGAAGTCAGACTAGGCGATCACAATGGTCCCTTGTGGCCTTAGAGTCTACGAGGGTCTTATATACAAGTCCTTAGGAATGCTTAAATGTAGGCAATACCAATGATCAGCAACAACTGCTCAATTAAAATATCAAATAGCAACTTAACTTACAGGTTTCAGAGTAGCAGCCGTGTTAGTCTGTATTCGCAAAAAGAAAAGGAGTACTTGTGGCACCTTAGAGACTAACAAATTTATTTGAGCATAAGCTTTCGTGAGTTACAGCTCATTTCATCAGATGCATTCACGAAAGCTTATGCTCAAATAAATTTGTTAGTCTCTAAGGTGCCACAAGTACTCCTTTTCTTTTAACTTACAGTTTCAGAGTCAAAGTAAACAAGTGCAATGGATTATGTCAACTGTACAAATGTGGTGACTAAGGCTACCATTTTGGTGCAGAGGTCAATGTGTTCACAGTAATCATGAATTTGAATAACGTCTGTGACCACCACATTGGCAGCTCCTTTCCCCTCCGGGTGTTGCAGCACACTCAGGTTTAGCGCATCCAGCTCTGTGTAGATACAGGGGCAGAGGGCCAAGTTTGATTGGCACTGCGACCCAGTGGACTAGGTCATAACACCAATCAAGTCTAGTCCTCTGCCTCCACCTACGGAAGAGCAGACACACCACACCTGACTGGTGTTACAGCCACAGGAACCAAGTCAGAACACCTAGAGCCAGCCCCACCCCCAAAAGACAAGAGCCCATGCTACACAACTTCCTCCTCCACATGCACACAGCCCCCTCCCCCCCTTTCCATGGCACATCCTTATTTTCCCACCTCTCTTCCATGACATTTACTGGAATTTTCCATGAAAAAAGTCATACCTTTAATGGTGACCCATGCCTCCTCTTACTTATTACATATCCAGTTAAGTTTGATCACAGAAAAACACAAAAGTTTGATTCTCAACTTCTGTATTTCCAGCAATTTCTGTGCATGGTAGAAAGTTGAAAGAAAACCAGATGCATTTTGACTGTTACACCAAGTACTGAATTGCACCTTTTCAAATATCATTCACTGACCATTTGGAAACTGAAATGCCTCCACCCAATACTACTAGTATGACTTTTATAACAATTTAGTCACATTATGGTGATGTTTTTGGAAAAAGGTAACCTTACACTATTTTTTAAGTTGTTCTTGAAATAAAGAACTCAAAACCACATATAAAGAACCAACTTCAGCCTCATGGCAAAGCTATTAACTCCAGAAGCCCATAGTTTAGTGCCAGTACATGAAAACAAGTTTCTTCTATAGTATCTACATCAGGTAGAAACTGCAAATAACTCAGAACTGGACAGTGAAAAACTCATAGGAAGAAACAAAACTGAAGCTTGTCCATACTACCACTTATGTCCGTATAACTTACGTCACACAGGATGTGACTAAGCCACCTCCCTGAACTACACAAGTTGCACTGACTTAAGTGTTGGTGTGGACAGTGCTATGACAGCAGAAGAGGTGGTTTTATTACACTGACAGGTGAGCTCTCTCCAGTCAGTACAGAGTGTCTTCAGCAGACAACCTGTGGAACTCTTTGCCAGAGGATGTTGTGAAGGCCAAAACTATAATAGCGATAGTGTCCCTAGCCTCCATTTGCTGAAGCTAGGAACAGGAGACAGGGAATGGATCACTTGATGATTACCTATTCAGTTCATTCCCTCTGGGGCACCTGGCATTGGCCACTGTCGGTAGACAGGATACTGGGCTAGATGGACCTTTGGTCAGACCAGTAGGGCCATTCTTATGTTATTACATGCTGCATCGGTGCAGCTGTAACATTTCTAACACAGACTAGTCCTAAGTTTTCACACACACACACACTCTGCACTTTCCACCAGATTTAACTGTTTTACCAACATCAAGGATCTGCTCCCTTTGCCAATTTGATAAACACACTCGGATTCTACATTGAATAACTACATAAGTATTCCACTTACTAGCGGAACAGAGATGAGAAAGAGAAAATCAGGCCTTTTGATTTCCTACAGCCCATGGCCCCAGCACGCAGGGAAAATCCTTACAGTTCCTTCCTTCATTCATTCATTCATTCCAAGCTTCCTCCAGAACGACAGGGCTCCTCTCGCCCCTAACCCAGCATTTTCCCCGCCTCAGGTTAACCCTACGCCCCCTCCCCGACAGGACCACCCTAATTAACTCCTTCATCAATTCACGTGGACACATGAATCCTCCAAATACCCCGCGTCCACCCACTACCCCTCCCAGGCAGCCTCTATCTCCAGACGGGCGACAAACCGAGATACCCAGTACACCCCCGACATGGGCGCCGCTCCCCGGGGCCACCGTTCCCCGCCAACACCTCCCTGCCCTCGCCGGCGTGCCAAGAGGTGCCTTCCCCGGGGCCCCGCCCCACTCACCGTTTCTTAGGGATGGTGGATGCGACCGGCCGCTCAGCTGCGCCCCTCGCCCTGCACTGGCTCGGGGAGAGGAGCCGCTCAGCCTCGGGCGCCCGGCTCGCCGGCGAGCCCTGCAGGTGGCCAGAGAGGATGCGCAGCCTCCGCTGGGCAGCGGGCTGGGACCCCGGGCCGCCTGCCTCGGCTGCCGCCGCCATCGCACTTCCGCGTTGCGCCGCCGGGTAAGAGGTCACACGCGAGAGGGGAGGAAAGCTCTGCGAGCGCTTGTCGGTACTCCCGGCATGCACCTCTTTCCCAGCCCTCCCGCCCGCGGAGGCAGGGCCCCGCCCCTCGCACCTGTGCGGCGGGCAGCGCCTCGCCCCCTCCCCATCCAGGGCACCCCCGCCAGGGCGGCGTTCTCTCGCTGCCCAGCCCGCCCCTTGCCGTGCGGAGCCCGGGCCCAGCAGGAGAGCTGAGCCTCCGCCCCCTCCCCCCTTCGCTCCATGGCAAAGGAAACCCGCTCATCCATTCCCTGCATCCCTGCGCCAAGGCGCTCAGCGGCGGGAGTGGAGCCTCCTGGTTCTGAACCCTCCGCCCCGTCAACAGAGGCTGCACCCCTCTCGGCCCAGCCCGCTGTGGCCCCCTCTCACCCTGTTCACAAACTGTGGGATGGGTGGTGTTTGTCCAGCAGCCCCAGCGTCTGCACTCCTGCACTTTAGCTGTCACCTTGGAGAAGCCCTGGTACAGGTCTGCCCCTGTGGTTAGGAAGACGGGTCTGAAAACGTGAGCTGACTGTACCCTACAGGCACAGAGGCTGGAACGGGGGAGCGGGGGCCAGCTTGAAGTGGTTTCCATCATATACAGGATTTATGGTTTGGTTCAATGGCTCTCAGCACCCCCTACTATACAAATGGTTGCAGTATCCCTGCCTACAGGCTCAAAAACCAAAAGGTAAATCAAAAGCCCTGAAATGGATTATGGTTTTCAAACCTCACATTTTACAAACCAATTGCAAGAATTTAGGGAGCCTGACTCAAGAGTTTGAACACTGCCATCCTACCATTCTGAACAGGGATTAGAGCAGGGGTTGGCAAACTTTTTGACCCAAAAAAGTCTAGGTATGATCTAGGTATGGAAATTGTATGGCGGGCCATGAACGCTCATGAAATTGGGGTTGGGGTCAAGAGGGGGTGACGGCTCTGGCTGGGGGTGCGGGCTCTGGGGTGGGGCCAGAAATGAAGAGTTCAGGGTGCAGGAGGGGGCTCCAGGCTGGGGCAGGAGGGGGCTCCAGGCTGGGGCAGGAGGTTGGGGTATGGGGGGGGGGGGTGAGGGCTCTGGCTGGGGGTGCAGGCTCTGGGGTGGGGCTGGGGATGAGGGGGTTGGGATGCAGGAGGGGGTTCTGGGCTGGGATCAGAGGGTGGGAGGGGGATCAGGGCTGGGGCAAGGGGTTGGGGTGCGGGAGGGGCTCAGGGGTGCAGGCCCTGGTGGTGCTTACCTCAAGCAGCTCCTGGAAGCAGCAACATGCCCCCTTCCGGCTCTTACATGGAGGCACGGCCAGGCGTCTGCCCCGTCCGCAGGCGCCGCCTCTGCAGCTCCCATTGGATGCAGTTCCCGGCCAATGGGACGGGAGCTACAAGGGCAGCGGTTGGGGCGGGGACAGTGCACGAAGCCCTCTGGCTGCCCCTAAACATAGGAGCCGGAGGGCAGACATGCCGCTGCTTCCAGGAGCTGTGCGGAGTTGCGGCATGCGCGTGCAGAGCGGCCCCCGACCCCGCTCACTGGCTGGAGCACAGGAGTGGGACATGCCCCAGACCCTGCTCCCCAGCAGGAGCTCAAGGGCCAGATTAAATCAACTGGCGGGCCGGATGTGGCCTGCGGGCCATAGTTTGCCCACCATTGCATTAGAGCCTCCTAAACCATCTGAGCACCACCTGGTGTTTTTATCCCTTGTCTCATTCTTCCTTACATTCAGTGCAGACACCTGGGTTCCTCCTGCTGAATATATTCAGGTACCTGCAACATAATCCACAATTTAGTGGACATTAGAGGATTCAGAGAAATTCAGTATAAATTATTGCTCTTAGCTTTTCCTAAACATAGCAATACATGTATATAACTCCATTTTCTTGGCCCTGGCCTTGCCTATTCCTAATTAATTCTAATCTGTATAGTTATGATAGTCTGAATAAATAATAATATGACTATTACTAGTATTTTAACATCAATTAGTGCTACTTATTTATACACAATAATAGTTCCTTGTAGAGGGGAATAAGAAGTTACCGAGTACCAATATATATAAAACAGCTAGCTTCTGAACCTAGCCTAGTTTCAGGGCTTTGGGGCCAGTTACAGCAGAAGAATAGGTCACAGCAGCTTTGGGTTGGTGGTGTCAAGTAGAGGGGCAGGTATATAAAACAGGGAATCATAACTGGGTTACATGTGTAAAACATGTACACGTGTGTACATAGAAACAAAATAGCACCATCAAAAATAATCTAATATACAAAGAGGGCCTAAATCTTCTTAGTCATGTTACCAGAACATTTTAAACTTTTACTGCCAGCACTCATAAATTAATGTGGAACCTGGCCCAGTATAGGAGACTAGATATCTCTGCTAACTTAATCCCTCCCAGTGCATGGAGTGACTATGTTATATCTCATTCATCCTTACAGCACAGCCACTGCACCCCCTCTTAAGAGATGAGAGCATCCTTCTAAACTCACCCAGCCTGTATAAGAACCAAAGTTTAAAGAACATATAATAATTCAGAAATATTTAGTTTAAATTACAATTATTAATTGGTAATATACATTGGCATATTTGTGTGGCTGAGTTATTTTGTCTGGTTTTGTGCTCTTGTGGGAAGGCAAGAGAGAACCTGCTCTTCACATTACAGTATTAATCCCTTTTGATACAATGGTATGGTCAGCTGATATTAAATTTTCTATAGTAAATCCTCTCCTGACTCTTCATCTTCTTTTAGGAAATGTAATCAAGGAGTGGGAGTGAAGATACCTCCTTAAAGGAGTTATAATGCTAAGGATTTAAAGCAGAGAAAATATTGCTCAAACAGGAAAATCCTATAGTTGAAATTTGCCTTTAACTATTAAAAAGGGAACAGAAAATATTAGGAATACACAATTACTGGTTTATAGTCAATAGCAATAAATATCTGCAGCATTAGAGACTGCTCAGAGCTTAGCTACAGCAGAAAAAAATACCTATTGCTGACAATGGAAGTCAGTAATGAATGCCACTGAACTGATGCTGGATACAGTTTAGCTGTAAGTATAGATAAAGATAAACCATATTCAATGCCATTTCAGCAACACCTGTTGATACCCATGTGCAATTTGAATAATGTGGAAAAGCCAATGGAAAAAAGTTAGCCCTTAACCCAACTTCCTTCAAATCTCTTCTAAATTCTCCGGAGATAAAGCCAATAACACCTGGAATCCCAACTCTGGTGAAGAATTCATTCACTAAAATCTTTGCTATTGGGTAAGCTGCAGGCCATTATGTGAAACAGTCCATATCAGCAAATATTGATTGCCAGTCTCTGTCTCAGGAAGAGACCTAAGCAAATCAACAGTAATGCACTCCTTTGGTGCCTCAATGAGATGCTGCCACATACCGGCTCTCCCAGTCTTAGAGAGACCCTTTTTTGCTACACAAGCATCATATTTCCTGCACTAATTTTCTATATCCTGCCTGCATTTCACCCAGCAGAAGTTCACTTAGCTTCTCCTTAGATGGTTCAATTTTGGATCCCCTATTGATTCCTTAGCCTTTTTAGCACGTTTGGTTTAACAACTTGTGTTTGAGCCAGTGTCCACTATTCCCACACATTTCACAGATCCTATTACATACTCAATTACCAAATTCTCATTACTGTTGTTTTATGACCCAGATCTAAAACAACTGTAGGGCTGATTCTTGGACCTCCACGCTTTGTCCCTTCAGTTTAGGTTCCTCTCACTTCCCAAACTGGGAGAGGGGCTTTCACTAGGGAATTGTGATACTTTTTCCTGGCCAGCCTTATATTTATAATAATCCTCCTTTCTGTTCTCAATTTTTTCACAGTTCCAGCAGTACCATTTAACTGAATTGCTTCCCTTAATTTTTGAATTATTGCTGATTTCCCTTGTTTTACAAACTGAATTTATCAGTTTTTCTAATTGTTCAAAAATGTCATAAACCGGATTGGAATCCCCTTTTCTATCATACATATTCGATACACATCTGTACTTGCAGAATTCATGCCAATCAGCTTCCTCACTAGTGACTTCCTCTTCTGGTACACAGCTGCATGGAAAGATTCAAGTTCTATGGCTGATTCCGTAGCTTCTTGTAGTGTCTTTGGTCTCCCTCACTGATCTTGATTTGCAAGCACAAGTCTAGCTGAGTGTTTACAAATTGGTCCATTGCCAATATATCCAGTCCTCATTGGTATCTGGATATGCCAGTTACACAGGTGTCTGCAAGCCCTCTGCCAATTCAGATGAAATCTCTTCTTTCCCTGTCCTTCTAGCCCTTAGCTGGAGCCTTGGCCAGCTCAAATTGATTGCTGGCCCCAGACATGTCAAGAGCTTCTACCAGGTCTGGATAACTCTTGTCTCTTTTCTGGGGGTAGATATCAGAGATGGACCATTCATGTTGGCTTCTAATCCATCCCCCCTTCCTCTTCCCAGACATTCATGTGGGTTTTGATGTTGAACTGAGCCAGAAAAGCCTCCCTGGGAGTTTTCCCCTGAAAGATAGTGGGGTTTTATATCACATGAATTGAGACAATCCAACTCTCCCCTTTGGGCCTCTGTGGGTTACAAATTGAGAAGAAAAGTACTAGCTCATAATTTCTCTCCTTGAAAACTAGATCCCACCTCTAGCACCAGTATTGACTCTTTTCAACCTGAGTGGCTAGCAAAAATTCACAATCTGGTGGGTTGTTTCAGTTAGGAGAAGAAATAGATGATGGAGACAGGTATTTCTTTGATGCAATCCTGTTTATTTACAAAGACTGTACAAAGTCCTGTTTCCTCGTGCACAGGAGGAGTCAAACAACAGGATATTTCCTTTGCTCACAGTTCCTAGCCTATGTCAGGCAGCACTCAGCCCCAAATCTCTCCCTAGGCTTTTTCTCAGGGTCAAGTTCCCAGTGGGGACAGTGTCTTGTTCCAAAGTCCTGGACAGGAACACAAATCTTCCCAGGATATTAAATCTGCTTACTGAGAACAACAACAAAAAAAGTACCATTATTTCCCCTTAGAATTGAGGAAGGCAGAGCATCAAGGTTGAGGGGGAAAGGAAAAGATACAAGCTTGTCAGGCATCTTAGCAAACATATGCTTTCAAGAAGAATTTCTCAAATCTGCTCTTCTTAGAAATGGTCATGCCCTTGCTGTCTTTGGAACTCTCTCCTCCCTACTTAGGAAGAACCCAGATTAAAGTCCAGAAATGAGTTTCCACTTGCAAGAGTGTTTATGAATACTCTCATGGGATTAGGGGTGCTCCCCTGCAGAGACGATTGGGGATTCCAGCTTCAAACCATCCAACACTCTACAATCAGGTGGCACTGCCTACACGGCTTGACGGAATGCCAAATTAGAGAGAATTAATTAGAATGAATCCAAGACTGCCAAATAATTTGCCACAAGACACCACTGCACCTCTCAAGAAAACTAATACAAATTCATGATAAGTAGATAAGAGTTTGTTTACATTAAAAGGAATAAATGACTAAACTCAGAGTTAGTGGGTATGCTGGTTTGGATTATTTACACGCAGCATATGAAAATGTACTCTGCATTGCCTGTATCATACTCCCAGCCCTCAGGCCAAATCAGAACAATGGCCCAATACAGCCTATCTCCTTTTTGTTGGAGCTGCTTTAAGACTCCATCTCTGAGCAGCTGCCAAACTGAAGTGGCAGGAATGATACAGGCCCCCCTATTCATTAATGTGGGGGTGAGGAGATGTCGAATCGTAAAAATGTAGGGGTGGAAGGAACCTCAAGTCTATCCTCCTACACTGAGGCAGGACCAAGTATACCTAGACCACCCTGACAGGCATTTGTCCAACCTGTTCTTAAAAACCACCAATGAAGGGAATTCCACAAATTGGGCAATATGCTCCAGAACTTAACTATCCTTATAGTTAGAAAGCTTTGCTTAATATCCAACCTAAATCTCCCTTGCAGGTTAAGCCCATTACTTCTTGTCCTACTTTCAGTGGACATGAAGAACAACTGATCACAGACCTCTTTATAACAGCCCTTAACATATTTGAAGGCTGTTATCAGTTCCCCCCTTAGCCTTCTTTTCTCAGGAGTACACATGCCCAGTTTTTTTAACCTTTCCTCCTAGATCAGATTACCTAAACCTTTTATCATTTTTGTTGCTCTTCTCTGGACACTCTCCAGTTTTTCCACATCTTTCTTAAAGTGTGGTGTCCAAAACTTGACACAACACACCAGCTGAGGCCTCACTAGTGCTGAGTACAGCAAAACAATTACCTCCCTTCTCTTACATGCAACACTTCTATTAATACACTCCAGAATTATATTTGCTTTTTTCACCATGTCCAATTGTTGACTCATATTCAATTTTTGATCCATGATAATCCCCCGATCCTTTTCTGCAGTACTACTACCTAGCCAGTTATCCCCCATTTTGTATTGGTGCGTTTGATGTTTCCTTCCTAAGTGTAGTAGTTTGTACTGTGTTACTGAATTTCATTTTGTTGATTTCAGACCAATTCTTCAATTATCACGGTCATTTTGAATTCTAATCCTATCCTCCAGGATGCTTGACACCAAGCTGGGAGGGGTTGCAATTTTATAAGCATATTCTCCACTCTAATATCCAAGTCATTAATGAAAATATTCACTAGTACCAGACCCAGGACAGATCTGGGACCTCACTAGATATGTCTTCCCAGTTTGACAGTGAACCATTGATAGGCCCAGTCACAAGCCAACTGAAGTGAGTTTGAATACATTCCCATTAATATAAAATGGGGGCAGGATGGGGCCCAGAACATCTACAGAAATAAATATGAGCAGGATTGGGACCACAGTTATCCACAATAAAACTTTTATTTTTTGCAGCAATAGAACTTATTTTTTTTTAAAATATAGCTGGCACATGAGTTTTCAAGGAGAGTTAGAATGATTTGTAACAACCCATTTTTGAAATAGAAGACGACAAAGAAATGTTAGACTGAAAACACCATTTTGAATCAGGGTTGTTTGTTTCTGTTATGTTTAAAAAACTTCTGTTTTGGAGTTACAGGTTCTGAAAACATTCTTCATTGTGTTAGAGTAAATTAGCAATTTTCAGGCCAAACCAATTTTTCATCCAAACCTATCAGGCTTTATAAAGGAAGCTGATTGCAATCTCAAGTAGGGAGATGGGGTCAACTTTCCATAATTGTGAGAATTAATTACTTTTTTGTGTCCTGAGCATGGGATATACAGTTTTTATATTTTATAAACCAAACTACTTAAATAAATAAAATTAGGAGGAAAAGAGGTTGAACTAACATGTGATCAGATTGCTTAATCAGTTAATGCTTAGAGCTCTAGGCCAATAGGATTGGGCAGTTTAAAGAGAGTCACACGCTCATCACACGAATGATAACTGTCAGGACTGAAAACAGCATTAGTCCCTTACTTCATAAACAACTTCTACTCCTGAAGTGCTGCCTGGATTCCACAATTGTTAAGATTGGTCTCAAAAGAGAAAATGGAATTAAAAATAAACATACACAGTTGGACTAAAATCCGATTAAAATGTCAAAATGTTTTTTGAACATGGACTTGGAGTTAAATAGAAAAGAGACTCAGATTCTCCATTCTCAAAAGCTGAAGATTTCAAGTACTAAGAACTGTAGCTAAGAAACTGTTGCCAGTTTCTCCACATCTCTGTGTGCATGATGTAAGCCCTGACGGGTTGTGTTTTCTGCAGTACTGCTGGGACTTACTGTGATTTCCCAGGAAAGATTTTTAAGTTATGCCAAAGCATACTCTAAAAAGTCTTTCATCCGATTGATCCTCTGAAGCTTTATTCTTTGCTGGAGTCTTTGTATCACAATCCATGTATAAGCAGTAATAATTCCAGAATTGAATTTGATTCCTAGTCATGGTAGTCCCTAGATTAAAATAAGGTAGAAGATGACTGTAGAGTGCTGGCTTATCCCCAGCCCATGAGGGACCCACTGCCACACTCAGCAACTCTTTTCCAGACAGTTTTATTTCACAAAAATAGGCAAAACCCAACAAACAGTTCCTCAGCCCATCTGGGCTATAGCTCTTTTGTCTCTCTCAATTCCTCCTGCTTTGGGGCCTACTGTAGCATTCTCCTATGCTCTCTCAATTGAGCACAGCTCTCCCTAGAAACCCTTTTCTCCTTGCAGCTTCCCAATGCCTGCCATCTTAAGGGACTATCAGCCAGTCCCAGGGAACTTTTTGTTGCTTCTTCTCCCACTACCCAGGTCTCCAGGCTTTCAGCCTGTTCCTGTTCCCAAGGAGCAGGCACTGAGAACCCCAGCCAGCACTGCCTGCCTGCTTCCTTCCTGACTGAATGACTCTCAGACCAGACCATCCTCCCTTCCTCTGGTACCTTCTCTCATAGCCAAACTGGAGGTCCCCTGCCCTGTCACGGGGGCACTGGCGTCATCCCTCTTAAAGGGCTACTGCTGCCCTGGGACAATGATTAACAGCTGATAAGCAACGTTTATCACTTAAGGTTCCAATCCTACAGACACACATTTGGTTAACTTTAAGCAGGAGGGTGGTTCCATTCACATTGTTAACGTTAATTATATGCATATATGCAGGACAGGACCCTAACTGATTAATATCTGTACTGAAAACAGACACTGGCAAACAAATGAACTTGTAATGTACAATAATTGTAACAAAAGGGAGAGCTCATACAATTTCCAATGAAGAATCTAGCAGATCTACAAACTGGTAGTTTGACGTATCACAAGCTTTTGTCAGGTCAAGACTAAAATAGTCTTTCAGGGCACATGATCCCTTTCTCCAACACACCTCAAGGTCTATTTATAAAAGTGGGATGTTGTTTTTAGAGTGTGATGCCAGCTCATTGGTTTGACTTGTATAAAGTCAGAGATTTGCACTTTTAGAGTTTTGCAAGTTAAAAATTTCAAAGCACATAATCAAAATAAAAGAGTTCATACTCTAAACAAAAACAAATAATAAAGCTTTACTTTTCTTAGGGAAGCATCCACAATAAAATCTCTGAGGGCTCTATTACTTCGTACACACCCAGGAGAGTAGAGAAGGAATAGTTCCTCCATTCCACTGTGTGCAAGTAATACAGCTATACCTACCCCATGCCCAGGGTCTGCAAAGAAAAGGCTACTTACATCCTCCCCTAACTTTCACACCTTCATAAATGCCAGGTACAATGTGACTCTAAATGATTTACATATGAAATTCTTGAAGGGATTTATGAACATTAACTAATTTAGCATCATGATCCTTGAGATGTAAGTATGAGATATGCAGAATCACATGACCCACTGTTGAAATGCAGCTGGCCCTGGGGTGGAATGAGTGCACAGCAATGATACAAACATTTAGAGCTGGATGTGAAGAACGTTTTTTTCAAATGAAACTGCAGGAAGGATTTAGAAAAGCCTCCACTGGAATTTGGCCAATACTTGGTGCAGTTTATGGCTGTGTCCAGTCGACAACAGCAGGGACTTGCTCACATTATAATGCAGGCCTGGGCTGTTTCCTGGCTGAGTGAACATCAGGAAAGAATTTTTAAAGGGGAACCAGTCCAAGGTTACCAGACTCCCTAGCTCACCTCACTGTTTCAGAGGTCAGCAAGGGAGCAACAATATGATGATGGGAAGGAAGAAACAGAGGAACCCCAAGAACTCTTTGCTTTCTAGAGGGATAGGACAAATTGGTTCTCAAAGGCAAGCATGCATCTATGGTCTTTCTAGGGCTGTGATTCTCAGAAAACTGCAGAAGTATATGCTGGATCAAATCTTTAGTTTTAATTTACCAAGTGTTCAGCAGACCCACAATAGAGAACTTGGAGTAACAGAACTATCCAGTCTTTCTCTGATGCTTTAGATGTGGAAACCCAGTATAATAGCAATGAGTATGTTTTGGGGAAGACATCTTCTTGTATAACAACAGCCATTGATCTCCTGCATCGTGCTGTAGAGAAGGCAGAGTCCACCTCTAAATGAAGAGAGCGTATATTTGGAATGTAAAAGTTTTTCAAAATTAGTAGTTTGGACAAATAGACAACGTAACTTAAAATACAAGCAGTAAAAGGAAAAAAAACTCTAATGCACAAACATAGAAATAGAAAACACAAAAGATATGAACCACCTAGAGAATATTAACATTGTATAATATTAATAATAGGTGGCACAGATACATGCCTAACTCCCAATGGGACCTAAATAGCTTTGAAGTTGTAGGCCTAAGTGTCTGCATCACAAGTATCATCATTCCAAGTGGCTGCTTCATTGGCAGACTCAGCTGAGAGGCCAAGTATGGAACTATTCTCTCCTCCTTTACAGGAAATCTCTTTAGATGTGATCAGGGACACATTTGTGAGTGAATTTACCCCCATGCAACTGTTAAATTTGTCCATAAGGAGTGAGATTTACAAGTTTCCAGTAAAGCAACTGGTTTAGCGCACTGTTGGAAATAAGATACTGGGCTAGATGGACAACGAGTCTGCTCTGGCATAGCAACCATATGCTTGTTCAGCCACTAATGACATACCTGTCATGAATGAAAACAGACGATTTCTTTCTCTAGCACTGGTGAAAGCTGTCGGCTTGACAACACTATACTACTATTATTAGAAAAGAAACATTGTTTACAATAGGGCAATGTAGAGATAACATACAAGAGATAACAATGGCAGCTCCCTTTTGAAGAATGCTGGTCTCATTTGAAAAAGCTGCCAACAATTTAGACAGCAGCTTGCTCTTTCAGCTGAAAACATAAGAAATGTAGCAGCACAAATGGGTGAACTACTTGACTTTCCAAAATATTTACAAGATAATTAATCTATACCACTTTTCCTTGTTTGATAGCAGGCTAGCTTACTGCTCCATTACATGCACTGATATCCCTACAGAAGACAGACATTTTCAAATGAGTGAGACCAAAAAAAAGTAATTTAATTTGTCTTGAACACATTCTTTGTATGTTGCCAAAAATGATTGTCCCTCTTTGTGTGCAACATTCCTCAGCACTGCAAGTACAGGCATGAAAACAGAATGTGAGGATGAGGAAAGGAAGTGTCGGACTCCAAGGAGGGTTGAGGGAAGAAGAGCTACTGTAGACATCCTGAATGACTGGGAGTAAAAAGAATTGCACTGGTATTCTTTAGGTTCATATGCTTTGAGAGCAGGGGTGGCCAACCTGTGGCTCTGGAGCCACATGCGGCTCTTCAGAAGACAATATGCAGCTCCCGCTAGGAGCCAATTCTGGGGGAAAAAAATGGTGGGTGCTCAGGAACCACTGGCAACCCTGCCCTCCCTTCCCCGTGTCTCCTGCCTGCTGTGATCAGCTGTTTTGCGGCCTTCAGGAGGCTCTGGGGGGGAAGGGTGGAGGAGTAAGTATCTGGCGTGCAGCCCCCCTCCCTCCCCTAGCGCCTCCCACCCACTACGATTAGCTGTTTTGCAGTGTTGCGGAGGCTCTGGGGGAGAGGGGAGGAGAGAGGACATGGTGCATAGCCTCACCCCTCCCTCCCCCAGTGCCGCCTCCTCCCTCCCTGTGCTTCCTGCCTGCTGCGATCAGCTGTTTTGCAATGTGCAGGAGGCTCGGCGTGGGGGAGGGGAGGAGCAAGGACAGCTCACTCGGGAGGAAAGAGGCAGGGCGGAGGTGGGGGTGTGGACTTGGGGGAAGGGGTTGAGTGGGGGTTGGGGCCTGGGACATAGCCAGGGGTCCAGCACAAGACACCATAAAGGGGCCTGATTTTCAGGGAGTGAGTGTTCAGCACTTTCTGAAAATCTAATTAAGCACCCAAAAATTGGGGCACCCAATATCACTTAGTCATTTGAACAAAATCGTCTCTTGGTTCCCTGCCCAAAAGAGTTTAATCTATATATGTAGCTGTGTGGATCTTTAAAATCACTAAAATAAGATCAACACATCCCTCATCTTTTCAGTGCTCTCTCTTGCCTCATTAGTACAGTATCATAAATGATTTCTCTTTAAAATCATCATAATAAAATGGTTAATTGGTCTTATCCTCCTTGAAAAACAAAACATATTTGAAATAAGGGCAGATCATTGTACAAAGCCCTGAATACCTGCACTGTTAAAGATGGTACAACATAAGATCTGCCTCTAAAAGTGCTATCAGTTTGTTTGTACTAAAATGTCCAGTAGAGGTACTACCATTCGGTCAACCTGAACAGTCTTTCTGCTTCGTTTCTTTATTCTCTAATTCCTTGTCCATTAGCAAATTATCTCTGCTTCATTTTACTTCCTGCCAAGAGGTAGTACTGTTCTCTTTATGTTACGAATTACACCTGTTAGGACACGCACACAACTGCTGCGAATTATACCTTGTAGGACACGCACACAAATGCTGCGAATTACACCTGATAGGACATGCAAACAAATGCTGCGAATTATACGTGATAGGACACGCACAGTTCGAATCTAGGCTGAGGCACAGAAACAAAGTTCACAACTGCAGAGTTCCCAAAAGACACTAAGTTTATTACGCTCGAGCGTGGTGCCCCCCTGCTAGCCAGGTGGGGACCCTGAATACAGATTATACAAAGGTTATATACTTTTTAGCAAAGCATGTTGCCCTCGTGCATTGGAAACCTTAGCCAATAAACAAACACTTGTCTTATCTACCACCTATCCCTGCTTGGTGCATTCCTCGTCCTATACCAGTATGTTAATTACACAGCATGGTCCTAAAGCCATGCATCAGTAACTTTTATTATCAGGATGGGAGGCCTCACATCAAGGCCAAGAGACAGGGAGTTAGAGACTAACAAAAACCAGATACTGGGAGTCAAGGCAGGCTGGAGACAAGGAGGAGGATTTTCACAGGGATTCAGTATTTAAGGATCACTCCTCCTGGTGTATGATGTGCTGGCATTTAAACAATGGTGGGCCCTAAACCAAAATGGAGTCACATGTGCTAACTTTTCCTTAACATTTAGTAGCCATCTTTAATGCTAATCTATAGAGTTGGCCAGCAGAGGGTCCTCAGATACCAGTGGAGCCAGCATTCTTTCCCTGGAGACTTTAGTATGCTTGCCCCATGATCCAGTTGGTCTCCAGTGACCTTGGGAATGATTGCCACAAGGTTCCTCTCATATAGGGGTGGCCAACCTGAGCCTGAGAGAGAGCCAGAATTTACCAATGTACATTGCCAAAGAGCCACAATAATATGTAATGATTTTTTATATATATATATACGCATGCACACATAATTATATAAGTTGATAATGTATATTTATTATACATTTATAATGTATAGTTAACTATAACAACTTAATTTTTTACTTAGTGGGACTTCTGGCAATCTTTGCTTTCAACCATTCCCTTGAAGTTTGGTTTGTGTTCATTTGTGCTCACATGCAGCAGTTTTTAAATGGCTGTCTGTCAAAATGGATCAGTGCTTGGATTTAATGTTTGAGTGTTGCGAAAACAGACTCACAAAGATAGGACTAGGCAAACATCGAGATTAATTTAGGGCTGCACTTCTGATGTTGGGGTATTTATCCTTTGGTACAGACTTCTAGAAAGTAAGGGTCCCCTCTGTCTTCTGAGCAGATTTCAGTCTGTCATCTTCCAAAAGTTCTATTATTTCCATTTAGGATGTTGCTTCATCAGTGACTAAAGGGGGCTTTAGACAATCGGCTTCAGCACTAAAAGGGTCAATCAGAAATCTGATCTGAGGTCTTTTCTGCTGTAAATCTTGGAATCTTTCCTCAAAACTGTCCTTAAGATCTTTAATCATGCTCACATACCTAATTGTGCTCCATTTTAGGGGTTCTGCTGCTTCTTCTTTTGATCTGGCTTGAAGTTGTGATATTGAGGGAAAGTGTGTCAGCTCTCCCTCAAGCATTTGTCTGTGAAACAACTGCAGTTTGTTCATGAACGCAAATACAGCTTGCACTAGATCAGACAGCAACCGGAATTTTCCTTGTAAGTCCATGTTTAGTTTATCCAAATGCAGCAGCATGTCTGCAAGAAATGCCAAGTCAAGAACCCATCCAGGATCTGTAAGCTCGGGGTGTATTCTGTGCTTCTCCTCCATAAACAATTTTACCGGTTCCAGAAGCTCAAAAAATGGGAAATAACTTTACCTCTCGAGAGTCATTGAACTTCACAGTGAAATGGCAAATCGTCAGGGGAGTCGTCGTCATACAGTTCTTCAATTAGATTTTCAAATTGTCTCTGATTATGAAATACATTCTCTCAAATGCACTCAATGTGCAAGACAGGTTTCATGACGTGATCAAATTTGAGATTTTTAGATACCAGTTGCTCCCGATGAATAATACAGTGAAATGTCCAAAATTCGGGAAAGCTCTCAGACTTACAAAGCTCTACTAATCCATTTGCAAATCCCCACATGGACGAAGCGCATCCATTGCAATGGCAGTGAGCTTCGTAAAGGCAAATGTCTTTTCACAACTACCAACATCAACGCTTCCTTTAGATCTCATCCATGAGTTCTGTCCTTTAGTGACATGATATCGAGGAGTTCTTCCCTTACAACACAGTCGTCAGACACAGTGTGGACAAATACCGATAATAAGGTTTATCCTATGTATGGCATGACTCATCCAAAGTGATGCTCAAATACTCACACTGCTGAAGTTGTGAGTGCAGTTGCAATTCGATGTCACTGTTCAGGTTGGAGATTCTGCATTCTATTGTGTGGCGTGAAAGCTGCAGGCCAGAAATTTTCTTCTCTAGATTCTCGTTCAATGGTGACAGGATTGAAACCACATCAGTGAGGCACATTTTTATAGGCTCTCCTTCAGAGTAGGGCTTTTTCACATAGGCTATGTGCCAGGCCACATAATAGGACGCTAACGTTACAGTCTGCGATCGGTTGGCAAATCTGGTGAAGAACTGGGCTTCTACAGCTGTTCTTTTTTTCAAAGTTTTCAGTTTCAAAGTGCAGAGTTCAGAACCTTGTGGGAATTCTTGATCCATAGGTGCATGGCTAGAAGTGAAATGACACTGCAAGTTTGAAGATTTGAACTGAGAGATACACGTCTGGCAAAGAAAACACATGGCCTTACTATTTACATTCAACGAAAAAGTACTTATTCTCCCACTCCTGTTGGAAGCCTCAATTTTCATCTGTGTATTTTCTTTTCTGTTTGCACTTGCCTTCCATTTTTAGATGGTATAAGAAAATTGTTGATTAAAAATTTCCACACCAGCTAGTCACCGTGTGCTTTATTCAAGGAGACACTGGTCATTAAAAAAAAAATCTTCATCTCTATTTTCATCTGTATGATAAAATGTCGTGCACATTTACAGTGCTGTGTAACAAGTACTACAGCCAGATATACCTCTGCCTATCACACAAGATTGTATTAGGCCACAAACATACTAAAATGCCTGGATTTGGGAGAGCATGAAAACTGATGTACACAATATTCCTGGTTATATAAGCAAATATGCAGATTACTAGATCAGACTAAGGAGGGGCAATTGCTTGCTAAAATCCAAAGACTTGGCCAACCCCCACTCCTTGCCACAAAAGTAAAGTAAAATTTAAGTGAACATACTCTAGTCCTTTTCATATGCTGAACAACCCATATGCTGAACAATCCTAGAAGAGAGGTACTGCATCCATCATCCAGCCCTCCATCTGGTACTCAGACTTCCCTGTAAGAGAAGCCTTATTGAAAGTGCTGCAGTCCCACTCTGGATTTGACTGCTTCAGCAGAAATTTCTATGATCCAAGAGCAGGAATTCAGCGACCCAGCACTTTCCTTCAATGGGAAGCTCCTTTTATCCATCTTTACATAGTCAACTCAAAGGTGTTTGTTTACAAGGTTGCTTCTAAACATGTTCATTATTAGGGAATGAAATAAATAAAGTTATTTGCCTCACAATTCTGCTTCCCTGATGATATCCACACTCCTTGGTTTAGTGCCTCTCACATTAGTCATTGGAAAATACCATTAGCTCTTAAGAGCCTGTAGGTAGGTCTGAGGCCTGTTCCTTACCGTGTATGCTCTAAACTCGAGTTCTTCCACTGCAGGAAGTTACTTTTTGACTGCAGGCAGTGAAGAAGCTCTCCAACCGTTCTAATCACCACAACTTTAGCTCCAACTGTAGTGACCCATGAGGGGCTAGACTTGCTTTTTCTGTTGAGTCCTAACTTCCACTCAGCCCTATTTTGTATACTGAGTGCAAAGAGACTCCAAGCCCTGTGGGATAGGGCAAGACTTTTCATATGGGTCAGCAGTAGCGAAGCCCAGTGGTCTTCTAGGTACATGGAATGCTGACTTGTGAAGAGTCCCCTCCAAATGAGGCATCTACCCAGGTAAGGCTCATGAGACATCCCCCCTTCCTCTGCAAATGATCCAGGTATTTTTCTCTAGGATCAATGCCTTTTCTAGCACCAAGTTTAGCTCCAGCACCGCACTCTTCAGGAGACAGTAGAGTACAGAGGACATTTTCCTGCAGATGCCTATGCACTGAGGAGCCCCCCACCCCACCCCCGATATGCTCTAATACCAAGGAAGACCAGCAAGCTCCACGATGCTGAGGAGATGCCAAGCACCCTCATTTAGCATAGCACTCAAGGGGAGTGGGCAGCAGGCTCTGGTGCTCTCTACTGGTGCAAATGTCTCATGTGGTAGCATGAGCTGAGGCTGCACCCCAGAGCTTGGGACTAATCTGTTCATCTGTCTCAACGCTAGTGAGGAAATGGTGAGAACCTCCATAGACAGTATCTTTAAAGATACATAGTTTAAGTCCCACTCGACAAGCTGTGATCCTGTGAGATCTTACAAGCTAAACAAGGCTGGATAGCAACTTGGAAAAAATCTGAGAAGTCACAGACAAGTTTTGTGATATGAAACCATATGAACACATCACCTGCTAAGAACTGTAGTGCTGTATTTGTGACCCTGGCTTCCAAAAGCAGCAAAGCACAGCTCTTCTTTACCAAGCAGATGGCTGACTGTTCCTGGTAACAGAAAATAAAACCCAAGCAGAGGCTTCTTAGCTAACAGCTTATAGTTCTGCACCTGGGCATGCTAAGAGGAAAGACAGCTTTGTTCAAAAACTTCTACTAATTTAAAATTCAAAGCCTAGGTTTTTTTGTACTCAGGGAAGGATCTCACTCCCTTAGGGACAACTCTCTTTAAATAGTAAATACAAACAAGGCCACTGGTAACGGTAGTGTGTGTCCTACAGATGTGTCTTGCCTCCCTCCGAAGAAATGAGAGAGGATACTGGGCTGTAACAAACAAACTTAATCTTGAACTCTGTAACATTAAAATGTCTCAGAATATTACATTCTATGAAAAAGGGGCAAGAATCAGCAACTGTCTTGAAGTTACAGCTCTGAGTCCCAGTCTCATTGTGTCAGGGTCAAGGTCCATGCAGCTGGGTGGGAATTTAGCAGGAGTCTCTAGTAGAGAGAGCCTCCTTGGGAATTTTGGGTTTATTTCTAGGTTTTCTGCAGCAGTTAGAACAAACTAGTAGGGTTTCTGGCCATTTTGCCTCCATGAAACTCAACAATCTCAAAGCACAAAACTAGAGATTTCACTGTCCACCACTCCCTGTTTTAGCTTCTTCTCAGAAATCTGCTTTTGGCTTCTATGGGCTCTAAAAGGCCTAGCTATAGGGTGACCAAATAGCAAGTGTGAAAAAGCAGGATGGGGTGGGGGGTAATAGTTTATATATAAGAAAAAGCACAGAATATCGGGAATGTCCCTTTAAAATCGAGACATCTAGTCATCCTACCTAGCTAGGTTCTCCTGCATTTGCTTCCCTCAACTCAGGAAGGGACTTCCAGATGGAAGTCTGAATATCTGGTCTGGAACTAGGAATTTACCCCTACAACCAATCCCTCTGGATCAGCGGGACTGCCCTTTATTTAAGGGGAAGGCTGAGATAGGGCACGTCAATCAAACAGCTACAAAGGGATACAGTCAAAGTAGAAATTGCATTTGTCTAAATTTCTTTCCTACCTTAGTTACAAGTATCACCCTGAGATTACTATAGTTAAGGAGCTCAGAGAAAAAGTTTCCTGCTCTTTCAATGTCTTTATTTGGTGCACCGGACAGCACTTTTTGTGTAATAATTTTACTGTTTCCCCAATACAATCAGTAAGCTTTTCCTGTGTGGGCGGGTCTTTCATATGACAACATAGGAAAGAATGTTAAAAAAAATGAAATGTGATTGCAAAACTACAAAAACTGACATGGGAGCTTAAAGCCAGGTATAGTTACTGAAGGAGCATTTAAACATTTCTTTGAAACTGCCCAGATTTCAAGCTGACAGTGCCCCTTTAAACAAGCTTTTTGCATTATATAAACACTATTTGCAAAGTGTTGTGCAAAGGGTGCTTGCAACACTTTTGCTCTCTACTAAACCAAAAGATAATACCATATGTGTCTTACCTTCTGAAGACAAATATTTTGCTGTTCTGTATACAAGACCTCCTAGTGCATTTGGGGGAACAAACTTAAAATAAAACCTACTTCAATCCAATTCGCACATGAATCTGGAATGACAGTGTAACCCTTCTGCCCGTCAGAGTTGGCAGCAACAAGGGCCGGGTTCAATATCTAGGGGATCCATTCCAATAACACAATGCAAACCGGCTTGAGCCCCCACCCAGTGACCTAAGACAAATATATACCACCCCTGCTGGGTGCCTCCAAGAGGCAATACTTCCCCTCTCGCAAGCACAGAGTCTGAGTGTAGCAAAAAGCCTTTTAATAACAGAGAGAAACAATGTGGCATTATGTTGGGGAAACGCCACCAACAGGATTCATAACACAACCCATGAGCAAAAAAAATCCACCCCAAGCAAATTGGGGCATGCCCTTTCCCTTTGGTTCTTGAGTCCAGCAACCCCAAATCACCCAAAGTCCCAAAAGTCCAATGACACAAAGGTCTCTGTCCCTGGTCAGGGCAGCCCCAGAGTTCGAAAGTTTATCTGCAGAGCTTTACCTCCCAACCTGGGTGGAGATGGGGGCGGGGGTAAGAGGCACCTTACATGATCTGAAGCTGACCACCCCACAGCTCCATAGGGCTCCGCTCCGCCAGCCGCCCCACGAACTTCTTCGCTCAGCTCTGCAGCCCACAAGCAACTCCCGCGGTCCCACGAACTGCTCCACCAGCAGCTCCTGCCGTCCTTTGAACTGCTCCACAATATATCTTCAGGCTCCCCCACTACTTAACACAACGCTCAGTGATTTCAGCCCTTAGTCAGTTCAGCTCTTTGGTGAATTCAGCTTGTAGTAGGGGAGCCTCAGTGCTGGTGCACTATTAGCCCAAAGCGAGCTCAGCAGCCTGTAACTAGACTTCTAATGAAATCAAAATTAGCTCTGATATTCCACAGTGGAGAGAGGAGGAAGTGCAATTAGCATGTAAGGCCCTCACCAAGAGGCCCATGCCACCAAGTATTAATACTTGTCCCCAGCCTCTCTCCATTCATACAGTTTTGGAACCCATGACCCTTGCCTAGCGAGTGCTACTTAGATGATGGTGAGTCCCTCCATCATAACAAAAGGCCAAGTACAGTTCCAAGCACAGTTCCCATAATCAGGGTAATAACAATTTATTCTTCCTGCCCCAATAACAGACACTGGGGATCCCACAGCAACCAAAGTGACCATTTGGGCAGCTATGGCCTCATTCTAGGTGGGGTGGGTGTGCCTATGTAAATGAGATCGGCCCCTGAAGTTCTTTTCCACAACTTGCCACACCTCACCACCAGATGTCAGGGTGGAGCTCATCCTGACACTGCTTACATCAGTTCTATACAATAGTTCTTATTACCTGGACAAAGAATACTTTAGAATACTACTATTTATTGGTTAGACCATTCAGAAAAAGTTATATAAACTGTATGAACATAACATACACTATATATATTATGTATTTTAGTCATAAAGGGTGAAATTCAGGGGTGACAAACAATGGTCTAACTTACACACTCAGAAATTGATGTGAGCTAGGAAATACCAAGGGGATGGAATTTTGAGGTTGTGACAGATAAAGCAACTAGCCAGATCTGTATGTATGAGGAAGCGAGAGAGGGCCTGCTTCTGTCCTCAGCCTCCCATTAGTTGCTTTCTACAACCCTCTCTTCCTACCTCAGCATTTATTACATGAACACATGCTTACACTGCCTCCTGCCCTTTCCCTATGGCTCCCTTATCTTCTACAAAGCTTCCTCCTCTACCTGTTTCCTTTGGAACTCTTCTCCCTCTCACATTTGGGCCTGTTCCAGGCATCAAAGGGGAGCATGGAAGAAGTCTGCCATTTTTAGACGACTTGATCATATCTATTCAAATCCCTCCCACAACACTTATATCACAGCTTTTCCATAATTCCCCCCTGTGACGGTTTATGCCCTTAGGGTCAGGGCAGCGTGGCCTAACCGCCAGAGTCTATCAAGTAGCCCTTAGGTGCGGGGCAGTGGGGCCTAGTGGCCAGAGTCTATGGGGGTGGGATGCCCACCAAGGGGTGTGGCAGCCCCGGTAAGGGGGTCCAGGCCCACCCGACTCCACCATGCCCCGACCCAGGGCCCTAACGGTGGCATAGCAACTTGCCACTGACTCAGCGGGGGGGTCCTACCAAATCACGCTGAGGTTTCCTGGGTGGGAGGCACCATTCCGTCACCTTCCCTGGGTCACTTCCTACCAGGGTCTGCACTGGGGTCTCCCATGAGATTTCGGATTCTCTGCGGTCAGCTGGGCCTGTCACCTCCTGTGGCTCCTCCAGTCACCAGAGTTCAAGCAGACCTGGGGAGGCTCTGATTCCTGGTGTAGTCAGGTGCTGTGGCTGGCCCTTTATACTGGCTTCCCTTTATACTGCTAGAGCATTTGGAGCATGCCCAGTCCCGCCGGGGAGGTGGGACTTCCACTGTCAATAATATGGGCTTAACCCTGTCTGGGCTAGTGCAATGTAAGCAGACTCCATCACACCCCCAAAGAAAGAAACTGAAATTAATAAAGAGTTAAGTATTTATAAAGTGGGACTTACAAGAAATATGCAAAACAAAACAGCTTCTATTGATCTGTTTTCCATGCAGATCAATACATTCATACATTCCCACAGGAAGAGCAATCCATCCCAGTCCTTATTGCTCTCGCCACGCAGATGTGCTATTGTTTTTGTTGTATTTTCAATCCAGTTTAGATTGTAAAAATCACAGAAGCTCTCTTCTTTCTTTAGCGCAGAGTCTCTCTTCTTTCATTCCTGTGCTAGAACTATGTTCTAGCTACAGTTGCCTCCAAGGGAGCCATCTGCTAGCTAAGAATAGCCAGACTGCAGTGCACTACAATTAGGTCTCATGGACTCATAGACTTTAAAGTCAGAAGGGACTATTATGATCATGTAGTCTGACCTCCTGCACAACACAGGCCATAGAATCTCACCTACCCACTCCTGTAACAAACCCCTGACCTATGTCTGAGCTATTGAAGTCCTCAACTCAAGGTTTAAAGACTTCAAGGTGCAGAGAATCCTGCAGCAAGTGACGCATGCCCCACGCTGCAGAGGAAGGCAAAAAACTTGCAGGGCCTCTGCCAATCTGCCCTGGAAGAAAATTCCTTCCCGACTCCAAATATGGCAATCAGCTAAACCCTGAGCACGTGGGCAAGACTTACCAGCAAGATGACATCACACTGGGAGGGACTGCAAGCCCTTTGGAGGACAGGATTAGAATTCAAAATGATCTTGACAAATTGAAGAATTAGTCTGAAATCAATAAGATGAAACTCAGCAAAGACAAGTGCAAAGTACTGCATTTAGGAAGGAAAAAAAATACAAAATGGAGACTACTACTGCCCAGCTAGTTACTACAGAAAAGGATCTGGGGGTTATAGAGTAGCACAAACTGAATGAGTCAACATTGTGATGCTGTTGCATACAAGGCAAATGTCATTCAGGGATGTATTAACTGGAGTATTGTATGTAAGTCACAGGAGATAAATGTTCTGCTGTACTTGGCACTGGTGAGGCCTCAGCTGGATTATTGTGTCCAGTGTGTATGAAAGTGTATTCTCTTTATCATGAAAGTGTTAAATAATTGCACTCAAAAACAAAATAATGAAAATCTTTATTAAAGTCCACTTAGTCCACTTAAAGTCCACTCAGTCCTACTTCTTGTTCAGCCAATTGCTAAGACAAACAAGTTTGTTTACATTTATGGGAGATAATGCTGCCCACTTATTATTTGCAATGTCACCTGAAAGTGAGAACAGGCGTTTGCATGGCACTTTTGTAGCTGGCATTGCAAGGTATTTATGTGCCAGATATGCTAAACATTTGTATGCCCTTCATGCTTCGGCCACCATTCCAGAAGACATGCTTCCATGCTGATGACACTCATTAAAAAAATAATGCATTAATTAAATTTGTGACTGAACTACTTGGGGGAGAGTTGTATGTCTCCTGCTCTGTTTTACCTGCATTCTGACATATATTTCATGTTATAGCAGTCTTGGATGATGACACAGCACATCTTCATTTTAAGAACACTTTCACTGCAGATTTGACAACATGCAAAGAAGTTACCAATGTGAAATTTCTAAAGATACAGCACTCAACCCAAGGTTTAGGAATCTGAAGCGCCTTCCAAAATTTGAGAGGGATGAGGTGTGGAGCATGCTTTCAGAAGTCTTAAAAGAGCAACACTCTGATGTGGAAACTACAGAACCTGAACCACCAAAAAGAAAATCAACTGTCTGCTGGTGGCATCTGACTCAAATGATGAAAATGAACATGCATCAGTTCGTACTGCTTTGGATCATTATTGAGGAAAACCTGTCATCAGCATGGACACATGTCCTCTGGACTGGGGGTTGAAGCATGAAGGGACATATGAATCTTTATTGCATCTGGCATGTAAATATCTTGCGAAGCTGGATACATCAGTGCCATGCGAACGCCTGTTCTGACTTTCAGGTGACACTGTAAACAAGAAGCAGGCATTATCTCCCACAAATGTGAACACACTTGTTTCTCTGAGTGATTGGCTGAACAAGAAATAGGACTGAGTGGACTTGTAGGCGCTACAGTTTTACATTGTTTTGTTTTTGAATGAAGGTATTTTTGTACATAATTCTGCATTTGTAAATTCAACTTTCATGATTAAGAGATTGCACTACAGTACTTCTAATGGGGGAATTGAAAAATACAATATTTTTTTTTACAGTGCAAATATTTGTAATAAAAAATAAATATAAAGTGAGCACTGTACACTTTGTATTCTGTGTTGTAACTGAAATCAATATATTTGAAAATGTAGAAAACATCCAAAAAAATTTAAATAAAAGGTATTCTATTATTGTTTAACAGCACAATTAATCGCACGATTAATATTTTTAATCACACGATTAATCGTGATTAATTTTTTTAATCACTTGAAAACCCTAGTTCTTGACAAATCTATGTTGGCTGTTACTTATCACCTTATTATCCTCTACATTTGAACAAACTGATTGTTTAATAATTTGTTCCAGTAACTTTCTGATGATGTTCAGCTGATTGGTCTATAATTCCCAAGGTCCTCCTTTTTTCCCCTTGTTGAAAATAGGTACTATTTCTTCTCCAGTCCTATGGGACTTTACCCATTCTCTATCAGTTCTCGCAGATAATCACTAATGGTTCAGAGATTGCTTTGGTTTTATACATGTATTATGGTGAAGTCAGATATCTACCTACTCCTTTTATTCATACACAGCAGAAAGTATTTATTCAGTCATATTTTTATCTGAACAAGCAACAATTATATTGGAAATAAACCAAGAAATACTTGTCATCAGCGGAAATCGGTGTAGTTTGCCAATATATTAATACTGCATGAACAAGTATTAGGTAAAGCTTTAACTCAAACCTTTATGACACATAACAGCACTCTAGAGAGATAAGCAGCCCCTTATGGGACTCATCAACAGCAGTAATAAGAGGGCATCCATCCCTTTATAAAATAGCTTAACTTGGTCCACTCACAAGAGTTTCAGAATAAATTGGCTGCTGAAGAAAAGAACATAAAGGAAGTTGGCAACCTAAAATATTTAAAGAGCTCAGGACCCTCAGAGGACCAATGCAGGCTGCTGGAGTGGAACTGACTGAGCAGTATCTAAAATTGAACAGGTGCCTGTCGGCCTTGATATGAGAAATTGGACATGGATGAGGCCTCATTTCTTGGGAGCCACAATTAGGGAGGTAAATGGAGCAGCATGCTGGAAACAGAATGCCTGTACTAGCTAAGATAAGGGTTCCCTTTACAAAGATAAGGGTTGTCCTTTACAATGGACAAGGTAACAATGGATAAAATAAGCCTGGAATGTAAGACAAGGTAATGAGTAAGTCATGCATGGATAGTGCATGGACAGAGCATGCTCTACAGGGATGGGTTCTTATAAAGTGACCAAGCGAATCCCAGTACTTGTGATACAATGTATAGGAAATGCAATGTAATGTGTAAATGTATATAAATGAAGAGGTTTGCTGTGTAACTTTGGATGTGTGGTATGTCCTGGACCCACTCCCTACACTTGAGCCTCATCAACTCAAGTATAGTTTGACTCTATGCCAATAAAGAAACCTCAGTGACAAGTTTGGAGTTGAGCTGAGTTTTTGGGAACCAAATGGAAAAGGTCTCAGAGGTTACTGAGTGGATAAGGTCTCAGAAGCCACCGCAACAGCCTTTTTATGAAAAAATAAAGTGGACAACTATTTGGCATAGCAACTTAGAGGGGAAAAAAATCCTTCAAGAACCATCAAACCTGAGGGTGGATCCCTGACTCAGGAGCAAATCACTTGAACTGAGATTAGGGAATCAGACCTTTCTATGTATTTCTTCAGAGAACACATAGTTGAAGTCTTTTTAGGTACAGGTACATATATCCTATGGCTATAATTGTGAGAGCAACCCTTTTTTAAAACTACTCCCAATGCCCCTTTTCTGAGCCAAGTTCAGTGCAGGCAGAACTAGACAACTCTCATTGACTGCAGTGGGAATTGTGCTTGCTCACAGTGGGTTGAATTTTATCCTGGATGTCTTACTGAACTAAATCTTACAATATGATTGTACAAACACAGCTTTATTTGAAAGATATTATTATATATTATAGTAAGCCCTCAGAAAAGTAAGAGTACGACAGAGTACAGAAGCACCCTGGCTGATGACTAGCCATTGAGGACTTTTAATGATGAAACAATTCCAATCATCTCTGCTTTTTCCCTAGGTAGTGCTTAGGCAATCCACTCAGTACCTTCCATCTAAACCCATGCTAGTAGCAGACCAATCAATACTGATTTGGTGTTATGCCAACAATGTTTATTCTAACACTGTCTCAAAAGCTCCAAATTCAATGCAAGGGGTTCACCATATCTGAATATAGCTCATACTGTACATAGGTGTTTTAAATCATATTATTATATTTTATAACAGTCCCATCAGCGAGGTGAAATAAAATTATTTGTTCTTTTCTCCAGAAGGATTAATGATATGCTTCCTTTTCTACTGCACTGGAAAGCTTAGAATCTCTAAGATCATATGTAAGCATTTCACAGAGCCCTGGAGAGGGCTTTTAGATGGTAGGTGAAAACATACATGTTGGTCCCTGAACCTTCCTTTCTTGCAGTCATTAGCCTTGTGTCAAAATACAGTCCTTATTCCCAATCCCTGAAACATTGTCACTCAGATGAAAAACTGTGTGTTTTTCCGTGACATCACTGTTCTACCGTTACTTTGATTGCTGCTTGTTACTAGCCTTATGTTCCAATGCATAAATCACTGGTTCTGCTCCAGGTTTTCTCTTCTTTTTGAATGTGCACAGTGATTGTCTTTGGAATTGATTCAAACCAATTAACTCAAATATTTTTTGCTAGTGCCTGATATTTAAGCTGAGCTGGGCATGTGGGTCTGGATTCAGGGCTAAAACAAAATGCCTTATTTATCAGTTTGTCATTTGTTATATTTGTCATAGTAGATTACAGAAAGTGCTATATGTACAGAATTATGCATGTGCTACTCAGCTGTCTAATATGGAGGATAGATTGGACATGTTGTGGTTCTATGCAATAATTTATATTCAATACAAACCAGAGATGTACCCAAGCCAAAACCCTAGATCTAAACCATCTTGAACTCCGGAGAAATCTGGATCTGAATTAGAACTTCACAGCTGGTCACTATAATGAGTTGAACCAAAGTTCCAGATCTGAGCATTCTCAAGCTCTGGGGAAACTTAGATCAGGATTTGAATCTCAAACTGGGGACCTTACATATTGAATAATACCTCTTTGCCTCAGTTTCCCCACCTAGAAAATACATACTTTAATCACAGATGTGTTGTGAGGTTCATTAATTCAGGGCTTCCTAATCATTTTCATAAAGTGGACTATCTGTTAGTAGTGAGGCTATTCTCATGAGCCACCTTCTCTTATGGCCTTTCAATCAAACTTAGATTTGGAATTGTACATTAACTGCTGAAATTTGTATGAATTCTGTTAATGTCAATAAATATTAGAGTGGAGTGACTTTCACCATCTGGAAAAAAAAATTATCCCTTCTTACTACTCCTATGTATTTTTCTCCTCCTGTCTGTCCATGCTTTCATTCCTTTCTTCTTCCCCTTCCACTCAAAATCAGATGATCTCTCAAAGTCAATGGTCAGCCCACATGTACAATCAAGCTCCCTCCTTAGGCAAAATCAGTCCTTCTTATCGCCCAATTCAAAATCAATTCAAACCCACCCATCCACCTGAGCACATTTATAACTGATATCTCTACAATCGAAATCAATTCCTGTCCCCAATCAAATTTTTTCAAAAATCAGCTTCACAAATGGATTTCATCAGTCTCCACAATCAAAAGCAATTGCCTGCCCATTCAGCTAAACTCTTCTCCCACCATATATTAAATTCCACTGACACTTGGCAAATTCAGGAAGTAACTGGTACTAAAACAAAAACTGAACTTTATGGATGTTAGCTTTTTCATCCTAAAGTTGTTGTTTTTTTTAATCTGTCCTTTATTTTTTCCTGGATGAGGCCTTATAGTGTAAGGACTGGATCCTTTCTGTTCGTTTGTGGGGACTACCAGTCTGACAGAGATTGGTCTGTAGCAGCTGGAAGGGATCTGCAACCTTCTACCACCTTCTGGAGCAGGGAGACCTAAATAAGGTCAGCCTGGGTTGCTCAGGTCAGAGAATGACTGGTGGGAACAGAAGATGCTGGGGGCAGCTGTTACAGCTGATAGTCTCCACAAAAAAATGTGAAGTGGGATGTTGCGAGACTCCTAAAAGTTGATCTTTATAATAAAAAGGGGACATCTGAGAAATTAAAAGGAAACAAATTTAAAACTAATAAAAAGCAATACACAATCTGTGAAACTCACTGCCACAAGGTATCACTGAGCTCAAGTGCTTAATAAGATTTTTAAAAAGTTGTGCATTTATACGAATAATGAATGAGAAGATCCCCAATTAGTTTAGTCCACATAAAATTTCATAAGGGATACAAACCTTCACAATTCAGGGCATAAATCAACCACCAACCTGAAATTAGGAAGTAACTTCCTCTACAGGCGTGTCATTACATAATTTTTCATTATGGGTTTTTTGGCAATTTCCTCTGAAGTATCTGGTAACGGCTATTGTCAGATCACTGGTCGATCTGGTATCGCATTTCATATGAGTAATATGATTTATTAATTGTTTTTTGTGATTTATGTTTACTCATATTTATTTATTGGACCCTATTCTCTATTATTGCAACTCTTTCCCCTTTCATCATGATGACCTTAGTGAAGTTTACTCTTTTCTATCCTATCATAAACCCTCCTGAACTTTAAACAACTTTGCATTTTCCAGGAAACTAAGGGTATGCCTACACTACAAAATTAGGTCAATCTTATAGAAGTCAATTTTTAGAAATCGATTTTACACAGTTGATTGTGTATGTCCACACTAAGCGCATTAAGTCGGTGGAGTTTGTCCACAGTACCGTGGCTCGCGTCGACTTTTGGAGCGTTGCACTGTGGGTAGCTATCCCACAGTTCCTGCAGTCTCCGCTGCCCATTGGAATTCTGGGTTGAGCTTCCAATGCCTGATGGGGCAAAAACATTGTCACGGGTGGTTTTGGGTACATGTTGTCAGTCGCCCCTCCCTCTATGAAAGCAACGGCAGACAATTGTTTCGCACCTTTTTTCCATGCAGACACCATACTGCTGTCAGCAGACGGTGCAGTAGGACTGCTAACCATCGTCGTCATCTACCGCTTCCGCTGCAACTCTTCTCTCCTGCTCTCCTGGTGCCATGAATCCACCTCTCAGGTCCTCTCGTCGTTCTGTATAAACATCTATTCTCGTGGCATCTGTCGTCATCCTCCGCTTCCGCTGCAACTCTGCTCTCCTGCAGACGCCATACCACAGCAAGCATGGAGCCCGCTCAGCTCATCACTATTGTTGTGAGCATTGCAAACACCTCACGCATTATCTTGCAGTATGTGCAGAACCTGCAAAAGCAGGCGAGGAGGTGACAATAGCGTGATCACAGTAGTGATGAGGACATGGACACAGACTTCTCTCAAAGCCCGGGCCATCATGGTGGTAATGGGGCAGGTTCATGCCATGGAACGTCGATTCTGGGCCCGGGAAACAAGCATAGACTGGTGGGATCGCATAGTGTTGCAGATCTGGGATGATTCCCAGTGGCTGCAAAACTTTCACATGCGTAAGGGCACTTTCATGGAGCTTTGTGACTTGCTTTCCCCTTCCCTGAAGCACAAGAATACCAAGATGAGAGCAGCCCTCACAGTTGAGAAGCGAGTGGCGATAGCCCTCTGGAAGTTTGCAACACCAGACAGCTACCTGTCAGTTGGGAATCAATTTGGAGTGGGTAAATCTACTATGGGGGCTGCTGTGATCCAAGTACCCAAGGCAATCACTGAGCTGCTGCTATCAAGGGCAGTGACTCTTGGAAATGTGCAGGTCATAGTGGATGGCTTTGCTGCAACGGGGTTCCCTAACTGTGGTGGGGCGATAGATGGAACGCATATCCCTATCTTGGGACCGGACCACCTTGGCAGCCGGTACGTAAACCACAAGGCGTACTTTTCAGTGGTGCTGCAAGCAATGGTGGGTCACAAGGGATGTTTCACCAACATCAACGTGGGATGGCCGGGAAAGGTGCATGACACTCGCATTTTCAGGAACTCTGGTCTGTTTGAACAGCTGCAGGAAGGAACTTACTTCCCAGACCAGAAAATTACCATTGGGGATGTTGAAATGCCTTTAGTTATCCTTGGGGACCCAGCCTATCCCTTAATGCCATGGCTCATGAAGCCATACACAGGCACCCTAGACAGTAGTAAGAAGCAGTTCAACTATAGGCTGAGCAAGTGCATTTGGACATTTAAAAGCTCGCTGGCACAGTTTACTGACTAGGTTAGACCTCAGCGAAACCAATATTCCCATTGTTATTCCTGGTTGCTGTGTGCTCCACAATATCTGTGAGAGTAAGGGGGAGACGTTTATGGCGGGGTGGGAGGTTGAGTCAAATAGCCTGGCAGCCGATTACGCACAGCCAGACACCAGGGCGATTAGAAGAGCACAGCTGGGTGCCCTGCGCATCAGAGAAGCTTTGAAAACCAGTTTCATGACTGGCCAGGCTATGGTGTGACAGTTCTGTTTGTTTCTCCTTGATGAAAACCTGCCTCCTTGGTTGACTCTACTTCCCTGTAAGCCAACCGACCTCCCCCCTTCGATCACCGCTTTCAGAGGCAATAAAGTCATTATTGTTTCAAAATCATGCATTCTTTATTAATTCATCACACAAATAGGGGGAAAACTCAAAAGGTAGCCCAGGAGGGGTGGGTGAGGAGGGAAGCACCGGGTGAGGTGGTGGATGAGGGGAGGAGGGAAGGTCAAGGCCACTCTACAGTTCAAAACTTATTGAATGCCAGCCTTCTGTTGCTTGGGCAGTCCTCTGGGGTGGAGTGGCTGGGTGCCCGTAGCCTCCCCCCCCCCGGCGTTCTTGGGCATCTGGATGAGGAGGTTATGGAACTTGGGGAGGAGGACAGGCGGTTATACAGGGGCTGCAGCAACGGTGTGTGCTCCTGCTGCCTTTCCTGAAGCTCCACCAGACGCCTGAGCATGTCAGTTTGCTCCCCCATTAGACTCAGCATTGCATCCTGCCTCCTTTCATCGTGCTCCTCCCTCCTCTCATCGCGTTCATTTAATGCTTTCCTGGTCTCTGCCATTGTTTGCCTCCACGCATTCTGCGGAGCTCTTTCAGTGCGGGAGGACTGCATGAGCTCTGAGAACATTTCATCACGAGTGCATTTTTTTCGCCTTCTACTCTGTGCTAGCCTCTGGGACGGAGATGATAGGGGGAGCATAGAAACATTTGCAGCTGTGGGAGAAAAAAAAGGGAGAGTAGTATTTAAAAAGATACATTTTAGAGAACAAAGGGAAGACTATTTCACACTGAATCAAGCGATTCACATTACATAGCACATGTGCTTTTGGTACAAGGTCGCATTTTACCTCTTTATATTGAGTGCCTGCCAGTTTGGTATGAGACATCACACATGCTCGGCTGGGCAACAGAATTCAGCTTGCAGGTAGCCATGGTAAGGCAAAGGGTTTTGGCTTCTTCAACCTTCATAACATGTGGGAACGGTTTCAAACAGCAGCCCCCTCCTTTCCCATACCAAGCAAAGCCCGTTGGGTTGGCCATTTAAAAGGAGCGGCTGTGGTTTTAGGGTGAATGTGCAGCACAACCCAACCTCACCGCCCCCATTCTCTGGGATGATCGCTTCACACACACACCGCGTGGCTAGTATCACGGAAGATCCCTGTCAGCCAAATGCAAACAGCTCAGCATGAACAGGCCTCCCTGCACAGCCTGGCTAACAGCGGGGATGATTTCTTTTCAGCCAAAGGCAAAGCCCAGGAGGAACGGGCACCTCTGAATGTCCCCTTAAACAAATTTCCCGTGTTTGAACCAGGTGACCATGAAGGATATCAATGAATTCCTGAGGCTAACACAAAGAGATAAAGAATGGATGTTGCTTGAATGCCACCAAAGCCCAGGCCCATTCGCTGCAATACTTTGTTCTGCAATGATTCCAGACTACATGCTACTGGCTTGGCATGGTAAAAGTGTCCTACCATGGAGGACGGAATAAGGCTGATCTCCCCAGAAACCTTCTGAAACGGCTTTTAGAGTACCTCCAGGAGAGCTTCATGGAGATGTCCCTGGAGGATTTCTGCTCCATCTCAGACACGTTAACAGCCTTTTCCAGTAGCTATACTGGCCACAAACGCATCCCAAGTCTTCAGGGCAAATTAATCATAAACATGCTTGCTTTTAAACCCTGTATTATATTTACAAAGGTACACTCACCAGAGGTGCCTTCTCCGGCTTCATGGTCCAGGAGCCTGCCTTGGAAGGGTTAGGAGGGTAGTGGCTCCAGGGTGATGAAGAGTTCCTGGCTGCAAGGGATAAGGGATTCTCCGCTTGCCTGCTGTGCACTATCCTCAACCTCCTCCTCTTCCTCATCCACAAAATCCTCCTCCCTGTTGCGTGAGACTCCCCCCATGCAGGTGTCCACGGACAGTGGTGCAGTAATGGTAGGGGAGATCCCTAGAATTGCATTCAGCTCATCATAGAAGCAGCATGTATGGGGCTCTGACCTGGAGCAACCATTTGCATCCTTTGTTTTTTGGTAGGCTTGCCTCAGCTCCTTAACTTTCATGTGGCACTGCTGTGTGTCCCTGTTGTAGCCTCTGTCCATCATGCCCTTGGAGATTTTGGTAAATATATTGGCATTTCATCTTTTGGAACGGAGTTCTGCCTGCACGGATTCTTCTCCCCATACAGCAATCAGATCCAGTGTCTCCTGTTCGCTCCATGCTGGAGCTTGTTTGCGATTCTGGGACTGCATGGTCACCTGTGCTGATGAGCTCTGCATGGTCACCTGTGCTGATCAGCTCGCCACACTGGCCAAACAGGAAATGAAATTCAAAAGTTCCCGGGGCTTTTCCTGTCTACTTGGCCAGTGCATCTGAGTTGACAGTGTCTCCAGAGCAGTCACAATGGATCACTCTGGGATAGCTCCCGGAGGCCAATATCGGGGGAGGAATTGCGTCCACACTACCCCAAATTCGACCCAGCGAGGTCGATTTTAGCACTACTCCCCTCTCCGGGGAGGAGTACAGAAATCGATTTTAAGAGCCCTTTAAGTCAACAAAACAGGCTTGGTTGTGTGGATGGGTGAAGGGTTAAATCGACCTAACGCTGCTAAATTCGACCTAAACTCGTAGTGTAGACCAGGCTAAGTTTGCAGAGTAAAAACTGCTATGTTAACTGAAGGAAACAGCTCAGATTTTCAACAGAGGTTAGTGATTTTAAGTGTGCACATTAAACTACTTTGAGATACTTATTTGTTTAGTTGCAGGGCCCCCAAATGTGTCTGCTTTCAGCAACCAGCCTGCTACAGGCCTGCTTGTTCAATTCACAATATGTTCACTAATGTCCAATTCAGTACAGTACAACATCAGGAAAACAATTACCACTTCACGTTCCCATGAGCCTGCTTTTGTCACGCAATATATCTTCAACTTCCATCATTGACAGGCAGTTTGTAACCCAAGAAAATACATCATAAATAGTCACTTTAGTAAACCAGGGCACATTTACTTAGTAAATGTAATATCAGTTTTCAAAAGAAAGCAAAAAGAACAATGCTGACCATTAGGGTCATAAGAAGTCTAACTTCTACACCTGGTAAAATAATACAGCTATCATTGAGAGATAATCACTCAACACCTTGATGATAGTGGAAGCATGAGCAATAAGCACTATGAATTTATGAAGAATAAATCTTGTCACACAAACTTGTTTGCTCTTTTTTGACAGATTTATAAACATGATGGATGAAGGGAAGGCTGTAGATGTAATATACTAGGGTTTTGGAAAGGATTCACACTATTTCTCATGAAAACTGGCTTTACAGGAATACTATAACTGCCCCCACTGCAGGGTGTTGCAGTGGTACACCGGTCCCCTAAATGTCTGGCAGTGTGCTCCATGTCCCAGAGGCAAACGCTGTACGTGCATTAAGCACTAGGCTCTAGCCCGCCATGGGTCAACATTAACATTGGTCAGAGTCTGGGGAAGTAACAGGATTATTTTACTGGAGTTGACAGAAATAAATGGGCCAATTATTGTAGACACGTTAATCAACCCAGTGGTAGCTAACCCAGTCCTTGGCGCAACCCAGTAGTGGGGTATAGAAGTAACCAGTGGGTCCTGCAAACGACACATGGAATTGTGTCATGTATCCTACTTCCAAGTATCCTCCTGCTGCTACTAATAGTGCTCTGCCAGCAAACTATTTCGCTGCCCGCAAGCCAGCCTTCCTTACACTGTCAACTCCCAGACTGCTGCTTCTGTTTACACATGGCCTCGCTCTCTCTCTGGCCTTGTCTACACTACGGGGGGTAAGTCGACCTAAATTACGCAACTCCAGCTATGTGAATAATGTAGCTGGAGTCAATGTAACTTAGGTCGACTCATTGCAGTGTCTACGCGGCATTGGGTCAACGGGAGACACTCTTCTATCAACTAGACTCTTCACTAGATCCACTAAATCGACCACCAGTGCATCGATCCCCACAGCATCGATCCCCATAAGTGTAGACATGCCCTCTCTCTCTCTCTGACTGGCCCCTCTGAGCTCAGGAGGCTGTTACTTCCTTTTCCTATACTCTCTAAAGGCAGTATATTGAATGGAGTAACATAGTGCCATCTAATGGCTAGATCCCTAGTTCTGCCAGCGTAGGGGAGAGATACCCAGTAATGAACTAGCACTGCAGGTTCATTACAACTCCCTAATATACATTGAAAACTGGCTGAAAGACTGTAAACAAATGCACTGAGTTAGGAGAGGTATTTAATAGGGTACTGCAGGATTTGGTGGCAGGTCTGTTTGTTTGTTTGTTAACATCTTCATCAATAATCTGGAAGGGGGAGTAAATTGCATCAGGTCACTGACCTTTATAGATAACAGTAAATTGCAAAGAGCTGCAAATGATAGTGAGGACAGAGAAATTTTAAATGGGATTTAAAGAGTTTACTAAAATATACAGAAAATAACAAAATGAGAGTTAATATAGAATTATGCAAATTGATAAATCTAAAGACTAATAATCCAAAGCAGTTAGTTAATGCAAGGGAGTAACCTGGAAAGCAGTAATGCCAAAAGAGACCTAGGCGTGAAAGAGACAGCAGGCCAGACATGAGTTTGCAATATGATATGGCTGGGGGAAAAGGCCAAAGCAGTTTAGCTCTGTATATGGAAAGGTATCACAGCATGGAGTAGGAAGGTCAAAATCCTTTTCTTTGTGACCCTGGATTTAAGCATTCAACTGTGGTCACCATATTTTCAGAAGGACATTGACAAATGGAAGGAAATTCAAAGAGCCAAAAAAATAATCAGCAGGCTGGATGGATTGATTTATAAGGAAAATGTTAAAAAGTTAAATTCATATAACTACCCATTTACATATAGACCTTTCCCCTTTCTTAGCCCAGGCTCTGAGAATAAGAGAGTGGGCACCCAAGGGACTTACATTCTGCTCACTGAAAAGGAAGACACCTTTGCTTATTCCTTGTGCCAAAACATAGTCTTTACTCACGCTTATGTTTGAGCAAAATATCCTTGCACTCCTTGCTGAGCACTACACAGGAATTTGCAGGGTCCAAGCCAATAACTGTCTACAGATATTTCACGGGTGTGTAAACCAGGCATCAAGTGGAATTATTTAGGATGGGACTAGGGGATGTAAATTAGAAGTAAACAGTTAAATTAAAAGTAAAATTCAGATTGAATATCAAGAGAAATTTCCTGACAGTGAGATCCTTTATAGGCTGTGGAACAAGGGAAGCAGATAAAACCCCATCACTTTAGACGCAGAAAACTAGACTAGACAAAACATTAGGGGAAAAGCACAGACATGGAGATGGCTGGGCCTGGATGACTTAACAGGGATTTTTTTTTTTATCTCTGACTGATTATTGATACCCCTGTACAGGATACAGAGGTATCAATAATCAGGGGGTTGCAATACACTTTAAACATGCTGATCAATGCTTGGGTAGCAGAACAGTTAAAATACATTAGAGGGAGGTGTAATGACCGGGGCCTGGGCACTCAGAACAGAGGGTCAAAACCAGGGATAGGGATAGCTCAGTGGTTTGAGCACTGGCCTGCTAAACCCAGGGTTGTGAGTTCAATCCTTGAGGGGGCCATTTCAGAATCTGGGGTAAGAGTTGGGGATTGGTCCTGCTTTGCACAGGGGGTTGGACTAGATGACCTCCTGAGGTCCCTTCCAACCCTGATATTCCAGGATTCCTTGAGACAAAGCCAGCATCAGGTTCCAAGCCGAAGGTCAGAGCCAGAAGGAGGGGGAGAAGAATCAGGTGCCAAGCCAGGGACAACATCAAGTACTAAACCAGGGGTCAGAGCCAGAGACAAAGTCAGGGGTAAGGTGAAGAAGCAGGGGCCTGGAGGAGGGAAGGACAGCAAAGACTGGGAGTAGACAGGAGTATGGAATGAGAGGACAGGAACCAGGAGCAGGCAGGGAAGGAAGTCTCAGGAGTCTGGGAAGCAAGAGGGGTCCATACTAGCAGTCAGCCAAAGATTCCTCTAGCTGCTCAGACAACTTCCTGTTGTTACTTCCTGGTTTACTTCCTGTAGTACTCCTTAGCCAATTGGGAGTCTGAATGGTTCCCCCAGTTGGGAGCTTTGGAGGCGGGGCCCTCTGAAAGCTAAATGTTACTCAGGTGAGCTGTTGGGTGGCAGTCATGGCCCAAGTGCTACCTGAGGACCTGTGGATCTGGGTTCAAGGCCTGTGAGCCCTCACAGGAGGAGGGATAGACATATGTTGTATTCCCACACCATGAAGACACCAGAAGGAAATTCTCATAAATGAAGAGCTGCTGGTCATGTTAGCAGCCATACCCCCAGCGCCTCCACCCTCGCCAGCAGCCCTGCTGATCAACTTCTCCCCCTCCTGCCTGCTGCAGATCAGCTGTTCCGCAGCATGCAGGAGGCGCTGGAAGGGAGGAGGAGAAGTGGGGACGGGGAGAGGGTGGGGAAGAGATGTGGTGGGAATAGGTGGGGCAGGGGGCTTGGAGGAAGGGGTGGACTGAGGGCGGAGCTTGTCAAGCACCCTCCCAGGTAGAGAGGAAGTTGGAGCCTATGGCAGCCATATCCTCTTCTTTCTCCTAATAGGTCAAATAAGAAACAGCATGGGTTTTCCTGCTTGTTGTGCAATCTTTTCATGATTTGGGGCGAATATGGGGTAGGGAAGTTTAGGAAGAAGCTAAGGAGGGGTGATGAATATATAGTAGATAATCTGACACACATACACACATTTATTTAAGCACCTGTGGCACCCTCGGATACTTGAATAGGAGAAGTGTTCCAGCACATGCTTTGTCTTGTGTCTGATATCAGCGAATGAAAGGCCACAATTACCTTGACAACAGGACCATATTGTTGCTGCTCCCCCCGCCCTCCCCACACACCATTTGTATGCTCTGTGCAAAGTCCAGGAATAATCGCAGTCTCTGGGCTAATGCAGAAACTAGTCTCTCTCCGAGTCCCTGGGAGCACTCATCACCCCCAAATGGACTGGGAAGGGCAGGCAGAGTTTGGGTCAGGATACCTATGCTATAATTGGATTTAAATTCCTAAAGGACAGCAGTGCAACTCAATACCATATTGAGCATGGATTTGTGACTACTAGGCATGTGCTAGCCCCCAAACTGTTGTATAATATTTTTCCTTACAGATATATAACTTCTTGAGTCATAAGGTGCACTAGTCTAGGAGACATGGCTAAATATTTTAAAGATGTTTCCTATATAGTCAGTAAATTGCCGATTGAGCACCACTGGGGAGGGGGAAGGAGAGGGTTGGTGCAAACAGCCAATAAGCACAGTGGAGAGAGAAAGTGCAGAGAGACTAACATTAATGTGGATTAAGGTATAGTGTAAATTTAAATAAAGCACAATCGCTATTTCTGAATAACTCTCTATGTAGATACTCTTATTTGAAAATAAGAGTGCCTTGTTCCTGTTTAGCTTAATCCACTTTCAGAGTGGGTTAAACTAAACAGGAACAAGGCATGCTTATTCTGGAATAAGTGTCTAAACGCACAGAGTTATTCAGGATTAGAACTATTCCACGTGTAGACAATCAGGTCATAAATCCTCAAATATACTGATGCTGTCTAATATATGCCCTAGGTCACCTGAAGTAAAACACGAATTAGGATTCCAGTCAGGTAAAGAGTGCAGATTAGATCATTTATTACCTGCAGATGCCAGGACATTAAAACACTCAAGCATTTCCTCAGAAAGCAGTGAATGAGGCAGTTCCTTAATACAATTACCTCTGTATAATTGGAAACTAAATCAATGATGACTGTATGATTGGAATATTACTTTAAATAATTTCATTTTTATTACACTATTTTGTTGGTACATTCTACCACCAAATAGGTTATTCATTTTCCTGTTGATTTTGATTTGTGTGTGCATATTAAAAAAAAACACAAATTTTCAACCTTTCTAATTTTCTAGAGTACATTGTGCATTGCTGTAATTACTTAATCTGAATTATATTAAAACAAAAGATACTTGCTGCATAACTGTGTGGACAGCAGAGCTCCTCGGCAGCTAAGAGGCAAACAAGAACTTTCTCCCCATCTCTAGACTGCAATGTTATCAGGGGAGCCTTGCTCCTCCTTCCAGAGATGGGGAGGCTGCCAGTGGCCTCCTTCACCTTCTCCTGAAAACAGCAGTTTCAATGTTGTGCCTGGGTAGAAATACAAAAATGGTGAAAGTGAATACAGCAAATTTGACATGACTTGTTTTTTAAACTCAGCATGATTTTGTGCTTTGTGGAAGTCAGGGACAGTTCAATAACAGAGAAACAAACACCCTTTTACTTATTACAATGTTATCAAGTTAACTCCTTGGCAGCAGGAGCAGAATTTTTCTTGTATAATGTCCACTGCTGGCAAAAACTGCATGGAAAAGGCAGTTTAAAAGAATTACAAGCAAATTCTTTTCAAAACGAAAACTAGTCCATTGAGCAGAAGAGTTTGCTTGTGCCAGGGACAATCACAGCCGATGGATATAGCCATAGCACCAGTCATTTTCCAGTGTGAATACAGAAGGGGACAGTGCAGTGTTCCTCTTGTGGCTTCTAAAATTCTATCACAAAGCAGCTGAATTGTCCTCACAAATCCTTTTAGTGATTTCAAATATGCTAGCCTCAAGAAAGACAATTCTTGTCTTGAAGGGGTTTTAAAATCTAAGGTTTAAAGTACGCAACATTTAAATAAGAAAGAAATCCTGAGGGTCACAAATCCAAAAAATCCCAGTCCTGGTCCCTGGGCTACAAAGTGGGTGGGACCAGCTAGGAAGGGCCTGGGCCCAGGGCCTGTAAAAAATGGATTGTTTCTGACTCTGCTGGGCAGAATTTAAAGCTGCTCTCCCCGATGGAGAATGGCAGCAGCTACATGCTCCTGTGGGAGAGTAGGAATGGCCCACCATCATACTGATAGGTGTGAATAAAGTCCTACCTCTTTTCTGTTATAAAATTAGTGCCATCATGGTGCCACACTTTGTAAGAAATCCTGTCCTGTGCTAACAAATTAGGAGAAAGAGAGATCACATGGATATGCTTGCTCTCCCATTAATAGTAGAATACAGTTTTTCTCAAGAGGTTAAGAAAAGGAAGTACCTAGTGCATCTTGGCCTCATGAGGGCATGGTCTGTCAGCTATGGAGCACATCAAGCTACATTGTGGTCAGCAGCTCATTTGCCACATCTGTGTGATCCTGCCTTGACACAGCAAGGTGGCTTTTGTGTCATATATGTGGTTGGCCTCATTCTCCCAACCTCCTGTCTTGTCCAGATCCCTCAATTAAAGATAGAACTTTGCCTCATAGTGGAGTTTATATAAATCTTTTTACATTGAACCCCTTTCTCCCCACCAATATTTTCCCAGTGGTGTTATGGTGATCAATTTGAAAGTTAAGAGTTGTTAAAAATACAACATCAGTAAGCATTTCCAACACAAAATCACAGATCTCAAATTAACCAAGGGCAAAAGTGCTCAGTCAGTTCTCAGGCAAGACTCTCATTAACTTCAATTAGAGTTTTACCCCAGTAAGGATTTCAGAATCTCTCTCAAGCATCTTTCAGTAGCTTGAAAGAATTTTAAGCAAAGTTAATTTCTTCTATTATTTTTTTATTTGAAAATATACAAACTTGCAAGTCTTTTTTAGTTGTATGTTTTAAGCAGTAGGTGGCACTGGTGGTTTCTACCTTCACAATAATATTGTTTCTATATTGTAATAATTGTGAATGGTTACACAGGCCCTTTAGAAAACAGAGTTTCTCCAAAGCCCTCTTATGCTATAACTTTAACCCAGAAATATCCCAAAACAAATGTTTCCATTTTATAATTGCTAATCTTGTCTTTAAAAAATCAGTGACAATATCTGCAAACACATTCCAATCAACAGAATAAAGTATTTTATTTAAAACAATGCTGCTCAAATTGAAAAAAAAATCATTTTTTTAATTGAAACTCTACATGGTTGGGAAAGATTTAATGCCAGAACAAAAATATAGAGAATGACTAAAAGGAGACAATGGAGAAAATGTAATTTTTTAATATATTATGTATTTTTTATAAATACTTGATAAAAAAAACCCTGCATATGCTATCATACATTTAGTGGGCCTGATTCTTCCGTAGGGCATCAACTTACATGGCCCTTGTGCACATGCTCGTTAGTACACAAACACATCTGCTGCAAATTTTCTAGCAGTAACATCTATTTACTGATCTGCGTTTTTAGAAGCTCATCACTGTGGTATAAGAACTAGGTGTACAGCTCAAAAATGAATATCAGCATGTGTAGGTAATGGAATTTATACACGCAGATTGTATTAGCTACATGCATAGCTACGCATCGAAATGTGAGGGGTGGAAAAGTGCATGTACATTCGTGTGCATCAACAAAATTTAATATCTAGAAGTGGAGGCCAAAAGTCTTATATTCAGGCCCTGTATGTATCTGCCTCTATAGAGATATGTTATTTTATCACAAAAAAGGCTGAATGCTCCTCAAGGATTCTTTCTGGGATTGAAGAAGTATTGCGTAGAAACACTTTCTTTAAAAAGTTTTAATTTGAAGAACAGAAAAATGCTAAGGGTTAAGTAACAAGCAAATCAGTAGAACTTCATGTCAAAATGCCTCAGACTATTTAGTCTAATCAAATGAAAATAACAGCAATAATTTTAATAAAGTTATAGCTCACATTTCATACAGTTTCTTTCACTGAGAAAGATCCTAATATACTTTCCCATGGTATAGGGAGAATAGTGTAGTGTGATATGACAGTTAAATTAAAATGAGATTGGGATGGTTGCATTTCTTGTAAGTGGTGAAGGCCAAAGGGTTCCTGCGCTGAGGGTGTGAAGACAAGGAGAGGAAGAAAAAATAAATTAACAAGGAACACAAACTAAAATATATATTCAATGTTCCTTTATCTGGCCTGGCCAGAAAGTATGCTTCCGCTTTTATCCTTCCCACACTCGCCAAGCAAACTGTTTGCCATGGTATTTCTATACTGTGATACAATATATATACCCACTCTAATGGCTCATATTTGCTTCTTTTCACTATTTGTACAACTTTCCATTCGATGGATCATATGGAAAGGACATCTATGCAATTTTTCATGCACAGACACTTTGTGTTATTTGTTTTGTGCTAATGTTCCGTGTCTTCCTAGTGCTGTTCTTTTATGATACTGAAAAACTCAATAAATGGTATTCAATAAAACTATCATGTTCAAGGAGACAGTCTGGAACTAGGAGCACTTGGAATCAAAGGTTTTTTAACTACTGACAGGCCTTTTCCCTTTTTAAAGCTCTGTTTCTCCAGGGTTTCCAACATTCAATCTGGTTTCAGCGGCCAGTGGGGTCATTCTTGGATCAGAGCAAACTGGAATTGACCAGTGAAAGAAAAAAAAGTGACATAACTTTTTTGCTCCTGGTCCTCCATCACAATTGCTGTGGTGCTGTCATGCAATATTTCTCCTTGAAATCAAGGACATAGCATAACCAGAATGCTTTGTGTATTCTGCTCGAAAGCTTGTCTTTCTCACCACGTACAGTTGGTCCAATAAAAGATATACATTGTCTCACATACATTGTCTCTCTAATACCCTGGCACTGACACGGCTACCATAACACTGCATAGACATACCCAGTACATTCAGTGATAGAACATATGTATTCTCCTTATACATACCGAATATGTCCAGTGACACTGCAGCATGTTCTACCTGAATTACAAGAGCCGAGCAGGTGTATTCTAGATAAAGGTACCTGGTATATTTAACAAAGGAGAGTCATGTAATTAAGGCATTCTGATTATAGTTTGCATTCTTCAACTGGATGTATATAACTACATTGAAGGCTTTCTATTTTTGTAATAAACACATATCAGAGACATGCTAGTGAAAGAAACAAGGGAAACATGAAATTCTATTTTCTGGAGTGATTACAGTGACAAATGTGTGATGATGATGATAATGACAGGAGTGGTGTAAATACACCAAGCACTATAATATTAAAGAGACATAAGATCAAATTCCTGCAGTTTATATAAGCCTCATATTAAACAATGGGAATATTCAGGTTTGTGATGAGAAACTTTAAACTTTCCACTGGTGTGGCTCACCCTGGTTTTTCAAACCAGTGAAGCTGCATCAGTATACTGGGACAGCACATCTGTGTTAGACATTTGCACAGCTGCAAATCCTCCAGTTAGAAGAAGACCTTAGTTAATGCTTGTAAAGTACTTTGCAGACGAAATTAACTATATAAATGCTATATATAATTCACGTAGAATCTTATTTTAAAATATAAAATAGGATATTTTCAGTTGTTCCAGATTTAAATGACAAACAGGAAATTCAATCTCTTTTCTCTGTCCATGGTCTCAAATCTATAAACCTGACACTATGTACATTCGTTTGTATGTTTTGTCCCAACAGAGCAACATTCTTTATTAGACATGAGAGGATTAAATAACACAGTGACCTGTATCACTTAGAACAGGTATATGCACAGTAGTGAAGCCACATTTTCAGCAGTGGCAGAACAAGGATGGGTGATGGGTCATTAGTGGTGCCACCTTCAATTATATTTACTGGCTTTAAAAGGAACCACACATACACCTAAAGGCCGCCATTAGGTCCACCACCGTGTATGCATTATGGATACTGATCTTGAACTGTTATAACTTTCTAACAAATAACAATAGCTTGCATTCTTATAGTGACTTTCACCCCCAAAAGATCACAAATTTAACAAGATTTACTTTCACCCACTACTGAAATGCACAAACTTCTAGTGATACACATCAGCTGTTTAACAGAATACAGCAACATTTGAGGTCAAGAAGTGAAGAATACTGTCTCAGATTTAAATTTCAGGAGGAATTAAAGCAGGAAGAATGTAATTACCTTTGTTGGAAATTAGCCAGTGTACCAGGATTAATGCTCCTATTCTTCTGAAAAGTGCTGTGGGATCTTGAATTATCAAAAGTGGTCAGGACCTCATTTGAAAGATGGCACCTGTGCCAAAACAGCTTCCTGTGCTGGGGCACTGCTTTAGGACTAGTAACAGTGCTACCTACTAAATCTACAAATACTTTCAGAACTCTGGGGTTTCTCCTAGAGGCCTCTCTTCCAAGAACTGAACGTGCATAAACTGTGAGACCTGGTTGTACAACTGCAGGGCCAGCATAACAGAACATCTCCCAGGGTAATGTCCTCAAACCCAAAGCTATGGATTTAACTCAGACTGAGTTTACCTTTACCTTCCAATACCTTCTGTGAAAACAGGCAGCAAAATTGCACCATGCACACTTCTTCATGGACGTAGATCCATACATGCCTTGATGTACAGCTTCATATTGCAAGCTACAGCACTGTTCCACAGCTAAACAGCACAGGATTTCTAGGAGTAGGAATAAAATAACATTGTAAAGTAATAATCCTTTGGTGGGTTGCAAGGAACTAAGCAAAGTTACTTAGAGCTGTGGGGAAGGATCTAGGAGAGTCATTCGGAGCACTCCTCTCCTATGAGTGTCTCAGGAGTTCCCATGATGGTTACAAGTTTATTTTAAGAGTTTTGAGAAATGTGTTGGAATTTCTATAGATCCCTGCTCTCCTATTATCATGCCTGGTGCTTCCATGGCAGCTGCCATATTAGTTAACAACTGTGGGGTGAGATCTGGTGGGAGTGACAGATTCCTTTTCCTCTCCAATTCTATTAGATACTCCTGTGAGGGTTGCTAAATTAGCTCAGAGATGTGGGGACGGATCTGATGGGACATGGAAGGATCTAGTGGGGTGTGATGGTGAAGAGATCTGGTGGGATGGGTGGGGAAGGATCTAGTATGATCTGCTAAGGAGCTGATCAGTTGGGGTGTGGCAGGATCAGTTGGGAAGGTATCCAGTGAATCTGCTGGGTTGTGATATATTGGGATGGGGGAAATGGATCTGGTACATCGGAATCTGCTGAGATTAGGCAGGCAAGGATCTGTCAGATCTGGTGGAAATGGGATGAGTTAAGGTAAACTGGGAAAGGTTTGATAAATTGTGGCAGGATCTGGTAGGGATAGGTTTATAAAGGATCTGGATGGGGAAGCAATGTCGTAGACATGGAGAGGGACCTGGTGAGTTGAAATACGTTGAGGAGAGATATGTTGGAATGGGGAGGGATCTGGGAATCACTTGATGTTTGTGTCAGGGATGGGATCTGATGGGGGTGGGTGGTTCTGGGGAGAGATGTGAGAGGATGGGGGCCAGGTGTGTGTGTGTGTGTGGTAGTGATGGGAGGAGAGAGGAGGGGCCCGGACGCGCTGCTTTGTAGCAGTGCTCTGGGTGGAGAGGCAGGTTTAGGGCAGGGAGGGACTCGGACGGGGTCAGGGTGGTTTGTGACAGGGCAGGGATGTGAGGATGGGCGGGGCGCGGCCAGGCCGAGTCAGCATGGCCTGCCACCCCCGCGCTGCTCCGTGTGGCCGCTGTTGCCGGGATAAGGGCCGCCTCTCCGGCTCCCGCGCCCGTGAGTGGCTGGGGTGAAGGCAGGGCGGAACGGGAGGCGGCTCGCTGTCCCAGCCGCCCGCGTCCGGGGCCGCCCGCTTCACTCCCCCCAGCAGCGTCGGAGCGAGCAGCGGGACAGTGAGCGAGGGTCGCCGCGCCGGGGGTGGCTGTGCCCGCTGCCGCCACCATGATGGAGCTCGAGGTGTCGCCCGCCACGCAGGTGAGAGCCGGGGTGTGGACCCCGGGCCCCTTTGCCGGGAAGGAAATGCTCCCGGGCGGGAGTCCGGGGGTGCCGCTGGCGCGTGCCGCCTCAACGCAGCCCCCGCTGACCTGAACTGGGGGGCGGTCCCGGCCGGGTGGCGACACGCCGGGTCACGGGGGGCTGCTGGATGTCAGGCGAAGGGGGGTGGTGCAAGAGCGGCGGCCCCGCCCCTGCACACAGGGCCTGTCCGGTTTCCACCGGCTCCGGGAACGTGATGAGTCACTGGGGCCGGCTAGGGGGCAGGCTGGTGCCCGCTGGGTCCTGGGCAAGGCGGGCGGGCAGAGCACGGTACCTTCTGGGCCCAGGGCCAAGGGAGCAGCCTGGCGCGGAGTCCCCTGTGCTCCTGGGAAACTGGCGCGTCAGGGCGGTGGGCGCCCAAAACTAGCAGCCGCTTCTTATCTTGTGAGAGCTTGGAACTTACCCTTTTGTGACTCAGTTTCCTCATCTGCACCATGTTTCCCCTTGGAAGAGGCCTGAAATGTGGGTCAGGCAACGCCAGTAACAGCCACCTGTGGTGCCGACAAATCTTATACAGGGGCCGCCCCTCCGTGCAAGGAGCCGTGGGAGGGTCAAAAGTGGACCCTCCGCACCCTCCCATTTCTAGTCAGCCTCGCCTCCCAGAGATGTAGATCAGATCCTCTTGGTTTCCTGAAAAATCTATCGACTGAGGAAGCTAGGGTGAGATCAAAATGCCCTGTGAGTGAAAACAGGTTGCAGAGCTTTCAGTTCTAGCTATAAGGGATAGAAGCCATAGCAAGCATTATTTTCAAAGAAAGTTTCTTTACCCGCAACAGATTTAACTAAATCTAAAAGATTATTTCTTTTACTATGTCCTCACTTCCCCCAGCATGCACTGTAACAGCTGACTCCTTTCCAAATTTTACTACAGCCTTGAAAATCTTAACTACATCACTTTAGTACCTGGTAACATTCAGGATAGCTAGTATGGGTAAGAGAGATTGTAATGCTGATTCTGGGCAGTGGCCTTCCGAGATGCTGGAACTGGCTTGAAGTCGTTTCCATCATATACAGGGTTTACAGTTTGGTTCAATAGCTCTCAGCATCTCCATTACACAAATTGTTCCGGCACCCTGGTGGCCCTCAAGACTCCATGGATCTGTGTGATATTTAGTCTGCATAAAATATAAAACATATGTCATTGCACTTGAATTTCGAAGGCCCTGCATCTCTTATGCCTTATTTAGGTGAATTATCTTAGTGTGGGTGGCTTTTGGCTTTAGTTGAAAGTTGATTGTCGTCTGTCACAATTTCCCTAAACGGGCCCTTAGCGTGCGATCTTTAGTGCGCTGAGCCAGGAACAAGTTGGAGCTGTTGCACAATCATTTAGTTCCCCAGGGCTGTTATGTTTTTGGAATTAGCCTTTCAAGTGCAGCTTCAAAATGTGCAAACCAGCATATATAGTTCTGTGTTGCCTTAGCTAATTTAAAGGGTGGTGGGTATAATCTCTGTTGTGTTATCTGAACATAAGTTTTAAATATTGAAAATTGTCTTTCAACTATTTTATGCTAGCTTCTTTATCTCATGTTTGTGCATAAAATAAATGTAGAGTTGAGTAGTTTCACTCCATAACAAGTTTCTTCAGGGGCATAAAATGACATTCTGTTTCATAATATTGTGCTACCAAATGTATCAATTGTCTAAATGCAGAAAAAATTAATCGAAGTTATTTCACTCCTTTGTGGAAAACTAGTTTTTAAAGGGTGGAGAGAATAGTTGAAAAGTAAACCAATTTATTCTCCAGTTTCAGTTTACAGATGTCTTGTGTTCATTTTTTCCCCTCTTGTTTATAGGGAAACATGTGGAATAAATTCAGGAGTAAAAAGTGTGTATTCTAAATTTTATGTCCTGTGTTTAGGTTCATTCTAATCTTGGTCACGTGAACTGTGCTTGTACAAACATATAGATAACACAGTGGTGAGCATATATATATTTCTCAGGGGCTAGGTATCCTACACGCTTTCTTTAGGGCAGTGGTTCTCAACCAGGGATATGTGTACCTCCTGGGGGTACACAGAGGTCTTACAGCCCGGTACATCAACTCATCTAGATACAGTATTTGCCTAGTTTTACAACCGGCTACATGAAAAGCACGAAGTCAGTACAAACTAAAATTTCATACAATTACTTGTTCATATTGCTCTATATACAAAACACTGAAATGTAAGTACAAGATTTATATTCCAATTGATTTATAATGTAAAAATGAGAAAGTAAGCAATTTTTCAGTAATAGTGTGCTGTGACACATCTGTATTTTTATATCTGATTTTGTAGGCAAGTCTTTTTTAAGTGAGGTGAAACTTGTGGGTATGCAAGACAAATAAGACTCCTAAAAGGGGTACGGTAGTCTGGAAAGGTTGAGAGCCACTGTTTTAGGGGATAGCATCCATTCACAAAGTTTCAGCTACACCTTTATGCCACCTTAAAGACTAACAAATTTATTAGAGCATAAGCTCTCATGGGCTACCGCCCACTTCATCGGATTCATAGAATGGAACATATAGTAAGAGATATATACACGCACACACACATATACAGAGAAGGTGGAAGTTGCCATACAAACTGTAAGGCTAATTAATGAAGATGAGCTATTATCAGCAGGAGAAAAAAACTTTTGTAGTGATAATCAAGATGGCCCATTTAGACAGTTGACAAGAAGGTGTGAGGATACTTAACATAGGAAAATAGATTCAATACGTGTAATGACCCAGCCACGCCCAGTCCCTATTCAAACCCAAGATAATATTATCTAGTTTGCATATTAATTCAAGCTCAGCAGTTTCTCATTGGAGTCTGTTTTTGAAGCTTTTCTGTTGCAAAATTGCCACAGAATAGAGACTCTTACAGTTTGTATGGCAACTTCCGCCTTCTCTGTATGTATGTGTGTGTGTATATGTGTGTATGTATATATCTTCTTACTATATGTTCCATTCTATGCATCCGATGCAGTGGGCTGTAGCCCACGAAAGCTTATGCTCTAATAAATTTGTTAGCCTCTAAGGTGCCACAAGTACTCCTGTTCTTTTTGCGTATACGGACTAACACAGCTGCTACTCTGAAACCTTTATGCCAGTATCACACAAATCTACCTCCCCACTCTTGACCTGTCTCCTTCTATCCAACACTGCTTCTTTTCTCTCTGTTCATATCATTAAAAGTTCCACCTGAACAGGCCTTCATCATCTCTTAACTTCGCTACTACAATTGCCTTGTGTCTGGCCTCGTTCTTGGTTGACACCTATCAGTTCCTTGCAAAATGTTGCTGCTAAGGTCATTTTCTTGGCTTATTTTGACTGTCAGGCCCCCTCTGAATGCCTCCTGGTCCCACCTTCTGTACTGCATCAAATTCAAGTTTTTTTTTGTTCTCCTCTTTAAGGCCTTTAGCAACTATAGGGCTTGTCTACACTTACAGCAGTGCAGTGGCACAGCTACCTATGCCAATGGGAGAGCTTGTCCCATTGGCGTAGGACTCTACCTCCCCAAGAGGAGGTAGCTGTGTTGACAGGAGAAGCTCTCTGGTCAACATAACGCTGTCTACATCAGGAGTTAAATTGGTGTAACTATGTTGCTCCAGGAGTGGATTTTCCATAACCCTGAGCAACAGTTATATCGACGTAAGTTTGTAGTGTAGACCAGGGCTATGCCTCCCCCTACTTATCTACTCTTTTTTATCTTTTTTGCTCTGTCAGTAATGCTAGGTTTCATTGCCTGCTTGCCCACTTATATAAGTGACTTCATCCTTTGTTCCATGCAGCCCCTTAAACATGTAATACCTTTCCCGAGCTGGTCCGCAGACCCACAAATCCTCTCTTCCTGAACACCCACTCTTTGTTTAGCTATTCTAATACATTGTCATATTTTATGGTGTAATAAAACTAATGCTTAAATTTATTACATGGAAAATTCTAATCTTCTATAAAATATTTAAATTTATGACGAGGGATGGGGAAGGTATATTAAAACACTGTTAGTTTAACCCCTTGATTTCTGTGAGCCAGCAGAACCTGAGGTGTGGGCCCTCAAAGCAATATGCCCACTTGTTTGGGGAGGGACAGGGCAGATGTCCAAGCAGCCAGCAATCCCTGCTCCATAAAGGGTCTGACATAGCTCTAAAAAGTGAATGTGAGAGACCCAGGAGGGAATGGGACCAGGATGGAGCCCCAAATTAAATTTTAAGTTGCTTTCTTCTGATAAAAACCCCAGGAGAGGGAATGACAGAAGCCCTCTCTGCATGGTTCTTGGGGTAAATTTTACTTGTGTGTAGGAAGGTGAAAATGGCTTTTTTTTTCCTATTAAACACTAACAGGTGATTGATAATGCTTACTGTAGATAAGCGCTACTAGGATGATCTGAGCAATGGAAAACTTGTCTTATGAAAGGAGACTCAAGGAGCTTGGCTTCTTTAGCCTAACTAAAAGAAGGTTGAGGGGAGATATGATTGATCTCTATAAATATATCAGAGGGATAAATACCGGAGAGGAATTATTTAAGCTCAGTACCAATGTGGACACAAGAACAAATAGATATAAACTGGCCACCAGGAAGTTTAGACTTGAAATTAGACGAAGGTTTCTAACCATCAGAGGAGTGAAGTTTTGGAATAGCCTTCCAAGGGAAGCAGTGGGGGCAAAAGATCTATCTGGCTTTAAGATTAAACTCGATAAGTTTATGGAGGAGATGGTATGACGGGATAACATGATTTTGGTAATTAATTGATCTTTAAATATTCATGGTAAATGGGCCCAATGGCCTGTGATGGGATGTTAGATGGGGTGGGATCTGAGTTACTACAGAAAATTCTTTCCTGGATATCTGGCTGGTGAATCTTGCCCATATGCTCAGGGTTTAGCTGATCACCATATTTGGGGTCAGGAAGGAATTTTCCTCCAGGGCAGATTGGAAGAGGCCCTGGAGGTTTTTCGCCTTCCTCTGTAGCATGGGGCACGGGTCACTTGCTGGAGGATTCTCTGCTCCTTGAAGTCTTTAAACCACGATTTGAGGACTTCAATAGCTCAGACACAGGTGAGGTTTTTCACAGGAGTGGGTGGGTGAGATTCTGTGGCCTGCGTTGTGCAGGAGGTTAGACTAGGTTATCATAATGGTCCCTTCAGACCTTAGCATCTATGAATCTAAGAATACAATGAAATAAGTGTTAAGTGCTTCACTTCTGAAAGGTAAGATAAAGGAAGATTATAAGATTTGTGATGGGCCTCATTTAAAGGTCTTGTTGGATGACAGATAACATTGAATTAAATGGAGAGATAGTGGTGTATACCTCTTGTAGCTTTGTAAGGTATCCAGGTGAACTTAACAAATGTTACTGACTTGTAAGTTTTGAGCATCATGATGGGAAGAGTGGAAAATGAGTATCTTCCCAATATGATTAAAGTTGTGAGGAAGGGAGAGCTATGTAGTTAACAGTTTAGACTGGAGTGAGACCAATAGTAAAAACTGGTAAATTGGCTCATAAAATATTAGAGTATCTGCATAGGGGAATCTGTTAGGTTTTTTCCCCTGACAAAGTATCCTGAAAAATATGAATCTGCTGTCATGCTATCTGTAGTACAGAAAGTGTTTACCAAGTTTTTACTAAGCAAATTACTTGTTAAACTGTTGGATTTTAACTAAATTGCCAACTAAATGAATTTATTTCTGTCTCATATCTTCATGCTAGATCACCTTCCTATAAGTAGGGCCCTACCAAATTCGTGGTCCATTTTGGTCAATTTCACAGTCATAGGATTTTAAAAATAGTAAATTTCAAATTTAAATAGCTGAAATAATTAAATTTCACAGTGTTATAATTGTAGGGGTCCTGACCCGAAAAGGAGTTGGAGTGGGGAGAGGGTTTTGCAAGGTTATTATGCGGGGGTTGTGGTACTGCTACCTTTACTTCTGCACTCTGCTGGCAGCAGCTCTGCCTTCAAAGCTGGGCAGCTGGAGAGAGGCAGCTGCTGGCTGGGCCCAGCTCTGAAGACAGTGCCACCGCCAGCACAGTGCAGAAGTAAGGATGGCGTGGTATGGTATTGCCACCCTTACTTCTGTGCTGCTGTCTGCAGAGCTGGGCCTTTAGTCAGCAGCTGCCACTGTCTGGCCACCCAGCTCTTAAGGCAGCAGTGTAGAAGTAAGGGTGGAATGGTATGGTATTGTGTGCTGCCTTCAGAGCTGGGTGCCCAGCCAACTGCTGATGCTCTCTGGCCGCCCAGTTCTGAAAGCAGCGTCGATGTAAGGGTGGCAATACCATGACCCCCTAAAGTAACCTTGTAACCCCCTTGCAACTCCCTTTTGGGTCAGGATCACCAATTTGAGAAACGCTGGTCTCCCCCATGAAATCTGTATAGTATTGGGCAAAAGCACACAAAAGACCAGATTTCATGGCCCGTGACATGTTTTTCATGGCCGGGAATTTGGTAGGGCCTTACATATAAGAGAGGGACTTCAGGAGAAGACAAAAAAATATATCCTGCAGCCATTTATGACATTCATCAACAGATGCTAGTGAGCTCTCCTTCCTGGCCATCCAGTAGGATCGCTATGAGGGGAATCCAAGCTTCTGTGCTCTGGATCCCCACAGTGTTTCAGGCTCCTGAAATCCAAATGGAGTCCAGCCACTGCCCCAATATCTGGGTACCTGGGTGCACACTCAAGGTGCAGACCTTCTCTGGCACCCGCCTCCGAGTGTCAGAACCTGCTATCCAGCTACTGTGTTCCTCTGGACACAGTACTGGCCCTTCAGACTCCCCAGTATTTAAACACACCCTTCTGCCAGAATTTCACCCATAAGGTGTGAAGCTTCTGGTTTATAATTTAACACTCAGCAGCATGCAGCAGTTGTGAAGCAGTCTGTACACTCATTTTGTTCAGTCTTATATTTATGCTCTTTATATTTAATTATGAAAAGCACAAGAAAGTATAGATCATACCCAAAACAATAAAACATTCTAAATGCAATGTCCCTCGCTAGCTCACCCTTCCCTTGAAAGTCCTGGGGAGATTATCTGTGTTCGTTAGGCAGGATCCTTCACCCCTCTGCTTTCCTTGCCCCTGCAGCAGCCTCTGTCGTCATAATCTGGTGCAAAGTGGCTCTACCCCAGCTCCACAGCCTGCATCTGTGCTGGCCCTCAGAGCAAGGCCCTAGGGAGCTGGGGACTTGCTGTCTCAAACTGAGCCACTCAACTTCTTTCTTTCTCTTATCTCAGAAAGACCACTTCTACCCCTCTGACCCTTTTCTGCCCTTGCCATCCCCTTGCTTCCCTTTCAGTCACCCACTCCTTGACCATCATCCTCCCAACTGCCTCTTTTCTGTCATCTGCAGTGGCAGATGAGTGCCATGCCCAGCCTGTTACCATGGGGTGGGTGCTCCTGGCAGGCAGCTCTGATTCCCCGGTCAGCTCACTGTGTACTCTGTCCTTCATATTTGTTTGGAACAAAAGGGGAGCAGGAACTTATCACGTAAATGTGTTTTCCCATCCAATGCCTTCCCCTCCCTTGGCATGCCTGGGCTGCATTGTGATTATGGGGTTGCTCAGCAGTGCTGGGCTGTGCAGGCTATCCACACTGGTTTGTTATTGTAGGGTTACTTGTACTCAATGGTTTATTATTGTAGGGATGCTCAGGAGTGTTCAGTTCCTGGCAATTTTATTTTTCTTTAAATAGAGAAAAGAAAAGGATTAAAGCCTTTGATTTGGGGAAAAACTGACCCAGATTCCCAGGGGCAGTGGTTTTGGAGGAAAAGATGGAGAGACTCCATGCTGGTGCTATGTACAGAGGTGGATCCAGGCCCTGCCCAGGAGGCACAGAGCAGATCATGTGCAGAACACCCCAAATCCTCGAGCAGGTGCTACTATCTCCAAGAACTGGCTTGCTGGATGCTGTGCCCCTAAGCTGGTGCCCCTTAGAGGGAAAAGGCCTCATGTCCCATTCCCCATCTTGGGGCTGTATTGGATCTGATGTTCCCTAGTGTGGGAAGCCATTTGTCCCATTCTTTGTGCCTTCCCCTCTTCCCCCAACTTCACAGTAATGGGACAGTTCTATTTCTTCTCATTCTCTTGTGCTGGGTTTTTTTGTTCCAGAATGTTTGTGTCTGCAGCTCTGGGCTTCAGAGACTGCACATAGACATTTGGGGTGTTATGTGCTGATGAGCCTTCCCTTTCCCCCCACTGGGAGACTTAGGAGTGGCTTCTCATCAGCCCAGGGTCCTATTGTCATTGTTCAGTATTTGTGACTACTCTCCAAAACAATGTGCCAGGTGCTGGGGTGTGGGCCCTTCACTGCAGCTTTCCACAGATTCTCCTGACTGTCTGTTCTAGGAAAGGAGTCCAGAGGGAGGTGGGGTTGGGGAGGGAGTCCCATGCTGGTTCCAAATGGGCAGACACTGGTCTTGTTGCAAGTCAGCTCAGCCTGGTGCAGAAAGGCCTAGAGGAGACACCTGTTCTCTGTGTGCAAGTGTTATATATGTCTCTGTGTGTGTGTGTGTGTGAGAGGAAAGGTAAGCTCACGCATGGGTTGTTTTGCTGAAGGGGGGTTCCATATGGGGGTGTATGATTGGTTGGGGTTGTCTTTATGTGTGGGGAGGGGGAGAGTCTATAGGATTGTGTGTTCTGCCCTGTGAGCTCCTTTATAGACTTCTCCTCTCCTTCTTTTATTCTGCCCAAAACATACTCCTTTCAGACAGGAGGAGGAAGTTTCTTCTCCCAGGTAGAGCAAATCTATTGTCTCAAAGTGTTTTACTTTGAATAGATGATCATTGAGTGCTGATCATTCACCATAGACTCTGGCCTGGCAGAGACATGAAACAACCCTGGTAGCTCATAGGGGATTCATCATACATGACAGTAATTTCATGATACAGTTTCAGAAGTGGTACAGACAGAACCCCCATTTGTCACACTAACGGAGAACTTTTGAGTCAGTGAAAAAAGGCCTCACCGTTATCCCTTGACAGTGGAATTCTGCAGCTCTATGTCATGTGAGGATAAGTGTTAAAATCTGAATAAAGCCATCTCTCTAAGAATAAGGACAAAATTTAACAGAGGAGTAGAGGAGGAAAGAAAACACAATCTCTTTTAAAAAAAAAAAAAAAAAAAAAAAAAAAAAAATTGGTACCCAAACTTTAGAAAGCATCCATTAGTTGTGGGTGTCCCCATTTTAGTGTGCTCAACTTGAGACGTAGCTCTTGTCTACACTAAGAAAATTTACAAAGCAAACAAAAATTCACTCCTTCAGTGAAACCAGTAGAAGCTGTAGTGTAGACAAGGCTCCAAGAGTCTCTGATGTATTTAACTGTTTCTATGGGTCTAGGTATAATGGTGGTAAAATACCAGAATTTGCTGTAGGGTTGATAAAGCTCTAACTGCCACCATTTCAAATAGGCAGGTTTTTTTTTGTAAATATCTAAAATGTGCACACAGTCCTGTGTCCTGCTGAGAATCTACAATTACAATTGAAATGAGTAGAAGTGTGAGTGCTCAGCACCTCTTAAAATCTGGTCCTAAAGAACTCAAGTTTAGCACCTAAAGTTAGAGATGTTTGGCCTAAAATTTGAAAAATGTTTTCAAGAGACCAAACCGGGAGGAAAAGAAAACATTCAGTGTAGGCAGGGAGCAGCTGGATTATCTCACAGGCATGGAAGAACTACAGCCATTTTTATGGTACTGTGTGGGAGGTTTGTGTACATTTCCCACCAATGTTTCAGGGGGAAGAATAACTCTGGCTCCTTATCCCCACCTTTTCTGAAAAAGGGGGAAAGTTTACATTGGCTCTCAATCAACAATGGAATATTCCTTGCTCAACCATAAAGGCCAAAATATGTAACCAAAAATGAATGACTGATCAAAATAAAATACGTACAAACTGTACCATTTCCCATACCCAAAATCTGTTCTGTTCTTTTCTGTTGGGTCATTTCCCTTTAGAACTCACCAAAAACAGAGTATTTACTGTTTGGAAGATAGCGCTGCCATCGTGGTCCTGACCAAAATCAATTTAGTAAGCCAGGGCGGGGAAGGGTATTAATTTTCTTAAATTCCATGGAACCTCTGTGGAATAGATAGGACTACCTGGTTTGAGAAACACTAGAAATGGAAGAAGAAAATTCTAATCAACACCTTGATCTATCGGTCCTTCAGCCTTCATATAGATTGCACCGATCACAACACATCTTCCATTCTTCTCGTATCCTGGCCTTCTGTCTCCATATGCGGCCATGTCTTTTCACAATAAATTCTTCCCATCTCTTTGGAGATCGGCTGAGCGGTCGTTTCAGTTCCCATGGGTACCACTCGGTGACAGCTGCAGTCCATCAATTGTCAATGAGCCTCGCTATATGCCCGGCCCATTGCAGTTTACTATGCCTGCTCTCAGTGATGACATCCTGCACTCCACTCTGCTGTCTGATCACTTCACTGGGGACTCAGTCGCAGACTGAAATTCCCAGAATTCTTTTTTCCATCGCCCTCTCTGTGACAGACCGTTACTGCTCCTTTTGTCTTTGTCAGTGCCCATGTTTTGCTGCTGTACAACATTGCTGGCAGTACTGTTGAGTTGAAGAGGCTGGCGCATGTTGCCTTGTTGATTTTTTTTTTTCTTTCTTTTTTTCTTTTTTCCCCCCCTTGGAGGACATCCTTGATAGAAATGAATGCACACCAACATGCTTTCTTTCTTCGCGAGAGTTCACCTTCCTGATTGTGTGGCAGGTTAATTTCTTGGCCCAAATGGACATATTGCTCAACTTCTTCTATTTGTTCTCCCTTGATTGTTGTTTTGACTTTTGGCAAGGAATCAGACTGCCTAAATTTCGTTTTGAAGTGGTTAATTTTCAGTCTGACTTGGCTGCTTTTTGTGTTGAGTTCTCGCAGCATTTTCTGTAGTTTGATAGTATTTTCGGCGATCAACACACTATCATCTGTGAATTTGAGATGGTTTAACTGCTCTCCGTTGATGTTGATTTCACCCTTCCAATTCATCCACCTCATTACCATTTCGAGGAAGAGTTTTGGTGAAACTGTGTCTCCTTGTTTCACACCTTTCTTAACTGGGATGTGAAGGGGAGTATCAAATGAAGTTATATCTGTAGTCAAAATTTGCTTCGTTTAATAATTTGAAATAGTTTGTGTTGATGCCCTGCTTGAGCTTTCAACACTGCATTGATCTCTACGCTGTCGAATGCTTTTCCATAGTTGACTAAGGCAATATATAAAGGGAATTTGTATTCCCTTTAGCATACCAATAGCTGGTTTATAGTGGAAAATATGGTTCATTATGCTGAAATTCCTTCGAAAGCCTGCCTGCTCTCTCAGCTGCTGCTCATCCAGACTCTGTGAGAGTCATTTTATTATTATTTTGGTGAACAGCTTGTAGACATGTGAGAGTAGACATATTGGACGATAGTTCTTTAGATCTTCACAGTCGCCCTTCTTGTACAGCAGAATGGTATTGGATTCCTTCCAGCTAGATGGTATCTTCTACATTTCCAAGTAACGGCTAAACCTCTGAGCAAGGGTTTCCCAGAGGTCTTAGCTCCAGCTCTTATCATTTTGATTGTCAGTCCATCTTTACCTGGGGCTTTTCCTTCCTTCATTTGGTGAACTGCATGTCAAACTTCGCTGACAAGGACTGGGCGTACATGCTCATTGGTCTGTTGAAGTGTTGGTACTGGGACATTGAACTGTTTGTGTCTCAGATAAATGTAGAAATATTTGAAGACCCCTTCCATCCCTGTTCTGTCAATTACTGGTTTTCCATCCTTTTTCTTCAGTGTCATTATTGTTGACCTGTACAGTGTCAATTCCCTTTTGCATTTTTTTAAGGCTTCTGCGATCTTCAGCCATCTTTTAGAGCCTTTCATTTCTGTACTTCTCAAAGTCCTCCTTTAGTCTTCTTCCTATCAACTTGCAGAGGAGGGGTTTGTCTCCTCAAAGATTGTCTACTCAAGTTTGTCACCATCATTTTGCTTCATATTTCTCCGCTTCCCTAGCAAGTTCCTAGTTTCCTCCGAGATTCTTCCCTTCGCTCTTTTCGGTCTTTCTTCCTTGGTTAATTTCACACATTGCCTCACTTTATTAGTGACTTTTTATAATCCTCATCACAGTTATCTATAAGACTCCAGTCTTCCTTGGAAATGTTTGCTTTCAAGATTGCCTCGTCAAATATTTTTGGCCGCTGTCTCTGATTTGCCGTCTGTAACACTTGCTTCTCCACCTTTTTGTTGAAGTTCAGCCGTGCTCTGAGCAAGCGATGGTCACTACCGGTGTTAAATGATGGTGGTACTAAGATGTCTTGTACAATGCACCGCTTATCAATCAAAATATAGTCAATCGCATTCTTGTTCTTCGCATTGGGCACAATCCATGTCCACCTCCTCTCAACCTTCTTCTTAAACCAAGTGTTACCAATGAACATTTCTTTTGTCTCCACCAGAGTTGCCAGTCACTCTCCTCGTGGATTTCGTTTGCCAATGCCATACTTTCCAATGAACTTTTCACTTTCTTTCCTGCTTCCAACTCTGGCATTGAAATCTTCCCATCACGATTGTATATGTGGATTTTTGAGCGAGGGTTTCCTCGAACTCTTGATAGATTTCCTCCATGTTGGCATCTTTGCTTGTGGGAGCATAGAGCTGAATAATCTTGAAGATGCTGTTCTTGTTCAGTTGGAGGTGTAGCACTCGATGCACGATGACTTGAACTTGCAGGAGATGACTTTTGAAAACCATTCCTTGTTGATGATGAGGCAGATTCCTCCAACGGTTCTCACGGCTTCTCCTTTTCCTAACATGATGGTGTTTTTGTGTCTCCACTTAACTTCCATCTCCTTTCTTCGCCGTGTTTCACAGAGACCAAAGATGTCCGTCCCAAGCTGTCCTTGCCTTCTCCTCCATTTGATGGTTGATAGAATCGTCTCTCGTCAGTATCCTGCAGTTAGAGGGCAGTCCTTTTTCTGGCCCCTGAGATTCTTAACAGCCTCTCATCGACTGAACTCCCCACCAACGTCATAGAACAGATTGAGGCGTGCACGGGGAGTTGGGGCCCATTTATTCATGTTGTGTTTAGCCATTTTTTCATCCACCCACTGGCTATGCTGTTAGTGGTGCATTTACCTCCTCAACTTACATAGCACCCAGCCTCAAGACAGAGGACAGCTGTCCTCTCCCTGGGTTGGAAGTCTGACGCCTTAATACCGGGGCGGGCAAACTTTTTGCCCTGATGGCTGCATCAGGTTTCTAAAATTGTATGGAGAGTCGGTAGGGGTGGCTGTGCCTCCCCAAACAGCCAGGCATGGACCAGCCCCTGCTTCTTGCCCCCTGATGCCCCTTCCCCCCCCCCCCCGGACTCCTGCCCCATCCACCCCTCCTGCTCTCGGTCCCCTGACCGCCCCGGACCCTCCACCCCTAACTGCCCCCCGCCGCCCCATCCAACCCCCCATCCTTCCTGACTGCCTCCCCAGGACCCCTGCCCTATCCAACTCCGCCTCCTTCCTGACCGCCCCGGACCGCTCACCCCTAACTATCCCCTGCCCCATCCATCCCCCCCACTCCCTGTCCCCTGACTGCCACCCCATCCAACCCCTCCTCTCCTTCCTGACTGCCCCCCTGGGACCCCTGCCCCCATTCAACCCCCATTCCCCACCCTTTGACCGCCCCGACCCCTATCCACACCCCTGACCACCCCCCAAACTCCCCTGCCCTCTATCCCACCCCACCCACGACCCCCCCCCAGCACCGCTCCCTGCCCCCTTACCACGCTGCCTGGAGCACTGGTGGCTGGCAGTGCGGCTGCACCAGGACAGGCAGCCGTGCCATGCTGAGCACTGGGTCAGGCTGGGCTCTGCAGCCCCGCCGCCCAGAGTATTGCGCCGCATGGCGGTGTGGCTGTGGGGGACGAGGGACAGCCTCCTGGGCCAGGAGCTCAGGGGCCGGGCAGGACGGTCCCACAGGCCAGATGTGGCCCGTGGGCCGTAGTTTGTCCACTCTGCCTTAATAGCATGGTTGAACCTACTGAAGAATACGCTCCTCTATCCTCGCTGTCAGACAAGCCAGGGTAACTGCTGTGCCACGTTGAGGTAGGATTTTGCAGCAGCTAACGAACACGTGACATTTCATTTATCTACTTCCGAATTATACCATTGTTCTATTGATAATTACCAAACTTAATATTAACTTTGGTCCTTCAACAAGAAGCTGTAGAAGGTTCTCAAAAGCATCAAAAAAGTATTGATACGAGACTGTCTTAATAAAACAATGCCAGTCTGTGGATACAGAAACATGGTAAACTGACATACCTAAGAAGGAAATATGCATTTTCTTATTATAACGTCAGAGCTATGCATTTTTTTTAATAGAAAGGAAGGAAATAAAGATATTTCATTTTAACTACTCTGTAGCAAGATTGTTGCCTGTCTTGACTATAGAATGGCACCATAGAATGGTACCATACAATGCAATTTCTAATCAGTGTTATTTATTAACAAACATATTCACACATCTTTCTGCATCTGTATATTAAACCAAAGAAACTAGGGGTGTCAGGAAAGGTTTAGTTATGTAAAAATGACTTTGGGCTGGGTGAAGGTAGGGTTTTAATTTACTTTTGTATCTGCCACATTTGCTTTTTTTCCCTTTCTCTTTGAAATGATGCAAAGATAAGTTTAGTATTGTTAAACCACTGAGTATAAATGTGCCAGCTTGTGAAGGTGCGGTGTATTTACAATAATTGTATTGACTGAGGCTTAGTGGAGCACAAGTCTCAACAGTAACCCTGTTGGCATGAATTAAATATTAATCCCTTGCTGCTGTGTTTGAATTGCAACCAGCAAAAAGTCCTCCAAAGTCACCAGGTTAATCACCTACTTAAAGTTTGTTTTGGACTCAAAAAGCTTCACTTTCCAACCCTAAATAATGTATTTCTTTACTTCAACAGGTTCTTAAAAAAACAAACATTTTGTTTTAAAAATCTATTCCTTTTTTTTTTTGATAACTTTCTCTGTCAAACTTTAAAGATTGTGTATACAGAATGTGGCAAAAAGCAAATTTAGGTAAATGAAAGTCACAACAAATTGTACAGATTCTTTTTCTTTGTAGTAATCTAGTTTAACAGGTTTTGGAAAAAGTCCATCTACTGCTTATGCAACCTTTTTACTTAAAGCAAAAAGTCAGATAAGAGTAGTTGAAAACATGAAATTGTAAACTTGGCAATTTCAAAAGCGGACTGATTTACAGTAGAACTTTAATACTGATCAGCAGTAATCAACCTACTAGCTTAGTGAAACAAATGCGTAATAAGGCTAAGCAATTAAATCAACCAATAAGAAATGTAACCAATAGAACTATCAGTGGTATATAAATATATAACTACATTAAAACATGAAAGCCTCATCTGAAGATAAAATAAGCAAAGGAATTTGGAGTTAAAGTACTCAATGTGTTTTAATCTTTTTATACTTAGAGTTGGAGTTTGGACAGGAAAAAGCAATGGTAGCAACAGTCACTCCTTAATTGTTGGTAATATGTTTACTAACCATAAACTTAGGTATTGCTGAAGTCCTGAGAATAGTAGGTTACTATACACCAGGGATCGGCAACCTTTGGCACACGGTCCGTCAGGGAAATCTGCTGGCGGGCCGGGATGGTTTGTTTACCTGCAGCATCCGCAGGTTCGGCCGATCGCAGCTCCCACTGGCTGCGGTTCGCCGTCCCAGGCCAATGGGGCTGCGGGAAGCAGTGCGGGCCGAAGGATGTGCTGGCCGCCACTTCCCGCAGCCCCCATCGGCCTGGGACGGTGAACCACAGCCAGTGGGAGCTGCGATCGGCCAAACCTGCGGATGCTGCAGGTAAACAAACCGTCACGACCTGCCAGCGGATTTCCTTGACTGGCCGTGTGCCAAAGGTTGCCTATTCCTGCTGTACACAATATACTAGTGAAGCATGTGCAGTGAACACCTTAACTCTGGATTTTTTTAAAATTAAGTTTTTTAGAATTTTTATAAAGAGAAAAGTCAAACGAAAAAACATTAGAACAAGAGGAAAGTATGCATTCTGCAAAGGAGTGCACTGTTTTACTTTCAGCTTGTATCCTTGTGACCCAAGAGTACATGTTTTAAACAAAGCCCTTTCCAAACACGCAACTGTCTGAAGCCCTAACTAGGGCTGTGAATTTGGTTTATAAAGTTATTTGGATAACTGAGAAATCTGTCAGCAAATGTGGAGAAAAATGGTGGTGTAATTATGAACAGCTTTTGGAGATGAACAGTTGTTGTTTTTTTTTTATGAAGCTCTTCTGTTTATAGTCTCCAGCCATTTTGAATTCTTTCTAAAATATTTGCTCAGATTTTGTAACAGACATTTTATTGTAGCCCTAGCACCGATAATCCAAAACAGTGATTCAATACATGTTTTTATGTCTACATTGTATTTGGTTTTATGTTACATATTGTCTTACGTTCACTTCATAACAATTAACACAAAAATGATGATTTGATGCATCAGAGCCATAGTATGGAAATGTTAATAAGTGGGCCTCATAATAAAGGTTTAAAATAAGCTTATTTTTGGTAACAGTATAACTGCTCCCTCTCAATCAATTATTTTTTTTAATACCTAGCACAGATATTAATGTGACACTGAGTAAAATTCAGAGGTTATACGTAGGTTGGGGTAATTTATATGCTGCAGAGCCAGATGAAGATGCAAATTAGACTAATTGGTTCAGTGTAAAGTTAGCTGTGCAGTTGGAATGTATATTAAAGTTTTTTTAGAAATGTTACTGTGCAAATACAATAATGGCTATATCCCTTAGCAGTGTCCCTTTAAAAAGACCCTCCCCTTGACCAAACGTACAGTATTTGCTGCTTTATTTGAAAAAATGCCCCTGTGATAATAGGAGGCAAAATGCTAGTCCTCCAAAACAACTGAATCCTAGATCAGTAGCTGAATAGCCCTCCAACAAGAAATGCAACAGCCATGAGAGTATTGTGCTCTCCTGACTGACTTCATTCTTTTGAGTGGGCAGGGTATAAAAACTGATATGAAATCTACTTTCTGAAGTCCTCTGGGAGCAGGCCTTTTCTGAATGTCAGTCCCCTGATACCTCGCAGGCATGGGGAAGCAGGTAGAACAGTGCAATGAAATGATGGCCATGTACACACTGTCAGATATGGTAAATTAGTTTCCTGTGGTCATACACATAAAATTCTGGGATTTTAGCAGCGTTGCAACTTTTGCTTAGGAGACTAACCACATATACAATATTGTGAAGATCATGAGGTCTTTCTACACTGATTATATACCTTTTTAATTTCTGCTAAGTCCAGTTTTTAACTTGACATTCATCCGCATCAAACAACCACACCTGGTGCTATTTGGGAATATTGTCAGCAGTCTTAAAAGGGTCAGTACTGAAATAAGCTCTTTTGTCTTGATGTGGTCCCTTCAGGGAAGCCTGCACTTCCAACCATTTCTGTACCTGTGTTATAGACAGAGGACATCACTCTCCAAGACAAACTTTTTTTTTATGAGCAATAAAACTAAAGAGGCAGGATAAAGAAATATGAGTTGAATTTAATGGCATCCCAGTATCTCAGCCCCAGATGGTATACAGTCAGACTGTAAATGTCAGATTTCCAGGATTTAAAACTGGAACTGAAAATTAAATTTAAATAATTTCAAACCTTTTAAGGAAAGGCCTTTTTTGTTGCTGTATGACATTGAAAAAAGTTACCCACCTGCAGTTTTAAAATTAGTACTGTTTATTGTATTGGTATTGCATGCTATATTTTGTAAGTATGATATAATCCAGGCAGAGCCTCTTGCAAAACATGGTTTACATACTTGACAAGTTGACTGTGCTTGTGTGTTAATCTGTCAAGACATGTTTTTTAAAAAAATCAGTTTTGTTTTACTCTTGAGGGCTTGCCTATTTGCTGCATTTGAGATTAATATCCCATTATGATACTTTGAAAAAATCTTCACATAACTCATCTAAAGAAAAGTTGTTATGACTAAATGGAGCTATTCAGTATTTTCATGGCTGCTTGATCATAACAAGCTAAGAGGAAATTCCTTTTTATTTTTTTGAAATGCTTGTGACTAAGAGTGGTACTTGCCTGCTTGCCACTGCAATTAGAATGGAACAGTGATTGTGCTACTGGAATGGATGATGTTTGAAGTATTCTGCTCAAAACTTACAAGCAGCATGGCATCAAATGGTCAGGATTTTCTACCTGCCCCAGCTGCTTTTGGCATTCCACATCTCAATATGTTGGATCTTCAGTCCCTTTATCTTCTGGCAGTTTCCCAGAGTGATAGATACCCTGCTGGGCAAGATGCTTGGGGACACTGTCATAAAACAGGATATTCCAAATTAGGTTCAGTTGCACCTAAATCATCTCATGACTTCACATTAACAAGTGCTCTAATTTCTGCTTTGGGCCAGCTTGCAACATTTTCACAGGCTGGCTTCTTCAGAGCTGTGCTCCAAAAGCTGCTTTGTAACATAGTAATCTCGAAGAAGGAGTTGTGAGTTAGAGAGTTATGTGCATCATGATCTAAAGGTTGATGCAGCTCAGTTTCTACAAGTGGCAGGATTCTGGGAAAGCTTGGTCTCAGGCAAACTTAACCAGAGAGGCCACCCAAGGAGTGACTGGTATATTCTGAAACAGTGGTAAGTGGACTAATTGTTCCTTTGCAGCTAGTGCTTGTCGTCTACACTGATGTTGCACTGGTAGAGATTGACATAGTGGTGGATGATACGGTGGTTAGACTTCTTTAGAGCAAATGTAGTTTAGTCAGTGGTGTGATCATCTGTGGGTGCACTGTTTGAAATTCTGTATTGTCACGTATCTTAAAATCCATTATGGGGTCCATGCATTGCATGTTAAAATTGACTAGGGTAGATAAGGCCATAAGCAAAGTAACTCTGAATGCAGGAATTTAGAAGCTCTGCTCAGCTTCTGAGTTTGTTAGTCAAACGTCTTCAATTCAAGGAATTTCCACTGGTACTTTTAACATCTTTGAGCAAAATAGCTGTTTATACATCAGGCTATGCAGATTTTCAACAGGAATTCTGCAGAGGAATGGTTATGCACTCAGAAGTTAGTAAGAGGTTTAAATTTACAGCCTCAAGTGTTGCATCACTAGACAAATGCAGTATGCAGCAGAAACAAATGCACTTTTTTTTACTGAAAAGTATAAATTATCTTGATGCTGATGGTGATTTTTTTTTTAGATTCCAAAGTAGATTCCCATATCATCATTATCGTTAAGACTGAAAGCAGAAGTACTTTTAAAAATAATCTCATTACAGTGTTGTAACTTGAAAAAAGTTGTTTAAAAGTTAGGAAGTTCAGAATCAGAAACTTCTGACTGTTGGATTCTGAATTTCTAATTTGACCATTTGGGCTACAAACCTTGCATGTAGAAATAGTGTGTTCTTATGTTATGCCAGCATAAGACACATAACGACTGACATCTTTACAGAAAGGAACACACAGCAGTTTCTCTCTTGCTTTCTATAACCCTCTCAAATTCTATTTGGGAATATAATTTAAATGTAGGAACCTTGGGTCAGTTCCTCATCTGGTGTAAATTGGTATAGCTCAACTGAATTCATTGGAACTACACAGATGTACGCCAGATGAAGTTCTGGCCCCTTTCCATCTGTTGCATTAGGAACTTGGCCTTTCCAGTCCACACTGGGGAATCGTTGCTCCCCTTTTAGCAATTCTGGATGTCTACAGATAACCCTCTATATTTAGTTTGCTGGTAAAAGGAAAAATGGCAGCCATTTAAGTAATTAAGTTGTTGGTAGGAATCTCTAAATATAGTCCAGATCATTCTGTAAGATCTTTGTATTGTTTACATCAGAAACATAGAATTATTGTAAGTGCAAATAGATGTGGTACTCTGAAAAATAAGCTTTTAATAAATTGTGTGTGTTGTGGCAGAATATTAAAAAATCCTTATAACATGTGACCATACTTTAATATTAGACTCTAGCAGAGATCTATTTTAAAATATGTTTAAAGGATTACTAATCTTTTATAATGTGAATTCACTGTGTTGCCCAGAATATTTTAGCTCATATTTTTAATTACAACCTATTTTTAATCTAATTTTCCTACTATTCACTTTGGGACAAGGAGGTCAAGTAACTTGCCCAAGGGGACAAAATGATTCAGCCAGAATTAGAATTTGGGATCCTCCTTCTATTGTATTTTCCTGAAGCCATGACCTATATGTTAGAATTCTGTTCCTTTGCCTAACAAGTTGCTTCTAATTTTAGATGAGACTAAGTTAAATCTCTGCCTTCTTCCATAGTAACTTCCTTTGGAAAATTAACGCAAGTACTTATAGAAGTGATCTAGTAAATAAAAGGTTATCTTGTTGACTTGAGACATTCAGCACACAAACCGTAATTTGTCAGCAGATATTCAGGATAACTGTGCTGCTTCTGTTTTGTACATCAGTAAATTGCCATCCTTCAGCTCTTGAATAATATGCCCCAGCATTCACTGTGCTGTTGCTGTTGGTAACGTTGCCACACCTTTCAGGGAATGCAAGCCTTCTACCAAGGAAGCAAGATAAGTATGTTTTTCTCCTTCTTCTGTCCCCAAAGTGCTTTTTGTAAAGTTCTTTCGCTCTAACAGTGGTATCAACCTTAACACCACCACGAGAGTCATCCGGAGGTGGCAGCCAGCGCGGGTTATCTCACAGCCCCACCTGTATAACATAGCACACAGAGGGTGAGGCAGCAGAGGTAAGATCATTCAGGTGAACCACAGAGTAGGAAAGAGGTGGACAGAGCAAGGAGAACAAGCCAAGGGTGCTGTATCTGGGGTTAACCTTCTTTTATTTCCTGGATTTACCAGCCTAGCCTATTTATTCACCAAGCTCTGTGATGACAGAGAGCTTGACCCTTGTAGGGAAATAAAGAGTTCTTAGCTGAGCTAAGGGTGGTATTGATCAATTCCCAAAGGAATTCCATCTAACTTTCTTCAACCAAAGACAGTTGTTACGATAAGAGGTAGAGGGGAAAGGCTGTATAAAGTGGACTGTGGTTCTGAGCTACAACAAAAACCAGTTTTATCTTCAAATGCCATTCTTTCACTCTTAGAGCAAAAAAAGACTTGTCATCTCTGTCCTATAGCATACAGAATAACATTGAAAACTTACAAAGCTATGCAATACTGGTTTGGGGAAGAACTAGACTTTCTTAATCCTACAGGCAGCCTGTATTCTCTATCATAGTTCAACATTGAGTATGACCTCCCTTATAGAATGCACATTGGAGCATCTTATCGAACTGTAGCCAGCAGTTGTGGGAGATAACCGGTTGCAGCCCTAGAAAATGTTTAAAGTGTGCAGAAATGCCCTCTTACATTGTTTGTTTGGGGCATTCAGCCAGCATTTGATTTTGAGGTGGTACCTTAAAACAAAGCTGCAGGTCACCTTTAACATATCTATTGTATAAATATGTGGATTATAAATGTATGAGCAATCAGTTTCTGCTAAGATAACAGATACAGTTATTACATAAAACTAATAAATGTTTAACAGACACTGCATTGAGCCTGCATTGAGCACTCAATGGCCTTGGGTTTAGCCTCATGATTTCCTTACCTGTTTCAACAGTTTATTTCAGCAATGAGTATTTGTAAAACATCTTCTTGTAAATAGAACAGATCTACATCTTGGGGGGGTAAGAAAGATATAATGATATAATCTTATTCATATTTGCCAACCATTTTGTTTTGGCCAGCATAGCTCTATGGGGCCTGACTCATTCAATACTTCGGCCCCTTTTTCGGGGGAGGCAGGGTAGCAGAGCAGTCCCAGAATTACGAGTTGTTTTGTAGGAAGGGGTAGCAGTGTGAGAGCAGATAGCTTAGCTGTAGGAGGAGCTAGGAGGCAGAAAATCTCCCAGGCACACTGGGGAGTAGTAAGGGTGGCCGCAGGAGAGGAGCCTTGCAAAGAGGTAGGGGACAAAATCTGTTGAGGGGCAGCCTTTTTTTTTTTTTTGGTAGGGGTAAAGAATTGTTTGACTTCATTTGGTGAATGGTGTAAGAATAAGTTGTACTGGAACAATAGGGTAAAATCTTAGTAGGATGGACTCGTTCCTTCCTCATTCCAAGGTAATAAACTGAGTACTATGCCTTTAAGAACCTTTAAGAAGTGAGGACATAAAGACCCATCATTTTATAAAGTGCAGTTATGTGCAATAATGGGCCTATATTTTCCTGCACAGCTGCCATGATTGTGTGCACTGGTGAAGTATCTGCATTTGCACTATGACTTTTGACTTGTTGTCAACTATGTATCATTAATATTTGGTTCTTTTGTCTTGGTGGTTTTAACCGTATAATACCTCTGAGTGGGAGCGGGAACAGCAAAGATGGCAAAGGTTATGGTTACATAACTGTTTCCTTTCCAAATCCTTCTTTTCATCACTCATAGCTTTCTGAAACTTTCAATTTAGAGGCAGAAGATGTACACAATTGGTGTCATGAAAGACCTGATTAACTTTTGGAAAGTTTAATGATCAGTTTCTGACCATGAAAAGAATAAACAAAATATACTCTTTCCCTGTTATAGTGAAAAACGCTCTTGTGATTTCCACTTCTCCTGCTCCTCCCTTTAGTGTGGTTATATCAATGTCTGTAGGTATGAGGTTGAATTTTGGGATGGAAAAGAGCCATCAGTGAGAAGTGCCATTTCAATGAAAACAACTTTGCCAGATCAAAACATGACTGACTGGAGGAAAAAACTGCACGTCAAGCAAGTGTAGTAAGGATTTGATCCTGCTCCCATTTAAGTCAATGACTTCACTGGTGCAGGATTGAACTATGATTAATAATGCCAACATGGGGCTGGTGAAGTGACACTAAAGAAGGTTGGGCTATGTGTGATTGAATGGCTAACTTGCTCCATAGAGGGGTGTGTTTTGTGAGGTAAAACTGGTACAATGCCAAATACGTGCAGGATTGGGGCTCCCTGCTGCAGGCCTGCTAAGGTCTCTTGACTAAGGCATTCCAGAGGTGCCTATCCAAATAGCTCCATGCTGTGGATTTTTCTTTTTTCATAGAAAACAAAACTGTGATAAGAGCATATTAAGGCTGCATTGTTAAGGACTGCTATGAATGACAGTAAAGGTTGGTGCACAATCCTGAACTCTGCTCTTGTGCGTCTGCATTATGGGCTGGCTCAAATACACAAATGCACACTATTTCTCAAATACAATATCATACATTTTTTCTATAACCTTGGGTACTACAAATGCATACTTTCAAGTATTGCGTACTACTGTGTATTCCGGGCATTCATAAAGAAGACTCATGGATTATGAAAAGTACACAGTAAACTCTAAGTATGGTACAGGATAAGTATAACTGACTAATAATGAAAGTTTTCCCATCTGTTACAGCTATCTCTGTAGGTAACTGTGTCATCTGAATTGCACCTAAGGAAGGCTTCTATATACGTGCTTATCCTAGAAAATTCACTTTGTAGCTCATTGACTCATGTGGATTGCACCTAAGGAAAGCTGTGCTGTTGAGAAGAAAATGTGCAGCATCAACATGAGTGTCAACAAAATTAAGTATCCTGGGGAGATGTTCCGTGTGAATTTAAGATGATAAATGTTATGATGTACTAATTGAGAAATAATGCACGATCATGTCTTTTTTTAAAGCAGGGGTGCTGGAACTATTTTTATTATGGGGATGCTGAGAGACATTGACCCAAACCATAAACCCTGTAGACAATGGAAATTACTTCGAGCCAGGGTATGTGGCAGCACCCCTACTTCCAGCACCTATGGGTTTCAGATTGGGGTGAAAATAAGTGGTGGTTCGCCCTCCAGAGGTAACTTCCCATTTAAGCGATTGGCAACAATTCTCTTCTATTAATTCTATTACTTCAGGCTGTTTGAAGCCTCAGGATAACAGTGCATCATGTTACATTTAACATTTTGAAGGTTGTCTTTTTAACAATTAGGGATAGGGATTTTTTTAATTTATTTATTTATTTTTTAAATGGAACCTAAGTTTCTGGCGCACAGGTTGACAGCCACCAGGAAAAAGTGTCAACTTGCTAGGATGTTGAGAACTGTTTTAATCCTTCCCCGGATGTAAACTGAATATTGTAATGCATAAGTGGATAGAGTTAAGGCTGCCACAAACATAACTTTATCTTAAGCTCTCTTTTGCTCCTAGATTGGCTGTGTGTGTATATATGATGGGCTCTAGTGACCATGAACCTGCAGTAATGGTCCACCCAGTTAGGAAACACAGTAGAATTGGTTCACGTTGGAACTGGATTCAACTTTGTGGAATGGATTCCCATGCCTCAGAATGGGGGCTGATGGGATAAAATTCTGTGTGCTAGTGCAACATCTAGTAAACTGCATGGCTTATCTGACTTACGTAGAAGATATTTAACTTGTTCGGAGGTCAGTCATTTCAATGCTTTTCTAGTTAAAATTCCCCTATAGTACAAAAAACAAGGGATGAGAGAGAGTCTAGTGATAGATGCTGCTTTTACTACTAGAACACCCCACTTTCATCCCCTACGGCAAGGTATAACTGTAGCAACCATCTACTGTCTGTCTCTGACATGGACAACTATCACTGGAGAGGGATTAAATTGAGGCTCAAATAATATAAGTAGTAATTTTATACTAGATGGGTGTTTATTTAGACATAATTTTTTCATACATTTATTTAGAATCTCTGTAAGGGCAGATGTGTTCTTATGTTTGGGTCAAAACAGGAAAATTTGGATAATCCTGGTGAAACCACAATAGTGACAAATAGCCAGTTCTTTGTAGTTCATTAGATTCTTTATCTGGTTATACGTTCATCCATTTTACATCCAGTAAAACAAATCTAGAAGGACAAAAAGTGTTATGTAAACTGGCTGAACCATGCTTCCCAGATGACTGCACCATTATCATAAAAACCCTCCTACATAAATCAGTCTGTAGTTTGTGGCACTGTCCACACGTAGTACGTGCATGGCTAGGTATAGCAGGATAGTTAGAAGACATCATTTAACAGGTAATTATTTTCCAAGTAATGTAGATTCAGTGTCTAAAATGGATTGACATACAAACAAGTGCTTCTGTGTAGCTATGGTTGAGATAGCAGCAATTCTTTAGGTGCTGGTGAATTAAGATGTTTGTTTAATGGTGGTTGTCTGCTTTTTATGTACCTAAGGATGTAAATAAAGTTAGCATTTATTGAATTTAGTATAATGTAGGCTTGTACTGAATTTAACTTGGAAAGAAAACTGTATTAATACTTGCTTTCCTGAAGTACAGTAGGTCTCCCACTGAGATGGCTGCTATTCAAACACCTTTCAAAATGGAGCTGTGTATTGTATATAGTGATTAGACAGCAGTTACAAAAGGGAGCCACAACAGAACCGCTCGGTCCACTTGCTGTTGCAGCAGTGCAGATTTTTGTTGCTGTACCAAACATGTAAAAACTAATGAAGCCCAACCCACTCCTTAACAGATCCTTTTGCCTGACCCACCCAATTTCCTTAGGCAGCTTGTGTAATCTAGTGTAACTCTATATACACTAGTTCTATTAGCTAGTTGACAGAATCATGTTGTAATACTGCCAATAAAACACAGTATAGAAAAAACAAGACACTGTTTTGTTCAGCGGAAAGAGGGATTCTGAATTTGGCTTAAGTTTTTAAAAATGTATTTGAACGTTAGATTTGTTTGTGTATATGTGTACACATGTATATGTGCGTGTATATATGTATAATTTGACCAAAGATCTATATTTGACCAAAAGGAGGCTGGACTCAGTGTTGATATTGTTTGGAAATACTGTTAATTCACTAAGGCCTGCTCTAGATTTAAAATTTATACCAGCATAGCTATGCTGGTATAAGCCCTTGTGCATATATACTTATACTGGCATAAAAGCACTTTTGCTGGTATAGCTTAAGGCAGAAGCACTTGTATGCCAATATAAGATACAGCTACATTAGAAGGATTGTGGACAGGGCCCAATTCTTTTATGAAAACAGACCAGAGAAGGTTTTTTTGGACTAGTTACGGGGATATGAATAATTTTTGTGCATAGTGGGTGGATCTCAGATTAACCTGAATAAGCAATATAATTAAGATTTAAAGATGAAGTATGATCACCATCTCCTGCCTTATACTGAAACTCTAAGGAAGTGAAAATGTGTAGGACTGTATATAATTTGGTTACTGATAGCCCGGAAATCAACTTGGGACTCTGTGATTTAGGACAGTAGTTTCAAGAATTTGGGAGGCAGTGGTGACCAGCCAGGAGTAGGACACTTAACCTGGATTTGTTCAAGGGGGAAGTCCGCTTTTACTCACAGACTAAATCAAGACTCCCAATGGCTTCCTTTGGCCTAGCGGTTAAGGGGTAGAAAGGCGGAAGTTGACAGCATGACACAATTATGGCAATGAATGTCAAGACTGACCTTTGAAAAATCAGATAATTGCAATCACTGTTTATTCTACTAGTAAAGTAGGGGCATGTCAGCATCCTTCAAGGCGCAGAAATGAGAGGGGCTGATATTTTTTCCCCTCTGGATTGATTAGAAGGTGTTGTGGGAAGATAATTCTAGGAATTGTCGCTTTGCTTGGCTCTTTGAAATTCCATGCTATATGGTAGGACTTGGTAGAACAGAAGTCCATTTAAAAACTATTAGTAGATACAAATTCACTAAACTTATGAAGACAAATATTTAGAATGTGCTTGATAAGAATCATTATAGCAAAATGCCAAGGAATCTGCTCGAAAAATCTGGAGAAACTCAAATTTCCCTACATGTATGCATTAGCTTCACCAACTGTGTTTAATTCTTGTATGGTTCTCAGGAAGTGCAACAACTGGTATGAGAAATCAACCTTTTAAACTAGTATGTAACGCTGAGTAAGATGTCAGCGTCCAGAAATAATATTCACAAGCCAACCTCGTGACTTGGGGCAGATCCACAAAAGGGACTTTGGCATTACAACACTGAGCTTAACTTTAGGTGCCTTGCCACCTAATGGAATCCACAGCCCAAATTAGGCTCTTATACAATGGATGGGTATCAGAAGTTAGGTGGCTGGGCACATGCCCACTTGGAAATTTTTAGTGCCTAGGTGACTGTCAGTGGAAATGCAGATGTCTACAGGGTAGGCAGCAGCTGGTGGGGTGTGTTGGGGATCTGAATTTTGGACATGGGCACTTAAAGTGGCAGTTAGGTGCCTAAATCCCTCTGTGGATCTAACTCTTGGTGTTCTGAACAGCCTTAGCAGACAATAATGACGATCATATAATTACACTACTTTCTAGCAAAGAGTGCTAATGAGGCAATATACTCCGCTCCGGGCATGCAAGCAATTTTTAAGGAGCAACAATGAGATGGGAATTTGTATCTATTTTGCACACAAGAAAGATGGTGACTACAATGTAGTACTGTGTATAAAATATATCTGTGAGAAAGAGGAGAAAGGAAGCACCCTTTTTGTCCCTTTCTTGCTTACTGACTGTGGTTCTGTCTTGTGGTTGGCATTAGGTGTCTGCAGCTATTAGTACAAGAATGAAACTGGACCTGCACATCAGATTGCTTTATCATCCTAGAATGGCTATTCTTTGTGGTCAGTCTTATGCATTTTACATTCTTTAAGTTTTGGGAGACATGTCAGTAAAATGACAGCCAGCTAGTGGCTGGGCATGGCACAGCAGGCTCTCCTCTTGCCAAATGCTGCTCCAGCCACAACTTTCTCACAGTGACAGAAGGGGTTTTTCCATCACTGTGGTAAATCCATCTCCTCAAGAGGCAGTAGCTAGGCTGATGGAAGAATTCCTCCATTGACTTAGCTGCATCTACTACTCCTGGAGGAATTCTGCGCTACTGCACATGTGCAGAATGTATATCCCCCACAGATTTCTTTGCTTCCCCAGAGAAAAATGACTTTCTGACGGGGAAGCAAAGGAAAGCCATGAGAGCAGTCATGCGACCTTCCCCAGCAATATGTTTTAGGTGCCCAGGGCAGCTGGCAGAGAGGTAAATCACTGCGGGGTAGGGAACAGGACTGGGGAAGACCCTGTTGGTGGCTCCTACCCTGCACTGGGCTCAGCTGCTAGTCCTGGCTGGGCTGGGGAGGGCGGGACTTCCTCTTCCCCTGCATGGCATCCAGGGCCATGTCAGACCCACCCCCAGATTTCTCCCTGAGCTGCAGGAAGCTCTGCACACTCCTCCCTTCCTCCCTCGCTCCCTCCCTCCACACACACTTCCTGCACCCGTCTCTCTTCAGCTGCAGGGGAAGGGATCCCTGTACAGAGAGCTGCTCCCCCATCTGCCTGCCCATCCCCCATGTGTCCAGACCCCCTCATTCCCAGATCCTCCCATCAAGCCTCACCCGCCGCACTCTGAATCCCCCCCCAATGAGCCCCACTCCACCTGCATCACCCCAACAAGCCACCCCCCACACCCAGATTCCGACCCCAACCAGCTGCACCTGGATCCCCACCGCACTTGAGCCCCACTCTCCTAGCATCTGGACCCCACACCCAGACCCTCCTTCCAAGCTCTATCCTCCCCACACCCGGACCCCTTGCTTAGCCTCAACCACCTTCACCCCCCAGCAGAGTCCCATTACCGTTGCACTCAGAATCCCCCACCAAGCCCCTATGCATCCAGATCCGTACCTGGATCCCCCACTGATCCACCTGCACCCAGAATCCTCTCAACTGACACCTGGATCCCCACACTAGGATACTGCCTTCCCACACCTGGTGCACCTGCCATGGAGGGGCGAGGCACTGGGGTGTTTCTGGGGCAGGCCCAGTCCTTGTGCTGTGTCAGGGTTGTGTGCAGCCTCACTGCTGAGTCCGTGTTCTGTGGGGCGGAGGAGGAGCTGCACAGTGATCTCCCACTTTTGGGCAGCTACCGGTCTGTGCTCCCCAGTGCCATGCTGGAGCCTCCACATTTATTTGACAAATAAAATTTGTAGAATTTTGCAGAATTAAAATATTCTTAATTTTTTGGTGCAGAATGTTTAAATTTTTGGCACAGGATGCCCTCAGGAATAATCTACAGTGCGGGTTAGTGACCTAACTATGTTGCACAAGGTATGGAATTTTTCACAACCCTGAGCGATGTAGCTAGGTCAGCTAAGTTTTAGGTGTAGACGAGACCTCGGCCCTCCAGCCAGATCACTTTAAAGTCTCTTCCCCCTCTGGAGCAATGAAGCCCCACCAAAACCAGCCCCATGACCTTACATGTTTTAGTCTTTGAACTGCGGACCCTATGGTACTTAAACTAATGTCAGGACTTTCAAAAGACTTTATTCCCTTATATCAGGGGTTTTCATGCCACCTTCCCTGGTGGCAGCTAGGGAAACCCAGGCTCTCCCTCTTCTCTGGGTTCCAACCCAAGAACCTAATAGTGAGCAGGCAAGGTCTGTCTATTTAGACCCACCCCTTGCTGTCTCCCTGGGCTTTCTTCCACCTCAGCCTGTCAGCAGGCCTTTCTCCACATCTTCCTCAAGCCACTGTGTACCGGAATCCACAACCTCTGTAGGGTCACCCGTTTCAGATCAGGAGGTTGGAGGGATCCCTCTGGAGTCCTCTTAAAAAATCCCAGGTGAAGTTATAAAGTTACACCAAATTCTGCATTCCTGTGCTTGACCTTCCATTCCTCTCTTGAACACCTCCTGGGGTCTCTCAGGAAGTCCAGATCTTTTAATCAGGGCTCATCACTGGAGCATGCTCCATGTCTTTCCTGACCTTTTGCCAGAGCTTCTTCTGAAGAGAGGATCCCATGGTCTATTCTCCCTCAGGCTTCCTGAAGCCCCTCCTTTATAGTAGCTCTCCAGCTTCTCCCGAGCTGTGTCTCATCCTAAATTGATTTTAGCTCATCATCCAGAAGCACTAACTGAGTTCTCCAGCTCTCCTTAACCCTGTCCATCACACTGCCCTACCTCCTTTTGGGGTCTGTGTGAAATGTTGCTTGTTTCTAGTGCTTTTGTTGTCTTGTAAATATGGAAACCTATGAGGATCCCTCTCTCCATACTGTTGGGCATGATAGAGACTATTATAAACTAATGTATGTTGTTGTTGGGGAAGAGTATCCAATTGTGAGGAGCAAGTGAGTACAGTTCTCACACACACCTTGAATGAGTTGAAACTGTTCCAGGAAGATTAATTTCAGACAAAATATATTAATCATTCACTTTTTAAAATTGATATTCCTGGAGTAGTGATGTTGATAGGGAGGATTTTAGTGGAGTATTTCACCCAAAGGATAAAATCAACTAATCAATATGTCTTTCTCCTCCCATGCATATTTAGAATAGCCCAAGATAACATTCCTAGCAAATTTTATTTAACACTGGGCAATCCAGATAAGATAACTTTGTGTTTATAACAGAGCATACTGGTAACTGTGTATTTATATTAGAGCATACTGGTGTACAACAAGAGCTACAGTGTGTTGAATATAGTGATTATACTTATACAAATAGTATGAGCCTACGTTCACAGGTGCATGATGGTATCTGGGAGGTTCTAGATTCAGTGTATCAGATTATAACTGTTTTAGCTGGCACAAGCTTAACTAAGTGTCTAGATAACAGTGGTAAATTGACAAACTGTGGAATAAAAGATTTTTCTCTCCCAATGTCAAACTTAAGTTTGTTTCTAAACAAACATTGAAATGTGAAGGGATGAACCTATCTCCGCTCTCTGGACTGGGGATGAAGTATGTGTTGGGACCTGTGGCCAATATCGCAGCAGGAATAGCCACCTGGACAGAGAATGGAATTTACCTAATAGAGATAAAGAGGAACATCCTTTCTGTAAAACCAGGGGTGGTTCAGGCACACTGGGGGACCCCTCTCATGTAATATTTCAACCTCCCCCCCCCCCCCATGCTTAAAATTATTTTTTGAGAGGATGTACTGGCAGTGACAGACACAGTGAAGTCCAGAAGGAATAAAAGGTGATCCAGAAGCTTATGCAGGCAATGGTCAAAGGATGTTGATTCATCCTCAGTCAAATCATCTTCAGTAACTGGGTCATTAAGACAAGTATGACTGACAGAGAGGAGAGGCCTCTGACCTCCCAACCGACACCAATATCCCCACTTACCTGGTGTTATGTCTTGGCTCACAATGTGGGCCAGCAGCCAGGTCCATAATGGCTGGGCTGGGTTGGGGTTTGGCCTCCCTACTGTTCATGAGGCACAGCTTGCTCTACTTATTCTTCATGTGGTCTGGAATCGGATTACTTGAACTGCTATGCCCCCAAATCCATGCCTGTTTCATTGACTCTGCCACCTCTTCATTCTTCCAAAAATAAATTACTTCTGCTCTCCCAGTCAATTCTTGTGCCCAATTACATTTTTGTCATTTTTCACCACCATCAAACAATCCTCTTTCCCCCCACCTGCACTATTGCCAACACCAAATGTTTAAAAATCATGAGTCAGGCTCCCAAAAATTATGAGATGGTCTTAAAAATCAAGATTTTTTTTTTAAATGAACTTAACATTTTCTTTAGCTGCTTTCTGGGCCTTTGGGGCTGTCTGGGGTCATTTTTTCAACCTTTTCTCTGTAACCATGAGGGCTAGAAATGTGTTTTTAACAAAAGACGAGAATTTATCCTAATCATAAGATTCCAGGGTCTAAGTATTTTAAAAATAAAACCAAACAACCAAATATTGAGTCTTGTGATAAAATCATGAGACTTGACAGTGTGGCTCCCACAGTGCCCAAACAAATCAGTCCTGCCCTGCAAAATGTGGTGGGCTGGGGCTCAGCCACTGCTGTTGTTACCCCTCCTGTTCCCCTTTTCTGAATAAGCAAAAAGCTTCCAGCTCCTTCTCTTGCACTTGGCCCTGTGCTCTTCCTCCCGCCTAGTATGTGGAGTAGTAGCTCAGAACCTGCTCTGTTCCTCACTTCCCTTCCTCTCTTGTGAACACAGCTGCAGCTCTAGATGCTCCCTGTCCACTCCTCTCACTTCCTGAAAAACAACTAGCAATGCCTAAGCTGCTTTGCCCACTTCTCTCCCCTTATTTGAATGCTGCCAAAGCTGGGGCTGCTTTCCCTCTGCTGAATTCATAACCTCTGTAAACCATCCCTTCATCAGTTGCTCCAACCTTTACTTATTTGTGTGTATGTGAAATTTTATCTTGACTTTTTTTTTTTTTTCCCCACATGTGACATCCCATCATTCTTTGCTATATCGTTTCTATTAACATTCCATTTGGGATCTCTGTTGCTAAAGCTGTCCCAATTTGTGTAGGGTTCTTTGTCAAAGGATGTGACTCTACTTAAAATAACAGCATTAATGTGCCCTTTCAGAAGGGATTAGATAATAATGGTTTGTGAAAATTCCATTTGGGATGGTGGATTGTTTTCCAGGGTGACACTTATGCCATCAGATGTTTGAATTTTATCATCTCTACCTGTAAATGTCTTGTGCTCCAAAAATTGAATTAAAAACCCCAAATCCAACACAATGAGCAGTTTTTAAAATTACTGTTTTAACCACAAAAACCTGCTAGTCCATGAAAATAACAAATACAACATGGATATATATTTAGAATCCCTCTCCTTTGTTTACCCTATTGCAAATATGTTTGCTTAAAAGCAATAAGAGTTTATAGTCAAACTTTGCAATCCAGAGTTTCACATAAAATGTATAACAGACTACCCAGATGGCAAATGCTGATATGTAAATCTAAAACATGAAAATTTCCACTGGGGGCCAGATGGTGGCTTAATGTGAACTGTTTAACATTTTATGCTTATCTTATTAAAACTGCCTTTACAAGACCAAAGCTGTAGTAGTTAGCATTGTGGTTTGGAAAAGACTCTGGAACAGCCTATCACTAAATGAACAAAAAAGCAAACACTGAGCAGAAGGCAACATTTGCTGCATGGACCATGGGAGAGAAAAGCAGATCCATGTCTGATTGGAGAGGTGGTTCTTCCTCCATTTATAGATAGGTAAAGAAAAATCCCCCAAAATCATTGTTAGCCTAATTTTCAAAGGTACTGTGCGCACACCGCTCCATTTGAAGCATGAAATACTTGGACTATGATACTGAGGGATGTGACATACACATTCAATAACCTAATGCTTTGTATTTTCCATTAAAACACATTTTTTGAGGTGTGGAAATTTACTTTTTATATTTTTTTTAAAGACCTAATCCTGCACCCTTAAAATCAGTGGGAGTTTTGCCCTTGACTTCAATGAGAGCAGGATTGAACTATTAGCCTAAACTAGGGAAAAATATCCCTGATGGAAAAACTAGTTCAGATAACAGATTATTTTCCGAATACTGAGATGGCCCAGCTTCTTCCTTCGGCATTCCTCTTTTTAGCTTTTGCCCAAACAATTATTTCCTCTGATATGATGCAAGAGCTTACACAACTGAGGAGAGAACAAACGGCCACTTGTGAAGTAAGTCACATGGTGAACCACTAGAGCCCTTACAGTAAATGCCTTCTGTATTAAGGATGTGGTAAGCAGGGCTCTGAAAAGGAGCAGTGACGTGTGTGTACACGTATCATTTATAAATCTGATATGGAATTCTTAATGCATTTAATTTAGTTTGGACATTAGTGTGCACCTGCTGTTCCCATCAGCACTTCCACTTGAACCTTTCTGGCTTAACATATCTCACACACACGTTTGTAGAAAATATATGTTAATTAGAAAATAACTGATAAGAGTCAGATATGTATATTAAAATAGTATTAATCAAACCACTTCAGAGTAGACTGTTAAGGGTTTCCTATATTTTGACCTGATGCTTTGGAATAATGCCCAAAATTCTGTACATTTTGTTGAGTATTATTGCCATTATCAAGTTACTGGTTTACAATGTTAAAATACATATAGCATATTTAAATATCTTGCTAGTGGAAATTTGACATCTAAAATAATATCTTGAGTAGAACATGACCCTCCTCCAGGAACCAAATTTGCTTGAATTTTTACTAGTGTTAAAAAGTTTTATGACAGGTTTCAGAGTAACAGCCGTGTTAGTCTGTATTCGCAAAAAGAAAAGGAGTACTTGTGGCACCTTAGAGACTAACCAATTTATTTGAGCATAAGCTTTCGTGAGCTACAGCTCACTTCATCGTTCCAGTGAACTCCAAAGCCCTTTTCTTTTATAGACTACATAGAATTAATTGTCTGTTGAAACACCTCAAGCACTTTTTAGGATAGGTGCAGCTTGTGTAAGTAAAGTATTTTCCTAAAAAAAGCAGTCACCTCCCGAGGGGAACACAGCAACTGTGTAACAAAATATAGCAATGCTGCACAACAGTTTTAGATAGAGAGAATTCAGATGTGCAGAGTGTAACTAACAGTTTTGGAATGCAGTCAGGACACTGGGACTAACCACCCTCTTATGAAAAGTGGGAGATGCTTAGTGACCTCAGATGGTCAGCACTCTAACTTACTTGTCCAAAAGACAGCACAACTGAACCTCTATTATTATGATCCTGCATTCCTTCTAAATGATTCAGAAGAAGATCACTTACTGAGATGCCTAAACTGCTTCCTTGAGCAGCTGGAGTTTATTTGGAGGTCTCCCATTGGAGGTCTCCCACCCAAGTACTGATCCAGATCAGCACTGCTTATTTTGAGATTAGAAGCCCACAGCCTGAAGTGGCTTGACTGATGGCTTTAGGACAGTGGTTTTCAACTTGTGGTCCGTGGACCCCTGGGGGTCTGCAGACTATGTCTAAGAAGTCCATGAAAGGTGAAAATAAATATGAAAATAAAGTTTCAGATCCCAGAAAAGGCATTCTGTTTTTCTGATCAATCAAAACTATGTGAATACCCCCACCTACAGGTCAGAACCTGGAAGTGATGTTACCATAGAAGCCCACAGTTTAGCACCCTTTCTCATGCTGCCAAGCATGTGCAACATTTATAGCTGAATTCTGTTCAGTCACTTTTCAGTCTAAGACTTCTATGCTAGGGGACCGCGGACCACAGGTTGAATTTCCAAAGGGGTCCACACCTCTATTTGAAATGTTTTGGGGTCCTCAAATGAAGAAAAGTTGAAAACCACTACTTTAGGAGATGCATTTTCATATTTAAGCTATGGGTTTCTCCTCTAAAGAGAACAAAGTGTACCTCCCACATTCTCTTTTTCTGATCAGTTTTGTTGAAATTTAAACTGAAACTGATTAACAGTTCTGTAGTTCCAATGGCCTAGTCTGTTGGAGACCAGGGAGAAATAGAGCTCTGTTGATTTATCTCATTCCCACACATCATGAGAAATGTTTTGAGTCACAAATTGTCATGGTGCCTTGTAAATCAATAATTCAGAAACATGCCCTAAAATCCAGATCCTGCAGGTTTATCCAGAATATATTGCAAATGCTCTGACACTAAAAAGGAGTTTCAAATCTGCTACAAGAAAAGAGGATGAGCAGCTGGTAAACTACTGGCCCTTAATGAAGCCATACCATATTACAATATCTTCATTTACTGCACAATTTAGTTAGGTTTACCCTGCCAACCTGGAGAGACCAAACCAGGTCTACCAGGTTTACCCTGCCAATCTGGAGAGACTGTCTTGGACAGCCACTCTAATTTCAGCTTCTTCACTGCTGGCCATAAAGCAGAATTTAGTCTCTTACAGTTAGGTATATCAAAGACGTATGTAAATATGTAGTAATGCATATATTCTGTATTACAAGCAGGTATCCTAAATATACCAATTAATTAAAAAGAATCAGTTCCTTAATAATCGTTAGAAATCATAATTCCTTCTAACCCTAAGTATTGCTACTAATGGTACAGAGAAGATTTCAGTGAAGAAATCAAAGATTATTGAACTTATCTGTGGTTCAAAATGGACTTTCATTAAAATGTTGGCCTTAAACTTGTGCCCTAGTTGAAGCTAGTTTATAAAGTTAAGAAAAGTTATTGGTTTACTATTTTGGCAAGGTAAATTATCCCAAGTTCTGGGATTGCTATCTGAACTGGAACAATTTTGATTTAATTAAGTGAATGTTGGTGTAATATTACTGTTGTACTAACGTGATGCAAATGCTCAGGACTAAGCAGTGAGTTTGCATGTGTCTACTATTGAAGTGTAGTTTACTCTTTTTTTTTTTTTTTTTCCTGAAGCACACAGTTGCCTTATCTTTTCCATTCATAAATTAGTCTTTTTTTTATTATTATTATATCACAGGCATTAGCACTATATGTCCATAAACTATGTTCCATCATCTTAATTAATTTCTTGGTTGATGATCTCTTGGGATGTTTGATTTTGTTCACACTAAAATATACCCAAAATTTCAGCCTCTAAAAATTCTGAATATTTGAACACTAGAAAATGCATATTGATATAATTTTCATTAACTAAAAAGGGAAAGTATATAACCAAACAAAATTCATTGATCAAGTGGCATTTTCTAAATGGTGGAACTTACTTTAGTTATATCCTGAGACATCACAGAGTTGCACTTTCCAAATTAAATATGTATGGGGATTCTGACTTCAAAGGTAGTTGCCTCTTTATAAGCTCTCTCTATTAAGTGATGAGCCAGAACCACAATTGTCAGATTTGGCACCTATTGATTTATACAAACTGTGCTAATCCATCTCTGGAACACTTTTGGTATGGTTGACCTGGTTTAACCTTTAAACTACAAATCTGTAATAATTATTATTAATAATTGTGTGTTTAGTGAAAATTCCTCCAGGTACAATGGTAGTAAGATTGGTGACTTTGAAATTCTGTAGCCTCTAATGAATATTCATTTTTAATAGTATGAAGGAACAGAACTCTTTTTTTTTTTTTTAACTTATATTTTACAATATATAGATAGTGATTAATTGTCATTACTCAACATCTTACAATATATTTTTAGTCAACTTTGAAATTTTATGCAATACATACAGAAAGAATTCACCCAGCTGATATTAAGTCACATGTCTCTTAATTCTTCCTCTATCTTCATGCTTTCTAATAGCTAATTAAGTAGGAAGGATTTCTTTATGCCCTTCTGGCTGGCTGACAAATGACCACATCTCACAAATTGTATGCATTACAATAACCAACTGTAATGTGTTGATTATTGATGCGCTTTATGAGGAAACATTTTGTGTGTGTGTGTGTGCATGCACGCACATGTGCTTGCTACAATGAGAAACCAGCCTATTTACATTTTTTATATAAAACTGGGAGCTGTTTTAGAAAGAGAACAAAAACCATGCTTGGAATTAGAAATAAACATACATTTTGCTTACATGATTTGGTAGGCCTGAAAACCTCAGACAGTTACACAAGTTTAACTGTTTAGTACAGAATTACTATGCTTTAACATTTTAAACAAATTTTGGTGTAGAGGCGGCTGTCCTTTTAAAAAAAATTATCATCTTTCTTATCCACAGGACATGAACTTGATTGACATTCTTTGGAGGCAAGATATAGACCTTGGGGCAAGACGTGAAGTTTTTGATTTTAGTCAAAGACAGAAGGAATATGAACTCGAAAAGCAGAAGAAACTTGAAAAGGAGAGACAAGAACAGCTCCAAAAAGAGCAAGAAAAAGCTTTACTGGCTCAGCTGCAGCTGGATGAAGAAACAGGTGAATTTATTCCCATTCAGCCTGCCCAGCACATTGAGTCAGACAACACAGGCATGCCAACCAATTTTTCAAAGGTAAAAAACAGAAATTTTTTCTCTTATGCTGATATATATCATGTATATGTGTCTTCATTTTTCCTCCTTGTGAATAAGACGATAAAACTGCTGGTTACCTAAACTTAGTTTGTATTTGTAGAGGGAGGAATCTTCACAGTCATCCAAAAATAAATTTAATACATTTTTTCCATATCTTTCCTATGTAGACTACGCATATTTCAAAACCAGAAACAGATGCCTTGTCCTTTGATGACTGCATGCAGCTTTTGGCAGAAACATTCTCGTATGTAGATGATGATGAGGTAAAATATCAATCTAATGCTTAGTATAGTCGGGGGGGTTTTGCGGGGTGGGGGAGGCAATGATAACACATCTGCTCTTGCACAACTTTATTTTCAAGTTGTTTTTTTTACTTCTGTTATTATGATGAGTCTTTTAATGGAATATTCTCACATTATTGTACTATGTTAGGCAAAATACAGTGATTTATATGTATCTAATACTCTTTCAAGGGGACACGTGTGGATCTGTTATATGGGAATAATACAGAGAGCACCAAGAATGGCTTTTGCTTGATGCCTTACCAAGTTATGTAAATTTATAAAATTCCAGGTTTCTTCGGCTGCATTTCAAGTGTTGGTACCTGCTCATATAGATAGCGACGCAATCTTCATTACTTCTAATCAGACTCAGCCACCTGAATCATCAGTCCTTCAATCTTCTGTTGCTGAAGTAGATAATATGCAAAACATAGAGCAAGTTTGGGAAGAATTACTGTCCATTCCAGAACTACAGGTAAGGGTTAATGTAAGCAGCAGCTGAAAGAATGGCAGAGTATTCTGGGACAACGTCTCCAAAGAATTCAGAACAATAACAGTGCAGTCATTCTTAAGGAATGGTAACAAGCCCATCAGGCTAGTAGCTGCAGAGTTTTTGTAAATTAGTGTTTGCTTTAATAAGAAATACATTGAGCATCTAAAATATAATTAATCAAAAGCAGTGTAAGAGGGGAGACTTCAAGAGAAGAGGGTTATTTACCTAATACTGTATGAAAATTATATTCTGTCTTCCTGGCCATAATGTTTCTATTTTTACTGATACTTGAGCTGGCTCTGTGTTAAATACAGAAACCTGTTACTGCACTGTCATGTTTGAAATTTTACCTGCAGAAATGTGAGGAACCTCTAAATTATGGTTCCTACAGCAACCATTAGTCTATCCCCAGATACTACTCTAAAAGTATTTGTGGTATAATGTTTAACTTTTATATATACTGTAATATAATAATGTAAATAATATAAATACAAAACAGAATATTGCATATGTGGTGGGGGTTATAACTTGGCATTTCTTGATTGTCTTTGCAATTAGAAACTTTGAAGTTGCTTTTATTTAGATTTTGCATTTACCTTCCACCGTGGGAGAAAAAAGCTCTTAAAAGAATAGTATTGGTATATTCGAGACTAATTATGGCTGCTTGTTCTATGAAAACATTATTTGTATTTCAGTTGCAGTCAAACTCTGTTAGGTGCTGTACATGCAGTGAATATGTCAAGCTAAAAATCAATTTGCTCTTTTACTAATCTGAGCATTTCAGAGACTAGCTTATTTATTTAATCACCTCTGCTGTGTTTTTACTTGAACTTCACCCAAATTGGACTGTAAAATTAGACGAGTTTATTTTTCATTATTTATTTTAATGTTTTTCACAAGCACAAAGCTGCTGTTTTTTTGGATTGCAAACTGATCAAAGGAATGCTTAAAAAGACACTGTCAATGTGAAAGCAAGTCCATTTAACAAAACTTAGTGAGAAAGTAATATCAGGTACTACATCTGCTCTGACCCTATCTTCCTTTTGCTAATTTTTGTGTTTTTCACAATTAATTTTTCTGTGGTGGTTGGTTTTTTTTGGTGTGTTTTTTTGTTTTTGTTTTTGTTTTTGTTTTTTTCAATCTTCCCTGTTGTTTGTGTGAAAGACCCACACAACCAAAACAAGGAATTGAGTGACTATACAGGGGCAACAATGAAACTGACAATACAAAAAGTAAACCAAAAAAAGAAAAAACCCTTAAATGTCACTATTATAATTCTGAGTAGAAGTTGAACAAATTTTCTGGGAGAAGACAGAGATTTAAATTGAGGGTATCCCCTTTAAAGGATTAGTTTAATGAGTAAAGAAAAACCCAAAAGATCTTATAACTGGTAAATCCTAGTTTAGGTATGATTTTTATTTGTGATTAAACAATCCGTGTGTGGCCCTCTTTAAGAGGACCAGAATTATTTTTGTAATTGCCTAATTCTGAAAGGACAGAAGGCATGCTTTGATACCAGCTTCCTTCCATAAATGTTAAGATTGCTACCCTGTTGGAAAGAATGTTGTTTTTGTAGCCAATAAAGCCCATCAAAATAATAGTCTTCAACACTTACTTTTAGTTAAGCTGGTTAACATTAGTGTATGTGGGTTGAATTAATGTTTGTAAAGCCCCATGTTAGTACTGTTTATTACATAGTAAATTAAATTTCTCTGCACCAAACAGCTGCTTCATTGAGTACCACCTAAAAGTTCAAAGATCTCGTAAAAATCTTTTCCATAGTTTGACATTTAAAGGATAGTTGTTTGCTAATATCATTCAGTAAATCGTATGCTGTGACTTTAAGTTGCTATATTAATGTTAAATCTATTTGTATTATAGTGCTGCTTAAGGTGTATTCAGATTCGGCAGCACCAGGATCCATATTGGCAATTTACCAGAGCAGGAGGGATGCATCTAGCTTCCACATAATGGGAGCATATTGCAGCAAGTCTTTTCTTTGGTTTATTGGTATGATTTTGGGACACTACAGGTGCCAGAATGCTATATTATCTACCTGGTGACTCTGCTGAGAACAAAAAGATTCATCCTCTGCTAGGACTTGCAGTCCCCAGAGACTGACCCTTTGTAATAAAATAAGCACAGCAGTGGGCAGTGCTATGACCACCCAAGTTATATAGCAATGCTTTAATGGCCATTTTATGTGTACTGTGTATTGATCTCAGAAGGGCAATATTAAATTTGTGGATATAGATATCAAAATATTTTGTGAATTTATTATTGATAAACTTCTCTTTGTAACATTTCTTCATATAGTGTCTTAACATTGAAAATGATAACCTGGCTGAAGTAACCACTATTGCAAACCCAGAAACCAAGCCATCAGAGATTCACAGTAACTTCTACAACTCATCATCCATTACTGTTAATTGCAATTCAGATTTCCTCAACACTTTTGAGGATTCCTTTTCTAGCATCCTACCACCAGAAGACCTCAGTCAGCTGGGACTGGACTCTTTAGATACCACTTCATGTTTAAGCTCCAACTTTTCTGAGGATTTCTACTCCACCTTCGTTGATCCAAAGGTGAATGGTGACACAGCAGCACCACATGTTGTCAGTGAGTCATTTGCTGAAATTCCATATGAACCTATTGATATTTCTGATTTCTCACTGTGTAAAGCTTTTAATGGTGACCATCAAGGAAATGCACCAGAATGTAATGATTCTGACTCTGGTATTTCATTGAACGCACATTCCAGTACTGCATCACCTGAACATTCTGTTGAATCATCTGTCTTTGGAGATACAGCTTTTGGATACAGTGATTCTGAAATGGAAGAAATGGAGAGTGCTCCTGGAAGTCTGCAACAGAGCAATGCTCAAATGTATTCATTGCAGTTCCATGATCCAGTCTCTCCTTCTCTGGGGCCAAGCACTAAAAAGTCTGATCTGCAATGTGTAAATACACCAAAGAGAGAACTACCTGCCAGTCCAGGCCACCCCAAAGCTCCATTTACAAGAGATAAACCTTCACGCTACCCTGAAGCTCATTTCACAAGAGATGAGCAAAGAGCAAAAGCTCTGCATATCCCTTTCTCTGTAGAAAAAATCATCAACCTTCCTGTGGATGACTTCAATGAAATGATGTCTAAGGAGCAGTTCAATGAGGCCCAGCTTGCACTTATTCGAGATATACGCAGGAGAGGCAAGAATAAAGTGGCTGCTCAAAACTGCCGTAAAAGGAAACTGGAAAACATAGTGGAACTGGAGCAAGACTTGGGTCATTTAAAGGATGAAAAAGAGAAATTGCTTAAAGAAAAAGGAGAGAATGACAAAAGCATCCGTCTAATGAAAAAGCAGCTTACCAACTTGTATCTTGAGGTCTTCAGCATGCTACATGATGAAAATGGAAAGCCTTACTCTCCCAGTGAATACTCACTGCAGCAGACAAAAGATGGCAGCATCTTCCTTGTTCCTAAAAGCAAGAAGCCAGAGACTAAATTTTGACAGGCAAGGAAGCTAACTGGCTTTGACAGAGCTGGTATTTTTATTCTAATAGCTTTTACTGTGATGTGAAATGCAGAATTGTTATATTTTAAAGTGATTCTATGCAAATATATATCTAAAGTCAATAACTACTATATTAAATACACAAGTTAAAAAACTCTAATGCATATGTATGCAAAATGTGTAATCTCATTTTTCTAACAGTCAATATTTCCTTCTTTATAGCACCACTTTGGCTAATTTCTGTATGAGTGTAAATATTTAAAGACATCTTATTTATATACTGTTCTATCTCATCTGTTATATTCATAGATTTATATGAAATAAATATATATATATGATTTTAGCTGGCTAAATACAATTGGTCTTGCAACAGATTGTATGACTTCAGACATTTTTATAAATATAAATTGAATAATGTTTGCCACTTTTCTTATATATTTTTATTTGCTTTACATTTTAAATAAAAGCTTTACTTTAGTATACAAGTTGATACTTAATAAAGTATATTATTTTGATTTGTCTTAATAATTTGTGAAATCTTTTTTTTTTAACTGCACATCATTCATGTTTACTTCCCCTAAATAGGTTATTCCCTAACTTACAAACTTTCACTTTTTTTACAAAGATGAGCCATCATATAAACAAGCTATATAATGATTAACTTGAAATGCCGTATACAACATTGTCAGCATTACGAAGGCCAGGTCTACACTACAGACCTATATTTGTATAACTGCTTTGCTCAGGGGCATGAAAAATCCACACCCCCTGAGCAACATAATTATACCGACCGAAACACACATCCTCCCACCCGACACACACACACAAACACACACACCCCCGTGTAGAGAGCGCTATGTTGGTAGAAGAGCTGCTCCTGCCGACATACCTACCACCTCTTGGGGTGGTGGATTAACTACACTGACAAGAGAAGTCGGCAGTGCAGCCTGCACCAGTGCAACGTTTTATGTGTTAACTTGACTTACACTTCATATAAATTTTAACTACTTTTTAAAGAAGTACTGTCACCCTTAATGTAAAAATCTCAAGTCTAACACTAATGCAAAGTGCAAAAAAAATAAACAAAAAGCTAGGCTTAATGAAACTAGTCTGGTTAGTTTCACTTTCTAGTTCTGATGCTGTAGCACAAAACTGCAGTGTTTGTTTCACTATTGTAGAGAAATGTCAAGAGGCCAATGTGCTTGTTAAATTCCACCCTCTACAAACACTCATTCATATTAGATATTGTTTATTCTTTCCTGCCCATCCTCCCCACCATTATGGACTCACCCTTATTCTCTCCCTGTATCACACGGATACCATTTTTAAAAACTAAGCTTAGTGCATTTAAACTGCAGAAGTGCTGTCAAGGCTAATTCCCCACTCTGGCACTTCACATACAGAAGGTGAGGACCTGCAAGGATTCTAAAAATTAATACTGGCCACTCCAGGTTTGTATTAAACTCCCAAGGTTACAGCTTTTCTCTGACCTGGGATTGGTAGATGCTGTTACCACCCAAGTGCAGAACCCCTTTGGGAGCCCAGGACAGCGCACTTGGGAATTCCTTCCCGTGGGGTATCCTCAAGCCCTTTCACCACCACCCCCATGCCCGGGAAGAGCTGCGGGGGGGGAGAATCAGCTGTTGCCACCAGCTAATTAAACAGCGTGCACAAACCTCTTAAGACACACACATCCAATTCTCTTCTTAAAAAAGGTAAATTTTATTAATTTAAAAAAAAAGAAAGAAAATACATCTGGGAACTCAGGCTACTGCTAGATTTTAAAAGAGCAACCACAAGAATTAAGCACTAGGAATAGCTTTCTTGAGGTCCAGCTTAAAGGTTACAAGCAAAAGAAAAACATCTAGGGTTAGCCTAGAGGAATCTACAAGCCATAACTAATAAAAGGGATAAACCTAATTGCGCCTTCCTATATATTTCCTGATCTACTTACATATCTGGGATTTTAAATGAGTAGTTTCTAGGTATGATGCTGATGATTTTTCAAAGCTGGCCCAAGCTTCTTATAGCATAATTGCCTCTCCTAGGGTGACCAGATGTCCCAGTTTTATAGGGACAGTCCTGATTTTTGGGACTTTTTCTTATATAGGCTCCTATTGCCCCCACCCCCTGTCCCGATTTTTCACATTTGCTGTCTGGTCACCCTAGCCTCTCCCTGGGAGAACAACACAGATAGACAAAAAGGGAGTCTTGTTTCAAATTTTAAAAGTTCTAGCTTTTTTGGCCAGGTGCCCACTCACTTCCTTTTACCTATGTACAGCAGTGAGACTTCTTAACCCTTACAGGTAGAGCAATTAGAGATCAGCTATTAAGAGGGATTTTATAGCTGCTGGCTGGCTGGGTGTCCATTAAAGGGAGCTATCCCTCTCCCCCCCCTTTGTTTATCACAAGCACTGTTCCCTCTAAGCTGTGCATGTGTGCATGCACACACAGATCCTAAACCCTGCGCACACAGCAAAACAGCATGCAAACAAAAATTTGCACAGAAGTACAACAATGTGCACAGAAGAAATTTTTTGCGCACACGGCCTGTCAAAAATTAGAGGGAACACTGATGGCAACTGTCCTTTAAAATTTAGCTTAAACTTTTTCTTTAAAAATCAACATTCCATGTTTACACCATTATTTTGTCCTTTGAGCATTACTTATTAAACAAATTATTGTAATTATAAGTATTTTTAATCCATTTAATTAAAACTTTGTCTACATTACAAAGTTTTCAGTCCAGAAATTCTGTAAGATTTACAATGCTTGTTCAATTACTATGTTGTACATTTCCTGACTCTTCAGTCGATAAACATCATTTGTCACTGCTGTTAATTCATAACATCATAGAAAACTGTAGCACGCTGATCACTTGCATTACAGCTGCCAAATGCGTTCACTACTTGGGACTTATTGCTCTATTAAATAGAGAGCACTGTAGAATTTGAAAGTATGACTTACAGAAAAATAAAGAATTGGGGCAAATAAGGAATATTGTTTAATTATACACCAATGCTTACGGATGGGACTCAGATCACAGTGGTAAATATACAAAATACATCATCTGAATTTTGAAACACATCTATACTATTCCTTTACAGTGACAACTGTTCAGACCTGTACTTATATGTTATCAGTTATTCTGCATCTTTGGGAGGGAAAATCCATTTTTTATTTAGTCTGATTGTAAAGTGGTGCTGGTGCATTAACCTTTTGAAGATAATCTTTGCACAGATTCAGGTTTTTAACTATACTTGAGTCACATGTCATACTAAACATTTGTCATTCAGCACTTTTCATAAAATGCAAAATACCAACTTGTTGTTGTTGGCACCATAATCTAAATCCTCATGAAGTCAACTTCTTTATGGATTTTGTGATTGTTTTTAGTGTTCCAGACTCCTTTTATATATAGATACCAAAAAAGTGAAAGGCCAGGGGGATGCTGTTGCATAACCTCATGGTCTCTTTCTTGTGGTTTAGCACAAGTTGGCAGAGTCCTTGGAATGATGATAGTGACACAAGCTCAATAATAACAGAACACACATATATTACTGGAAGAGTGTACAGTGACAGCTCTCCTCTTGCTGCTGATGTTACTCACTCCACCTTGCAGTGTTACTTCCAATCCTATGTCCCCTCAGAGGTTGTCTATGGGTGTAAACCCCCTCCCACACACACACACAGACTGAGCTAGCATAGTAACCCAGAACACAAACCATTATTGCTAACGTCAAGCAATCAAAAATAATGAGACTGGCCAAAAAATCCTGAGTGCTCTTTAAACAAAGACTGCTGTGGGTTTGTGTGTGTGTGTGCGTTCGCTCTCCCAGATTCATTCGGTAAGGTGATTTTGGGCCCCAATGCAGGAGCTCCCACAGCTACATCTGCCCATCTCTTGACCAGCAATTAATCCTGTGGCCCCATCTCCAACCCACATCTATCTCCTAGTCAACCCATCAGCCCACCTCCTACAACTACCTTGACCACTCTGCCATCCGTTCAGCCCCCCAGCCTCACCTCTGCTTCTACTAGGTTTTTTACACGCACCCCAGGCCTGGGGGTCGGCAGTGGGGCCTCCTCTCCCACAACCAGGCAAGGGGGCCAGCTTCTAGGGCTGCCCCTGTGCAGGCCAGGTTCTGTGGGGAGAGGAGCAGAGGAACTCTCCTGTTGCTCACAGGAAAGGAGCGGGAGCGGAGGACGCCTTACCCCCGCCAGAGAAGGCTTCAGGTTGCTAAGGGGGGAGGGGGAGAGTAAGCCCGTGCACTCTTCTTGCCGCAGTTCTGATTGGCTGCTTGGTGCCAGGAGTAGGGCAAGCGGGGCAGCCAGCCAACTGGGGGCGGTGGGGCTGCCGCCAACCCCCAGCTCCCTGGCAGACTGGGCTCCGGCTGTGTTACCAGCTCTCGCAATTTTCGCTGTTCTGGGTTTTTCTTTTCCGTCCCACGAACACATGATGACAGGTGACAACTCATTAATTTTCCCTTATTCAAAATGGCCACCATCTCCTATTATTGTCAATGGGGTGAAGCCACCAAAATGGCTGCCCTTCTTTAAAAAAAGGAAATCAGCTGTTGCCACCAGCTAATTAAACAACCTGTGCACAAACCTCTTAAGACACAGAAATCCAGTTCTCTTCTTTAAAAAGGTAAATGGCTGCCTTTCATAAAGTTGGCTTCCACCTCCCACCCATTTTCAGAAAGATTGAACCTGTCCCACAGGTAAAGCGGGTGCCACGCTATGGTTCAAGGGGCCTAGAGAGGACAATAGGGGCTGTGAGGAGCAGCAGAGGCACTGTGAAAGGTGAAGGGGGAGCAGGAGGTAGTTTTAGGGGTTGCAGGGGTTTAGGAGAAGTGTGTGTGCAGTTTGGGGAAAGGGCAGGGAAGTGTTGCTTCTTGCAAAATATTAAACCAATCCCATGTTGTTTTTACGGTGACATCGTTGTTTATATGAATGATTGATATGTTTAAAGTTATTTTATATGTGTATCTGTAACTCATCAACCCTAAAAAGTAATGAAAGTTCTGTGTGAGAGTGTGAATCATGATGCATTAATTAGGTCAGTGGTTCTCAAACTATCTCCCATCCAGTTCTTCTTTTATTAAAGGAAAAAAACTCAGAGGGGGGAGAGTTAAGACAGTAACAGGAAATGGAATTCCCCTATCTTAAGGTTCAGGAGAAGGTAAATGGAGTTTATAACTGACCAACCAGGCTACAGTGACGAGACAGCAAGTATGAAAAATCGAGATAGGGAGTGGGGGGGTAATAGGCGCCTATATAAGACAAAGCCCCAAATATCGGGACTGTCCCTAAAAAATCAGGACATCTGGTCACCCTAAACCAGGCAGAGGTGTGGATTTCTGTGTGCATTAAAGGTTGACTTTCCAATCTAAAAATATCGCACACATTGGCAGAAGAATAGACGGTAGAGTCACCATATCTGAACATTCAAAAAAGAGGACACTCCACAGGGGGAGTATTTGCTCATGTGCCCCTGGCCCTGCCCCAACTCCACCCCTTCTCCACCCCCATTCCAACCCCTTCCCCAAAGTCCGTGCCCCAATTCTGCCCCCTCCCTGCCCCATTGGACCCCTTCTCCAAATCCCCGCCCCAGCCCCGCCTCCTCTCCTGAGCGCGCCTTGTTTCCCCTCCTCCCCCCCCCGACTTCCAGCCATGCGAAACAGCTGTTTCGTGGTGCAAGCGCTGGGAGCTAGGGGGGAAAAGCGGGCACTCTCTTGAGTGATCAGCATTCACTTTCTTTCTCAAATGATCAGCATTCACTCTCTTTCGTGAATGATCAATTCTTCTTTGGGGAAAAATAATAATGGCAAAATCCTGGATGTTTTTAGATATTTAAAAATTCCTCCTGGACGGCGATTTAAGAACCAAAAAGCCGGACATGTTCGGGAAAATACGGACGTATGGTAACCCTAATAGATGGGAGTTAAAAAGTCAACAGAAAAGAGTAAATAACATGGTTTGATTTTTTTTTAATAATCTGATGATTTTTGATTGCTTGAAGTTGGCAATACGGCCTCAGACAAAGTAAACTTGGGATAGTTGGCAACATTGTAAAACTTTATTCTTGGTGAATACTATGATTGGGCACTATAGAAAATCTCAAGATAGAATGCGAAGGACTGACACGTTCAGGATATAATATCAAGCACTGAGGCAGCCTGTATCTATTTAAAGTATACGCTCCTTGGACCTAGGCATTTTCTGTATGTTTGTAAAGCATTGAGCACACTTTTTACGTTTCATAAATAACAAAAGGTGAGAGTCTTTAGGAGATACAGCACAGAAATAGTGTAATTTCCCTCCCCCCAAAAAAACAAAAACAAAGAATCCTAGGCTGTGACGGTGATTTTAGGACACCTTTGTGCCCTCTTGATTCTAGGCTGCTCCCAGGGCTGGAGTGGCGCAGGTGTAACTTAAACAGCCACAGGGTCCTAAGTAATGGTAGCCATCCCAGGCTGCCCCAATAGGCCAGAGAGCTGTCTGTAATCTCCATAGTGCTGTTGGCCATGCCTCTATCCCAGCACACCTTCTACACCAGGGGTTCTCAACCTTTTTCTTTCTGAGGCCCCCCAACATGCTATAAAAATTCCATAGCCCACCAGTGCCATAACAACTGTTTTTCTGCATATCAAGTAGATTCAAAGCCAGGGTCAGTGCTGAGGGTAACAAGATGGGCAATTGCCCAAGGCCCTATACCATAGGCGGCCCCGTGAAGTTAAGTTTCTTGCGCTTTGCCTTTCAGTCCTGGGTGGTGGGGTTCGGGCTTCAGCTTTTTGCCCTGGGCCCCGAGTCTAATGCCGGCCTTGCTCTCTGGTTTATCTTGGTGGACCCCCTGAAATATGCTCATGGCCCCTTAGGGGTCCCCAGACCACTGGTTGCGAACCACTGTTCTACACAGCAGCTTGCAAGGTGTCCATGAAAGGCAGCCTTATGGCTCGCTCTTCAGTGCCCGTTCTGGGAGAATCTTCCCCTGTCTGGAACTGGAGATTTTAGGGCCCTTTGTGCTATGTCTAGGGTGATCAGATGTTCTGATTTTATAGGGACAGTCCTGATTTTTGGGTCTTTTTCTTATATAGCCTCCTATTATCCCCCACCTGCTGTCCCGATTTTTCATATTTGCTGTCTGGTCACCCTAGCTACGTCAGCTTTTACTTGGCTTAAAAGAGCCAGAGCAGGAGTGAGGATCTCAGTGTTCATGTCTTTCAGACAAGTTATTCATTGAATAGGACCAAAGTCAAGCATGCAAAAATCATAAATCAGCTCTTCCCTTCCCCCTCCACCCCCAAATTACAGGACTTTTAATAATACATTTTGGGTTAATTTTACTTGCCTTCTGGTTTCTGAGCTGTTGGAATACATTCAAGTTACATTTTCAAACTTTTCTCTGCAACCATGAGGACTAGAAACTTACTTTATTCATGTTTCAGAGTAACAGCCGTGTTAGTCTGTATTCGCAAAAAGAAAAGGAGTACTTGTGGCACATTAGAGACTAACCAATTTATTTGAGCATAAGCTTTCGTGAGCTACAGCTCACTTCGTCAGAACTGTGCTGAAAAGAACCACCAAATATCATGAGACTTGACAACACTGTTCATAAGCTTAGCATAACTTGGTCCATGGGTCAGGACTGTGAGAACCATACATTGTTATGGTTGTTGAGAAAACAGTAAGTGCACCTCAAGCTTCAGCTTTTGGTATGTAAACCATATTAGGAGCAGTTTTCTTATGGGACAGCTGATTCCCTTATGACAACTGAGATTGATGCAATCAGAGCTGTGGCCCTAAGAGAACCCTTAGGGCAAGAACTGGGGCTTCCACCCCCAGAATAACCCCTCTCTGCTGCAGGATATGGTACATTCTTTAAAGCACCACTGGATGATTCACTATTCAATTTCTGATTTAAAGGCCAGAAGGGACCACTATAATCATGAAGTCTGACCTCCTGCATAACACAGGCCAAAGAACATCACTCCATAACTCCAGCAGTGGAGGGAATTATTCTTCTCTCCCATGTAAGTGAACACTGTCAAGCCCAATAGCTCTTGTATTTGTATTACATAGGTTTGCAGTCTTGCCCAGTCTCTCTGTGGCATGATGCTGCCTTGTTTAATGTATGGGTTTTACTTGTGATAAGGGGCCCAGGTGCCTTTGGACATGTGTTGTGGAGAAAGTAAAATAAAGGTATATATTTTCCCCTCAAGCTATACAGCTGTTTGGGGGAGTAAGGCCAGTGGGTATGTTCACATGATTTTTTTTTACCTTAAGACAAACCTATTGTGGCTCCAGGTGTGGAAGAACAAGGTCTGTATGCATCATATCCCTCCCTCCCCCCCCCGTCCACTGTGAGCAAATGGGGCAGAGTGGGTACGCCACAGAGCTGGCTGGGGGGTAGAGTGTGCCCTGAAAAGGGCTATACTAAAGTACTCCCTGCCCTGAAGTAAGAGGGGAGCAGGGATGTAGTTTTACTGGGCCACATGCCCTGGATTGCTCCCTACACCACTTCCAAGGGTTATCCTCAGATACAAAGAAGCATGAGGGGAATCAAAGAATTCAGGAAGTCCTGGGTTGAGAGGTCAGTGACCAGAGAAATGTGTTGATTATAGGTGGAGGTATGCAGATTTCCTTGATTTGATTACCTGCTGCAGCTGATCAATTTGCCTGCATTTCCATCATGTCTCCAGTATGTCTGGTGCAGAGAGAATAATACAAGCCCTGCCTGTGCTGTGTGGAGTCTTTTTTATATCCTAGCAAGTAATGAGTCATTTTTGGAAGCATGGTGGGGATAGCACAAGGAAGCTTATTTCTGGTCTATGTGTGTTTAGGGGTGCCATCAGTTCCACTCACAGTTTGGGACAGCCTCTTTCCAGCTTGCGAATGAGGTGTTTCTGCTGCTAAAGGGTGGCTTAAATGTTATTCCCACAAAGTTACCTGTCGGGACTACGGCCTCATTGATCTGCAGGAAACATTTCTGCTGCACTTCCAAGTGGGGTAGTGGTGCAGCAACCGAGGACATAGCACAGTAGTTTTCAACCTCTGGTCCGTGAACCTCTGGGGATCCACAGACTATGTCTAAGGGAGTCCGCAAAAACTAATTATGAAAATAAAGTTTCAGATCCTAGAAAAGGCATTTTGTTTTTCTGATCAATCAGAACTACGTGAATACTCCCACCTACAGGTCAAAACCCAGGTCAAAACTGTCATTACCATAGAAGCCCATAGTTTAGTGCCGTTTCTCATGCTGTATCAAATGCCAGGCCAAGCATGGGCGCAACATTTATAGTCCTTGCTTGTGGCCTCACTCCCCTTCAGAACAGTGGGGGGAGGAGGGAGGGCTAGTTTGAAAGGACAACTCTTTGAATAAGTTATCTGCTAGCCTTGCTGAGGCGTAAACTTAATCCTAAAATTTCTTCAGCGGTAGCTTGTTCCCAAGATTTAGCAAAGATGCCAGCCTTGGTCTGACACTTCTAGGGTTGCTTAGGAGAAAAAAAAAGGAGGTTGCTAGAACCCCACCCTCAGAAAATAGGACCTCTCTCCTCTGTCTGTGGAGAAGGGGGCCTGCCCTTCCCTTCACCCCAGAGTTCCCCCTCCCCCCAAACAGGGAGAAGGGATGAATTGACCCTAGGAAAGCTACCCTCCTATGCTACCTAGGGCCCTTAATTACCCTAGCTAGGCTCAAACCTGGATCTCCTTTCTGCTGTCATATTCCCTCTCCAGATTCTCCTCCACTGCAGAGAGCAGTGAGGGTCTGACAAGTGGAAAGCCAGATTGTCAGGGGGTTTGAAGTGCTGGATTCACCGCTCAAGACACAGGCTGCACATTGTGTTCTGCCTCCTGTGGACCTTCCTAGCACTGTCTAGATCAGGGGTGTCCAACCTGTGGCTCCGAAGCCACATACGGCTCCATGTAGAGGCACCAACCCCAGGGCTGGAGCTACAGATGCCAACTTTCCAATGTGCTCACTGCTCAACCCCTGGCTCTGCTCCCACTCCACCCCTTCCCGCCCCCTCTCCATAGCATGCTGTGCCCTCGCTCCTCTCCCTTCCCCCCCAGAGGTGCGGGGAGGGAGGGGAAGGTGCTGATGGGCAGGGCTGCCGGTGGGTGGGAGGCCTTGGGAGCGGGGGGGGGGGGGGGGGAGAGAAAGGAAGCTGACAGTATTACTTCTGGCTCTTTGGCAACAATACATTGGTAAATTCTAGCTCCTTCTCCAGCTCAGGTTGGCCACTCCTACTCTAGATACTAAAGAGTGCATTAACATAGCACAGCAGGATCTGGGGGGGGAGAGGGTGGTAGAGCACAACATACAGCCTGTGGCTTGGGTGGTGAATCCAGCAGCATCCCAACCCACTCAAAGTTGCTGCAGTTTGCCTCCTCAGGCCCTCACTACAGTCTAAAACTGTCATCCCCTGCAGCTGCAGTGCTGATTACTATATTCACTATACCTGAGTGGTAGTGAGACATATAAATGTATGTACACAAAACCAGACAGAGCGGTCAGACTAATGGTCCATCTAGCCCTGTATCCTGTCTGAGTGTGGCCTATGCCAGGTGCTTCAGAGGCAAAGAAAAGAACATGCAACTGAGTGATCCACTCTATCATCCACTCCCAGCTTCTGGCAATCAGCAGTTAGGGACACCAAGATCACCTTTTTTTTTTGAACCTCATAGTTTTGGCCTTCACAACATCGCTGGCTACGAGTTCCACAGGTTGACTGTCCATGGTGTGAAGTACTTCCCTTTGTTTTATACCTACTGTCCAAGTTCATTGGGTGACCCCTGGTTTTTGTTATGTGAAGGAGTAAAGAACATTTCCTCATTCACTTTCTCCATACCAGTCCTGATTTTACAGGCCTTGCAAAGTTAGTAGACGAAAGCCTGAATTAGTAATTTTATGTTTAAAAAAAAAATTGTGGAAAATTGAGGGTTGGTATGTCTGAGTGTAGTTAATTAAACGATAGGGAGAAAGTTTAAGGGTTTACAGCATAGATAACTGAATTAAAAATAGGTTCTTAAAGAAATTTAGTGTTGTCAGAACTCATCTTGAATTATTTAAACTATTAGAAAGTTCTATAAGGATGGGGGAAATATGCTGTGACTTCCCAGACATAAGATGTTAAACTAATGCTTTACAGTGCTAGAGTTCTTTTGCATATGATTGACACCTCCATAACGAATAACTTGTTTTAACTTTTACCTTGAATTTTATTTGATCCTTCTCTTACCCCTAACAGTATGGGGTGGGGTGCACAAGTAGCACACCAAGTTTGTCCCTTTGTACTGCCACTGCCTACATTTCTTCAGCATAAACAGGGAATGCATATACTATGATGGAGGTTGGAATAGTGATCATACTATGGTGAACGCAGTAAGCTATTATCAGATGATTTAGCCTGGTAGAAGCAGAACAGCACTGCCTTCTGAAATAGTTGACTAGTAGTGTCTTTATGAAGCATTGTTCTAGCACTGTTGTTCCCAGCATGTTAGAGGCAAAAAGATATTACCTCACCTATCTTGTATTGGACCAATTGCTACTGGAGAGAGCTTCTGAGCTTACACAGAGCTCTTGTTCAGGTCTGGGAAATATACTTGCACTGTGTCAGCTAAATGCAAGGTGAAACAGATTAAGCGTAAGTAGGTAACAATTCAAGGGACCACTCAAGATGAAGCAGCCAGTTAACCCCTCTCCAGTTATTGGTGGTGGGAGTTAAGGGTTACAGACAGTAGTAAGATAAATCAAGTGTCTGTTCAGTCCATGCTGTTTAGTGTCTAGCAGAGTAATGAATTTAAGCTCTCAGGCTCATAGGTGGAAGGTGTTGTGCAGGTTTCCTTTGAGGATGGAGGACTGACAAATCAAATATAGAATGACTGGTTTGTGCAAAAGCATTCACTCACAGGTGATATGCTGTGGTTGTCATGTTTGAGAGTTTATTCAAGAATATAGCGCTTGTCTCATTTCACCCATAGTAGTCCCTGTTAGAATGTGCACCACCTACTTATGCTAAACAGTCTGTTCAATCTTGTCTTTTAGCTGTGACAGTACCTTTTCACAGACCTGAAGAGCTCTGGGTAGCTCAAAAGCTTCTCTCTCTCCAACAGTTTTGTCCAGTAAGATATTACTCACACACCTCTCTTTCTAATATCCTGGGACTAACATGGCTACAACACCTCTGCATACAAAAGGAAAAGGCACTTTACCTGGAAGACATTCTCCTGGGTGCATTTTAGAAGCCCAATGCAAACAGAGATATGAGAAGTCACAAAAGACTTAGAATAGAAAGTGTTAGGCAACTAAAACAATTAAGGACCATTTTATAAATGGTAAAGTTGATTAACTTGTAACTCTAGTTGCTTCCAGTGCTACATTCACCCAAAATTCGTTATAAACACTACTAAATTAGTATTTTTCTGAAGAAACAAAAACAGCTTCAGATATGGAATCTGTACTTTAAGAGTTTAAGGATATTTGACGTAGTATTTACTACTACATAAACTGTGCTAGTTACAACTGTAACTACACCAAGAGAGCGTACTATTCCTGTGTAGGCTGCTTTGAGGGACCATAACATATATGTTCATTCTCTCAGCACTTAAGCCCTCACATCTATCAAAGCTCTCTGAACTTGTGCAGAAGAGATGGTCCTTCCTCACTTCCCACAAAGTTACAATTTTACCCAGAGCTGCTTGGCACTGGACCAGCATTTAAATGGGGGTAATTATTCTCCCCTCCCCAAGTATGGTCATCATTTGTCCTATTATCAATTGGCTAGCACAGTGGTTCTCAAACTTGTGTACTGGTGACCCTTTTCACATAGCAAGTGCGACCCCCCCCCTTATAATTTTTAAAAATATATATTTAACACTATTACAAATACTGGAGGCAAAGAGGGGTTTCGGGTGGAGGCTGACAGCTCGCAACCTCCCACATAATAACCTCATGACCCTCTAAGGGGTCACGACCCACAGTTTGAGAACCCTAGGGCTAACAGATGGTTATGCCAAAACGTGGTAGAGGAGCGGGGAGAATCACATGCTCAATCCAGGGAAGAAATCTGGGGGGAGGGTTTCTAGCAAGTTAGGTTTAACACAAGACCTTAACAAGTCCTACCTCATCTCTCCTAAAAAACATTAAGAGCTGAGCTCAGAGAGCCACAAAACCGCCACATGTACAGCTTTCCAGTTTAAAGGGTAATTTCAGCACACATGAAAATACTAGATAGCCTAAGAACACAAAGCTCTTTCTTCCCAAGGTGGGAGTCTGGGGAATACAAGTTACAAGGGCAGTGGCAGTGCAAGTTTTCCTATGCAACCTTGCCAGTGTTACACAACACTGACCTACTATATTCTCAAATCTCCATGCAGATTCAATTCATTTCCTGGTCAACTCCTCCAGTTCCAAGTGTTGCGAACGCTGGACTAGGAACTTTATTGAATTAAGACCACACATTTCATTCAAGTCAACTAGCATTAGAAGGGTTGCTTCTGGCCACAGGCATCCTTTTAATGGCTCTAAATCCAATTACTTAGTCTTCTACAGTACTATAGGAAGACTCAACAAAAGATCTTACTGACACACTAGATGCTCGAAAAAGAGAACTTAATTTTTTTAATAAAAAGTCATGACAATTTACAGTTCATTCTTCTACAGAAAATGAGAAATATTTTAATACATATATATGCATTGACAATACTTTGATATACATAGTTAACATTTATGGATATTCTTTTCTAAACCTTGTTTGAATGCAAGCTGTAAAGTTTCACTACATTACCACCCTTTAAGCCTTTATCTGACATTTTAATTATAGATTTAATTTCTGTTTTCAAATCTTGTGACATTATCCTCTATGGAAGGGTCATTTTTCTTCTACGATGGATAGACTTGCACCACTGAGTTCAGGAAAAAGTTATCTTAGAGGTACAGGAGTCAACCTGCAGCATCCACAGTAGAAAAAGAATCAGATACATTAGAAAGTTAGCATACCCCAGACTGTCTTGGTATCACTACCATATTTTTAAGCATATTTTAAAAATACAAGTGTTGATAAATGGGATCAGATTGATATTTAAAGGAATACTCCAGACTGTACAATGAATAAAACAACATTTAAAGTGTCTTAAACATATAGCCAAGAGACAGTAAGCCAAGGCATTGGGACATTCTGATTCAGGGAAGGACTACAATCTTTCCCTCCAACCATTAAAGTACTGGAAACCAGACTGTTTCAAAGTTGTACTATAAGATAACCAGTTTAATTAAAAACTTTCAGACTGATTTCCAAAGTTTCTAGCGGCAAACCAAATTTCAGTCTCTCTATATCAAACTGGGTCCCTGTTGGGAAACAGGACAGTCCACACACACAGAATGGAGGGGACATTTAAAAATATATACACATATTGAAGAGTTTTCATACTTTTAAGTATTTAATGAAATTTCCCATTACAGTTGCAATGTAGGAAAAAATGCCTTGTAACTCTTTATCCTGGATAGGAAGGACAGAAAATTAAGATTTATTCTATTATAAACTGATTTTATCTAGCAAATTTCACACTCTTGGTATCCTAAAGTACTTTACAAAGCAACCAATTAGAAACTGGTATGGCAGTTACTTTGTTCACAAGCACGGCAGCTATTGCTAATTCAGCAACTGCACCAAGTAACTTGGTTCCAATATCTGAAGCGGATCCCAGTCTGGAGAAAGGAAAGTGCTGGTCATGAAAACAGGACAATCCTCACTCTTTAAAGTGCCTATATAAATATTACCTGGAAGTTCAGATATTCAGGTATACCATCTGTCCAACTTTTCTTTAAGGTAATTTGTTCATCTCCTTGTCTGATGCAACTAAAAACAAACAATTGGAAGACAAAAAGAAAAGGAGTACTTGTGGCACCTTAGAGACTAACCAATTTATTTGAGCATGAGCTTTCGTGAGCTACGTTTAGTCTCTAAGGTGCCACAAGTACTCCTTTTCTTTTTGCGAATACAGACTAACACGGCTGTTACTCTGAAATTGGAAGACAGTAAGCAGAAGTAAATTCGTTCAATATTTTATATATCCATATTGAGACGCTAAATTTCAAAAACTCTGATATCCAAGCTTTACACTTAAAATATTAAGAAGACCTCCAAAGCACGTAAATCTACAGAAATGACTGATGTTTTGTAGCTATTTTCTGGAGTCATCGGAAGAACCACCAATATATCAATCTTACAACTGAACTAAATACTTTCCTGGAATTGTATACCTAGATACCCCATATGTTCTTAGCACCTGAAGGTGTTATAGGCAGGCTGCAGCAAATCAATGGATGATCTAATCTAGAAAAAAGAAAAGGAGTACTTGTGGCACCTTAGAGACTAACAAATTTATTTGAGCATAAGCTTTCGTGAGCTACAGCTCACTTCATCGGATGCATGCATTGAAAGCTTATGCTCGAATAAATCTGTTAGTCTCTAAGGTGCCACAAGTACTCCTTTTCTTTTTGCGGATACAGACTAACACGGCTGCTATTCTGAAACTAATCTAGAAAGTGACCCTTTGTTTATCATGTGCATTCAGAAGAGATTCCTCTTAGCCAGGGTTGGGAAGGTTACAGCAGGCAGGCAAAAGCAGTTTTCAACCTCTGGCTAAGAAAGCATGCACCTGGTAACCAGCAACAAGGGTATCTAGTAACTCTAACTATGACAGGTATTGAGAACCTTCTGCCTCAGTACACAAAGCTACCTTTTCAACCTTGGCTCAACCTAGGGTGGGGGAAAATAGTGCATAATTATAAATTAAATGAATGACAATTAAGTGAAATTTTCATGGTGTTTACAAACATGCCATCTAAAATAAGTTTGACTGTAGAAAAAAATCTTTAATAGAGTTATCAAATGAGTCAATGAAAACTAAAAAATTTAACAATGATTCACTGTGTTTTCAAAGGTTGGATTTCTGGGTGCTCAGAGGCAGGTGCTGACAGGACTCAACTGGTGGGATTCTAGCACTAATCAAAATCCATATATGAACACTTAACAACTAAAACTGTTTAAGTGAAATGTGTTCATTTGAATTTTTCATGTTAGTGCAATTTAAGCAGACAATACCGGCTGCGTTGTACTTGAACTCTGACTGTTCACTCAAAGTCTTAAAATATCGACTAGTTTTTACTTTTACTTTATCTGACTGAAAAGTTTAAATAAAAACAGGTCCTAGACTCCAGTGTAAAAAAGGGCTACAACAGAAACATTCCCCACCATGACAGCTTCAGATCTAGAGAGATGAACACAGGAAAAAAACAAAAAACAAAAAAAAACCCAACCCAGCAAGCAAGTGTCCAAGAGCCAAGGACTGGTGTGCAAATTAGAGAGAACAAGTTATTTTATTGTTCTGTCCCCAAATAAATAAAAGCATTGTTTTGAGCTAAAATCCACTTTAAGTGATCCCTACTTGTTATAGGACAGTCTAAGGAAAAAACTGCCAGAGCCAGAAAAATGAGACTGAACCTACATATCCTGATGTGTCATTTTCTTTGCTAATTACTAATGCCGTTAATGAGCCTAGACTTTTGCAAAGGGTTAGATCATTGTTCTCGTTAATAGGAGGAATGCTTTCATCTGCATTACTCTACAGTCACCATGTTAAAGACTATTTTGAATGGTGGTCAAAAGGTTGTTTAGAAGCTCTCTTAACAGCGGGAAGACTTTTGTCCACTGCTCAATTACTGATCCACATATTATTGCAAGACAGTTGAGAAATGAATTATACAGAACTGCTTTCAACCCCCCCAAAAATATCTTTAATTCTGAGAAGTGGTTTGTTCCTTCTGATCCAGCTCATACCATCTGTTTCTACTTTGCTTGCTTAAGGCAGACGCTAGATTATAACAAAACAGTATTCTGAAATTTGGAGGCTCATGTCCACAAACAAAAAACTTAAAAAGGCAGCAAATGCTGTGATTTGCTAATATACTTCTTTCTCCGATCTAGGAAAAAAGCTCATTCAAGTTAATAAAAAGGAGAGAGGGGAGGGGGAAAAAAAAAAAAATCTATGTCAGGGAGCGAGTTAAAGGGTCATGATCAGATGCTTATTGCACATAACAAGTCTTACCTAGTCAGAAACCTTTGAACTGAAGAGGATATGCAAGACATTCCTCATTTTGTCAAGCAGCAGCTTCTCATTCAACCTGCAATGTAAAGAAATTACTCTTACCTTGTTTAAAAAAACCACTACTATTCTAATTCATGAAAAATTTTTAAAGGCAAACCTTACCTATCTCATTGCCCTTCCTTTCAGGTCTAAATGCTAGACCTATTGATTTTGTGTCAACTCAAGTGGCTATCACTCAAGGAGGCTCCAAAAGGTGAAGAACTCTTGCTAGACTTTCTTCGATATTTCAGCAGATTTAACTAGCCTTTGGAAAGCTGCTCACTATCAGCACAGTATCTTATGCCTTCACTTCTCTGGAAGTTGAAGCTGCTGCTGCTGCCGCTGCCTTGTCATTCTTTAATTATGCTGACTTGTCCATACTCAATAGGCTGCTGAAGTCCTGTCTGAGTCCTTTGATCCATACTTTGCTAAGAAGTACATCCTAGGTTCTTAAAGCTGGTTAATCACTGTCTCACAGCTTACACTTTTCCATATTGCATACCACAACTAAGCTACCCCACCCACTTAGGAACAGTTCACTTGCAGACTTCAACTGTTTAAAGTTGCAAATGAGTCTTGTTTATAATCAATCTTGAAACTAATGTAGTAAGTGTTACAGGGCAACTACAGAGGCCTTGTTAAAAAGAACACTGTCAAGACTTTACCTCAACCCATCCTAATTCTTTTCCTACAATCAGATGCAGATCCAAGTCTACCCAAACTCCTTGTTAGCAAGAATTTGCACATGTAAGTCAAGGAGTGATCTAAAATGTTGTGTGACTGTAGAACTCACCCACAATTTTGAAAGTATCCAGATCAGATGCCAGATTTGATGTATCTTTTAAGTTTGGCCATTCTCTACAAGCTCCTTGGAGGTGATTTAAATCTAAGTGCTACCTTTTCAACTCCCATCTCAATGCATGCCATTTTACTATAGTCTGGATTCATGCAGATACTGGACCACTGGGGGTTTTTTAAAACTACAGATAAAAATTTTAGAACATTCCCACAGGAAAAAAACCTGAGCAGAGGAGAAAAATCCAGTTTGGTGCCTACCAACCTTGACAGTGTTCCTTGTTTCTTTAGTATTCTGAAATTTGAACACACTCCCATAACAATGTTTGGCAACATTGTTTAATAATTTTGATTTCTTCTACAACCTCTTAAATAGTAACTTATTGTAGTTTGACTGGTGGTAACTTAAGCCATTTCATAAAATCTTTGAAGATGGATTCCTGTGCTGGAATTGCATTTACCTTATACTGCACATTGACTCAGAGGTGAAACAGGTGAGAGCAATTCGAGCATCACATACTGTCAAATGTCTGGGGTTTTTCTTCTACTGACTGTATCCCTACTCTTCTGGGCCTGTATGACAGAAAGCACTGCTCTGGCAGAGTTGAGAGAAAAGTCAAATCAAGTAGAGGAAAGGATGACCAGTGCCTGAATTTGGGGTTCAGAGTAAGGCATTAAGCATACTTGCTAGGGCTATATACCACAATCTCAGAAATAGCAGACTGAAAGGGACCTTCAGAGGTCATCAACTTCATTTCCTTGTGCTGAGGCAGGACCAAGTAAACCTAGACAATCCTTGATAGGTTTTTGTCAAACATGTTCTTAAAAGGCTTCTAAATGATGCGGATTTTCCAGAGCCTCTTTTGGAAACCTATTCCAGAACTCAACTATTGTTATTGTTAAACAGGATTTCCTAATAACCAACCTAAATCTCCCTTGCTGCAGATTAAGCCCATTACTGCTTGTCCTACCTTCAGTACATATTGAGAACAATTTATTACCATCCTTTTTGTAAAAACCCTTAATATTGCTGAAGACTTATCAGGTCCCCCTTCAATGTTCTTTTCCAAGACTAAGTATGCCCAGTGTTTTTAGCCTTTCCTCATATGTCAGGTTTTCTAAGCCTTTTATTTGTTGCTCTCCTCTTAATTCTCCAATTTATCCACATCTTTCTTCAAGTGTGGCACCCAGAACTAGACACAAAATGCTCTAGCTGAGGCCTTACCAGTGCCAAGCAAAGAGGAGTAATAAACACCATCCTTCTCTCCCCTCCCATATCCTACATGGAGACACTCCTGTTAATACTCCCCAGAATGATATTAGCCCTTTTTGCAAATGCATTATTGTTGACTCATTTGTGATCCACTACAACCCCCAGATCGTTTTCAGCATTACTGTCACCTATCCAGTTATTCTGCTTGTATTCCACTTTAATACACCACCACCACCCATATCTGAATTGATTATGGGCATCTCTGAAGCAAACTGACACTGGTATCAAATCTAGCCCAAACAATGGAACTAAAGATTTCCTGCCACTAAAATATGACCGAGTTTATTTTCAAATAACCCTAAATCCCTTACTTGAACCCATATCGTCAGAAGTAAATTACTTGAACTATGACAGTTTGCCCATCATCATGAGGCTTTTTAATGAATTACCTGAGACTGTCAGGGATTATACCTGTGCTACTCTTTGCTCCAAGTCAGAAGGATGTGTCCAGAAAAAATGCCTAGGGTGTATACAAGGAAGCATATAGCCATTAAATTGTTTTACAACATATACCTATTCTCTCACTACAACAGCAAGTTCAAATGAAATAGTTAATTCAAGAGAAAGACATCATGGCTGCTCTCTTCAAAGCACAATTTCATCCACAAAAATATCTAACTTCATACCCTAGGGTAATAGGCACTTGAGTTTCACCCTTTTGAGCTTTACAAGAATTTGAAAAAGGTAAAAGCAAGTCCATCTCCTCTTCACCCAGAACTTGAACAAGAGACTGCAGATATCCCCTACATATCTCAAAATGAGACTGGAGGCAGTTTGAATGTAGCTAAAGAGAGTCTTGTTAAAATATTTATCATGCCTTATTTTCTTGCAGAGCCAACACTAAGTAATACAGAACTACAAATTAAAAAATATGCACAAACCAAAAAGTAATTTGAAATTTTCATTTGAAAGTAAGCTTAATTCTATCATTCACAAACACTAGTTTAAATAACTCAATCCTAATACATCTAAACAAAACTATTATGCAACATATGTTCTCTATTTGCATATATATATATATAACTCATGTCAATGTGAGTTATATATACATTGAGACTAGACCCCTTAAGACTGCAAATCAGCAGGTGTTTCTACAGTTAAAGTTAACACAAAATGGTAATTGAGAAATGCATCCATCTTCTCTATTAACAAGAAACACCCTAAACTACATTTTTTTATTTTTGTTAAAGTCTGAACTAAAATGTGGAAAAACTGAACTACACAAATATTGAAAAGTTAAAAATTCCTTAATTGTTTTTTATTCCTGGTACCACTACCACGATTTACAGGGCAATATACCTGATGTAATGAAAGAAAAAAAAAAAAAAAAGAAAGACAAAGCTACAACAGATAGAAGACCTCAGGAATGTACATCTAATTGACACTACATTGCATTAATCAATAGCTGCACTTTTTTTGCAAACTGTGGCTATGGCAGTCCTGAACAAGAAGGGTTTTTCTGTTTAAGCTGCAGTAACTTTTCTGACTATGGATCATCGTTCCTTCTGTGGCAGATTTTACAGTTCCTCTAATGCATTTGGGACGACTGTCTCAAAGTAACCTGCAGCTTTCCTGACAACTCCTCGCTCTCTCTCTCCTGCTAAGAACTGTAGCCTGTTGAATACAGGATAAGAAAATTATTACTCAGTGAACAGCTGTATATTCTTCATCATTGTCGTCATCTATATATATATATATATATACACACATATATATTATACCCACCCTTTTTCTGGTTCAGTTTAGAATCTTCGGCCACCATAGCCACCACTGCCACCTCCAGATCCATAACCACCTACGAGTAACATATATATATGTATTTACGTAAAATTTCTTTGCAAGCGTTCAAAATTTTTTGCTCAAAGGAGTTATATTTACCACCATAGGGACTGCCTGAGCTTCTGCCACCAAAACTGCCACCTCCTTTCATGGGTCCATAGTTTGACTGCTGTTGTCCACTATAATTGCCAAAATCGTTATAGTTTCCACTGCCACCATAGTTACCTGAAACAAATTTTATTTATTTTTAATCATCCCAAATTTACCATCTAAGGCAGCTTCAAACACAAAAACCTGAAGAACCCCTCCAATTGGCCTCTGGTTGTATACTTAAGCTACAAAAGTGAAAGACAAACTCAAAACTGGTATTGTTAATGTAGCCCTCAACATAGAAGTTCTCTCCCCTCCCCACCAACAAAAGAAAAAATGTGAAACATCCATTTCTTACTTCCCCCTAAATCAGATGTGGTCTTAACTTTCTTATGAGGGAGAGCAATGTGGACAAGTTAGTGTTTATAATTGAGTTTTACACAATTCTGGTCGTATGGTTTTCCACAGCCTCACATTAACCCATGCCAGTCCAACTTTCAACACCATCTTGGGGAAGAGAACATGTACTACACCTCGCCTTTGACCAAGCGTCCACATCACTGTGTCACTCCTATTTCTAACTCCATTAAGGCAGAATATAAGTTTTTCTACTGAGGCACCCTAACCATAATTACCAAAATTAATTACCTTTCACCTGTAATTCAGCATCTCTTTAAGGCAGAACTTGTAGTAGGAACCCACAAATACTGCTATATTAGTTGCCGAAAAGAATAGGTAGATGAAGGTTCTACAGTTAGAGATAACCGTTAAACAAGATGAACCCCTTTCAAGTCCTTGAAAGCTGCTAACTAGCTACCAACCAGACCTGGAAGAGAAGTTATCCATGAAGACTGAAGAGAGCTTGGATTTTTTCTTTATAGAAAAAAACCTCCTCTATCACCTCAGGCCCCACTCCTCAGTCTAGATCCAAAAAGGCCAGTTAACCATTAATGGCTTGGTTAGCCACCTACTTAACAAAAACACTATCTGGTTTAACTACTGCAATGCCTTTGTGGGGGGCTCTTAAGTCAGTTTAGGAGTGGCTGAACTAATATGACCGAGTTTAGCTAAATTTATGTTAGCCATTCCTTCACTGATTTAAGAAAGTTTCTGCCAAAGAGGCTCCACCGGCTTAACTAAATCAACTGAAAAGCCAACTTGTTAATCAGTGAGCTAATCCTATTAATCACTGCAATGCCTGAGAGTATAAAAGCCCCATAAACCCTGTCAACATGAGCAAAAAAATTTCCAATCAAGCCGGATAAGCTCATAAGATATAAAATACCTATATAGACAATTGTAATGTGTTTGGAAGAGTTTCCAATCAAGTTGATTGAAATTAGTGGAAAGACATTTTTGTTGTTGATAGGGTCTTAGTTACCTTTCAAAAGAGACTCATCCTTTGGCCAGGTCTACACAGCCCCCAGGGCAGGCCACAGGAGTGAGTTGTGGCATGCATTGCCAGGAGTATATGAATGTGAACTAGGTAGCTTTTATGCTCATGCTAGCAAGGTCTACACAGGGCATTTACAGCACAATGGTTTAGTGCATACTGCAACTCACACCCCCACAGACAAGCCCTAGGTGGGCTTTGTGGGTATAGCTATAGGGGTATATTACAATGGCAGAGTGCTCTTAGTATAAGTTCAGCTTGTACCTTCACAACTGCTTTTGCTGGCATATCTTATTCCAGATACCAAGGGATGTATGCTACATTTGGAAAAAAAAGTTTTTCCAGTGTACCGGCATCCCACAGTAAGGATTTTTACCAGCACAGCTATGTTGATGAGGGATCACTCTCCTGACCAATACAGCTATACTAGCAAAAACGTGTACTGTAGACCTGGTCTTTGTTCCAATACACAATTATACAACCAAAAACACTGAGTGTCCTCATTGAAAGCTGCATCTATAGACATTGGTGATAGTTCAACTTTTCAAAAATGCCCCTCCCTCCTTAGCCATTCATAACACACAGGGTCTTGTTAGCAAAGCAACCTTTTGCTAATAATTAAGCTGTATGTAATCCCTTTATTAACTTATATTGGTGGTTTGAGGCTAATAAGCTTAATTGTCAAAAATAGCTTACATGTCAAGATACGACAGTGGTAGTGACTAATTTCCTGACTTTTACAGTCTAATTAGTAATTTTGCATTCATTTCTTAATGAAAGAAAATGCAATAAACTGGAATACTTAGTGTTAGTATTTAAATGTCTTATACAGACTTTGATGTTCAAACCTTGTGGAGGATGGAGAAAGGGAAGTTTCATATCTTAACTTACTGGCCAAAATAGCAGTACACTGCAGGTTATGAAAGATGAAACTGAATACCTTCATGCCACGTTATACAGAATTTTGATATATTAAGTTGGGCATAGTCCTGGGAACGCTCTACTCCTCCTCGCTCAAGATATTAGACGAAAGTCTCTCCTCTATCTGCTTCCCCCCCTCACAAATTATGGTCATTGCTCTTTATAAGAATTCCTGAGCAATGGAAGACTGTACAATTAAGTATAAACATAAGGAAAATTCTCTTACCCCCTCTGTAATACCCTTATGTTGATTATATTTGGGGCCAAAGCCTAACCTCTGTCATTTCTAGAAGTGTTACTATATGCCATAATTTGAGGTTCTATAGAGTTTAGATTTATGAGCTACATTTTAAAGATCTGCAACTACTACTTACCGCCACCAAAATTTCCTCCTTCATTGTAACCATCGTATCCACCTCCTCCTCCACCACCACCACTGCCACCATATCCACCACCTGGGTTTCCGTATCCTGGTCCTCCTCCACCACCACCACCATAACCCCCTCTACTACTGTAACCAGGGCCACCTCCATAGTTCCCACCTAAAAAAGAAAGACTAGTCAGTGTACCACAAATTTAAGCGTTGATTTATGTAGAAAGAGTAAGTGTGCTGCAACTGAAATGCTATGTTTTCTTCAGCTACAAGAACATTCTTTGATAAATTAATAGCTAGATAAGTCACAACACATTAGTTCATATGTCTGTACCAAAAGCAATAAAGTACCTTTAATTATATTTGCATCACTGCCATATGTTCTTGATTTATTTATTTTTATAAACAAACAAAAGTAAACAAACAAAACAAACAAACAAACACTGAAAAAGATTCAAATAATATACTGCATAAGGGACCAATCCTGCAAACATTTCTTTGGGGAGTAACTTTACACACAAGAGTAGACCAGTGATCTCAATGTGACTACTTCACATGTGTTTGCAAGATCAGGTCTAAAATAGAACAGTGGACTACTTCCTCTATTGTTTTCAGAGGCAGAAGTGCCACTTGTCCATCAGCGAGATGTGTAACTTCTAGAAGTTCTGTCCAGACATGGGTTTGGAGGCTTATCCAAACCCAAGTCAGCAAAGATTACAAGTTTATGAAAACTTTTACATATGAACCTCAGATATTAAGTCAACTTCCAGGTAATCTTGTCATATCTGATACTTGAGGTTTCATGCAATAGCAGGCATAGGGACTGGAAAAAAAGTTAACTTTCATTTAACCGTTTTCACTCAATGCATATTTGACTATCATTTACTTAAATGTAGATGTGTTTAAGGCTCAGTTTGCACTTGGATCAGTTTCATTTTAACCAACTTGCTCATCTCTAGGTAAAATGAAATTGCGCCGGAAAAACAAACAACAAAGGAAGTCATTCAACTCATGCTGCACAATATCCAAGTAAACAATCACTGCCAAAATAATCTCATTTTCCAAGTCGAAAGCCAGTTCTGATCAAGTGGTATTAGGATATGCTTACCATCGCCAAATCCATTATATCCATCACCACTTCCAAAGCTTCCACTTCTCCCACCACCACCGCCACCACCATAGCCTCCTGGACCAAAGAAAAGAGGTTTTCATGAACAAATACAAGTCTGGTTGAGCCAACATCTCATTTTGATGAAATATGAAAGAGACTCAATCATCTACCTCTGCCACCAAAGTTTCCTCCTCGGCTGAAATTTCCACCACCACCACCACCACCTCCTCCTCCTCCAAAACTTCCACGACCCATGAAGTTGCCTGAGCCACTCCCACGACCTACAAGACATTTTACATATAGTAAATGAAATGCCAACTAATTACGTAAAAATATCCCATTACGCACCACCCCAAACTCACCTCTCTGTGAGCTAGCAGTCTGCATCTCTTGCTTAGAAAGTGCTTTTTTCACTTCACAATTATGTCCATTTATAGTATGATATTTCTGAACTAAAAAATAAACAAATTTTGAAATAGTTTCTCGTTTTCACTGTCCACTAGAACATGAGCTATACAAAGCTTAAATAAAAGCATAAGCACAGGTTAAAAGCAAAGATTATACTGCATGCAATACATTTCTTGTAGTGTGCTTTCAGTCAACTACTTGCTTACTAATAACACATTCCATGCATGGTTCAGGGCTATGTAAAATCAGAGTTATACTATTTCAAGTAATTTCACATTCTATAACAGTCACATACCAACAATTTTATCAACTGTATCATGATCATCAAAAGTTACAAAAGCAAATCCTCTTTTCTTTCCACTCTGCCTATCTTCCATGACTTCTATGGTTTCAATCTTGCCATATTTTTCAAAGTAGTCTCTTAAATTATACTCTTCTGTATCTTCTTTAATTCCACCAACAAATATTTTCTTTACTGTTAAGTGTGCTCCAGGCTTTACAGAATCCTAGAAGGCCAGAAATTATATTTAGTACTTTATATTTCTCAGGACTTGATATACTCAGTACAAATTAAATGGATTAACTTACTTCTCTAGAAACTGCTCTCTTGGGCTCAACCACACGCCCATCAACTTTATGTGGTCGAGCACTCATTGCAGCATCTACCTCTTCCACACAGGAGTATGTCACAAAGCCAAAGCCTCTGGAACGTTTTGTTTGTGGGTCTCTCATCACCTACAAGAGCATAAGAGACATAGTATCACCTTACTACATTTAGATATTTACATTGTTTCAGAAACATTTTTTGAATTATGACAACTTACCACACAGTCTGTGAGCGTGCCCCATTTTTCAAAATGTTCTCTTAAGCTATCATCTGTTGTTTCAAAGCTCAGGCCTCCAATGAACAGTTTTCTCAACTGTTCTGGCTCCTTTGGGTCATGGCCCTGCAAAAACAAGACATTCTCTCATAAAGCCACACCAAACACTTATGTCCTGTAAAGTTAAGTTTGGTAGCATTACTAACAATTCTTCTGAGTTTTTCTTCATAATATAAATATTTACATAAAATTATTTTTGTTCACAACAATAAAAAAATGTTTAATATTTGGTGAAGAACAGCTGTAAGTAATTTCGGTTGTTAACTTCTTTAGTGATCTGTGGTTTTGTTTAGAAGGCTAGAATTCTGGTTCTGAATTTTAATATTAACAAGTTTGGTCCTACCTAGAGCTAGATACAAGAGTATCAAACAGTTTATTTTTAAAGTGTATCCAAGTATCTTATGGCATGTTAATGCTATTTGATCTGCAAGTTTCAGGAACTATACCCCATGGATTTCATTATAAGTGAACCACCCCTATATACTGACAAATAGCTTCTACAGGGTTAAAAATAAAGCAAGACACCCCAAGCCAAAAGGCACTGTGAAGAAACTGAACACCAGAGTCTCAGTGGTCTGAGAACATGCTGTTTTGCTAGATTTAAGTGACCAGTGATTTTGGGAGCCCAACTTGACATACTATAAAGGGGCCCAAATTTTCAGAGGATGGGATCTTTCAAAATAAGCAACCAAAAACTAAGATATAAAAATCAGTCACTTTTTGAGCATCTTGGCCCCTGTACAGAGGCAAATAAAGTTGTAAAAGCTTTATTATAGCAAGATTCAAATTTCTCCTTTGCCAACCTTTCTGACTAGACAGCAAGAATTCCAACCACCACCAGCCATTAGCTAGGTTAGGCTGAAAGTATAACAAAAAGCACTGTGGCCCACACCTTGTCCAAGAGCGAAACAAGGTCTTGTCTACATGGCAGAGTTGCACTGATTTACCTGAAGCTGTTATTTTAAAAACAGATTTAGTTAAACTGCTGCAAAAAGCTGCATGAACATGTGAAGACAGCTCTTAAAATGTGACTCTTATACAACACCAAAGTGCTGCCCAATATTAGCAAAGCAACTACAAGTATTTTTAAAGAACATTTAGGTCATGTTAGAACATGTTCTATGACTTATTTTTGTAGATCAAATTTAAGACATTTTTGGAAATTTGAATTAAGTGTAAGCTTACTTTAGGTCTTCATTCAACAAACATTTTTTTAAAAAGCCACATTGTAAAGTATCTTGAAACACTAAGTCTCACAACAGTGCTGTGTGAAAAATTGGCCCCAAGATGCTTTCTTGAGCTGTGCCCATCAAACAAGGTTAAAGCTGGAGGAACATCTACTGGAAAACAAAAGTAAGGAAAAGCTTGTTTCTAGTTTAGTTGAGCTAAATTTTAATGTAAGCTATTAAAATTAAATGCAGTTTAGTTTTCCAGAGCACAGCTTCTCAGGGCATTCTTTAACAGTACATTTTCCATTTTGTTTTTAAGTTTAAAGATGTAAGGGGTTCTCTCCTTCCTATTAGTTTCAAGCGACTTACAAGCAATGAAGGAGATAACTGACAAAGTACTGACAATGTACAACATTTTTTGGCAAACTTCCCAATTATTGTAACCACAGGTTTTACTAAACTACACAGTAGGTTAAAAATTAAGAGTGTTTTTCAAGTTGATACCATCTCTCAGTCTACTGGGCAACTCATACAACAGCTCATGTGGAAAAAGCAGAAGAATACTTTAATGTTTCATGAAAGCATAGTCACAAAATAAGAAATAGGAAACACCCCAGAGTGGAGTGCTGTCACAAGGCCCTGTGCACAATTAAAGCCCTACAGTGGGGATATGCATGAGGGACCCCATTGCATTTGCTCCCAACAGGCTAATGTGGGGCAGATACAGGGCAAGCTGAAGGACAGCTGATTGTAGATACAACTATATGGATCAAGTAACCCTGGCCTCAGACAGATGTGATCTGCCACTCCAATCTGCAAGTAGAGCATTCTAGTCCTCCTCTCAGGTTAGGGAAGGTCATTTGGCTTTTTTCAGAAAAAATGTTTTTCCCTTTGAGTGAATGCAATTTGGCAACTTTGAAGGACAACATATTTGTAAGTTACTTGTTCAGGAGTGCTTAGCAAACAAATGCTTAAGAGTGAATTTTGTACCACTTCTGGGAAATATTCAATTAAGTGGGTTCCAAACTATAGTGCAAAGACCTATGGCTGGTGGTTCATGAAGAGCTGGCTCTCATTTTCAGTTGAGAAACTGTATAGGTAGCAAAAGCATTCCCCCCCCCCCCCCATTAGTTTTATATTTTAAACTGACTTAGTTACTATACAAATACTATGTAATGGTTAAGTGGAGAGGGGAGGGTTTCAGGGGTCCTGTGACTGCAAGTGGGAGACATGGTTCTTGAAATACTTTAAATGGTCCAGACTCTGAAAATATCTGAGTACCTTTACTTCAAATACTTTAGTTACATCTGTATTTAAAATTTTTAAAGGTTCAAGTTTAGTCATAGTGTAATTACTGCTTGATACTAACTGCAATATAGTGTAATCAGCAGCATTCATAATTTTACATGAAGACTCAGTATTTAACCTACAACATGTTTTTACATTAGCTAGCTTTGTTTTTGATTGTATATGTACACACTCCTTTCCCTGCTGTGCCTGTCTGCTTTAGTCTTAGCAGGCACTGAATTTATAGAAGTAAAGGTCTTGAATATTTCAAACTTGCCTGCTCAGATTAATGGAGCAAAAGGAAGTGTGAAGAAAAGCTATCTCAACATGAATTTTGTTTGGCAGTTCAGCATGCTAACAGAAACTGAGCTGGGTTCCTCCTTTGTTAAAAGGGACCTGCAAAAAGAAAAAGTGGACCTGGGTCCCTTTTGTTCTTTGACATGTAGCAGATCTGCCATTTTAATATAAATATACAAATAAGAGAAATTCAGGTCTTAGCTTATGCTCCAGGAACATGACTGGAGAACTGAAAAGAGTCATTCTTGGTGGAAGGGGAATTCTGCTGTCACATTCTCCCCCTGGTTGGTGCACACACTGCAGTCTTTCCTTGGGATTTCACTGTGTTCTCACTGGGCAAGAAGGAATAGATCTTGGTGTATTAATTTCTCCCTGAGGCAGGAGGTATTTTGCTGGGTACTGCACTCTCCTCATGGTGATTTTTTTTGGCATGAGAGTTCTGAAAGGGGGATGCTTCTATTTTAGAGAAGCTGTCCAGAAAGTTTTTTTTTTCTTTCCCCTGTGAGTTTGTCGCTTGCGAAGCAGGGGTACCTTGTTAAGGATTTCATTCACTATGGGGACGGATGGCTGGGGTTTTCTGGATGTTAGTTTCCTGGGGGTGGGATCGGCATTGTCCCTCAAGCGTGTGTGGAATGGACTGTAGTGTTAGTCTCCAAGACTGAAGATTATGCTGAATATTACACTTCTCCTGTCAGCTACGTTCAGCCTGTTCTCTTCCCGAGCAGATGGTTACAATGAAAAGGAAACGCAGCCCCTTACATAGGAGAAGGGTAACCTCCCCCAAGCCCACACTGCGGGCCTGCGCGCCATTTCGCGGCGCCGAGACGCCTATGCAGGGGGCGCATTCCGGAACAAGAAGCGGCCAGTCTGTGCTGCGACCCGGCACAGGCAGCACGCTCCGCCGCCAGCCTCCCTCCTCCCTCCCGGCAGTCTAGGTCAGTTGCCACGCTCCCTCCGCGCGGCGCTAACGCGGCGGCGGTTACCTCCATTTTGTGACCGGACACAAGTCGCCGCGTTCACCCTCGCCTCAATATGGAGCAGAGAGGAAAGAGGGATCACGTGATAGGGGAAAGGCGGGCTTGAAACCAGCGCGCGCACCCAGCTGTCGCTTACTGGCAAGGGGAGGAGAGCGAGGGCGAGGGCTGTTCCTCTTTCTCCGTCTCCAACGCCCTGACGGTGTCTCCTCTGGGAGCAGCGTCTCTGGCCCCATATGCGAGACCAACGTTTTCTGTTTGGTGCCCCCAGGATCGTTGTACTAAGCAGCCACAACAAGCGCGCATGAGGAAGGGGCGAAATACAAGACACAGCCGGGCGCGAACGCTGTGTCTTCCTTAAGTCTCTGTACTTCCCTTGCACAGGCACCCCCAGATCGTAGCATTTCCACCTACATATGGAGACCGCTGCCAAAACCCCCTCTGCAAGCCCGCACAGCACTCCATAAGAATCCTACTTTGTCTGGAGACGCTGCAAGCTCGCCACTGAAGACTAAAAAGCACTTAAATGCAACATCAAATTAACTTTTGGGAAGCAGCTCAACACCAGTTCATTTGTTTCATATTTATAGCACAACAGCTTCTGAGGAACACCCTTCTAGATTACAGTGTTTTCCCAGATTATTTACAGGTGCTGTTTTCACAGCCCCAGATATCAGTATCCTTTATCAACAGGAAAAAAGGCATGCAGATAGGAATTGTGGAGAAGCTTGTGTTGGCACTGTCAGTGTATATAAACTGATCTGCAGGGACCCCCAACCCTAGCTAAGAATAAGATATGGCAGCACAATCTTCAAGCCTATTCAACCGCTAAGTATTTTCAGAGTCCAAAAGTAAGACTGACAGTTAGTGACAGTGTTTGGTGGACACACTTGTCCTCTGGAAAACTGGCTGCAGATTTGTCATGGCATTTTTAATCAAGAAAATCAGCACAATCATGGTAAATTTAGTAAAAGCCATAGGTTATGATTTTTTATAAGATAGTTTAACATAATACCTTAAAATCATAGGCCAGCATCTACAGCCTTTCCTCTGTTGTGTTCTCCTCCTCACCCTGCTGAGGGGGCACTGAGATCCACAACAGTATCATTATCCTCTACACAGCAACTCTAATCTTGGCCCAATGAGGAAGGGGATGGAGGCTGAAGAGCAAGCCTGCCCTAGATTCATACCAGTGGCAGCTCCTACATCCTGTAGAACTTAGCCTGGCTCCCTGCTCTGGATATTGCAATCTACTGCATGGAATCACATCAGCACTCAGGTTTGGCCTGGTCACCCCTCAGTCGTGGTGGCACTGCAACTCTGTGCACATGTTGCAAAGCCCTGAATGGAGAACCAGGCCCAACCCCATAGGAACCAGCTACTGAGGGGTGAATGTGGGGCAGGCTTGCTCTGACATACCCCCATCCTCAGGGCCTCCCCTCTTCACCAGGCTGGCAGGCCAACCCACCTAGAGCCTTCCTGCATGGCAGTCAGAGAAACCACATCCATAACATTTTCACCACCATGAAATCTGCAGCCCTAAAATGACCATTAAACTCATTTTGTGCTTGTGGGTTCAGAAGCTGAGTGACTGATGTTACTTTTTTGCATCTTTGGATAAAATGTAATAGTTATGGCATTGTTTTTAAAAGGTTTAATGACCGCTTTTGGTACAAAATATCGTTATGCACAACTACAAAATGGGGAACAAATGGCAAGGTGGTAGTACCACTGAAAAGCATCTGGGGGGGTATAATAGATCAAATTGAATGAGACAGTATGAAGAAGTTTAAAAGGGCTCGTATTCTTGGGTGTATTAACAGGAGTGTTGTACATAAGACAAAGGAAGTAACTTTTCAACTGTAATTGGCACTGGTGAGGCTTCAGCTGGAGTACTGGGTCCAGTTCTGGGTGCCACACTTTAGAAAAGATGCAGGTAAATTGGAGTGAGTCCAAAGGAGAGGAACAGAAGTGATAAAAGGTTTAGAAAGCCTGACCTACAAGGAAAGGTTACAAAACCTAGGCATTTTTAGTTCCGAGAAAAGACTGAGGGACCTGATAGGGAAGCTGTCACTTCCACGAGGTATAGTCTCACTTCCATTCTCAGAGGTTGTAAGGAATGTTGTTCATTTTAGTTACAGATAGCCTGTCTTGCCTCCCATTGAGAGCAATGGAAGGAATTCTGAACAAGATCAAGAATTCATTCATTTACTGCTGATGCTCCTGTGATCATAAACAGTAAAGCAGAAAACACCTCAATCAATAGTGAAAATTGGCAACTTTGAGGACATTTGTAAGATAAATTTTGTTATAGTAACTGTATAGAAGTATAGATTTTATCTTGTTCTCAGAGTCTATCCTGTAGAAGTAATAAACTACACATAACATTTTAGTAAACAAGTTTGTTGTTCAGACCTTGTTTTGTTTCGGTTTTTGTAATGCAAGAGATAGGAGTGTCTGAACAAGTGGTTAATAGAGCCCACCAGGCATGAATGGTGTAGTGTTGTTATATACCTGGCATAGAAACATTCATACAGACAGACAAGACTCATCTACCCACACAGGAGAACCAGAATGAATTTAAGAAATAAAGGAAACACTACCTGTGAAGATCTTCTTCCTTTCCTCTTGTAGTCTTCAATATCTCTCTCCTCTTTGATCCCAGACATTTTGGAAGGATGCACTAACTCAATTGCTCCTTTTAACCTAGGTAACAAGCAGTGAGTCAGTATTTACCTCTGTGGGTCTTTCTTCCCCATATGTAAAGAAGCAGGCCTTTCCATGGGCTGGAACAAAAGAGTGGCTTTACTAAGGGGGACAGGGTATGCCAGTGGGGTAAAGCTCTATAAAAAAAAATAGTAGAACAAGTTATGAGCCAGGAGATGGAAGCTTAGAGGAAGAGTGCTACAACAGGATGTTTGTGTTTAACCTTTAGGTTATTTTTAAGATAGTTACTCTAATTGCTAGTTAGGGAAGTGAGGTCTGAAAACATGTTTCAGAGCTGATTTATAAAACACCATGAAATCTGACATGATAGCTATACAACAGCAGATATCCACCTTACTACATAAAATTTTATTTCTCGTCTTAGATTCTGTTCCTGATATCCTTTAAAGGAGTGGTGGGCAACCTGCAGCCCATCAGGGTAAACCGCAGGTTGCCCACCATTGCTTTAAAGCCTCCAATGTTTAACAAATATTGTTTGTTAACAGGATGATTTCCCTGCTTTACTGGGTATGTTTCCCCTTGTGTTCTACTCACTGAGCAAGTAGCCTACAAGACTGGAGCACTATAACATGGGAAAAACCATTGCCATAACAGCAGATATTGCTCTAATGCTTTACTTTAGACATTAATGCAACAATCCTCTAATGCCACTGTGGGTTTCTGCTAGTTCAGAAAGTCCAAAATAGTGATCAGTTGACCACTAGTGATCTGTATGTAGAGTACAACTGGTCACATGGTTTTGCCTCATCTTTGTTTCCCATTGTAAGTTTCATTAAAGCTAAAAACCTACATTTCTAATACCTGTCTTGTAAACAACTGCTTACAGTTACCAAGGGCACATGCAGTCACAAATAAGGGAGGTAGTCAACAAAACAATCTTCAAAATTGAAAAGCGTCTGAGCACACGTGCTAAATCAGCAGTTCTCAAACTGTGGGTCGGGACCCCATTTTAATGGGGTCGCCAGGGATGGCGTTAGACTTGCTGAGGCCCAGGGCTGAAGCTGAAACCTGAGGCCCACTACCCAGGGCTGAAGCCAAAACCCAAAGGCTTCAGCCTCGGATAGTGGGGCTCAGGTTACAGGCCCCCACCCCCCCCCGGGGCTAAAACCCTTGGGCTTCGGCTTTGCTTCCCCCATTTCCCCTGCAGCGGGGCTTGGGCAGGCTCAGGCTTCTGTCCCTCCTTGTGAAGTCATGTAGTAATTTTTCTTGTCAGAATGGGGTCACGGTGCAATGAATTTTGAGAACCCCTGTACTAGATTATTGTCCTTTAACAAGTGAAGGACAGCATGTCCCCTCTGCTCCCTGGCTATTTCAGTTAACACTGAAATTTAGTCCCCCAATTTCCTCTACACTTTTAAATTAATAGCTGGAAACAACTGCACACAGATTTAGTCAACATCTAAACTTTTTAGTCACCATACGAAATTTACAATATAATCTACTCAGCAGAGAAATATTCTGGTAAATGTATTCCAACGTGGGAGTAAAGTATAAGCTGAAAAACACAAGGGCATTTTTTCTCTGCCCTGGTGATAATTCAGTCAGTTTACTAAATTTAGCTTTTATATACCGTCTTTTACAGGATATATAAAAATTAGTGATTTCAGTGTACATTTTTTATTTCAGGCACTAAAAAATATCCTGGAAAAGGCAGAGACCCCAGTTAGTAAGAGTCAGATGTACAGTTCTTCAGAGGGCAAGTAGTATCATAATCTAAAATTATCCCATATAACAAAGTATGCAAAATATTTTGTTACTAATAAGAACCCCCAATAAGGGAAAAATAGTTTTAATATTGTATGTTGGTTTTAGATTTAATTCTAACAATACAGTTAACTGACTCAGCGAAATATAGCAATGTAGAATCTAGTAAATCAGGAGCAATTTTATGGATTATTCCAACAATGGTATTTGAAAAATGTAATTAGTAAACCAAGTAACTGCTTGACCATCACATGTGCAAGTTACCAAACAGAACTATTTGCTTTTTAGGTAGGCAGTCTGCACATTTAATGCATGCAATAGATAAAAGTTTTGATTCTACATTAAATGAGAATGAACATTTATCCTGTAAACTAAAAAAAAAAAAAGACAAGATTTAGATAAAACTTTAATTTGACCAGATTTTAATCAAAATTTAAATGCTGTGATTTAAAACAATCCACCCTGTTTAGAAGCAAAAACTTTTATAGGAGCATTTATGAAGTACCATCAGAGCATCTCTGTTGTCCTCGAACGTGGTCTACCTCATTGGTAAGTTTTGTGCAGCTTCATACATGTCATTTCAGAGGTAAAAGTCACCAATTTCTCTCTCAAGATTCCTTACAGCAGATGTTGGAGAAAATAGGAGTCTATTCCCTATACACTTCAGAAGCAAGGAATTATAGGTAGCTGCAGGTGGTGGAACCAGGAATTGGAGGCAGTCAGGGGCTGCCAAAGGGGAGCGTGTGTGGGTTTTCACGCATGCTAGCACAGGCCTGGGGGAGTTGTTAGAGGTGTGGGAGGAGATTCCCCAATCTGTTCCCCATTTTAGACCTCTATTGTGCCTTTTTAAAGTTCTAATTCCCCTCAATTTCTTATCAGCAGCTGTTGTCACCGACAGCTAGGCTCAATGCAGGCCAGCACTAGCAGGAGGGGTAGAGAGGTTGCCTGAAATCTGGTGCCACAATGAACACAGGAGACCAGAAGGAGATACTACTGTCTGCTTAGAGGCCAGCTGAATGCATGAGATATCAACTGGGATGCAGACAGGCCTGATGGGCTTGCGATCATGCATGACATTTGGCAGTGCTATGTCTACAATGTGTTTCACACAAAGTTAGGGCACTGCATTTAAACACAGCTGGAGTTAAGCCAATTCTGACAAGGATAATATATTGCAAATATATCTGAAGATTCCTTTAAAACAGTTTCATAAACAGAATTAAAACTGGGCTAGAAACAATGTAAATGGTTTACACTGTTGCAGATAACCCGTTCCCAATATAAGCAGCATTATCTCTGGTGAAGAGCAGGAAAATATCTGATTAGGAACACCATGGATTTTCAAGCTTTATTAATCATGATCCACACTGTTAAATATCAGTAGGACAGTTCCCCTGCCATATGCAAACTGTGCAACATCCCTGAGGCAACTAAAACAATTGCTTACATGGAAAGTTATTCTGACCTGTTATACTACGGTCTGGAGTTTCCTCTGCCTCTTATGCAGTAGCAGTTACTAATGGAGGCAGCCAGGTTCTCCCTTTCTTCTAGTTGCTTTTACACGCTTCAGGCCTGGATACCTGAGAAACGGAGTGGTGGAATCTTGCTGTGAGTTTCTACTGGGAAGGAATACCCACATCCCTCCCCAATGGATTGCAGAGAAAGTAACAGCTGTGCAATAGTTCTCTCCCACAGTTGCGGCATTACGAGATCTTCCATGGGTGGTGGTAGGATTTGCTTTGTATCTTATTCTCAGTGTGGGCCAGATCCAAAAATCTATTGAAGTCAATAGGACTCTGACTGACTTCAGTGGGCTTTGGATCAAATTCCGTGAGGGAGACTCTTCCCAGAGTCGTGGCAGCTGCATGTTGGTTGTTTTGGTGGGTGGGACAGACTTTGGCTTTAGACGTTAGTCCCTCCGTGGCGACAGTGAGGATTGTGCTGCTGTGGGTGCAACTGCAAGACTCTTCTGGGGGTGTGGAGGTGTCACGTATACCAGCCTCTCCCCCAGGAGGTGCAGTGAGAAGGATGGCATTTTGCGGTTCTCTACCGGGTTGGGGGGGGGGGGGGGGGAGAATGGAAGTAGGATGGCATTTTGCAGCTGTGGATTGCGGGGTGTTTATCGCTCCCCACCCCCCGTCTTAAGCTGGAACAGCCGCTTTCTCGGGTGCCGACTGGAGACTGTTTGTCGCTGCCGGGAGAGGGGGCAATGCTGGAAATTACGCCCCTCCCTTGGGTGCGCATGTTGGGTATTTTACTGGAGGGCCAGGGCTCACTCTCCACCCCCACCCTCCCGGCGGTAAGGATATTACGAGCATTACTGTTTCCTGGCCGGGCCCATAGTGTCAATCTCCCTCCCTCCCCCACCCCCGGAGAGTAGAAAGCTCAGAGGGCGGCAAAATGGCGGCTGCAGCCCCATTGCTTGAGGAGCTGGAGCATGAAGCGCAGCCCTCCCCCCGCCCCCGGTCAGTGCGCCATTTCACAGCGCCGAGGCGGCTGGGCCGGGGGAAGAACAGGGGGGAGGGGAGCGTTTTGCCACCAGCCCGCCCAACACACCCAGCTGCCTGCGCTCCCGTCCCAAATCCACCCGCATGGAGCCCCGCCGCGAAAGCAGCGCGGCGGGAGGCGGCTTCACTACCCCTCCCTCGTGTCTGGCCAGACAGCAGCCCCGATCCCTTCACGCAGCGCTAACGCGGTGGCGGCCATTACCTCCATTTTGTGACCAGACTCGTTTCCTTCAGTTTCAAATTCAATATGGAGCCGAAAGGGAGAGGAGAAGAGGGGTCACGTGAGAAAAGGGGAGGCTGGCTCGAGACAGCGCGTGCGCAGACTTGGGCAGCGCTTTCGCGCGCAGTGGCAGGGCCGCCTCCTGCCGTCCTCCCCTTCCCGCCAGGAAACCGGAGGCGGCGGCGGGGGTCCTCAGGGCGATCCCGACCCGTGACGGGGGAAGAAAGCTGCGAACAAGAGTGCTGTATGAAACAGCCACAGCTGGGAGAGGGGGAGGATACACATCCAAGATGCAGCGTGGGGAGGGGCGGGGAAACGAATGTTCCCTCGGCCAGGCACGCCGCGCCTCCTGAACGCCATGTCCTGACTCTGGTATCCACCTAGGGCGGCGGCACAAAAATCCAAACCCCTTGCCTCAGGGAATATCCCTGTAAGAGCCTGGAAAGCAGCCTGGGGGGCTTGAGTTGCACATGCAATGTACTATCAACAATCACCCTTAAGTACATATACGCAAAAATGAGGGCCTCCCCCGACCTGATTGAAGGACTCTACCCACCTCTGTCTGGGAGCTCTGTCCCACTGCTGCTCTACGTCCAGCGAGCCTGCCTCTCCCCGCCCCCTCCAAGTTTCCCAGTCTCTCTTCCCTGCCCTTCCAGATTCCAAGGCCCTCCCTTCTCAGCCCTTCCAATAGTGGTCACCACAGCCTTTCTTCCGGCTATATCGGACCATTCAAAGAAGCAGCCATTTTCCCTGACAGCCAACTGCCTTCATTACCCGCTGGAACAAATGGGGGTGAGCCATCTTCTCTAAGGGCAGCCATACTTTCACCCTCAAAATCCTACACAATTCAGCTGAGGGTAATGTGGGCTCACTTCCATCAAGCAAAATGGAAAATAGCAGCAGTTTTGAGGAAAGGCAAAGAAAGATACGCAACATTGTAGCCAGTAAACAGCATTAGCTAAAGAGAACTACCCACCCTTCAAACGCTGAATATTATGAAAGTTGGTAACTTAGCGAGATAAAACAGTGTTCTAGAGTTTAAACAAAAACAAGAACAGGATTGCCACCCTCAAGAGGTCAAAAGTCACGAGACAAACCTCTAAAGAGGAAAGATTGGCCCAGAAAAATCAGTTTTTTAATCAGTATTTTAAAGGTCTTTGATTTCTTAACTCCCCCTTTATTCCTCCGCCAATGTGTGATAATGTCAGAATGACAAGTCAACCAGTAATACACACAAAATGCAATCCTCTCCCTGGATGCTCAGATGGAGACTCCACTTACTCTCCACACCCCTTGAGATAAGGGTCTTCACCCAACAGAAACACCTCCTTGTCTCTTGCTGCCCTGGGACTTTTCCACCTGTGACACACCACCCCCTGCTTCCCCAGGACTTCTCCTCTGCCCAGGCTGAGTAGCATCACATCGCTGCTTCCCCTCACCCCAGGTCCCTCTGCCTGCTTTAGGATCGTACGTGTAGGCAGGGCAGGTCTGTAATATCCTCAATTGCAAGGCACTCACACAGGACTTTGCCAGTATGCCATTGCCCAGCCCTGAAAAAAAGTCACAGCTCAGAGAAACTTCTCACATGACAGCAGTGCTCCTCCTGCAAGTACCCAAAAAAAATGCCCTAACTCATGATCAGTTTGCAAGAGTTGGCATAACTGTCTTCTCCATGTTGCTCAGAGGGGCCTCCCCTTCCCAACCACTACCTAGGGTAGGAGTGCTGCTGCCATTCTTTCCCCCATCACTTTACTCTGCACCCCCTCAGCCCCATGCAACCTGTAGATCCACCTGCTGCTCTACCTTATTCTCCCCCATTCACAGTGTTTCTGCTGCTCCTCATGGTCCCTGTGTGCTGTCTACCTCCCTAAACCACAGAACAGCAGCCATTTTGCCTGCAGAGATGGCTTCAATCTCACTGAAAACAGTGGGAGAGGGCTGCCAACTTTCTAATGGGCAGCCTCACTACCATATGCAGAGGAACTGAAGGAAAACAGTGGCCATCTTGGTGGCTTCAGATCCATTAATAGTAGTTGGTGGCCATTTTGAATAAGGGGAAATTGATGCATTGGCACTATTCAGCATGTTTTCATGAGACATTAAAAATACCACAAAATCACTATAGTCACGATAAAATCATGAGACATAGCAATATTGGAAAAGCCTTGCCTCCTGTCTCAAAATAGTAATTTTTCAGAAGTCTATACTGCAAAAGTAATCTTAGATTAGCACTAAATTGTGCACAAATGTGGTCAAGATTTTTCAGGAGTGATTTTGCATGCCTTAGTTTTTGTATATTCAACTGGATATACTGTAAACAGCTTTCACTTGCAGGAATTATTGAGCACCTACACTTTCAAAGTCAGGTCATGTTAAGGTGTCCCAAGTTGAGCACTAAAAATAAAGGCAATAGTTTCAATCTGCAGTCACCTCTGAAAGTTTTAGCTCCAGTATTATAACATGCAAGCTTATCACTAATTAGGCCTGGTTTCTCCTGATTTTGTTATCACACACATGTGTAGGGGACTAGAAGAAGTGGACTAACAAACTGTCAAGTAACCGAGTAAATGGGACTGGGAAGTACTCAAAGTTGTTTGTTACATATAGCATAGAAGAAGGACACAAACTGAATAATTATAAATATAGGTAGGCAATTCTTTCTGTCTCTCTGGAGAGGGACACTAGAATAAGCATAAAAGCCCCCAAAACTATTCAACCTGTAAAAGTCTTCTTCCTTTCTTCTTACATAGTCTTGAATATCTTTGTCCTCTTTGATTGTAGTAATAGCCATTTCAGGAGGATACACTAACTCAAATACACCTTTTAGCCAAAATAATAGGTAGAACAAATCAGTATTTATCCATTTGTAGGCTTGCCTTTCTTCCTCCTATGTATGGTCACAAGACCAGTTTATTGGGTGGAGTAAGTCAATAGGTGTGGTTTTACTGAAGGGGGTGCAGGTGGGGGAAGGCTCTACACAATTTGAGCAGAAACAGTATACAGAAAGTTATGAGTAAATAAGCAGAAATGTAGAGGAAAATAGCTACAAGTGTGTTAGCTACTATTATTCCAAGGTTGTATTTAACTATTGTTTTGTATTTAAACTTTCTTTTTGATAAACACATTGTGATTGTTATAGTTATACAAACAAAGTTTGGGGGAAAAGGTCTCCATAGTCTCCAGCACAGTATCTAATGACTCTTCTTTCTATAGATCGAGCATCTTAAATCTATAGTACTCAGAAGATTGCTACTCTTTTAGATTCAGGCCAGATGGTCTAGTTCACTCCAGTTGCTGCAAAGGGGTTAGAAAATTACTGGATTTCATCAACCAAGCATTCCACCAAGTTGGGACAGAGATGGTATATCCTTGGCCCTGGTGTATGGAGTGTACGGGAGATGGGAGGGGATGTGATCAGATTGCTATTGTGCTCTGGCTATTCTCAGTTAGTGGGGAGATGGCTTCTTAGTGGCCATTACCAAAAATCCAAAGCTGGCCCTTAATATCTGATATTTAAACAAACTTCTCTGCATTTAACTAGCTTTGTTTTCAAATAAAATAATTCCCCTAAATTTGGCTTTTGTTTTACTCATGCTCTGTTTCCAACAGAATTAGGTACTATGGGCAACAAAGCTAATTAATGATCATTGTAGCAAGTGTTGACCAAAACTTTTTTTAAACTAAAAAAAATAGCAAAAAGTCTGCTATTGGTTTTTTGCTAGGATTGCCTTACAGCAGTCAAAGAGTGACATGGTTCGACTCTTTAGTATTCCTTCAACTGCAAAAGCCAAGAAGTTATTGAGGTCTCAAGATGTACTCTTTTTATTTATATTTAAACTTAAGACTAGAAACAGTAGTACTCTGACTTAGGCTATATCTGTGGAATTTAACTTTGCAGTCATGCAGTAAATAAAATACAATTGATAACAGTGTAATATACAGTGAATACTTTATTGGAAAGGAGTAATAATACTCATAAGGAGAGAACGTAAAGGTAAAATAATAAACTCTGATCCATCTATGACAATGTGGGAGAAAGGTGATGGTTTCTCCGGGACTAATAATGTGGTTCATATAATATCAATACGTTTGGTTTAACAAAATATTAAACACGAGTAAACAGTTATATAGAAATATTCTGTTCATTAACACAAAACATAGTAGACAGGGTAATCTTCCTATTAGTTCCTTTAAAGATTTTTTTCTATAATCATCTTTTTGTGTAATGATGTTTTCAGATATTATTGTAAAAATCTCAGTCCCAAGAAAGTAGGTTTAATTTGCATGTATCACCTGCAGTTATCACAATAATTTTAGAAGCGTAAATCGTTTCAAATAATGTTCAGTAGTATTGGAACTCTGTTTTCCTCTGATTTGATCTTGTTACCAATCCACAGGCAGATCAAGTTTGAGTTCAATAGTCCTAATTCACAGTCACCATGAACTTCATGAAGTCCTTTGCACAAACGTAAAGTGGTAGTAAAATGCTACTAACTTAGAATGGTAGCATTTTACACACATTTTACACTCACTTTGCATTGGTCAAGAACTACATAAAGTGCAGGGCAATGGTGAATTGTGGCTGATGATTTCACATTGCACAGGTTCACATTAGTTTACCGGAACTGGATGTAGGACTAAGTATCAGCATAGATGAAATAACAGAGATTCAGGACAATCTTCCTCTTGTAAAACTGGGATATAATGGTATAAACAAAAAATGATAATGGGACCATTCTGAATAACTAAGGAACTACAGAATATAATTTACTAATTTTGCCAGTGAGTTACAGGAGTTTATAGCATTTTTGTTAGCTAGATAGCATGCCCCAGGGATTCTCAAACTGTTTAATCATATCTCCTGGACATATCCCTTTCCATTTGTGATCACACAACATTGTTTACATGGAAATGTAATGTAGTTATTTTTATCCATTCTGCTGGTGGCTCTACTTTCCTCTTTCCCTATAATGTGTCATATTAAGTAGCAGCAGCTACCAGTGGAGGCAACTAAGATGTCTCCTTTTTTTCCAGCTGCTTTTGCAGATATTCAGGCTCCCCTTCACAATGGCAAATCTGATAGACAGTAGTTTGTACTTTTAAAAAGCATGTGGTTTAAAAAGTGCTGTATGGTTCACGAAAGTCAAGATGAGTTTGCAAGGCAGTAGGCTGCTCAGTATACAGTACTTTCCCTGGATTTATAAGAATATTGTATATTTAAATATGGATGCTACTGCAGAAGCTTGAACTATTATATATAATCTGAAATTTCTTTATTTAGGACCCATCATTCTGACCTCTATATATGATTTTATTACCCAACTTTTACTGAGCAAACACAGGAACATACACAGTATGTAAATGTATTTAAATTCTGTTAGTCATAGTTATATTCATTTTTATCCAGTGTAGACTGCAAACATTCACTTCACTCAATTAATGTTAAAATGTCTAAAGCCAAAATAACAATAGGTGTCAGGATGAAAAATCTGAACAAGCTATAAATTTATTGTTTTAAACATTGTTTGGTTTAAATAAGTTTTTATCTATTCTATTTAAAAGTCTCTCTCTGTGTGTATATAATGTATATACATGCACACAATAACAAAAGGAACCCAACAAATAACTCCGAACACCTTTTCCCCATGAAATTATGACTGCTCTAGTCTGTCTGTTGTCTTAGACTTGCATTGTATGACTTCTGTCCCCGAAAGAGGCACATCTGGTTGCTGTGACTCTCATGGGCTATAACAGTGAAAAAAGAATATTAAATAGTCAGCAGGTAGCTCAACTAAAAGCACTTTTAAACAGCTTTTTTCCCTTGGAGATGCTGTATATTTGGTTTTCATTCAGGGTCAGGAGAGAGATTTTTTCTATAAGCAGCATACTGTATAAAAGTGTTTATATTTTGTAAAGATTTTGCACACACACTCTGCAATTAGTCTTTACCATATGGAAAAATAATCTACATCTTGGATTACTGTGAGTTGGATACAATTTTGTAGACAATTCAAATCTCTTTAACATGCTAAACACTAATCAAATCTGAACATATTTATGGTTTAGGTTTTGTGGTTTTAGCTCAATCTTATTCCCTTTTTTCCTTTCATACTGTTTTGATGGCATTTTTCTCTTTTTGAATTGTATTATTGAACAAATGGTTTTCTTGAATAAAAGAGATCCCCTCTGACAAAAAATGAGGGGGAAATTGTTTACCAGGCATGTTTTTCCAAGGCCTATTCAGACTTACCAAATAATGAATAAGACCTCCAAAAATCAGGCAAAGGCAGCTTCCTGAGGTGTCAGCGTAATGTGTGAATGTGAACAAAGTTGCATTCCAGTGGCTGGATCACAGGATAGGCTGGCTCAGAGAATAAAGGACCTAATATTACCAGTTAACCCATTTCCCAGGCTAGGATTTAAAGAGATAATGTTAGAATGTGTTAGCAAACACATTTGAAAAATCTAATGTAGGCAAGGCAGTGTATGTGTTTAAAAATCTGAACTGGTTGAATTACCCTAGACTTTAAAAATAGCAGCCGTGTTAGTCTGTATCGCAAAAAGAAAAGGAGTACTTGTGGCACCTTAGAGACTAACAAATTTATTTGAGCATAAGCTTTCGTGAGCTACAGCTCACTTCATCAGATGCATTCAGTGGAAAATACAGTGGGGAGATTTATATACATAGAGAACATGAAACAATGGGTGTTACCATACATACTGTAACGAGAGTGATCAGGTAAGGTGAGCTATTACCAGCGGGAGAGCTGGGGGGAATAAACCTTTTTTAATGATCATCAAGGTGGGCCATTTCCAGCAGTTGACAAGAACATCTGAGGAACAGTGTGGGGGGAGGGGAATAAACATGGGGAAATAGTTTTACTTTGTGTAATGACCCATCCACTCCCAGTCTTTATTCAAGCCTAAGTTAATTGTATCCAGTTTGCAAATTAATTCCAATTCAGCAGTCTCTCTTTGGAGTCTGTTTTTGAAGGTTTTTTGTTGCAGAATTGCCACTTTTAGGTCTGTAATCGAGTGACCAAAGAGATTGAAGTGTTCTCCGACTGGTTTTTGAATGTTATAATTCTTGACAGCTGATTTGTGTCCATTTATTCTTTTACGTAGAGACTGTCCAGTTTGACCAATGTACATGGCAGAGGGGCATTGCTGGCACATGATGGCATATATCACATTGGTAGATGTGCAGGTGAACGAGCCTCTGATAGTGTGGCTGATGTGATTAGGCCCTATGATGGTGTCCCCTGAATAGATATGTGGACACAGTTGGCAACGGGCTTTGTTACAAGGATAGGTTCCTGGGTTAGTGGTTCTGTTGTGTGGTGCGTGGTTGCTGGTGAGTATTTGCTTCAGGTTGGGGGGCTGTCTGTAAGCAAGGACTGGCCTGTCTCCCAAAATCTGTGAGAGTGATGGGTCGTCCTTCAGGATAGATTGTAGATCCTTGATGATGCGTTGGAGAGGTTGAGTTGGGGGCTGAAGGTGATGGCTAGTGGCGTTCTGTTATTTTCTTTATTTGGCCTGTCTTGTAGTAGGTAACTTCTGGGTACTCTTCTCGCTCTGTCAATCTGTTTCTTCACTTCAGCAGGTGGGTATTGTTGTAAGAATGCTTGATAGAGATCTTGTAGGTGTTTGTCTCAGTCTGAGGGGTTGGAGCAAATGCGGTTGTATCGAAGAGCTTGGCTGTAGACAATGGATCGTGTGGCGTGGTCTGGATGAAAGCTGGAGGCATGTAGGTAGGCATAGCGGTCAGTAGGTTTCCGGTATAGGGTGGTGTTTATGTGACCATCGCTTATTAGCACAGTAGTGTCCAGGAAGTGGATCTCTTGTGTGGACTGGTACAGGCTGAGGTTGATGGTTGATGGTCAATAAACTTGACCAGCTTAACGATAATGGGCAAAACTTGAGGCAGTGTGCTTTGTGTATGCTTTTCAAATGTGTTAATGTCAGCTAACACATCACCTTTAAATCTTAGGGCAAGGCTACAGTACAAAATTAAATCAACCTAACTTATGTCGATGTACAGCCACCACAGTAATTACATTGCTTTTGCATGTCCACACTACGCTTCTGGTGTTGCTGGCATGTGAGCTAACCAGGAGTGCTTGCACCAATTTAATTGTCAGTGTGGGGCATTGTGGGATGGCTTCTGGAATGCAGCAACAGTCAATGTAAGCAGTGTAGTGTCTACACTGACACTGTGTCAACCTAACTGCATTGACCTAAGTGCTAGCCTCTCGCGGAGGTGGAGTTATTAAGTCAGTGAAGTGGTCGATTTACATCGGTGGGAACTACATTTTAGTGTAGACACTTACAGAGTTAAGTCAACATAAGCTGCCTTATAGCAATCTAACTCTGTGGTATAGACCAGGCCGGTAGCCTGAACAAGGACAAAGAGATTGGGTGTGTTTTGTCAGGAGAAAAAGGTGAGTTTTTTCAATCTTGTTAGCTCAATTGAGTTAGCTTACCACTATTGAAAACCCTGTTAAGATGCAGGCTAACGTGTTGAAGGTAATACTAATGAATGCACTTAGATTCAGCCCTGCTCAAATATATATATAAAGAAATCATCACAATATGGAAAGAGGCAAAGAATAAATATAAGATTTTTTGACACAGATCTAACTAATGTGGGTGTCCTCTCCACAGGAGAGAAAAGATCCTAAGATATCAAGCAAATGATCCATGAATGGGAAAGAGAAATTCACAGAAGTAATATTACCAAACGCGAAAACAAACCCAGGACATGAGCTTTACGGCAATTCAGGTAAGACATTTTCTGCTCCTTAAATCAAAGTGTTCAGAGTAATATTTTATTTTATGAATAAGCCTTAATATTTTAGATGATTATTAATTCCCCATAAATGATTAACAGCTTGGAAGACATTAATAAGAAATAATTGTATTATTAGGTAAATACTAAACATTACAGGCTATAGTGTATTACTTGGGGCGATCTGCAACTGAATTTCCTGATTGTCTACATATCTGTGCATGTGAGGAGGGTAGAGGAAATAAATCTTGTTCCTTCACTGACTGCAATGCAGATCTGGCTTGGGAGGGGTTTTCAGATCTGTACAGCTCAAACACATGGTTAGCATTCAACCAATAGTTAGCCTTCCATCTGGGACTGGATTAAAATGTGTGGGATTGATTCAAAATGTTTTTTTTCCCTCACTGCTAAATATGGAAAAGTCTCATTTTTATTTTCTAATCTGAATTTACACACTCTCCTGACTCTGAGTACATTATATAAAGCACAGTTGTGAGTACTCTTCCAGCATAAACAATAGCTCCCTAAAAATTGTTTCATGAAGGATTATCCCAGAGTTTTTCAAAAATATCATATTACATTCAAATAAGCAATTCCTACTCTGCACTTATTCTCCCACTTATGTTTACTGTTCCCAGTGGCTAGGATCCTGCTTTATGATTGTAGGATGCCTTATCTTTTTGTTTTCCATGTTCTGTTCACAAATGGTGCTTCATTTTAAAAAATGTCTGAAATTTTTAAAAGGTGATCTCAAATTGATTTTACATACAATATTTCCTCGTCTATTCTTGCTGAGGGAAACTTCTTGTCTTTTGAGACTTTCAGAGTACTTATCTGAGGAACATGGGTACAGTTTCTTTTCATATATAGCACAAAACATATGTCAATAGAGATGTGTCTATCACAAGGTGCCAAAATGAATTTGTTGATTCCTCCAGGGGAGTGTCTCACATCCACATTTTATACTAATGTTTGCAATGAGACTTTCACCTTAAGACATATCTTAGAAAAATACGACATCTGTCTAGTGATCCCACTTTTGGGTAAGCAGCTGTATATCATTCATTTCTCCCTATAAACCGGAAGAACATTTTTATTTAGGAATAAATAGTTCTAAATACAAACACAATTCCCCCTTTTATATGAAATGGTCTTAATTTAAGATTGTGTCAGGACCATAGGTGACTTCCACATGTTTTCTTCTAAGTACCCCTCTCGCTTAATTTTTTTTCTGGACTACACCTGCAGCTCCAAAGTGAAAGCTGTGCATCTAGCATAAAACCATAGAGAACGGCAGAGCCCCATTAACACATTGTAGCTATTTTAATTGCTTATTTGAGATGTATGTGTAAAATCAACTGGGAGGATTTAACCTAAAACAAGATGTCTGTGTAGGTGTTAGTGAACAACAGCAGCAGCTAATTTCTAGGGCCAAATTTACTTTTAAACGCCTGAAAAACAGGGACATATTTTCTGAGACAGCAAATCATATTAAAAGATAAAACCATTTGTGTGGCACTAATATGTTCAGATTTCACCACAGTAATGACAGTGTACACCTGCTTACCAAATATTGTAGGTCACATTGCAACAGGCACAGTTGGAAACTGCTGAATATACTAGAAATATTTATGGCAATATATAACCTGATGACATTTCGTGCCTTCAGGACACAGTTGATTTGAGTTCTCCTGGTTTCCTTGACCATATAATTAATCATTTTCCATATATTAATATGAAAGATAGTAATGTAAGCAGTTTACACAAACAAAAATCTAAGATAAGGTCAACTGTATAATACATAAAAATGGAATAATATTTTGAGACAGTAATTAATTTTTTAACAAGTGATTTCACATAACTGAAACAGCATTCACATTGGAAATGTTGTCTTTTTTTTTTTTTATGAGAAAACTATTTCAAGTAAACAGTACTTAGCAGGATTAGATAGAAGAAGCAGACAAATGTGGACTTTTGTGAAATATCCATTTGATCTCCTCTGGGTCCTGTTGAGAAGTTGAACTATCTAGAAGTTTTCATAATGTAAGGCTTTGCCCACACCAGAGCTTGTATCAATGCTTGCAAAAACACTGATGCTCAAACACAGATGAAATGTGGTTTGCAACCTGTGACCAGGGTCCCAGTGGGAGCCAGCTGTGATCACTCAATTAGGGTGAACTGCAAAGAATGAGACAGACAATCCCCAAGAAGCTGGTGGATATTCCAATACTTAGATTCACCAAGCCAGCATAAAACAGCTTCTTTTATACCTTACTGGTTACTCAGAAGTTCAAACAACACAGTTTCCTTAAAGTGATCCAGCCTCAGGCCTCCATCCAGGTACCCATGTCAAATATGATGAAGATTTCTGAAAATCTTATTTCATCATATAAAAGAAAAGGTTCTACCAATCCCAAAGGATCGGACACATTACCTCCCAGGTTATTGACTCTTCCAGATCTTACCCAAATACACGCATACAGCCAATTCTTATTAACTAAACTAAAATTTATTACAAAACAAAAGAGAGAGAGTATGGTTAAAAGATCAATATACATACAGACATGAGTTCAGTTCTTAAGATTCAGATTCATAGCAGAGATGGTGATCTTTGTAGTTGCAAAGAGTTATTTCAGAAATAGTTCACAGGTTATAGTCCAGTGTCATTGTAGGGTGTTCCAGTTTAGGACTGGGATCTCAGTCCTTATGGCCTAAGCTTCCCCTGTATGAAGCCTTAGGCGGATCTGAGATGAACAGGATCAGGACCCAAGGATCTTTTGTACAATTTCATGTCCTTTTTGACAAGTTGGAGTTCTTCCGGGAACAAAAGGTAATTAGCATGACTTTGAAGGAGGTCCATCACCAGTACTTAGCTATATGAATTAACATAAGGCAATTTGCTTGTTCCTCCACCATTCACAGGTGACTTGCTATACATTTAAAAGAGAGATGAATACAGAGAGATCCTGTATTTACAATTCATTTATATGCTAGTATGTTCTTTTGATTGAATTATCAGACTACAGCATAGACAAGGACTCTTGATTACATTGTCCACCCCCTATCCATATATATGTATTTACACAAAAACACAAACGTTATCTACCCACATGTTTTTAAGGGTTGTTTAATTTGCAGGATGTTTAACCCTTTCTGGCCATGTGTCACACAATCACACTCAACATGGTGTCCCTCTAACCTATACTTACTATATGTCAAGGGAACTGGTTACAATACTCTTGTCCCCAATGTGATTGAAACACTCTGATGATTTTGTAGTGTTGGTGGAATCTAACTCTTTTTTAACAATGTCCTCAAAACATAAAAAATTCCTGGATAAAGTCTTTAAAAGTCATAGGATCAAATCCTCAGCTGATGTAAGCTCCTGAGACCTTGATGGAGCTGTGTCAACTTACACCAACTGAGGCCTTGTCTACACGGGAGGGTGGGGGGGGTTAGTTCATACTAAGTTGACGCACACTAGTTGGTGTGTTAAGTACTTCAGAGTCTGTGCTCCAGCCCGAACCGCAATGCTTATACTGCTGTTTTTAATGCTGTAGAGTGAGCCTCAGATGCCTGAATCTGTAGACCAATTTGGCATAGGGAGATCAACTGTTAGGGGCATTGTCATACAGGTGTGTGATGCTGTGCATTAAGGTAGTGCACCAAGTTATAAAGCTTGTAATGCTCAGGAGATTATCGATGGTTTTGCACACATAGAGTTCCCAAACTGTATTGGGAGCAATTGATGGGACCCAGGTGCCTATTGTTTGCCCCTCTCACCAGGGCTCAAGAGTTTATAAACAGAAAGGGGTATTTCTTCCTGGTGCTCCAATGCCTGATTGAGCACCGTCGAAGGTGCATAAACATAAATGGTAGTCTGCAAAGGTCCCATGATGCTAGGATCTTTTGGAACTCAGCTCTGTTTGCCTTTATGAATAAAGGAAGCTGCCTCCAGGTGACTGTGGCCATTAATGGTACGGCGGTTGCTCCCATTATGCTGGGAGGGTTCTTCCTGGCTAAAGATTATCCTCTGCTTCCCTGGTGAATGAAGCCATTCTCAGGCCACTTGGACAGAAGAAAGGAACTCTTTAACTATTGCCCTGATGTAATATTCCAAGCTGACCAGTGGGAAGCACAAGTTCAGCCAGTCCTGATCATGACTGTAGTGTGTATAGTGGCTAATAGCGGGACTCGGGAGAGAGCTATTACTGTTAGCCAATTGTGGATGATTCTTACACTTGCAATATCACTAGCTACTCACCTGCTGCCAGCTCTCTTTTTACCCTTTTGTTTGGTTCAGTGACCCTTTGTCAGCAATTTCTACTTTAACCTATGGATTGCATCATGGTTTTAACAAATATATATGTGCTTACATTTGTGTATTGTTTTTTTTTTTAATCCCTTTCTGCACTGGGGCATTAATGTTTGCTAGTTACAAACAGTCAGTTATCAATAATTGGAACAGTGCTTGATGTGAATTTTCAAATACTGCTGTGGCAAGAGATGGTAGAAATGTTTTGATTTAAAAAGTGTTGTAAAAAAGTCTTTTTTAAAACAGAAATTTGTGTAACGTTTTATTTTTTTGAAATTTTAATTTTTTTATGAACTCCAAAACCAAAAGAAGTTGGTTCTCATATTTTTGCATTTCAATTTTTCCTTTTTTTCCCATTCCCTTCCACTCTTTTTTTCAGTGTCAAAAGGGGAAAGTAGTAAAAAGGGAAAGACAGAAGAGAAAAAACTCCAAACTGACAGTGTTCCAATCAAAACATTTTGAATAAATTTATGAACCCCTGGATTTTTAATTTTTTGCAAAAACACTCTTTATCATTTTTGACCACCTCTAGCTGCTGCTATTTGGTGTGCTAGTGTGAACAGAGCCTAAGGGCTTGTCTTCACTACCGTGCTACATGGGTGCAGCGGTGTTTGGCTGTCTCTGCCCCCAGGAGGCTATTCATTAGCTGAGGGTTGCTGGAGGGTAGTGTGAGCACTCGAGCCATGCCTCCTTCTCAGAGGAAGGCCTCTAGCATGCCGCGCATGCTGGGGGCTGTCTGGAGGGTGACATAAGACATGGCTATGCTGGAGTAGTGCAAAGACACTAGGGTGGGATTCAGGACTGAAGACACAGTATATAGATACCATTACTTAGTAACTAAACTCCCATCTACACTAAAACATGGTTAAAACACAGTTTTGTTGTATGGTACTGAGGGGACTGGGCCATGTTTTAAGCCAAATAATGTCTACACTGTCTAGAAAAGCCAAATTCACTCCCTTCTTGGGGTTCTGCTTTGTTGGTATTTAAATAATTGAACATAAACCTCAAGCCTAAATTTTCTCCCCAAATCTAACTGTTCCTGCGGACTTCCCTGTTCCTGTTCCTACATCCCTCTGACCAGAACGTAGTGCTTGCACCCTGGGTTTGTTTAGAAGCCCTGAATACCTGTGTAGGATTGTAGATCCTGCTACCTTGTTACAATTTCTAAATTGTGCTACAACCCTTCAAAGTCACAGACTGTAGCACGGTTTGGGAACATGGATACATCATAGTTTGTTCCCATCTATGCTGCAAAACAGGCATGTGTTTTTAACTGGGGATGGAGGTCAGGTGGGGGAACTGTTTTGTAAATGGGTATTCTCCAGAATAAACATGGTGTGAGAAACAAGGTGGGTTAGGTATTATCTTTTATTGGACCAACTTCGGTTGGTGAAAGGGACAAGCTTTCAAGCCACAAAGAGCTGTTCTTAAGTCTGGGAAGATACTCCAAGTGTCACAGCTAAACGTTTTGAGAACACAGATTCGATATGTTTCCTATCACTTTTGAGAAAAATCTACACACATATAATGAATTTGAGAGAATATATCTGTGTGCTTTTTATAGTATTGAGTGCGGGGAAAGAATCATTTTTTTTTGCCTAAGAGTGTCACATACAGCTACAGGCAGGTGACTAAGTTTACCATAAATGAAAAACAGTATTCCCTGGTTTATTTTTTAAGGTGCTTTTTTCCCCTTCTGTAATGTGCGTGCTACTGAGACGTAGAGCTGAAAGTTAAAGCCAAAATGCAGCTTGTTACGACACGTGGTCTCAGTCAGAGTATTGCCCTGGCAGTTATTGTTCAACAGGGAGACTTTGGTCTGAAAAGAAGGTCAATGTGAGTGATCTGAAGAAGAAAAATCAGTTATTAATGAGTAAGAATGCCCTTATTTCTGATTCTCAAGTTCTCCTACTTTTGCTATTGAGCCAAGCACTGCAGATTAGTAGGAGAAAATATTTTTGTTTTTGTTGATATAGTAAAAAAGTTGTTGGAGAATTGTGCGGTGGAAGATATAGAAAGAAAAAAAATCTTTTTCGTACAAGTGGTGGGTGGATACTGACTGTGGAGGCCATGTCTACTCTACCATTTTTGTCTGCAAAACTTATGTTGCTCAGGGATGTGAAAAAAGCACACCCCTGAGCGACATAAATTATGCTGGCAGAAGTGATAGTGTGCACAGTGCTATGTCGGTGGAAGAGCTTCTCCCACCGACATAGCTACCGCCACTTGTTGGGGGTGATTTAATAATGTTGACAGAAGAGCTCTCTCCCATGGGCATAGAGTGACTACATGAGAGATCTTAAAGCGGCGCAGTACAGCTGTGCTGTTGTAAGCTCTCTAGTGTGGACATAGCCGCAGACTCCCTTGGGCTGCCTTTGATCATACTTATATATGGAAGAAACTGGGAATAACTCCACCTAAGTCAATTGAGTGTAAAACTGGGCTACATGACATAGAATCTCAGTCATTCCTGCATTTTGTCAAGTTGTGTTTTACATAATAGTCTAAAATTTTCCTGCTGCATTTAACCTTGTTTTACTAGATGTTGGCCCACGTCACAAAATTCAGATTCAGATCTGAATTTTCCTGAAGTTTGGAGTTATTTGGATTCAAGGTTTGCATTCTGGTCCTTCACTAATTGCTGTCCATTGCTTTGTTTGTTTGATAAGTGAAACCAGTATAGTCCTTTTATATAATGTCCTTTTTATAATATTCCTTTATCTGTAAATGGTTGTCATGTCTCCTATCACTCTTCGTCTCTTTTTTTTCCCAGTTCTCAAAACTTTTCTTCATACATTTTATTTTCATACCTTTTTAATTTTAATTTTTCACCTCTGAGCCCTCTCCATCTTTTTTTAAATGTGGTGACTTGCACAGCACAAAACAAACTTACTTACATGTTAAAAATAAACAATACTCACAAGAAAAATCTGTTTTATTTCTAAGTAATACAATGTCAGTATTCTGCTTTCTGAGGCCCTAATCCTGCAATTGCATCTGTATGGGAGAACAAATTGGAGAAGCAGGGCCCAAGTTAGTCCTGTTCTTCTCTATCATTAAAATAAATGTATCCCCTCTCCCAGAACTCCTGAAAGGTAATGCTACTTTAAATTTTGCAAGAGAGATTGTGAGATTGTTAGTAGAATTAATTAGTTCTATTATAAAGTAAAATATATGAGCCAGAGGCCCAGGTCTGCATTTTGAAATATACTATAAATACAAAGTATGCAATGAAAATCAGAATGTATATAGCATCCTTTTTTTAGTACCCATACCTTATACTTTGGTTGCCTTTTGTTTCCCTAGTCAACTAGTGATCAAAGAATCTGATGGTCCTAAATACTGGCTGCAATGCTATGGTCCATCTGCCTTCTACCTAACCCTATTAAAAGAAGTGGCACTCCTATGCAGGCTTATGGACTGCTCTGATAAGAGTCTGTTTACGACATGTAATATTTGAATGCCTTTCTGGAAACTGGAAATCAGATCCAGATGAACTGATTAGGCGAAATAGTTTTGTAGTCTCAGTTTTAATCCCTTGTATATTTTAGCAAACATCACAAATACACCAAGTAGTTAGCATGTTTATTGATGCCTGGGATTGGAAACATCAGGAGGTTGGCAGAGCTAAAGGGAGGAGTTTATACAGCAGCACTAATATCAATGTCTTGGAACTGAACTACAAAATTAAGATTTGGGTTCATATTATCAGCCCCATCCCCACAAACTTCAGGAGTGGTTAGATGCAAAGATGTGGTTTGGGTCCATCTCTAGTCTTAATATGCATCAGCACTAAGAAAAGGGCTCCTGAATCTATGAGGAAAAAAATATACATTGAAGTTCATTAAATAAAAAAGTATACATTTGACAAGTAAGTCTATGCTTGTGACATAGAAACTGTGTTTTACTGCAGAGAATTGCTTTTTGCACAAAATAAAGAGGTGAAAATTGTCAGTTTTGTGAAACCTGATTTTGCTTTGTAAGTGCCTTCCCAACCGCTCTCCATATAAATACTGAGAAGCTTGGCATAAAGAACGTAGCCTGGGGCATACCCCATAAAACTTACAGTGCAATTAAATGAGCAATTTCTATTGGAAATAAAAGGGGTACGTTGAGAAGAATATGAATTAAACCAAGCAAGAATGGAGTCAGACAACCCAACATAGTACTCAAGGCTCTTCAAAAGATCCCTGGGGTCAGCAGTACCAAATGCAGCTGACAGGTCAAGGCCAATCAGTAAAGAAAGATAACTGCAGTTTGCAGTGAAAAGCAGGTCATTCCAAATTTTGATTAATGTAGTCTCAGTGCTGTGGCGTCCACTCAAATGGGTTAGCAAAATAAAGACAGATAGCAGTGGATTAATTCTAGCACTTCTTTATCGTACTGCAACCATTACAAGCTTCTCTACTGCAATCACTGTAACTAGTGTTTCTCCAATTTATGACCCTTTGTCTCACATTGCCATCTGTCCTGAATTTTGTGGAATTGCCTCGGTTACATGGGACTATTCTATTGAGCGTGTGCAGGACCATCAAAGTAACCCAAAATAACTTCGGGACAGTGCAACACCAGCATGCTCTGTTGTGACATTATGATGTGTTGATGCCATGACAGAACATATAGCAATGAATGGCAACTGTAGCACCCTAGAAAGGGGCTGTAACTTATTGTTTATTGACAGGGTTTTGTTAGACAAAGCTCAGTCTCAAAATCTGTTGTATTAACTTTAGTTGCAGAAACAATACAGTGCCAGGATAACCTGTAACAAACAACATTTAGGCATTTGTAAACGCCAGATGTATTTAAGAAATGTTGATATTAAACATCTTGTGAAAAGATATGTGCTCTCACCCCCACACAATCTTTTTTTTCATAATGGAGAGGTGGCCATTGCTGTTTCTTTGTGCTCTTCTGTTTTTAAAAGAAATTAGACAACAAAGTGTTCACATTCACAACCCTGGCCAATGCAGGATTGAAACCTGCTTAGAAAAAACTGCCACATTGGCCAAGAATGCAAGTGGAGCGACCTTAGAGAGATTTAAAACATCGAAAGAAAATATGTTTTGGCAGTGTTCCTCTTATTACTCTTCAGGATTTTTTCTGAAAAGCAACAGTTTTTAATTAGAGGAAGGAAAAAATGTGGCACCAATTTTAATAGTTGCTGACATTTTATTCAATAACCCCCAGTTCTGCCACATATATCCTTCCAAATCCATAACCTAGGAGAAATGGTGGTCTCAGTCAAGACCACAGACTTTATGAAGTCTCACTCCATTAGCACAGATAAATGCTGTGCCTGTGTGTAACCTCTTCAGTGACAGAAGTGCTTAATGCAACTGCTGTTTTTGCTCCTCTTTTTGCTCTGGTAGTGAAACAAGGTGCTGTGGTGCTGTCTTACGGCTAGATTCTGATACCCTTACCAACATGGAGTAGTGCCGTACTCTGTAATGGCCCCATTGATTTCAAGGGTATTGGGAACAGAGAGTACCTTGTAGTGCTGTATACAGACTATTTTAAGAGTTATATTCCTCACATCCAGAAAATGGTTTAGGACAAAAAAATCATGTAACAGGTGTACTTTCTCAGATTAAAACTGCTATCTTCTGTCTCATTGAATATCACCCCTCCCACAAATACATTGTGCATTTGGGATTTCCTGTTGTCTCAGTGGTGTGAGCTTTTCTGTGGGGAGAGAGAGGAGACCTGTTCAACCGTTGTGGGGAAAAAGGGGTATTGGCTAGATATTACACAGAATCTGTAATGTGGATGACATTGCTAGTCAAGGTGCAAAACAGTCTCTCTCTGGCTCTGTGGAAGATAGCTGAAAAAGTGAGTACAGCAGCACAGCCACATGTTGCACAAACTTTCCTGATAATCCCCCCATGGAGCCATCATGGCCAGAGGGACCTGGCTCCAATGAAGCTGTGCTGCTAGGGCTCAAAGGTAAATCACTGGGGGACAGAAGAGCCATTGTAACTGCACAAGTCCTCTGTGCGTGCCCCACGTTTGAGTGACTTTTCTGTTGTGTGGATGTGGGAAACTGGATTATTCTTAGTAACAATTTCCTCACAGTGTTAAACCTCCTTGGGGCTTTTCACACAGGAGGGCACGTTCAGCCTCCAGATTTGCTTTACTTCTGCTCAGTTAGTCCCAGGGTACTGATATCTGTATTACACATACATTTTTATTTAGTTTTATTTTTCACATAAACAAGTATAAAGCTAATGGACAATTTGTGATGGCTGCCATGTATTTGCTTGCCATCTCTTCTAAAGACATTCTGAAAGAGTCAGAACAGAGCACAGCAATGCAGATTTTAGGAGTGTCAGGGCTACTCCAATCCCAGAGCAGAAACTTAGGCTCTTGGGGCATCATGTACAGGCAGTGATTAGGAGAGGGAAACCAGCAAAAGAGACCTACTGTGTGAGTTTTATTAGCAGGTCCAGTAAAGAAGCTTCCTTAGGAGTGAACCTGATGTGCCCTGTGAGGTTATTTGGGACTGGAAAGTCTGGTAAAGTGGCAACTGATTTGGATTTATACCCCTCATAACCCAACATGGTGACCTGTACACTTTCTCATCTGGGGGCAGGGGGCAAATCAGACCCTTACATCTATGCACAGAACCATTTACTTCTGTTTAATAAAAATGAGCTCAGAGTCCATTAACTTTATACATTTATTTTTTCAGCAAATGACTTAGTCATCATGGAGAATACTACCTTCAGACTCATTTTAGTTTATGACCCCAAATATTTCTCATTTGCTTTGAATAATTGTTTTCTGTTGAAAATTATGTGGCTGGGTGGTTAATTAGTAAAATATACAATGGGCTACATCGCCACATTTTTAAAGCTATGGTGCCAGCTAGTGGTGAAAGATGATATACAGATAGTGTCTCAGACTTGTCATTTATGTAAGTGTACAGTATATTTTTATGTGCATCATGATAATGTGACATTACATTTTATTTGTCAGTTATCACTGCATTGTGACTGAAAAAAAATAAAATCAGACAGCTGCCATCATTTTCCAATTGGGGATTGTTTATTTGAAACCTTCTTGCCATTATTGATGGAGAGATTGCATTAGACCGTTTGCCAATCTTTAGTCTCTGGTTTCTTGTTTGTGGACATCACTAGCTATCTAGTCTGGACCTGTAACTACTGTAGCATTTGATCAAAAATACTACATTTCTTAATAATGTGGTATATTTTAATATTGTGTTTTTTTCAAAAAAATTCAGTTGAGAGTATTTCTTTCCTGAGTGTACCTATGCTATCTCTGTTATTGATTCACTTATGAACACTAAGAAGGAGAGCTATAACGTGGCTAATAAAGTGTAAAACTCTTCAATGACTATTTTTTTTGATTCATCACGTGAAAATAAAAGTCCAGTTTTTATAAGCATTTAAGATAAAATTCAGCTAATTTCTTATGTACATCAAACATTTGTATTCAAATCATCATGTAAGTGAATAGAAAGAAGTAAAATTTGCAGGGAAATTGAAAATAATCATTGGCCATTTTTTCTAGTTTAATTAAGCAATAACTGATCTTAGTGGGGGTGTGGAAGGTTCTTGGATACTAATAAATAAAATTCAAAGCTGAGGCATTTCTTTCATTAAATAGTGGGACCTATTTATAACTCTATTACTTACTGCTAAAATCAATTATTATTACTAATACTCTACAAGTAATTTATAACTAAAAGCACACTGAAGGTTATAAAGGAGAACTTTTCTTTTTAAATGTCACATGTACCCATGAAGGTCACCTATTGTGAATAAGGATACCCTAGATGAACACACTTGCAATAATGTTTTGTGAAGATAGATCTAATGTTCGTGACATCTGCAAGCAGAAAGCAGAACTGTCACAATCTTACTGGCAGTCTAATGTGCGTGACTGCACTAGTGTGAAAATACATTGTTATATCTAATGCCATTGAATTAAAAAAAACAATGATTTTTGTTGAGGGTTTACATCAACTGATGCAAACTCACAGGCATATTATTTAAAAGGATAGTTGAGCTAAAAGTTATATGGAAGAAAAATCTTTGTCTGTTACTGAAAGCAAATTAGATTATATTAATTGTGAAGGCATTTCAGACAACCAGTGTGCTTTTCACTATGTGTGCTGTTTGTTCACTTTTTGTATTTCATTCTGCTTGAACTAGACTGAAAAGAAAAGATTCTCTGATTCTTCAGTCATTCCATGCATAGCACTCATTATGAAGTCAATGGGAATTTTGTGTATAGAAGGCCTTCTGGCAAAAAAAGCTGATTTATTATTTACAAAGAAGAATTGCTACATTTGAGTTCCTGATGGCTAAATATCCTATCCTTCATTCGGAATGTTGTCGATGGAGCCCTCCACAGATCTCTCCCTTAGAAGATGTTGTGACTCAGTATGGGAATTTTCCACATCTGTTAGGAAACTGCTACAGATGGTTCAACTCATTAGCTGACAGAACTCCTAGTGAACATCATCGAAGAGTACTGGGACCTCACTTGGACTAAATGTTAAGCTTGCCTCCTGTTCAGTGCCATTACATTTTCTCTAAAATAAGATTCTTAACCAATTCTATTGGACCCAGGATACACTTTTAAATGCAGCCAGACTGCAATCCTGTTTTATACAATTGGCAAATGTGACTAAGTTAAACAGCACCGGTTGTCGTTGTACAAGCCTCTATCTAAGGACTGTGCCTCAAGCATTGTAGTAGCTTGTAATATCTTTTAAATCTTTATTGCATCTGCTATTATTGCATCTCTCAAATGATGATATAATGAACTTAATTTTTTTGCTGTTTTAATTTTTTCTATTTTGTACTATCTTAGCTTGCAAGTAAACATTTTTTTCTTCACCATTTTTGTGCTTCTTCCTTTGGCAAACACTGATGCAGTGTTTCCCCCCTCACCTCCATCCAACTTCATGTTTGTCATGAAGTTGCTCCATGTTTGTATGTCAGCATCATCCATATCAGAACAATTATGGCAAGTTTGTTACTTTACTTCTGCAGCGGAGCCTGTAGGAGGACCTCACAGTTTGCTATTTTATGCTTCTCACAGGTTTAGGGCCAAATTTTCAGCCTCTAATTTTGAATACTAACATTTTGAGTATACAGTTAATGAATTTGCAGGCACAAACAGGTGGTATTGCATTTGTATGGACAAATGAAGTAATGGTAGAAATTGATTCATGAATAATTTTATGCTTGAAAAATGAGCTTTGATCCTGCAAAGTCTTACAATGGACTTAACTTTATGGACTGTGAGTAGTCTCATTGACTTGCACTGGACCCTAGAGATAAAAAAGGTGTTTCCGTATACCATGTTTTTTAAAAAATATGCATTTTAATGACAGGTTAGAATGGCTTCACACTTTGCAAGGTCAATCACTATACACATTACACATATACCACCTGTCGGGTGAAATGGCTTTAAAAAGACGGTTCTGGTCTATCAGGTAAATATTGGATACTTGGAGATGTGTATATATGTTAAATATACCATGCAAAATATCCTACATGGTTGCATATTTAACCATAGAGACTCATAGAGCAGAATTACTCCGATATCATTCTTATTTCATAGGTAAATAACCCACATTTTGTGCCTGATCCTGAAGTCAACTGGAGTTTTGCCTACATCAGGGTTGGACCTTGAAAGATTTTGTGTGTGTTTAAACAATGCAGTGAATTAAGTATTATCCTGAAATCTGGCTATTATGTTTGTCTGTTAAACTTTATTTAAATGTGGGTTTTTTTTGTATTTAGCAGTATGACACTATGTGGTTGGTTAAGCCAGGCTGGGTTGATTATCACTAAAGTGTTATTTATTTCTATTTTATTAAGCCCCTTTTTACATTCATGTTACTGGTTAATTTATACTTTTATTTCATGCACTAGTTGGCTTTACTGATTAATATGCCCCATGGCATTCAATAAAGCCAGGCAGAGGAGGAAATAAGAGTGGTATTAATTTCTAACATTGCTATAAATTTGCCTTAATAAAACTAGCTCAATAACACTGCAGTAGTAATACAATGGATGCCTCCAAATTGTTAGCAAAGACACAATTGAAAGAGTAACACATTTTTTCCTGAATTTAACATTGCTCTGGTACCTTTGTACGGGTGAAATTAGATTTTATCTATTACAATGTTAACTCCTCCTTTTACATGGTCCTCTAAGAACTGGTAAATATTAAAGTCACAAATGATTATTTTAATTCACTTCATTGGTTCTAAAGGTGCTTATATATTCTTTGGATTATGTGATCTTTTAAAAGTGGATAACTATTCACGACTTCTGCTTATCTAGTCCTGCAAGTTCACATATGCAGAAGATATTTGCTTTGGCATCTGAGCACAGTCATTCCCAGAACTGAAGATGCTCTAAACACTGACTTGATTAAGATGGCCAAATACTGTAGTTCGTGGCTTTTACAACCAAGTGTGACTGAGACAGTTTCAAGTGTGTTCCATATTTACAACACTAGAGCAGCCTAAGAACTGAATATGTTTCTCAATGGATATCGCTTGAAACACGAATCCCATCCAGTCTACTTCAGAGTAACCCTAGAGAGATCTCTCACATATCTTAACCACCTGAGAAAAACTGACTGGTTAAGATACCTTAGTCACATATCAACCTTCTAAGCAAATTGGCTAGCATTTCATGGGGAGAAAATGTTCAAAAATCTCTGATCAACCAGTTTAGCCCTCTATTACTCTGCAGCATGATGCTGTGCTCTGGTCTAGTTTCAATCATCTCATGTTAAGCTGGTTGACACACAACTATATTCAACTATGCAAATAGTAACTTGGATGATTAGACCCACACCAGTACCATGGCTTCCTGTGTTAAGCAACATCACTCCTCCACACATCCATCATGAGAATTCTACAACCAGAATGGTTGAGAATATCAGGCAAAGCAGAGCCTACCACAATAGACCTCTTGGACCACCCAAGAGTGCACCTGTTGCCAAAGTGCCCATTATGGGGCCATTTACCCCGCCCAGATTTCTCTGTGGCATTGATATGGTGTTAAGAATAGTCTGCAGCTGATGTCAGAAAACAGTCTCTTATAATTGACCGGACTGTGTGTGTACCCAGCTTTGATTTGCCAAGCCGGGCTCTTCTAAACAGATTTCAAATGGGACAGGATCAGTGTACAGCCACCCTTCACGCGTGGGGCCAATAAGGGGATCCCACATGTGGCTGTGGCCAAAGGCAGACAATGTCACCCATCATTGATGACTGCCCTCTGACCAGATTTAATGGTGGTCTGAGAGCTCTGCACTGATTGGTAAATTGGCTTGGCAAGCTCCACATCCAATAAGAAGATTCATGATGGCTGTTATCTCATCTGGCCATCAAAATTAGCTTTTAAAGTATCAGAAAGCATAAAAGATTCTGGAATGAGAGGCAAACAAAAGAAAAGTGGATTAATTGATTTTCTTTTGAGTAGTAAAATAATTACTGTTGATTTACATTTTGCAATTGATTTACATATTCCATTGCAGGAGAGGGGAATTCTTGAGAAAGTAAGACAACTAAGGACTCCCGAGTGGTAGAACACATTGGTTTGGTCTAATAACTGACCATTATTATGTAATTTGTCCCCTATATTTCATGTTGGTCCTATGATTATGATACCTAGGGTGTTATCATCACCTTACAAAAATATGTAGTTGTGTCAAACTTTTTGCCCACTCCATGCCCTACTTTGGCAAATTTCTATTGATATCATTGGAAGTTTTGACTGAGTAAATGCTTCACGATCCAGCCCTTATTTGTCCTACAGAACATAGTTTAAGCATTGTAGTTTGGCAACAGAAGTCAACATAAAAACATGAACAAAAATGTTTCATATATATATATAAATGAAAGTGTGTGTGTGTGTGTGTGTATGTTTATATCTATACCTTGCAAGATCTGGCCCTTAACAAATCACTGAACACATTATACAGAGCACCTGTGGGGAGAAAATGTGGCCTATGTTTAAAGGTTTAAAATAAATATATGTAAAATGTAACTTATTTTTACACTCAGAATGCTATCAAACAATGCTGTCATTTTAGTATATGTATTTGTTTGGTAGAATGTAGCGTATTGTCCAATGTTAGGCCCTGAACCTACAGTCAGATTTGCATAGGTCAAGGATCTGTCTATATGGATCCAATGGCAGGGTAAAGGCTTTATACATCTGTGTATAAAGCAATTAATTTTTCTAAATGGTGTCAGAAATTATAAAATAAATAACATTGCCTTATTTATTTAACATATAAATTATATGTCCAGAAATAAAGATATATCATTGAGTTTGCTTATATAGCACTGATATATTTTAATTATATTAAATAACTTAATTCAAGTGTTTTATAACCTTTTAATCATAGTCATTGAAGTTAGAAATGGAAATGACCTCTTTGATAATCTAGCCCACCTCCATGTCAATTCAGGTGTAACCCCTACACTACATTCTGTAATATTTTGTCCAGTCTACTCTTTTCTTGAAGGCTTCCAATTTTTCAGCTATATTTTCAACTTCCAATTTTCAATCCAAAATTAAATCTTTTTGTTTTGATCCAAGATATTAGCCAGTAATATGAATAGTAACATTCACTGTTACATTAGATATAATCCTTCATGCTTCAGCATGTATGCCAACCACTAACTGCCTGAGGTTGGGAAAAAACTTAACTATGGATGGCTTATTGCAGAATTGTACTTCATGGGTTGTCTTGCACCTTCCTGTGAAGCACCTTGTATATACTACTATAGGAGACAGGATGTTTGATTAACTAGACCATTGACCTGATCCAGTTTGGCAATTACTTTGTTTCTGAGAAGTGCTCAGCACCTGCATCACTTATTAATATGATGATTGATGCAGACTATTAGCACTCCTCAGCTATCATAGACATAAGCAGGAATTTTAGGATCAGGCCCATAATTTGTATTTGAGGTGGGTATATATAAAATAATCTAACTATGGGGCCACTTACCCTGCCCAGATTTCTCTGTGGTATTGATATGGTGTTAAGAATAGTCTGCAGCTGATGTCAGAAAACAGTCTCTTATAATTGACCGGACTGTGTGTGTCCCCAGCTTTGATTTGCCAAGCCGGGCCCTTCTAAACAGATTTCAAATGGGACAGGATCAGTGTGCAGCCACCCTTCACACCTGGGGCCAATAAGGGGATCCCACATGTGGCTGGACACTTTACAGGACACTTCAGCTTCTAGGCATGAACACAGGCAACAGTAATGTTAATAGTGGAAAAAGAGAGTGCACAGTTGTAATTCTCACACTATTTACTCAAATGCAAGAGTATTGCAAACATCAATTTTCTTGTGTTAAAGCACACCCATGCAGCGTAAGCAGCAGTGTTTGCAAGATGAGCGAGGGATGAGGGTGCAGGGAAATATGTTTGGGTAGTTAAGCATAATATTGACAATTAAATATGGAAAGATCTCCTTAGTTAATAGCGTCTAGGAAAAAAAGACATATAGGGATGCAAGTAAAACAACAAGGGTTAAGGCAACATCTTTTCATTTTCAGGGTTGGAAAGGGTTTTTCCCAAAAGCCAGCTATTTTAAAAGGACATACATAAAGAAAAGCAATTAAAGAATGGTGGGGAGGAGGGAGGCTAAACTACCCTGCCCCTGGTATTCCACTTATCTTAATATTGATGTTGAAACAAGAAGATTAATTTTTCCACTGAATGCATCCGATGAAGTGAGCTGTAGCTCACGAAAGCTTATGCTCAAATAAATTTGTTAGTCTCTAAGGTGCCACAAGTACTCCTTTTCTTTTTAAGAAGATTAATGTTGTTTCAACTTTTCTCTTACTTGGTCTATTACCAGTAAAGACTGTTAATTTTTCTTTGTACATCCATATAAGGCAACTGTGCTTGTTTAGAAGGAACAGTGGTTTTCTTTCTTTCTTTCTTTCTTTCTTTCTTTCTTTCTTTCTTTCTTTCTCCCTCAAAGGAAATATTTACCATTTTTTCCATTCTTTCCCTTCACAGAGTTTTCCTCCCCATCCTATATATTTATATGAAATTAAAGGTGTTGTCTTTATTTATAGCTTGGCAATAAATATAATTTATTTCTATACCTTTTTTCTTTATGGCTCAGTCCTGAAAAAGGAATTGCAGTCAAAACATTGTTGCTAAGTTTTATATTTTCAGTCATGCATTTAAGTCACTTTTGTTGCAGAAGGAATAGATCACTTTACAGATGACATTTTCTGGGAACCAAAACTTAAAATGTAAAAACAATGTAGCCAAAACCCGTCCATAACTGCTAAAAGAACACACATTGAATACAATAAAGCCAAACAGTCATAAATGTCTCATTAAAATATTTTCTGGACATCAAAAGTAAATCCCCCCTATGATTGATGCTGTTGAAAGGCTGCATATTACATAATCTGGGATTTTGCACTGATAATGTTCATTACATGTCTGAATCAATCTTTATTGGGCTTTCCTTGAGAGGAAAAAAATTATAAATGAAAACTTCAGTTAGTACAAATAATGAATAATGTCTTCAATGTCAATGAATTGTAGAGCTATATGTGGAAAGAACACTTGATGATTATCATTGCCCTATTCTGTTGAGTGTCCGACTTTATACCAAGACGTCCTGACAATGTATTTTAAGGACATGGAAACAAACTTAATTAAGTGTGCAATGGAATAACTCCACAGTGCAAGGTTTTTTATTTTTTTGAATGTTGGCTAGACGATTTATATTTCCGAGCCACAGGGTGGCGCCATTACCCACTGCTCCGTATTCCGAATACTCGCTCCGCCCCCCACCCTTCCTCTGCACTTCGAGAAGCTGCTGATTTTCCATGCATGAGGCGAGGCAGCTCAATGGATCAATATGATTGATGTGCAATAAACCCTAAGATCTGTTAAAATATGCAATAAGTTTGACGTTATGCGATACAATTATGGTAATATGATCACTGGGCAAGGATCATTATGGGATCATTGCACTGAAAAGGGGATTGCTCTCTGCCTGCAATGCAGCTTCCCCCAGCCCAACAATTTGCATTCAACTGCAACATCCTGAATCTTTGCAGCGTATTATTGCGCTGGAACTCTAGTGCAAAAAAGTGCATGCAAATAGTCAGATTCTTGTTTGGGAGTGAGGGGAGATGATATGATTTGCATGGAGCCATAATTCTTTTCCTCATGTACGTTTACATATTTGTTTTAAATCCTGCTTGAAAGGCAGGTGAAGGGAAATATTTTGCCCCATAAATTGTGGAAAATTAATCTCAGCTGATGGCTCCTGTAGGACGCAGGGATGGTACGCAGTTTAAATGAAACCCTGTGCGGGCTGGAGCAGAGGATAAGTTTGGGAATATTTTTCTTCCTGTCTGCCTGGAGTTTATGGACCCTTGAACTGGAGGCACAGCTCAAGAAAGACGAGTTTTATTCCGGCGCCTGTCACATCAACCTTGCCTCTTACGCGTGATAATAATAATACCCCCCGCCCTGACATCAACGTGTGGGGAAGATAGCAGACAAAAGGATCGCGCTGCCAATAAAGGTTAAATAACAAATGAAAATCCATGGGATCAGATTATTTCCAACCACCTCCCTAGTCCCCTCTGCCTACCCCAGTTAAATAAACGTTGTCTTTCAGATCCGAGCTAAAAACAAAGGCCAGTTTTGTTGTGTGTGTGTTTTTTTTAAACAGACATTTGCAGAAATCCTTGCCCTCTTTTGGCCGCACTAGCAGCGGCTTTATTGGAGGCGCCTGGGAGCGCGTGGATGTGGTTTGCCGCAATTCAGCGCAGGTACAAAACTCCACTCTTAACTGCGCAGTGCAGGCACCCATTGTTAATTGCAAAGGTGGACAGCCTTTTTAATTAAAAATCAGTGGGTCTGATTTTATTGGGCCTTGCTTAGGTTGATGCAAGAGAACCACACATTTTCTTTCTTTGTATTTAATTAACGTTTTGGTGAAATAAATAACTGGCACTTAGGTGTGTGTTCAGTAGAGTGCTGAGAGATTAGTACAGATTAGTTGTGAATAATTCTCAGTGCTGGAATTTCTGTGCTCTCTATAATACAGTTTGTAGAAAGTTATTGAAAGCGCTCTCATTTTGCAGAATAGGGACCACTTGTGGCAGTGGCACTGCTGCACCTACCACCTTCACCAGCTCCCCTCCCCAAAAATCCACCAACCTTTGAGAGTAGGACCTTAAAGTTTGCTCTAATACCCTGTCCCTACCCATCACATTTTGTTGGTTTAGGGAGGGTACAGGGCTTTGTGTCTTCAGCACTACATCTGAGGTGATACTGCTCCTTTTCATGATTATTTTTATCATATTTTTGTTAGAGAAAATAAATAGGAAAAAAAAGTTTCTCTACACAACTACACTAGGCAGTTGCTACAAAAAGCAGGTTTTCTTGAAAACTGGAATATGCTCTTCTAAACTGCAGCAAAAAGGACTATTTCTGGCATTGATTACTTGGATGGGGGGAGGGAGAAGGGAGTAAGATGGGAGTGACAGAAGGGGTAGCTGAGAAATACATTACTGTAAATAATATAAATCTCTAGGAGCAATACACTTTTCACCTCTGGGTGCCACTGTTCAACTGTTTCTTGTTCAGTGACCATCTGTCTGGAAGTCCAGCATTTACCAGAGAAATATTCCTGAAAGAAGCTATTAAAGAGACATTTCCTATATCTCTGATTATCTGAGATACAGTTTTTCAACATATGGATGTTAGTTATGCACTGTTCTGATATATCTATTTACATACTAAAAGATGAACTAGTAAACTGAGGAAGATTCATGTTTGCCCTATTTAATGAACAGAGTAGTCTGATTCTTTGAATCTTCTCTTCACTTTTTGGCTAGAGGTTGAAATTTAGGTGTTATGTACTCTGATATAAATTTGTGTGCATATTTATTAAATTGTTAAATTTATTCTCATATTCCAGTTGATCTAAATTCTGTTAGAATGCCAGCATTAATTTGCTTTATTGCTCACAAACTAGTTAATCTAAAAATCTATTGACTGATATCATCCCTTTCCCACTACTGTGGAACTGTTAATATTCAGAGCAAAATTAATTGCATTCTGTGTATCCAGCTGTTCCACCAAATTAATTATACTGTTTCTTCTATAAACTGTGCCAGGCCAGAACACATTGTTGAATTGCACTGGACCACATCTCAGAATTGTGCTGTGACTTATTCTAGCCAAGCAGACATCTCCTCTAAACAGTAGAAGGCAAGCAGTTTAACTCCTTCTCTGCTACAGGGCTGCATGTTTTGGCACCAGTTTTTAAAGAACATCCATTGAGATCAATAGCGTGCAAGGTCACACCTGGTATGTCCTACTGCACTGGAGAGGACCACTACAAACTACCTTGGCCTGCGGCTTTTTCAACCCATTTTTTCAACCCATTTGTCACTTTAAGCCAACAATCCTGTTAAGATTTGCCTATATATACAAACTCACAATAGTTTTATGATAGCCTTTATAAATAAGCACACACTCGGTATAATAATATCTTCATAATATATGTCCTGTGCTGGAGAGCTCTGTTCTTCCCTTTTATGGGATGAAACTGGTGATCTAATATGTCTTTCATTCTTAAGTACTAAACTCTATGCTAAATTCTATACATGTATTTTTTTCCCCAGTGTCAGAGGAAAAATTCAGAATGAAACATCTGTTAAAAATTAACTTAGTCCCAGATCTGTACATTTTTCTATCTAGTTACATTTGGAAAATCCTAAATAAAGAATATTTTGAAAGAAAAGAATTTAACTTTATCCTGGGAACATGCAGTTCAGGTTTTGAAAGGGGAAACATGTAATAAAGTCTGTTTTAAATGAAACTGGTAAGGCAGTAAAATACGTAAGTGGAAACTTTGAGGAAACTGGCAATGAGAAACTGGAAATCAAGCAGTAATTTAAGTTTCACTCCACCACCCTTTGCATGTGTGAGTACAAAGGAGAGACTGGGCATGAGTGTGAGTCAGAGCCCTCCTCTCAGGAACCAGAGGGACAGAGATTCCCAGCATCTGTTTCCTTAACTATCACCCAGAGGATACTGGTGGTAAATCACAGTGAGTAAAAATAGAATCAGAAGACTAGCTCAAAACAAATGAGATACTGTATTATGCAGTATATTTAATAATGTATCTGTATGTATCACTCTCTTGCTCAACCTTTATCAATTTACAAACTCTATGTGTCAAATCCATTTTATGTTCAAGCAGATTGTTGTTATTAAAACTGCAAATGTGGACACTTAGGATTTCCCAAAGAGAACAGTCTGCCAAATCTGTTTAATAGCTAGCAGAGTTAAAGAACTCATATCTTTTAAACAAGTATACGGAAAGAGTTTATTTAGACATGGAAAGCCAGATCCTTTGGTAGTATAAATCATTATGCTGATTTGCATCAACCGTGATTCTGGCCCAGAGATTCCATTGAAAGAGTGAATTTGGAGTCATTATGTTTTACATGGCCCACTGATGTACAGAAAATTCCCAAGCCATCAGTACAGGATAAATCGGAATACAGATACTCACTTGCCTTGCAGGGCTGTAGGGTGGTTTAATTAAATTGCTGTGGGTGCAAAGAATTATCATCATCCATCAGAGTTTTCAGTGTGTACATAGGTACAAAATGTTTTAAATAATATTTTACTCACTTATTAAACTCCTGACATTTTACAAAAATGTTAAAGGCTATCTTTCTGAACAGGATTCTCCTGTTCTTCAGCACACAGAACTGGATGAGTTACTGTAAGCAGTATTGTAATTAGCAATGGTTCATTCCTGAATATAAAGGAATAATGCTTCTGGGGCCTTTCGATGAAAAGCTCAAGTGTTTATATTAGAAACAGGCATGTATGTTTAAATAAACTAAATTAGATATTTCTTGGACCTGGTTGCATTTATAATATTTTATTAAATTATAGTTGCAGATTTTCAACAAATACAGCAGCTTTAATAAATGAGATTAAGTGGGAAAAGTTAACAGTATGTAATGGAATTGATCCACTAAATTAGTATTGACACCTTAGTGGCTACCTTTAAACATACATTATTATCAGGAGAGAATGTAACCTATCTGCTTGTCTTTAATATGTTGTTTCTGCATATTTCAAGGATACACTTTTTGTCTTGTTTATTCATCATGAAAAGTCTTGGCATTACTGCATTAATTTAGTTTTGTTTCCAATTCAAGATGTTTTAGGAAAAGCCAATTCTTCTAAAGAAATCTTTTATAATTCATTTATATAGTATTTAGATAGGTCTAAAAAGACTCTTGGTGTTGATTAATGTGTTTTGTTAGAACAGTTACACTTTGCTGACAAAAACATAATATTCAGAGAGTAGAACTTGCACTGAGGATCAGAGGCAGCCCATCTCTCAGTATTATTATGTACAGTGAATGTGATTTAAATCAGTAGGTACTGATAGTGAAGTGGCAGAACAGAAATATGCTGCCATATTGAGATTCAGATTTAGATTTATTCAAATTTGCTTTAATCCCAGAGAAATTTTGAGTTTGAGAGTCTCACAATTCAGAGTCTCAATCTTCAAAATCTGAAATTAATACAGGCTTTGTTCAGATTCTGAAAAATAATTGCTTTAATGTGTATTTCAAAATTTTGAAAATTACTTTTATTTAATTTACAACTAACAATCAACAACTTATTATTTTGCTTTCATAATTATTTGTATCTTAACTATGCAGTTGTGCACAATCCAGTCTTTTTAATTGATCAGAATAATCTTCTTGAAGTACTTTTCTTTGACATTTATATAATTTAGAATCTTAGTCTCATGGGACAAAGTCTAAGTTTTAATGGAATATTTCTTTTACATTTGTCTATGTAAATACATTTGAATTATTATTATTTAATATTCATATTTATGCTCATATCATAGGATCAGGGAGCAATTCTATATAGATTCTGATCTTGCTCTCATCACAGTAGTATTTCTACTGTACAGTACTTACCATTATACCACATATGTATATACACAAATATATATACATATATATAAATATACACATATATAATACAAATGATGATGTGGGATCCCTGCCTTGAAGAAGTGAATCCCACTTTCATTTTATTATGAGGTAAACCCATCAATGTCATAGAATCATAGAATATCAGGGTTGGAAGGGACCTCAGGAGGTCATCTAGTCCAACCCCCTGCTCAAAGCAGGACCAATCCCCAATTAAATCATCCCAGCCAGGGCTTTGTCAAGCCTGACCTTAAAAACTTCTAAGGAAGGAGATTCTACCACCTCCCTAAGTAACACATTCCAGTGTTTCACCACTCTCCTAGTGAAAAAGTTTTTCCTAATATCCAACCTAAACCTCCCCCACTGCAACTTGAGACCATTACTCCTTGTCCTATCCTCTTCTACCACTGAGAATAGTCTAGAACCATCCTCTCTGGAACCACCTCTCAGGTAGATGAAAGCAGCTATCAAATCCCCCCTCATTCTTCTCTTCTGCAGACTAAACAATCCCAGTTCCCTCAGCCTCTCCTCATAAGTCATGTGTTCCAGACCCCTAATCATTTTTGTTGCCCTTCGCTGGACTCTCTCCAATTTATCCACATCCTTCTTGTAGTGTGGGGCCCAAAACTGGACACAGTACTCCAGATGAGGCCTCACCAATGTCGAATAGAGGGGAACGATCACGTCCCTCGATCTGCTCGCTATGCCCCTACTTATACATCCCAAAATGCCATTGGCCTTCTTGGCAACAAGGGCACACTGCTGACTCATATCCAGCTTCTCGTCCACTGTCACCCCTAGGTCCTTTTCCGCAGAACTGCTGCCTGGCCATTCGGTCCCTAGTCTGTAGCTGTGCATTGGGTTCTTCCGTCCTAAGTGCAGGACCCTGCACTTATCCTTATTGAACCTCATCAGATTTCTTTTGGCCCAATCCTCCAATTTGTCTAGGTCCCTCTGTATCCTATCCCTGCCCTCCAGCGTATCTACCACTCCTCCTAGTTTAGTATCATCCGCAAATTTGCTGAGAGTGCAATCCACACCATCCTCCAGATCATTTATGAAGATATTGAACAAAACCGGCCCCAGGACCGACCCCTGGGGCACTCCACTTGACACTGGCTGCCAACTAGACATGGAGCCATTGATCACTACCCGTTGAGCCCGACAATCTAGCCAACTTTCTACCCACCTTATAGTGCATTCATCCAGCCCATACTTTTTTAACTTGCTGACAAGAATACTGTCAGCACTTTACTGCCCCCTGTTTGACCCCATCTAGTTTACCTGGCAAGAAAGCTAAAGTGCTTTGTTTTCATGTTTTTTTTTCCCTTGAGATAGCTCACATGTCAGTCATGCTGAGGTAAAAAACCAAATCCTCATATAGCAGTGAAGACAAGACCTTAGTTGTTTAAGGGCAGTTATAACTTGTGCTGGTATTTTCCTGTGTTTTCCACAGCTGTGTGGAACCCCATTTTGGTATGTTTGCTGCCTGTCTGTATTGTACCACTTTTAGGTGTTTATCCATCTAAAATGATTTTGATGCTTCTTTTGATACTGCCTTGTGACATTCTTCTGCACAAAACCCCCTGACATCTGTCATTTCTGTGGCAAGAGGGAGACCCTGGTGTACATCTACAGAGGATGCGTCAGAGTGCAGCCCATCTTCTGGCTCTTCCAGAACCTCTTACTGAGTTTCTGGTTAAACTTTCCCCCACATCTCCTGATCTACGCACACCCCAACCTTGGCCCCACAAAGTCACGGGATCTCCCCATCAACTTCCTCCTGGCACTGGCCAAGATAGAAGCTGAAAGGGGTCGGGGTGCCCTGCAATTGTGGGGCCTATTTCTTGTCTCTTGTCTGCTCACATCTCTCGGGAGAGTTCCTTTGGGCAGTGTCCACTGACTCCTTAAATGCCTGTGAGGAGCGGTGGGCGCTGTCTCAGATTCTCTACTCGGTGTCCCTTTCTGGTTCCTTGATTTTCAACCTTTGACCTCACCCCTGTTCCTGTTTTTTCTTTGTTGTCCCCCAGTAATCAATTGGAGCTTGGACTTAATTGTTCCTCTCCCTTAATTGTGGGGGAGGGCACTTAGTTATGGGCAAGCCTAGACTTGCGGGCACCAGTACTTCAAAGAGTACACAGCTTCCAACTTCACAGACAACAGCCTCCTTCACTACATAAACCCCCCAAGCCTGACTCCTGTCCCCTCTGCATTCAAATCAGGCAGCTTCTTCCTCCTCATTGCCTGGGTCCAGCAGGAGATGGAGGGAGAGGGATGGAGTAGGGGAACATTAAGAGCACAGGAGAGACATGTTCCCTGCCCTCATTTCCAGTACCTGCCACCTGGGCTGCCAGCAGCCCAGAGTTGAAATTTCAGGGAAAGTTGTGCTCAGCCCCAGGCTGGAGTCTGCTCAGTGTGGATTGACTCCTCAAAGGTTTTAGCTTTGAATGCCACCCCGCCACCTCCAGGTGTGGGGAAACTTGATGGGACCACTGATGATTGGCACAGTCTCATTAGAAGGGGGAAGGAGCGCACAGCCTGGGGGAATCCGGGGTGGCCCCTCATCCTCCAAAGGCTCTATCCACATCTATCTTTTGGAGGATGAGGAGAGCTATTGGTCCCTCGCTCTCCCATTTCATTAATTTAAACCCTATTACCCTCCCTCTTATAACTGTAGTTTCAGAGCTGCGCTTCGCAGATGCTGCAGGTCTTGCCTGATTGAGGTCAGGAAGGAATTTTTTCTTCCCATTGGGGCCAAATTGCCAGAGCCCTGATGGGATTTTTGCCTGCCTTGCAGCATCGTGGAGGCACAGGTAGGTCAAATAGGAGTAGGAGTTAGTGATTAGTGGGAGTGCTTGGTAGGTATGTTAGTTCATTGCAACTTGAGGCCAGTTTTCAGTGCAGTTAAAAGACTAAAAGGTCTGGTTCCCACATGTAAAAGATCATTCTGGGACTTTGCTGATGGGCCTTTTACAAATAGGATAGGAGGACACTTTGTGGCCTTCATGCACCAAGGTCCCTTCCATTTCTGTCCTCCTTGCAGGGGCAGGGGCAAAAGGAGTCAGAAGAGTGAGCTGAATCTTAGGGTAGGTTGAGGAGAGCCTACCCCAACCTATGGGTTATAATTAGAGCCCAATCTGTGATCCACAAATAATGGTCCGTTGATATCCGCAGATTTGCAGGGCTCTAGTTATAATATGTTACAGGAAGCTCTGTAACCCCCATACTGGAACCACTTAAAATGCCTGGTATGTCACCAGGCATTTTAAAATCCATCACTATATCTGTCTTTATTTGCTGATGTGTCCAGCTCAAGGGCTAGCAAGTCTCTGGGCATGTGTGAACTGCTATTATTTTTTCCCCCAAAGACTTATAACTAGGTGTGCTTATAACTTGGCCAAATGTGGGCAGATTTTCATGGGGAGGCAAAAAGCATTCTCCTGATACAAAGGCTATTCCCCTTTCTCTAAAGTATGAGGCCCTTATTGATTCTCAAAGAAGATTTCTAACATGGACAAATCATATTTCTGCCCAGCCTTGTTCATGGAAATGTCTGAACTGTGTAGGCAGATACTGGCATGGAGAACTTGAAAAACCTTACTTTGCTGTTGAAGGTCAATAGCTGCAGTAAATAAAATTCACTCAGATGTGTGGCTTGTGTGCCACATTGTGTCATCTTGGCTGCCTATGAATCTACATATGAGACTTGTTCAGTGCTAATGATATGAATGATGGTGGTACTTTGGCACAGTCTGTAGTTATTATTCCTAGTTGGCTTCTCATTAACTGGTCTTCTGTTTGCATATACGAACTATACACATCTATTTATTTCAGGCAAGAATGGACAGAATGGGAGAAAATGTTTTTACCCACGACTTAATTTGAAAAAAGGCACTGGGGTAAAATCGAGTTATTTTTATCAGGTATTAATAGGAACTAGAAGAAGTTACATAAATGTATCTAGCAGCAGCCTTTTATAGACTTATGGCCAAATCCAGTCATGGTGGAAGCGGGTGCAACTATGTTGGCTTCTCCCATTTACACTGTGGTTGGATTTGGGCCATTCAATTCGTTGGGTTTGCACAGGGTGTAAGTCAGTATTGAATTTGGGCCATGTTGTTTATTAGATGTTTGAGTATGAAGAAAATACTGTATTATAGAATACATATTAACATTTAAAATTATACAGTGTTTCCAATGAGTTTTTCTCTGGTATCCTGTTCCATGAAATGTTAGTATTATGCAATGAATGTACCATATGCATTCTTTTTTTATCAGGGCTTAAAGAGCTCACAGGGTATGTCTACAAACTCCTGTGTCTGGCCTGTGTCAGCTGACATGGGCTCCTGGGGCTTAGGCTGCAAAGCTGTAAAATTGCAGGGTAGACATTTGTGCTTGGGCTGGAGTCTGAGCTCTGGGACCCTTCCCCACTGCAGAGTCCCAGAGCTTGGGCCCCAAGCCTGAACATCCACCATGCAATTTTAAAGCCTCATGAGCCTGAGTCAGTTGACATGGGCCATGGGTGTCTCATTGCAGGGCAGACATAGAGTTCTTTGATAACATGAAAACTGGGTTGTACCTGCTCCCCAAAGGATACTGAAAACTACACCTGCTTTAAGTTCTGCTTCCACAGGATTGCCGTGAATTTGAAGGAAGGATGACCCCTGAGACTGTTGAGTTCACAGGTAGCTGGGCCCAGTCCTGTTTCTCATTCACACCCCTGAATTCAAATGATAGAAGCCGAACATTTTTTGCTATCTTACACTATTTACATAGTATATTTTTTAAAGATAAAAATATAACGTTTCCAGCAAATGCACTTAGGGCTTTTCTTCACATACCGTGCTGCAGCGGTGCAGCTGTAGTGCGTTAGTGAAGATGCTAGTATGCTGATGGGAGAGCTCTTCCCGTCAGTGTCGTTAATCCATCTCCCCGAGAAATGGTAATTATGTCAACAGGATAGTGCTGTCTACCTGGGAGGTTAGTTTGCTATAAATACATCACTCAGGGGTGTGGATTTTTTACACCCCTGAATGACATAGTTATACTGATATAAATCTGTAGTATAGATATGGTCTTCATGTATATTTGCCAAAAGGTGAAGCTTCCTTCCTTGATTATGGTTAACAGAAATCAGTTGTTTAAGTGACACAACAAATTAGATTATCCAGTCCTTCCTTTCTGTCTGCAAGCTCATGTGCCTCTGGTCAAATGGGTTTATTGTAGGTTAAGAGGGAACTTTTTCAGGGAACCGCTTGCTAAGATATTGGTAGCTTATCACTGCATATATCTGAGGTTATTACTGAGCCTTTAAAGTCAAATAGGATTCTGGAATAGAATACACACTTCTTTGTACCAGGTTCTTGAAGTAGAGAAATATTAATGTTCTTATATGCATTCATGTACTGTCCATCAATATAACTGAAAGCAGAATCTAGCCAGCGGTATCCAGGAATCGTTATTTCAAAAAAATCATTTCACCAATATCAATGTTTTTAATTAAAAGCTACAGAAGATCTTTATGAATAAGTAGCATTTTTTCTTTTGTTGGTTTATTTTTTAAATGTAAATTGTCAACAACTGTGATAGAAAATTGGTTGTGTCCTGGAAGTTAACACTCAATTATCCAACAGTAAGATTTTTTTCTAGTAAATTAAAGCTTTGTTACCCATGGATTAATATTCGGAATCATCTCAATGAAATACCTGTGTTTTAATTTTTAATTGTCGGTGTCAAAAAAAGGGGTAAAAACTACACGATTGCAAATGGGTTTGGATTAGAATTTAACGAGAAAGCTGTTATATTAGATAACTCCAATGACTCCTGGGAGCCAATATCATTTTCAAAACATAATAACTTTTGGGGGGAAAAAGTGTGTGAAAAAAAAAGTCAAGTGGTGCATATTTATACACAGGAAAATCATTTTCAATTGAAGACTAGTCTCTCGAGATTACTACACTTATTTGACTTCCACAGCAAAACAATTTGCTGCTTAAATCCTGTACCATTTCATAGCTTACTATTCTAGTGTTCATACTGTCCTAGCATTGCACCGTTATCAGTTAAGATGCTAATTATTTCCCCTTTGACTGTGTGATCTGATTCTGATGATGTTAAAGCAAACTTAAGTGATTAAACATATAATTATTAGACAATTGACGTCATCAAGTGGCAAGGTTCACTTTTTCCTGGTGTCCGTTCATTTACAGTGCTATTGTTAAAGTATAGTAAAAACCCTTTTGTGTCGTGACTTTAAATGATATCTTTATTATAAATGCTGCACACACTTATTCCTTTCAGGAAGCAAAGGGGAAGAAAAGCAACACTATATGTTATGAATATGGCATTTTACACACTGGCTTAACCTTTAGCAGATGAAAAATACAAGGTCAAAAGGTGGTTATGTTGGAAAATATTCACCTGGATTGCTGTATTGATTTGTTTTTTAAAGAAAAGCCAATAGTATATACTTATGAAATACATTCATTAGCCCTAATGGTGTGTTTCTAACACTGGTGTTATATTGGTTTATTCCCTTTTTTCAAAAGAGTTTACAGAAGAGTTCTACAAATGTTACATTTGTAGATGATGATATTCTTTTTTTCTCTAACATAAATTATTTGCGTGATATCAGATGAAGATGTAATATTACCATATGCTAATGAAGATAATACCTTACATTTCTGTTGCACCTCTCAACCCAAAGAGCTAGATGTCAAATTGCTCTGTTTACTGTCCTTGAACTGTGTGCAGAACTGCCACTGAAGTCACTATATTAATACATCCCTGAAACAGACACACCTTTGGGGACTACACAGAGGGTCTCATTCTCTTTTACACTAAGGCCCCTTTACACAGCTCTGGCAGTGTAAAGAGGCCTCAAAGAGAGTACAAATTATATTTACATCCAATTTGGGGCTAACAGAGCCTTTGTATAAATGAGAGCCAGGCCCAGTATCCATCTGACATTGGAAACACTACATAAGATTTTGTAAGAGGGATAAAACCAAATGTATATAAATAAAATTACAAAGAAGCTCATGAAATACTCTGTTGCAATCTGACCAGTTAGCATTCCTACTCTTGTGAAAATTGTCAGAAGTAATTTAGGGCCTGATTCAGCACCCATGGATATCAATGGGAGTTTTTCCCTTGACTTCAACAGGCTTTGGACCAGGCTGTTACTGAATAAAAGTATTCAGGACTTTAGTTTTATGACTGAACCAAGAGATGGCATCTCCACTAGCACAGTGCTCCCCTAATGCCATGCTGAAGCATTGTTTCAGTACTGGCTCTGGAAGAAAGGCACCACATACTGAATCACCAAGACCACTTCCTGCACATTTTTAATTTTACGGGAATAAAGAAGGTAGTCATAGGATACTGAAAACAATGGGGTCACAAACTCAGTTGGTAGAGGGATGGCAATGGTAGATGTGGCTTTAAATATGGTTACAGCAAAACCATGTACTCCTTCCTCAGGAAAACAAACTACAGAACTTGGGAATAAACAAAGTGTTATTGTGTCATGAGGATTTTTTTGCCACTGTGACCTATAAATGTGTCTATGCTACTAGAACACATTAAGAACTGGCTGAATAATTCATAACAAAGACCCTGATTCTGCAAACTCTTATGCACAAACTTAACTTCATACATATAAGTAGTTCGACTGAAATCAGTTGTGTGTACATACATGTTTTATTTGATGAATTTTGTCATTGTTCATGAATTGTTTGTATACAGATCATGATTTTCTTGAATTTATTATTTATACAGATTACTAACCAAATTCTACTTGTTTGAAGCAGTTGTGGGAAATCAGTTAAATTTGTAATTAAAGTTGTTTGACTGGATACACAAGCTATGCTTCTGGTCCTTGACTGGATGACTGTAGATCTTAGAATCAGATTTGTGGTGCAAATGAATTAACCTGAAATGTGCTTTCCTTGAATATTAACTTAAAATGTGTGAATATTTGTTAAAAAATGCACAAAAGCAAGTTAATTTTTAGAAACATTTTATGTCTTGTTTGAGGTCCATCTCATCTGGGGCTGAATTCTTTACCAGAGTAAGAATTGTGTGCATTAATTCCAATCCAATTGGAGAAGCTGAATTAGGCTGGCACAAGAGTTTAGCACTAGGAACAGATTAGTGGGCTATTCTGCTTCAATGTTTGTTAAAGACACACAATCAAGGAGTTCATGCATCGAACTGTAGTTTTATTGACAATAAAAAATGTTCACAAAAGCTGATCTGAATATAAAATTGGTTAAAACCTGAATCCAAATCTTTCCTGAATTTCAGGAGAAAGTTTTTTGGATATGAATCCCTGTATGTGAATCCTCCTCTCTGGTTTTAGATATAGCAGGGATCCAAAAGTGGAAGGGGTCTATTCTGAGGTTCAGATGTGGTCAAGAGCTTCTGAGAACAGTCAGTAAGATTTCAGCACTGAGGAATTCAAATCTTGATAGTCTACATCTAATCTAAATCTGAATGCTGCCCTTGACCCACCAGCCATCCTAGATGCTACAGAGACTATAATTAGATAGACCCCTTTTCCTAGAGCTTATAACCTAAATAGACGGCACATGGAAACAATATTTTTGTCCCTGTAGCCCATATCATACTCCTGCCCAGTAGTACTTGGACTTTGCATAAACTACTATACATTGTTTTTCTGTCTTTGTAATTAATCCTAATTTCCCTAGCCCTTCCTGATCCCTTTGCTTGTATCGTATTATTTATTTAATTTAATTTATCTTCAAACCCACTCCAACATCTTTATTAACAAAAGCACCTTCTACCCATAATCTCTGTCATCCCTTCACCATCTGACTTACCCTCTGCACACAACAGCTAGCCATTCTGCAGTGTCCTCTCCATTAAGCATCTTCCACTGGGCAAGGGAGCAGTTCATAGTTTCAGTTGGAAGGAGACCCTGGCTATGAAAGCAGGCTGCAGCTCCTAGGAGTCTGGCTTTGCCTTCAGTGATGGAGGCCAGGGCTCGTGCCCCATGTGCTGCAGAAATATAGTCATGATTATCTTTTTTAAAAGTTGAAAATAATGTTTTTTAAAAATTATTAAACATTTCCAGTTAGTGTTTGTCACTGAAACACTGAATGATTGTGAATCTCTACAATGGGAATAATAATGTTAAACTCATAGAGATATTATGATTCTTAATTAATGTTTGCAAAGTATTTTCATATTCTATAATTAAAGACACAGTATATGTACAACATTATTGCTGTTCTCCCTTGATGCATCAAACTCTTAAGGGTATTCTTAAAGTTAAGTATGTGAGTTGTCCCTTTGACTTCAAATAGGATTACTGCATGTGTTTAAGCGCTTTGTTGGATCAGAGTTTAAATGTGTGCATAGCTCGCATGAGTATCAGTAGGAATCATGGAGTTCATGGAGGGAAAAACTAATCCCATAAAAAGAACAGGAGTGATCCAACTTCTTCCTATTATAATATTCCATCCATATTCATAATCCTTTTGTTTAAAGTAGAAAATATCCCAGTTGATTACAGTACATATATTTTTCTAACTAACATTTCTAAACAGTAATGATTTTTTGGTTCATGTGTTATCTGAACAGCTCTGACTAGTCATCCAATTTTTAGGTCTGATCCTGTAAATGCTTACTCACCTGAGTTGCCCCATTGATGTAGCTGGGGCTGCTCCTGTCAGGAAAAGTTTTGAGTGTAAGGCTCTTAATGTCCTTGTGTCACACTTGTCTCACTATTTCCTCAGAGAAAGTCGAATTGTTCTTGTTCAACACGATCTGTTGTACATGCTGTTGCTCGGAGATAATACAGAGCAGGACTGTTAGTAATATAGGCCTTGATCCTGCAAAGAGATACATGCATTTAGATACCTCTGCTTGTGACTGTGGTGTAGTTAAAATGGTTCAAGGGCCCATGAGGTTATGGGGGCCCAACCAGTAAAAGCTATTCTTAGGCAGACTAGACAGCTGTGTGGGTGGCAGATTTGGGACCTCCTCTGGCTCCCTGCATGGGTGGTGGGGGATGAGGCTGGTGGGGCTGCCTTTGGAAGGAGGTGGCTGCCAGGGGGGCCTCTTGGGAGCAGTAAGCATTATTCCTCAGGGACTCCAAGGAGCAGCCAGTCTTCTGGGAAAGTTCTCCCGCCCCCTCCCCAACTGCTCTCTACCTCTGGTGCAGGTGAGAGCAAGGCTGTGGCTTATGTCTACTTCTAGTGGGATTATCAGTGCTGCTGGGGCTTTGGTCCACATAGGCCTGCTGCTCACACAGCCTCCTGCCTCGGTCACCACTCTGGATTTCCACAGCAGGAGCTCATCTGGAAAGGTGCTGAGGGCAGACCTGCGGGGGCCTTGGAGATTGCTGAGGACCAGGTGGGGGATGCAGGCTGGGATGGGCTGGAGGTGCAGAGTGCTGGGGACTAGGTGGGGTGTGTGGGCTAGAAGAGCCCCAATTAAGACAATGGGGTGCTATGCTGGGGCAGGGTCGATTTGTTGAATCTCATTTCAGGATCCAGAAGCTCAGGACTTTGAAATTCAATTTAATTAAATGTTTACTTGAAGACAGAGTGAATAACATAGAAGCAGAAAGAGAAATCAGGCTAAGCAAATACCTTTTGTCATGGACATTGTTGTTCCTAGTACTAATTGTACATAATATATTACATGTTTTTGTTACAAAAATGCAAATGTAATGTAATAAATGAGTTCTATTTTCAAACATTCTGTCTTCCCAACAATTGTTCAACAATAGAACATTTGGTATTAAAAATGTCCTGCTACAGATATATTTCAAAAATGTTTTCCTTACAAATAATCTTAACATCTAACATTTTAAAAGAGATATTTCCTATATTTAATTTTGAAAAATTAAATGTATTGGCTCAAAAACTTCTAATGGAAATAATGAATTTTGATTTCTTTAGTTAATCACCAAGTATAGGGATCACATGTCCTGGTATTTCTGTCTTATATAGCAAGTGACTATACAATTATTGCTTTTTTACATTTGCCTTACATTGTTTATCATTGTCCAGAAATTTTAAAAAAAAAGATGAGAAAGGGATATTATAGTGTGTAGATATATGTGCATGTACATGTGTGAAACATAAATACGTAACTATGTCTATCAGTGCCTAGATACTATGGTGACTGGTGCATTAAAAATGCCTAATAAAATAAGTTGCTGATCCTGCAAACCCTTACCCGCGTGAGTAGACCATACACATACAAGTAATTCTGTAAAGAAGGGCTTAATAAATGTATGGATTTTAAGGCCAGAAGGGATTATATGATCATCTAGTCTGAACTTCTGCATAACACAGGCTATAGGAAGCTCCCCCCAGTACTTTCTGAACCAGCCATAACTTCTGTTTATACAATAGGGCCCCATAATAGAATGAAAGTATATATATATGTATGCAGAGAGAGAGAGTAAACCTTTTCAGGAATGGGGGAAACAGATGTTGCCTACATCCAAGATTGGAATCCCCTGGGGGAAAATAGTCTCCTTTGGAATAAGTCTGCACCTGCCTGCTGCTACTCCTGCCATGATGGATAGATAAAGAAAAAACTGACTCAGCAATGATACTTATGAGAATCTGTCTCCCTTCCCCCCTTCTTTTCCCTCCTAGTTAGATTTAGTAGATAGATACTCAGATTAAACCCCACTGTCTAGATATAAACAATAATGCTGATTAAATGGATCATTTTGCCAAGGGAGATGTAGGTGGATTGCCCATTTTTCATTCAAATGTTCAAGCTTAGAGAAATAGCTTCCAGCTCTAAATATATTGAATCACCATTAACCCACTGGAAAAGGTAGGAACACAGATACACACTTCTGATTAGATTAACACAGTTGTTTGATAATATGAACAATTAAATGCACTGTTTATTTAGATTTTTCAAAAGTGATCTTAACAAAATTCTACATGACAAGCTCTTGATTAAACTAACAACTACAGGAACTCAAGGTACCTTTATTAGAATATCTATCCAGGTCTGGTATGGTCCCATTACAGAGAGAAGCGGATAAATAACTGGTTTAAAAAGAGGCAAACAGAACTCACAGGAAAAGTGTTAGTAATTCCCCACAGTCTGATAGAAGTCATATCCCACAAGAATCAGTAATTGAATCCTGTTCTTTCTACTGTAGAAAAATGATCATGACACAAGAATAAAGCAAAAACCTTCAAGAGCAGAATAAAATGCAAATATAATTTAAGAGCATTCAGATTCGCTATGTGAAGTACTAGGAAATAAGCAGTTTAAAAACCAGTATCTAAATCTTGATCATTTCATATACTTTTGCTCTCTATACATCTGAATTAGTGTTTATTTCTGATCTCTACAATATATAACTATTATCACATTTTTAGAAAGAGAAATGAAACTGAAGCCCTTTTGTTTCTTTGTTTATTTTTTCAAAAGACTGAAAGTCAAGAGGCTTTGTTGTAAAACTCTTCAGATGTATAGTAGCCTTAACAGGGATTCATAGATTTTAAGGCCAGAAAGAACCATTATGATCATCTAGTCCAGAGGTGGGCAAACTTTTTGGGCTGAGGGCCACATCTGGGTGGGGAAATTGTATGTAGGGCTGGGGCAGGGGGTTGGGGTGTGGGAGGAAGTCTGGAGTGTGGGAGGGGGTGCGGTGTGCAGGAATGGGCTCAGGGCAAGGGATTGGGGCAGAGGAGGGGTGCGGGGTGTATGAGGGGGCTCAGGAAAGGGGGTTGGGGTGCAGGAGGGGTGCGGAGTGCAGGAGGGGGCTCAGGGCAGGGGTGCAGGAGGGGTGCTGACTGTGGGAGGGAGCTCAGGGCAGGGGGTTGGGGTGCAGGGGGTGTGTGGGGTGTGGCAGGGGGCTCAGGGCAGGGGGTTGGGGTGCACGGGGCTACGGAGTGTGGCAGGGGATCAGGGCAGGGGGTTGGGGTGCATGGGGTGCAGCAGGGGGCTCAGGGTAGGGGTTGGGGTGCATGGGGGTGCAGGGTGCAGCAGGGGGCTCAGGGCAGAGGGCAGGGGTGCAGGAGGAGTGCGGGTGTGGCAGGGGGCTCAGGGCAGTGGGTTGGGGTGCAGGAGGGGTGCGAGGTACAGGCAGGGGGCTCAGGGCAGGGAGCTGGGGTGCAGGAGGGGTGCAAGGTGCAGGCAGGGAGTTGGGGGGCGGGGTGCAGGAGGGGTTCAGGCTCCAGCCCGGCACCGCTTACCTAAAGCAGCTCCGGGGTGGCAGCGGCGCACACCGGGGCCAGGGCAGGCTCCCTGCATGCCTGCCTGCCCTGGCCCCACGCCACGCTGCTCCGGGAAGCCGCCGGAATCATGTCCCTGCGCGGCCCCTGGGGGATGGGGGGCATTGGGCTCTGCGTGCTGCCCTTGCCATGCCTCCAGGTACCTCCCCCGAAGCTCCCATTGGCTGCAGTTCCCCGTTCCTGGCCAATGAGAGCTGCGGGGGGGCAGTGCCTGGAGGCAAGGGCAGTGCACGGAGCTCTCTGCCCCCCTTCTCCTTGGGGCCCCAGGGACGTAGTGCCGGCCACTTCTGAGAGCGGCGCAGGGCCTGTGGCACCACAGGGGGCAATCCCTCGGGCCGGATCCAAAGCCCTGATGGGCTGGATCTGGCCCGCGTGCTGTAGTTTACCCACCCCGATCTAGTCTGACCTCCTGCACACGAATTTCAGCAGGTGATTCCTGCATTGAATCCAATAACTGGTTCTTGAAATAGAGCATATCTTTTAGAAGGATTTGTCTCTAGACACGGCCTGCCCATGGGGTCGGCATGGTGGTGGCTGCGTGCATGCCGGCCGGTGCAACCTCACTGTGCTGCATGTGCAGTGGAGTGAGAGGCTCTGCAACTCATCGGCACGCTTATCGTGCAGCCACACAGCAGAGCAAGATGGTAGCAGCCAGCAGAAGTGGGGCATACAGCTGTTGCCAGTCTCACCCCGTGGCAGCCAGGAGGAGGTGATCAGAGATGATTCAACCCAAACCTCAGAGGGTTGGGTTGTTTTCAGACCTAGTCCAAACCTGACACTTGCAGTCAGGTTCCATTGTGTTCCGGTCAGGTTGCAAGGCTCTAATCCTGTCATCTTCAGTTTAGGATGAGCTTTTTCCAACTGGATGATAGCGCGTAATAAGGTTTGTGTGTATGAGTGAATGACGTTGCCGTCTAATGGCTGGGAAAGAACCTACTTCTACAAGCCATTGAAAAAAGTTCATAGCTCATGTGGTAGAGGTGTGTGCAGGTTCTAGTGCCTACTCTGCATGTGTGTAATTTCCACAGCAATGTGTCTGTTTTTGCTGAACATAAATTTGTTAAAATAACTTATGAAAGAAGCAGCAGTCCCTAAAACAAAAACTACTACTAAGACAATGAGCCACAACACTGTGGGGAGACAGTATGTATATCTGCCTCTTCATCTGAAATGAATTCACACTAGGGTTTTAAATAGACAAGTGAATGAGCAAATTCTGCCTAAGTGAAAGTCGTGAAATATTGTGCAGGAAAAGAAGAGAAATTTCACTAGCTTTTCATAGATTCATAGATGCCAAGGCCAGAAGGGACCATCTAGTCTGACCTCCTGTATAATACAGGCCATACAATCTTCTCCCTCTCTCCCCGACAAATTTCTAGAGCATATATTTTAGAAAAACATCCAATCTTGATTTAAAAATTGTCAGTGATCCATTCCAATCCTTGATAAATTGTTCCAATGGTTAATTACCCTCACTAATAAAAATGTACACATTATTTCCAGCTTCATTAGGTGATACTTTTTGCACAGCCTTCTGATCTCAGCTCTATAGACCTGCCTTGGAGATGTTCAGGTATTTCATGTTAATGATGAGCTTTTAATATTTCTTTAGATATTTAGTATTTACTGTTAAAACCATAGCCCAGGACTGAGTTGTATTTCCTTTCATAGCTCTTTTTTGTTTAGGTGAACAGATATCAGGATGCTGGCATATTTTTAATTGGTATGAAGAGGGAGCATTTCATGACCTTTACTTGTTCACTGTACCAAAACAAAGCACTTACATTCAATAGGTTGGTGATACTGATTGCCATTTGCTTTCTTTAAACCATGCTGATAATTACTTAAACTTTACATAAATATTTATTAGCATGTGAAAAAATACCTAGAATTAAACTAACTCCCAAGCTAACTATTCAAACTGAATGCTTCAGATCTTAACTGTAAACTCAGCATTAGGGTTTAGCACGCAATGTGTGATAATCCTACTCTGACTGGAAGCTGTAAATTTTCATTTCAGCACCATTTGGTCTGGTTGAGTTCAGTTACATTGCAGAAGAAAATAGTTTACTTATTGGTGCCACTGTGTATTAACTAACTCAACAGATGGAAAACTGGAGAGCAGATGGCCTTTGTGGAATGATGGAACCTCATGGACTTGATGCAGGAGTTGCAACTAGCTGTACTGACATGATGGAAATCTTAGTTTGGGAGCAATCTATTAATTTGAAATGGTCTGGAAGTGTGTGCATTGTCATCTACTAACTAGACAGTGTCAGACCTGCTCGTTCATGTCTTTGCAACTGTCTAATGGCTAGCCCACAGCAAATATAAGTCCTGGTGTTATTACAGCTAATGGAGGTTTTCCTTTCATTCAAGCAATGGAAATCTGTACTTCTGGAGCAGAAAAGCCTCGGTTCAATTCCTTATGACAGCTGTGATGTCTTGCAGCCTCTGAGTGCAGGTAGCTGACAACTGTAAGTTTGCAGCTACAATATGTTGTATAGCTTCAGACAGTGCAGTCTGTGGCTGCCATGGACATGTTACAGACACCACAAAACAAAAACACTAACCCAGGAACCTATCCTTGTAACAAAGCCCGTTGCCAACTGTGTCCACATATCTATTCAGGGGACACTATCATAGGGCCTAATCACATCAGCCACACTATCAGAAGCTCATTCACCTGCACATCTACCAATGTGATATATGCCATCATGTGCCAGCAATGCCCCTCTGCCATGTACATTGGCCAAACTGGACAGTCTCTACGTAAAAGAATAAATGGACACAAATCAGATGTCAAGAATTATAACATTCAAAAACCAGTTGGAGAACACTTCAATCTCTCTGGTCACTCGATTACAGACCTAAAAGTGGCAATACTTCAACAAAAAAACTTCAAAAACAGACTACAACGAGAGACTGCTGAATTGGAATTAATTTACAAACTGGATACAATTAATTTAGGCTTGAATAAAGACTGGGAGTGGATGGGTCATTACACAAAGTAAACTATTTCCCCATGTTTATCCCTTCCTCCCACTGTTCCTCACACATTCTTGTCAACCGCTGGAAATGATCCACCTTGATTATCACTACAAAAGGTCCCCCCTCCCCCCTCCGCTAGTAATAGCTCACCTTACCTGATCACTCTCATTACAGTGTGTATGGTAACACCCATTGTTTCATGTTCTCTGTGTATATAAAATCTCCCCACTGTATTTTCCACTGAATGCATCCGATGAAGTGAGCTGTAGCTCACGAAAGCTTATGCTCAAATAAATTGGTTAGTCTCTAAGATGCCACAAGTACTCCTTTTCTTTTTACAGACTCTAGTTTCCTTTTGGTAGTGAAGACCAAAGGCCAGATTCTGATCCCAGTTACTGCAGTGTAATTCCAGAGTGACTCTACAGAAGTCAATGAGTTGGATACCAGTGTATTTGAGATTAGAATCTAGCTCTATGAATACATAGTGAAGATCAGTCAAGACTGTAGTGCTCTCTTTGTCCCCTTCTAGTTGATCTTTGCAGAGTCTTTGTAGGAAGTTCTTGATGCCAGGATTAGGAGAATGAGTAGCAATGAAAAAACTATGCTAAGAAGGGAAGAAGATATTTTGTGAAGAGAGATAAAGAAACAAGACATTAGCTCAATATAATGTGTTCACTTTCTACCTTACGTATAATAAGGAGAACCCCCTTAATCCTTTTCTTCTATTTAAAAGCCTCAGGCCCACAATTGTCATTGGTTATGTGTGTGCAACTTCACTGAAGTCATTGGGTCTGTCTGGGTGCAAGTGAATGGGTTCCATATTGTATTTTTTCCCTTGTGGAACTTCTGCACAGCAGGATGGATGTACAAATGCCTACAGTTTGTATACGACTGCTGGTATTTGGCTGAGATGAAGATGGCCCTATCTTTTTGTTGTTTTTTGGTAAGGTTTTTTTGTTTTTTTTTTAAGATAATGCACACTTTACATGAATACTTGGCCACAAATAAAGCCAGTTCTGCCACTGAGTAGCGCACAAGAATAGTTTGTACTTGTAGGGAAGAATATTTGGTTGTAAGGAAAACATGTTAATTTCAAGTCCCAGTTCTGCCACACCTGTAGTAAGTTAACATTTAGAAAGGAAAGGGAAGTGCCATGGGTACCCAGGCAGGAATAGTTGGAGCTTGTACCAGTTACTTTCAGTGCTGTGTAAAGGATAGTGGGATTCAGGATAGGCTTTGGGCACATCAGAAAATGCATCAAATTGGTCTTTCAAGAGTTTATCAATCTCCATAATCAGTATATACACTCTACAGTGACAAAGTCACTCAGCGTAAACCTTGCTGCTCTCTCCCCCTCTGCACGTTAATTACTTGGAAATACTCCTGGAAGTTCTTAGATCTTTTCTGTGAAGTGAGTATTTTGAGGTGTGTACATGTAACAACAAACAGTTCCACAGTGAACCAGTTCCATTTACATGAGTGTTAAATGGTCATTATTACACAGGACTGTGAATGTTTTCCAAAAGTTTCTTAACTCTTTGCAAAGCTGGCTGTTTTTAAGGGTTTTGAATGTAGTGAACACCAGTTCCAGGATCCAGGTTGGTTTTCCAGTCGTGTAATGGGCTGATGTTTGCATGAAGAGCTTAAAAACAGGAAATGCACAACAGAACAAAATTATTAAATGATGGGAAAGCAGAATTAGTGACACCGTCAGGGGAGTGAAACTCAGAATGCTCTCCTCGGAATCTTGGGCTGTCTGACATAAAAAATGACTGTTGGCGGCTTTGGTGAATGGTCTGATCTCAGTTATGTTCCTCAGGGTTGCAATGACCTAAACAAGGGTGGAGTAAATTGGAAAAGAGCCATTCTTATTCCCAAACAATTCTGGTTGCAATAGCTTGTTTGTGTGGGTGGGAACCTAAATTACTTTGAGAACTGCAGGCACAGGCACATTTATTTCACATGAGGTAAGACGGGGAAACTGGCCTGCTCCAATACCAAGGCTGTTCTAGTTTTTCTATTCCATGTAGAACTCCTTGGCCTCTCTCCATTCACCTAACACGGCACCGTTCCTTGTCTATCTAGTGAATAAAGAAATACATGGCTTGTGCTGCTGAGGTCTGTTGGACTTACACGCTGGATGCATACCAGCCTTTGAAACAAGCCATTGCGGCTTATTTATGGAGACAGGAATAAAAGTTGTGTTTTTGTCAAATTGAGCTGCAATGTGATGTAACTAAGGATATAAATCATTCATTCTGGGGACAAAACAAACCCATCTACAGCATGTGTAGGATTGGGGCCCAGTTGCTTCTTCAATTGTGGGCTGACAACAAGTATGAGACATTTCAGTGCACAGGATCCAGGACCGTCCCTACCCATTTTGGTGCCCTACGCAGCCCCCAGGCTTCTGTGGGGTGGGATCGGGGGCTGGGAGCCAGGGGAGCGGAGCAGGCTGGGGCTGAGTCGCTCCACTTGCCACACGGTGAGTGCAGGCCTGATCCCTGCTGCAGTCCTCAAGGGAGTGGGGGCAGGGCTGGGGCAGAGCAGGGGCGGGGACTTGGGGAAGGAGTGGAGTGGGGGCGGGGCTGGGGCGGAGCAGGGGCTGGAGCAGTACGCAGCTGCACAGGGCATCAGGAAATGTGGTGCCCCAAATTTCCTGGTGCCCTATGCAGCTACATACTTTGCGTATGGGTAGGGACGACCCTGACAGGATCATTTGTTTTAGAAAGTTATAAGTGTCTGAAAACAGGGGGCGTTGGATGAAAATCAGAGAGGAATGCACACAGGGACTAAAGAGGTTTCTAACCAACAGGAAGGGAAAATAGAGTGGGTATTTAGGCATGTTTAGAAATGGACTTTTGTACCACCTCAAAGTGAAAAGAATTAATAAAGAAATCGCATTAAAACTCAGCTAGAAAAGTATGAAAAACAAAAAGGCCAATCTCATCAGCACTCTGCTTTGGCAAGTAAAACTACGCACAATTTTTGTTACAAAACTCGAAACTGTATGGCATGTCTTAATAGGAAAGGTGAAGGGAAAATGCTTGGGGTTCAATTGTAGAGACAAGGTGGGTAAGTGTGATGGGGTGTCCACAGCTCACAGGACTGCAAGAGGTTAAGATGGTCAGATGGACCTATTAACTTCACAGGCTGCACCTCGAGAAACAGCCAGGGAGCAAGGATTGATTTCAAGCAGGCTCAGCTGGGAAGGAAGAGGTGGGGCCTATAAAGCCAGGAAGCTGGCCACAGACTGGGGCAGCAGTCACTTCCTGGGAAGAGAGTTTGGAGCTGGTACACCCAGAGAAAGCAGGGCCGGGGGAGGACCAAGAGTTGTAGGAAGCAGTCCAGGGAAGGAGCAGTGAGAGCTGGGAGACTAAAGCCCAGAACCACTGGATTGAGGGTCCCTGGACTGGAACCTGGAGTAATGGGCAGGCCTGGGTTCCCCTACTGGCCACTGGGGAAGTGGCACCATCATGGCAGTACTGAAGAAGACTGGCTAGGACTGCTGAAGAAAGACTTTGGAACCGTGGAAGGGGGAAAAACACATAGTGACCTGGCCTGAGGGCCAAGTCACGAAGACAATGCTGCGTATCTTGGAGCAAAAGAGGGGCTGCAGACCAGAGACAGAGATGGAGTGAAGGTGTGCAACTGTCAGAGGGGAAGTTGACCTTGCGAGTTAATCCCGTGAGTGACCAGGAGGAGGCACCAGACAAGCAGTGAGTGGAGCATCCCATCACAGTGAGGTGATATCTTTTATTGGCTGTAGTGCTTCAGGTAGGTAATCCACCTCCCCAAGAGGTGGTAGCTAGGTCAACGGAAGAATCCTTCCATTGACCTAATGCTGTCTGTACTGAGAGTTAGGTCAGCTTAACTGTATTGCTCAGAAGTTTGGATTTTTCACTCCTGTGAGTGATGTAGTTAAACTGACTTAATTTTCTAGTGTAGACCAAGCCTGAGAGGGACTAGCTTTCAAGCTTACATGGAGCTTTTCTTCAGGTCTGGGAAATGTAGTCAGTGGGCAGCTCTACACTACAAATTTACAGCGGCGCAGCTGCACAAATGCAACTGCACCGCTGTAGTGCTTCTGGTGAAGGCACTCTGAGCTGATAAGAGAGAATTCTCTCATTGGCTTAATAACTCCACCTCCATGAGAGGCAGTAGCTACATCAGTGGGAGAAGCTCTCCTGCTGACATAGCACTGTCTATGCATTATTCACACCTCTAAACCCTGTTCTACACTAAAGAGTTAGGTCAACGTAAGGCAACTTACATCGACCTAACTCTGTTAGTGTCTACACTAAAATGTAGCTCCCACCAGTGTAACTTGCTCACTACACTAAGGTCATGGCTACACTTCCAGATGTAGAGCACTGTGAGTTAAACCAGCCCTCGGAGAGCACTGTAGGGAAAGTGGTGTAGTGTGTCCACACTATCAGTTGCAAGCACACTGGCGTGGCCACATTTGCGGCGGTTGCAGCGGCATTGGGAGCGGTGCATTATGGGCAGCTATCCCACAGAGCACCTCTTTCCATTCTGGCACTGTGGCTTGTGGGAAGGGGGCGGAGTGTGTGGGGCATTCTGGGTCTTATCCTAATGCCCCGTGATGCATCGCTCCATATCCCAGGAATCCCTGTGCTTTGGTCCACATTTGACGCCAACTTTCAATGTTTTTTGTACTGTGCGCTCTGTCTTCCCTTTCATTCTGCGGGAATGGAGTCCGAAGTGCTGAGGAATATGCTGATGAGTCTCGCCAGCACATCACGTTTGGCAGTTGAGTTACTCCTTAAGATACAAACTTACAGTGAGGAGTCTGACGATGATGTCGACTCGTGTAACGCATATGACACGAGATTGCTTGTGGCATTCATGGACATGCTCACCACTGTGGAACACCACTTTTGGGCTCGGGAAACCAGCACTGAGTGGTGGGATCACATCGTCATGCAAGTCTGGGATGACAAGCAGTGGCTGCAGAACTTTTGGATGAGAAAAGCCACTTTCATGGGACTGTGTAATAAGCTCGCCCTCACCCTGCGGCTCAAGGACACGAGATTGAGGGCTGCCCTGCCAGTGGTGAAGCGGATGGCTATTGCAATCTGGAAGCTGGCAACTCCAGACAGCTACCAATCAGTCACTAACCAGTTTGGAGTGGGAAAGTCGACCGTTGGAATAGCGTTGATGCAAGTTTGCAGGGCCATTAATTGCATCCTGCTTAGAAGAACCATGACTCTGGGTAACATGCATGACATTGTGGCTGGCTTTGCACAAATGGGTTCCCCTAACTGCGGAGGGGCGATAGATGGGATGCATATTCCAATTCTGGCACCAGCCCACCTAGCCTCCGAGTATGTTAATCAGAAGGGGTATTTCTCTATGGTTCTCCAGGCACTTGTGGATCACTGTGGGCATTTCATTGACATTAACACAGGCTGGCCTGGAAAGGTGCATGACGCACACATCTTTCAGAACACTGGCCTGTTCAGGAAGCTGCAAGCCGGGACTTTTTCCCCCAGATCAGAAGATCACCGTAGGGGAAGTCAAAATGCCCATTGTGATCCTTGGAGACCCCGCTTACCCTTTAATGCCGTGGCTCATGAAACCCTACACGGGGAGCCTTGACAGCAGCAAGGAGCGGTTCAACAACAGGCTGAGCCAGTGCAGAATGACTGTGGAGTGTGCTTTTGGCGGTTTAAAGGGCCGCTGACGCTCTCTGTATGGGAAGCTGGACCTGGCCAATGACAACATCCCCGCAGTTATATCCGCGTGCTGTACCCTCCATAACATTTGTAAAAGGAAGGGTGAAAGATTCACTCAGGCATGGAACTCGGAAGTTCAACACCTGGAGGCTGAATTTGAACAGCCAGAGAACAGGACTATTAGAGGGGCTCCGCACGGGGCTGCAAGGATTAGGGATGCCTTGAGGGAGCAATTTGAGGCTGAAAGCCACCAGTAATGTTTGGTGCCCTGCACAGGAATGAAGTGCAGTGGTTCCAATGTTAGTAGGAGTCTGTGTTTGCTACACTGACTTACAGTGCTTGTTGGTTTCCTGGGCTAAGGTATCTTTTACTTAATGCAATAATAAAGAATGTTTTCAAAGCCAAAAAAGCCATTTATTTAAAAGAAAATTCATTTATGAAAAGAAACACAACTGCTTGGGAAACAGAAAGGGCAAGGGGGTGGGGTGGGAAATGGTTCAATCACAGATTTGCGTATGTCCTGTTCTCATACTCAGCCTTCCTGTCTGGAGTGCTGTGCAATAAGTGCTGCACTTCAGGCTGGCTAAAATGCATGGTGTTCAGGGTTGAGTGCAGTGGGTAAGGGTCATAGTTTGCAGGGCTGGGTGGTGAAGCTACAGGTGTTGGTGGCAGCTGGTGGCAATAAGAACCCAGATGTTGGGGAAAGTGGGTTGGAGGTGACATGGGGGCACAAGGGAAAGAGTTTTGGGACAAGGGCTGCAGGGGGGGGCGGGCATAGTAGTGCTCCGCCTGCATGGCTACGAGCGCCTGGATCAAGTCCACTTGGTGCTCCATAATGCTTAGTAGCTGCTCCATGCTTTGGTGCTGGCGCTCTGTGCTTTGGTGCCGGAGCTCCGCATTCTGTGGGCGGAACCTCCTTTCACTCTCCCTCCACTCCTGCACTTTTTGATTTTCATGAAGGGACTGCTGCATTACTTCATGCAGCATGTCTTCTTTGCTTCTACGTGGCCTCTTCCTAAATCTTTGGAGTCTTTCAGACGGCTGAGATCTCAAGGTTGCATCTGTAAAGGCAAAATGCAACACTTAACAGAGGCAGCATTGTTCACAGCAGACAGAGCAATGAGTTGCCCATACTTAAAGACAAGCACAGTCTAAACAATAGCAGAATTTGCCTGTCCCAAAGCGAGTGCACATAACCCACAGGAGCCCCAAAATGGTGAGTAAGCACAGGGTCGAGGGGGACCGATTGTTTCACTGACATACTGTCCTCTGGGGTTCTGTGCCTTGGGGAGAGCCAACAGCTGCAGAGGGGCCCTATACTGAACACTGTCCCCACATTTTCCACAGGAGTTCGTCCTGGAAGATATCTCGCTGCTGAGGGTGACCTGGGAAGCTAGGGAGGGTCTTCTACTACAATGTGGCTTCCGCCCTGGCCCATATGCAGCTTGCCTGTGTGCAGCAATTGTCCCCCTGCCCCTCCTGGCACAGTGGTGTATACATGTTAGCCTGACTGGGACAAGGAGCACAGTAGCGCTCCCAAGGAACCTGTGCAAGTGCATTGCACAGCTTCTGCATGAGACCTTTGAAGAGATCACTGAGGCTGATTACGGCAATGTGAGAGAGCACATCAATGCCTTATTCTGCATCTAGGCATGCATGCAGCCCTAACCCATCTAGGCATGCATGCAGCCCTAACCCTCCTTGCCCCAAGAGCCCGCACCAAATAACTTCCTTCCCAAAATAAAAGCCGCTTACTGGGCACCTCCTCTGGTGTTTGTCTTTCCCCAAGCACAGGCCTCTGCGACTGGCTACCTTCCTCCTGGCTTGAGAACAGCTCCTGGCTGCATGCATCTAGGGATGTCTTCATCCTCCTCAGCAGGCTCACTCCCGCTTTCCTCCTCCTCCTCCTGCCTCGTTGAATTGGGCTCTGAAGTGTCCATGGTGGTCCTCGGAGTGGAGTGGGGATCGCCCCGCAGTATTGGGTCCAGTTCTTTGTAGAAACGGCAGGTCATGGGGGCAGCACCGGAGTGGCTGTTTGCCTTGTGGGCTTTGCAGTAGGCATTCCGCAGCTCCTTCACTTTAACCCTGCACTGCAATGCGTCCCGGTCATGGCCCCTTTCCATCATGTCCCTTGATATCTGCCTGAAGGTATTGTAATTCCTACGGCTGGAGCGCAGCTGGGACTGGACAGCTTCCTCCCCCCAAACACTGATGAGGTCCAGCTCCTCGCCATTGCTCCATACTGGGGATCACCTGGTGCCTGGAGGCATGGTTACCTGGAAAGATTTGCTGAGAGCACTCCATGCCTTGCTGAGCAAACTGGAAGGGGATTTTCAAAATTCCCAGAGAATTTAAAAGGTGGGTCTGAGGGTTGGTCACCTGAGGGCAGGGCAGTAGAATTCAAAGTGATGACCAGAGTGGCTAGAACAGGCATTGTGGGACACTTCCGGAGGCCGATCACAGCGCATTAACAGACTAGGGTGTCCACACTGGCGCTGCGGCACTCCAGCCAGGGCGCACCAAGTGTTATGCCTCTTGTCGAGGTGGATTACCAGGAGCGCTCCAGCAGCGGAGTCTGGGCGCTCTACGTGCCTTGCCAGTGTGGATGCGTCATGAGTTAGGGTGCCTGGGGCTGCTTTAATGCGCTCTAACTCACAATAGTAGCCATGCCCTGACTTACTCCACCTCTGTGAGAGGCATAGCACTTAAGTCGATGTATTTAATTACTCCAGCCCCAGACTGGCGATAGCTATATTGGCCGGAGAAGCTCTCCTGCTGACATAGCACTGCTCACATCAGCACTTAAGTTGGCATAAGTTATAGCACTCAGGGAGGAGGCTAATTCACACCCTGGAGGGACATAATTTATGTCGATTTAAGCTGTAGCGTAGCCATAGCCTTCGGTCGACTTAATTTTGTAGTGTAGAAATACCCTGAGCAACGTAGATATACCGAAGTAATTTTGTAGTGTAGACCAGGGCAGATTGTCACAGCTAAATACAAGGAAGAGGAGGGTGGAGCAGATTGTTTAGCATAAGTAGCTAACACATATTTCAAGGGACTGTTCAAGGTGAAATGGCCTGAGAACACCTCTCCAGTCAGAGTGGGAAAAAGAAAAAACAAAACCAACAAACAAAAAAGGTGTGTGTGTTGGGGGGCTTAAATGGGTCATAGCTTGTTGTAATAAGCCAGTGTCTCTATCAGGGTTCAGTTGTGGCATTTAGCCCCAGCCCCAGGTTAGTGCTGGTACAGAGCCACGCTGCTTCCCTGGGAGCTAGAGAGGCCCTGTGTTTCATGGAGCTCCTTGGATGCACTGAGGAGCTAGTAATTTTCCATATTCCTTCAACAGGTGCATCATACTTTTCCCTACCCCCACATCCTGCCAATCATGAGGGGCACTGCAGCTAGGGTGACCAGACAGCAAATGTGAAAAATCGGGACGCGGTGGGGGGTAATAGGAGCCTACATAAGAAAAAGACCCAAAAATCGGGACTGTCCCTATAAAATTGGGACATCTGGTCACCCTAACTGCAGCCACGATACCATGCCTTTCAGCAGTGTGATCCCATGATGTAGGGGAAAGGGGAGAAGCAACTTGGTAGCTGCCTCTATGCTCCACTGAAGCTCCTCACTCCCTGATTGCCCTACTGAGCAGTCATCCAAAGAGGGGGTACAATCTATTTCCTAATAAATTAGTTTATAGATCCTAATCAGTAACAAAATATAACTGTAAACTACTGGCTGAATTTTGGTCTCTGTTACTCTGGTGTAAATATTTCATTGAATATTTCCATTGTGTTTGTTTCAATACAGGTTGATTCATATGTGTTCGGATGAAATTCCAGAGTCCAGCAGTATTTGTTGTTTCAGAGAAATGATGATTTACATTTGTTTCGAAAATGATATTTACATTTTAGCGAAATGATCTGTAACCAATATAGAAACCATGCAACAAAGACAAATCACTTTCTGAGGCTAATAATGCATCACTGGTGATGCATCATGGTCATTTATACCTGTACAGTAGTATCATTCCAAACATAACAGCACAAACTCGTTCACTCATGCGCTACATATAGAATTTGTAAAAGTTTATTTTTCAGTGGTTTGTGATTGTCCCCCTTTTTGCATTCTTCTGCAGTGTAAAGATTCAGTTCACATCCAATGTTATTAATTAGAATGTACTTTCTATACTAGGAACTAGCTAATAGTTAATTAGACACGTTTAAGGTTAAAACGATTGTGGATGGAATTTATATTTCAGATCTAAAAAAAATGCTTGCTAAAATTCAGGTATGATTTTTGGCAAATAATGCTTGTGTTGTCAAGTAACATTTTTTAGCAAGATTGAAGGGAGTATTTTGAATACTTCCTGATCTGTACCTTCCCTCTTGTTACTGCTTAATTTCCCAGAGTGAAGCTGCCAAATAATAGCACAAAGTTCAGAAGAGGGATGCAGAGACCAACACTAAATCCTCAGCTGGTGTAACTTCAGTGGCATTGCACCAATTTACACCAGTGACGATCTGGCTCCACAAGCCATTTTTTATTGTAAATTTAAATATTTACGGGGAAGTCCCTATTATAATGCACAAAAAAGAAATTCAGTTTAAAGACTTGTGTGTGTATATATATATATTGGTCTGAATCTGGATTATGGGGCAATTGCTGTTAGGATCTATTTAAACCATGTGAAGAAAAGCAGCTGAGCCTCATGGAGTTATTCAGTGGTAAAAGGAACTATATAAAGCCTACAAAGATATTCCCAGCTTCTCTGTGCCCTCTTCTGAAGTATGTTTGAGAAGTCGACAGTGAGTCTTCCAAAAATCTGTCACATGTACAAAGGAAATTATATTTTCGTGCAGACAACTTCATAAATATTACAGGCTCCTTATATTAATTCTGCCTGGCTGGCTCTTGGTTTAAAGAACCAGGAGGCCAGATGCTGGCAGGAGGATAGGCTTCCTGGCAATAGCCCACCTTTGTAAAAAAGAAAAATGCTCTGCAAAGAATGAAGAGCTGGCTTTCCAAAGTTTGGAATAATTTTATCAATTTACAATCAAAGCATGACCAGTGATAATTACCATATACATCTATGATTGTTAGAGTAGGCAGCTGCAATATTCTTATTCTAAACACTAACTGAAAAAAATAACATGTCTGCAGATTGAAGGAGAAACATGTGAGGAAAGTGGGCTTGGCTAGAGATTACCTGGCTGACTGATGTGAAGGCCCATAAATGATCCCATTTAGCAACTTGTCTTGCACTTTTGAATTATTTAGAATGAATTATTTAGAATTTTATCAGCATGTGTCATAATTATAAGGACAAGAGGCCATTGCAGGGCTGGTACTGTATTGCTATGGGGTGATGGATTAGTGCTGTAATAGCCAGATGTGAATAGGCCTCTCCTTTTCGTTTCTGGTCATTACTTTTTTTGTGAGTACTACCATAGGCCATCAGAAAATAGTGTGCTTAACTATGAAACATGAAGTTGACCATAAATAGCTTAAGATCAAATTCAGATTTTGACAAGTTGCTTCTTGACTTGTATACACTCTTCTCTACAAAATGAATGAATTCTGTGCATCAACTATGGTCTCATTGTTTTGAGATAACATCTCTCATTTGCCTAGGAATGATCAGTTTGCTGCTCATTATCCCAGTGATGACTAGTCAAACTCAAGCATCTTCTTTTGTGTTCAAATGTTGACAGTTCTGAGATATTATGTGGGGATGGTGTTTTATAATGAGTGACTCAAAAATGAGAACAGGATTCAAAGGGGTATTGGCTTTCCCATGAGCCAGTTCAAGATGAAAATCTAGCATATCTATTGACTAATCAGGTTTTCCCGTGCCTTCAACATTTGTATGGGAAAATAATTGAGCACCTCTAAAATTTTGTACTTAGCATATACATTGATTTGAAATATTAGGCCACGAGCTGTATTTTTATTGCTACTGCCCAGCTGTGATAGATGGACAGTCTCACAGCACTTGGAATAAACCTAACAATTTTAAATACCAAAGTACATCTTAACAATCCTCTTGGAACTTTTTCATCATTTGTTATATTTCTGTGAACTGGCATGTGTTCTTTTCTCTTCTGCAGAGGCATACCAATATTTGTCAAATGGAGAATAGTCAGTGGAGAAACTTAATTCAACATTTGATGCATCATTTTTTTCCAATGTGAATAAATTGTGAGACTATAATTCATTGTTATAGTCCCCCCTTATTTGGTATGCTGTACCTACAAAGTTTAGTAACTATTCTCTGTTTACGAACCAATTTTGGGAGGTAAAGGCCCCAAGGAAGTTTTTGAAATGAATGGAAGATCACATTTTTGAAAGTCTTCCAGTCCATCCAAGGAACCTGACACTTGATCAGGCAATCTGATGATGAATAAACTGCCTTTGAGGTCTATTGCTTCCACATTAATAGTTCCAACAGTTGGGGAAGAAAATAGGTGGAAATATAGTTTACCACAGTCTAACCACTTGCCAATTCAAAATATAACATTTCCCTCTGAAATGAAGGTGGAAAGTTTCTTTACAAGACAAAGTGGAAGTTTAACTACACTGTTGGCTTATCCATATCCTTTTAAGCATTGCCATGCATTTACGGTAGTCTGCTTACTGTCTTTTCAACCTTCTTCTTCTGATTCATTTAACTTTTAATTACATCTTCTCAAAGCATCCAAATGTACATGCCATCATGTACATAATCTTTTGGATTAAAATAGTAAAGATGAGTATAATAAATAGGTACTTATTGTTGCCTTTTGTTAGCTATTATAAGTTTGTGAAGATATCAGTTTATTAGTTCTTTATTTATTTGAATTATGGTATCATCACAGGGAGAAGTTTGGAAATGTCTGGAACTGGTTGTCAAGTTGGGCAGTTCCTGTGCTTCTCTTTCAAGCCTTGAGAGTTGTTTGAACTCCAAAGACTTCATGAGAGATGAGACTCTTAAGAATGTGGTTTGACCTGGTTACCTTGTATATATATATGTATTGTACCTGAATACTAGGGAGGACTGTAGGTAAGTTGTATCCAAGGAATCCTGTTAGTGGTGAATCTGTAAACTAGCTACGTATTTGTGTTTTATCTTATTTGCTCCCCATTCATCCCAAGTTTCACATTATTTTGCTTACCTTTGGGTATAATATCCCCAGAAAATTAACCTTTTTCCTACTAACTGATATTCTTGTGGGAAAACATCCGACCACCTACCCTGAGTTTCAAATTGAGGTGAAATTAACACAGCAAGTTTTGCTTACTTGCTTGTTTGTGGATCAGCATAATCAATAATGTCTGTACAGCTCTGGGAATAAGAGCTGTAAAATGTATTTGTTCTTCAGAGGGAGCAGAAGAAAAGGCTAGTGGATTAAAAAAAATTAAAATATGGATATTAAGGGTCAGATATTCAGCATAACTTTAACCAGGTCTCCATATTTTTGGGTGTAAATGACTTGCACCCCAAAATTAGGATGCTCAGATGTCTAGATCACTGAATGCATTCTGTTTCCTTTAAAGATCCTAGAGTAACATTAAACATTTTTGCTGTATAATGTAGAATCACGTAAATTATGAATCCATAGTTCTAAAACAGAGTAGTTCTTTTTTTAAAGTCAGAATTGGCTAGAGGCAGTTCAGTCTCTATGTAGTGTGACAAAGTTCCTCCTCTACCTTGGTGGGTCTTGCACTTATTGGCGGATTTGCTCGCCTTGGCGCTTCATGGCAGCACTCAGTTTGGCCGTTTTTGTGAACCCACAGTCCAGGTCAACTCCTCCTGTGTCTGACCAGGAGTTGGGAGGTTTGGGGGGAACCCGGGCCCGCCCTCTGCTCTGGTTTCCAGCCCAGGGCCCTGTGGAATGCAGCTGTCTAGAGTGCCTCCTGGAACAATTGTGCGACAGCTACAACTCCCTGGGCTACTTCCCCATGGCCTCCTCCCAACACCTTCTTTATCCTCACCATAGGACCTTCCTCCTGGTGTCTGATAATGCTTGTACTCCTCAGTTCTCCAACAGTCCACGTTCTCACTCTCAGCTCCTAGTGCCTCTTGCTCCCAGCTCCTTACACGCATACCACAAACTGAAGTGAGCTCCTTTTTAAACCCAGGTGCCTTGATTAGCCTGCCTTAATTGATTCTAGCAGCTTCTTGATTGGCTGCAGGTGTTCTAATCAGCCTGTCTGTCTTAATTGTCTCCAGAAGGTTCCTGATTGTTCTGGAATCTTCCCTGTTATCTTACCCAGGGAAAAGGGACCTACTTAACCTGGGGCTAATATATGCCTTCTATTACTCTCCTGTAGCCATCCGGCCCGACCCTGTCACAATAGCTACTTATGTAAAATGTTTCTAGCAACAACAACAATTAAATTAACTTCCTTAGGAAAGGTAGGGGTAGTCTCTGAAGCACTAAAAGTTTAATCTCTATCTTTCCCCTGCTGCTTTGAGCTCTTTATTCCATTGCATCATCTCTCCCTTTATGCGACTAGTTCCTGGATCACTTACTGCCCTCAGTCTGCATGTTCTGTTTTCTCTGATGTCAATATGCAGTTATATATGTATATATTTCTCACACAAACCTTCTAAAAACCACACTACCATAAAATCACCCGGATATTGTTGCAGAAATATTTACAAAGGACACAGTGTGAAAATCTGGCTCCACTGAAGTCAATGGCAAAACTCCCCTTGACTATAGGGGGGGCCAGGACTTCACCCAGGGTCTGTGGAATAGTCTGTATTTCAGTAGAGAACCATTTAAAAAGTGAGAGGAAAGTTGGAATAGGTAAGACTTTGGGCCAGTTTCTGCCCTGTTGTGATCACACACAGTGCTCTTAAAGCAAATGCAGTTTGCCTGCTTATGCCAGGTCTGGAGTTGACCCTCCAAGTCCCTTTGGTTTGGGTTGTTACTGCCCTTTGGAAACACAGGTTAGTTGTGATATTAGTTATATTAGACATTTTTGCTTAATTTCCCCCCCCAAGTATTAGATCTTGCTTTACATATTTACTTGCAATTATATTAAATGCAGAGGGCTAAATCCAGCATTGACTCACACCCCATGCAGACTTGGGTTAATTAGTGGAGTTGCACCTCTTAACTCAAGTCTGCATGGGGTGTAAGTCAGTGCTGGATTTGGGCTTGTGTGTACTATTGCTAACTAACTATTTGAAGGAAAACTGGAGAGACCAAGGCAGGTAGCAAATAGTTCTCCTCCATAGCATCTCTGTTCTATTAAAAACAATTGCTAGGGTAGAAAAATATAGGTACCCGTAGTTAGTCCCATAAACACATTCTCTTTCCAATCAATATTCATTACAAAAGCTGCTGTGAGCAGCAAACATTAAGCAATTTTAAATTTTGCTGCCACCCACTGTAGCGCCCCAGATGCAGCAAAATTGGTGTCACTGCTGTGCAAGGTTGAGCAAAGAATATGACGAGTCTGTGTGAGTGGAATTTGGGAGCAACTTGGAAGTATTATGTGTCTGTTTAGAGTTGATTGCATCATGCATTGTAAATATGTTACCAAATTATATTAACCCTCTTTTCTGCCTGGGAACCATCTCTGAATGGAGTTTGATTTTTGCGTGTTTATTTGCTATTTGAAATCATTCGGTGAAAAGCTTATAAGCTTTTAAAGCTTTAAATTTTAGCCAATGGGTTCTTCATGAACTCTTCACTTCAGCTATTCATTATTTGTGGTTTCAGAGTAGCAGCCGTGTGGTATATCATCTAAGGGTATGTCTTTGCTGAGCTGGGGGTGTAATTCCCATTTTGAGCAGGTATACCCGCACTGGCTGTAATCAAACGAATGTGCTTAAAAACAGAAGTGTTGCCACGCTGACTACATACATGTCTGAGATACTAGATACCTACTCAGGCAGCTAGTCTCTCCCAATGCTCATCCTGCTGCAGATACATTTTAATTTTAGCACGCTAGCTCAATCCTAGCTAGCTCAGGGGTGTCTCCTGGAGCTCTGAATTACACCCCATCTTGGAGTGTAGACACCCTAAGCCACATGGGATTGTTCCTACTTCCTTCTTGAATGACTGATACTTTTAAATCAAGAAATTTAGCAAATAATGAAGAGTGAAATCAAGTATAAGGAATGCTCTTGTTCACATACACCTGAATAAGTGAACTCACTGCAAGTGAATATGGGTATTTGGGCAAAGACATACATGAACCTGCTTGCACAAGTGTTCATGTATAATGGGCAAAGGCCCTGATTCAGCAAGGTACATGAAGCCAATGGGATTACTCACATGATTTAAGTTGTGTACCTGGCGGAATCAGGACCTATGAGGTACAAACAGGGTTGAAGTGGCCAGCAATTTGGAATTCAAATGAAAGATTGCGAAAAAAAGTTTTCACTATTCAGCTCTAGATCTGCTGCTATATAGATTGACCAGCCATTTCCCCCCTGCACTTAAGGAAGCAGGAGATGCAAGTGCCACTGCAGACTCAGGTCTGTACTAGTAGCCATGAGTGCCATTGCTGGACAAATAGGGCAAGATTCCTTCCCCCTTACCACCATGGCACCTGTCATCACACAGCCCAGTTATCTGGACTGCCTGTTTGAGTAAGGATTTGCACCCTATTGAATAATATGCATTGTACAAATGCCTGAGCAATTCAATGGTCCAATGAGGCTACATGAGGAAAGGCTGCTGATTTAGACTCTCTATTCATATACGTTAACATAATTTTACAAAAAAGTCTGTTACAATAGGTAGGTTTTATTGACGCAGCAAAGAGCAACATGACTTTCCTTCTTTCCTACTTGCTTGACTTTTTGCCTTCCAGATAAAACTGAAGTGGGCAGGCTGAGATGGCAGATAACTTTTTGTAGTATTTTTCTTTGAGTTCTGCTTCAATTATTTTTACAATGTCATGTCCTGTTTTTACTGAGCTTTTAAAAATATTGATGGTTAGTAGTTACCAGGAATGTAGAAAGGCCTTAAAAATAAACCTGTGGCTGCTAACAAGTTTGCATTTTTTATTTAATAATCCACCATCTGTGAGGAAGATCTAGTATCGGTCTTCCATTCCATCCCATTGGGAGGTAATGACCCTGATCTCTCAAACCATATGGGACATACTAAAATAGACACTATGAGGATATTTCTCAGAACTGCTTTTTCTCTTTCTGGCATGGAGGTTATAGCGCAGGACTAGGAGTCCTGAGATCTCACTTTTCTAATCTAATCTGCTATTGGTTTGTCTTGTGATCAAGAGTTATTTACCATCACTTTGACACAAGTTTTTACCTGTAAACTGGGGGATAACACATACCTCCCTCACAGATGTTCTGTGAGATTTAATGCAGAAAGTTTTGTAAAAAGCTTTGAGATTGTTGGATGGAAGGTGCTGTAGGAGTGAAAAATAATATTATTACTCCTTGGAATCTTGAAAATGAAATCTTTCCGTACGTAACTTGTTTTCCTTTGTGCACACAAATATTTTATAGAAAGGGTTTGAATGAACTTTGAAATACTTGTTTTAAAATAACACGTACAATTATGTGGACTGTGGAAACAGAAGAAAATATTAGATCAAAGTCTGGACCTAAGAATCTTGACTGTATCACTTTAATATTGTTGTATCTATCATAGGCAGTTCTTTTGTCAAGAGGCAGTGTGTGACAGAGAGCTGTAGGGGAAGATAAGATGTGGAAAGTCTAGTTGGACTAAGTGCAGCAGAGAAATCTGGAATGGCTGCAGTGTTATAAAGCAGTGTTAGAGTTAATCCATCTTTATTTTCTAGTCCACTCAATTGAACACCACAAATATGAACTTGACAGATTTTAGTAAAGGGTTGGATACAATCCAGGCTACAATGGTTGCAATGGATACAAAGTTTAAAAGTTTTGGCTCAAGACTGCAGGAAGCTAAGGGTGGGTGCTGGGGGGAAGAATCTTGGACTTAATGATTGATAGACACAACACAAATTAAATTGATGAGCTGGAAAACAAGTCCAGATTAAGAAATATAATGTTGGCAGAGGCTCATGAAAATATGGCAACTGGATATCTTGAGATGTATTATGGATTATGAAGGTGCTGAGAGATGGATAATTTATCATTCTCTTTACAATGCGTCATGGTCTTTGTACCCTGAGATCGGTCAATCAGACAACAGCAAGTAAGGTGCAGTGGGCAACACTTAGCATTTAGGGCCATGATTTCATAATTGTCACGTAAATATGAGACTAGAGTTCAGGTTTCAAAAATTGTTTTTAAAAAATCTGTGCTACAGCCCAGTATTTCAGACCAAGTAAGTGTTTAGGATTGTAAAAATGGGAATAAAAATATGGGCCTGGAACACAATTTGCTTTATTCTGCCAAACAGAGGCAAAGAGTATTTTTTTTTCCACCTCCCCAATGCCAGTTTTTTTTTTTTTCTGGCAAAGGATGTGGAATATATATCTGCCTGAAGAGTGGAAGAATGTCTTCATAATTGTTGTCATGTGGGGAGGGGGAATTTTCATACCTCCATCTTTGCTTACCTATCTCCCTCACTGCCTATCACAGTTTCTGATGCTGAGTTTAATGAGATCTCTATAGTGTTATAAGTATTAGTCACTAATAGAGCTATTATCTGTAATTTACAAACCTGTTTATAGCAAAATAATAATTTTCCCACCCTATGAAACTTGCTAACATTATACCCTTATTGGGTTCAGGAAAGTGTGAAAACACTGACCTTTGGCCAGAAAAATGTTCCTATTGTTTTATTAAAGAAAAGCTGGCAAAAAGCAGCTTTTTCATTGTAATCCAATCTTCAGTGCTGTGAAGCAAACTGTAATATAGGTTTCTTTTGCAGACAAAATATTCTAGAAATGAAAAAAGACAATCAATAAGGGCTTCTATGTTGGGTTAGTGTTCCCTTAATTCCTGTTTTTTTCCCCCAACTTGATCCAGGCAGGCTACCCCTTTTGTGCTAAGTTTCCCTTTATCTGCTCATACACATCTGTCACTTTACCTAAAAGGCCCTTAGTGCCAATGCAGCTGAAGCAGTGTCACAGTGTTGATAGAGCTGTTTCTTACATTATTGGGGCTGATGCAGTCCTGTGCATCTGTTGATAAGAAGGATAAAGCCCAGCATGATCAATGAGTACTTGTAGAGGGAAAACAGAATCTGCTCCAGTAGAGCAGGTTGAAAATTTTCTGACAGAATAGTTTCCTGTTGGAAAATGCCAATTCAATGGAATGAAAATGTTCTGCATGAACATGTCAATTCCATTGAAACTTTCCATGACTCCCTGGGCTGCCCAGCTCCCTGGCTGGGTGGCCAGCTCCATGGCTGGCTTGCTTGCTAGGATCCACAAACAGCTGACTTCTGAGCTACCTGGCATCCTGGCTTGTGAACATCTGGGACTGTCTGTGTCATTTATGAATTCTGGTTGATTTTATGGAGTTGTTATGAAATGTTACTATGAAAAACTGTATCATGAATGCCTGTATGTATCCACCATTGTGGACAGGACAAGACATGTACCAGGCACACTCTAGACTGAGGGTAAAGGGATGGTACTTAAGGTGCTTTGACCACATCAAAATTATGTGAGAGAGTAGCTGCATCCTTGGAAAACCAGTTTGAGCTTACCTTTCTGATGGGAGGTTGGTGGGTTTTTGTTTTTTGTTTTTGGGAACTGTGAAAAGTTACAAATACAGAACAAAGCAGCCAGGGGACCAGAAGGGGCTAAAATAAGGAAACAGAGGGAGCCAGGCAGGAAAAGAAAGCAGTCCTGGGCAGGAGAGAGAAAGGGCACAGAAGCTGGGGAGGAGATTTCATGAGGGAAAAGCAGCCCAGTGTAGGAACCTCCATGAAGCAGGGGGTCTGGTCTGCTTTCCGAAGCCCAGATGGCACCAAAGCAGGGGTGGGCAAAATGTGACCCGCGGGCCACATCCGGGCCTCCTAACAATTAGATCCGGCCTGTGGGCTGGTGACAGAATTGCCGGGAGGTGTGGGGGGACCCAGCTCTGGGTCCCAGAAGGGTCAGGGCTGGGGGTTAGCCTCCCCCAGCCAGCCCTTCAGCGGTGCCCGGCCCAGGCCGCCCGGGGCTCTGGCGGTGATTTAAAGGGCCTGGGGCTCTGGCCACCACCACTGTTGCAGTAGTGGCGGCAGCGGCCGGGCCTTTTAAATCGTCAGGCCCTGAGGCAGCTGCCCCTTTTGCCCGCCCGCCCCCCGCCGGCGGCCCTTCTGGCCTGCCATGACTCAAGGCAATTGATGCAGCTGCCCCAGGGCTCAGTAATTTAAAAGGGCCCGGAGCCCCGGGCCCTTTAAATCGCTGCCGGAGCCCCAGGTGGCATGGGCCAGACAACACTGAAGGGCTGGCTGGGGGAAGCTAGCCCCCAGCCCCGACCCTTCTGCCCGAGGCCCTGTCCCTTCCAGTGCCCGGAGCTGCCCCCCCGCCCACCTTGCTCAGGGGCCTGTCAGTTCTGGTTTGGGTTGGTTACCTGGTAGGTTCCTAACCAGTATTATACGTGGGATTTAGAACTATTCATTACAATAATACAGGATTCTTGAAATATGACAAGCAGTTCACATATTGCTAGGCATCAAACACATAACTGAACTAGCTCCACAGGAGAGGATTTCTTCTAAAAAATAACATGCATGGTAAATGTTTTTTTAAAAAATTTCATTTATTTTAAACTTAATCTCTTTAAAAATACAGAGGACCATAGTAATAGTCACTGATAAGTTTGCCGATTTGTCTTAAGTTGTTGATAATTATCTTCCTTGTCTGGTATATGAACAAAAAACTCTGATGTTTTATGAAACCAGAAATTATTAATAACTAAGGCCCTGATCCTGCAACAAACTCCTTGGGGAACGCCCAAACTAAAAGTCAATAGGGCTTTGTTTAGGTGCAGACCTTCATTCTCACAGAGCTCATTGCAGGATCAAAGCCAAAAAAAGAGAAGAAGGTAAATGCATTTTGTCACATTCCCCCACCCTCAATTCCACAAAATTAACAATAATTAATAGATGGCTTGCAAATAAAGTGCTAATAGCAATCTATTTCATCGCCATGTGTTGACAAGTAATTCACTTTTCACCTTTGTTTCCAGTTACATCCACTTCCCATCCCCAAATTTATTGTGATGTGAGAATCTTTCAGAAATCCTGTCATATTCAAGGGAGCAAGGAGTAGCTCTCAGTTTTTGCACAAAGTATTTTATTCCATGGCACTGCAGTGGAGGGGTAGAATTTTAAAATGAGTTTATCAAAGAAGAGGAAAGTAGATGCTGAATGCTGAGTATTTAACAAAGAGTGGACTTCAACATACTTTTTTACTGATGTGGCAGGGAAAGCTGTGTGCTTACATTGCAAAGAAAGTGTGGCAGTATTCAAAGAATACAACTTACGTCGGCATTTCGAGAGCAAACATGCATCCACATATAAGAACATGTCTGCCGAAGAGAAAGTTAGAAAAGCGCATGACATGGCTGCTCAAATGCAAAAAGAGCAAAGTTTTTTCACTAAACTATCCGCAGCACAAGACAGAATTACAAGAATGAGCTACATGATTGCACACAAAATCGCCAAAAACAGCAAACCATTCTCTGAGGGAGACTTTATCAAGGAATGTTTGGTTGACTCTGCTGCAATATTGTGCCCAGAAATGAAAAAGCAGTTTGAAAACATTTCATTGTCAAGGCGAACTGTGGTGAGACGTGTAGAAGAAATCTTGGAGAACCTGGACCAACAGTTGAAAAGCAAGGTAAATGATTTTTCATACTTCGCACTGGCACTGGACGAAAGTTGTGATGTTAAAGACACAGCCCAGTTGTTGATTTTCATTCGAGGCATTACCACAAATTTTGAGCTCACAGAAGATGAGTCAATGAAGTCAATGAAAAATATGACTACTGGAAAAGATCTACTGGAGGCAGTAAATAACAGCGTCTCAAAACTGGGATTTGAGTGGAAGAAATTGGTGGGTGTGAAGCCCTAATCTGTCAGCAAAAATGTTGGATTGTTGAAAAGAATACAAGACCAAGTAACAGAAACAAACCCAGAGCAGAAAATAATTCTTCTACTTTGCATTATTCACCAAGAGGTCCTCTGCAAAAGCGTTATGAAATTAAGCAATGTTGTGGATATAGTTACAAAACTGGTCAACTTTATTATAGCAAGAGACCTGAACCACAGGCAATTTGCCTTTCTGCTGGAGGAGTCTGAGTCAGAGCTCAGGGATATTCAGTACCATACAAATGTTAGATGGCTTAGTTTGGGGAAAGTTCTGAAAAGAGTGTGGGATCTGAGAGCAGAGATTGATTTGTTATTGAAAGGAAAAGATGTGGATTTCCCTCAACGTGAACTGGCTCTCTGATTTCGCATTTGCCATGGATGTTACGGGTCACACGAATGAACTGAATTCGAAACTACAAGGTAAGGGGCTTTTTGCTCATGACATGTATTCCTTTGTCAAGTCTTTCATGACAAAGTTGCTCCTTTTCTCCTGTCAGATTGGAAACAAGCAGTTCACACACTTCCCCACTTTGCAACAGACTACAGTATGTGACCAGAACCTGGAAAGATACACATCGTTACTGCTCGCTTTGCATGTTGAATTTTCTCGCCACTTCGAGTATTTTAGAATGATAGAAAATGACTTTGATCTCCTCCCCTTTCACATGTGATGTGGACAGCTATCCAAGTGACCTCCAAATTGAGCTTATTGACTTGCAGTGTGATGCATTGCTTGTGAAGCAATTCAAATCAGCGACACTTCTGAGGTTTTACGCATCTCTCAATGAACAGAACTTTCTGAAGATCAAGACTCATGCCCAAAAGATGCTTGTACTGTTCAGATCAACTTATCGTCTGCGAGCAGACATTTTCTGTGATGAAATTCAATAAACCAAAGAACAGATCTTGGATCAATGATGACCACCTTGCAGCAGTGCTCCGCACTGAAACAACAGAAATGACACCTGACTTCACCTCCCTTGTTAATGCCCATCAGAGACTTTCTTCTTCACACTGTCTGAATTTCATTTTTTCTTTTACACTTAATTTTAATAATGAATGTAAGTTGAATGTAAGTTAAAGTTTAGCATTAGTGTTATTATTACAAATTTTACAAGTGTTCACAAAACTGCTTGCAATATAATTTGCCTTCTAAGATGAGCTTTGGATAATCGTGTATTCAGTTAATTGTTATTACTTTGTTGTGTAAAGAACATAATGGGGTCTTTTTATGATAGATGGTGAAGTAATTTCATTAATAAGAAATGTGTGGCCCCTGACGACTTACCAAAATTCGTGGAGTGCGCCCCCCCCCCCCGCACTAAGGAGTCTGGACAACCCAGGAACTCTGACTCCAGCCCAAAGAATATTGCGGAGTAATGAGGAAACTGAGGCAGGGAAATGCATGTAGGGCATGTTGTTTTCTGTATGATCTGTACTATCTTGTGCTTTATATGATTAAGTAAAGGAGCAATTATATTAGACTCTTGGAAAAGTCTCTCTGTGTTGAATGCTTTATAACTTTACTGTGTTGCCCCTGGAGAGAGTTAAGCTGTAAACTAGAAGCTTCAAAAGTCATGAGTCAGGCCAATCAATAATCATAGAATTAGGTGAAATAGTATGATTTAAAATTGTTGCGTTCTTTTTATTTGCCATCCTATTTTTGAGCCTTTAGGTTTCATTTGCTTCACATTTTCAAGTTTTTCTCCACAACTATGAGGACTACAAACTTAAACAAATGAAGAAGGAAATCTGAGATTCTGATGCAATCCCGATTCCAGAAGCTGAGGTCTAAAGAAAAACACCAAATATTGCAAGAATTGGCAACAGACTCCCAGATTCAACTCCTTCTGCTAGGAAATGGCTATGTTGGCAGCGCTTCATTCTAGCCACAGCTAAGCTATGGAGGCAGTGCTCACTGTGAGAGCCCTCTCCTTCATCTGTTTGTTGTGCCTCACCATGCTGATGCCTAATACAGCAGAAAACCACAGTGGAAACATAGATAACAGCTTTATAAAAGAAGCTACTCTCTGGAATTGGTTCCAATTGGTTCCAAAGAGCAGGTTCCAATCCTAGTTTCTCCAAGATTCTCCAGCAATGTGAAATATGAGATAATACTCCTCACAGGAATAAGACAGGGGAGATAAAACAAGCAGCAACAGAAGTGATGTTTAGTGCTGCTGTAATATTAATGTTAACTAATAATTATAGTAAAACCCACCAGTCTTGATAAGACTCTGGCTGCTAGGAATAATGATGTCATGTATAAATTTCATCCTACGGCCAAAAGCGCAGAGATTCATCTTGTCCCTCTGGTTTCACTGTTTCAATCTGGCAGCCACTTCAGCATTCCCTGCAGATTCTCTCCCTCAGGGGGTGGTCAAGCAAAGCTTCCATTTCAAATCTCAACTTGAGAAGTCCTAACTGCTGACATGTGCCTTTCTGTGTTGGATAGGTTGACTTTGACCAGCACCTTTGCTCTAAAGGTCTCTAGTCTAAGGAGGAGAGTGGTAGGGAATACTGTTTCAAATTGCCAGAAACTTCATAGTATGAGATTGGCACTATTGCATTTGAAAAAATATTGGATTGTCTTTGTTATGGTAATATCAGACATTTCTAAGGTTACTTACCTTGGTAAGCATAGGTTTACTAGTTATGGTGACAACAGATCCCAGTATTATGAGGATAGTCCTGGTTTTTCATATGATGTCCCATATGAAATGTGTGGGTTTTTCATTTAATAAAAAAATGGTTTAAATTTTTTTCTAATAATTACAAAATATTTTTTCAGATCTGTTACTATAGCTAGAAGAATATTCTGTGTTGACCACAACAGTTCAAACCGTCCGGTGGAATGAGTGTTCATTGCGATGAACAGTGTTTGGAGTGAAGAGAAAAGTCGAATCAAAGCAATTCTTCTGCCCAAAGTGAATGTTAACAATACTTGTTCAGTGTTCCATAATAAACTCATTCAGCATACTAAAGTTACTGGAAAAAATTATCCACTCTGAGAGCTATGCACATGTTGCTGCTGAATTACAAGTGGGCAGTAGCAACATTAGTACACAATTTAAAAAAACTGTATTTTTTACTTTTATATTGACAGAAAAATGTCCCAGTTTTTTATTTTGAAAATATGGTCAGCTTATTACTAGAGGTGCAATATTACACAAGGAGTCTGTGCCTCTTTTGTTGGACAAAGTCCCTTATGATCCCTCAAGGCAATGCACATAGATGCACTGAGGGCAGACTGACTCAACCAAAAGTCTTTTTGCCTGGAAGATGAAGCCTCAGCCAGAAATCCTTCATTTTTCTGGTGGTAGGTTGCTGGAGATAATAGACTTCTTCACACCAGTAGAAATCACCGAAGTGTCAACATTGTTCCCCAAAGACAGTGACAGTACAGCAACAGCACATTCTGTCTCAGCCTTAAAAGGACAGGCTTTGTTTGCTTTTCCTTCCATCATATTCTGCTTTGGGTCCTATTAAAAAGAAGAAAAATACTGCTGAATTTGGTAGCTCCAAGATAACAAAGGAGACCATGGTTCTTGACAACAGCACAGCTTGCTGTACTTTTTCCACTAGTCACTGGACCTTCTGATCCAAAGGCCTCTTCTACAAATCACTCTTCAGTTTGGCTGCACTGCTGCTGGAAAGCAAGAGCTGGTTTGCAAGGGCTGCTGGGAAGTGCTGATCAATACTATTCTGGCATCACGAAAACCTCCTACCAAAAGGCTTGCTTTGCCATTTGGGGAAAAAATTGGTCAGTGGTACAAAGACAGTGTCAGGAACTTCCTTAAAGCCAAGTTAGCCAGTGTCCTTGACTTCCTTAAGGATTGTGGTGGATTTAGGTCTCAGCCACAGCTCCCCCATAGTACACATCTTTCTGGCAAGTGTCCTGGATAACAGAAAGATATTCAGGTGGGCCTGTCTCTTGCACATGAAATATCTCCTGAAATCAGTAAAATTATAGAGCACCTTCTTCAGCCCTCAAGGCTCTTACTAAGCACCCATTACTATAGTCCATGTATTATGCTGGTTGACACAGATTCATTACATAGAAAATGAATGAAGAGATTAATATAAAACTTTTATTAGTTAACATCAGGCTTCAAATTTCAGTGTGTTTGTGGAGGTGTTAAGTGAAGTGTCACTATTCACTGTGCAGGGACACAATGATCAGAAACAATAGTATTGAGGGCAGTGGTAGATGCTGTGGCCATAGCTAGGCCTGGAATGAGAGCATACAGTAAGTTAAATTCTTTCTTTTTATGCCACCATTCTATTCATGCAGACTTGTGACTGTGAGAGGCTGAACTCTCACTGTAGCTGGATTTGGACTATGGAACTCACCCTTGCAAGAAAAAATTACTATGGACCTCATCAATTTCAGAATTAAGGGCCTGATCCAAGGCCCACTTCAGTTAATGAAAGCCTTTCCACTGACTTCAGTGAGTTTTGGATCTTTCCCCACATGCGTATCTCAATTCTTTCACAGTGATTTCTACATGCATGCATGAGCATGCACGCATACACACACCATTCCAAAAATTTTGGCATGTACTTTCAAATCCCAGTGGACTTGATGTTGAAATGAAGATTTTGTTTGTAGCCACTCTAAGGAGGGCCAGCATAGTTGCTTGGACATTGCAAATTATCTCATCATACTTAGCTTTTAAATGGAAGCTGGCATAAGCCTCACTGTCTACACGTTATCATGAGATGTATGAATTCAAAACTATAATTTGAAGTGTTTCAGAGGTGTAACAAAGTGGGGAAGAAAAGAACTGCATCTCTAAAACTCAATGAACGATGCCAACTGAGGCTTTTTAAAACTGTCCAAAATAGCCAGCTGTCATACATTCATCAATTAAAGGCCTGAACTAAGTATTAATTTAATTCTGTCAAAACAAGTTTACTGCTGATAGATGAATGGACAGAAGCAGATGTACATATTTTTAAAAGGATTTAGACAAGCACTAAAGGGAGAAAACATGAAGTGTTGTTATGTTTCTAAACTGGAAAGGGATGGCAGCATTTCAGAATGTTATTTTAATTACATTAAAATTGCAAGAGTAGGCAGCTGGCTCTGCTGTATGACTGCTTGTTGTGCTGAGTGGTCGTATTGGTAAGGGCTAAAGAAAAGCAGTGATGTTATGCTTTAATACAAAAATGTTATGCTTTAATCCAAAAATTAGGGGTACCAAAGGGACTGGAAACTGTATTGCTGTATCAGATTGTTCATTGTCATTTGTCACTGCTGACTACAGAATAGAATAGAATTATAATTCCACAGAAGATGCAGACAAAGATGGCTTCTTTTCACAGATCTATAATTTTATTTAATCTCAACCTGCTATCTGATTGTAATCTCCAGTCTTATCTCCAGCTCTACCCTTGCAATGCAGCTAACTTCTTTTACCTTTGTAAACATGGGGCCAGCAGGCCTGATGCTTTTTCTGCTAAGGCTTAGTGCCTTGATTGCTGCTAATTCATTAGTACTTTGGGGATTCCTGCACTGTGTTGAACACCCCCAAATTTACAATATTTTTCTCCCTAGAGTTTCCCATAAGTAGCTCCGAGATGCAAAGAATGGCCAAAATCTGCTTTCAACTTTGTAGTGAGCAGAGAACTAAAGTCCAGCAGAGCCCACTAAACCTTCTGGGTCCATGTCTTAGAAAGCTCTAGGGACAAATGGTGGTGGGGGCACCCCAGTTTTGTTAAATGGATCCTACATGCCAAGCCACATGCCTGAGAGAACCATGCCTCTCAGAACCATGCCTTCTATGACGAGATAACTGGCTCTGTGGATGAGGGGAAAGCAGTGGACGTGTTGTTCCTTGACTTTAGCAAAGCTTTTGACACGGTCTCCCACAGGATTCTTGCCAGCAAGTTAAAGAAGTATGGGCTGGATGAATGGACTATAAGGTGGATAGAAAGTTGGCTAGATTGTCGGGCTCAAGGGGTAGTGATCAATGGCCCCATGTCTAATTGGCAGCTGGTATCAAGTGGAGTGCCCCAAGGGTCGGTCCTTGGGCCAGTTTTGTTCAATATCTTCATAAATGATCTGGAGGATGGTGTGGATTGCACCCTCAGCAAGTTTGCAGATGACACTAAACTGGGAGGAGAGGTAGATATGCTGGAGGGTAGGGATAGGATACAGAGGGCCCTAGACAAATCAGAGGATTGGGCCAAAAGAAATCTGATGAGGTTCAACAAGGATAAGTGCAGAGTCCTGCACCTAGGACAAAAGAATCCCATGCACTGCTACAGACTAGGGACCGAATGGCTCGGCAGCAGTTCTGCAGAAAAGGACCTAGGGGTTACAGTGGACGAGAAGCTGGAGTCAACAGTGTGCCCGTGTTGCCAAGAAGGCCAATGGCATTTTGGGATGTATACGTAGGGGCATTGCCAGCAGATCGAGGGACGTGATCGTTCCCCTCTATTCGACATTGGTGAGGCCTCATCTGGAGTACTGTGTCTAGTTTTGGGCCCCACACTACAAGAAGGATGTGGAAAAATTGGAAAGAGTCCAGCGGAGGGCAACAAAAATGATTAGGGGACTGGAACACATGACTTATGAGGAGAGGCTGAGGGAACTGGGATTGTTTAGTAAGCGGAAGAGAAGAATTAGGGGGGATTTGATAGCTGCTTTCAACTACCTGAAAGGGGGTTCCAAAGAGGATGGATCTAGACTGTTTTCAGTGGTAGCTGATGACACAACAAGGAGTAATGGTCTCAAGTTGCAGTGGGGGAGGTTTAGGTTGGATCTTAGGAAAAACTTTTTCACTAGGAGGGTGGTGAAACACTGGAATGCGTTACCTAGGGAGGTGGTGGAATCTCCTTCCTTGGATATTTTTAAGGTCAGGCTTTACAAAGCCCTGGCTGGGATGATTTAGTTGGGGATTGGTCCTGCTTTGAGCAGGGGGTTGGACTAGATGACCTCCTGAGGTCCCTTCCAACCCTGATATTCTATGATTCTATGCTTGCTTCCCAGTACACCCAACCCTCCTTGTTCTCTTCCACAACTGTTGAAGAGGCAGGAATTAACCCCCAAAACAAATGCTGCACTCAGCTGTAAACCAACACTTTTGTCTGAGCATAGACAATACCTCAGTTAGTACTGGGGACTATTGGCAGCCCTACAGACAGTTACACATACCTCCCAAAGAAATAGTAACATACTGAGACCCCAACACCTACATATACAGATTAGTACTCTCTAACCTGATGAAGATCCAAACTGCCCTTGTGCCCAGTCTCTACGTTCCAAACAGGGCACCTTCTCCATCTTGCAGTGGTCACTAGGTGCTTCAGCCATACCCCTTGGCAGAGTGTTTGGGCCTGCTTTTCCAACAGCAGCAACACATGTTCAGGCCTCAGCATGTATGTCCTCTCTCCAGTCCCATCCCATGACAGCCAACTGGCACAGAGCCAATCAAGTGGTCTGAACCAATCCCCTGTCTCCACTTGGTCAGGGCTGAGTTCACACTCTGCAGCGGCATTCCCTTCCTCTGATGGGAGATGGGCTGGCAGCTGGAAGTCAGAGGTGGGATTTCCTTCCAGTCCTCCAGCTAACCAGGGATCTTGGGCCAGCTCCCCTCTCTGCCCATCCCCTTGTCAGTCAGAAGTAGCAGTGGTCCTTTCACTCTCCTGCCATGTGCATGTGGAGTAGGGCTCCACACAAAGATGAAGGGCAGAGTGTGGCACAGAGGGGATCCACATAGGAGGGTTGGTGTATGCGTGAGTGTACATGTAGCTGAGTGACCTGATGAGATGGAGGAAGGGATGTAGGGAAGACTTTCACATATACAGGGATTTGCTTATTCAAACTTTGGATGTTTGTCCAAACAAACCTGAAAATCTTTAGTGATTCAGCCTTCCCTCGTGCCAATACACACTCAGAGCTCTGGGATCCAGCACGTTCTTGCTCTTTGTCTATTTCCAGAGCTTCAAAATATCCAACCTGCTCTTCTTTGGCATATTAATACATAATAAATCCTGTTACAAGAAATATTCAAGAAATATTTGAAACTTTTAAAACTACAGTACACATTTGGTGTTTGCAAACTGTTTTCTGGAGGCTGGCCGGCCAAAGGAAGGCAGTACCAACAAGTATTAAAATCATATTGCATGGGTTTAAAAATGCTTCCCTGGTTAAGAGAGCACCTTGATCAAATCAAGGCAAAATTTGTGTACAAGGATTTTGTTATGAATCTGAACATCTAGTACTGTAAAAGGCAGATAGGTTTCTAGGAACCTGAAACCTGACATCTGTTTTTTCTCAGTTGGTGACTAAGAAGTTAGAAACTGGATGAAAGTAGAGCTGTGCCCACTCTTTGATTCAAAATTTAAAAATGAAACCATGAAATCAGCTTTGTTTAGAGTTTAGGCTCTGCCTGTGAATGAGCAGTTCTTTGCCTGAATTTTGTGTCTATCAACTGTGAAGCTTGTGGCAAACTTTATCTGTTCTGGGGTAGTCTGGGATATCCATATCAGTCCTGACTACCCCAGAACAGATGAAGTTTGCCACAAGCTTCACAGTTTATGGACACAAGAATTAGGCAAAGAATTGCTCATTCACAGGCAGAGCCTAAACTCTAAACAAAACTGATTTCATGGTTTCATTTTTACATTTTATATCAATATTATATCAATATAATCTAGAGCAGTGGTTCTCAATCTATTTACGCAGCCCACAATGTGTTATGTAGGCTGCATCCAATACTACCTGTACGGCCCTGAGGATCTCACATGGGCTGCAGCTCTGTGCTGACTGGGCTGCAAGTGGCCTGCGGGCTGCAGGTTGAGAACCACTGATCTAGAGAAAGGAGTTCTAGATAAGGATAGGTTTCAGAGATACTTGTGGCATATGCAATGTTGTTGCAGCTGTGTTGGTCCCAGGATATTAGAGAGACAAGGTGAGTGAAGTAATATATTTTATTGGACCAACTTCTGTTGGTGAGAGAGACAAGCTTTTGAGCTTACACAGAGCTCTTCTTCAAATGGTGTGGCAGGAAATAAAGGTGGTTGGCTTGGTACTTGGAAATACAGATTCATGCTTTCACAGTTTGGAGGGGTAACTGCACCTCTGACCCCTTCATGGCCTCCTTGGGGGCATCACCACTTTGGTTTGTGGCTGCTAGCCATCATCTTTTTTCAAGTGAGAACTCATGTTCCTTTTCCTCCTGATGGGCGATTTAGGCTACAATTCCTCCTGCCCCACTTTGATCACCTTCACAAGTCTGAGGTTATTTCAGACTTTGTGGCCCTGTTATCTCCCAGGGGCTATGACAGGCGTTTGCCAGTGACCAGCCGGGTTTCACAAAGCACTATAAGTTTATTTGATACCAAAGAATTACAGAGAAACCAGATCTTGTAAACAATAAGCCGCTTATATGCATGCCTGGCTCACCAGATGTAGCCCATCTTTCACATACAGACCCTGGTAGGTTTCAAAGTCCTTCAAGCCCCTCTAGGATGCATTTGCCCTCTTCATTAAAGTCTCATGTCAGTTCTTGGAATGAGTGCAGATGACCCTGAGCAGTGTTTCCTCCAGGAATTGAAATTGGAGGGGTGTCTGTTCAAATATACAAGGGGTGGGGTGACAGCTGATGAGGGGTGGGACCATGAGGGCAAAGGTGGGCTGTATGGCATGATAGTAAAAACTGAAAAAAGTTTCACAACCATTTTATTAGATTTAACTCATGTTTTAAAATCATCGTACAAATTAAAGTTGGCTACTCAAGCCTACTATGAAGCACTACATCTACATCCTTCTTAGTTTCTTCTTGTACTTTTGCACAATTCTATTAATGAACTTTTTGAATGCAGTGCATTCATCTTTGGTGGCTTCTCGTGTCCAGTACTTCCAGTTGTTCATGATATGTTCATGATCAGGCAGAAGGCAACTCCTTTCACAACACAAAATTCTATTCAATAAGGAAAAAGAACGCTCAACTGTATCTGTTGTGACTGGGAGTAGCAAGAGATGAATTCCTACTTCTTTCATCCCAGGAAACATAGCACAAATTTTGGGTTGAACCACTACTGATGATAAAGAAAAAGTTGAAGTCAAACCTTCATTCATTCGTTGTATGATATTCTACTCTGTGTTCAAATTCTTTATTCTGTCCTGATCACGTAGCAGCCCCATTGCTGGTAGTGCCTCACTCCACGCAACTGTCGGTGTTTTATAAGACAGGCATTTGTAAAAGCTACTTAAAGGTTGAGTAGAATCCAAAAGCTGCTGTTGTAGATTTGTAAGTGTAAGCAGGGGAATAGTCCCACTATTGAGGGGAACTTTCCTGGCTTCTGCACTACCCCGGTGAAGTGGGCTAGCGAAAGAATCCGAGTCCTCGCTCCCGCTTCCTTTTCCCAGTGGCCTCCCTGCCCTTGAGGACTCCCCTTCCACTCTCCTGTCTGGCAGAGTCCTCGTAACCCCAACAAGGCTGGGCCCAGGATTCCTGGGGGGCTCGACCCCCAACCCTGCTGTGGTCACCTAGGATAGGGGCTAGGGTGTCCCCACTCTGGGGTACTCTCTCTGCACTGGGCACTTCTCTGACCCACTGACCATTACATACAATTTGAAGCAAATGCAAGTTATTTAATCAACAATTAATTTTAAAAAGAATAAGGGGAAATGGGAAAGGTTAAAGGAAACACATCAACCCGCTCTGTGGCAGGGGACATCACAAACCACAAATCACAGTGTCTCTGGAATGTTAGGGCAGTTCACAGTCTGTTCCTTGTAAGTCCCAGGCCTCCTTCTCAGGCCCTGGCTGTGCTGCAGGGATGCTGTGGGTTGGACACTCGCTCTGGTGGTGGCCACAGGCTCTAGGTGGCAGGGCCCTTCTTCCCAGTGTTGCTCCCGCCCTGTCGGGGTTACCAATCCCCCTTTGAGTCTGGCCTGCAGAGCCTCCTGGCTGAGGCATCTCCCTGTGTTGGGCCCACTGCCCAGGGTCCCCCCTCGCTCTGCCCAGCTGCTCACGACACCCGGCTCCAACCCCAGCTCCAGCTCCACTCTGTCTGAACTCCAGCTCCATTCTACCTCAGCACGGCTGCTGCTCTGCCTCCAGCTCCCTGGGCTGCTTCTCTGGCCCCTCTGGCTCTGGTTGCTACAGCCAGGACAGGTCTGCTCTGCAGGCTGCTTCTGTGACTCTGCTCCCAGCACTGACCTGCTTCGTGGGCTGCTTTTCTGGGCCCTCTGGCTCTGGTTGCTGCAGCTCTGCTCCCAGGGCAAGTCTGCTCTCTCTGGGCTGTGCCTCTGCCTTTGGGGCTGCAGCTCTGCTCCCAGGACAGGGTCTGCTCTCTCTGGGCTGCTTTTCTGGTCCCTCTGGATCTGGCACAGCTCTGCTCCCCTGCTCAGGTCGGGCCCCAGCTTTCTCCTTAGCTCGGCCCCACTCTGTCTGACCCAGGCAATTCCAGCTCACACGGAGGACGGGACCTCCCTGGCCTCCTGACTCCCTGATTAGCCTGCCCACCCTGTCATTCAGGCTGACCTGGAGTATTGGCCTCTCCCCATTGTTCCTGGGGACTGTCAGTTGCAGGGTCCTGATTTCCCATCGACCCCCCTTTTAGTACTGGGAGCTAGCAACTAAAACACCCCTACTGAATATTAGTAAGGGGGCAAAAGTCCCCTTACATAAGAATCAAGCCTTTGTACTTTTTCAGCTGGCTTAACAAACGCTTCTTGTCCTCTTCACTTAAGGAATCAGTATAAATGCCTTAATTAGTCAACTTCTGAACTGAAGTCTTTGCTTCTTCCAGTATGTTTTCAATGGCTATCTCTCTGATTGAGCCAAGTGTAGTTTCTATTGCTGGACAAAGATCTACTACTGTTGTAGCAGATGCATAGATGGCATTGTTTTATGACCCAAGTGGTTTCAACAGTACACTTACAAGAGAGAGAATGGCAAAAGTCTTCTTTGAACTGAGTAGCAAAAGTAGTCCACCAGCCTCACTTTTTAGATCCATCCCATCTCAGTAGATACTTTCCAAAGCCAATAGTAATGGTTGCAGTAATTTTAAGACAACAGCTAAGGATCGCTTCTGAGAAACCCAGCATGTTTTGAACTTCATTTGAACTTCAGTCCCAGTGTATCCTCTATTTTTTCCAAGATGTTCTGTCCTTTTGGACTCTTGCTGGAAAAAAAAAAAAAGAGTATAATGAAGAAATTAAATTTATAGATTTTAAAATGTCTTTTGAAGATTCTGCAGCTTGTAATGGTGCTAGTTGGAGTATATGGCCTCTGTAGTGTATATTGGAGAGATTAGGGTTACACTTTTCTCTGGGCAAAGGTTGTCCTCCACTATGTTTTGCAGAGAAGTTTGCAACTCCATCAAATGAACAAGCAGCCATCTCTTTGGGGTTCAACGTACAAGAATTTAACTCTTCTAAGATGTGGGTTGTCACAGATGCAGCCGATATGTCTTCTATAACCTGCACATCTAGAAATGCATCCAGAGCCGTTCCTATGGTATGGCAAATCGGGGCGACCACCCCCGGCCCCACGCTTTGGGGGGCCCTGCACTTCATGAGGAGGCGGTCAAGGAGGTGCGGCGGGGGTCACGCATGTGTGGGAGGGGGCAAGGAGGAGCCGCCCTACCAACCTCCCCCTTCCCCCAGTGCCTCCTGCCCATTGGTGGGCCCCACCGATCAGTGCCTCCCCCTCCCTCCCTCCCTCCTTCCCAGCGCCTATGGCCGATCAGCTGTTCCATGGTGTCTGGAGGCACTGGGGGGAGGGGAGAGGCACTAGGGCGCAGCGTGCTCTGGAGAGGGGGCAGAACTGGGTGGGGAAGAGGCAGGGCGGAGCAGGGGTTGGAAGAAGCAGGGTGGGGCCTTGGGGGAAGGGGTCGAGTGGGGGCGGGGCCTGTGTGGAGCCTTGGGGGAGCACCCCAGGCAGATAGAAACTCAAAGCCTATGTCCTGGGCTCCGCACCCCGCTAGGGATGGCCCTGAATGCATCTACCTGCCTACCATGGACATGAAGATAATGTACACAATGATTTAATAGTTGATGCCCATTTGCATCGGTGCATTCGTCGGCCATGTATGCACATTTGCTGAATATGGTGAGAGAGTTCTTCAATTTTTCACTTGCTGAGTCTTTCACTGTTGCACTGCACGCTTCTAACCAGTCAGTTGAGTTTCTTGCAGAAAGATAGTGAGCATTTGCCAGTCTTGGTTGGAACCAGTGTCCAATTTCACAATTATCTAGTGATAATGCACTTAACATTGGCCTCCAGTTTGTAGTGTGTGGTATCTCTTAAATAGAAAGCATGATGTGACTGCCATGTTTGTTTGCATAACCTGTTGTCTTTCCAGCATTCTTAACAGCCTCATTAAGTACTTCTGAAATTGGCTTTAACAATGACTGGCTTATAAAGTTTTCTGCATGTCGATGCAGTCCAGAGGCTTGGTGTTTTGCAGCCTTTTCACATAGATTGTCAGCATTGGTTTTCTGATCGGTCTGGCAAACCATCTCCTCCACTTTTATTATATAAATCCATGGTACAGGGACTTTTCAGCTTGGAAAAGAGACAATTAAGAGGAGATATGTTAGAGGTCTGTAAAATCTTGACTGATGTGGAGAAAGCGAATAAAAAAAGTGTTATTTACTCCTTCACATAACACAAGAACTAGGGGTCACCCAATGAAATTAATAGGCAGCAAGTTTAAAACAAACAAAAGGAAATACTTCTTCACACAACACACAGTCAACCTGTGGAACTCTTTGCTGGGGATGTTGTGAAAGTCAAAACTATAACAGGGTTCAAAAAAGAACTAGATAAGTCCATGGTGGATAGGTCCATCAATGGCTATTAGCAGGATGGGCAGGGATGCAACACCATATTCTGAGTGTCCATAGCCTCTGTTCGCCAGAAGCTGGGAGTGGACAACAGGGGATGGATCACTCGATGATTGCCTGTTCTGTTCACTCCCTTTGAAGCACCTGACATTGGCCACTGTCAATAGACAGGATACTGGGCTAGGTGGACCATTGGTCTGACCCAGTATGGCCATTCTTATGTTCTTATGTAAAAAGTAATTATAATATAATAAAAATGTTTAGTACAGAAACTCCCTAAGATAATGACGTCTCGAGATAGCAATGATGTGAGATAATGACCTTGGCAAATAATGCATTTTAAAAATCTTGGCCTACTAGGAAACGTATATTTATATAAGTTTCCCAGTCACAAATCTGGAGCAAAATCACTAAAACATAGTCCAACAAACAAATGTTCCTTTAACATGCCCCGGCCCTTCTCTCTTCACCACACCGCACTCATAGTTGTTGTCCTTTGTCAATGGAGACCAGAGTTCAGAGGTGCTTTTGTGTGAGTTCACCTTATGTGAGGCTGAAGGCACCTTGCTCATTCCTCTAGCTGCTCGCCGCTTGCTCTGGCCGCTGTCCGCAGTTCGTCATGCCACTGTTCACTCCACTGCTCCATCGCTGATGACCCTGAGACATCACCTTCCGCTGTCACCTGCCAATGTGACCTTGGTGAGTCAGTCTTGATATTCCACCCAGCTCTTTGTGATTTCAAGTCTCAGTGGGGGAACCTCACTGCTAGTGAAGGCTGGGCAGGGTCTTCCACAGAAACGCTGTCCCGCAGCATGTTTAAGCACTTAGACCTGATTCTAAGTGATTTCAGCTCCAGTGGTCACTTAACAAAACAAAAAACTCAGTGGAGCCTAATCAGCTCTATCTTTAAACAGGGGAGGGGGGCAGGTAAAATAGCGTCTGTGACTCTTAGGCTGAGCGCAAACTACTAAGCAAAACACCTGTCCCCATCCTCTCTCTCTCCACTGGGGTCTGCCATCCAAACCCCTTGCCTAGTGAGTTCAGTTCAGTTGAGGATGACCAGTGCTTAATTTATAATGAAAGAGGTGCCAGGGCTCAAGCAAGTTTTTTACTTTCATAACGGATGTGGCAAACCCAGAGGTCCTGGGGCTATGAACTACCAAGCCTAGATGTGCCAGGGCTCAGATTTGTCAAAAATTAAGCACTGAGGCTGATCCCTCAATCAGGACAGGCTAAACATAGTTCTGCTGCTCTTTACTCATACAATAAGGATAACAACATTTCATTACCCCCGTATTCAATACTAAAGTGATTTGTAACCCAACACCAGCCAAAATAGATCACTTGGGCAACACACCTCTGTCTGCTGGATTCCTAGGCAGAGAAGGTGCATTCATGTATATACAGTCTGGTCCTGAATCCTCCCCCCACCCTCTGGCTCATCACTAGCTGTTAGGGGAGAGCTCATTCAGACCTTGCTTACAAATCATAATTTGAAATTATTTGGTTGGCCAGCATCACCAAAAGAAATGCACTGACATTGTCAGAAAAAACAATAGCTGTGTGAGGAAGCTAGTCTTTGTTCACACTTTTCAAACCTATTATGCTTTTTTAGGTAGAAGTATTTTATCATATACTGTGTATGCTTTTAAAGTGTGTATTAATGTTTTGATTTAAATTCAAATTTCCAACCAATGACTAAATTGGCAACACTGCATGTAACTAGTTGACCACTGGGGAGGTGTTGATGAAAATCAGGGGGGTGTATAGGGATATCCCTGACCCTGAGTCAGATCAGGCGGATTCTTCATGCAGTTGGGGGTCTTTGTTCCTGAAACAGGTAACTATCTAGTTATTTCAATGCCCGTTTCCCTAGGGGGTGAAGTTTCAAAAGGCTGGATTTGCATAACCAGCATTAGGACTTTGTATTAATTACGCCTCCCCCCCACCATTGATTCCAGATTCCACAGGAAACCTACCTAGCAAGTCAGAAAAATTAAAATACATATACTGCTTATTGATAAAATAATCTATGAATATCCTATACGCCTCTAATGTGGTGATGGGGTCATATACTTACAGAGGTAGATTTCTAGTATTGCCATATTGTTGGTTACAGAAAGTTTAAGCGTATACATTGGATGTCAGCCAATGTTAATGTTTTAGCTGCTGCTACTAATACAAAAGTGTTTCTTCCTCTTCACGCCCTTTAAACATCCTTAAAGTGTTTCCATGAAAAGAAATAAATGTAAAGATAATAAAATACACTTGGCATTTCTGATAAAGAAGGGCCTGATTTATATACTGTTTGCACACCAGTGATGCAGGGTTTTGCAATTCATAAATTTTATCTGCCTTTTTCCTTGCACATGTGGCCTCCTCCTGTCTCACAAGGAAGGGCTGGGGTAGCAAAACCAGGTGAAACTGGCATGAAAACATATATTGTGTTCCATTGTGACAAACATACAGTAAATTTATCCTCCTTAAACATTCCTGGCAACATATAAAATGGATGATTCATAAATAACTAGCTTGTGCCTGACCCATGCGCAAGTGCACAGGGATAGAAGAGGGTGCAGTGAGCATCTTCAGCAACAGCTAGGCACAACTGCAGTCTATTTGCTCAGAGAAGCTCCGGGTCTGCTCCCTTTTGGCACCTTCTGGACGTGGCGAGGAGATGGGTCTATGGCCCCACTCTGGTTAGCAAAGTTGGGCAGGCACATTGCAGGGGCACACTTCATCTACCAAGGATATCCTTTTACCTGGGAATTCTGAGAGGGATTGTGCTTCTCTAGCTCTCTCAGACTAGTATATTTCTGCATACCAATTTAATAGGGGCTATGTGTAAATTTCAAACTCAGACTGTCAGATTTTCCCAAGTATGATTCTGGCCAATTATGGCGTATGAAGCTGTTTTTTCAATGACAAGCTTGGCATTACATCATCACATACTTACATACAAAACACAACCTTGATTTTTCCTATGGAACAGCTGATTAGCTCACACCTATTTCTCAACTCTTCGTATTTCTTTAAATTCAGACCACAGCACTGCAAGAATGTACCCACATTTTTGACTACGAATGCTCTGGATACACTCACACAGGACCTGAAGCAGCTCCAGCAGATTGAGGGGGACTGTGTTCCTTGCTGTTGTTAAGATTATCTAGTGAAATGAAGCAGCCCGTCTGACACCTGTGCTGCATGATGTAAAATTTTCTCATTAACCTTAATTACAGCACAATTAAACTAGCCAAAAAACCACAAGATGACATAACATTTGGATGCCCCCGTCCCTTAATTTATTTACTAATCATTATTTAACTAGGAACAATATCTCACGGAACCAAAATCTTGTACAGAAGAGATTCTTCAGCCAAAATACAGTATCTAGTTACATCTATAAATTGCATAACTGAACAAATAAGATATATAGATACATACTGTATGCACAATATACTTACATGATGCACACATGCACAAAGTGGCTGCAGTTAAAAAAAATTAATATTTTATCTTCAGTATCTGATATACTGCAGATATTTACTATTTTGTGTTCTCATAACCAAATCTTGTCAACCCTTCCTTCACAGCATACCATGAACCCAACCTTCCTCTCTGTCCCCTTGACTAACTGTCAGTGCCCTAACCAGCTTCCATCCTGACTGCTGCATCCAACCGTATCATCCACTTCCATTCTGACCAAAATAAGGCCCAATAAATTATCTTCCTTGCCAATTAATTTGACCTTGTCACATTGCCTTTGAGTCCCTTCGCTGTTTTCACACCACATCCAGCTTACTCTTGTGCAGAACTTGCATTTATTTCAGCCCAGAGCACTTGCAGGTTCGGGCTCTTGCGTTTTTAGATCCACTCTTATTCATTTGAATGCACAAATGTCATGCACCTACAACATTTGTGGGTGGAATTTCAAAGGCATATTTGATAATTCAGTCTTAAATGAGTTAAACTGAAGAAAACTAGAAAACCCGTCGTTTAGATTGATTCTATAGTACAAAGATTACATTGATGTGATATGCAAATATGTCACTCAATATAAACTTTTTCTTGATGTCAGATCTGCTGTATAACTTAATTTAAACGTTTCCAACGTTTAATTTTCTTGAGGGAGTTTTTTTTTGGTTTTTAAAAGAAAAAGGAAATTCTGTTTTTTTTGGGGTAATTTGACTTGCGTGTCTGAAAGACAGGAATGCTCCCAAACATTTGTTAATACAGTTAGCATGTTTTAAAATTTGTATGATGTCCTTGATAAATGCTATTGTTATAGATCAAAACAATATGCTTTTAGACCATTGATTAATGCATATTTGGCAGGTAATATGGAGTATCACATTGGGATATGTGTTATGTGAAATCTGGATTACAGGGAAAAGATAACATTACAGTACTATGGCTGATCTGAAACAGTATTTTGCCCATTCATTTTTAATGTTCCAAAATATCTGCTGGCAGAAGACTGTAGCAATTCCAAAGGAACTGTGACAGGCTTGGGTGTTAAGAATTTACATACTTACATTGTCCTAAGTAGACCTTGACATAATTGACCAGTGTGGTCTACCATGTCAATAATCTGCATATTGAAGAGAAATCATTAGTTTGCAGATTAGAGACCTCTGCAATGCTTTGTGACTCATCCAACAATAACTTTGCCAGTGTTACTGTATATCAATAATATGCATAATACAATTCCATGAGTACATACTTATGTAGTAAAGAGCCTTTATGTACCAATAAGCTTTATATGAAAGAGTCTCAAAGGTACTTTCCTGGACACCTTCATTCACATGATAGTAAAGCTTCCGTTGGCATTGTCACAGTCTCATGATCTCAGATCAATCAACACAATATAAATTAAGTTCTTTATACTTCTACTGAGAGACTGCTTTTTAAAAACATGTTTTCTGTTTTGGTTGAATACTATTATTATATAAACAATAACTTTTTAGATATGGTAGATTAAAGCCATGGCTTAATTTACATCCACAACAACAGGACATTCAGAGTTAAGGTTGAAAATCTATCATTAACATGCACAAATGTTCCTGCGTCTCTAGATATTGTACCCTATATAATATGCAGTCTCTCAGCAGAGCTTTTAAAGGATGACATTTAAGTATCAACTTTGAACTTCGTGCATCAGTGTGTTTGTCAGAACCTGAATTTTATGGTTAATTTGTTAATTTAATTAAAGTATTGTGCAAATTGTACTTGATTTTGTCTGGATTACCCCTTATCTTTTAAAGGTAGCTGTAACTGAAAAATTATTAGTAACGGGCGAACTTCCAAAGACCAAAAGTTCAGAAGAGCCCGGAGAAATACAGATGCGTACTCGACATTTACCAAAGAAATGAGGCTGCAACTCTTTTTAGTTTAGTGGTTGGGCTGGAAATCATTCAAAAACTGGTAGGAGAACACTTCAACCTCTCTGGCCACTCAGTAAAAGATCTAAGGGTGGCAATTTTGCAACAGAAAAGCTTCAAAAACAGACTCCAACGAGAAACTGCTGAGCTTGAATTAATATGCAAACTCGATACCATTAACTTGGGTTTGAATAGAGACTGGGAGTGGCTGGGTCATTACACATATTGAATCTATTTCCCTGTGTTAAGTATCGTCACACCTTCTTGTCAACTGTCTAAATGGGCCATCTTGATTATCACTACAAAAGTTTTTTTCTCCTGCTGATAATAACTCATCTTCATTAATTAGCCTCTTACAGTTTGTATGGCAACTTCTACCTTCTCTGTATGTATATATATATCTTCTTACTATATGTTCCATTCTATGCATCTGGTGAAGTGGGCTGTAGCCCACGAAAGCTTATGCTCTAATAAATTTGTTAGTCTCTAAGGTGCCACAAGTACTCCTGTTCTTTTTGCCGATACAGACTAACATGGCTTCTACTCTGAAACCTGTCATTATGTGACCGAAGGATCGCTTTACTTAATTTTCTAAACTTTCTTTATTCTGAATTTCTGGGGATTGGATATAAATTCTCAGATTAGAATCCATCCCTTGAACAGGTCTGGGTCAGAATTAGAACTGTCTGAGGTCTGTTTTTCAGCTCTAACTTGGATACAGACAAAATGGCAGAAATCTCATGAAAATAAATTAGAAATTTGATCCAAGAAGATGGAAATCTCATATGAACAGCAGAGCTGCTTGTGAGATTTTTGTCACCACTGAAACTTCTTAACCGAATGTTAGCTCTTGTTTGGCCTTGAACCTGGACTCCAAACCCATGCATAAACCTCTTTTGGATCCAAAGACTACCTCCTTAGCTCATCTCTATTCTTAACCAAGGGGAACTGTTTCTTGGCACACTGTATTGCTGTACAGTACATTTGAAGAAGTTCAGGGATTAAAACATGATGCTTTTTATTTTCCTGTATTTTCTGTGCATGGCCAAAGTGATGAAGAGTCTGGCCCTTTCCTATTTTCACTATTAATTAGAGCTGGAGTGGTACTATGTTGTCAGTACCTGATATTCCTTCTAACCATGAGGGATTTCCCCCTCAGATCTATATTTTCCCCACAGACTCCAATCCTGAAAACATGCGTGAGAAGGACTGTATGCACATAGGCAGTCCTGCTGAGTCCATAGGATTAGTCACATGAACAAGGTCCCTCATATGTGTAAGTGTTTGCTGGGTCAGGGCATTCGTTTCCATAATACCCCAGCTGAATCGATAGTATTTGATGTGTGGGTTTTTTTTTAATTTGTTTTTCTTTTCCTTCCGGCTTCTTATAAAAGCCCAGTTTTAGGTGTCTTATCCTTTTACTTTGCTAAGGTGACATGTTGTGAAATGGGCAGATGTATCAGTAAAACACAGCTGTAACATGACCACAGATGAGGTGACACAGCAATAGCGAGCCAAGGTGGGGGAATGAAATGAAGTGATGGCACCATATCCTGCAGTCTGGTCTGAGTCATTGGATAGAGGGCCTCAGTGTCTTCAATGGCACTCCACGTGGGGGGACCCCTCCGCCTGGGCAGATTCCCAGTGAAATCAATGAGGATCCACATAGGTTCAGTGTCATTCTATTACTTTAAAAGATATTTTAATTGTGATTTATTAGAAGCAAAAGCTGCTACTGAAGTATTTCACAAAAACAGCATAGTAACATTACTGAAAGCAGCTCTTCTAAAAATATTTTATTTTGATGTTTTTGGTTTGTGGTCTGAAAGTCCATGATGTTTGATTCTTAAAATACAGGTGAGGCAGAGTTTATACCCATCCTAGTTGAAGGCATCTCACATTCAGAGAGAGTTGAATTTTTTGTTGAGCATTCTGGGACATTTCCAATACAAGCATAGCAGTCAGCAGATTGTTACTTGCAAAGCTAGTTATTTGTTCTAGCTCCTGCCAGAATATTGAAAGTTTGCCTGGTGAACATTCCCCGAAATCAAAATGACTTATTATCAGGCTTCCTTTTCTTTTGATCCTGTTGTAGGATGATGTGTTTTCCTAATGATGCAGAATCTCTCGTTAAGTTCAGGAAACAGGATATAAGGATAAGTCAATTGACTCAATTTATGAGCATAATAAAACAACCCCTATTACCTTCAGTAGTAAAGGCAAGAAAAGGTGAAACACAGTGTTGTAAAGTTATTATGACAAAATAGTTTAGTATTTACCTGACAAAATAAAGTAAAAATACTGCATTTATTTTTGAAGCAGCATTTCAGACATTATGACCTAATATTAATAGTGGAAGCCTATCATTTATCTCATCATACAGGGATATTTCAGAGTTCACTCAAAGCCAGAAATATCTGCTATTAAATCATGACAAACTACAAGAATTTTTTTGAAGTATTTCCTAATGTCTGCTCTATGTCTACTCTTGGCCTTACTGAACCAGTGTTAACAGCTGGGGCATTTTTTCCCCACTTGTAATATAATTAAAACCAAATTTAAAAGTAGAATAGATGTTTTGTCTGTTGGATGCCTGTTAGTTTTTGGGAAGGTGATTGGCAATGTACACAGTTGTTCCTGACAATTATAAACTTAGAACGGGAAAATGGAGAAATGAAACTGAAGTGACCCAGTATGGATCCCTTAGCATGCCATTGGAAAGCAAATAATTGGACTGGCTTGAATTCTGCATGAAGCACACATAAATCAAATTCTTTTAAACATGCTGCAATACTGGAATTATGGATGAAGCTAAAGATCCCCCATAAGAATCTAGAGCAATAAATGCTTCCAAACTGCAGGAAACACAGTTGGCAGGTAATGAAAATGTTGCAGATTGGTGCTCATGCTGGCTTTACCCTGCCCTACAGTCTGTTACCTTGAAGGGAAAGGAAATGCTTTTGAATTCAAATGGGAATATGATCCAAAAGCTGAAAAACAATAGGAGGGAGAGATGGCTCTTATCCACATAGCCAAATGTTGTCTTGAACCTTACCTACATATACCAAAGCTCAAATTTATACAAATGAAGGCACGATGCCACCTGTGCTTTAACCTGGCCCTAGAGGCTTCCTTTCACAGGACAAATCTTGGTAGAGGAGGAAAATGAAGCAGCAATGAAAGATGTGTTAGAAGTAAGTTGTCAGTCTATGGTACTGTTCCCTTTTTCAGCACTAAACCATACTGTCGAGGGCTAGGCTAGGGCTGGGCACTGTGCATTTGTAGTTACCATCCCTGTGGATGGCATTTAAAGCACAATTCTGACCACCTGTGAGCTTTGAAAATCCCATGACATTTTTTATACGAAAAAATCGGTTAAGTTTGGGGTAAGTCTATACTGCAATAAAAATCTCACCGCACCAAGCTGCAGAGCCTGTGTCAGCTGACTCAGGTTCATGGGGCTTGAGTTTCAGGGCTATAAAATTGCAGAGTAGACATTTGGGCTGGAACCTGGACTCTGAGACCCTCCCACTTTGCAGGGTCTCAGAATCCAGGCTCCAGCCTGAGCCTGAACATTGATACTGAAATTTTATACCCCTGCAGCCTGATCCCCATAAGCCCGAGACAGCTGACCTGGGCCAGCCACAGCTCTGTGGGTCTTTCATTGCAGTATAGACATACGTTTGGTGTTGATGGTGAAATTTCAGTGTGGACAATTACAATTCACTTATACCTAAACATCCCCTCGATACACTACTATTCTCTCTCACTGTTCTAAACAGCTGGTAGAGTACAACACAGAGGTGGCTGCAGTTCAACATTGGACAAAATGAATGAATTTGTATATTAGTTTGTAAAGTACTTTAGGATCATAAGGAGTGAGACATGCTATATCAATGTAAAGCATCATTATATAATATATAATCATTAGCATTAGAAATTCAGAATCAGGTTATTTATGGTGTTGGAGTTCCTTACTATACTGACTAATTTTTACACAATAGGCAGAGTGAAAGTAGGAGAAAACTAACTCTAGCATAGCTCTGCCAACAAAGACCTTGTGTTTCAGAACAAGAGTCAGAAGCAGGAACGCCAGCAGTGGAAACATCTTCGCTAATCACTTAAACCAACCATTAGGGACAAAATCATGCTCCAGGCCCATTTACCATGTCTCTCTGCTGGCTCTTACCTCCTTGACGTCAACCTCTGCACCACTGACTGGTTACACTGCAGATTGGGTTAGCAAAGGGACAAAAACAAAGAGGGAACAGCAGGGACAGTGCAGCTGCTGTGGAAGGTAAATGTAATAATGATATTGATGACATTACTAATTTATTTAGTGGACCAGAATTTAGCAAGGGAATGAGGATTAGTTTGTTGTCTGTCATAATTATTTCATTCATCAGCTAGATGTTGCCCAGGCAACTGCTATGCTCTTTGCCTCTTGCTATTTTTAGCTTGTTTTGCCATCAGAGGTTTGTTCCTTTTAGTTCCCTTCATGTATTTTTGGTCAGCAATAATGAAAATGAGAGTGTTGCTCTGTGAGGGATTCAGAACTGGCAACGCACAACACCTGAAGAGCCAGCAGGCCATTTGGTTAATTGTTCTGCGGTTTGTAGCTGGTAGGGAGGGGCCAAACCTTGTGTTCAGCTGTATAATTTAAAAGTCCTAACTTTGCAGTTGAAAAAGCAACTGGCATTTGCCATAGCAGCAGCCATACCTGCTTTTTCAGGAGGCCTATATCCTGTCATTTTTATGGTTTCACTTCTAGGGGCCAGTTTCTCTTTGCTGGTATGGGAGAACTTTCAGTTCCTTATTAAGTGTAAAATGCTGCTTGAAATGGTCAGATAAAATCAGGAGAAGGAATAAGGATACACCGTTTGCCTCCTTATTCATGCTCATAACTGCTCTGCTGTTGATATACATTTGTAACTCCCATTTCTCTGCCTCAATGACTCTCCATCTCATTTCAAATCTCATCTGAAAACATGTATTTTCTCCCTCTCCTGTTATTTGTTGTTTAACTTTGTATCTGTGTTACTGAAAACTGTAAAATGATCTGGGATACCATTTGTATGAAAGATGGTGTGTATGTATGTATGTATGTAGTATTGTGTTTTCATTTAATTGCACATATGTCCATGTATCCACACCAACAGAGACCACTAAGTGTGTTAAGGCTTTGGCCTCACCTTTACTTTTTCAACTTCTTTTTCTACTACTCTATATATTGAACCAATAACAAGGGACTGAATATTTCAGAACTGCTGAAGGGACCTGGAACTTTTCTTCCCTCTGTCACCTTTTCAGATCTAATTGTGGGGGGTAGTAACTGAAAGTTAATACTCTCTGAAGGTGATACATGAATTGGTGATTTTAGTAGTCCAGTTCCTACCAGGTGGGTGTCAATCCCACTGCTACCATAAGGGGCAATTTAAGCAGAGAAAGTAAGGACAGGATGGGTATGAGGAGTAAACCCCAACAGGTGGTTCCTTCCTGGCTGAGATTAGGGCATGTTTACAGGGTGGAATAGGGACGCTTGCATAACCACTGCCTATGCTTCACCTATTTGGATAAGTTGAAAAGTTTAACATGCAGGGCTGACACCCTACCATCTTTCAGGAACATTAAATGTATTTTAAAGAAAATCTAGCACAATTAATAATATTGCATGGTTTGTGAACTTCTACATTTCTTATGGCTCTGTCCCTTCCTAGGCTACCCTGAAGAAGGAGAGAGAGACAAACAAAAACAAAAAAACCCCATGTTTGTTATGCTTTAATATGTTGCAAGCTGAATGTTGTGAAGTTTCACAAACCTTCACAAAAATTGACAATCTTGCAGAGCTAAACATTTGAGCAAAGGGCTTCATTTCTGCTGCCAAATTTTTGTAAAGCCAAAACTGAGCTTTGCTGGCTTCTTTCCATTAAGAATCAAGGCGAGTGGCTTACTCCAAAATCCATTGAAGTAAATGGGAAAGTTACCACTGACTTCAATGGACTTTGGATCAGGGCCTAGATGAGGAGCTTGGAAAGACTTGTAAACCAGAGCAATCTATTTCCCTTTCCCCTGGGTGTGTATGGTATATGTAGGCCTTGTTTAGGCTAACAGCAGTTAGGCATGCACACTGGAGATAAAATAACTTGGAAATACCTTAAACTAGACCAATTTCAAGGCAGATTTTTTATTTTGAAAATTGTGTGTAAGGGGAGAAAAATTTAAAGAGCCACTTCATGTAATAGGAAATAAAGTTCTAGGCAGTGGCAACGTTTGCTGAATAGTCAGTGTTTTCTGAGATGTCGGTGCACATTTGAAAAAGTTCAGTGCATATTCATGCATCACTGCATGTTTTTATGGCCCTGCTGTGCATGCAGAATTGTTAGTTTTACTTCATTAAATGGAAAGTAGTCTGAACCTGTCCAGCACTAAAGAGAGGGATAAACTCTTCTGTCTACAACTGGTTCCTTGCATACTGTAATGGGCAAACTTCTAAAAGTTATGGGGCTTCATTTAATTTGGGTAAGTGTCCAAACATTCATATGCTTAATTGATCCTATCAAAGAGCCAATTCCTGCTGGTTTTACTTAGGCAAAATCACCATTGACTTTGAACCCAACTGGAGTTTTGTTTATCTAATGAGGGTGGACTTCAGAATTTGGCCCTAAACCTCTTAAAGAAAAATCATCTGGAAATCTCACATAAGCAAACTGACTTCTGGTACTTCCAGTTCTTCCGCATTTTGCTGCTGTTGGGAATATCACAGGAATGAATGCCTTTACACACAGCCATTTAGTTTCCCACTGAAATCTGGAATTCAAAATACAGGATTAAAAAAATCAAGATATTCCTGCATCAATCAAAGTAAACTCAATGAAATAAAATATAAAATAATGAAAGGCCCTATCCAGCTTTCACTGAAATTAGTGGCAAAAGTCCCAGAGACTTCAATGGGAGCAGGACTGTACCCTGGCAAAGAATAGTAGGAAACAGGACTAAATGGCTGAAACTGTGGGGACCTACATCTGAAAAACATTATGCAACATGTGGGCAGTTACATAGGTGTTATAAAACTGCTGGTGTTGAGGGACTATTTGATTAACTAATTACCTGTGTAAAGGGCCAACTTAATTTGTGTGTGAAACTCCCCCAGCTGAAAACCCATTGTGTCATCCTATTTTAAAATTATCCTTCCACAAATTGCAGTTAAAATAATTGCATTTTAATTAAAAAGAAAGAAAGAAATTTTAAAAAGAAAGAAAGAAAATCTAATTTGTCAATAAAAAAATCAACTTTTAAAATTCCTGGTGGTCTGGTATTATTAAATATTCTCCTTGATTTTTTTCTTATCTTGGTTTATTGGAGGGAGAAAAACAATTATCTGTAAACGTAATTTTTAATGCATGGTAATAAAAATAAATGGTACAGCTCTGCTGCTGCTCACCTAAATCTTCATCCCTGGTGGTCTAGTGGTATTAAATAATCTGTACCACATGTATTCATCATTTGCTGACAGGAAAAGGAAAACTTTTCACATTTTACTGTCTAAAAAAAAACACAGTGTTAGCTAACCAGCTGGGGGAGACTTTTCTGAGGGTCATGCAAGAAAACTGGAAAAACCTTTTATTTTCCCTATTGGTGTTTTTTGTCTTTGTTAGTTTACATGACAGTTAGTATAAAACCAGGGAGGTAGATGGTATTTACAGGGTGCTGTTTTTGTTCCCTGATATTTTGGCCAGATTGTACTGGTTATAGTTTTAATCTTTTCTTAGCTGGAGTAATGAGTGTTTGCCACAAATTGACTCAGTGCTGATAGGTGGTTTCTCTCTGATACCATAGCTACTGCTATTCTACAAGAATATAGCACTTTTCTCATGTGTAAATCTCAAAGTGCTTTACTGAGGTAGATAATGAAGCATTATTATTCCCATTTCACAGATTGACTAAGCAAATTCCCTCTGGTCCCATAGCAAGTCAATAACAGAAATGGGAATAGAATCCAGTTCTCCACTCTGAGAGACCACAGATATTCCTGACTTCAAAAACATGGGAGATTTTGTGTGAATTATCAATGTATGTACATATTTTCTTTCTCAAGTGTTCGGAAGAGAGTTGTCAGTAATGGAAAAAAGGGCTTGCTTCCTTCTTCCCACTTGCTTCCATATATGACCTCCATTTTACCATTTGAACAGCTTTTGAAAAGAAATTATGATGCATTTTGCTTTGATTTGTTTTAAAAATGGTGTAGCTTTGTGTATTTGCCTCTCAGAAAACACTCAACCAGAGCATGTTGATTTGCTCAACTGGAAACTAAATATACATTGTATTTAGAAAATATATCATTTCTGCATTGTTATAATTAAGACCATGACATAGAATTCAGTAACATGTATTTTAAAGATTTATCTATGATGACTGATTTCTTGTATTTTATAAAATTAGTATTTGCTTAACTTATTAAATATAAGCGGATATCATTAACATATAAAGCTTAAGATTTATACTGAATGTATACTTTTATATGGTGCGCTGGGGATGTTAACAGAAGGAGGTTTCAGTGCCTTCAGGTTGCTTTATTTTCACAGGATTTGCATGAAACAGTAGAATGTGGAAACTGAGCACTGGCTCATATTTACAAAGGCTGTCACAGAGGTTGTTGTCTTCTAAACAGCCTGTAAATAAAGAGAGCATAATAGACTGCCATGAGATGTAATTTTGATCTCATTATGCTAGGAAGCCTTGATAACTCAAGAATGGTAAACCACAGGAGAGAAATAGATTTCTAATCAAAATGACAAAAAATAAATAAATAAAAAAATTCATCATCGCGAAGGGGCCCATATTCTACTCTTAGGAAGCACAAACATTTTAGCTTTAAAATAGGAAGATATGTACATGTTTTTTAAAAAACATGAATTTCTTTAATCTCAGTGATATAAAATAATTAACTTGAACTCTGTTAAAATCTGTAGTTTGTAATTGAAAACATGTGCATTGTGGGACTACTGGAATGTTTCCAGCCGAGCTGTGTGTGGCAGAAAGGAATCTCTATAGAGCTCAAAGCATTCCTGGTTTTATGGTAAATGTCTCTCTCCCCTCACTGAATTCTTATTAATCAGTTTTATTTACATGGCATTTTAGTGATCTAGTGAAGAGTAAAATGCTTTAAAACATTTGGAAAGAGACATAAGAGCCCTTGAGGGAGTAGACTTTAATTTAGCAGCAAGTCCCATTATAAACCACATTCAGTGATAAGACTTTTTCAAACAACTTGTGTATTTATTTGTTTTTCTATTGATGCTGGTTTTTTGGGAAATACCCTCCTAGTGTAGTGATGAATGACATCTGTGCCAGTGATAAGGCTGTGTTTTATTAGGGGCATAATATTTGTTCACGTTAAGTACTTTAAAAGTATTAGAAAGTCTTCTCCATTAAACAAATTCTCTAAGAGGCATGTAGATTCCCCAGACATCAGTACAAACAAGGGTAGCATATGGTCTTCAGTGTGAATATGGTAGTATTTTATTTGTTAAAAGTCAAATCAGAAAAATAAAACCCTGACCCCAAACACCAATCTCCCACAAAACCATGTCAGTTCTTTTTCTTTAATATAATATTTGAAAAAGTTAATTTTAGTGCTTTTAAAGAGTGCTTGATTCCCAGCCCTGGAGTCTATGACACAAGAAATGCAGTGCGAGCATCTCCAAAATGCCCTACCAAATGTGCTTCACCTCTTTTCATGAGTCAGAGCATGGTTTAGTCTCAATGCCTAATACATCTGTAGTGTTCTTGACAAGATGATCAGCAAGTGTGCAAATTAGTACCAGTTATCATGGTGATTGTTTTTGTTTTGGGCAACTATCTGCTAGAAATCTGAGACCTAACCTCATTTCACATAGGCTACTGAATGATTTTTGAATACCATTGACCAGGGCTCGTTTCAAACCTTGTCACCAGTCACATGAACAATTCAGTCACTCAGTTAGCTAATTACTTGAATTTTTAAAACATATTCGGTCCCTTCCTAATGATTTTCAGTTCCAAACCTACCCATGAGGGATTAGCCCAATAGTTCTAGATGACTGGCTTCTTATGTGGATTCTGGCTGAGAAAGTAGGATCCTGGAAAACCAATTGTATGCTCACTGAACAAACTACTAAATCATTTTTTGAGACGAAAGAAATCACAAAGAAAATTCTTGAGCTAACAAGATATGTGCTAATGCCACTGTTCAGCCACACCACTTCTAATGGCTCTCTTGCCCATTCTTCATTTACACATTGTTCAGGGGTGCTGGAACAGTTTTTGTAGTGGGGGTGCTGAGCGCCATTGAACCAAAGTGTAAACCTTGTATATAATGGAACCACTTCAAGCCAGCACTGCTAGTTCCAGAACCTATGACATTGTTGTCTGTTTAGGTCCAGTCCTGCATGAAGAATTGCCTGGGCAGATCTCTGTGCACACAATGGGGCTCTGTATGGCTGAAAGGATCTGCCCACATGGAATCATTTGTAGGGTCAGGGCATCAGACTTTAAGCTCTGCGTGGCCAGCACCTGGTCTTCATCCCAATGTGTAAAGGGCTTAGCACATTGCTGGTGTTACACAAATAATAATGTAAAAACAAAGGATTTTATTTTCACTGATGTTCTCAAGGATTTATCTGTAATGCATGTATAAATACATATTATAGTTCTTGCTTTTCTTCAGTTTTTGTGTGTGTTTGGAATTTTTATATATATATAAAAATATAAATTCTCTGTGGGAAGACTTGGGGCCTGGTTTTCAGAAGTGCTGAATGCCTGCAGTTCCCATTAACATCAACTGGAGTTGTGAGTTCTGAGCACTTCTGAAAATCAGGACCCTCAGTTTATGGACTGCCATAGGCATGTTTTCTGTTGAATGAGAAGCCAGCATTTTGATACGTTTTCATGTGATCAGGATGCGTAGGGGAGACTGAAAATAAAACTGTATATAGGAGAAGTCCATGTATTAATTCTGCTGTTGGCATTTGCCTAATCAACAGCTTGTTTAACATTGCTCAGCTGAGCTGACATATTTCATGGACAAATATAGATAGTGTACAAAAGGTGTCCATAATCACCTCTTCCTTTCACATAAAATACCTTGTTTGTCTGTTGTAGTAGTACTTCTTCTAGGACAAGTCATATGTTCAGTGTCACAGTGGGACTCGTGTTCAGTGTAAGGATAATGGGGGCAAGAAGCCACTAAAAAGCAGCTCTCCTTGATACATGTGGGAGTTATACATGGCCTTCAGCTACTGAGACACATATACACACACCTGGAAACAGCTGACTAGTTAATTTCACTGATATGCCTCCCCTTCCCCCTTTCTGGAAGAATCTGATGGTCAGGAGATTACAAAGGAGTGGCTATCCTGACCTCTCTGAGAGGATTTCCCTGTAATCAGTTTTTCTGGTTAACTTATTTTTCAATCGATTATTTTAATCCCTTTTAAAATATGCATCTCTGGATATTTTATCTTTTTGAAATTACCTTCCATTGGCATATGCAAAACTATTGTGCACAGTCAAAACCAAACCTACTTATCCAACCCTCATCCATTCCCAGTCATGTTCAGTGTCACTCATTTTTTTCATCCAGTGACTCTCACAGATAACTAAACCCATTTTAGTACATTGTTACTTGGCATACTATATTAATTAATAGTATTGTATCTGTGGTTTCTAACAGGTACAGTGTTTTGTTAGCTTGGAATGAGACTTCTAAAAAACTGATAAATTACTCAGATATATCCAGTAGTTGAAAAACAGGCAGATCTCCTTGTGGGTTCTCTTGCATATTCGCAGATTATCATATGGATGTCCCCATGAGGTGCTTGTGTATTTGTGGCTGCATGTAATCCTTCTTCTTGCACATCTAGGTAGGAATGGCAAGGATTTAGACAATCTTGAAGGAGCTAATTCTGGTCATTTTGAGGAAGAAAACATTGACAACATTGACAGCCTTCAACTACCTGAAGGGGGGTTCCAAAGAGGATGGAGCTCGGCTGTTCTCAGTGGTGGCAGATGACAGAACAAGGAGCAATGGTCTCAAGTTGCAGTGGGGGAGGTCTAGGTTGGATATTAGGAAACACTATTTCACTAGGAGGGTGGTGAAGCACTGGAATGGGTTACCAAGAGAGGTGGTGGAATCTTCATCCTTAGAGGTTTTTAAGGCCCGGCTTGACAAAGCCCTGGCTGGGATGATTTAGTTGGGGTTGGTCCTGCTTTAAGCAGGGGGTTGGACTAGATGACCTCCTGAGGTCTCTTCCAACCCTAATCTTCTATGATTCTATAAAATGTCTACAATCAAGATACAAAGAGATTAATTTGGGCCTCTTTGTCTATCTTACCACACTGAGCTATTAATAATTTACATATTGTTCATACTTGCCTTCAGTGCTGTCATCATGACCACAGAGGAAAATGAAGGTAAAAACAAATATCAGATATCTCTCCCTCCTGCCCCCATCTCTCAGACATTATATAAATAATTTACAAATATGCACTATTTTTTCAGTGTCAGATGGATTTGGGTATATTTACTATGAAAAAGAAAGTGTAATACTTTGCTTTTCCAAGAGAATGCATGAATTTGTTCTTGTTCACAGCAGCATGTCTCGTGATTATTTTAGCACACGTTGCACACTGCTCTGTGGAAGTTGGAGAGTTTCACAGATAATGTAAGAAAGAGTAACCTCAGCAGTTCCTACGGAAATGGCATAAAAGATGCCACAAAGGCTACTCGCAAGGTGAAATCCACTCTAGTCCTAAAGATGGAACAGCTTTGGAGGGATTAACTGAATATTTGGTTTATTAGGAAACATTTAGAAGGACTGGGTAGAGATTTTACTTTTATTTCTTGTGAATGTTGTAATGTCATACAGATTCTTCCTGTGGCAGTTCAACAATGAGCCAACAATTCCATTGTAATGGATCAGGTCAGAGAAAATATCAACAGAAAGGGGAGGATATTTGCTCTTGTGCATTAGGTTTTGAGAGTATGTTTATAGTCCTGCTTTTGTTTACTTTGTGTCTAGTTGGGGTAAACTTCTCTTTGATAGGCTCAGTCATGTTATAAGTTATGATTTGAAAAGGTCATGGCCAGATGTGTTAGGGATGACAGCCGAGAGGTTCCATAGCTACATTTTGTAGCATATAATCTTTGCAAAGGACAAGTTGCCAAGCCCTTTCAAGGGCATATGTAGGAAGGTGGTTACCTTACAGTCAGGACCAATTGTTCAGCACTTGGACAGCTAGATTGATTAACATAATACAAGCTAGTGGGTCTTAGCGACAGCCACACAATCAATATTATTCTTAAGGAGGCTTATAAGGTTTAAACTACCTTCCAGTGGTGAGATTGTCACTCTTGATCGGACCCCTTTATGCTGGGTAAAAGGGATGGGATGTTGTAAAGGGGCTTTAAAAGCCCCAGATCCTGTCCGGGGAGAATTCCCTCAGTGCACGAACAGAGAAAGGTAGCCACAGGCTGCCTTCTGAGGACCCCTTGCAAGCCCTGGCATACAGGGTGGGAGATTTGGATATGGGGGGGGGGCCGGGGGTCAGCACACAGTACTGTGGAGATTCTAGGAGTAGTTCAGGAAAGCTGCTGTAACTTAGCCAGCTACCCAGGGCTATCTAACTTGCATTAGAAGTTGCTCCCTGAACCAGGCCAGATTTGAGAGGACACAAAGGTGGCTTAAAGCCAGTTTAGCTTTCCCTTCCCCTGGGCTGAGAATTGAGCACAGCACTGAATCTCAATCCAGATTTTCTAAATAGGGCATTATAATTTTTTGACATACTTTGTATATCTAATTAATAATGTCCTTGCCTGCTGCAAACTTCTTAGAATTGACATCTCACATTCATTTTACCATGTTATCTGACATACATAAGGACACCAGACCTGCTTGCTGCAGGAGAACTATCCCTGCTATGAATGTAGGGTTAAATCCAATAATTATTTAAAGAATGGAGGGTTCCACTTATCCAGCTTCTGGAGAGATACGGAGTGTTGATTAGGTTCCACTGATAAGCTGTTAGCATTGTTTATCAATAAGTTAAGAACAAAGACCCTCTTAGAAACAAAACCAACTGGGTTGCCAACATCATGCAGCTCTGGTATTGTGACAGCACTCTTCCTATTGTGGGGCTTTCTAGATCTTTCCAGTATGAGCACACGGCATTATTGCAGAATTGATAAGAGACTCTTAAGAAGCATCAAAATATTAAGTCCCTCAACTTCAGAAGTGCAATTCTCCTGATAAAAGGTAATATCATACACTCAGATAATTGGAAATAATGGACATTTAATAATGCAATTTCAGTGCTTTCATCACCTCAGTTCCATATAGCTGCAGAAGGTCTATATAGAGGCTGGAGTGCATAGTGATAGTTTAGCTAGGGCTGTATAGGCATTTCCATTCTAAATATATTATTTATATTTATATAAAGTACTTCTAATATTTTTTCTCAAACTACCACCTATCTGGCAGAAATTTTCTAGAAAAATATACATTTCCTACCCTATATGTTTTCTTGAGTAGATTTTTGGTTCCTCATTTTTCTTTTACTACATTTATATTTTGGAAACACACATAATTTTGAAAATGAAATGAAAAGTTTGTACTGCTAATTAAAATGAAGAAAAAATATGTCACTTCTTTAAAGCAAAGAGTTTTATAAAAATATAATACTTTACATTTCCATAGCACCTTTCACCTCAGGATCTCAAAGCTGACCTAATGAAGTGTCACAGCCATCATGTGAAGTAACATTTAGCTTCATTTTACGGATAGGGAAATTGAGAAACTGAGGTTAGTAACTTATCCAAAGTCACACAGGGAGACAGTAACAGAACTGAGCTTACTACCTATAAATATTGATACAAAATTCTGTGCTTTACCCATTAGACAAGCTTCCTCCCTTTCTGTTCATTTTACAGTCACACTTTGCCTATACCCAACAGCACAAATAACTCTGCAACAGGACTCTACCTGACACAGTTCTACTCTTGCCATAGTAAGTATTCCATAGCCATCATTTTATGTCAGGTTCATTTTAATATTAATTGATATATGATTTCCTGATACTTTAAAACATCTTAAAACTGAGCTGTGCAATAAGTACATTTGTTTGTTGTGATTAATTTATTTTGGCAATTACAAAAAATGTAAGGTATCAGAGAGATTTGGTGGATGGGGTTGGGTGATGCAAATGGGATTGTTTCACTAGCTTTCCACCTCAGGAGACATGAGTTCAAATCCTGTCACAGGGTACAAGTGAGAATGAAATTGGTAAGATTTACTCTGACTAGGAATCCTTCCGTATTATAGGCAGAGCTGGTAGTGATGCCTAGAGTTAAGGTTGTCTAACACTTTCCATTGTTAGACTCTGTTTTCAGTTACTTGTAACTTTGGCAAACCTTAATCATTCGGGCTGAAATTTTCCATGCTTGGGTGTCTGTCTCAGACTGAAGTTTTGGGGAAATTTCAGCAAAAATAGTTCAGTCATTTCTAATTCTGAAGTTAGGAAAAAAACATTGTTTTTTCCAGTGTTGAATTCCTAAAACCATTTTGTTGAGAAGCTGTCATCACTGTTGTAATGGCAGCAGACTTACTTTGGGTCAAAGCTTGGGCCTCTTTGCTGTTCCTGTGAAAATCCACCCAAATTTGTCCGAACTATAAACCTTTGAAAATTGCTATTTGCACATGTTTGGTAGAGATTTGTTAGAGGGTGGCAACAAAATTCTCTAAACATTCCATCTGGAATCAACATGCTCCACCCCACACAATCACACTAAGCAAATTGCTAACTCACAGAGGTCACTGAGTATGCTCCAGCCAGGGGTGATCAGAACTTTTCCTGCAATTGCTCCTTCTTGTTACTCAGGGCTGTGGTGGTACGAGGCACACAGAATTGAGAGCAGTTCCTAGTGCTCCCCCCAACCTTCTTCTTGGCTAATGTCTAGGTAGCATGGAGGAGAAAGAGGAAGCAGCCTGACTTGAATGCAGGGAAGTGCTGAGCAGAGGGGGTTGGGGTCAGGTTGGGAGGGAAGGAAGGAGAATAGGAGAAAGGGAAATGGACGGGCTGTGGAGGACAGACAACAACTGAGGGGGGATAGGAATAGATAGGGTATGAGACAGGCTGGGGGTCTAGGAGCAGATGGGGACAGAAGGGGACAGGCTGAGGAGAACTGGGACAGAAGGATCTGTAACCACTAGAGAACACTACTCTCCAAAACCTGAATAGAATGTAGAATTCCTGAATGCCAACATTCCTCAGCAGTCTAGCAAATAACTGTAAACCCACTGGCAAAATGTTTCTCTTTCCCCTCTAGTGGCTTTGGATATAGAAAATGACAGCCTGCTACTGCTAGTACAAGTTACTGCATTCATTGAAGTGGTAGAAGTCTATCCTATGGATATAAAGGTTCTAATCCTACATATCACCTATGTATAGATCAATATAGTTCCACATGATGGAATTTCTGTTTTTTCAGTTTGCCTTTTTTTAATACCTAGAAAATTAAAAAAATGCAAATTTAAGAAATGCCAGAATTAAGGTTGCCTATACAATCTTAATTCAGCTCCCTTCTGTGAATGTATTATGAAAACAAATTTAACTACACAATCACATACTAATTCTTCCACAGGACGTCTGCCTTATTCAATGTTCATGGTGGATGATGCTCTGGGAATGAATCAGAGTTGTTGTTATGGGGTTTGAGGACAATCCAAGCCAGTGAGGGGTTGTGTCACCTCTTACTTTACCTGGGTGCCTCACAATGCTTTGCTGCTGGAGTGCCCAGCCTGGGATGCTCCAGCTAGCCTACCAGCATGCAGGACATGCCCAGAGTGTCTCTGCACTAGACAGCCCTGGTTCAGCAAGTCTGACCCAGCAGCCTGTTTACAGCCGCACTCTGGATTCCACAAGTCTTGGTTACAACCTGCAAGGTCACCCAGGCCTGAATTTTCCCCAAACCATGTGCTCTTTAATGTCCAGCAAGCCAAAGAAATAATAAGGTTGGTTTGTTCCTCTAAAAATACAAAAAGCACATTACAGCTTGTTAACTTAATTGGTGCAAATACACCCATCCATTTAAACTTAATACTGACTTGGTTTGTAATAAAAATAAAACAAATTTATTAACAATAGGACATAGGTTAAGTGATGCCAAATAAAAGGAATAAAGTTAGGAAGGATTATAAGCAAATACAAGTGAAAACACGCATCTAAAAGTCTAAAACTTAATCTAGCAAGGTACAGGCTTTGTTCAGGATGTTTTTTTCACACCAAATTTCCTTCTTTCCAGCCATGGCTGACTTTCCTTTCAATCAGGATCTTCCACGGAAGTACAAGAAGCTAGATTCCCTTGCCTTCCTAAGTGAAAGATCTTTGCCTAAGCAGGTTTCCAACCTGTATTCAGATTCCCAGAGACTTCAACACCCACTTTGCTGAGGGACGCATCTTTCTCAGCTTGCACGAGCTCTGGTTCCTTGCGTCTGTCTCGTGATGGATGCCAAAGATGGCTTCTGTGTTTGCTTATATCTTCCAAAGTTCAGTTACTTTGTTTCAAGAGGCAGGATGCCTAATGTTGTTCTTCTCTTCCTGTGGACTTCCTATCTCCTTGCTAATTTCTGTGTAAATTGTTTTGATTCCACCATGCTTAATTTACATAGGAGACAGGTAAATAGCTTAATTTACATAGGAGACAGGTAAATAGTTGCCTTTCCTACTGTCTGAGAGGGAACCTGCTTCTCCCTGTTTGGCCACAGACTTTAATGCATAATATTATTAAGTATCCATATTTCCTCATATAGTGTTAATACATATATTTAACTATATATCAATCACTAATGTGTTATCAGCTTTCAGAACATACCTCACTCTATACACTTTTATAATACAGTAATATTGTGTACAATCAATTGATTCAATTGCTTATCTCTTGAGGCTAAGCCCCCCATCTCTATAGACCAGTAAAGGTTTGAAATGGATTCTTCTGAGGTTTACCCCTCAAAGTGAGTCTGGTGGTGAAGGAAACTCTAGGCTCTTTCTTCCCCCACATGTTACTGTAATAGCTTTGGTTATCTAATGTGTAAAAATGGACCTTCATTATCTTTGCCTGAAGTCCGGACTGGTCAAATACACATTTCTTTGTCTAAGGCAGACCGATTTACCAACTCCCTTGACCTGCCTGGTTTAAGCACTCTTTAGTCATAATTCCAGCATATATCCAGAACTCTTAATACACACTGTGTACATATATCACACAGGATTATTAATAATCAGTGAATTATTATTTTTCAAATGATACCTCACAAGGCATATTTTCTACAAAAATTAGTATTATAGTGCATAGGGTTTGAATACAGGAGTGCATAGGGTCACAGATGTATACCTAATGAAGTTGTTGTCTATAGGATCCCTACCTTTTTGTTGTAGAAGCTGTAACATGTGCAGTGAATGAGGCAGGGAACTGTAGGAAGAGAAAGGACAGTCTTAGTTGAATGCCAGCCTGGAGAATTGGGTTCAATTCCTGCCTTTGCCACAGATTTCCTGTGTGGTGCTAGGTAAATCTCCTCAACCCATCTCAGTGGCGGTGGGTCACATTGGGTTGGATCACAGGGATAATGTGGTGGGAGCCCTGTAACTCTTTATTAGACTCAATTAAATTCCTGGTATGTGAGATGGGGGGCGGTATTTACCACCCTATCTAGTATTAATGTTTGTTCTCTGTATTTCATTCATCTGTGGGTCCTGAGCAAGCATGTAAACCAACCTTTTCACAGGTGATCTCTAATAGTGTGTTGCTTATTTTCTGGGTGCCTGTCACCGTATCTCAGTGGGTCACAGTGAGAATACCAGATTCAGGATAAACTGCCAAGAAATAGGGCAGACTCATCCCAGACTGGTGATGGGTTCTTCCATTAGATATACCAATCCAGTAATAAAAGTAAACTTCTGTCTCACCATACTGGTTAACAAGAAAACAAGTGCAGTCTCCTTAGACATTCCAGCACTTATTTCACCACCCAGACACTAGACTTAATTGTGAGTGGTTACTGAAAACCAATTTAATCAAACAAAGTGTTCCTCTGATCTCAAAAGATCAGCCACATATCCAGGTCATTGTATAACTCAGATCTTACCCAATCCTTTAGTATCTAATATCTAAAGGTTTATTTATAAGAGAAAAGAAGAAAGAGAGAGTTAAAATATTCAAAGAAATCATATACATACAATCATTGCAAAGTTCATGGATCAGGTTTGTAACAGTGATGTTACAGACTGCTGGCTTGTAAAGTCTCTGGTAACTTCCAAAAGATTGGAAGGTCCTCAGTCCATACTCAATATGCTCCTTTTAGTGTAAGTCCATATTCCAGAGATCAGAGCAGGAAAGAGGCACAATGGAGATGCCAGAGTCCTTGATACCTTCTCCCATGTGAAGGGGATGCACACAGTCTTAGTTTGTGGAAAATTACAGGCACAAGATGGAGTCCAGGGTCACATGAGCAAGTCACATGCCCTTCCATGGCTTGATGACTCATAGGAGCAGCCATTACCCATATTCTGGCTAAAGCGTCCACAGTAAGGCTCATTGGGTGGGGATAAGCTTCTTCTGTGATTGAATGCGAGAGTTAAGTGTTCTTTAATGGGCCATTAACCTGAATGGTCCATTCACAATGTGCGGGCTAGACTGGATGTAAACTACCTTGTGGGTGTTACCCCAGGAGCAAACACATTTGAAATACAGGAACATAGTCAATATTCATAACTTCAGATACAGTGATTGTATATGGATTTAAACAGGATAATCATATCTGATAGATTGTAACTTTTCCATTGATACCTTACGTGGCAATATTAATTATATAAATGGTCATGTTTCAATCATACATACAACTTGAGAAATCCAAGGCCTGATTTCCAGAAGAGCTGAATACTCAGAATTGCACTTGAAGTCAATGGGAGGTGTGCTTTGAACATATAAAGTATTAAAAAATGCTAAATTCTCTGAAAAAATAAGGCTATAGGCACCTCAAACCAGGCACCCAAAATTATTGGATACTTTTGACAATGGTGGCTGTAATGTCCTTGTATCTCTTAATTTCTTTAAAGTGGAGATAATAATACCACCTCGCTTCACAGTTCTTATGTGAAAATTAATTAATTAATTATTCGTTATCATCATCATCACTCCCATAACCACATTGGTCGTTGGGGCACCACCGTTGATGAGCATTCAACCAGTTGTCTCCATCCCTGATGATTGTGTATCAGTGCTTGAGTCTCTGTGGAGTCCATTCCTGTCCACTCTTTTATGTTGTCAGTCCATCTCTTCTTCTATCTACCTCTTCTTCTCTTCCCCTGTACTGTCTCTTGGAGGATGATCTTTGATAGGCCAGATGATCTTGTTACATGGCTGTACCATTTCAGCTTGTGCTTCTTCACGGTCGTCAGGAGGTCTTCATTTGACCCAGCGCTTTGGGTGATGATGTTGTGGACCTCTTCATTAGAGACGTGGTCGAAGTAGGAGATGCCCAGGATTTTACGGAAATATCTTATCTCTACTACCTGTATTTTCCGTTCAAGTTCTGCCATAAGGGTCTATGTCTTGCACGCATACAGAAAAATGGAGATGACCAATGCATGCAGCAGTTTCAGTTTGGATTTCAGGGAGATGTTCTTATTCCTTCAAATTGGCTTTAGCTGCTGCTGTTTGCACAGTTCTTGCCAGAATTTCTGCCTTTGATCCTTCTTCAATGATGATTGTCCCCAAATACTTGAACTGTTTCACTGTCTCGAGCTCTTGTCAGCTGACAATTACATGTGGCTGATCCCATCATGTTTGTTTGTCATCAGCTTTGTTTTCTCTGCACTGATTTCCATGCTGTATTTTGCGGAGGTTTCATCCAATCATTTCACAAGGTTGGCAAGTTCATCTTTGCTGTCTGCCAGGCCATCAATGTCATCAGCAAACCAAAGATTTGAGATTGGTCGCCCCCCAAAGCAGACTGTGCATATATGATCGTTTAGGGCATCAGTCATTGTGCTCTCAAAGTAGATGTTGAACAGTGTGGGCGAAAGAAGGCAGCCTTGCTGGACTCCAACAGTGGTGCGAAACCACTCTCCTATTGTGCCATTGATGAGAACTGCACTGCGGGCCTTGGCATACAGTTATTTAATGGTAAGAATTAAGACCAACATTGTACTTCTTCATGGTTGTCCAGAGAGCTTTGGGCCATACTCTGTCAAATGCCTTCTTGAAATCAACAAAGATGTGGTAGATGTCCTGCTGGTGTGGTAAGTACTTCTCACATAGAACATGAAGGTTGAAAATCTGTTCTGTGGTATTTCTTCCAGCACAAAAGCCAGCCTGTTCTTCAGCTATGATATTCTCTACTTGTGGCTTCAATCTGTTCAATGTGACTTTCAACATCACTTTGCTGGGATGGCTAATTAAGGTTATGGTCCGGTAATTTTGACACAATTGCAGGTTGCCTTTCTTTGGCAGAGTGATCCTGTACAGTCAGGATATCATTTTTGTGTACTTTATCGATGATATCTTGGAGTTGATTGTAAAAATCTTCAATTTGCTTATCGTCATAGTCTGTTGTAGGGGCGTAGATTTGTACCACTGTGATATTAAATGGTACTGCCTTTAGATGGATGGAAATAAACCTGCTGTACATTGGGTGGCATCCTAATACTGAACTCTTTATATCTTTATGCACAAGAAATCCTACGCCATTGACATGCTTGTCCTTTCCACTGTAATAGAGTACATGGCCTTCTTCCGTTAGTGCCTCTCCAAAGTTCTTCAATCTAACCTCAGAGATTCCAAGGAGGTGCCAAGTGTATTGTTCCATTTCGTACGTAAATTCTTTCAACCTCCCTATTTGTCTCAATGTCCTTACATTCCATGTGGCTATGGTGATGTTATTTATCTCTTTCATGGATCCTCTTTGTTGGGGTTACACCAGTAGTATACTTGTCGCATCCACCCTGGCGGTCATTATAAACCCAGGCTGTGACCAATCTGATATGGACATGGTTGACTTGCTCATCATATGATGTGTCTTGGGAAAATCTGTAACCTGGCGGAGCCTATCCCTCTCCAGGCAGCCCCGTTTTAGTCGCCTCTTATGACATTCAGGAGGAGCAATGGGCCTATTCTGTCCCCAGTATGAAACACTCATACTGTACAGTATAAGACTGCATTATAATGCATATGCACAAGGGAACTGAATTAAGATTGTATGGGCAACCTTAATTCCAGCACTTCCTCAGTTTTAGGTGGCTGACTTTGTAACTTGAACATTCTTTTAATGCAGTGATTTTGTATGTAATTATATGAACATCACAGAACCATCACATAGGTTAGTAAGATTGTCTTTCTAAGACGATTGCAATAACATAGGTATTCCATGTCTGAGGGGCCATGCAGGAGCTTGCTTGGAATAGCAACTTTCCACGCTTCACCTTTCATGCCAATATTACTTTTATACTCAAGCACTGAAGTCATTTTCAATTAAAAAATTCCAACCAAACAAAAAACCTGAACATGACTTGGACTGATTTAGTTTTTTATCTATTTAGTTAGTTATAAAAAATGTGAGCTTATTGGTTAAGCCCCTTCATGTATTTACAAATAAAAGAACATTTTAAAAATCACATTTTGTACATTACACTGCCAACTGCTGGCTGCATTAAGGACAAGCCACGAATTTTCAGGCACCAAAATAGAAAAGATAAAATCACAGGCAACATTTAAAACAAAAAGACCCCAGAGCTAACCTGTATACTTCAGGGCATAAACAAATGACTAACTAACAGTGATTAGGAAAATGTTTATCCTTTGGCAGGTCTGTTATGGGGTTACTTGTATTATCCTCTGCAGCATCTGGTATGGCCCAATGTAGGAGACGGTACAGAACTAGATGGATCACTGGTCTGAACTGATTTGGCAAGTCCTATGTTCCTTTATGGCTCGCATTACGATGGCAACCTGTGATTCTATGTACCTCAGGGTGTAGAATTATTTTTTTAAGGTAAATTCTGTTTTTTTTTAACTTGATTAATAAATAGAACTCGCCTCAATAACTCTGAGTTTTCTCATGCACTCAAATGGGAGCTGCATTCCTTTGGCTCCTATATTGCCTATGAATGTTAAAGACAATAATAATCTCAGAGTCTCAATTAAATGTTAAATGTTATGTTGAAATTATATAAAAGACATTTTATAATTTCTGTAGTAATTTGGTCTTTGTGAAGACATGTAATGATTAGAAGGTATTGTATGTTATACTGGAGATATTCTTTAAGAGAAATTAGGAAGGAATGAAAGGCACAACGTTCAAAAGGCAGAAAAATAAACAGAAGAATGAATGGTAAAAGGAGAAGGAATATTGAATGGATAATAAAATATTTAGTGCGTTTCAATTAACTGTTCTGACAATTAGTACACTAGTATATTATATCATAAAAATCATGTCTATTAATTTTTTTGCAGCCATTATCTTGACTGTGATTTACTCCCCTCAAATCATTAACAATGCTATTAAAAGGCGGATGTAGATGAGTGTTCTGGATAGAGTGCAGGAAAATAATAGGATTATTGCTGAGGGTCAGGAAAGAGGCTGAAGACCGATAGATTGGGGGGAAAGGGGGGCGGATTAAAGGGAATAATGATCAGACAGGGAAGGAAATAAGGAAGAAGGAATACAGCAAAAGTCCTGATATAACTCTGGCCAACTGCCTAGGCTAGCTGAATTGCTGCTCAGGAAAGATTCCTCCCTCCCTTTACCCTCCCCCCCCCCAATGCTGCAGTTTAGTCTTAATCCTGGATTAAACCCTTCTACTCTGAAATGTGCTGCCTTTTGGATACACTCAGCTTTTGCACACAGTGGAAATCTGTGTGTACATGATGAAGAAGATAAATATGTGTATGAATAAGAGTCCCTGGAGTCTTTTCTGAGGCAATGAAGCATCCTTGTTTCAGGTTACAATAGCAGCTTGAGGGCAGCATTTCCATCCAGAAGAAAATGGCTGTGACTCTTCATAAATAGAAGCCTTCTTGGAAAATGAGATAAGCTGCATAACCAGGAATGCGTAGACCAAAGAGAGAAGAGAAACATCAGCAAAATGAAAATGAATGGCTGACACATACTTCAGAAAACGTTACCCAGGGGAAAACTCTTTGTCTGAATGGACATTGTGTTGCAAATATATTTAGACAGATATGTTTTTTATTATGATTATTAATTGTTAATACTAATAATAGTTGTAATTAAAATTATCCCAGCACTTTTTTTCCACCTGAAAAAACAGTCTCTGACATGGCTATGAGGGCATATCAAGTGACAATTTATAGTTAATGTTTAAAATTTACACCAGTGTAATAACTAATCAGAATCTGAGTATAACATGGGATCATTGTTCCTAGATTTTTACCATTGTTGTTTTGACTAGAAAGGCTGCGTTAACGCAGCAGAAGCAGCAGCAATGCCTTTCGCATGCAGATGTGAGGACTAGAAAGTCCATAGGGCAATTAGCACATGAAATATAAATAAAGACTATGAGGGTAAGATGAGCTAGTGAGGGGAAGAGGTGGTGGCCTCAGCAATCATATCTGTAAAGGACAGGATGATTCAGGGATGTGTTCTGAAGCATTCCTGTGCAACACACTTTGTAGTGTTTTCTCTGCTCTCCCTTACAGATTGTTGTCAGTGGCAGCAGGGGTTATCCCTGCCTACTTGGCTCAGGAATAACCACTACGGGTTCCTGCACTTGGTATGTATTTTGCTCTGCTTCTTTGGCATGCACTGGGGAAAATCAGACTTCCAGTGTTAGCTCTTGTTTTACATCTTTGCAATGAAATGAAATGGAAATACACTTTTGTTTGTAATTAAAAGCCAAAGCTAGGGCCTGACAATCTGGGAGTGCAGCTGCTGGCTTCATGGGTGACTCAGGCTGGCTCTGCCCCTGGTTTTGAACACTGGCAGCCTCTCGGCAGCTCTTGGTGGAAAGAAGAGGTAGAGAAGCGAAGAGACATGGGGCAGCTGCTCTTTGCAACATGCTCTCTTCAGAGTTAAGTCGACTTCTGTTTGGAAATTCAGCAGGAAGATGCTGCAGGTAGAATAGGTAGTAATTTTTACTCCAGGCCTGCAGAACCCCATCAGAGAGGGGTTTGGGGGTAGGAAGAGTGAAATTATGCTACCATAAAGGACGGGAAGCAGACAGCCTAGCTCGTAGGTACTAGGCCTGTGTGTATGTGCCTGTTCTCTCTGTAGTTGTTGCTGTAGGCCACAACTTTATCAAACTAAACACTACCCACCCTCTCACCCATACTTTCACTTTAAGGCATTTTAAGTGGTTCCAGTGTGGGGGTTACAGGCCTCCTACCTTATAACTCTCCTCAGCCTACCCCTAGGACTCAGCTCGATCTTCTGAGTCCTACCACCTATCTTGCAAGAGGAACAGAGCATACTTAAAAGGGGAGACCTTGGCCCACAAGACCTTGGCCCAAGGTCTTCCCATCTTCCATGATCCAGCTGCCCATCAGTAAAAAAAAATCCTAGGTCTTTTACTTCTGGGAACCTGTCCTTTTAGCCTTTTAACTGCACTGAAAACCGGCTACAAGTTGCAACTAACATCCTTATTGAGTACTATTATCAATGATTAAATCCTACTCCTACTTAAGCTTCCAGAATGCTGCACGGAAGGTGAAAAACTCCTCAGGCTTCTGCCAATTTGGATCCTATGGGAAGAAGAAATACCTTTCTGACCCCAAAATAGGTGATCAGTCAGACGCACTACATCTGCAAAACACAGCTCCAAGTTCAGGGCGGCGCTCCTGGAACAGATCAAAAAGAGGCTCCACATGGCCTCAGCTAGAGTTTAAATTAATGAAAGGGGAGGGCAAGAGACCAATCAGCTCCCTTCCTCCCTAAGCTAGCCAATAAGAGTCTAGAGAATCGGAAGGGGAGGGACACCCCTGCATCCCCCTCAGCATGTGTTCTCTTCTCTCGTTCAGCCAGGGCTTTCCCAGTAGTGACCAGCGCCATCAAGTTCCCCACCTACATTCTGAGATCTGCAGATCTGGGGAACTAATCTCATTGCCCATTCCACAAGTCATACTTCGTGCTTTCCTTACCCATGTCTGAAGGGATGAGTAAGAGAAAATTCTGCAAGCTGAAACCCAGTACAGTAGTCTTTCCTAGCACTTAGGTGGGTTTGGAGGTTTCCCCATATAAAAAGGCATGTGGTCCTATAGCACAGCACTTTGCAATTAAGAAAATACTTTCATTCAGGACTTTTAAAATTGTGCTTAAACTCACTGTGTATTGTGAGAGCTGTTAGAATGGGTAATTGCCACCCATTCTGAGTAACAGTGTGTTTGGGCTCTTTGGAAGAAAAAAATTCACTGAATCTCTCACTCTTTCTTAATGTATTTTAATAAATATCCAACAAAACTATATTATTTAAATATGTATTATTAAAACTATATTACAATCAATGTAAATTTAAATGACATAACGGATGTAATAAGGGACAACTTTTACAAAACTCTGCCCTTCTACGACTGTGGGTCAGCATTTGAACATCTGTACTTCAGAAATGTGTGATCAGTACTCACCCTTCAGCAGTTCTCCAATTTGATTTGGAGTGGAGGCATTAGTCAGCCCCTTCAAGACATAAGTAAAGCCACGTTTAGAGATCTGCAGTACAGATCTCTGGCCCTTTGTCTATTGAGAATAAGCCATCCCACAAAATGAAACAATAATTGGAATGAATTAGAAAATCTTCAAGGAAGCATTGTTTCGATTTCTAGAAAGTTTGGCAGGAATATTAATGAATACAATATGTATGATTTAGACATTTCTATCTGATGAGTATGAGAAACTGTTAGAGGCAACTTTGTGTTCCTTAATATCTTCAGTCCAAGTGAGTCAATGGGTACTTGCTTTTGGTTATCAACTGTTGAATTAGTGATAAAAGTCAAAGGAAACTATGGAGGTGGGGAAGGGTATGATATTGGTGCTTTTGGAATATTGTGTTGTATATTGTTTATCACATACCAGTTTTGTAATTGAATTCCTATGGTAGCACCAAAACCAGTCTGAAAATGTTTAGATTATCTTGTGATGAGTAAACACATCAGAACAATTACAGACTTATCTATTAATCCACTTGCCTCTCAGGCAAGGAGCAACAGGGTAGTTTTTATTCAGTTAGCTGTTGGTTGCAAATGGAGAAAAAGCCTAGGATGGCAACAGCACCATAGCTTTGTTACTCACAAAAAAACAAATTAATGGGGTGTTCTAAGGAATGAAAATGCCATCAATAAAATTGTCTAGACGTCCATCTATTGGGCTAGTTCTGTTCTTATGGAAATCAATGAGAGATTTGCATGTGTAGGATATTTTCATCTAGTTCTTCTAAAAACAACAAAATGCTATTTTAGAAAATCATAATTAAGGGACAATTGTAGAGGTACTCATATTTGCTGTATATGTACTGATCTCTCTGTGTTGTATATTTTGGTGTGAAAGTATATATATAACATACACCTGATATTGCAAGGCTTGTGAATGTCACTAATCCCATAGAAATCTATGAGACTACTTGTATGAGTGAGGACTACACACACAATATTGGCTACTTTGTATCTCCAGCCTGCCTTTTACCTGGCTTCTATTTTTGTATCAGCTGTTGTGCAGGTGTCAGTAACTGTGGATGCAGGATTGTGCCTGCAGTCACTTATGGTTTATAATTGATGTCTCTAAATGTATGTCTACACTGCAATTCGGGAGTGCAATTGCAGCCAGGCAGGCATACTTGAAATAGCTATAATCTAGTGGTGAAGCCATGGCAGCAATGGCTGTACAAGCCTCCTGAGACTCTAGGTACATAAACAGGTGGCTGTACTGAAGTCCATGCTGCTGCAACTTTACTGCTATTGATACCCAATTTAGCTAGATTAAAACTAGCCTGAGTATGTCTACATGAGCTGCAAAAACACCTCCCAATCCAGTTGAGTCATGCCCTATTGTAGATGGATAGCTGGTGGATATAACTAATGTAATGCTGATTTTTAAAAAAAGGCTCCAGAGGCGATCCAGGCAATTGCAGGCCAGTAAGCCACACACATTGTTTGAACTTATACTAAAGAACAGAATGATCAGACACATAATGAATATTATATGTTGGCTTTTGTAAAGGGAAATTATGCCTCACCAATCTATTCAAATTCTTTGAGGGTGTCAACAAACATGTGGACAAGGGTGATCCAGTGTCTGTAGAGTACTTGGACTTTCAGAAAGCTTTTGACAAGGTTCATCACCAATGGCTTTTAAGCAAAATAGGCAGTCATGGGATAAGTGGAAAGTTCCTCTCATGGATCAGTAACTGGTTAAAAGATAGGAAACAAAGGGCAGGAATAAACGGTCCGTTTTTAAAGTGGAAAAAGGAAAATGGGGGGTCCCCCAAGGAAAAACAGAATAGAGAAGGGCAACAAAAATGATTAGGGGTATGGAACAACTTCCGTATGAGGAGAGATTAAAAAGACTGGTACTGTTCATCTTAGAAAAGGGTCAACTAAGAGGGGATATGATGGAGGTCTATAAAATCATGTATGATGTAGAGAAAGTCAATAAGGAAGGGTTATTACCCCGTCATATAGCACAAGAAACGAGGGGTCACCCGAAGGAATTAATACCCAGTAGGTTAAACAAACATAAGGAAGTACTTCACACAACGCACAGTCAGCCTGTGGAACTCGTTGCCAGGGGATGTTGTGAAAACCAAAAGTATAATTGAATTAAAAAAATAATTAGATTGGTTCATTGATGGACCAATCCTTCATGAACTTAAGTGGTCAGGGATGCAACCCCATGCTGGGGGAGTCCCTAAACCTCTAACTGCCAGAAGCTGGGACTGGACGATAGGGGATGGATCACTAAATAGATTGCCCTATTCTGTTCACTCCCTCGGAAGCATCTGGCAATGGCCACTGTTGAAAGACAGGATGCTGGGCTAGATGGATCATTGGTCTGACGCAGTATGGCCATTTTTTATATTCTTATATTGATTAGTCAGACATCTACCTTGTAGATGCAAAAATGAAATCCAGGTTTTATAAACCTAACTAATTCTGTATATATAGGGCCACATTTTTAAAGGGGCTTCAATGCAGCTTCCAATATTGTTACTGCAGTTTGCACCCACAGCTAATTAGGAACACAGAACTGCAGGTACAATCAGGTGTTTACATGTCTAAGTAATCTAATTTGTGCATATAACTCATGGTAGGCTCAAAATGTGAGAGTAAATTTAGAGGCAATTAAATTTTTTTTGCCAGTTAATCTACGTAGAAAATGCCAGTAAAAGAAACAATTAGTAAAAAACAACAGAAGGCCAGACTCTTGTCTCAGTTACACTGGTGTAAATCTTGAGTAGCTCTGTTGCCTTTAGTGACGTTACATTATCTAATGATGGGCACCTTTTATTTCTTACGCTTTGTGGTCCTTGAAGACCAGTTACTGTACTCCAGCTTTTCTGCTGCACTTGAGAAAATCCTCCTTGGATTTTGGAGTGTGGGGAGTTAGCCTGCCATATAGAAAAACACATTTTCTGTGCTTTCCATCAAAATACCTTGCTGGGCATGCCAAAGCCATACCATTTTTACCTCTGTTCACAATCAGGTTATTGAGCATGGGCAACACCAATTATTATAGTCTAATTTCTGATTAAACTTCATATCAACATGGTTTCTGTATATATTCTAATGCAACTATCTCCTCTAAAACTACATTTGTTTGGTGTAGTCAGGGTGGGGTTAGTGATAATGCATTAAACTTATTTTTTTAGGCGGGAGGAGAAGGAGGCAAAATTATATCAGCAATATTTTTTATTTATGAATACAAAAAGAACAGAGATATCCATGTATTTATCTCAATAAGATGATTTAGCCTCCTGGGTGTATGATGTATATAGGAGGGTTTTATGAATGTGCATAGGTTCTTATGGTTATAACTGCTAATTCTGAACATTTTCTAATTTCTGTGCTGATAAATTATGCCGTATAATGGCCCCTTAAAACATGTGTTGTATGCTAATTAATGCTGTCTCACTATTGGCAGCCTTATATTGAGCTTCAGAATCTGGATAATGCCTTATAATTGAAATAGAAAATCTCATTAAGGCCTCCTATTGCTGAACTAAGCCACAAATAAAAATATACTTTGGCCAGACCAGTGTGTATATATACGGACAGAGAATGAAAGAATGGACAAATAGTGAGTAAAGTATGTGTATTCGAAGAGGAGGTATTGAGGAAGGAGGTAACAAAAAGCTAAAAGAGCTATTAATTCTTAGTATAGTTGTAAAAAGAAAAGAAGTACTTGTGGCACCTTAGAGACTGGTGCCACAAGTACTCCTTTTCTTTTTGCGAATACAGACTAACACGGCTGTTACTCTGAAACCTACTATAGTTGTGTATTTGAAAAGGTGCAAATATTAACAAAAACATGCTATGGGCATCTGGGTGCTATTGTATTATAAATATTAAATAATAATAACATTTACCATACAGTAATGGATTTAATAGGATGTAATAACACTGTTTAACCTGAGAGGGAGCTCAGACCTATTGTGCAGGTGTAACATTACTAAGGGTATGTCTACACTACGGAATAAGGTCGAATTTATAGAAATCGGTTTTTTAGAAATCGGTTTTATATATTCGAGTGTGTGTGTCCCCACAGAAAATGCTCTAAGTGCATTAAGTGCATTAACTCGGCGCAGTGCTTCCACAGTACCGAGGCTAGCGTCGACTTCCGGAGCATTGCACTGTGGGTAGCTATCCCACAGTTCCCGCAGTCTCCGCTGCCCATTGGAATTCTGGGTTGAGATCCCAATGCCTGATGGGGCTAAAACATTGTCGCGGGTGGTTCTGGGTACATATCATCAGGCCCCCCCTTCCCTCCCTCCCTCCGGTGAAAGCAAGGGCAGACAATTGTTTCGCGCCTTTTTTCCTGAGTTACCTGTGCAGACGCCATACCACCGCAAGCATGGAGCCCGCCTCAGGTGACCATCACCGTATGTCTCCTGGGTGCTGGCAGATGTGGTACGGCATTGCTACACAGTAGCAGCAACCCATTGCCTTCTGGCAGCAGACGGTACAGTACGACTGGTAGCCGTCCTCGTCATGTCCGAGGTGCTCCTGGCCACGTCGGCTGGGAGCGCCTGGGCAGACATGGGCGCAGGGACTAAATTTGGAGTGACTTGACCAGGTCATTCTCTTTAGTCCTGCAGTCAGTCCTATTGAACCGTCTTATGGTGAGCAGGCAGGCAATACGGATTGCTAGCAGTCGTACTGTACCATCTTCTGCTGGGCAGGCAAGAGATGACGATGGCTAGCAGTCGTACTGTACCATCTTCTGCCGAGCAGCCATGAGATGTGGATGGCATGCAGTCCTTCTGCACCGTCTGCTGCCAGCCAAAGATGTAAAAGATAGATGGAGTGGATCAAAACAAGAAATAGACCAGATTTGTTTTGTACTCATTTGCCTCCTCCCCATCTAGGGGACTCATTCTTCTAGGTCACACTGCAGTCACTCACAGAGAAGGTGCAGCGAGGTAAATCTAGCCATGTATCAATCAGAGGCCAGGCTAACCTCCTTGTTCCAATAAGAACAATAACTTAGGTGCACCATTTCTTATTGGAACCCTCCGTGAAGTCCTGCCTGAAATACTCCTTGATGTAAAGCCACCCCCTTTGTCGATTTTAGCTCCCTGAAGCCAACCCTGTAAGCCGTGTTGTCAGTCGCCCCTCCCTCCGTCAGAGCAACGGCAGACAATCATTCCGCGCCTTTTTTCTGTGCGGACGCCATACCAAGGCAAGCATGGAGGCCGCTCAGCTCACTTTGGCAATTAGGAGCACATTAAACACCACACGCATTATCCAGCAGTATATGCAGCACCAGAACCTGGCAAAGCGATACCGGGCGAGGAGGCGACGTCAGCGCGGTCACGTGAGTGATCAGGACATGGACACAGATTTCTCTGAAAGCCTGGGCCCTGCCAATGCATGCATCATGGTGCTAATGGGGCAGGTTCATGCTGTGGAACGCCGATTCTGGGCTCGGGAAACAAGCACAGACTGGTGGGACCGCATAGTGTTGCAGGTCTGGGATGATTCCCAGTGGCTGCGAAACTTTCGCATGCGTAAGGGCACTTTCATGGAACTTTGTGACTTGCTTTCCCCTGCCCTGAAGCGCATGAATACCAAGATGAGAGCAGCCCTTACAGTTGAGAAGTGAGTGGCGATAGCCCTGTGGAAGCTTGCAACGCCAGACAGCTACCGGTCAGTTGGGAATCAATTTGGAGTGGGCAAATCTACTGTTGGGGCTGCTGTGATGCAAGTAGCCCACGCAATCAAAGATCTGCTGATATCAAGGGTAGTGACCCTGGGAAATGTGCAGGTCATAGTGGATGGCTTTGCTGCAATGGGATTCCCTAACTGTGGTGGGGCCATAGACGGAACCCATATCCCTATCTTGGCACCGGACCACCAAGCCGCCGAGTACATAAACCGCAAGGGGTACTTTTCAATAGTGCTGCAAGCTCTGGTGGATCACAAGGGACGTTTCACCAACATCAACGTGGGATGGCCGGGAAAGGTACATGACGCTCGCATCTTCAGGAACTCTGGTCTGTTTCAAAAGCTGCAAGAAGGGTCTTTATTCCCAGACCAGAAAATAACTGTTGGGGATGTTGAAATGCCTATATGTATCCTTGGGGACCCAGCCTACCCTTAATGCCATGGCTCATGAAGCCGTACACAGGCAGCCTGGACAGTAGTCAGGAGCTGTTCAACTACAGGCTGAGCAAGTGCAGAATGGTGGTAGAATGTGCATTTGGACGTTTAAAGGCGCGCTGGCGCAGTTTACTGACTTGCTTAGACCTCAGCGAAACCAATATTCCCACTGTTATTACTGCTTGCTGTGTGCTCCACAATATCTGTGAGAGTAAGGGGGAGACGTTTATGGCGGGGTGGGAGGTTGAGGCAAATCGCCTGGCTGCTGGTTACGCGCAGCCAGACACCAGGGCGGTTAGAAGAGCACAGGAGGGCGCGGTACACATCAGAGAAGCTTTGAAAACCAGTTTCATGACTGGCCAGGCTACGGTGTGAAAGTTCTGTTTGTTTCTCCTTGATGAAACCCCCCGCCCCTTGGTTCACTCTACTTCCCTGTAAGCTAACCACCCTCTCCTCCTCCCTTCGATCACCGCTTGCAGAGGCAATAAAGTCATTGTGGCTTCACATTCATGCATTCTTTATTCATTCATCACACAAATAGGGGGATGACTACCAAGGTAGCCCAGGAGGGGTGGTGGAGGAGGGAAGGAAAATGCCACACAGCACTTTAAAAGTTTACAACTTTAAAATTTATTGAATGACAGCCTTCTTTTTTTTGGGCAATCCTCTGTGGCGGAGTGGCTGGTTGGCCGGTGGCCCCCCCACTGCGTTCTTGGGCTTCTGGGTGTGGAGGCTATGGAACTTGGAGAGGAGGGCGGTTGGTTACACAGGGGCTGTAGTGGCAGTCTGTGCTCCAGCTGCCTTTGCTGCAGCTCAACCATACACTGGAGCATACTGGTTTGGTCCTCCAGCAGCCTCAGCATTGAATCCTGCCTCCTCTCATCACGCTGCCGCCACATTCGAGTTTCAGCCCTCTCTTCAGCCCGCCACTTACTCTCTTCAGCCCGCCACCTCTCCTCCTGGTCATTTTGTGCTTTCCTGCAGTCTGACATTATTTGCCTCCATGCATTCGTCTGTGCTCTGTCATTGTGGGAGGACAGCATGAGCTCGGAGAACATTTCATCTCGAGTGCGTTTTTTTTTTTCTTTCTAATCTTCACTAGCCTCTGGGAAGGAGAAGATCCTGTGATCATTGAAACACATGCAGCTGGTGGAGAAAAAAAAAGGGACAGCGGTATTTAAAAAGACACATTTTATAAAACACTAGCTACACTCTTTCAGGGTAAACCTTGCTGTTAACATTACATACATAGCACATGTGCTTTTGTTACAAGGTCGCATTTTGCCTCCCCCCACCGCGTGGCTACCCCCTCAACCCTCCCCCCTCCCTGTGGCTAACAGTGGGGAACATTTCTGTTCAGCCGCAGGCAAACAGCCCAGCAGGAATGGGCTCCTCTGAGTGTCCCCTGAAGAAAAGCACCCTATTTCAACCAGGTGACCATGGATTATATCTCACTCTCCTGAGGATAACACAGAGAGATAAAGAACGGATGTTGTTTGAACGCCAGCAAACATACACTGCAATGCTTTGTTGTACAATGATTCCCGAGTACGTGTTACTGGCCTGGAGTGGTAAAGTGTCCTACCATGAAGGACGCAATAAGTCTGCCCTCCCCAGAAACCTTTTGCAAAGGCTTTGGGAGTATATCCAGGAGAGCTGCGAATGCCAGGGCAAAGTAATCCTTTCACATGCTTGCTTTTAAACCATGTATAGTATTTTAAAAGGTACACTCACCGGAGGTCCCTTCTCCGCCTGCTGGGTCCAGGAGGCAGCCTTGGGTGGGTTCGGGAGGTACTGGCTCCAGGTCCAGGGTGAGAAACTGTTCCTGGCTGTCGGGAAAACCGGTTTCTCCGCTTGCTTGCTGTGAGCTATCTACAACCTCCTCCTCCTCATCTTCTTCGTCCCCAAAACCTGCTTCCGTATTGCCTCCATCTCCATTGAAGGAGTCAAACAACACGGCTGGGGTAGTGGTGGCTGAACCCCCTAAAATGGCATGCAGCTCATCATAGAAGCGGCATGTTTGGGGCTCTGACCCGGAGCAGCCGTTCGCCTCTCTGGTTTTCTGGTAGGCTTGCCTCAGCTCCTTCAGTTTCACGCGGCACTGCTTTGGGTCCCTGTTATGGCCTCTGTCCTTCATGCCCTGGGAGATTTTGACAAAGGTTTTGGCATTTCGAAAACTGGAACGGAGTTCTGATAGCACGGATTCCTCTCCCCATACAGCGATCAGATCCCGTACCTCCCATTCGGTCCATGCTGGAGCTCTTTTGCGATTCTGAGACTCCATCATGGTCACCTCTGCTGATGAGCTCTGCATGGTCACCTGCAGCTTGCCACGCTGGCCAAACAGGAAATGAGATTCAAAAGTTCGCGGTTCTTTTCCTGTCTAGCTGGCCAGTGCATCTGAGTTGAGAGTGCTGTCCAGAGCGGTCAAAATGGAGCGCTCTGGGATAGCTCCCGGAGGCCAATGCCGTCGAATTGTGTCCACAGTACCCCAAATTCGACCCGGCAAGGCCGATTTAAGCGCTAATCCACTTGTCAGGGGTGGAGTAAGGAAATCGATTTTAAGAGCCCTTTAAGTCGAAATAAAGGGTTTCATCGTGTGGACAGGTGCAGGTTTACATCAATTTAATGCTGCTAAATTCGACCTAAAGTCCTAGTGTAGACCAGGGCTAAGTATAGCACATTATCATTGTACAATGACATCCAGCAGATTTCTTTGCTGGTCTTGGTTAATCAGTACTCTTCTCACAAAATCTCTGTAAAGAATAGTATTTAATTGTTATTTACAGCACACGGTGTGGAAAACAGCAAAATGACAGTATTCCTAGGTTTCCAACCAAAACCTTTATTGATGCTGCTTTCTGCTGGTTCTTTAATTTTATTATTTATTTTATTTATTTAATCAAACACTTGTTTTTTCTTTTCAGCCTCCAAATTCCATGTGAGAAGAGTTGGTTTTGGCTTTGTTTGCCTATTATGCAGAAAAATTGAGATATTCGATTAAAGCTACTACTTGCACCTATAAACTCTTCTGGGTAGGTGTATGCCTCCAAGTACTTCCTTTGCATTATTGCTGGCATATTTCACATTTGCTGTTCTGTTTATGTTAATGTGCATTTAAATATTTTAAGTGGAAATGGGACTAAGTCACATATTTCTTGGTCTATACTGCATCTGGAGACAAATTTAGCCAAAGTTCATTGATGTTTAGATCTAGGGGTTTGACTTGGCTTTCTGTAGAGATCAGGGCTAGCCACAAAGTTTGGATCTGGATTTCACCAGAGTTTAAAAGTTCAGGGATGTCTGGATCTGGGGTTAAGGCCCACTTCTAATTTTAATTTTGCTTTGTCTGTGTGTTGCCAGTGTAAGAAATGTATTCCTGCTACTGCTGCATCTTGACCCCACTCTTCTACTCATTGCAGTGTAGTAGTGGCGGTGGTGTTTTGGCACAGGAATGTGTAATGCATCTAGTGCTATGTGTTGCATAGTTTGATTGTCTTCTGTTTCTCACCTCGTACCTAGCCACCAGCTCGCTTTGGTGAAAGGAAGGCAGGTATGTAAGTCCTTCTTGCTGGTATATATTCTCTCCATGGTCAAGACTCTTGTAGTGCCTCCTCATGGGTCCAGCTGGAAACTGCTGCACCGTGTGGCTTCTGACAAAATATGCAAGGGACCTCAGAGCAGCATGGGCCCTAGAGGTGCAGTGTGTAGGCCCACTGGCTTATAGATACACCCTGGCATTCACCTACCATGCCCCAGTTATGGGTAAACAGTCCCAACCGTGGATTAAATGGTGAAGGTGGCTATCCTTTGACACAAAGAAGTACAACTTCCCAAAGTGGAAATTAACCCCTAGCTAAGGGTTAAATAGCTTCATCCCTGCCAGTAGCCCTCCTTGTTGCAGTTTTCTGTACCAGTTGGGCATTTGTCTGGCTGGGATGAGAGAATGGGATTGGCTGATGCACCAGTCCCTCCCACTTAAATCCACTCAATGTGCAGGCAGTCAGTTGTCTCAAAGACTCAAGTCCTGCAGTGATGGGGGAGTGGCAATAGGGACAGACAGAGGATACTGTTGGGAGCCCCCCAGTCACAAACCTGCATGCATGGTGCCATGCGTGTGATGGTTGCTCATCGTAGACACTGGAGCAGCTATGTCATTCGTATCCTGCCCATGCACCAGATCAGTCCTTTTCAGGGACAGTGCTGCTCTCCCCAATCCAAGGAAAAGTGAGAAAAGGATTCCTAAACAACACCTGCTCCGTTTCTTGACTAGCGGCTGGATGATCATCCAAAGGATGTGAAATATATAAAACACACCATCAGTATTGCCTCATGGAATGTCCTGATGCTTCTGGATACTGACAAAGAAGCAGAGAGGAGGACTGCCGTTGTCCCTTGAGAATTGAAAGGCGATGATATTGGCATTGCTGCTCTTGATGAAACTCACTTCGCCAGTGAGTCTCAGCCTGTAAGCTGGTGGGGCCATCTGTCTGCATCTGAGGGAGGCTATGCCTCCTTGCAATTTGGGTCTGCTAAAGCCTTCTCCAAGCAGGGAAAAGAGGGGAATTAGCAGCATGGGCCACACAGTCTGGGCTCTGGCCTCTAACCAGGGAGAGCAGCTGAAGTCTATTCGTCTAGCTGTTAAGCAGAGCGGGGTAGCAAACAGTCAAGGATCTGGTCTGTAACTGGGCAGAGCAACAGCAGCTTATCCACCTTGGTGCTAGGCAGGGTGGGGCAGCAAACAGCCAAGGCTCTGACCTGCAATCAGGCAGAGCTGGCACAGCTCACTTGTCCAGCCCAGCTTTTGAGCAGGGTGGGGCAGCACCCAGTCAGAGCTCTGGACTGCAATCAGGCAGAGCTGCAGCACTCTATTCACCCCCGCCTTTAAGCAGGCTGAGGCAAGAAGCAATCAGGGCTCTGGCCTGCAATCAGGCAGAGCTGTAGCCCAGGTCCAGTCTATGGGGCTCAGGTTTGGAGTGAGCACCACACACAGTCTATGGGGCTCAAGTTTGAGGTAAGCAGAGGAGCACAGGCCTCTTAGCCTACAGAGGGGGAGTACTGCACCCCAGGGGCAGGATGGCTGTGGGGACATGGGCCCACCCAACTCCACTGCGTACCAACCCAGGGCCCTAACAGTGGCGGAGCAGTCCACCACTGGGTCAGTGGGGATCCACCTGCAACACGCTGACCTGATTTCAGGCTCACTCTCCACCAGACTATAGCCTGGTTCTCCTGGGTTGCTTCCTTCTCTCCCCCTTGGGCGTACCTGGATCCAGGGGTCATCCTCAATCTCCCCGGGGTACATGACCAAGGGTAGTGGTAGCAGTTCCTCCATGTCAAGAGTGTCAGGGCTCCCTGGAAGCTCACGCTGGTCCATGGGGCAACAGCAGTTCTCCTTGATGCTCCACTCCAGCAGCAGGGAAGAAGTGTCTGTCTCCTCCAGTGGCTTCCTCTGAACTGAGCTGCTGGGCTGGCCTTTTATATTTCCCTTTCCTGTCCCACCCCTCTACTTCCAGCATGGGGGGCGTGGCCCTCCTGGCTCCATCCACCAGGCGGCTTGCAGTGTTCCCTCTGTGTCTGCGTCTGAGGGAGGCCATGCCTCCTCGCTGCACAGTCCAAAGAGGTTGGTGCTGAATATATCTTCTATTGGATCAGTCTGTCTGCCTGCTGAAAGGCACCAGTCAGGTGTTGGTTTCACCATTTGTCTACCCACCTCACAGAAGTTGGATTCTCTACCAAGCAGCATCAATGACAGACTTATGGTTCTGTATATTGGTCTGTCTGGTGCTATGTTCTTTAGTGCATATATTTTCTCTATGACGAACCCCGCAGAAACAAAAGAAAAATTCTACAAAGACCTAGAAAGTGCATTAGATCAACTCCACTGAATGACAAACTCATAATCCTTGGAGATTTTAACGCCAGGATTAGCTGCAATCATACAGCCTGGAAGAACATCATTGGCCCTCACGGCGTTGGCCACTGGTACTCTTCTTCTTATCACCTGTGTTGGCAATCGATTGGTTGTTATCAATACTATAGTACAGCAAGCGAACAAATTTAAAACAACATGGATGCATCCTTCTTCCTGCCATTGGCATTTGATAGACTTTGTCATAGTGTGCCAGCGTGATCTGCAGGATGTCAACTTGACCAGGGTGGTGAGAGGTAATGGGCTGAGCATGGACTGGTGTGGAGCAAAATTCAGCTAGCCATCTGTTCCAAGAAGTGTCACCACCAACCCAAAACCATAAAGAAACTTAAGTCCAGAACCACAAGCTCTGGATAATCAGAAAGAACTGGAGCAAATGTTTTCAGGGGGCTTTTCCATCATCAGGCAGCCCTGTAATGGATGTTGAGACTGAGTGGAGCTGGCTTTGTGACTATAACCCTCAGTTTTGCCAGTGATGTGCTAATCTTTAGCACAAGGAAACATCAAGATTGGTTCAATGAAAATGATCCCTAGATAATGCACATACTTGAATCGCTGCATGCAGCACATAAAGCATGGTTATTTGGTAACACTTCAAAAGAAAGCTGCCTATCACAACTTTAAGCTGTTTGCCCATCTAAGCTGTGTATAATGAATGGTGGATGCACACAGCAGAAAGTATCCCACAGGCAGCAGACCAGAAAGACCGTAAATGCTTACATGATCAACTAAAAACAGTTTTTGGTCTGTATCCTGTGATAGCATTTCCGTCCATAGCACAGATGGCAATATATTCCACACAGGCAAGAAAGCCATCATGGATTGTTGGGCTGAGCACTTTAATAGTTTACTCAGTAGTCCATCTGCAATTTCAGAAGCTGCTATTGACGGTATACCACAGTTCCCAATACATGAAGAACTCGCTAGACCACCAAGTATTATTGAGATAGAAGCCACCATCACACAGTTGTCACAAGGAAAGGTACTTGGCTTAGATGGAATACTGCCAGAAGTGTGTAATCACATCTTGAATGCTCATGTGGCTCTTCAATGTCATCTGGGATGAGGAGACCACGCCTCAAGACTTCAAGGATGCCCCAATTGTCCATATATACAAATGCAAAGGTGACTGAGCAGTGGGCGACAACTATTGTGGTATCTCGCTTCTTTCCATTGCTGGGAAGATTTTAGCATATTTCTTGCTCAGTAGACTCTACACCATCACCCAGAGGCCATGTCTACACAAAAAAATCATGTCAACCTAAGTTACATCAGCATACAGGTGCCGCAGTTATTACATTGCTTGTGCATGTATACACTTTGCTCCTTGTGTTCATGGTGTGCGTCCTCACCAGGAGTGCTTGCATCAATGCAAAATGAAGTGCACCCTGGGTAGGTATCCCATTGTGCAACTTGCTGCCATCCAGTACAGGCATTTTGGGACATTTATGCAGTGCCTGATCGGGCCAAAATGAGTTGCGCAGGGGTGACTGGAAGCATGGGGTCAACTTCCCATAATTTAGTGTTCTCCATCCCATAATATTTTCTGCATCCCATAATATTTTGCGCTTTCTTTTCAAAATCCTCACAAGCCCTCGTGTCTTTCATCGCTGTCTGCCATCTCTGACAGAAGCATGGAGCCTGCACAGAGAACCTCCATGAAAGTGTCATCAAGATCTCTACGGAAGAGTCACGGGACATCTTGGGGCACTGAAACAAACTGCTCCACTTGTCCCCCTCTGCCTAACTCTAGAGGGGAATGAAAAGCAGACAGCAACTGTACCTCTCTTCGTGCTCCACTACTTATAGAATTATAGAACTGGAAGGGACCTCAAGAGGTCATCTAGTCAAGTCCCCTGCGCTCAAGGCAGGACTAAGTATTATCTATACCATCCTTGACAAGTGTTTGTCTAACCTGCTCTGAAAAATTCCCAATGATGGAGATTTCACAACCTCCCTAGGCAATTTATTCCTAACTGTCAGAGTGGTTAAGCACTGGAAGTTTTTCCTAATGTCCAACCTAAACTGCCCTTTCTGCAATTTAAGCCCATTGCTTCTTGTTCTATCCTCAGTGGTTAAGAAGAACAATTTTTTTCCCTCCTCCTTGTAACAACCTTTTAGTACTTGAAAACTGTTATCCTGTCCACTCTGAGTCTTTTCTTCTCCAGACTAAACAAACCCAATTTTTTCTATCTTCCCTCATAGGTCACGTTTTCTAGACCTTTCATCATTTTTGTTGCTCTTCTCTGGACTTTCTCCAATTTGTCCACATCTTTCCTGAAATGTGGCACCCAGAACTGGACACAGTACTCCAGTTGAGGCCTAATCAGCGCAGAGTAGAGCGGGAGAATTCCCGCTCTACTTGTACTTGTACTTCTAGCACAAGTAAAAAAAAGTAAATTAACAGATATGTCGTGCTACTTTGGGGGTTCCATCCCTGTAATTTCAGAGCAAACTGCATACTTACCAGAGTTTCCTTCCCCTGCATCAGGCTTTCCAGTGCTTGACTGTTGGGACTGGCTGCACTGCCATGGAATCTTGGCTCATTGTGCATCTGGATCCCCTGGTCATTTGTCCCCCATACTCCTCCTCTTCCTCCTGTTCATGGCAGGGGCCTGTGACTCGGTCTCCTCGGATGTAGGGTCTCTGCTGAGGATGGCTTTCAGCTCTTTGTAAAAGTGTTAGGTCTGTGGCTCTCCACCAGATTAATTATTGGCCTTCCTGGCTTTCTTGTGTGCCTGCCGCAGCTCCTTGGCTTTCACATGGCTCTGCTGCTGGTCCCTGTTCTAGCTCTTCTCCTGCATCCCTTGAACAATCTGCTCACAGATGTCCACGTTTCAATGGCTGGATTGGAGTTGTGCCTGCACAGGCTCTTCTCCCCACGGGTCCAGTAGATCCAATATCTCCTGTGTACTCCAGGCAGGAGCACGTCTACAGCGTGTAGCCAGCATGGTCAGCTGGGCAGTTACACTCAACAACAGAGAGCTACCAGCTGTGCTTACCAAGCTGGGCAACCAGGAAAAGGAATTTCAAAAATTTGCAGGGCTTTAAAAGGGAAGAGTGGCTTCCTGTCTGCCTGACCTCTGGGCAGCGGAGTTTACAACAGTGACCAGAGCGGTCAGTGTGAGGCATTGTGGGACAGCTCCTGGAGGCCAGTAACAGTCGACACAGGCAGTGTCTGCACTGTCACTGCATCAACTTAATTACATTGACTGTGACGTTATGCCGCTGGAGGAGGTGATGTTGTTAAGTCAGTCCAGTGGAGCATTTATGTTGGTGGGAGCCAAATTTAAATGAAGACACATCCATAGACAGGTCAATGTAAGCGGCCTTGCATCAACCTAACTATATAGTGTATACCAGGCCAGAAAGTTAGTGTAGTTTTCGCAGAGGATGTGGAACAGCAGATATGATTTTGCTATTCACCAAATACAGGAAAAGTGCCTAGAACAAAACCGTGACCTCCTACATGGTGTTTGTAGACCTGATGAAGGTCTTCGACACTGTTAGTCATGAGCGTCTCTGGTGGATCTTGCACAAAATTGGGTGCCCACAGAAATTCATCACCTTGTGCACTCATTCCATGACAGCATGCTGGCTAGAGTGCTGGAAAATGGTATAAGTAGGTACTACAGATAGCCAGAAAATGCACATAAAGCCTCACGAACATTCAAACTCAGGATCCTCTGCTTCATTAGATTCCAACACACCTAGCGAATCAAGGAGCAGTCTTCAAGGTCAGCAAAGAGAGAGAACTTTATATATAGTGCACAGATCCATCACATGCCAGCAGAAGTCTGGCACCCATTCCTGAATGCCCAAGCTATCTCACCACAGTGGTGTCCCACTAATATCCTACCAACCAGTTCGTAATTCAGTGCAATATGATGAGAAATAACATACCAGACCATGTTAATATGCCCTTTATGCTAATAATGTCTCCTAAATTGGAGTGCAGTCCTGCAAATACTTTTTTCTATAGGACTACTTAGAGTAGTGAGCACTACTTCAGATAGTAGCTATTTGCATGTCAGGCCTATCTGTACTGCAAACATTTATACTTGTGGGTAGCTTTACTTATGTAAGTTGTCCTATTGTAGGCAGTGGAAAACTATTTCACATCACTTCCATGTGAACTTGATTGCAGGAGCAGGCCCATAATGAGTACACCGAGGGAACAGATCACTATTTATTTATCTTAATTGCATTTTAATTCAATTTAAAATATTTTTCTTAAAATTGTATTGTACACAATTTTATGTTGAATAATATAAAATAATGTTGCAACAATGACAAACTAAGGGCCATCCTTACTTCTGTTAAATGGTTCCTTTAATGTGTAAATAGTCCCATGTAGCTGAATGACAGAGGTCTTCTTACTTAGCTTGAGTAAGAATGGCAGAATCTGGCTTCAGTAAAGTATGCAATTCGTAAATTCTGAACCCCTTCTCTGCAACAAATTCCTCATAATGTGTTAACTTTCCATTTAATAGTCAGAGATTATATTACCCTACAGAGAGAAAAGAAAACGGAACAGTGGGTCAGGAACTGACAATATATATCCCATCTTATATCATAATGCAAATGGGATCTTAACCAAATATCATTTATTGCAATGGATGGAAATGAAATGAGTACTAAAATATTAGTACAGTTCATCCGCTATATAAATTAAAGGCATCTAATATTCATAAAGGTCATTTTTTTTCTAAGGAATTTCAAAAGGGGAAAAAGCTCCTGGACCTAAAATGGGGAGGAAAATGAGCTATATTATTACAAAGGCCCCTGATCCTGCCAACACTTACATAAATGAGTAACTTTGGCACCATATGAGTAGTCCATTGACTTCAGTGGGGTCTTCACTTGCATGGAGTCACTCATGTGTTGGCAGGATTGCCTGAAGACCTGACCTGAAAACACACATGCAATCTTACTCATGTGAGAAGTCCTATTGACTTTAATGGGAGCATGTGAGTAAATGTTTGCAGGTTCCTGCAAATGGTTCCTAAATATCAGTGTACAATACAACCTATTGGGTTAGTTGCACGAGGCTTTGTGGATAGCATAAAGCTCTAGGATCCTGATCCTGCAGTCTTGTTGAGATCAATAGGACAAATCATGCGAGTAAAGTTAAGGGTGCTTATGGAGAGGAAATCTCCTGGTCTATAGAGATCCATCCTTGATTACTCCATCAGGAGGTGGGGATTGCTTCCTCTCCTCCTCATAGACCATATGTTGACCTTACTCTCTCATTGCATTGGTCTCCTGGGATCTGTGGAAGCTCATTGCTATCTGCATTCTGGCTCTGTGCCTCAAGACATTCCCACTCCTAATCCCTGGCAGAGAGGCTCCAATGGAGCTGTGTATTATGGCTTCTGCAGTCAGTGACTGCCCTGGCTTTCCCAGTTTAAGGGGGACTCCCCACCATTGAGGGGGCCCAGCAAAAGGATAATCCAGCATGGGGCTGCATTATCTTTCTGTTTGTTCTCCACAGGGCTGCTGGTGGTGGGGTACAGGATATGATGTCTGTCTTCCCTAGCCTGCCGGACTTCCATTGCTCACCTCCTCATATGGCTTCTCAGACATGCCAGGATCTAAGGGAAGGGGGCAGGGAGTTGTCTGGGACCCCATTCTATGAAGGAGGGATGTGAACTTCACATTGAGGGTCCCTCCATGCACAGTTCAGGGGCATATTAATATTTAAATATAATTATTCAGCTTGGTTGGAATGCACTGACCATGCTCTAAGTCCATGCTCTAAACAATAGTTTAACTAAGATAGTTACAGAATGGCTCGTTGTCACAAAAGGCTCTCCTGGCCACCTGCTAGAGATCCCTGCTTAACACACAGCCCTGTCCCACTAGAAAAGCCTGGGGAAAATGATAGACCTTTCAGCATCGTCCATAGCATGACTCACATCCTGACTTGCAAGATCATAGTGGGAAGTAATTTATTGGTGGATTTCTTATATAATAATAAACAAAGAATTATGGAATATGTTATTTTTATATAATGCATTTAATCTCAAACAATCTCAAACATGACAAACTATTGGCATGGTTATGGTTTCCTTGCACAACTAAAACATCAGCTGAAATCAATGGGAATTTTCAATGCATTAGAAATGTGGGGCTAGGTAGTATATATGTACAGGACCAGAGTCTGAACAGAGGGCTAGAATCTGATCTGCTTTACACCAATTTAAATGCAGAGTAACTCCACTGAAGTTTCTGAAATTTGCTCTGGATTCACACTGGTGTAACTGAGGTCAGAATCACACTCCAAGGAGTCACTTCAACAATGAAATGCAGCCACATCTGTGGTGGAAGGTAGGAGTTATTTAACACACAATATCAAGACCGATGTGAAAGTCAGCGGTTTCTCTTAACAGAGGTCATTTGAACATTTGCCTCAGGTATAATACACCCTCATCCATAGGCTCCACAAAATGGCTGTTGCATAAAAGCCACAACCTGGCCTGAAGTGTTGATACCACTGTTGTCTGTTGTTTATAAAATCAGATTGCCCTCTTAACATTTCCAAGTGGCCAAACAGGTTTTATTTTTCATCATAATTTATTTAAGCAAAAACCAGCCACCCCTTCCAACCCCGACACTTCGAGCTGAGACTTCGTACTCCAAGTTTCATCCCATATCAATTTTTTAGGGCCAACTTGAAAAATCTTTGCAATCAGGGCTTTATAGTGACAATGCTAACACCTTGAGCTATTCTGCATTACTGTAACCTTTAAACACCAATAGTAGTTCTAATCTAGGCCTAAAGTCATAGGTACATAAGGATTTGTAAGCTTGCAGAAAAAGGAAAGCATTTTTTCATATAGTCAGTGTCCCTGTTCTCTGAGAAAGAGAGATTTTGCAAATGTCCATCTCTAGCTTCCTGCATTTGTTTTAAACGATTGTCTTCCTACAGAGATAAATGAAAGTACTTCTAGGAATGGCATTATAGTGGTCTACCTGGCACTCTGACATCAATCCGGTAGGTACAATCATCCGGAGGAGATACAGGATTGATAGCAAAATGCAGGAGTTCAATGTGTCTGGCAGTACTAGTCCATCTTTAGTGAAGGCACTATTTAATAGCCAGGTAAAAGCATTTGTGTATTAGAAGATTCCAGTTACAGTCATACTGTGTCAGGAAGATGTCAATGTTCTATCTTGCCTTTGTAGTAATGATTGCTAATATAGTACTTACAGGATAATAGATGGGGAAGGATGATTGCAAAATTATAAATCAATCAAAGTTTTTGTGATACATTTAGATATTTTTGAGGCTTGTTAAATCATCAAAGCCCCAAGATTGATTTTTACTTCAGTAATCAATCCTCCTCTTCATTTTTTTTAATATGCAGACAAGAGTTAACTTTTAAAAAAGATAAATATTGAGAAAAACGTTATGACACGAGAAGGATGATTTACTACATTCTGATGGCAGAGCTGAAAGAATGTGTATGCTATAACACTGAGGTGTCAAGATTCAAAGGTTGATTCATAAGAAAGAGTTTTGTTTTACACAGAAATAACAAATCTGCACCTTCATCAGCTGATATTCAACAGGATGCTTATAGCCCAAAAGACAATCTGATAACTATGTGCTCATAGGATAACACATTCAGTTTTGTGTAGTATAGAAATACTTGTTGCATTATTTGTAATGAGCATTTAGAAGCTATAGCAGTACACAGGTAACTGTCATATCTAAGGCTTTGCAAATACTTACATATTCATTATGGTTTCTAAGATGATAGATGACAGACAACCCTGAAAGGGTTCAGATTTTCTAATCAGGTAGGCAACTAAAGGTCAGAAGCCAAATTAGGACCCACCTTTAAGGGTGAAAAAACAGTTCAGTGTCCTTGTGTATTCACCTATTGCCTTTATCTTTCTAGGGAGTTATATTGTACTCTTCACTGTAATATCTGACCCTTCCAGCAAGGTGTGGACAATTTGTAACAATTGGCGTGATGGCTTTTGACAAAAGTTTTGTGATGTGGGCACATGCAACTAGGAAGTGGACTCATGAACACCAACCACATCCCACACAGTTCGTGCAGCATATTGCATAACAGCATATAGGGTTTTTTAAAGTACATATTGTATTCTAAAAGCAAGTTCTTACCTTATTTACAAGATACAATTCGGTATGCACCCCCAGCAGGTGTTTTCCAATAAGTCAGGTTGGACTGACAAAATAATTCATGAGATCAATGTTACGGGTCCAGCACCAGCACCCAGCAGAGCCTGTAGAACAACAGGTAACATGAGTAGGCAAGTTCAGGCAGAAATAAACAGAATTAGATGTAATTAGAGAGTCCATTTGCTATGAGCATCCCCAGTTGTTATGGTCCCCCAAAAGGCTGGTCCTATAAGATTCAGTGTTGGCTACAGAAAACTTAACACCGTCACAATACCTGATCCTTACCCTATGCTCAGGTCTGATGACATGCTGGACACATTTCTGATCACTTTAGGTCTTACTAAGAGATACTGTTAAATCCTTTTAGATGAGGCACGGAAAAAAAAATCTGCTTTCATAGCTGATTCAGATCTTTATGAATTCAAAATGTTACTATTTGGATGAATCAGTGCAGGAGCAACATTTCAGAGGCTTGTTAATCAGGTGTTACATAGACGACACGACTTTGCTCTTATTGACATAGATGATATTACCATTTTTAGCAGCAATTGGCAAGACCAGAAAAAATGTGAATATTCCATTGCAAAGATTCAAAGATGCAGATTTGACAGTTAAGATGTCAAAATGAAAAATAGGAGCAGCTAACGCCCCTCATCTGGGCCATTGGGTGAGGGAGGCCAAATTTGTCCTGACCCCCTAAAGATGGAACCTATTGCTGTGTGGCCTATAGGTCTAACTGAAAAGCAAGAACAATCCTTCATAGGCTTGGCAAATTATTATAGCAGATTTGTAGAGGGTTTTAGCGATATTATATCAGCTATCACAGATCTCTGTAATAAGAATCAATGAGACAAAATGATCTGGACTGATACTTGCAAAGGGCTTTGATAAAGTAAAAAAGATCCTGTTGGAAAAGCCAGTTCTGGCAAGCCCTGATTATAGAGCTGTGTACAGATGCATCCAATACTGGACAAGGGGCATTTCTAATGCAAACAAGGGAGAGCAACAAGAAGCACCCCATTGCATTCTTAAATAAAAACTGACTCCCCACTGAACAAAACTCCTTTGTCATAGAGCGAGAGTGCTATGTGATTATGTGGGCAGCCAAACAGTTGAAACATTATCTGCTCAGCAGCAGATTTAGAGTGTTAACAGACCACGCTCCGTTGGTGTGGTTTCACAGGATCAAAGGTACCACTCTAGGCTGTTGTGCTGGAGCATAGCGCTGAAAGAATATGAGATGGAGATTGTGCACATCAAAGGGAAAGAAATTGTGGTAGCAGACATAGGCACTGACTTCCTCTCTACCCAAAGGGATGCTCAACCACCACTATCTCCCAGCCCTGCTCCCACTCCACCCTTTCCCTGCAACTCCTGCCCCGCCACTTCCCATCTGCGCTGCACCCTGCCCCCACCTCTTCCTACCCCCCCTGAACGCACCCCATTCCCACTCCTCCCGCTCCCTCCCAGAACCTCCTGCGTGCTGCAGGGACAGGTGTTCCACGGCGTACAGGAGGTTCTGGGAGGGGGAGAGAAGAGCTGATCAGCGGGGCTGCTGATGGGTGGGAGATGCTGTGGGGAGAGGGGAGCTCGGCTGCCAGTGGGTGCTAAGCACCTCTAATTTTTTTTCTGTGTGTGCTCCAGCCCTGGTGCACCCACAAGGAGTCGGCACCTATGGTACCAGATGCCCTGTCCAGAAGGAGAGCCCAGTACTGATACCTTCAGAATAGCTAGAGGCTGGTCCTACTGCAGCTATGACGGGGGGAGATGAGATACAGAGACTCTTGGGAAAACATCCCCTGTTCTTTGCAAAAAACACTCACCTCAGACCTTATAAACTCACTACACCAAACATGTACAGGGAGTCCTCAGACTTACGACACAATTCGTTCCTCAGAATTGCGTTGTAAGTTGAAAAATTGTAAGTTGAAACCGCTTTTCCCATAGGAATCAATGGTATAAAGGGGGGATTGGTTCCTGAACCAAGGCTTGATACAATATTTTCACCACAATAACCCAGATTTTTGTACTAAATGAATTATAGATGACTAACGTAGCAACATCAATGTATTTATTTGGTAAACAACATTCAAATAAACATATAAAATCATATATGCTTTGACTTTCCCGAACTTTATGAAGGGCTCTTGGCTGGGGGCTTCTCTGAAATCTGTGCTGCAGGTATCTCTGGAGTCTTCTCTGCAGTTTTCTCTGCAATCTCAAAGAAAGTGTCTTAGGAAGTTTGGATAGATGTTCTCCTCTTCTCGTTGTCAATTTCTCTGTAGCAGCTGTTACAATGAATGGAGCTGGAAGGGGGTCCCTTGCAGTTGCTTGTCTGATTGGCTTCCATGGCCAGGGTAGCTTGTTGCCAGGTAGCCTTGCTTCTTGTTTTTGATTGGCTCCCAGACCCGGGCTCAGCCAATCAGAAAGCTTGAACAGTGAAATCAGTGATGCTCAGCATGTGATGTGTGCTGTTCTCCCTGCCGGCTTTCGTTGTAAGGGCGAAGTAAGGGCGAAACAAGCGACGTAGGGGCGAAACGGGCAGTCAGTTGAAAAGCGTCATAAGTGGCATGCAACGTAAGTCGGGTGTTGTAAGTCCGAGGACTCCCTGTATTACAGGCTATTTATCCATAAAGAGTAACATGTAAGGTATCAGCAGAAAACTTGTCAAGATTTATAATCATCATGAGATGTATGTATAGGTAATATTTCAGGAATAATTATATTGAAGGTATGTTTTATGGACTTGGATTAAAGATTAGTCACTAGGAGATAATACCTCTCAGTGATGGCCCATTTGGGCAGGGAGGAGTTATCACCATGCCCTGTTCAGCTGGTGATGCAATACAAGGCTCAATTATTAGTATCACTCATGGCTAAAGACTTTCAGTGGAAACCATCAGAGGCAATGGCAAACAATCAAAATTATTTGAAGGTAAAAAAGCAACTTTAAAACAAGACAGGGTTTGCTTTGTCTATGAATAGAAACAAAAGGCTGTTTTCAGTGTAACATGGATGGGGGAGAAGCTCTCTCGATCCATTCCCTGAGGAAACCCCTTGTGGAGCAGGGGTGATTTTGTGAGTGTTTGGATCCTGGTTTTGTGAAACCAGCCAGCTCTGCAACAAACTGAACTTTTTGGGGAAAACAGACTTTATTAGACAGGAGAAGTATCTTAATAAATGTAGACCCCGGGTTCACAGTTCATGATTTTGTTTTGTATTGTAACCATTTCTTTCCATCACTTTCTCTTATGTATGGTTAAATCTTTATTCTTTCTCAACTAAAACTACTTTTGCTTTATTATCATAGAAATGTAGGGCTGGAAGGGACCTCAAGAAGTCATCATCTACACCCTCCTGTGCTGAGACAGGACCGAGTAAACTTACACCTGTTCTTAAAAGCCTCTGATGATGGGGATTCCTCAACCTTCTTTGGAAGCCTATTCCAGAGTTTAACTACCCTTATACTTAGAAAGCTTTTTCTAATATCTAACCTAAATCTCCTCTGCTGCATTCAGGACATTACTTCTTGTCCTACCTTCAGTGGACATGGAGAATAATTGATCACAGTTATCTTTGTAACAAACTATAACATATGTGAAGGCTGTTATCAGGTCCCCTCTCAGTCTTCTTTTCTCAAAACTAAACATGCCTATTTTTTTGTAACCTTTCCTCATAGGTCAGGGTTTCTAAACCTGTTTGTCCTGTTTCAATCCAGTTTGTCCACATCTTTCCTAAAGTGTGGTGCCAAAATCTGGACACTGTTCCCCAGCTGAAACCTCACTAGTGCCAGTGGATGATCAAGATGTTAAAGGAGTACTCACAGACAATAAGGCCATTGCAGAAAAAGTAAATGAGTTCTTTGCATCAGTCTTCACGGCTAAGGATGTGAGGGAGATTCCCAAACCTGAGCAATTCCTTTTAGGTGACAAAACTGAGGAACTGTTCCAGATTAGAGGAGGTTTTGGAACAAATTGATAAATTAAACAGTAATAAATCACCAGGACCAGATGCTATTCACCAAAGAACTCAAATGTGAAATCCAAAACTACTAACTGTGGTTTGTAAGCTATCATTTAAATCAGCTTATGTACTAAATGACTGGAAGATAGCTAATGTGACGCCAATTTTTAAAAAGGGCTCCAGAGGTGATCCCGGCAATTGCAGGCCAGTAAGCCTGACTTCAGTGCCGGGCAAACTGGTTGAAACTATAGTAAAGAACAAATTTGTCAGACAAATATATGAACATAATTTGTTGGGAAAAAGTCAATATAGTTTTTGTAAAGGGAAATCATGCCTCACCAATGTACTAGAATTATTTGAAGGAGTAAACAAGCATGTGGACAAGGGGATACAGTGGATATAGTGTACTTAGATTTTCAGAAAGCCTTTGACAAGGTCCCTCACCAAAGGCTCTTAAGCAAAGTAAGCTGTCATGGGATAAGAGGGAAGGTCCTCTCATGGATTGGTAACTGATTAAAAGATAGGAAACAAAGGGTAGGAATAAATGGTCAGTTTTCAGAATGGAGAGAGGTAAATGATGGTGTCCCCCCTGGGGCCAGTCCTATTCAACATAGTCATAAATGATCTGAAAAAGGGGTAAACAATGAGTGGCAAAATGTGCAGATGATACAAAACCACTCAAGATAGTTAAGTCCAAAGCATACTGCAAGGAACTACAAAGGGATCTCACAACACTGGGTGTCTGGGCAACAAAATGGCAGATGAAAGTCAATGTTAATAAATGCAAAGTAAGGCACATTGGAAAACATAATCCCAACTATACATATAAAATGATGGGGTCTAAATTAGCTGTTACCACTCAAGAAAGAGATCTTTGAGTCATTGTGGATAGTTCTGTGAAAACATCTGCTCAATGTGCAGCGGCAGCCAAAAAAGTGAACAGAATGTTGGGAATCATTAAGAAAGGGATAGATAAAAAGACAGAAAATATCATATTGCCTCTATATAAATCCATGGTATTCCCACATCTTGAATACTGCACACAGATGTGGTCACCCCATCCCAAAAAAGATGTAGTTTAATTGGAAAAGGTTCAGAAAGGGGAAACAAAAATGATTAGGGAATGGAATAGCTTCCGTATGAGGAGAGACTGGGCCTTTTCAACTTGGAAAAGTGACGACTAAGGGGGGATATGTTAGAGGTCTATAAAATCATGACTGGTGTGGAGAAAGTAAATAAAGTGTTGTTTACTCCTTTTAATAACACAAGAATTAGGGGTCACCAAACGAAATTAATAGGCAGCAGGTTTAAAACAAACAAAAGGAAGTATTTCTTCAGACAACACACAGCCAACCTGTGGAACACTTTGCCAGAGGATGTTGTGAAGGCCAAGACTATGACAGGGTTCAAAAAAGAACTAGATAAATTCAGAATAGGTCCATCAATGGCTATTAGCCAGGATGGGCAGCGATGGTGTCCCTAGCCTCTGTTTGCCAGAAGCTAGGAATGGGTGACAGGGGATGGATCACTTGATGATTACCTGTTCTGTTAATTCCCTCTGGGGCACCTGGCATTGGCCCCTGTCAGAAGACAGGATACTGGGCTAGATGGACCTTTGTTTTGACCCAGTATGGCCATTCTTATGTTC